>NC_083424.1:33147628-34397628 GCF_020745735.1 Hemiscyllium ocellatum | reverse complement strand
TGGTGATGAATATTGAAATTCCCCAATTTGAAATACATTCTGAGTCCTCGCCACCCTCAGTGTTCATTCCAGCAACTGTTCAAACTGGAAGAGTATTGATTTATTAATGAGGGGGACAGGAAGTGGTAATCAACAGGAGGTTTCCTTGCCAATGTTTTACCTGATGCCATGAAATTTCAATGTTAAGGACTACCAGGGCAACTCTTTTCTGTCTGTATATTACAGCATTCTCACCTCTGGTGGATCTATCCTGCTGTGAGAAATGGCATAACCAGGGATATAGGCATCACTTGCAAGGGTATCCTTAAGTGTACTTGAATGGCTTATTAGGCTAATTCCAAGGACAGTTCAGATTCAACTACATTACAGTGAATCTGGAGTCACATAGAGGCCAGACCCGATAACAATGGCAGATTTCTTTCAGATTTTATCAGTGAACTAGATGGAATTTTAAAACAATTGATGACAATTTCAGTTACCATTTACTGAGACTAGCTTCACTGAATTTAAAGTTGATCAGTTTCTGCTGGGGATTGTACCCACAGCCTAAGCCTCTAGATTACTAGGGCAGTGACAATTCCACTACACTACTGTATCTTCCTATTCATTAACGAACAGCATTAAAATTATAAATTTTAATTACTATATAGCTAAATACTGTGGAAGATTGAAACAACAGTATGCGCCTTTACTTACCATAGTTACAATATAGAAAGTCATAAAGTAAATGCGACTCCAGCTTGTAGTCTGAGATACCACGCCTTCCTGTAGAAAGAGAGCTGCAGCTAAATTCTGTTACATACATTTGCAATTAAGCAGTAATTCAGTGGTATAGGTCTTATCTTTGGAGATGATACTTAATCTCAAGAAAACTTACCATAGTTATATACCAATTGTTTACAACAGTCAACTCAAACAATGTTACTATAAAAAAGGGAAAAAAAAGGACATGATTATTTTTATGACCTTTCTGCCTGCTTAACTAAATTACACCTCAATGTTACTCACCAAAACTGTTAAGGATGTTATTGAAGTTATTGAGAGAGTAGTATCCCTGTATAACAGTTCTGTCACCAATGGTCTGATTTTTCCAGCGATAGAAAGCTGCTACCATGCTGTTACTATAAACATAGAAGTGGGTTATAAGCTGGTAGGTCAGAACAGCAAAATAACTTGAGTATAAAGTGAACTACTCCAAAAATCACTTTGATATTACAGTATGTCGTAAGTGGTTAAGGTGATTAAGGTAATAGCAATTCCTCAAATGTAAAAGTTACAGTCAATAGCGACTTGCCAATAAGAACCATTTGAATGCAAAAGAAAAATACTGTAGCTTCTGAAAATCTGAAATAAGATAAATTTCTGGCCATTTCCGAAGCTATATTTTGGTTTATAAAATAAAGGAAACAGTAGTTTTCCTAACAACATAAAAAGAGTTATGAAGTAATTTTATTCTGAACGTCAATTTGCATTTCCCTGTTTAATTGCTGTTTATTTCCCACTGTTACTTCGGTGCAGGGTACCCTGCACAGGCACCAATTTACTTTTTGATCTTTCTCTGCACCTTCTCTGTAGCTGCAACAATATATTCTGTATTCTATTCTATTACCATGATATATTTATGTAAAATATAATTTGCCTGGATAGTATGCAAAACAATACTTGACACTCTATCTCAGTACGTGACAATAATAAATCAAATCAAACAAATTATAATATTTTGGAGTAAAATATAAAATATATAGGCAAAATATAATAATTTCCTTTCTCAATGAAAATAATGGCCTGGAGTTTGTAGTAAGCAATGAAGTGACCGTTTTCACTGACGGGCTTGAAAAAAAAAGTATAAGGATCTTGCAATTTCGGTGGCATCTATCTTAGCATTAATTTACATTTGGCACCAAATCAAGAGGATCTCCAGGTATCCAGCAACAGTAATGTTATCAATTTGCATATTCAGCCAATCATACTGAAGAATTCTCACTGACGGCAAACCAGGATGCAAGTAGCATTGATAATCTTTCATTTTTTATATTTTTCTCTGTAAATGCATATAAGATGCTAACACATCATAAAATGAAAACATTGTATAAAATGCAGGAATTGTTATCATACTGAAAAATGTTAACATTGCTGCAACATAAAAATTAGGCTCCTGTGGTAAAGCACTATTTAGCTGCAGTATTTATGATTTAGTACATCATTAAAATACAGATTCCATGAACCTTTTGGGTTAGGAGAAGAAGTTGAAACTGCATTAGCAGCAATATTACAATGTAAATGGAAAGTTTTTGCAATTTCAGTGATTTCTAATGAATCAAAGTGTTTGCTGTAATAGAGTATCTTTATGAACTCAATGAAAATATATTCCTTATATATGGGCATTTTAACAGAGCTCAATTTCAATGTTTCTCAGCCTTTACATGCCTGCATGCTTGATTTTTCTTGTCTAATTATTGAAAGTGCTACACAATAAACGAAGTACTTTTGAACTAATATTGCCCTAATGTAAGGAAACTCAGTGGTTAACATGCACGATAACAATAAACTAAACAAAGTATGTAATCTGAGCAAAGTTGGTTGAAAGACAAAAAATGGCCAGAATACCTGGAGAGATTCCTATCACTTTTTTACCTGTACCTGTACCTGTCTAACTGAGACAGCAGATGATATCTTACTTCAACATATTGCCTGAAAGTCAGCACCTCCAATTTCGCAGCACCCTCGCTCAGCACTATCAGCTTCTTTTACATGCTTAAAGTAAAATTTATATTTCCTGTTTGTTACATCATGTTTAGTAGTCTGTGACTCTGTGAAGGCAAATTAATTGATTAAAAATTCTTCCTGGTGCTTCCTCAGTTCACAGATGCTACAAGGTGGCACCCTATGGCAAGGAGGCTCAACTCACAAGCCTACAAAGTCTAAGGGCAACTTACAGACCCCCTCAGATAGATTTGGAAGTTCTGGCAGCCCTCCTTGTCAGGAGGTATCAAGTAAAGTGCTCAATGTCAAGATGTTTCATTGTCTATGAGCATCAAGTAAGACCACGGGAAATCAAACAAAAAGTTTCATTTTGTCTGCCAGGGTATAGTGGAGAGTGGGGAGATGTACAATAATAATAAACACTGAAATGAAATTTTAATTACAGAAGGCAGATTTGCTCTCTGCCAACAAAAGGCAATGGAAGAAATAGACAAACAAATCAGCTCTTTAAGTGAGCTAACTGTACTGCCAACAAATATATGCAATTGCATTTGACAAATATGCATTTTCTACAGTGTTTTAACTATAGGTCCTAACTGAATCAATGTACTTGGAACAACTAAAACTTGAAAAATATTTGTAAAAGACTCCAACTTGCCTTTGTCTGCTCCATTCCTAGATTAAATTTCTGTGCTCTGCACCCAGCTCATCTCATTTTATGCTCTATCCACCATCTCCTCAGCTGTCCAACTGCCACTGAGATTGCTCACTGACTGTTTCCAGAATCTCAGAATGGACACTATTCTATCAGATCTTTACAGGCAATATCTACTGCAGTGTTCATGAAGGTGGCCCACCAGCACCTCCTCAGGCTACTTGGGATTGGCAATAAATGTCAATCTTGCAAGCAATGGCTCAGCCTGAGAATATATTCTAACCAACAGGTTGTGCAACATCACAGAGAAGGAGAGTAATTTTTTTTTGGGGGGGGGGGGGGGGGGGGATGCTGTGATCTTTAGTGAATAAGCCCTTTCACTTTTGCTATGATAGTTCATTTTCTAAATAAACCCAATGTTTTCAGCACTAGAACAAAAAAGAATATCCTATCAACATCAGCAAGTTGCAGAATAAGAAACTGCAGGGATATGATACAGACTAAACAGACAAACTGTAACAAATTAGTGGAGTAAGTTGATCACATGCAGTTCACAAATTTTGAATGTGTCATCCTTGAGAACGTGGCTGAGAGTGCCATTCATGAAACACTTCAGTCGTTTGCTGTAGGTATGCCACAATGTCATTGACAATGGAGTTCCAGGAATTTTACCCAGTGATACTGATGAAATAGTGACTATTTCCAAATGTGGATGGTGAGTGAATTGAAAGGGAACTTGTAGGTTCTGTTCTTCCACTGTCTCTGCCCTTATCCTTCTAAATGGTGGTGATTATGAGTTTGGAAGATGCTAAAGAGCCTTGGTGAATTTCTGCATTGCATCTTATAGGTGCTACAAACTGGTGCTGCTCAGCAATAGTGTGGAGGATGTGAATGTTTGTTGATATGGTGCCAATTAAGCAGGACGCTTGGTCAATGAGTATTGACAAGTTTCTTGAATATTGTTGGAGTTGCACATATCCAAGCAGTTGTGGAGTATTCCATCACTCTCCTGACTTGTATCTTTTACATTTAGAAAGCCAGGAGGTGAGTTACTTGCTGCAGAATTCCTAACCCCTGACCTAATTTTGTAGCCACAGTATTTATATAGCTAGTTCCATTCCATTTCTGGTTAATTATCCCCCACAGCATGACGACAGTTTGTATTGGTAACGTTACTGTCAAGGGGCTATGGTTAGATCCTCTCTTATTAGAAATGGTCATTGCCTCACACCTGCGTGTTACAAATGTTACTTTTCACGTGTTAGCCCAAATCTGGATATTGTCCAGGTCATACTACTTTTGGAACATGGACTGCTTCAGACTCTGAGGAGTTGTAAATGATGCTTAAAATTGTGCAATCATCTCCACTTCTGACATTATCATAGAGACAAATTAATTGATTAAGCAGCTGAAGATGATTGTGCACTCAGACATTACCCTGAGGGGCACTTGCAGAGAGGTCCTGGAACCTTCTACTTTGAGGAACAAAGTCCATGTTTTCTTTTGGGAAGGCCCTTTTTGTCCAAGGTGAAACCAAGATATATCCAGTCACGTGACTTTATGGCTCTGAGAAGTACTCATGAGATCTTGGTTACTGTAGAACTAAAACATGGGATAAATAGACGTTCCAAATACAGAAAATTCTGGAGAAACTCAGTAGCTGGAAGCAAAAAGAAAAAATGCTGGAAAATCTCAGCAGGTCTGGCAGCATCTTTAAGGAGAGAAAAGAGCTGACATCTCGAGTCTAACTGATCCTTTGTCAGTAGCTGGAAGTATTTGTGGACAGAAGAACAGAGTTCCACTATGACATTTTCAGAACTGAAATGCTGCCACACCTGATGAATTTTTCCAGTATTTTCTGTGTTTGTTTCAGATTTCCAGCATCTGCAGTTAATTGCTTTTATTTTAGTAAACAGTTAATTAGGACATTGAATTATAGCTTGAGTTCAACAGATGGAGTAGACCACAGTGCAGGAAACAAAGAGATCTCGGTGAAGAAACAGGGAGAAGTTGTTCAGGATAAAACAAAAACTGGATGTTGTAGATGTAAGGCAGCTGAAGCTGTGGCAAGGAGATCAAAAAGCTGGGTTCTGAGAGCTGAATGTAATGATTGGAAAGATATGCCTTTTGGGTGCCTGTGGAAATTATAAGTGGTGAGATCTAAAGGAACTTTAGGCTTACCTGATTGAGTAAAGGAACTTATTCTCCATCTCAGTAATAGAGGGCTATGAAAATGTGTAACAAGTTTTTTGCCATTTATGCTGAAGAAGGATTGCTCACAGTTTTGTATGATGTACCTTAGTTTTATTCACCATTTAAAGTAAAATTTACCTCATTATTTGACATATCCTTTACCTGTTATTTAAATTAATTATGTTGATTTTGGTGTTGTTACTGTACAAGTTCTAAAAAGTGAAATTTTACCCATCAGTCTTCTTTCTGTTATGTTCTTTTCTTTTAAAGGAGTTATTCATTTCTACGGGGATTGTAACAAGAGGAATCAAAGAGTTTTAATTTTTGAGTTGCTCAGAAAATCTATATAGGTTACAGTTAAGTATTTTTATTCCCAAGGATGGACTTACTTGCAGCAGTTAGGATAGAGAACATCACCAAAGAACTCCATTCCCACAATTGCAAACGAGTAGTAGAAGATCATGAGTGTTAACCCTAAACTGGGAGGCATAGGGAAAACATTACACTTTGTAGTAAAATACTTAATTTAAAAATTACATAAAGACATGTGCCATACCTTGCCATTCTGGGAAGTAATTCAAACATTGTGTCCAGAACATCTCTGTATCTCCGTTTAATCTTAAACAATCTGCAAAATAAAGTTAATTTATCAACTTAGACTCTTAATATGTCAAGGTGATATATTAAATAAAACTTCTTAATTATTTCAGGTAAAATAATCTTATTCACAATTTCCTCAGTTAATTGCCAGTTGAGCATTAAATTGGGGGTAAATATGTTGTGGAGACAAAGAAGAATTAACATTTCATTTCCAGTGACCCTTCTTCAGAACTGCTTCACTCAACCCGAAATGGTAACTCTGCTTTCTCTGCGCAGCTGCTGCCAGACCTATTGAGTTTTTCTAGCAATTTCTGACAATATCCCATGGACCCAATTTGGAATCTCACAATGGCACATGGTGGAAACTGAATTTAATTAAATCTGGAATTAAAAGGCTAATAAAGACTGTAAAACTATTGTCGTAAAATCCCATCTGGTTCACTAATGTCCCTCAGGGAAGGAGGACTGCTGCTCTTAGCTGGCCTGGCCTGGCCTACATGTGACTCCAGACTCTCAGAAATGCAGCTGATTCCAAAATGGTCTGTGAGTTGTACCAATCTCTAAAAGGTCTCAAAAAATAAGAATGAAACCAGGTGGAAGAGCTGACATCAACTAAAATACTAAATGAAAATGGCAAACTTAGATCTGTCAAGCCTGCAAAGTCCTCTTTACCAACATCTGTGGGCTAGTGTTAAAATTGGGAAAGCTTTCTTCCAGACAAGCCAAGCAAAACTGATACTGTCATGCTCATGGAAGCATATCATAAACACAACGTCCCAGAGAGAAAAAAAAAATCATCATCCCTGAGTATGTCCTGTCCTGCATTATCCTGGCAGTCCTCAACATTGACTTTGGACCCCCTTAAGGGTCATGGTTCAGGCTAAACATAGTCCAGGAAACCTCATTTTGATTACCATTCCACATCCATTTTGCTGTTGAACATCACATTGGAGGAAACACTGAGGGTGCAAAGGCACAGCATGTACTCTGGGTGGGGAGATCTTCAATGCCATCACTAAATGTGGCTTGGCAGACCAGACTATTTCTGAGTGAGCTTATAAAGTCCCATTTCACATAGAAGCTAAACTGACTCTAAAGGCAGGTGGTGAGGGAACCAACAAGAGGTAAAAACATACTTGACCACATCCTCACCAATCTGCCTTCTGCAGATGCATCTGTCCATGACAGTAAGTAAGGGTGACTACCGCACAGTCCTTTAGCAGATGAAGTCCCATCTTCACATTGAGGGCACCCATCATGTGTCATGTGGCACTATCACTGTACTAAATGGAATAGATTTCTAATAGATCCTACAACACAAGATTAGGTATCCATGATGTGCTGTTAAACATCAACAGCAGGAGAGCTGTACTCAAACACAACCTGTAATGCATATTTCCCCTCCACCACTAACATCATGTTAGACGATCAAACCTGCCTCAATGAAAGATGCAGGAGGATAACCCAAGAGCACCACCAGGCACACCTAAAAATGAGGCAACAATCTGGTGGAGCTATAAAGCAGGACTAGTTCCATGCTAAACAGCATAAGCATCAAATAATAAGCAAGGATAAGCAATCCACAACCAATGGATTAGGTCTATGTTCTACAGTCTTGTCATGAGTGAGGTAGAAAATAAACACCTCTGTGAAGAAGGAGACTCCACAAACATCCCCATCCTCAGCCATGTGGGAGCCCAACATGTCAGTGCCAAAGACAAGGCTGAAGCATTTGCAACAACCTTCAGCCAGATGTACCATGTAAATGATCCATAACAGATGCCATTCTGCAGTCAATTTGATTCACTCCACATGATGTCAAAGTTGGAGGCATTGATACTGCAAGAAATATGGGACCTGACAGCAACAGCACTGAATGCGTGCTCCAGAACTTGCTACACCCCTAGCCAAGCCTTTTCAGGACAGATACAACACTTGCATGTATCTAACATTGTAAAAAAAAAAATCCAAATTAGGCCTGATACACAAAAATTGAGTCAAATACAAACTGGTCAATTGACCCCTTAGCATTCTACTCCCAATCCGAAATTAACAGAAGATGTCATCAACATTGTTATCAAGCACAACTTGTTCAGCAATAATCTATTCATTGATGCTAAGTTTGAGGTCTGCTCTGTCCACGCAGTTCCTTATCTCATTACAGCCTTGGTTTAAATATGGATAAAAGAGATGAACTCTGGATGTGAGTTGAGTGACAGCACTTGACATCAGAGCCATATTTTAATGAGACTGGGAGTAAGGAATTCTACCAAAATTAGAGTCAATGGAAATCTGGGAGAAAATCCTCTTCTGGTTGAAATCATACTTGGCACAAGGAAAACAGTACCACTTGTTACAGGTCAGTCATCTGAGCCACAGAATAATTTTGCAGGAGTTCCTCAGGGTGGTGTCCTGGATCAAACCACCATCAGCTGCATCAGTGATCTTTCTGCTATCATTCAAACAGAATTGCAGATGTTTGCTGATGATTGCACATTGTTCAGCATTATTTATGGCTCCTCAGATACTGAAGCAATACATGACCAGTTGCAACAAAACTTAGACAATATCCAGGTTTGGGCTGACAAGTGGAAAGTTTTATTCACGCAGCTCCAATAACACTCAAGAAGCTTGACACTATCTAGGCTAAAGAAGCCTGTTCAAGTAGCACCAAATCATATAAACGTTCATTTCTTCCACTACCGATGCTCAATATTAGCTATGTGTGTTATTTATAATATGTGCTGCAGAAATTCAAAAGTTGTCTTCGCCAGCACTTTCCAGATCCACCACCAATATAATGGGCTGATCTACAACCCCAGTTTGCGCTCACATCAATTTAAAAATTCAGCCCAGTAATTCAAAAGGAGACAATACTGAATCTTTATACCATTTAATCATAGAAAATCTTAATTTTTTAATATAAAACAATCTGAAAAATAAATGAGTTTATCACTTTGATTGAAGATTGATATTTTTTGGTGTTTCTTTTTAGTTGTTAACATTGATCCCATTTTTAACTGGGAAGGTTTGTCTACTTTCCCAGAAAATAACTATTCAAAACAAGGTCTTAACAAAAAGAATATTAAATGACAATATTAGAAGCTGAGCATATTTGCTTCAAATTGAAGTAGATTTTCAAAAAGTTGATATTTTATACATTAAAAAGGCAGAATCACTTATCTGAAAGTAATACATGCTGAGTCAAGAATTGGTTACTAACCTTAGCAGTTGAAGTGGCCTCAAGATGACGATGAAATAGAATGGTTCCATATCAAAAGCTAAGACCACTATTCCAACAAATGCAAATACGGTGACCAAGAAATCAAACCTAATGTAAAAAAAAAGTATTTTATGTTTCTTTGCCGTATAAATGATAGCAAAGACCATCCAGGCTATATTTTGTTTATCAAACATATAGACTCATGTACACACAAAAGTTTATAATGCGATAACGTTATAACAGCAAACTTGATCAAAACGCAAAATTAAAATTTTCTGACCTTTCTGACTTTAAATGTATTACCATTATATACTCTAAATGATTAATGTTACTGACAATTTTGTATGTGAAGATTGTATGATTTAAGATGCTTTGAAATACGTTTTTCTTCTAAACATTGCCTGTATCCAATGGAAATGCAGGTTTTAGCTTGTTGAAATCTGCCAAAAAAAAGGAATCGTGACAAGTTAGATGATAGAAATTTGCGGCAATGTCAAATGGATTATTCAACAAGCACGGGCTATTTTGGAACCAAAATGAATTGATGTATCAGACCAGAATAGCAGAGCAGAGTTCATTCCTGCACACAAGCTCATCACAGTTTATCTTACATTGTAACTTACAAACCTAAATATTTGATAAAAATGTACTTTTATGTCGTAACTTCACAGGAATGTTAGAGCACAAAATTACATGCTGAGCCACATAAGGTGTCATTAGGACAAAGAAAAAATGAAAACCTAAGTCTTAAGGAGAATCTTTAAAGGAAGAAAAAGAAAGTCAAACAGCTCACAGAATTATCATGGTGGCAAAATAATTGAGTTTGATTTTCAGGTTCAAGCAATTTTTTTTTGCATTTCAGGAACGTGTATTTAAACAATTCTTTTTCCATAGAAAAACTTCTCAGGGCATTTTAAGGAATTATATTTGGAAGTATCAATACCAAAGCAATGAAGGAAATATTAGGAGTGGCAACCAAAAGCTTAGTCAAAGGTGGATTTTAATGATGATTTGAAAGAACAAAAGAGATGCATCTATGGAGAGGTTTAATAAGGAGATTCCATAACATACAACATCCAGAGTTCAAGATAATTGTTAAGGTGTTTATAAAATTTACAAAGTTATAATCTATAGAGACAAATGGCCAGAGACTACAAACAATTTCAGTTCAGATGAAAAGATTCATTCCAGGTAAAGGATATTTTTTAGTTTGTGGAAGAGTCAAAGCTATTAGAGTTGCAACTAAGTATTAAGCTGTTTTAACATTCCAAACAATCAGAGCTGGGCTATCTTTAGAATTCAGAAAGAAAAGTCAGTCAATTAGTCTGTGTTTTGCAAGTCTCAGGAATGGACAAACAGCATGGCATCTGGTAAAAATAGAGGATGTCACCAAAATAAAGTATTTAGCCATCATGACAGCTGATCTAGACACTTTACAGTGAAGATAGGAGTGAAACTTCAGTAGGCTTGAGCATTTGTAGAGGATATTGCTGTTTATGATAAGATCTTTCAAATTTGCGATATAATATAGCTGTTTTATTTCATTTTTTGCGTTAATAATTTATATTCTTTTGTTAAAGTACATTCTCATATTTGTGTGAAAATGTCCAGTGACTGACCACCATGGTAACCAAATTGCATGTACTATCTATCATGTCAGATTTCACTCTGAAATCTGACTTGCCCATTAATACAATCCAATGGGAAAAGGGAGGGCTTTGCACAAGAGTCTGGAGTTGCAAAAACCTAGGCTGAATCTTACCATATTTTGACTGTTATTTTCATCAGATTTCATTACCTCCTTAAACTCTTAAACTTCATTACCTCCTAGCAAACTCTCTTGGCTTTCATCCCTAGCTTGTCCCATTAATTAACTCTCACATCCTTATGGTTCCTCCAATGCTAGTCTGATTCTCCCACTCCGCACAGCTGGAAGTACTCATCATTGCCTGAATACTCTGGCATATACTGGCATCCTGGTGCCAATGAAGTATTGAAGAGGCTTTTGAACACCCAGTTAAGTGCTGGCAGTCTGGAGCTGCCCTGTACATTCCATACATGCACCCAGGGTACTGCAGAGAAATGCCCAACAGTGCAGGAAGAAAGTGAATGACCTTCTTGCCTCCACCAGCTTAAGTTCCACCATTTTATCTTTCCTACTGCACCTCCCACCAAGGCTCATGCATTACCACTCACAATACTGCATGCAACACCTTCCCTCACTTACTCACGTACCCCAACAACACCTCAACCTACTAATCTTGCAAGTCATCTGCACTGCCTCCTCATTCACAAGACACCTTGCTTTCTTTTCAGTAACTACACCAGCAGTAACAGCTATGTCAGCCCTTTTGGTCTCACTCGATCCTTCTTTCCTTCATTGAAGGAAATAACCCAGAAGAAGGTTGAAAGGGACAGGGTATTTGATATTTGGCTCCTTATGAGGAGAGGAACTTGGCACTGGCCAGTGGAAACCAGGATGCCTCCTGTTGGGATGTGTAAACCTCACATCCCAGTGACCAAGAAAGACACATAGTCCATTGTTGTGCTATTCTCCCATTACCTCCACTGTGCACTTCATGTTAACATGTCACAACTTCTACCTCTTTGTTGCAGGACTATTTTTTGCCTCCTGCAGGTATCAAAAGGATGCCCAGAGTGGGCAGTCAAAAGTGCTGCCTTGCAAGATATCTCCCTCTGCCACCTCTGAGCACAGGTGCCTCAGAAGAAGCACTGACAAAGCTACCTCCTGCACCTTCAGGTGAAGACCTCATGTGGTCAGCAATTAACAACTTCGTAGAAATGCCCAAGCAGATACAGAAGCAGCAAGCAGGTTTGTTAGTGGCACTGGGCAACCTAACCCAATGCTTCAGGACTGTATCAACCTGGTTGAGACCCTGCTACCTCAGGCATGCAAGCATCTGATTGTCTCCATGAAGAGGCTGGCAGTTGACATGAAGAGCAAAGTTCAGCAGTCTCAGGATCTGCAGGATATGTGTGGCCCTGCACTCCATTGCTTTAGCGATAGGGGGAAGAAGACTTCAATTTCTCCCCAGGTGCACTTGCCTCACAGAGAAGGATGCTGCCTGTCGGCACATAGGTGGAGTAGGAAACACACCCAGGCTTCCTAGAACTGTCCTCTGAGGACACTTCAGAGGTGGCCAGGCCATCTCTCTCCAACCTGCTCTCCACACTTAGCCTATGGAAGGTCAAGCTGAAGTACATTTACCTCTGGACATGGCACATTCAGCAGGTTTCGGCCATGTAGGCAATATTACTGAGGTCAGCTGATCACACCTCCAAGGACAATAGGTTCAGTGTAGTGCTAGCTCTTTCCCCCAGCTATGAACCCCAGGAATGTATTGAGAAAGAAGACTTTCTGAAGACACAGGTGACTTGTCACTGGAAATAGGCTCTAACATTTGTAAATATATGTTCTCTTTTCACCATCAACTGTATGCGGCTGTCCCTGTCTAGCCACATTGCATCATGGAAAGTTTAGAATGCATTCATCATTAGTGTTACACAACTCTCAATGATCTACGATGTGAAGTGAGCAGCTCCTGTGCCATGTGGAGGCGATGGATAAATTATAGCTGATTGCTCCTTTGGCATCTAGGCTCCATCTCTCTAAATGGACAAACATTACTACTGTATCACAGATATTAGTGGCATTTATTTGTTATCTTCCATGATCTAATCAGGAGTGCTGACATAAAATAAGTTGGATTGCACACAGTGGGCTCGTGCCTAATGTTCACAAGAAACGTATGGCTTGCAGCGAGTTTCAGTTTTAGTGTACTGTCAGTTCTGCTACAACTCATCTTTCATTAACGTGAAATGGCTGGAACATGATTGGGTGAATAGGCAACACTGATTCTAAAATGCAAATTTTTAAAGTGTGTGTTGGCTATTATGTGATTACATCACGTACACTAAGTGTACTTGTATTGTGCGATCTTTGTACAGCATGGGGTCACACAGGAACACAACTATTGCACTCCGGAAGAAATGGTTGTATGTTATTTGTATAATACTGTTATCCTTTGAAATTCCTCACAATTAAAACCTCCTCCCTCATACAATGAAGCACTTACCCTGCACAATATGGATGCAGTTACAACTATTTTAATCTCTATTGTGTACATGTTATTTACAGGATGATGGAAAGGCAAAAGCAGTCACTCATTGGACAGCAATTTCTAACTTCACTTTTCCATGTCACAATGTAGGTAAATCTCCAAGCATAAACTTCTCCTTTCTGCTATTCCTCCCATCAACCCACAGACTTTCCCACCCAACTTATCTAACTGAGTTTTATATCCCAGCTTTATATACCCCTCCACCCCATAACCCCTGACATATCAAGTCAGATGTTAGGTCTTCCAGATGCTAGGTAAAGCCAGCATACTGCTTACTATCTATGACTTCCCCCAAGCTCTCACACGACCGCTATCACTTCCTCACTCCTTCACCTCCCCCATCTTACATATTGAATTGCCCACTTTCAGTACTGTTATGCCCTCTGCATCCCTGGATTCTGCCTGAAATTCCCATAGTTAAGTTCTCCAGCCTTTCCACTTCACACCAGTGCCCCCCTGATAACCCTCTAGTGTTCTAGTATGACAATGCCCTTGACTGAATGTAGCATCCCTCCATTTTGAGAGACTAAGCTGAAAAGCTCCAAAAAGATGAACTGCCACACTCCTGACTGGTATCTGTGCAGCTCCTTGATTTATGGTCTTGCGACTCCCTGGACCAATTGCGTTGAATCTATGGGCTGACCAGAACCCACTCCATGGGCTGGAGAGCTACCAATCTCCTGACCATGTCCAAGTTCCTGGACTGATATTGGAGGCTGTCCCTGCTTTATTGTGCCTCGAACACTTAATTCCTGTACATCACTAAGAATTCCTCCCCTTATACTTGGAAATATGGTCATTTGCTTGCAGCATGTGCAATGTATTTACCACTGAAGCTGCTGGCATATGCTGCAGGTGTGAGATTGGTGTCACAAGTTGCCATTCAGGCAAATCTTTGACAGATGACCTCTGACCAGAATGACAAGCATGGACTCTGTGAGCAGGTAGGCACTATAAGTGAGTACTAAGACAGAAGTGAACAGCCTGAAATTCAGCTTGGTCCAGTGTCTGAGCTGGATGCCTGTCCCTGCACACAAAGTCTCCTTGCAGCAGCATTGCAATGAGAGGTGCTAGTGCACACCAAAGTGCAGCATTAAAATGCAGTAGCATGTTGTAAATGGACTGGCAATGTACAATGGCATTTGTCAAATGCATGTGTCTGTGGATGTGGGGTGCATGCAGTCACTATCTATGGTGCATTGGTGAGATGGTAGTGCCAGATTTTCAAGATGGAGGTCCAGAGGACCAAGCAATAAGCTGGAGTCATCAAGTACCTGCTCTGATTTCCACCTTGGGAATTTTCGGCATCTGACAGATGATAGAATGGGAGCCTGCATATTAATGGCTCAAGATTAGGTGATACTGTATAATAATCCCTGTTAATACTGATCTTTCTGCTAACTGGCAAGAATCTCATCTCAATATCCAGAGCTAAGTTGGAACATGTAGGTTGTTGGTCCTGATGTAGGTAAAGAATTGATCAACCTCTCACATGATTCTCCCATACGTCATGCCAAAGCCCATGCCATTCAGGTCCTGAGAAGATTTCATACTAGTGTTTCTGGATGATTGTAAGGCTGGGGTAATTACAGAAATAGAGTTGAGAAATATAGAGGATGAAAAATTTAAATCTGAGTCATAGGAGATCCATGAGCAGAAATAGGTTGCCAAGAACAAGCACGATGAAATGAATGGGATTTGGCATAGTACGATAAAGATAACAACATTTTGTATGAATTGTAGGATAAAGTGTGAGATATTGTCCAGGTCAGCTTTTGAAAATGAAGTTGTGGTAATAGCTTCATAGCTGGGACAGCCAAAAAAAGGATCCAAGTGAGGAATTATAGAGATTCATCCTCTAACTGCATTAATTCAAATTTCCTGTATTGCCTTAAGAGTAATAATAGCCTAATGATTCCAAGAGAAGTTCCACTGCATAGATGCAGCAAATTCATCAGTGCATTGGTTTGGATTATAATATGCATTTGCTACAAATCCAACATTATGAATTATTTATTCTGTCCACTATTTTGAAGTTGTTCCATACTCACAGATTCCAGCCAGATGTGAAGTATTCAGATGGTCCCAGCCCAGTGATTTTCAGTAACATTTCTACCCCGTAAACTACACAAAACAGAAGTATCTTTGTCAATGGGTAAAACATTCATTGAAATACTTACAATACATGATTTGAAGTATAGGAAAGATTATTAAATCTAAAGTATGCTTTTTTCTCATTTCGGCACTGATCAAACAGTAAGTATGACCATTTTAACATTACCTACACTTCTACTCAAAAATTAAATCACTTTACTGTTCCTAGTACTATTCTTTAACAAATTCAGATAAGCTTGTCAATTTTCAATTGTTTTAATAAAGAATAAAAAAATCCTTTTTACGGCTATGAAGTACATCTTGCTGCCTGTACCTCTGGAAGAAGACTGAAGTCTCAATTTGTATTTATGCACTTCCACAGATGCAAGCATGGCATGTTTCCTAGATCATTATGAACACACAATGCCAATAGTTAAATCTGCTACAAAAACCTGAACATTCTAAGCATAAGATGTATTTAAAAGGAAGTCCTGACATAGCAATCTAAGTTCCATATAATTCAGCAAAAATGTTTAGGCTCCAATAATTTACATGACCTAGATCTACAGCCATTTAGATCAATTCCAAAGACATATCAGATTCCTGAAGGAAATTATTTGTAGCCGAAATTTGGGACAAACTTCAAGAAATGTTAACATTCCCGAGAATAAGGGATCGTTACAGTGAAATATCTTTCTCCCAAATTTCCAGAGACTGATTATGTGAATATTTGATAAAAATTTTGCATTGAAAGACTTGGTTGCACACGTAAATCATCTTCAACCCTTAAATCAATATCATGAGGGAATAAGGGGAATAAATAACAAATAATAATGTCAGTGGCATCACAAAATGTGAAACAGATCTGATGAGCCTGAAGTAAAACTTAATTTCAAGTACAAAAAATAAGCACAAATGTAGCATCATTGTTACTAAACAACATAAAATTCAGCCTCCATCTCTTAATCACAGTTAGGTTGCAATGGTACGATGAAGAAAATCACTGTCTAGAGATCCCCCATCCCACATTTAAAGAATGGTGTAACGGTAAAGCATTAAATTAAGAGTTTTAATGGAACAAAAAAAAACTTTACATTCAGTAATTTTTTTCCCTATTCTTCTCTTGTAAGAAAATGTGCCTACTCTCTATCCTTTCTCTGTATAGATGAAGGATCAACAACTTCCTTCTCTCCCCATACCCAGATTTCACAATCAGTCATCTCCCTTACAGGTTAAAAATTTTCACCCTTTACAAACATCAGTCCTTTATATTGAATAAACACTACCACAAAACATTTCTTATTTAACCAAATTACATGGCCAGATACCATACAGAAATTAGAAGATGAATCAATAATAAAATACTAGTACTTACTTGTGAGAAATACAATGTAACTCCAGGGCACAATCCGGAGGAAAAAGGCACCATCTACAGAAGAGATAATGAATCATCCCAAAAAAGAAATTAAATTTCAAACCCAGGGTCATTTACAGAAGATGGTAGATGCACGTTTGTATCATGTTAAAAATAATGTGCAGTTCTAGAGAGAACTGTTGGGCTAGGTATTTACTTTACATCCTGACTATAAAGGTGATGTAACCAATCTGCTGTCAGTCACAGAAATCACATAATTTACATTTCTATTCAAGTCTGTATGCAAGTTATTTGCAAGTTAAAAATCGTCCCCAATACCTCTGATAATAGAAGTTAGGTGTACAATCTAATTTGTTTTTCCCCATAGAAAAGTTTATCTAAAAATCCTGCAGGGTCAGAAAAATTCACAATTTGATTCCCCTAGCCAGTGAGCATCATTAAATTCATAGGTAACTGGATAATGGAGCAGAAAGTCACTTGACGTTCTCAGTCCTAAACACTGCTCAATAAAACTTGCTGATATTACAGGGATATAGATTCTGTGATCCTTCTGCCATGCTACTTTGCCTTCAATCAACATGCAACAAAGCATGCACATGAAGAACAGCCACTCAAACAAGGTACAAATTGTCCCCAATGACTCCAGAATCTTGGAGGCAACAGCTTCAGAAAATGAGAAGTGAGAGGAAAGCAGGCAGAGGAATTGGACCCACAAACAATTTTCATGTCCAATTTATACAACAGGTGTGTTGGGATATCTTGATCAATTTCATGTTATTTCTCATTGACATTTAGGTCACATGTTTAAATATAATCTAATTATGTAAAGAACATCTACTAAATTCAACAATTTATCTAAAACAATTTAACTGATTCACAAAAATGCATTTGTAGATTGTTTTGACACCTTTGATCATGAGCGTGTCAGCCAGGATCCAAATTCCATTTACTGCAATAACAACATCTGAAACAGAAAGGTATATGTATATCAGATAATTGTTCAATTCGACATTTTTTTTTCAGAAGTTACACATTGAATTGCAAGTTCACAACCAAATTCAGTGATTATCCAAAACTCACGATTCACTTATAGGTTGGTTTTATTTTGTCATTTGATGCATTGAACATTTCCACCTTATCTTCCCTTCTGATTCTTTTGCCATGTTTTAACAAACTTCATAGAAGTACAGAAAATGGGAGCAGGAATAGGCTAATCAACCCTTCACGGCTGATCATCCAACTCAGTACACTTTTCTCATTTTATCCCCATATCATTTAATCTCTTTAACAGGTTTTACATCCCAAAGGAAAAGGACAGTTATGCTTACAGGGCAATAATACATCACCTTCATAAAATGAAATGTTATGATTTACATTCCCCTCTTTATTCCTAACAATATTGTGGGTCTGTTCAAACTACCTCTGATTTCATTAGTTCAATGGTGCATACCAATATAATGGTCAATAAAATGACACTCATCCAAGAGAAGAAAGTTAATTGTGTAAAATGAAACAATAAATCAATACCTCAAATTTATATCTTCTAATCATGGCAAAAGTCCCATTTTAAATGTCACTTTAGCACTGAGACTGCAACCAATGCTGCACACCCTGTAATGATTAGTCAATAACTTAAGTAACATATGCAGAGTTCTTCTCAAATAATGCATATCGAGGAAGCAAATGTAACTTATTGCCATAAGACAAAATTACCACTACTTTGGAATCATTCTGTGTGAGTACTTGAAACCTGGGACTTAAAATGGAATCTAATTGCAGCTGAAAAGATTAAAAAGTATCTGTTTCCTTTTGGTAGTCACTAATATGCAAACATTGCACTGGTTAAAAGGCAATTTTATCAAATTTAGTCTGCAAATAAATTTGGTATATATTAACTAAAATGAGACCATAGTTTTATGTAAAATCCAACAGGATAGCAGACATTATAGACAACCTTACTCCATCCTTACCATTCTCCATTATTTCAATTCAAAATAAGTGCAACACATTTTACTTCAACTCAATTGTCTTAAATTTACTTGTGTTTTTTCAAAATTGGGATAACATAAAAAGGCAGATAAAGGTATTTAACTTTATGATCGCCAAGATTCTGATTAACGATTTAAGTTCATTGGTCTGAAATGTTAGGCATTATTCAAGCAGCTGACTAGGACTGAATCCACCAAGCGAGCAGTTGGTGAGCGTCTTGACGTAGCTACTGTAATGAGATCAGCCAAGCCAAGACTTCAGAATATGAGTTCTCTAACAACGGCTATTAGTCTGGTCCAATCCGAGAGCCCTGGCTGACAAATAAGAACAGAAGTGTTCCCCTTCACTGTTTGATCACACAGCATTGCCTTTTGTGAACAGCACTGCTTGTCACTGGCCACCCGGGTGTTTTCCTTTCTTCCTGGTGGTGGAGATTGAATAAAGATTTGTACACCTTGTGTCTCTCACTGTGTCTCACACCTGCACACACACTACATGGGTGCTGGGGAAAAAATAAGCACTACCACAGTTAAGGCGGTAGTGTGGGGGTAATAAAAGAAAAAAATAGAAAAAAGAAGGGAAAAAAAGGATGGGAGTGTTAAAATATAAGCACTACCACGGTTAGGCTGTAGTGTGGGGGAAAAAGAAATAATTAAAAAAAAGAACAGGAGTGTTCCCTCCCCTTCACTGTTTGATCACACAGCATTGCCCTTTGATGTGAAGGGCACTGCTTGTCATAGGCCACTCGAGTGTTTCCTTTCTTCCTGGTGGTGGAGACTGACTAAAGATTCGTGCACCTTGTGTCTCTCACTGTGTCTCACACCTGCACATACACATGGCTGCTGAGGGAGAAAATAAGCACGACCGCAGTTAGGCGGTAGTGTGGGGGTTTAAAGAAAAATTTTTTTTAAAAAGACGAAGAAAAAAAGAGAAAAGAATGAACAGGAGTATTCCCTCTCCTTCACAGTTTGATCACACAGCATTGCCCTTTGATGTGAAGGGTGTTTCCTTTCTACCTGGTGGTGGAAACTGAATATAGATTCGTGCACCTTGTGTCTTTCACTGTGTCTCACACCTGCACACAATAAAAAAAACAGGCGTGTCAGAGGTTCTGTTCACTCTGAGAGCTGGCTCTGAGGAAGCTGGACCAGTGTCAAGGACACTCCACGTGTAAATAATGGGTGACTTGGTGATGGGATACTGGTTTCTGTGGAGTTATTTCATTTCCACCTTGTGTCTTTAACTGTGTCTCCCACCTGCACACACATAACATGGGTGCTGGGGAAAAAAAATAAGCACTTCCGCAGTTAGGTGGTAGTGTGGGGGTTATAAAAAAAAACATAAGAGTCTGGCATCCTGTTCACTCTGAGAGCTGACTCTTGAGGGAGCTGGATCAGGTGTGTTTGTGTGTGTGTGTGTGTGTGTGTGTGTGTACACACACACAAGGACTCTCCTTAAAAAAAAGAACAGGAGTGTCACATCCTGCTCACTCTGAAAACAGGCTCGAGGGGAGCTGGATCAGTGTCAAGGAATATCCATGTGTAAATAGAGGGTGACTTGGTGACAGAATGCCAATGTCTATTGAGCTATTTTGTGGCAATGTGAGAAAAGCACGCCCCTGAAGAATTTGCTCACAATAGACATTGTTGAGTTGAAGATAGTATTTCTAGCATTACGCTGTTTTGTGGGAAGCTTGGCAGTTCGAATCTGTCTTTGAAGTATGTGGAAAGAATGCATCTTTTTTCTGGGCAAATGACATTGGGGCAGATGAAAAGCAATGAGTAATTCTCAAGACAGGTTGTGGACCCACAGCTTTTTTGGTTATTGGCAACCTAACCTTTCCTCAGGCATCAGATGCTAAAACTTTCCAATAGTTTATGGGTTTATTTAAGGAATATTACAACCCTGAGCCTCCTCAAATTCTGAGATGATGTAGGTTTTACTCAGCAATTTGAGAACCAGGAGAATCCATATTGGGATTTTTGACTAGGTTAAGATGACCGGCAGAGGCATGTGATTTTGGTTTAACCTTTAATGTGGTGTTGAGAGACCATTTGTATGTGGGACTAATGATGTAAACATGTAAAAGTGTTCACTTGCTGAAGCCCTACTAGACTTCAAACAACTGGCTTTATCATTAGAAAATGCAGCAAGTGGAATATGAGATGTAAAGGAGATGTAGAGTATTCTGATGAAAGTGGACACCCTCACCAGTCTGTCTGAGCTTGGGGAATACCACTTAACTGAAGGCAATAGCAATAGCCTCACTCAGGGCATCTCCTGAACATAGGGACCCTTGGTCAGCCCACAGAAAAACCCCAAAACAAGCCAAGCCTCGGTCAAACGGTTAAAATTTTCTTCAGGATCCTTTCTGGCAAATCATTGTAGCTGCGCTAGTATGTGGACTTCAGACAACAAACAAAGTCCCACTAGACCTAAATTGAGTGAGAGAACACATAAGGGTACTAGCAACTGTGGTTAGATTAAGATTCCTAGAAGTATTCTCACATACCAATATACAAGAGTGCCATTTGCTCAGATGGCAGTTAAGAGTCAACCAAATTGCTGTTCATCTGGAGTCACATTTTGGCCAGACCAGACAAAGATGGCAGATTTCCTTCCCGAGTGAATCAGATGGTCTTTGTCCGACAATAGACTATGGATTCACAGTCATTACTTACATTGTTAATTCCAAATTTTTTTTATTGAATTCAAATTTAACTACCTGCCACGGTAGAATTCAAAGCCAGGTCCCCAGAACATTAGCTTGGTCTCTGCATTAACAATCCAGTGGCAATACCACTAGGCTATTGCCTCCCCTTTTTTTCTGCTCTTTGTTTCTCTTTCCTCATAAAGCTTGTGGGCGGCACGGTGGCACAGTGGTTAGCACTGCTGCCTCACAGCGCCTGTAGACCCGGGTTCAATTCCCGACTCAGGCGACTGACTGTGTGGAGTTTTGCACGTTCTCCCCGTGTCTGCGTGGGTTTCCTCCGGGTGCTCCGGTTTCCTCCCACAGTCCAAAGATGTGCGGGTCAGGTGAATTGGCCAAGCTAAATTGCCCGTAGTGTTAGGTAAGGGGTAAATGTAGGGGTATGGGTGGGTTGCGCTTCGGCGGGTCGGTGTGGACTTGTTGGGCCGAAGGGCCTGTTTCCACACTGTAAGTCTAATCTAATCTAATCAATTTGTTCATTCCGGGTATTAGTCTAGTAAACCTTTATTGAATTCTCCCAACACATTAATATTCTACATTAATGTACAATGCCTTTAAATTGTAGAGTTGAAGCCCCAACATTGAGCCCTATGGCACACCACTCATTTCATCCTGCCAGCCTGAAAAAGACCAATTCATTTCTACTCTCTGCTTTCTGATAGCCAGCCAATCTTCTATCCATGTCGAGAGTGTGGTGCTGAAAAAGCACAGCTGGTCAGGCAGTATCCAAACAGCAGGAGAATCGACGTTTCAGGCATAAGCCTTTCATCAGGAAAGAGCTTCTATCCATGCCATAAGTTGCCCTCTGCAACATGAGCCTTTATTTCCCCAATATTGTTTGATGTGGCACCTTACCAAATGCCTTCAGAAATTGAAAAGTAATACATCCACTGATTCCCATTTATCTACAGCACAGCATACTTTTTTAAAGAACTCCAACAATTTACATGATTTTCCTTTGACAAACCCATGTTGGCTCTGCCTGACTCCCTTGAAAATATTCAAATGCCTTCAGTAACATCTTCCAATATTTTTCTTATGACAGATGTTAAGCTAACTGTCCTGCAGTTTCTTGTATTCTATTCCCCTTCCTTTTTGAATAAAGCAGTTACATTAGCTATTTTCTCATCTAAAGAAACATTCCTCAAATAAGTTTTGAAAATTAAAACATATCAACACTCTCATTGGCTACTCCTTTGGTTTGCATGGAATCTTTTCTTCCCAAGTCAGATCCCTCAAACAGGCATTAACTGCCTTTGAGGGATAATCCCATGAGATACAAACAACATGGCTTCCTGTTTGGAGAGCCCCCAGTTGGTAGTTTGGTGGGAACGTCCATGAGCCTCCCACCAAACATAATTGGAACCAATGTGGAGAGCATGCATGAGCCTTGCCCCCAAGTAAATGACCCAACTCCTATCTCCAAACATTCCTCACGGAAAGCATTAAATTCTGTTTGTCAATTCTGTTTTTCTCTCTGGTAGTATTTTCTGCCAGAATCAGGCAGGAGGGTGGCAGGTGAGGGATTCTGAATTCATCTCAATTAGCTCTGTGGCATGAATGCCTGTAGACAACCCCCCCAGACCTTCCTTCCCCAAAAGGAGCTCCTTAAGTTGCCAATTAATGCTCCCTTAAGAACTTCATCCTCTGGTGGCTGGTATTAATCTAGCTTTCAGGTCTGTTTGCACACTCCCAGATGATTGAGAAGAGTCCCTTCGTGAAGGATACTCAGTGACTGATCAGGAGATCCAACACAAAGAAGGGGAATGTGCTAAGGCCATGTGTGAGTCCCGACTCTCCAGAACAGGGGGTAATACAGGAGCTGAAATATCATAAAGATATTTTATCTTAAAAAATAAGACGTGTATACTTCCTTTGTCTTCAAATCATAAATGGAGAAATTTGATATTCTACATACATAAGATTAGATTTCAAGATCAAAGATTTTCAATGGTAAGCATGAATACACCATCAAAAACTGAATGACACTTGAATCAACAACATGTAACTTTGAAGGATTTGTTACGGAAGATGCAGTGTGTAAAAAAGGGAACTACTTATATTTCACTGGTTTCTACTGGAGTGTGATGGGCGGGGTGAGGTAGAGCGAGTGGCAGAGGGTGTGCTTCAATATTTCTATGCCTGACAGCACATGTGCAGACTCTAAACATCACTGACTCTTATATCACTTTTATGACTGAAAAGTCTAGCCCCATGTGTTGGCCAAAGTTAATAGTGGTCAGGGGATTTTCAATATTGATTCAATACTCATAAAATTATTTTTTAATAGTTTGTAGATTCATGTTGTGATTATACAACTACCAGATTACACAGCTGGTAAACAAGTACATTTTTGCCACCAACAATTAGAATTTGATCAGTGATAAGACTATTCATGTCAGCAAATAAAATGAGATTTGTTCGTGTGAACAGCTTTATACCAGAAATTTTCTTAATAACTGTATGGCTGTTATACAAATGTGATATGAAATGGTTACAAAATGTTAAGGCCATGCATTTAAGTGGGGTCAAATATTTTTCTACATTCTTCACAAGACCGACTGCACTCATGGCCATAGAGAGAACATCACTAAACCAGAACTTTATCACAGCAAAGGTTTTTTGCAACCCAAGTTAATGAGTTGGCTCTTTTCAGCATATTAGAATTTGTAGCACATTTAAGTAAGACAATTTGATTAGGAAATCATCTACTGTACTCACACATGGCATACTGGAATGCTTTGGACTTCACAAGGATATTAATTCCTACAAAAGTAGAAAATAATAAGATTTATAACTCAGCAAATTACAAACACTTGCTCAGCAATTCAAAGTTTCAATTTATGAAAACAACATCTTTCCTTTGGTCTTAAATTTGAGTGTTTAGAAAAATTTCATTATATTAGAAATTATAACCCTACAAATGCACTGTTGGATACTAAGGACAGAAGATGCATAATACCATCTACTCCAAATCCCATCTACACTGCAAACTATCCTGATTTAGATATGTGCCACATTCCTTCATCATTGCTAGATTATAATCCTGTAACTTCTTTCCTGTCAACATTTTGAGTCCAGTTTTGTCACAGACTGAAGCAGATCAAGTTGAAAGCCCATCACTGGTTCTCAGGGTAACAAAGGATGGGTGATAATTGCTACTCTTGCCAGAGTGTATATCCAGAAGATGAATTTGTATAAAAATGTAAAACAAAACAAATTTTGTTTTCATTCTTGGGGCTCATCTAATGTCATTAAGCATAAAACTAAAATTAGCAGCGATTATCCAAGCTTTGAGATCAAACTAAGCTTTTTAACTAATTTTGATTTACTACACATACAATTTATATAGATTCATCCAATAAAAGCAATCAAAAGAGTTAATTAAAGTTTAATTGGCAAGTTTAATTAACCAAGTTAATTGTAAGTCCTTAAAGACTAATATAATAAATGTAATGAAACTAAAATAGATTTATACATTAATCTGCAAGAGCCTGGTTGTTTCAATAGGTAATCCACAGTAATACTACCTTTAAATATAAGAAATGGAGTATGTGGAAGATCATAAAACCAATAGTCTCCACTTCTTTTTGCCTAGAGGAGAAAAACACACCACTTAAATGTAATTAATTGTATTCGATGTTGTTTCTACTTTATTCAAAACAAATGCTAACATGTTAAGTAAAGGAATCAATGCAATGAACAATCAACAAGATAAGTTCACTATGGGGAGTTGCACATTAAACATGACAGTTCAAAGAACTGGTGTTGTAGCTTCATCTCTGACTTGCATTCCTTTTCAACTACAGAGGACACAGTTTAAAAATATGGGGTAGGTCATTTAGAACAGAGTTGAGGAGAAACTTCTTCACCCAGACATTGGTGGGTGTATGCTGCAAATGTGTTGCTGGTCAAAGCACAGCAGGTTAGGCAGCATCTCAGGAATAGAGAATAATGCTTTGCCCCAGAAGGCTGTGGAGGCCAAGTCTCTGGATACTTTCAAGAAAGAGTTGGATAGAGCTCTTAAGGATAGGGGAATCAATGGTTATGGGGATAAGGAAGAAACTGATTGAGGATGATCAGCTATGATCATAATGAACGGTGGTGCTGGCTCGAAGAGCAAAATGGCCTACTCCTTCAACCATTGTCTATTGCCTATACAGCATTGGGCAATTTACTGTATTAAGAAAATCCATAAAATTAAATTATCTTAAATTTTTTTCTGGTTCAGTTATGCAAGGCTTTGTATGCTTTATCTTTCTTCCAAATTAGGTAGGGATTAAATGTCACAGATCTTTGCCATAATCTTCTTTCTGTCTTGAATATATTTTACTTTTGAATTGACCCACAATATATTTGAGGAAAACATTGAGATAGCAGCTCACTGCAAGTTCTGTACCATTTATTTTACCCTAGATTTATATACCAAATTTGAACTTTGATTATGTAGATATGCAGCATAGATCATTATATAAAATAGGTAGACTACACCATCCAATGCTTAGCATTTACCAAAACCTGGTTAGCATTCAGTTTACAGAATCAGAAAACAAATGTAAAACTTTCACATTACTTACTTTCCATTTTAATCCAGCAACTTCATAGAAGTTGTAAAAATCTTCTATTCTGTGGGACAGATATTCATTTTAAGTACATACATTCGTCACACATACATAACCCTAGCAGTCATAGTGCATGCAAAAGATAATCTGGAAAGAATTCATTGTAAATGAAAGTATTTTTTAAAACAACTGATAACTAGGATGAAACATCTCAATATCCTTACGCAAGAAACTCTGCATCGCCTTTCTTCAGAGCTTTGAAGACAAGATATTTATTTCTTGCATTCATTCTTGGACAGTAGAACCTCATTAAGCCCTCAAACTGTTTGAAGGAAACCCCATTAGGCCTCTGCAATAAACCACAAAGATACTAATTAGACAGTTAAACAATCTGTGAAATATTGATTGCTTGTGGAAATTTCTCTGCAAGAACTTGAGTCTCACTGATCATGAGAGTATCATGTTAAAGACTGATCTTTCTGCTGAATGAATTCTCAGTGTGGGCAGTGATGGGCACTTACAAATGGCTTCAGTTTCTTTAAATTATTCTGAAAAGGTAAGTAGCTCCTGACTGGAATCCATAAACTCTGATTTTAATGCAATTATTTTAAATATAATTTTTAAGGGAGTAAGCAAGATTTGGTCAAGGCTTGCCTAAAATGAAGCTGTAACCCAGGAAGAATTTCATATCCTGAGGACTGTGTAAAACTGATTACTCCAAACAAAATATACACTTAAAATACACACAGAGAAAATCTTACCAGAACCTTTTGTTTCTAACCAATGAAATGCATTTTTCTTAAAATTTTGTCAAGCTGAAAACCAAAAGATCACAAGGACTTGCACTAACTTTTTGTTAACTCTATTCTCTGTGTTTAGCTTGTGACATGACGCATATGCCAGTATGGATTAATGTCTCAGAAAGCAGACTGTAAATGCTGGGAGTATTTTCTCTGGAGAAGACTGGGCAGAGATTTGATAGAGGTTTTCGGTGTCATGAAGGGTCTGGACAGAGTAGACAGAGGATATTGTTCCAACTGTGAAATGATTGAGAACAAGAAAACACAGATTTAAAGTAGGTGGCAAATATAATGTGAGATGAAGCATTTTCATGCAGTGAATAGTTACGGTCTGGAATACACAGCTTGAGAGTGTAAGAGAAGGAGATTCAATTGCATTTGAAAGATGATTAGACTGTTATTTGAAAATGGACTGGGGAGAAGGCAGGAAGCAAAATGCTCATTTGGACAGTTTCTACAGACATGATTGTCGAATGGGCCTTTGTCTTTGCTGTAATAATTCTGTGGTTTGGTGATCAGTTAATCAATCTAAATAAATGCAATAGCTCTTATGGTGCAGTGGTAGTGTCCCTACTTCTGAACTCCCCAGGTAGGCCTGAGTTCAAATCCTCCCTGCTCTGGTGTTGTGCATTAGCTCCTCTAAACAATCAGATTTTAAAAATAACCTCCATATTACAATGATTCCCTTAGGACACAATCTTAATTGTTTAAATCAGAATCCTATCACTTTCTTAGAAAATTTAATGAATTTTCTATAAATAAATTAAATAAAAATCCTTCATTTTTAGCAGAATAAAGTATACAACAAATCTCAGACTACAGATCATCATTAAAATCACAATTTTTTAACCTAAAACTCCATTACTTAAAAAAGCCTACAAAAGCTTTTGCATAGTACTCACCCTTTTACTGACCAGAAGGCGGAAGGCATGTTCTATTGCTAATCGTTTGTGCAAAAGGAGTGATTTAAACTTCTTCTTTTCAACATCATTAAATGTATCAAATACCACAGCAAGAAGCTGGAAAATTGTGAACAAAATACTAGTTTAAAATTCTCAATGAAGCAAACATGTAAATTAAGTTCACAATGTATTAAATTATAAAATTTTAAACTGTGTAAATATTGTTCTCAGTTTTTGATTAACATTATTCAAAAACTTACCAGATTCATGATGAAGTAGAGCTCAATGGATAAATACACAATGAAGAATACACAAGACCAACGATTTTTGGAATAAGCTGGCATCATCACATCTGGAAAACTACAGAATTATCTATTTTAAGAAAAGAAAAATGGAAATCCCTATTTCAATTTGACCCCTATCCCTATCCTCATCACAGTTTGCTCTTTTTCTCTTCCCTCATTTGCAATCAGTGGCTCATGTTAGAGTTCAATTCTAAGGGAACAAACAGTCAGCCGTCAGGATTACTAAGAACCCATTTTGATGTGTGATCTGGACTGCTGGACTACTATTTCACTGCAGAGTGCATCACAACCATGTCTGATTCCCCTGATTAAATAATTTCCATCAAACATTTCCAAGTTATAAAAGAGAAGAACTCTAGCGTTTTCTTTCTCAATCTAACTGCAGCACTCCCAGCAACTTCCAAATGGAGGTTAGCTTAATCAGCAGAAATCAGTGATCAAACCTGAGGCCTTTCCATAGAACTGTTCTGAAGAAGGGTGACTGGACTTGAAACGTTAACTCTCCACAGATGCTGCAAGACCTGCTGAGTTTCTTCAGCAATTTCTGCTTTTGTTTCAAAATTTCCAGTATTCGCAGTTTTTTTTATAGTGAGGCCTGTCTAGTTTAGTTTGGTTTTGCAAGGTTATGCATTTAGCCAATGAACTGAAGAAGCATAGCAATTTTCTTAAACCAAACATGGATTATAGAAATGTTTGAAAACTTTTTCATATGATTTCTTTCTTTTTATATGAAATGCTGCTATGTCACTTTGACAGTAAAGATTCACCAATTTATAAATCACATCCTACTTTGCCTCCTTCCTTGCCAAACCCGTAAAGGTTATCGGTATCTCAGCATATTATGTTATTGTACTAAATATCAGAATGTTGTAATGATAGAACATAGAACATAGAAGGATACAGCGCAGTACAGGCCCTTCGGCCCTCGATGTTGCGCCGACCGAATCCTACCTAACCTATACTAGCCCAATAACTTCCAAATGCCTATCCAATGCCCGCTTAAATGACCATAAAGAAGGAGAGTTCACCACTGATACGGGCAGGGCATTCCATGAACTCACAACCCGCTGTGTGAAGAATCTACCCCTAACATCTGTCCTATACCTACCACCCCTTAATTTAAAGCTATGTCCCCTAGTAACACCTGACTCCATTAGCGGTAAAAGGTTCTTAGTATCTACCCTATCTAAACCCCTAATCATCTTATACACTTCTATCAGATCTCCCCTAAACCTTCTCTTCTCCAATGAGAACAGCCCCAAGTGCCTCAGCCTTTCCTCATAAGATTTTCCTACCATTCCAGGCAACATCCTGGTAAACCTCCTCTGCACTCGTTCTAAAGCTTCCACATCCTTCCTATAGTATGGCGACCAAAACTGCACACAATACTCCAGATGAGGCCGCACCAGAGTCTTATACAACTGCAACATGACCTCAGGACTCCGGAACTCAATTCCTCTGCCAATAAAGCCCAGTACACCATATGCCTTCCTCACAGCACTATTTACCTGGGTGGCAACTTTCAGAGATCTGTGTACATGGACACCAAGATCCCTCTGCTCATCCACACTACCAAGTAGCCTACCATTAGCCCAGTAATCCATCATCTTGTTATTCCTACCAAAGTGAACGACTTCGCACTTAGCTACATTGAATTCCATTTGCCACATTTCCGCCCAGCTCTGCAACTTATCTATATCCCGCTGTAACCTACCACTTCCTTCCTCACTATCCACAACTCCACCGACTTTTGTGTCATCCGCAAACTTGCTTACCCAGCTTTCAAGTCCTTCCTCTAGATCATTTATAAAGATAACAAAAAGCAATGGTCCCAAAACAGATCCTTGTGGTACACCGCTAGTAACTGCGCTCCAAGATGAACATAATCCATCAACTACTACCCTCTGTCTCCTTCCAGCCAGCCAATTCCTAATCCAAACCTCTAATGTATCCTCAATGCCATACCTCCGAAGTTTTAGCATTAGCCTACCATGGGGAACCTTATCGAACGCCTTACTAAAATCCATATACACAACATCTACTGCTTTACCCTCATCCACTTCCTTGGTCACCTTCTCAAAGAACTCAATAAGGTTTGTGAGGCACGACCTGCCCTTCACAAAACCATGCTGGCTATCCCTGATCACGTTATTCCTACCCAGATGTTCATAAATCTTATCCCTTACCATTCTCTCTAAGACTTTGCCCACCACTGAAGTCAGACTCACTGGCCTATAGTTACTAGGGCTATCCCTACTCCCTTTCTTGAACAATGGGACCACATTCGCTATCCTCCAGTCCTCTGGTACTATTCCCGTTGACAACGACGACATAAAAATCCAGGCCAATGGCTCTGCTATCTCCTCCCTAGCTTCCCATAGGATCCTGGGGTAAATGCCATCAGGCCCAGGAGACTTATCTATATTCATCCTTTCCAATATTCCCAAAACCTCTTCCCTGCATATTTCCAGGGCATCCTGTCATTTTATGTCATTTTCCCACATGCGACATAAACACATGTTATTCTATCAATTACTGACAAGTAAGCAAAAAAAAAATTCTTTTTTTTTAAAGAGGCTCTTTCCCTGAAAGTTATCATTGCTTTAAAGGGAAGGACTGTTCTGTTGCATCTTTCAACTAGAGTGCTGTGCACACTTACTTAGCTGTAGTTAGGAGAACAAACAAACTGACAAGGCTGTCTTCTGGAGTGCTAAAATACTGCAAATAGAAAATAAAATCATTGTCAAAAAAAACATACTTTGTAATCACTTAACATGAAATTTTTAAAAATTATATTATGCATTATACTTTTCTTACAATTTATGCATTTTATGAAATTGATAAATTAACAAGAATTTACAGTTAAGGGTGATAGTATTTTGAATTTTATCAGCTAATCATTAGAATCAAAGCAGTAGGAGCAGGAGTTGCCATTCAGGCCTTCGAGCCCACTCCGCCATTCAATGAGATCATGGTTGATCTTCTACTCAACACCATTTTCCTGCACTGTTCCCATTTTCCACAATGTTTTTAATATGTAGAAGTCTATCCATTTCAGTATTGAAAAAACTCAACAAATGACTCCCCACAGTGCTTTACAGCAAAGAATTCCTAAGATTCACCACTGTCTGAGTGAAGAAATTCCTCATCATTTCACATCTAAATGCCTTTCCACTTAATCGAAGACTGTGCTACCTGATTCTAGACCTTGCAGTCATAGGAAACAACCTTCCTCCAAGCTCAATATGAATTTTATATGTGTGAAATTGCCTCATATTCTTCTAAAAAGTAAAAGTAAAATCTATTTAATATTTTTTCATAAGTCAATCTCTCTATCTCCGTAATTAGCTAGGTGGATATTTGTTGTATTCCAATTGTGGCATGTAAATTTTCCCATGGGTAAGGAGACTAAAATTGCACATAATACTCCACTAAGACTCTACATAATTTCAGTAAAACATCTTTACCCCATGCTCCAAATTATTTTGTAATGAAGGTAAGAACTTACCTTCTTGCTTAATTATAATTAGAATCCCTACAGTATGGAAACAGTCTCTTTGGCCCAACAAGTCCATACCGACCCTCCAAAGAGTAACCCACTCAGACCCATTCTCCAACCCTATTATCCTATATGTACTCCTGACTAATGCACCTAACCTACACATCCCTGAACACTGTGGGCAATTTAGCATGGCAAATTCACCTAACCTGCACATCTTTGGATTGTGGGTGGAAACTGGAGCACTCAGAGGAAACCCATGCAGACATGGGGAGAACCTGCAAACTCCACGCAGAGAGTCGTCAGAGGCTGGAATCGACCCCGGGTCCCTAGCACTCCGAGGCAGCACTGCTAACCACTGAGCCACCATGCCGCCATGCTATGCTCACATATTAATTCTCAATGTCTCAATTACAGCAACATCCCTTATAAGTTCAACATTTCCCATCCTTTTACCAGTTAAGAAATACATTGTACTATCTTCCTAACAAAATGGAAAACCTCACATTCCTCCACAGTTTATTCCATTTGCTGTAGTTGGCTCACTTGCAGCATCTTCAAATCCTTTTGTGCACCCTTCATACGAAGACAGGGCTTTTTGATGTAGATAAATTCTGATTGGTTGTTAAAATGGTCAAAAATTAATTGACTGAATTAGCTGCCTATCTCTAGGAATATTCACGGTGGCAGAAAAAGTATGGCTTCTCTCTCAGTGTTTTTTAACATTGTCTTATCGGCCCTACCACTTGCTAGCCCATCCTCAAAGGGCTGGTAAAATTCCCAGAGACGAGTGGGAATGTGCAGGTATTCTATTTTGCATGACATGACAAGTGATGTCTCTCATGAAGCAATGGGATCATCTTCACCTGAAGCAATGCAACCTGCAATGGACCAGGTGCTACAAAGTGGAATTAAAATGGCTAGTTAGTTTAGTTACTGCAGACATGATGGGCTGAAGAGCTTCTTTCATCCCATACCATTTTATAGCTCTGAAATATTACTATGCATAAACAAGCAGAAATTTCTACTGGAATATTCACTAGACATTCACTTACGTACAATGTACAAGTAAACAAAAATAAAGGCATGAAAACATATGACCAAAAAACATGTTTAAATAAAGATTGTGAATACTTACAGGGTCCAACGGATTGGCAGAAAACAAATAAAATCCTAGAAAAATAATGAAAAAAAAATCCCATATTAGAAGACTGCAAATCCGCAGCTTTAGAAGCAATCTCAGAAAAGAACAGAGAAACACCGTATGTTTACTTCAACTTCTGAAAACATAATACTTCCCACATTACTGTTTTTTTTTCCCAGCTCTGCATTCTAACTGCAGCTGCACACAGACTTCAACTAAATTGTTCTAGAACGGATAACTTGCAACATACAAGTGGCACAGCTATTTTTGCTCTTCAATCTATGTTACCCAGTGTCCTCTTTCCTCCATGCATCTTGAAATGACACTTCAAAGGTTGCAACATTGGCCTCCATTTTGCTGGTGGTTCAGCCAGGGGGTTGATTAACTCAATTGATTGGATGCCTGGTCTGTGATAAAGAGAGTTCAATTTCTGAACTAGCTGAGGCTACCATGAAGACCTTTCCTCCCACCTAAGGCATAGTGACATTCACGTTATACCACACCAGTCATCTCTCTTTAATGAGACAGAGGCCTTTATGTTTCTCTAGAACTGTGGCAACTTTACCCTTAGTTCTGCCACACAGAAGCTGGCAGGCCCTAAACTATGTTGTAAAGGACAATAATTTGGGTACCCCATGCATGCACCGGAAGTATATGGATTCTGACATCATAATGTAATGTTGAGTGATGTTTAAACTCTTCAGGAAGCATATCTCCTCTCTGTACCTAAGCCTGGAAATGGATTTAACTACTGTGCTCCACTACGAAAGTTGTCATGGAATTATGCCCCCCTGATTCCTGATGAAGGGCTTATGCTCGAAATGTCGAATTCCCTATTCCTGAGATGCTGCCTGGCCTGCTGTGCTTTGACCAGCAACACATTTTCAGCTGTGATCTCCAGCATCTGCAGACCTCATTTTTTACTCGAAGATTTTAACCTACTGCGAATCCTCTTGCAAGGATGCCTTCCTTGAAGAAGCTCTCTTCCTCCCTCTACAAGGATTTCAATGAGTCTCTCTCTCACTGCACCCCCCAGGTCATCTCCTCTGCACAGAAACTCTTCAGCCACGTTCTCAAACAGACTCGTTACCACAGCCACATCTCCTTCCTCAGCACCTGCCTAAGGAACCGACTGATCCCACACGGACTCCGAACTACATTCCAACCAACAAAATGTGGACCCAACCAGGACAACCTGTACCTACAACAAATCCGAAGCCTCCAGCAACAGACCTCCCTCCGGATCCTCCGCTCCACCCTTGCAGCCATGCGTCGCCACTTACACTCTCTGCAATCAGCCCTACCCCAGCTCAGGACAACAGATTCCTGATGAAGGGCTTATGCTCGAAACGTCAAATTCCCTATTCCTGAGATGCTGCCTGGCCTGCTGTGCTTTGACCAGCAACACATTTTCAGATGGAATTATGCCCCCCCCCTTCCCTGACTATGACCTATTGCCTCAAATCAGTAATAGAATGGCAATATCAGTGGCCATCAAGATGACTGTGATCCTCAATTTCCACCAGCAGATCTTTCTGGCCTAGAGCAGGTGACATTGCCAACGTATTCCAGTTCAGCCAACACTGTTGCATCCAGGAGGTCCTATTTATCAGGAATGGGGACTAATATTACTGAATTCTCTTTAAACAGAAAGGAACATGCTCTATGAGGATGGCAAGCATTCACATGGTGCAGGAAACTATCAATTGCATTCATTCACCAATCATGTTGGAGAATTCATGCTAGCCTGGCACCCGTAACTATGCTCTCATTTTGAGGCAATCAATCCTTCTGTCTTTTGGCCACCAAGTTAAATTAGACAGTGACTGCACAGCAAAAGAGAGTCATCCACTATACATATGGCTAATGGCTCACCTCTGAAGCCCTACCACACATTATCAGTATTCCTAGAATATAAGCACTGCTGTAACTGGATGATGTTGTGAAGCAGATTATTGACATCCTGGAAATCTTAGGTTAAGAGGTCCTTCCTATACAGCCAGAGAGCATCCATGATTAGTGCTGCACCACTGACAACCTGGCCACTCCGAGAATGTTATACTGTTCACCAGATCATTGACAACCATCTCAAGAAAAAGAAGTAAACTAGGAAGCTGGTACATCTAGTTTTGAAGAAATGTCCGCAGTCACTTAATCAGCTTTTGACTTCCATGAATAAATCCTTAAAATCCAGCTGTTTAACACTTCCGCATCTCACCATCCATCTGTGATAGGGCATCACACTTTCTTGGAGAAAGTGAGGTCTGCAGATACTGGAGATCAGAGCTGAAAATGTGTTGCTGGAAAAGCGCAGCAGGTCAGGCAGCATCCAAGGAGCAGGAGAAGGGCTGGTATGCCCTTCTTGATTTCTACAAGAAGCTAGGAGAATATGTCCAGACCCAACTGGAGAGTGAGACTACCCAGTCCTTCAAACACTGGCATCTCCAACCATGGTGGCAGCAATGCAAATCTGTAAGGCACCAAGATGAGCTTGCACGGCAACTTGTAGAAATCAAATGATTTCAGTCTGAGCACTTAGTGTGGCACTCAGAGACGCAGCTTCTGTCTGTGCTACAACGGAAGCCACTGAGCATCAGATGTTACATCAAAGTTGGGTCTGGACATATTCTCCTAGATTTAGCCATCAACTCCACGAGAGGTAGGACAGGTTTCAAACACTGCGCTGTACTGAGTTTGAGCCAGACGTCTTCTTGTTCTATGAAAGGCTCTTTGGAAGTCCTATCAATGCACCAAACATTTATGTGCATGCTCATCAGCCCTTTTCCTGTATTCATCCCTTTGAAGACCTCATAGGAGTCCTTTGCAGCAGGATTAATCTGCAGTCATATTCTCCAGGGAGCATGATATGCATTATCTTTTCCCTTTGTCCTGGTTGCAGCCCACTTGCCCATATTCAACATTTTAATACACATACAGAATATATTTAGATAGGGTCCATGTAAAGACAAATCATTAACTAAGTAGGTGAGAGCTTACCCAAGATGGCAAAAATTACCATGAAGAAAAGTAGTAACGATAAAATGTCAATAAAAGGAGGGAGAGACTGGAAAATCTGACGCAAATTTCTGGGAATTCAAAACAAAACATAATTAGAACTAACATTTTGCACTTTCTAGTAATTATGTATTAATATTACATGAGGATTTTCTTAAGAACTAATGGAATGTTCAACTAATTTTTTTTTAAAAATTAATTTGGCTTTACAGTGTTTTTGTTGATAACATATTGAACATTTTTATTTATGACATAAAATATTGTTGTGGTGAGAATTCCAATATTTAGAAAACATTATTCTGTCCATTTAAAACTTTCCCTTCTGCCTCAGCCAATCATTTCACAGTTACCAATTTAACAAAACCATATGGTTTCTAGATTTTCAATCCAATTAAGAGGGTAAATATTTTCAGGATTTCCTGGAGTCAAACAATACTTTCACTGATGAAGTTTGCCATTTAAACAAACAGAAATTAATTAGCATTCTAGTCGATGGACAATAAATAATTCTGTATATTTGGAACTTAAGCAATATATAAATTACTGATGTCAAAACTATATTGTACAAAACAATTAGGGTTCACACTAGATTAAAGCTGCTTACTTGTTATGTTTATTAAGTTTTAGTAACATAATGGAAAGATGGTTTACTTCAGATAACTCTAACATTATTAAATAGATCCATTTGCCATTTCTTGAATTTATTCCAACATTACTAATTGAAAATAACTAAAATTACAATCTACAGCTGCAACTCAAAATGGAAGCATGAATGGAAATTTCACCTCACTGAAGGTGCCAAAAAAAGGAGAAATAATTGGTGTGCTATTGTGAGTAAAGAAGTGACCTTCAAAATCTAATGCTTTTCTCTTGCCTTAAACTCCATCACCCACTAACGCCATGAAGCGAAAAGATGATAATACACTTACCTTCCCGTTGCTGCATTTCCCAAGGGATAGACTTCACTCAATATTATTTTTGACCCAGAAGCTGCCAGTGTGATTGGCTTGCAGCTTCTGGTGACCTCATAAGTGCCAAGGCCTGTGAGAAACTGTGGTCAGAAGCTACGACTTGAAGCTGAGACACTCACCTATGCTCTACCTGTCAGCTTTTAACACGTTATTTGGTGGCAATAGGTTGAGTTCTTTCAGTTAGCTGCCTCTGAAAATGCCTGTCCAAAGCTTTGACTAAATGAAACAAGGTAAGTGAATTTATTTGGTTCACTAACCCCAGCTGCATAGAAATTCACTGAAGTGCTTTGATCTGTAAAGATTTAATATATATAAAAACATCCTATTTGCATGTATTTACTGTCACCTGCTTTCATCACAAATTCATTTGTGCATAAATAAAAATCACTATTCCAAACTGTAATTATATCCTGCAGTTTTGTCAGTATATAGATCAGAACAGATGTACGAACTTAAAACGAGAACTCAATTATATCTGTGTATTATGGTCCATCTATCCCTTATTATCTAATCCCATTTCATCTAAAGGTTGACTCATACAAGTTATGCTCATTTGAATGTAGACACAATAAAAGGAATGGCACTGGAATAAAACACATTCAGGATCATTGGCATTCTCATAATTTTGTTCTTAGTAACGACAATGGCATAAAGACAGTGGGGGTTTCTTCTAAATATTTAAAAATACTATCTCCAGGTGAAATTTTATACTTTTATTTAATTTAAAACCATTCAAAAGAAACAGAACTCTTCACAGTAAGAATTTTTAGTAAGTGTTAAGACATTGGTTGATACAAAACTCTGATTAGAAATCATGTGCTCAAACTATCAGTTTAAGGAACTGCATCAATTTGCTGATCGATTTTTTTTGTCATGTCAGGTATTTATGGAATTCTTGACAAAAAAAGAGAACATAATTACTGTAAATTTACCTTCTCACCGCTCCACAATATCTGCAGTCTACCAGAAAGATTGGCCGCAATGCTCGAGTTATCCGGACATGTGAAGTTTGCCTGATTAATACCACAATGACTTCTATAAACTGTACAAATAAAACCACACTCTGGAGAAATACCAGAAAGGGAATAGGTTAAAAACTCTGTGCATTAAAAGCACTTAATAAATAACAACTTCTAAAATGGAATAAATGATGTATTAACAAAACAAGTTCCATTCACCAGAGTTCATATATAATGACATGCATAATGAAATATACATTTAGAACTGAATTTTTTGAAGAAAGTCTTTCTGTTCAAACATTGCCATCCATTTTCAATTATTTTCAGGACAAAAGTTGATTTGACATTCAAACAATGGTTACTCATTCAAATACAAATTAAATTTATTTTAGAATGTAACATTTTAGGAAATAGTATATGAATCATCTAATATAGCATTTTTAGGGGGAACAAAGTGAATTATAATTTATTCATCAAGTTATGTAACGCAGAATACTGTGGCTCTAAGTTTCTCAGGATGGTCTATTCTTTAAAATTGCTAGAAGGTATGAAAAATCTATTAAAATATTTTATCAGACAAAGCTGTGTTTTATTTTTGGATAGAAATATTAAATGATATGGTATTTAGTTAACTACACCCACAAATACAGCTTATTTCCCCCCTCCAAGCTAAGATGCAGCAAAATTGCTTTCTAGTCAACCTGGTTAACTGAATCTCACAATTATTATGCAATGGTTAGGATCTCCAATCTGAAGGTATAATGGGACGGATTCAATAATGGCTTTAGAAAGAGTCATTTATAATTACATGGAGAGAAAAAGTTTGAAAGGCTACAAGGAAAAGGTGAGAAACATGGGAATAGCTGAGGTGCTTTTGCAGAGAGCTGGTACATCACATTGGGCTGAATGGTTTGCTTCTCTACTGTTTCCATTCTATGGTTTCTAAATTCTGTTAGCTTTTAGAACAATTCCAGGGATTGGAAGATTGAAAATGTAACCCCAGATTTCAAGAGAGTGACAACAGAACTACATGGCAGGCTGATCCATAAACATGCACTCTAAGGAGAAGAGATTAAGTGGACAAAATGAATCAATTAGCAGAAAAAAAAAATCAGTAACTGGTGGCATAGATTTAAAGTAATTGGTAGAATGATCGGGGGAATTCAGGAGGACTTTCTTTTTTCTCCACACTGACAGCATGGGGTTCAGAATTTACTTCTTGAGTGGTTTGTTGAAGCAGAAACCATCTTTGCATTTAAAAAATAGCTGGACATGCACTTGAGGTGTACTAGCCTTACAGGGCTATGGACCATGTGCCAGAAAGTGAGATTAGACTTGACAGCTTTTTTTTGGCCTGCAAAAGACACTAGAGGCCTTCTTCTGTGCTTTAGTTTTTCCTTTGCATTTACTACAAAGGAGTTTAGTATAATAGTATAGAGGTCTTATTACAATCATATAGGGATACACATATAACATTGTCCTCATTTCTCAGACACAATACATTAAAAAATAACTTACTTTCAACATTGTTCTTTTGTGTCTAATAAATGTGTGAAAGCCCAACCATCTCATCTTCATACCAAGTTCAAACACCACTGTGACAAGTGCAAACAATTCCAGTGTGGCATGCACCTAAACAAGTTTAAAATTAAATAATTTTAAACAAGAAACTGAAACATAATCAGTTAAAAAAATTAAGTAGCAATTTCTTAACAGCGTAGTGGGGAGACTTCAAGTTGGTAGTCACAGAGCACATTGGTGTTGTCATAACTATGCAGTTTGATGTGCCTTCGTGTTGTACAATATGGAACTGAATTCCCATTTCCCGTTGCAGCAAATTCTCATGCTGAACACGATGTTATGCACAGGACACCAACAGCAGCCATTCCAAAATACAGGAAGTATTTTCCTATCAGTGCAAACACCAGAGAAACGCTGCTAAGATTAAACATGGGACAACATGACTATTATAGCAACTGAATAGGAAAGAATCGAGAAATCGTTTTATAAGATCCCTCAAATGATATAAAGTAAAAATGAAAGAGCAAAAAGATACAGGAAACCTTGTGGCATGAATCATTTGTTTGACACAATACAGAAAATAGGAGAGTATTCAAATGAGTCAGGACTGGTGCAATATTTGATTACTTGGATAAAGGCGGGCATATTGGACACATCCAACATGATTTCAGAAAAAGATCATGCTTTACAAATCTAACTTTATTTTGTAAAGAACTTCCAAAATTCAAGGATGATGAAAGTTCAACAGAAAATGATTCATATCTTCCAGCCAGTGGTAAGGGGACAGCTCCTCATCTAGTAGGTTCTAGAGGGTAATGTCATTCAGCAACAATGAAGTCATAAAACAGGATGATCAGCAGATTAAGTAACTCTCAAACAGCAAACCAAGTAGTACAAAGCATGGATTACATTTAAAATTTATATTTTAATCCTTTTACAGAAAGTTAATGCAATTAAGGTAGAAGCTGAAAAAACGTACATTTTTTAAAAATTAAAAATCATGATTTTTAAAAACGACAAGGAAATTACACTCCTTCACATAAACTTTTCACATCAACTTTTCAGAATGAGAGGTCCTTTAACCATAATTATGATTTAGTAATGATTACATGTCATTCAACAAAACTTAATGTTTTTGCAGTGAGAACAGTCCATAGAAACCCTCATTTCACATTAAACCACAAATTCTGTGTTGATTGCATCTGCAAAGACTGCAACAGTGAACTCTGAACGGTCAGGGTATGACTACCAATTTTGAATTTTTGCGTTTAACTGGGCATATGCACATGCATAAGATTGCTATGAGTTTGACACATTAATTGTTAACTGTGATTAATTGGGTGATGGACATTTGAGCCTCCTATAAATAGGCACAGATTACAATTGCTTTCTATCCTTTACCACCTAGCTTTTTGGAATGAAACAGTGGATACTGACAGTTTTGCTGTTATTATAACCACCAATTATGGGGCACTACCTACTTAGAGTTCCAAAATGTTTTTCATAAAGTTTGGTACCAGGCTTCCCAAAGAGGCTGGTGTCTATAACATTAGTGGTAATATACTAATCTGGATTAACAACCGACTGGCAGGGCATTAATAGAATGTACTTCCAGATGAATGGATTAGTTCATGATTTGAATGGGTCTGAAAGTGTTGGGGATTGGGGCTAGTGGTGCTACAGAAAATCAGTGTTGGGACAGTTATTCATTATTTCTATTCGTCATCTGAATATTGCATTTCTGCAGATCTTATTAAATTCTGAGTGTTAACATTGCAGGCAATACATGTCTGCTTGCATGTGTTGGGAGGTCGAGCTGTGTCTGACAAGTGATATATCTAAAGTAGACAAGGACAATGTTATACCTGGTCAAAATTCTTAAACCCTCATGTATCCTTCAAGAAAAGAAGCATTCTGTGTACAGTTCCGGTTGCCCAGCTATAGAAAAGATACTATTAGGTGCAGAAAAGGTGCAGGAAATATTTACAAGGACTGGAGAGTTTGAGTTAAAAGGAGAGACTGGATAGGTTGAGGCATTTTTCCCTGGGGCATTAGAAGTTGATGGATGACCTGAAAGGTTTATAAAATCAAGAGGGGCATTGATAAGGTGAATAGCAAAGGTCTTTTCCATAGAGTAGGGAAGGCATAATTTAGAGGTAAGAAGGGAAAGATTTAAAAGAGACCTGAAGGGCAACTTTTTCACACACACTGGTTTGTACATGGAATGAACTGCCACAGGAAGTGGTATACACAGGTCCAGTTATAACATTTAAACAGGTACATGAATAGGAAAGATTTGAAGTGAACTGGGCCAAACACATGCAAATGGGACTAGGTAAGTTTGGGAAAACTGGTTGGCATGCCCGAGTTGTATCGAAGGGTCTGCTTCTGTGCTATATGACTCTGAAAATGGAGGGAGAAAAACAATGTGTATTCTCTTCCATGTATTTCTAAAGATATGTTTTTAAAGCAATGCTGTAAAGTGATACTTAGAGAAATAGGATGTTCGAGTACATTCGAAAAACGGTTCAGTACAAGACATGGCACAAGAACCTGATCAGACCTTACTTGAAATACTGTATTCAGTTTTGGCCTTTTTCCCCAAAGTGAGTGAAACTGAGGATTTAGAAAGGGTGCAAATGAAGGCCAATATGAATTTCCAGTGCCAAGTCCTCAAGTAAGAATTGGGACTCAACATATAGACTTATGGTTAGTTTGACTGAGCTATAAATGATGATCAGAGGAATGCATTTGTGTAGATCTTCTAGTTTCTGAATAGTCAGAGACCAGATACACACTGTCAAATGTGCGATAAGTCCCAAAGCAATAATACATGGGAATTGCCCAGGAAGTTTAAGGTTCTGATGGGAAATTGCATCGCATTTAGGGCACTCTGGAAAGGTCCCCAACTCTGTATTAACTTCAGAGACTTTTTCAGGGTTCTGATTCATTAGCTCAGTTGTTAGGCAGGGAAGGTTAGAAGAATTAAAATCTGTTCTAATTGCTAGCTAACGATAAACCTCACTCCCCAACCACTCACACTGATCCATCCCTAAACACCTGAATTTTATATCCAGCTTTGTAGAGTTCATAGAGGTAGAAGGCATAGTAGATTATGTAGATGGGAACAGGATATTGCAAAAGCAGACACAACTATGTGAAAAAAAGACTATAAAAAAACTGACAAATTTTCAAAATGGGCAAGTGTGAAATCTTCCACTTTTCAGTCAATGCAAGTGATTAGAATATTTTCTTCATGTAGACACTAGAAATGGTGGACAAGTAAGCAGATTTAGGTGTATACTTTCAAAAAGTAATCAAAATGGCTTTAATTTTTAAAAAATCTTAAAATACCCAGGCTATTCCTTGTGTTTCATTCTTATGTTCTATAGCTGTGAGCTGTTCATTGACTCATTACTTCTGGCACTCCTTTCTAGCTATTATTTCCTCAAAACTTTACTCTTTTCTCTTTCTTCTGTTTCTTCCTGTAATCTCACTTGCTTCCTCTTTTTATACACACACATACACACACACACACCTATCTATTTTGAATAAAGTGGCTTGAGATATATTCACGCACATGATACATAAGTATATTTCATATTTAGCTACATTGTTTTTTGTTGATAACAATATAATTCGCTATACCGATTATCATATCATAGCAAGGTCAGGTTCTCATTAGTTCACTTAAAAAGTGCAGCAGCAAGAAATTTGACTCAATCATCATATTACAGCATAATCCACAGTTTTATCCACATTGAGAATCAAATTTCTTTGCATAAATCAACAAACATTAACCAGAGCATGACAGACTTCATAGGAGCATAAAAACTAAGAGCAGGTTTAGCCCTTCAAGCCTGCCCTGCTCTTCTACAAGATCTTTGCTGGTCTACCCAGACTTCAACTCCTCCTCATACCAATTTCTTATAGCCTTGAAGTTCTTGATATTTTAAAAATCTATCAACCTCCTTTTTATATACTTTCAGTGATCTAGCTTCCACAAATCTCCAGGGTAGAGAATTCCAGACATTCACTACCCTCAGAAGAAATTATTTTGTGTCTCATTTTAAATGAGGATCCCCTTATTTTGTAATTGACTCCTAGTTTGAGATCCCTCCCGAGTCGTGAAAACATCTTCTCAACATCTACCTCATCAAACCTCCTCTGTATCATGTATGTTTCAATAAGATCAAACCCTCCCCACCCCCATTCTTCAAAACTCTAAAGATTAAATAACTAACCAACTTACCAGTTTTTAATAAGTCAACCCCTTCATCCAAGAGATCAGTCTTGGATAAAGAACCTCTTTTGAACTGCCTCTGAGGCCTGCAGATCCTTTCTAAGTTACAGAGATCAAAATTGTAGACAGCATTCAAAGTGCAGCCTCACCCCTAGCCTTATACAGTTGTAACAAGGCTTCTCTACTTTTGAATTCAAATTTTGTAGCAATGATGCTTGAAATTCTACTTGCCTTCTTAATTACTTGATATACAAACGGGTTAACATCTTGTGTTTCATGCATTAGAACACTCAGATCCCTTTATGGTGCATTTAAATATTAGTCTGCCTTTTGATTCTTCCTTACACTTTCCAATATTAAATTCCAGCTGTCAAGTTTTTGTCTCCTCACGCAACCTTTTTGCATCCCCTTACAGATTTCTTCAGTCTTTATCACACCATGTCCTGCCACTGTTTTCGTATCGTCAGTAAATTTGGATTACTACACTCAGCATCTTTTTCCAAATCATGGATATAGATAGTAAATAATCATGTACCCAGGGTTCCACTACTTACGTTTGTCAACATGTAAAAGATCCATTAATCCTGATTCGCTAGCTTCTGTGTGTTAATTGATCCTCAATCCATGATAATGCATTTCCCTAATACCATGAGCTCCAGTCTGGTGCAATAATCTTTTTTCTGTGGCAGCTTACTGAATGCCTTATATAAATCAAATTGCACTATATCTATTAGTTCCCTTTATCAAAGAGCTCGAGTTAATTTCTCAAACATGACTTCCCTTTCATAACTATGTTGATTCAGTTTGATTGAGTTAAACGTTTTCAAATGTCCTGCAATTTCCTCTTTAATAACTGACTCTAGCATTTTCCCATTCACAGATGTTAGCCTTACTGGCATATAGGTTACTGCTTTCTTTCTCCCTCCCTTCTTGAACAGGGGTATTACTTTACTAGTTTTCAAGCCTGCTGGAACCCTTCCAGAATTTACTGAGTTCTGGAACATTTTCCTTTAGCGTCTCTGCAACCACTTCCTTTAAAGCTCTTGAGTAAAGGCTTTAAGGTCTTCACACCTTGTCAGGCTTTAGTCCCATTAGTTTGTCAAATACTTCAGTCACCATAACTCAGATTTTTAAATGTTCTTTCCTTCTATGAGCATCTTGAGTCTCTGATATCTTTGGGATGTTTACAGTGCCCTTCATAGTTAAGACTGATGCAAAATATTGGTTTAAATAATCTGCTATTTCTCAGTTATCAATTCACAAATCCTCCAAGGATCCCACATTCACTTAGCTACTCTCTTTTTATATGTCCGTAGAATCTCTTGGTGTTTATTTTATTGCCAATTTACTTTCATCATCAATTTCCTCTTTTTTTATTAGCTATAGTCATCTGCTGCTGATTCCTAAGAAATTCTCAATCATTTTGCCTACCATAGTTTTGGCCACTTTTTATGCCTTAGTTTTTCATTAGATATCCTCCTTGACACCTATGGTTATTCCTACTCATCCAAGTCCTTCTTTCAACTGGAATTAATTTTTTGCTGAGTGATATGAAGTATCTGCTTAAATGTCTGCCACTGCTCATCAACTCACCTTCCCCTTAACTCTTCCTTCATACTTCTGTAATTGCCTCTATTTAAGTCGTGTTCACTGGTGTGAGACTCCAGTTGCTTGCTCTCAAACTGAATTTGTAATTCTACCATTTTGTGATCTCTACCCCCTAGAGGATCTTTAACTATGAGATCTCTTATTAATCCTATCTCATTACACATTACTAGGTTCAAAGATAGACTGTTCCCAGATGGGTTGTACAATATACTGCTCTAAGAAACAAGCTCTGAGCACTCTACAAATTCATCTTCCATTCTACCCTTGTCCATCTCATTTATTCAGTCAATATGCAGATTAAAATAACCCATGACAATTGTAGTCCCCTTCTCAAATTCCCTCAATATTTCCTGATTTATACTTTGTCTTACAGTGAAGCAACTCTCTGGAAGCCTATTGCCCTCTACCACTTGAGACTTCTTTCAATTGCTATTCCTGCTTTCTACTCAAACTGATTCTATATTGCAATCTATAGCACATATATCACTACACAGCACCACATTGCTAGCTTTCTTTATTAACAATGATGTCCACGTCATTGTCCTCTTTGCATATATTTCTGGAATATAAAATACCTTTCAATATTGAGTTTTTAAATTCTAGTCACCCTGCAACCACGTCTCTGCAAAATCTACCAAGACATATGAATCTATTTGTGCTAAAAACTCACCTATTACAAATGCTATATGCATTCAGATAAAGCTTTGACATTTTTCTTTTAATACATATTCAGGATTTAATTACTGCTTTACTCTTCTGTTTATACATTCTATCTCTTCCCCAACACTGATGATCATTTACCTCTTCACTACCAGGCACCTCTGCTCTCTCATTTCTTTCTCACCTTGTCTTCAACTAAACCCTCGTTATCAGTAATGAGTTAAAAGTCTTATCTACAAACTTAGTTGTACAAGGATGAGTTTAGGCATGACACATTAACAAATACTTGAAAGACAAACATTCTGAGCTAAGGATTGTCAAAAGTTGTGAAAATATAACATACATAAATGTCGAGACGGAGCGAGGGAACTGCTGGAGCTTCACATAAGGAGAGTATCAGCAGCAGCACTCCAGAAATCAGCTCCATGACATAGAATATGTGATTGTGCACAAAGAGGTAGGCTGCAAGGGCTCTTTGATCTTTTGGATGAGTGAAGAACTTGTCATTATTTTCTCCCTCCTGCAAGTGACAAAATAAAAAGACAGCTATGAACAATTTATTATTTTTACTGTTGAGTTATCAGTTGTAGCACTTTCTATCTAGAGCACAACAACAAAAAAAAGTGTCCATCAAAAATGTAACCTTTAAATAGTAACCAAAATATAAAGTTACATTTCTGACCTCTTTCGAGAAACATCATCATAATCAAATGTGTCCTTTATTATTTTGGTGCTAAGTAAATTCAACAAATCAAGATCTGTAGACAAAGGGTTAAATGCATTCGTTAAATAATTTTGACACTTATTGTTAAAAAGCCCTGCAGTGTCTTTAATGTTATTTAGTCAATTTTACAATTTCAAAACTAATGATTATATAACAAATTCTGTACACCTTTGGAATCTTCATTTTCTTGGCATTGTAACTGTATAATACAAATTTGTACAGGAATCCTGGCTTCATAGGCATTTTTAAACAAAACACTTATGCATTCTTCTAACATTTGCTAATATTTTATTTGCACCTTGTGCACAGCTTCATATATTGTATTGAATGTTTGATACATTAGCACATCATCTTGCTGTAATTAAATCATCTTGAAATCAATAACTGAAATAAAAGTGAAAAGGTTAATGGACCAGCATGTCATTCTATACATAACAAAAGTATTGAATGTTAATAATGAAGAATACTTTTTTTTAAAAACAGCAAAATGCTTTATTTGAAAAAATAGAAGTCCATTTAAACAGTGAACAGAACTATTCAATACAATCAAATTTTTAAAAATATGGAATGTTATTGATTGCATTATAACTGATAACTGACGTAGCACAGAAGATATTGGACAGGATCACTTTAAGTATAATTTTGGTGAAACATATCACTTAAAATTTATATGGAAGACTACTAAACATTTGCCAATTATATTGAAAATACACAGATTCACTTTGAGATAAATGTATGCATTTTTTTCATAAACAAATTGTAACTTGTTCATCATCTGTAGGTTCTGATATAACCAGTACTTCTCTGGAAAAAAATAATTGCCTACTTAGGTGCATTCTTTTCGTGCTACTTATGTCATGGTTGTAACCAGGACTTCCTCAGGAGTGCTTTCCTGTTAACATCAACAACATCAGGAATGCATTAAATTAATCCTGTTAAATTACTAGCTTACATTTTATTACAATATAAGGTTGACTATTGGAGACAGAAAAGTTTTTTTTTAAATTTGTAAACTAAACTACCCAATTTTGTTAAAAAGACACAAAGAAGAAAAAAAACTGCTTTGATGGTGTGGATTACAATGTCTTTTTATCTCTGGGATTTGATTTTGAATTTAGCCCCAAGATTAAAGCCTCATTCTCTGTATTTGTGAAGGTTCCAAATAAAGTGCACTTGGACAGCCACCCCCAGTTTGTAGTAACAATGTGTTAGCAATGAGATAGCATCAAGATATCATTAACATGGAGCAAGCTGCTGAACCCCTTCTGAGACAAACCAAAAGGTTGATTCGTATTTAAAGTTAAACTTTTGCAATTTGGAATTCTCATGCTGATAGAGAAAAAAAAAGTGGAAGCCTCACTCTACATCTGTTTTGTCTTTTAACTGCCTTGCAGTGATCAGAAATGCAACCAGAAGTACTGCAAGTTAAAAAAGAAACATTTTTAAAATTCCATTCTTCAGCACTTATATCACTTACCTTGACAAGTACAATATATATGTCATACCAGCTTCATCAAACTAAACCAGTATTAGTTTGATGAGATTATGAAATAGATTAACAAGCTTACAGTCAAAATACAAAGTCAGGGATCAGTTAGGACCAGAACAGATGTAAGAACATTATGGCCAGATTATCTGTAATTAAAGCTCAACAGATTTGCTTTTATTAATTAAAAGCTATAGTATCAATTTCACAATAGCAACAATACCAAGTTACCTTGCTTATACATACTTCTTTCAAACTGATATACTCTTCATTTTTAATAGCTTAACTGGAGCTGGATCAGCAGTTGTAAAAAGGTTCCAACCTGTAAGTAGATTGCTGCTTCCTGATAATTCATCTCCCAGACTTGTTTCAGAGAACCATAGCTCGCTCTGTACTCTCGAATGTCTGGTGTTGCAATCACTTCAGTGTTGATAATGTCATATCCTCCTCCATCTGTTAAAAGGGTGAAAGTGGATGGTTCAAAATAGCAACAGGCCAGGCAGGTCAGGCATTATCCTTCAACTGCTACTTAAATTTCATTTATAATGCACTTATAAAGGGGAATGTTATTACTTTGTCTTAGAAGAACTAGGAGCAGCTAATTAACACAAAATGTGAATGCCTTTGGAACTGGGAATGAATAAAAAAAGGAAAATGTATCACACTGATGAAATTGAGCACTTCAAATAAGATCTCATCACTCAGGGGATCTTAGCATCTGATTGATTAATTTTATAAGACCATTATTCTTATGCTCTCATCAAAAACAAGCCTGGTTTTGTTAATAATAAAAGTTAATTTCAATCTTAGTGTTCTCCTTCATTTTAATCATTAGCAATATCATGCTGCATTTATATCGAAGTGTTAATGTTATAACACATCCCAGCATGCTTCACAGTACAGCCATTCAAATATCAATATGTCACCAGCATTTATTAGGAGGTTACGTAAACTTTAGTCAGAAGTACATTTTAAGGAGGGCCTTAAAGGAAAAGGGAGTACAAGAAACAAAGGTTTGGAAGGGAATTAGAAAGCATAATCAGGTGAATGAAGGCATGGCCACCAAAAGTACAGGAAAAAGGATCGGTGAAGTGAGAATATTGCACTGTGACAAGGCTGATTCTCCTTGTCTGCAGGGACTTTTCTCATCTTTATTTTTCATCAAGGTCAGATGTACTTATTGCCGATAGTTTCATTATTCTATCAGGCAAACATTACGTCACAAGGCCAGAAAGACCACATAAGAGTTACAGAATAAATGAACATTTAATTTTAACTCATGATTGGGTGGCTGTCATTAAAGAAATGATGGCTGGAAAGAGCTGAGCATGAATCTCTGGTTTGGTGCTGATCTCAGCAGGGACCATAATCCTCTGGACTTCCCAATAAAAAAAGTTGCTTCTGATTCATTAATTAATCCCTGCTGGAAATACGCAAGTGAACTCCTGTCAGGAGGAAGTCCTATGTGCAATGGGTAGCATCCCTCCCTCTAAGCCACAAGTTCTGAGGTCAAGTGCGACCCCAGGACTTGACGGCTAAAGAAGGTGCATTGTAACACGGGCAAACAGGTAGAGCGTTCAACTGCAAGTAAAAGTGGAAGAGTTCATGCTCAGCCATGTGCTTGGAAGAACATCTGACCCTTTACCATTATTACCATACACCACACTACAACATGCATATAAAAGCACAGCAACTTGGGCTCAGGGTGAATACCACCACACTGTCAGAATTACCCATGCATAAAAGCCACGTTGGCAAGAATACAGAGAACAATAAATCACTTCAGACCCATCCCTTAGCGGTGTGTCAAAATGAAAAGGGAGGGGGGAGAAGAAATTTGAAAACAAAAAGAGGAAAAAGTACCTCTGTTATTCAGCTGTTATTCAACATGATCTCAGTCAGCCAAGAAGCAGTCATTACTCTCCTCAATCCTTTTACCTAAAACATGCAACACAACTGGAGAAGCTTCCCTAAAATATCACAATCAAGCTCATGAGAAGAATCCATTGTAATCAATGGTCAAACATTCTGGTCTTACTTCAACTACCTACACTAACTTTTATGCACAATTATATCATAATCTGGTGACAAAATTCACAAGGGGTTTGCTGACCATTGTTTGCAGAAGGATCTTTCAGAAAAAGGGTCACTGGACTGGGACTGAAGAGTTTGAGTTGTGAGGAGAGGCTGGATAGGGTGGGACTTTATTTTCTATAGTGTGGGAGATTTCAGGTTTACCTTGTAGAGGTTTAAAAGCTCATGAAGGATATTGAGAAGGTGAATGGCAAAGGAAAGGGTCTTCAAAACTGGAGTACATAGGTTTAAGGAGAGAGGGGAAGGATTCAAAAAGGACTTGAGGAGCAACTTTTTTAAAGAGTTGCATTTGTGGAGTGAGCTGCCAGGAGTGGTGGTGAAGACAGGTACAGTTGCAACATTTAGAAGATTTTTGGACAGGTACATGAGTAGAAAAGATTTATAGAGGGCCAAACGCAGGCAAATGTTCAGCTTAGTTCAGTTTAGAAAACCTTTTCAGCATGGATCAGTTGGGACTGTTTGTGCTATATGACTTGATGACTCGATGACTCTGTGACCTCGATCATTAACTCTGCTTTCCCTCCACAGAAGCTGCCAGACCTGTTGAGTTTCCAGCAATTTCTGTTTTGGTTTCAGATTTCCAGCATGCACAATTTTTTGGGGTATTTTTTGCTGAACTAAGGATTCTTTCCCTCCTCAAATGAACAATTTTTCAATCCTGAAAGTGGTGATGCATAACAGAACATGGTTTCCAGGTGAAGCAGCAGCTGCCCTTTATGTGGGACACAGGATGAGCACAACATTTTATTTTATAGATCCACAAATTATTAGAGTATAAAGAAGGAAGCCATTCAGCCTGTCATTTCTATACCAGCTCTCCCTATTGTAATTTATCAAGTGTCATTCTCTTGCTCTTAGCCTGAAAATGTGCAGACTGTCACTTTACCAGTAACATTCCAATTGCCTTTTGAATTCCTCAAATTGAACTTCCCTTCACCATATGTTCACACACTGTATTCCAGAACCTAACTATTCAGTGCTCAAAAACAACTTCCCTCATGTGTTGCTTTGCTCATCATTTTAAAACAGTGTCTTTTTGTTCTCAATCTATCCAACAATAGGAAGTTTGTTTTCTATTTAATTCGTTCAGACCTATGATTTTAAGTCCTTCAATCAATCTCCTCTTCGTCTTCTCTTTTCCAAGGAAAGCAGTTCCACTCTTCCAATCTATCATGTTAGAAATCATGTCTCACTAACTTGATTGAGCTTTTGAAGAAGTAACAAAGGACACTGATGAGGGCAGAGTGGTGGACATGATCTATATGGACTTCAGTAAAGCGTTCCACAAGGTTCCTCATGATAGACTGATTAGGAAGGTTAGGTCACATGGAATACAGGGACAACTAGCCATTTGGATACAGAACTGGCTTGAAGGCAGAAGACAGAGGGTAGTGGTGGAGGGTTGCCTTTCAGTCTGGAGGCCAGTGACCAGTGGTGTGCCACAAGTCTCGGTGCTGGGTCTGCTGTTTTTTTTGCCATTAATATGAATGAATTGGATGTGAATATAGGAGGTATAGTTAGTAAGTTTGCAGATGACATCAAAATTGGAGAGATAGTGGACAGTGAAGAAGGTTACCTCAGCACAATGGTCCATCTGATCAAGATCCGGCTGGACTGAGGAGTGGCAGATGGAGTTTAATTTAGATAAATGTTAGGTGCTGCATTTTGGAAAGGCGAATCAGGGCAAGACTTATACACTTAATGATAAGGACTTGGGGAGTGTTGCTGAACAAAGAGACCATGGAGTGAAGGTTCATAGTTCTTGAAAGTAGAGTCACAGGTAGATAGGGTAGTGAAGAAGGCTTTTGGTATGCTTTCCTTTATTGGTCAGAGCATCGAGTAAAGGAGTTGGGGTGTCGTGTTGTGGCCGTACAGGACATTGGTTAAGCCACTTTTGGAATATTGTGTGCAATACTGGTCTCTCTTCTATCAGAAGGATATTGTGAAACTTGATCAGATTCAGAAAAGATTTATAAGGATGTTGCCAGTATTGGAGAGTTTGAGCTATAGGGAAAGCCTTTTCAAATCACCCAATTACAGTGTGAACTACAGGAAGAGGCTGAATAAGCTGGGGCTGATTTCCCTGGAACATCGGAGGCTGAGGGGTGACCTTACAGAGGTTTATAAAATCATGAGGGATATGGATAGGGTAAATACACAATGTCTTTTCCCTGGGGTGGGGGAGTCCAGAACTAGACAGCATAGGTTTAGGGTGAGGGAAAAAAAACAGGCAACTTTTTCACACAGAAGGTGGTGCCTGTATGGACTGAGCTGTCAGAGAAGGTGGTGGAAGCTGATACAGTTACAACATTTACATCTGGATGGGTATAAGGTTAGGAAGGGTTTAGAGGGATATGGGCCAAGTGCTGGTAAATGGGACTAGATTAATTTAGGATATCTGGTTGGCATGGACGAGTAGGACTGAAGGATCTGCTTTCGAGCTGTACATCTCTATTTCCCTATCTATATAAACGAAGTTTCTTGTTTCTAGGACCATTATCATTTTTCTGTACATGCCCTACTGCCTTTAAGAAAAATCTGAACATGTAGAGGGTGGAACAATACACAATATTCCAACTAATCCTGAGCACTGTCTGTTTCAGTTAATATCACTATTATCCCTATTCTCACAGTTTCCAAAGATGCGCTCTACCTAATGTGATAGTTGTATGGGGTTCAGGTACAATCAGTAGTTAGAAACTCTGATTAAACTGCACCATGTCTCTCACTCCATCTCAGACTCTAGGAACACTTAGATCAACAGAACACCTTCGCTGTTGCCCACATTGAAGTCAGCTAATTCTACATTTTGAAAGCATCAAACTGCAAAATTCCAGACCAATTCGGATCAAAGCCAAGCCAGCTGGTGTACTGAGAGTAAGCATAATGAAGCTTTGAAGAAGATTTCCTCTGTGGGGTTAAGTACAATACATGAAATATAGGTAGATTTAAAATATGTACACAACTTATTAAAGCAGGGTTTCCCAAAGTAGAGGGCAGGATCTCAAGTGAGATCAAGAAGGGGATGGCCCGCTCTAAAATCTCTTCTCCTCCCTCACTCCTTTCTGAGGGGTTGCAACAGTTTTCAAGCCTCAAAATGGGGTCACAGGGGAAAAACGTTTGTGAAGTACTGCTTTAGAGGTTTGGTGTTCCTCTCAAATGAACTGTATCAACCCTAGGTTTTACATGAAAGTTCATTTTCTTGTATGGCTCACATGCTTTTGTTACAGGAAAATTCTAGGTTTATATGTGTATTGTATAATTTATTTCTGTTATCTGGACAACACAAAGGACAGAGAGATGTTTTTATTTACATGATGAAAAGATACAAAAGTGAGCAACTTATGCTTTAGTTGGTCAGATATTTAGCTTTGGTTACCATCTCAGGAAAGAATTACTGATTTTGGAGGCATAAAAGCACAGAGTCACTTAAGGAATACTCGGGGTTAAAAGCTTGAAGTACAGTGCATAATTGTGCCCTGTACTTCCTTGAGTTTCGAAGATTGTGAGTTAATCTAAACAAGATTTTTAATTCATAAATGAATTTCGTTTGCTGAGAAATCAAAAGCAAGAGAGCATGTTTGTAAATGGAGTCCAGAGATTTAAAGAGAAATCAGGACGTTTATTCTTCTATAAAAAGGATAGCAGCAACCTGGGTCTCACTTCCCCAAAAAAACATGAATTTATTTTTTTTAAATGGGCTGTCAGCATTGGTGGTAACACCACAATTTACTTCACATTTAAAAATGCCTGTGAGAAGGTGTGAGGGAGTCACTTCCCTGAATGTAAATAAGCAGCTGCTGAGCCGTTTCAGCACTAGGTTAAGCGCAAACCACATTGCTATGGGTCTGAGGTCTCATATACAAGACCAGACTGGTTAAGCTTGACTTTTTTCCCCTAAACAGTGTTAGTGAACGAGATGGGTTTTCCTATTATTTTTAATAAAACGTTTATCAATTAAATATTGTTTTTAATTAATAAAGCTAAATTCCTCCACTACTATGGTGAATTTTCAATTTGGGATATGAATGAATTAAAATTACGACTGAGATTGTTTTGTTTTGTTAAAGATATGGAGAAAAGGCAAGTAACTGGAGCTGTACAGATCAGTCTTGACCTATTTGAATAAGTCAAATGGGCTGAATGGCCTAGTTCTGGTTCTCTATATCTTAACCAGACTCGATAGAGTCTGTTGATCTTAACAATCATTTGAATTGGCGTCTTCTGATGTAGTTGGCTGATAATCTGCATTAGTGAAGTTCGGATATTCTATGTCCTAGACAATAAAATAAATTACCAGAAAGGAAGAGAATGTTCATTTATCTATTACTCATGCCAGGCATAATTGATAATGTTAACATAATCCATCTTCTTTCTAGTTGTTATCTTTCCTAATATTTTATGAGATATGGTCATTAATATTTTAGAACTATATCAACCTTTTGAAATTCTAAGTAACCCTTTCTCCTGAGTCTTAACTCAATAATATCCACATTTACCAATCATAAAGAATGGAATCAAGTTGATTGTTTCCAACACCAGGTTAACAGCTGTGGACATTAATTCAGGACATTACAAAGCAGATTGAATTTATTTTTACAATTTAAAATGTAACTCCTCTGAATTCAATGCTGATTAAGTCAAATTTCCTGATATGTTAGTTTCCACTAAATTCTAACTCTGCTGTGTTGTGATTATTTCACTAAATTCAGATTGATAATTCACATTTTAGTAGAATAATTAATTTATTTTATTCACTTTAGAGACATAGACGTTGCTGGCTAGCCAGAATTTATTGTCTGTCCCTAGTTACTCTTGAGAACATGGTGATGAGCTGCCTCCTTGAACTGCCAAACTTTGTGTGTTGTAGGTAGACTTACAAAGCCCTTAGGGAGGGAATTCCAGAATTTTGATCCAGTGTCAGTGAAGGGACATTGCCAAGTCTGGATGATGACCGGCTCAGAGGGGAACTTGCAAGTGGTGGTTTTCCCATTTCTGTTGCCCTTGTCCTTCTAGATGGAATGATCTTAGGTTTGGAAGGTGCTGTCTAAGGATGTTTCGTGAATTTCTGTAGCACATCTTGTAGACACCACAGAATGAGTATCAGTGGTGGAGGGAGTAAGTGCTTGTGGATGTGGTGCTAATCAAGTGGGCTGCTTTGCTCTGGATGTGTCAAGTTTTTTTGTTGGGAGTGAGTGTTGTTGGAGCTGCACCCATACAGGCAACTGTGGAGTATTCCACACTCCTGACTTATGCCTTGTAGATGGTTGACAGGATTTAGTGAGTCAGGAGGTGAGTTACTCACCACAGTATTCCCCAGACCTGCTGTTGTAGCCACTGTATTTATATGAATCAATAAGGGTGGCACTGTGGCTCAGTGGTTAGTACTGCTGCCTTAGAACACCAGGGTCCCGGGTTTGATTACACCCTTGGGTGACTGTCTGTGTGGAATTTGCACATTCACCCTGTATCTGCATGGGTTTCCTCTCACAGTCCAAAGATGTGCAAGTTAGGTGGACCGGCAATGCTAATTTGCACATAGTGTCCAGGGATGTGCAGATAAGGTGAAATAGCCATGGGAAAAGCAGGGTTACAGGGTCAAGGTACAGGGTGGATAGATGGGATACTCAAATGGCCCCACACTAAAACTTCTATGAATAACAGTCATAGTTTGATCCTGTTTAAGTCTTTGTCTCCTTCAAACAGTTTAAATCAGTATCATTTATTGCACTAAACACAAATGTAAAACCTCGCTTAATCAGGATTGAAAATCCATTGCACCTTTTTCTCAAATACTATTATAAAAAAATCAAATCCTAGTTTTGTAACTTTTTATAAGCCAAGGTTTATCAAAATCTACAAGACTTCAGAAAACTCTAATATTGAGCACCCTTGCATTAACACATAAAATGCTTCACTAAAAGCGAAATAAAAATAATCCAATCATGACCAGTGCAAATGTAACACATACCATTAGTCTCAAGTTGCCAAATGAATGAAGATCTTTGGAAAGGACTGTCATTAAATTCATCTGAGTAGGCACACGTTAAGTCTGTATGTTGCATTTTCACAGAAGTGAAAACAAGGTAGCCTGCACTTCTTTTTTAAGAAGAATCACTATTTATGATTGTAACCCTCGTCATCTGATTCCACAATGAACGTACAGGAATCATGTGATCACAGTAAGGAATAAAACATTCCTTACTCACTGATCTGTACATGCAGTTAACTTGCCTACTTGAATGAAAACTCTTTTAATCTGATAAATGGCTAAGACCATCCACGCAGCCACCTCCACCACAGTAGTATAGTAATATGAAAAGATCAATACTAAGTTCTTTCAACTGTAACATTCAAAGTGAAAACTCTGCTGGTACAGTTTATATGAATTCCGAAAAGCATGTTCAAATCAAAGGGTGTGAGATTGTTATTTTTACACATGCTAATAACTGACAAAATGCTTCTTCTGTGTGGTAAGCAATTTGTTTCATATGCTGGGTATGGGTTAATTAAATGAAAAAGTACATCAATATCACAAACAGAAAATGAAAATGTGTGTCAGCATGTATAATATAGCATTTTTGATTTTTTTGGTATTTTGGATCAAAAGCTGAATCACAGATTACAGCTGCCCAGACATTCAAAAGAAAAGCTTTTAACCTGACTAGTGAAAAGGCAGTTCTGCACCTCTTTATTTTTTAACATTCATTAATTGTCAACCCATCACAGGTGCCATTGACAAGAAAAGGTTCAACAAGTAAGATGAAGTGCCACTTAAAAAGACTGAAATGTGCAAACTTCAAATTTCTCTTTGGAAAGGAAACACTACTTATCATTAGTATCTACAAAATGGGAACCACATTAGACTCATGATTTTGCAGGAAGACAAATTAAGCTCAAAGACCAAACGGTGGAGTCAGAGAGTCATACAGCATGGAAAAAGACCCTTTGGTCCAACTAATCAACACCAACCATATTCCCAAACTAGAATAGTTCCACTTGCCTGCATTTGGCCCATATCCTCCAGACCTCTGTTATTCATTCAAATACCTTTTAAATGCTGTAACTGTACATGCATCCACCACTTTGTGGCAGTTCATTACACACACAATCCACTCTGTGTAAAAATTTGCCCCTCATGTCCACTTTAAATCTTTCTCCTCTCACCTTTGAAATATGCCCCTAGTTTTGAATTCCCCTACCTTAGGGAAAGGATCCTTGTCATTCACCTTATCTATGCTACTCATGATTTTATAAACCTTAATAAGTTCACCCCTCAACCTCCTATGCTGCAGTGAAAAAAGACCCAGCATATCCAGTCTGGTTTTAGAACTCAAACCCTGCGTTCCTGATAACATTCTAGTAAATCTTTTCTGAACCCTCTCCAGTTTAATAATATCCTTCCTATAACAGGGCAACCAGAACCAGTACTCGAATATGGGCCTCATCAACATCCGATACAACCCCAATATGATGCTCCAACTCCTTTATTCAAAAGCCTGAGCAATGAAGGCAAGCATGCTAAATGCCTTCTTAGCCACCCGTCTACCTGTGACTCAACTTTCAAAGAATTATGCATCTAAACTTCTAGGTCTCCCTTTTCTACAACATTACCGAGGGGTCCTAGAAGTAATTGTATACGTTCTTCCCTTACTTGTTTTACCAAAATGCAACACCTCACATTTATCTATATTAAACTCCACCTGCCACTCCTCAGCCCATTGACCCAATTGATCAAGGTCTCTTTGTAATCTTAGTTATCCTTCTTCAATTTCCACAAAATTACCAACTTTGGTGTCATCCATAAACTTATTAACCATGCCTCCTATATTCTAATCCAATATGTTTATCTAAATCACAAACAAAAGTGGACCCAGTATCAATCCCTGTGGAACACAGCTAGCCACAAGCCTCCAGTCCAAAAAAAACCCTTAAGTGAGAATCTAAAATCTGGATTTAGACTGTGTCAGGAGCAACCATTTAATACACGTCCGTACTAACAACAAAATGGCTTCTTAATGCAAGTAACATAACGTAACATAACAAAATGGCTTCTAGGTTGCAAATTGACAATTCTGTTCAAAATGGCTTTTAAACCCTGCTAAAAGCAGCATTCCTGAACTAACTGAACCAAAGATTAGCAGACAATGCTTCCTTCACGATATGGAATTAACTAAACTAGATAGGACATTACTAACTATCCTAGCTAACCTTGGAGACGCAGGTGCCGAGAGATAAAATGTGCAAAACAAAGTTAATTCCCAGGAAATATCATTAGCTTAACCTTATGTCTATAATGTCATTTGATTACATTTTATTGGATTTGCTCTGGAATTAAGGCTGTATTATTCCTTAAGAACCATATAAAAATTGTCTTTGTTTTAAGCCATTTGCGCAGTTTCTCCATGAGACACCTCTAAGTTGCTGGACAACCTGTGCCCGGCCATGATAATAAACCTGTGATATCTTGTTGAATCAGACCAAACTGCTAGTGTTTATTTGACCGATCGCGGAACCGAGGGACTCCTCCCGTGGGTCCAGATCTTCATCACCATCTACCTATGTCTCCTACCATAAAGTCAATTTTGTATCCAACTAACAAGCTCACTCTGAACTTCATGTGATCTAACCTTACTAATTAGTCTACCATGCGGAACCTTGTCAAAGACTTTAATAAAAATCCATGTAAACAATATTCACCGCTCTGCCCTCATCTTGTTGTTACTTCTTCAAAAACTCGATCAAGTTTGTGAGACACAATTTCCCTTGCACAAAATCACACTGACTCTCCCTAATTAGGCCTTGCCTCTCCAAAATCATATCTTTAAGAATCACCTCCAACACCTTTCCCACCACCAATGAGAGGGTCACAGGCCTATAGTTACCAGACTTCTCCTCACAGCCTTTCTTAAATAAAGGTACAACATTAGCTACCCTCTAGTCTTCCAGCACCTTATCCATGGTTATAGATGATATAAATATTTCTGCTACAGGCCCCACAATTTCCTCCCTAATTTCTCACATCCTCCTGGGATACACTTGATCAGACCCTGGAGATTTAAAAGTCTTTATAGTTTCTAATACCTCCAGCACTTCCTTTTCTGTAATGTGAACTGTTTTCAAAACATCAATATTCGTTTCACAAAGTCCTACAGTCTCTATTTCTTTCTCCACAGTAAAAACTGAAGTGAACTATTCATTTAGTACCTCTTCCAACTTCTGAGGTTGATCTTTAAGGGGCCTTTTTTGTAGAATCTCCTTGGACTATTCTTAGCCTGATCTACCAAGAATAACTCATATTAAGACGGAAATCAGGAGGGCAAAGAAGGGATATATCTGAGATCTCTCTACATACTTGCTCCACAATTTACCTCTGACTATTGAGGGTAATTGGAGAGTTGTAGCATTTCAGATAGTGAGTAAATAAGAACAGCCAGAATGTAGTTGCAAATAATGAAGAAAGCACAGTAGTTCCAATATGACAACAACATCCAATTAAACAAATACTTGGCAACTTACATGCTCAAACAATAGCCTGGCCGTCACTGATTTAAGAAGAAAATGCATTTCACAATGTGTACTCTTTCGAGTTACTTGTACCAAACCCATGTGACCTTGCTCACTGCAAGGGACAAAGAAATCCCAAAACATTCTTGATAGCTGCCCAGTCTTGCTTATTCTTGATATATATGTTATAGTTCTCTGACAAATTTTAACTTGCATATTTTACTAACTGATGTTACAATTGTTTCAGGTGATAGCTAATGTTTTTATTCATTGTGAATGTAATCCTTTCCTGCTTTCACTAGCTCATTGTTGTTGGCTTCTCCTAAAAATGTGTAGACTTCCAAATAGCTCGGATACAGATCCAAATGCATTCATTAACAAAAAGAGAATACTATCCCTCAAAGACACTGGGCTGGGCTACATTCATAACAGTAAAAGACTGTCACCAACTGTTCAATGCACTTACCTAGCAACGGAATTTGCTGTGCTAAATGGCCAAAACACTTCACCTCTGCATGGGATCTGGGATATGGGTCAACTAAACAGGTTAGCAATGTATCTCTTTAAACAATAAGGTTGAAGAATTGAAGCATACAATGCATAATCTGAATCAACTGAAATACAAAAAGCAAAATAAAGATATGAAAGGATGGAAATACAGTATATAAAAAGAGAAAAAGTTTGAAGTAAGTTAAATCTAAAATAACAATTAAAATTTGAAGGAATGTGGCTTCAAGCTTCTGAACTTAATTTCATAACATCTAGGTTGTTTAGAAATTAACATTATACTGCCATTTTTAAAAAAAACTTACACTGGGATGGACAAATCTGAACTTTATCTCCTGGATTTAGTGGTTATTTATCATGAAAGTAGAGTAACTCCATAGTGTTCCTTGCGTTTCAATGTTGTGCCTCTTCTGACAATTGTAACAGCTCATTCAAACCATTGTCATCACCAATTGTCCAAATGAGGAATTGAATTGGAGCCATTTTTCGTCTCCTGTCTGCAACATTTCAAATTCTTCCTTTTCAGATAACAGTCTCATTAACTTTTGAATGTTTCAATTGAATCTGCCTCCACCACACTCTCAGGCAGTACATTCTAGACCTTCAAAGTAAAATTGTCATAGTCCAGACCATAGGGCTAGTCTCACATTAGACAGAGACGACGGCTGGTGGTTGAACTTAAAGATCACCCTGCTTCAGATGAGAGAGGTTGAGAAGGAGAAACTGTAGGGAATGTAATGAGGTCAGCCAGGTGGAACTCATAGAATGAGTTCCTAGATTGGGGCAATTAATCTGGTCCAATCAGGAAAGCTTGAGTGACAAGTGAAAACAGGAATGTTAGACTTCCTATATAATCTAGAACCTGGCTCTGAAGGAGCTGGATCAGTGTAAAGGACATCTCTTTATGTAAGCTGAAAATGTGTTGCTGGTTAAAGCGCAGCAGGTCAGGCAGCATCCAAGGAACAGGAAATTCGACGTTTCGGGCACAAGCCCTTCATCAGGAATGAGGAAAGTGTGTCCAGCAGGCTGCTGGACACACTTTCCTCATTCCTGATGAAAGGCTTGTGCCCGAAACGTCGAATTTCCTGTTCCTTGGATGCTGCCTGACCTGCTGCGCTTTAACCAGCAACACATTTTCAGCTCTGATCTCCAGCATCTGCAGACCTCACTTTTTTAATCTCTTTATGTAAGTAAAGGGTGACTTGGTGATGGGATACTGGCCTTGGTGGAGTCTGTTCAGTGCAGATGAGAGAAAAGCACATTCCTGAAAAAATTTGCAACAGTTATCTTTGATTTGGGACAAGCATTTCTGGCATCATGCCATTATTTGCAAAGCTTGACTCAATCAATCTTGCTGTTAAAGACTGGGTCCAGAATGTGGAAAGAATGTGTTATTTTGTTTGGACAAATGACATTGGGGCAAATAAAAAGCAACAAATAATTCTCTTGAGAGCTTGTGGACCTGCAGCGTTTTTGGTTATTAGGTGCCTACCATTCCCTGAGGCACCAGATATTAAAACCTTTCAAGAGTTGACAGATTTAGTTAAGGACTATAATGATCTCATGCCTCCTTAAATGCTGAGATTCTTATCAGTTTATCTGTTAATTTGAGAACCAGAGGAATCTATAATGGGATTTTTGACTTGGTAAGATGATTGGTAGAGGGCATGCGACTTTGGTTTCTTCTTAATGAGATGCAGAGAGTCCATTTGGTATCTGACTTAATGATGTAACCATGCAAAAGCACCTTGTAGTTGAAACCCAACTGGACTTCAAACAAGCAGTACAACTGGTTTTATCATTGGAAAATGTGTCAAGTGCAGCATATGAGTTGCAGGGTATTTTCAGTCTGACTGAGCTTGGGAAATACCACTTGAGCGAATGGAATTGTATAGTCTTGCGCAGGACATGTACTGAACACAGGAGGGCTAGGTCAGCCTACAGCCAAACCACAAAACAAAGTCAAGCCTCTATTTGGATGTGAACATAGGAGGTATGGTTAGTGAGTTTGCAGATGACACCAAAATTGGAGGTGTAGTGGACAGTGAAGAAGGTTACCTCAGAGTACAACTGGATATTGATCAGATGGGCCAATAGACTAAGGAGTGGTAGATGGAGTTTAATTTAGATAAATGTGAGATGCTGCACTTTGAAAAAGCAAATCAGAGCAGGACCTATACACTTAATGGTAAGGTCTTGGGGAGTGTTGCTGAACAAAGACCTTGGAGTGCAGATTCATAGTTTTTTGAAAGTGGAGTCGCAGGTAGATAGGATAGTGAAGAAGGTGGATGGTATGCTTTCCTTCATTGGTCAGAGCAATGAGTATAGGACTTGGGAGGTCATGTTGCGGCTGAGTAGGACATTGGTTAGACCACTGTTGGATTATTGAGTGTAATTCTGGTCTCCTTCCAATCCGAAGGATGTTGTGAAACCTGAAAAGGTTCAGAAAAGATTTACAAGGATGTTGTCAGGGTTGGAGGATTTGAGCTATAGGGAAAGGCTGATAAGGCTGGGGCTGTTTTCCCTGGAGTGTCGGAGGCTGAAGGGTGATGTTATAGGGGTTTATAAAATCATGAGGGGGCATGAATAAGATAAGTAAACAAGGTCTTTTCGCTGGGGTGGAGGAGTCCAGAACTAAGGGGTATAGGTTTAGGGTGAGCAGGGAAAGATGTAAAAAGGACCTAAGGGGCAATGTTTTCATGAAGAGAGTGGTGCATGTGTGGAATGAGTTGCCAGAGGAAGTAGCGGAGACTAGTATGTAAAGCATTTAAAAGCCATCTGGGTGGGAATATGAATAAGAAGGATTTAGAGGGATATGGGCCAAGTGCTGGCAAATGAGGCTAGATTAGGTTAGGATATCTGGCCAGCATGGACTAGTTGGACTGAAGAGTCTGTTTCCATGCTGTACATTTTTATGACTGCCAAATTCTACTGGAGGGTGATACTAGTGTAGCTGTTTCAGTGATTGCAGAGCCATGTCTTCAACAAAGTTTATGCTCGATTCCAACCCTTAAGTTTGCTCATGATTTTGGCTAAACTGAGAAACTATACCAGAGACCCTTACCAGATTAAAAGGTACAACTTTGCTTCCAGTCCCTCATGGGAAGCAGTCAATTCATTTACTGCTGATTGTAATGAAAGGCTGAAGCCCAAACCTGTTGGGGTGAAATTGGTTGAGAACGATTCACCTAGTTTGGCTCAACATTTTTGTAAGAAAATGGCTGCTTGAGTGAAGTCCCAATTAAATATGTTGTGAATATATAAGTAAGCTAAATATGTTGTGAATATATAAGTAAGCTAAATAAGTTGTGAATATATATATATGTCCCAAATTAAATATTTGTGGGCAGCACAGTGGCACAGTGGTTGGCACTGCTACCTCACAGCGCCAGAGACTCGGGTTCAATTCCCGCCTCAGGCAACTGACTGTGTGGAGTTAGCACATTCTCCCCGTGTCTGCGTGGGTTTCCTCCGGGTGTTCCGGTTTCCTCCCACAGTCCAAAGATGTGCGGGTCAGGTGAATTGGCCATGCTAAATTGCCCGTAGTGTTAGGTAAGAGGTAAATGTAGAGGTATGGGTGGGTTGCGCTTCGGTGGGTCAGTGTGGACTTGTTGGACTGAAGGGCCTGTTTCCACACTGTAAGTAATCTAATCTAATCTAATCTAAATATCTGGAAGCTTTTCAAGAAGGTCTAGGGACTATCAACGGAGGCAAGGCCATCTTTCATGTTTGACCAGGGAGCAAATCCACTATTTACGAGGCTTGTCCAGGGCCATTTGCCTTACAGTCGAAAGTAGAGACAAATATCAGAAGGCTGGATAGTGGAGGAATCACCCAAAGCAGTCCAGTTTGCAGAATGGGTAGCACTGGCCCTACCGATTGTGAAGCCTGACTGGTTGGTTCATTTATGTAGAGATTTTAAATGAACAGTCAAGGTAATCTCCATGTACACAAAGGGGCTACTGGCCTCTGGAGTTATTTCAGAATTTTTTACGATCTCAGTTGGTATGGAAATTGAACCCATGCTGTTGGCCTCACTCTGCATGCAAACCAGGAAAATGAGGTAAATTAATCCCTGCCCACCGTACCTCTACCCACCCCACAAAAAAAAGTTACCCCCATACTGAGTGAAACTATTTTTCTCAGTCACTTTTTTGATTCTTTTACTGATGGCTTTCTTTTTAACATTAAATCTGCGTCCCCACAAGTGGGAGCTTCACTATCTGTACTGTCCAATCCTTCATGATTTTGAATTGTTCCTTTCAGCCTTCTCCATCAATCCATAATTTAAACAAGGATGAAAAAAGTGCATTTCTTCAGTGAACACACCTGTAAGTGGTAAAACAATATTAATTTTAATAGTGGAAACATAATTTTTAAAAACTGATATTTATATACTCCTCTACCAAGATGGAAGACTGCCACCTATCGTAAACACTGAGTATTACTTCTACAACAAAATCATACCATTGCCATAGTCATAGAGATGCACAGCACGGAAACAAACTCTTTGGTCCAACCCTTACTTGATATAGTTTACACTGACAAACCAATAACACACTTATTTTATTGCCCCTTCGTAGTCTTTAAGAAAATTTCAGAAAGCATTGAAGAAAGTAAAGGAATACAGAAGGACTATTGAAGATTTTCCTGACCTGATATGAAGATAAAGCCTCCTGGGCATGTAAACATTTTGGAAGTATTATCCCATTTCTGTTGTTTCTTGTTTCATTTTAATATTGCCAACCCGGATCATAAACACCAACTTTCCTTCAATTTACAACCCCCAAGCCAGTTTATTTTATGAATAATAGCTATCCAAAAAAAAATACTGCCTTATAAAAGGTGCAGTCCTTTAATAAGTCTTCACTGAAGCTTCTCTTAAACATAAACCCTTCACATTTAACAGAACATTCTCACTGTATTATTACTTTTGGCATGCAAAAATTCATTGGTTCAGAGCTTTTCTTTTTAACTATAATTATGAGACACTGTAATTATGCCTAAATCCTTGCCCTTCAGCTTAGATCTGACTTAAAACTTTGCTCCAGGTTTTTCTTTTCTGTTTCACATGATAAAAAAAATTCTGAAAAGGTACCTCCATTAATTTGCAAGGTTTACTCATCTTGACTTGAGCTTATCTTCATAATTCAATGCTCTGATAATAAGCCTCACAGATATTCTCTGGATTTATATAGGGGCTTTTAAATTTCTTGTTTGTCTTGCTAGCTAAAACCAAATGCACAAAGCAATTGACCAGAGAAACTATGCTGATTCAATAGGATGCTTAGTCAGAACTTACTGATTTGACAATGTATTTCACTATTTTAAATTTAGTCTGCAAAGGTTCTGCCCAGTTGCTATGAGTATATTACACTATAACAGTAACAGGGGAAACTTGATAATCTAGAGAGGATGTAATGGTCCTACAGCATAGGAACCTGTTCAAAGCCAACCCATACTGACAAAACAAAACCATGTGTCAACAGTAATGTTCATATGCAAAATAAATCTGATTAGTTTTCATCCAGTTGCTAGAAGGGAAGAGTTAAAGCTGAAATCAATTTTCAATTTCCGTTAGGGAGGCACAGTTTGGTTGGCAGCTTGGAAACAAAATGTGCTTTCCAAGGTTGGGTTTAAGTACAGGAAGCTTTTCTGTATCAAATTATGCTATAACTGACATTGAAATTCTTGCAAACAATAAACTCGCATGAAAGTAAATAAAACTTAGGGTGACCTACATGCTTTAGAAGAATTACTATTTTAATAAAACACTTCCATGCCAGTACCAGATTTCTTTTGGAAGCAAAGCAGGTTTATACACAGTTGAGAATAGTTTTAAGAGTTTAACATCATGATTTTAAGTCGCAATGAAAGAAATTTGTAAATTTATAATCCACCTCCGGTTTACTAGCAAGTAAAACTTCTTTATGGATATTCGATAAAATAATCACATAATTACCTGCTTTCACATACACACTCAAATTTTAGAATAACTATCTTGTTTTAATAATTGAATCTGTCAGAATTCATGACTTATTCTTCAATTTGCATGTTACTGAATATGTGATATAACAAATATACTTCAGAGACTTAAACCAAGTTAATTTGAACTGTGAAGAAATGGGGAGAGAAATGGCCACATATTTTAAGAAATGACTGAAATTCATAATTTTATTCAATTACATATGATTGCCAGCATGTTTGGATAGTGGCTTCCATTCTCCACACTGACCAAAATATGGTTAGTTATGACCACCATGCTTTTAAAAAAGTGTAATATAAAGAGAATGTAGAGACTGGAATTCGGTGAAAATGGGAATTCTATGGAAGATAACCTGTATCATATCAAAATGAAATTTTAGATTGGATTGAGATTAGAATGTCAAAAGTTGTAAAGCAAACTTGCAAATTGGCTCACAGAAACTTCCCATTAGAGGTAGTACACACATACTGTTAATGAGCTGTCTGTGTCTACCTGAATAAGTGCTAATTATTCAGTAGGAAACTTGGTCATGGCTCATATAGGTTCATAACAGTAAACAGTATTTGATGGAGAATGGTTGCAAAACAGGCTGTGTATAAACAGTGGAATTGACGTTTTGGGCAAAAGCCCTTCATCAGGAATAACTGTATTCCTGATGAAGGGCTTTTGCCCGAAACATTGATTTTACTGCTCCTCGGATGCTGCCAGAACTGCTGTGCTTGGTAGTGATGGGTGAAACTAAAGATCGGTCACAACAAGAATTGAATCCCTTTTGGACCTGGAGAGACCAGATCACAGAGGATAACATAATTACAGGGAGCAAGAGTGTTTGTCCCAGGCAAAGGTTGCTGCCAGATACTGGCTGAACACTGCCAAGGTCATCCCAGGGGGGCTTCCAAATGAAGATGTTAGTGAGAGGTTATGTCTAGTGGCCAGGATTGGATGCAAACATAGCTGCAATGGTGAGGCAGTACCAACAAGGCTGAAAATTACATGCTGCCCCATATTTGTGGAAATAGCCAAGGTAAACCCTGGACTCAGTTTGACGTCAACTACGCAGGCCCATTCATTGACTCAGTATTCTTAGTCATTGTGGATGCCCACACTTAAGTGGTTCTGGGTAATCCAAGATGTAGGATGGGAAAAAATTCTGGCTGTAACAACTACTCCTCTTTTTTTTGAGATATTTTTGGTGTTGGAGGTGATTTCCTTGAATTCCAGGAACAGCAATTGCTGTTTTATATACTGTTGACTTTTTTTCCTCCAAAGTTCCAAAACAACGTCAAAACAATATCACTTTTAAATGTGAGAGGAACAGAAAAATGAAGCACATGGTGAGGTCAGTGCAGAAGAGAGAGACAGAAAGAAACCCACATTGCTAACTGACACAGTACCGAACCTACGCAGTTATTGCCGTTGCTGTTTAAATTAATGTATCACTGGACATTGGAATGGTCTGAGAAAATTAAGAAAAAGTGAAATTCACAACTGATCTTGGAGGAACCTGTTTGGGAGAGGTCACAGCACAGAAACAGATAAGTGGATATTTTAAGCGTGGCCTTATAGAAAGTCTGCAGTAGAGCAGTAGAAAGTGGGTTATTTCTAGATTATGTTTTATTGAGATGTCTCTTGATTGAACTTAAAATACAGGGCATAAGTATTAATTTAAACTGGTGCACTTTTTTTTGTAGAGGAATACGATAGTGTTATTTTCTGGGACTATAGATTCAAAGAAGCAAAAATGGCCTTTAATGAAGTGATATGCTCTTCTTATCGGATGTGGGAGTTTAGGGAGAGTTTACGGGTTACTGACGATTATATCTGAAATAAATGCTATTGGTTGTGAATCCTATCAGATCAAATGGATCGGTTGGAGAGACAGAGTCTTCAGTGGCTATTCCCATTTCAAACAAGTATGCTGTTTTTGGAAAATGTAGGGTGGGATGGATTTTCAGGAGAACGTAGCACTAACAGCCCGGTTTCTGGTATTGCATGAGAGCCAGTCTCAATGAGGGCTATGTCAGGTTCCAAGAGATCAATTGTGTTAGGGGGCTCTCTAGTCCAAGGTACAGACAGATTTTTTTTGTGGCCAGCAGTGATAAATCAGAATGGTGTGTTGCTTCCCTGGTGCCAGGATCAAGGATGTCTCAGAGACGGTGCAGAATGTTTTTCAAGGGGGAGAGGGACCAGCAGGAGGTCATTGTCCACATTGAGATAGGAAGGGAAAAGGTTGAGATTCTGAAGGGAGATTAGGGAGTTAGGCAGGAATTTAAAAAGGAGGTCCTCAAGAGTAGTAATATCTGGATGCTACGAGTTAGTGAGGGCAGGAATAGGAGGATAGAGCAGATGAATGCATGGCTGAGGAGCTGGTGTATGGGAGAAGGACTCACATTTTTGGATCATTGGAAGCTCTTTTGGGGTAGAAGTGACCTGTATAAGAAGGACGGATTGCACCTAAATTGGAAGAGGATGAATATACTGGCAGGGAGATTTGCTGGAGCTGCTTGGACTGGTACAATTGAGAACAAAGACAAATCAAACAGTCGGGGCAGGCAGGGACAAAGTGGGATTGATAAATTAAACTGCATTTAAAAGGCATTTGAATGGGTATATGAATAGGAAGGGTTCGGAGGGATATGGGCCAGGTGCTGGCAGGTGGAACGAGATTGGGTTGGGACTATCTGGTCGGTATGGATGAGTTGGACCAAAGGGTCTGTTTCCATGCTGCACATCTCTATGACTCAATAACTGTATTTATTTCAATGCAAGAGGCCTAACAGGGAAGGCAGATGAACTCAGGGCATGGTTAGGAACATGGAACTGGGATATCATAGCAATCACAAAAACATGGCTCAGGGATGACAGGACAGTAGCTTAATGTTCCAGGATACAAATGCTACAGGAAGGATGGAAAGGGAGGCAAGAGAGCAGGGGGAATGGTGTTTTTGATAAGGGATAGCATTACAGCTGTATTTGGGGAGGATATTCCTGAGAACACATCCAGGGAAGTTAATTGGGTGGAATGGAGAAATAAGAAAAGTATGATCACCTTACTGGGATTGTATTATACACCCCCTAATAGTCAGCAGAAAATTTGAGAAACAAATTTGTAAGGACATCTCAATTATCTGTAAGAATAATAGGGTGGTTATGGTAGGGGATTTTAACTTTCCAAACGTAGACTGGGACTGCCATAGTGTTAAGGGTTTGGATAGAGAGGAATTTGTGTGTACAAAAAATTTCCTGATTCAGTATATGGATGTACCTACTGGAGAAGGTGCAAAACTTGACCTACTCTTGGGGAATAAGGCAGGGCAGGTAACTGAGGGGTCAGTGGGGGAGTGTTTTGGGACCAGAGACCATAATTCTATTCGTTTTAAAATCATGATGGAAATGGATAGATCAGATTTAAAAGTTGAAGTTCTAAATTGGAGAAAGATCAATTTTGATGGTATTAGGCAAGAACTTGCAAAAGCTGACTGGGGGCAGATGTTTGCAGGTAAAGGGATGGCTAGAAAATGGGAAGCCTTCAGAAATGAGATAATGAGAATCCAGAGACAGTATATTTCTGTTAGTGTGAAAGAAAAGGCTGGTAGGTATAGGGAATGCTGGATGACTAAAGAAATTGCAGGTTTGGTTAAAAAAAGGAAGCATTTGTCAAGTATCGACAGGATAAAGCGAGTAAAACCAGGAGGGCATAAAGGGGACACAAGATAGCTTTGGCAAATAGAGTTAAGGAGAATCCAAAGGGTTTTTACAAATAAGGACAAAATGGTAACTAGGGAGAGAATAGTGCCCCCTCAAAGATCAGCAAGGCAGCTGACGTGTGGAACTGCAGGAGATGGGGCAATACTGAACGAATATTTTGCATCAGTATTTACTGTGGAAAAGGGCATGGAAGATATAGAATGTAGGAAAATAGATGGTGACATCTTAATATCCATATTAAAGAGGAGGAAGTGGTGGACATAAAAGTGGATAAGTCCCCAAGACCTGATCAGGTGTACTAGAACTCTGTGGGAAGCTAGGGAAATGACTGCTGGGCCTCTTACTGAGATATTTGGATCATCAATACCTCACGGGTGAGGTGCCAGAAGACTGAGGTTGGCTAATATGGTGCCACTGTTTACGAAAGTTGGTAAGGACAAGCCAGGGAGCTATAAACCAGTGAGCCTGACATCTGTGGTAGACAAGCTGTTGGAGGAAATGTTGAGGTACAGAATGTACATGTAGTTGGAAAGGCAAGGACTGATCAGGGATAGTCAACATGGCTTTGTGTGTGGGAAATCATGTCTCACAAACTTGATTGAGTTTTTTGAAGAAGAAACATTGTGGATTGAAGACAGAGCGGTAGATGTGATCTAAATGGACTTCAGTAAGGTGTTCGACAAGGCTCCCCATGGGAGATTGGTTAGCAAGGTTAGATCTCATGGAATACAGGGAGAACTAGCTATTTGGATACAGAACTGGCTCAAAGGTAGAAGACAGAGGGTGGTGGTGGAGGGTTGTTTTTCAGACTGGAGGCCTGTGACCAGTGGAGTGCCATAAGGATAGGTGCTGAGTCCACTAATTTTCATCATTTATATAAATGATTTGGATGTCAGCATAAGAATTATAGTTGGTAGGTTTACAGATGACACCAAAATTGGCGGTGTAGTGGACAGCGAAGAAAATTACCTCAGATTACAGCAGGATCTTGATCAGATGGGCCAATGGGCGAATAAGTGGCAGGTGGAGTTTAATTCAGAAAATGCGAGGTGCTGCATTTTGGGAAAGCAAATCAGCAGGACTTATATACTTAATGGTAAGGTCCTGGACAGGTTGCTGAACAAAAAGACCTTGGAGTGCAGGTCCATAGCTCCTTAAAAGTGGAGTGGCAGGTAGATAGGATAGTGAAGAAGGCATTTAGTATGCTTTCCTTTATTGTCAGAGTATTGCGTACAGGAGTTGGGGGGTCATACTGCGGCTGTACAGGACATTCGTTTGGCCATTGTATTGCCTGTAATTCTGGTCTCCTTCCTATCGGAAGGATGTTGCGAAACTTAAGAGGGTTCAGAAAATATTTACAAAGATGTTGCTAGGGGTGGAGGATTTAAGCTATAGGAAAAGATTGTATAGGCTAGGGCTATTTTCTCTGGAGTGTCGGAGGCTGATGGGTAACCTTATAGAGGTTTATAAAATCATGAGGGGCCATGGATAGGACAAATAGACAAAGTCTTTTCCTTGAGGTGGGGGAGTCCAGAACTGGAGAGCATATGTTTAGGGTGAGAGGGGAAAGATATAAAGGAGACCTAAGGGGTAATGTTTTCACACAGAGGGTTGTACATGTATGGAATGAGCTGCCAGAGGAAGTGGTGGAGGCTAGTACAATTGCAACATTTTAAAAGACATCTGGATGGGTAAATAAATAGGAAGGGTTTGGAAGGATATGGGTTGGCAGATGGGACTAGAATGGGATGGGATATCTGGTCGGCATGGACAAGTAGGACCAAAGGGTCTGTTTCCGTGCTGCACATCACTGACTCTGTGTGCATGGAGTTCATTCGTCAAACACAGGGATGACAATAGGAAAACAGCATCCTTTGCAATACATGGACTCCCATAAGTGTTGGCCACAGATAACAACAGCCATCATTTACCAGCGGGGAATTTGAGTATTTCTGAAAGTAGAATTGTATGCATCATTATATAGACATCCATCATCCAATACTCTGGCAGAAAGATCAATGCAAACTTTGAAGGCAGGCTTAAAGAAACAGCCAATAACTTCACCGTAAACCAAACTGTCTCAGTTCTTATTTGATTATAGTACAACCCCTCATGCAACCACAGGGATAGCTCCAGAGTTGCCAATAGGGAGAAGACTCAGTAACAGCTTAATGCATTCCTGGAAGATCAGATTTAAGATCACCAATGCTGGACACAAGACTCCGCATTTCGTGTAGGAACCACATCAGGGAATGGCCCTGCATGGCTAAAGAGGCATGATCGACATGAGGTCAGGTCTAGTAATATATAAAAGTTTGGGTAGGTGTGATAGACCTGAACAAGCACATGGACCAATGAATGTTGCAAACTCTCAAACTGTATGGGAGCAAAACATGCCCAGCTCTTCAACAGCCTATGGGTTCTGCCGTTCCAAGCATTGAAGGGACCTCTGAATCTGAATTGGACATTGATGGCTGTCTTGATGCTGTTCCTCCCTAAAGAGGAGAATGAACTTCTTCCAGGCATAAAAGGTTAGCTGCTGTGCTTTACATGCCACCTTTATCACAGGCAGAAGTGAAGGTACCTGACCAGGTGCTAAAACAACCCAGGAGTGGCTACAAAGGATAAACAACCAGCTTATGTCCTCTGACTGAAGGAGGAATGTAGTGATTTGTAACAAGTCAGGATAGCCTCCTAGAAATTAGTTTGCTGACTAACTGGTCCAGACCAGATTAACAACCCCAATCAATCAGGGATCCCTAGCTGACAGATAAGAACAGGAATGTCTGCAGGAAGTGGAGTGTATTATTTTTCCCCCTCCAACTCTATTTTGATTTAATCCCTGCCCTCCCCTTCACTGTTTGATCATGCAGCATTGCCTTCTGAGAAGGGCATTGCTTGTCACTGGTCACTCAGGTATTTAACATAAAGATTTACACACATGTTTTTTGCTGTGTCCAACACCTGCACACATGTGACATGAGTGTTTGGGAAAAATAAGCCACTACCGCTGTCAGGTGGTGAGGTGGAGGGAAGAAGAAAGAAAAATACACAGAAATGTCAGACATCCTGTGTCACTAACACTTAGTGTCTAAAAGTGTTACTTGGTAACTGGATACCGGTCTCTGGAGTTATTTCACTCTCTCTTGCATATAATTAAAACAATCATTTCTCACTTTAAGTAGTGGTTGCATTCCTAAACATTATGACTAAAATTGAAAGAACTTTTAGTGAATCAGGTTCTTATGAGAACCTATGTTCAAACCAGAACTAGGTTTCTTTGGACATTTCTCTCCAGATAAAGCAGGCTAAAGTTGAAATGTTGTACCTTACATGTACAACACTGCGCACTCCTTGCTGAAATAATTTGCAAAGCAAAATGCACCTATAATTATAGCAAATATAATATTTGTAAAAATACACTCAATGTGGCACTAGTAGATTAACCAACTCCCATCTCGTGGCAGACAGTGGACAGTGCAGGCAGCAGCAGGTGTCCCTGGACAACATGCACTGATCAACTTCTGCTATTATGTGGGAACCATGAGTTCAGTTCAGGAGAGGAGCCCAAGAATGAGGGAAGTATAGACCCTAAGGAATAAGGTAACAGTGAGAGGTGAAGCTTCAAAGGGAGGAAACACCAAAGAGACTTGTGTGAATAGGAGGCCAAACAAAAGGAGGGAAGGGAGACAATGACCAGAGGGAAGTAAAATCAGGAGACAAAGCTGGGGTAAGGTATTAACAGCGCTGGTGAAAGTCGCATTGGAAAGGTAATGTGTGTAGTCAAGCCACAGAATGGGAAATCCGTGCCAAGCAATATTAATGCAACTGGCATCAGTGAATAAACATATTGCATTACTTTTGTATAATGAAGCAACATTAGTGAATCAATGTTAAGCAGACCATAATGTAGCCTTAATGAGGAAGAAGACAATGTAGGGTTGATGGGAAGAGATGGGTCAGGGGTATGTATGTTGTCAAGAAGTAAATGACTAGAATGGCAAATAACACCTTTTTAAGAATCAAGAGGTTTGATAGTATGTTTCCAACAGGTTCCAGGTGAGCATTATGTCAAACTGACTTGAAACACTTATTGCATATGGAATGGGTGGATCCATTTGTTTTGATCCATGTTTGGATATGGTCAGCTCATCATGGAGAAGGCATCCATCTAGCAAATTAAAAAGACTTTTTTTTACTGATGTTTAATGGCAGATGGATCTGGACACAGGAAGTCCCACCCTTATGACAAATTCATTTTCTCTGGTAGAGGAAAGTCTAATTATTCTTAGAGTTATCACAAATGTTAAACATTTAAAGAAATTACACAAAGATTCCACAAATTACTTGTTTTCTGGACCCAGGTTCACAAAATACAGATCAGACTAAGCCTGTATTTATTACAAATAATTATTCTCTAGCAAAAGGTAAACACTTTTTTGAACTATTAGTATAAGTCTAGTTAAAATTCTAATCCGCTATAAACTCCCCTTTACACACACACTCAGGGCAAAATGGGTATCATTTACAGGGCACACTCGGAAAGCAGTTCAATGATCATTGTTCACAGGGTGGCTGAGATGATATTTATGATTTTTGCACTGCTCTGAATGCTGCTTCTCAACCATCTCTACTCTGGATCCTTCTGCTGGTTTGTGAAACACAAGTAATTTGTTTACTGATGAAAGTTTTGTGACTTATTAATTAAAACAACTGCTAAATCTGCTTTTCTTCAGGATTAAAATGGTTTATTGAACAGAATAAAGCAAGTAAGCTACTGGTGGTTTGAAGGTTTCTCTATGTTGATCACAGTCCTATGTTGTTCAATTGCCTGAGACCAACCACATAGTTGTTGATTTGCAGAAGGACTTTGGTCACTAGTCCATGGACCAGATATCAATAACAATCAACTTCTTGTTGCCAACCAAAGCTCCCTGTGTATACAACCCATCGGCTCCAGCTCAGTTACAAGTTACACTTCAATTAGATTTTACTTTGCTCAAAATGAATTCATGTAAAGCTCTAAAACTATGCAGAGCGTTTGTCAGCCTGATATAGCATTCGGACACAGGCAGACTTCACACCTATTGTTTAAAAAGCTGAGCTATCTTGAGAATGTAATATAAAAGTTTTAATCTAAGACTGTTATTGTATCACATCTCCATGACACTGGACTCCTTTGGCTATAAATTCTGTGAGCATGATCTTAACCTCCACAACTACCTGATGAAGGAGCTCCAAAAGCCCGTGCTTCCAAATAACCTAGTGGACTATAACCAAGTGTTGTGATTTTTAACTTGGTTCACAACTGTATAAGTTATGCTTGCAATGAATGTCAGGTTGCATGCTTTCAAACATTCAGTAATCCTCTACCCATCCTTAGTTCTTAAAACAGTTCTTTTCTCATTTCAGTCCACAATTTTAAAAAACAGAAAAAAAAAGTGGCATTTACAAGATATGACTTTGTGACCTCTACTCGAAGGTATTCAGAATGAGAAATTATCTTGAAAAACATACAAGATCCTCAGGGGATGTGAATATTTCCTGATATAGGGAAGACTGGAATGATGGGACACAGCTTATGTGGTCACCTTTCGGAGATGACGAGATTTTATCCTCCCTCAAAAGATCGATAATCTGGGGAATTCCCTTCTACAGAAACGAGTGGAGGTTGGGTATTAAGATTTTAATTTACACAAACACCTCTGCAGTTGACAGCCTCTCTGGCCACTTTAGCCCTGTTACCTGGGATGGCGATTTTAATTCTATCGTGCAGTTGTCCTCCTAAAAAAAAAGATTGCACCATTCTGAGAAATGTCCCAACTTCAGCTACCTACCTCAGGAGAGGAAATTTTGGGCCTGAGTGACAAATATTTTGGCAGCTTCCTGAATGAGCTAGGAACAAGATGAAAAGAGAATGAGAGGAAGATTGAAAGGAGAACATAATCATAAAAGGGATTAAGAAGAAAATCTATTGCGGCATTAGTAAACACAAGTGTCAGTAAGCTGCTTTTCATGATATGCAAAGACATATTAGACATGTAATTATCCTCTCCCACAATTTCTTGCAACAGATTGAGGTCAACTGCCAACTGTTTTGACCTCACCATTGTATTGCTAAGTAATAGCGTTGTAATCAATATACTTTACAACATCAGCATGTCCTTGCTTAGAAGATATCAAACATTCTGAGCGATACAGGATTTGGAAGGGCGAGTGTTACATAAATGTTTGTCAGCTGTGACAGCATGTGTAATAGCTGTCACTTATGTGAACGATAGTCAGGTGTTCCATTAGCAAAGCTAACCACATAGCTCAAACCGGAAAAAAAAAGTGTGTTGGTTATAAAACAGGACTAATAATGTGCGGTTTTGCACAATATGCTACAGGAAGGACAATGAAGCAATACTGAATGAACACTGGAGTGTTGCTGAAATTAGTATACCTGGGATACTGTGTACAGTATTGAGTGGGTTGGATGGGTTATCTGATAAGGAAAGCTCAGATAGGCTAGGCTCGTGTCTCAAGGCATTTAGAACAGTTAGAGGTGACTTAACTAAAAATACAAGATATTGAGGGGTCTCGATAAGGTGGATGTAGAAAGGATGTTCTAGTTGTAGAATTACTGAGAACTAGGGATCACTGTCAAAACAAAAGGTTGCCTTTTTATTTAAGGGGATTTTTTTTCATAAGTAGTTGGCACTTGCTTACTCAAATCACAGTAGGAACAGTCTCTTTGAATATTTTTACAAGTAGAGATAGATTCTTGATTATCTAGGGAAGAAAGTTTAATTGGGGTGGGGTGGGGGGGGTTGCAGGAATGTGGACTAGTCGGACCCACCATAATTTTACCAAATGGGTGTGCAGGCTTAAGTGGTTACCCCTGCTCCTAATTTGAACGTTGCTATGTTTTGAGAAGCAGTATAAATATGGTGGAAAATATCTAAAAAATTGTGGCTGCAATTGCTAAAACAGAGAAAATTATTGGTTTATTTGATAGATGTGTTTGAAAGGAAACTACATCCAGCAATCCATATAAATGATATGTAGGGCAACAGCAAAAGAAACAATTCCACACACAGGCCTCTGAGGCAACAGAATACCCAACCAGAGTTCCAGATTAACTGTAAGAGGATGAAACTCTGTCAGCATTTAGGATGTCGGCTACTTGAAAACAAGGAATACTTGCCTTCATTCCAAAATGGACTGGTTGGATTAAGTCAAAAGATCTGTTTCTATGGTATAATTTCTTCAGAAATGCTATGAGATCGCAGTATCAAAGTACTCTCGGCCTATGATTTAGCAAACAAACTTCAAAGACAGAATGATTGAAAAGTTTGCTGCAGGGTAATTCTCCAGTTGAATAAGAAGGAATTTGCACAATAAGCACAAAATGGATTCACATAGCATGATTACAGATTGAAACAAATATTTTGGTTAACTGAAGATTCTTAGCCACACAACTCAGTTTTGTTAAGAAAAATAAATGTAGTGAAGTTATTTAAGGTCAAAAGACATTTACTAATCTATAGCTAAACTTGAACAATATCAAACACAAGGTAAGGCTTAACGCATGTTTCAAAATAAAATTCAAATTCCAATTACTTTGGATAGATATAACTGTCTAGCTTTTGATTGCTGCCTTTTTTACATTTTAAATGTACTAAAGTGGTTGAAAGCTGTGGAATAAGAAAAAAACTGTCACTGGGTAGTTATCATTTGCCTCTAAATGGGCATTTCTAACTCCTTTGGCAAAACTTGGCAGCAGGACAACCACATGCAGTTTTGAACAAGATTTCCATTTAACAGAATAGATGAAAGGTTTAACAGCTGTTAGTAAATTTTAAAAATGCACTAAATCAAGATAACCACATCAAACTTGACCAAGTTAGTGTTGAAAATACAATAAAGCACTATTAAGAGTCAAATTTAATAGACAAAAGCAGAAAAAGTTTACTGGGGTTAGGAGAGGATGGTGCATTTGCTCCCAGGCGATCTTTGAACAAAACCATGACAGGGAGTTGACTGTACCCTACACATCTTCCCTGATGGAATGCGACACAGTAGATTCACTACGCATATATGATCAAGTCTTTAGAAAGGGTGTGGCAAAAGATCTTAGTTGCAGATCTTAAATAGAGGGACATCTGTAATTTATTTTAAGGTCTACTGAGACAAAATTACATAGTGCAGACTCCTTGATGCTGTATTTTTGTTTTTACAGAAACATAATATAGATTTAAAAACAATGATAGAGATTTTGACACCTCTTTTAATGCCATTAAATTCCCCAAAGTTCATCATTGTAGGAGTGGCATTAACTTTGCCATTGAGTCCAAAGATGACCAAAACGTTTTGTCGAAAAAGGCAGGTTTCAAGGAACATCTGAGAGAATGTAGAATGATCTCATTGAAGCACATAGGATTCTTAAGGAGTTTGACAGCGAAAAATGGTGAGAGGATGTTTGCCCTTGTGGGAGAGTCTAGCACCACAGGGCACAGTTTCAGAAAGAGGGCTTAAACTGACACGAAGTGGAATTTCTTCTCTCAAAGAAGACAGTTTTTTGAACTGCTTGCCACAGAGTTGTGTGGTGGAGTCCTTGTACATATTTAAAGCTGTTTTAGAAATTTGTGATCAGTCGGGAATAAAGGGTTACGGGGAATGTGCAGGGAAGTGGACATGAGGAAAATCAGATCAGCAATGCTCTGCTATTCACTAGGAACAGGCTCGAGATCCTCCTTATTTCTTATGGTCTTAAGGTAAGTTTTTAGAAATGGAATTCCTGGGCAGCTGAAGACACATCAGTATTGCATGTCAGACAAGCTGTCTAATAATTTAGACTTGAGTAGTTGAGAGATGGTGGTGAGGTAGAGAAGAATATTTTCAGTATAACTGTGAAAACTGACCAAGCAGCAATATGCATTGAGAAATGGGCGAAGGCCAAAGAGAAATTCTTAGACTCCAAAGGAACTTATGGTAACAGGTAGAGGAAACTGTTGCAGCTGAAAATCTAGCAGTAATAGTTTTTCTCTCTATATCCAGAAGGACTGTTACACACAGCAAAATGTTTTATTTTCTCATCATCAAATCAGCCTTTTATCTATTAAACACTACCAGTAAATCACCAGTGTTTCCAATTGAGTAATGTACATGCAACATCTGTTTTAAAGGTAATGCAAACTATCAAAGGGGAGGAGGCTAAATCAAAATGGAGTTAGAAGAGGAGATAAAGTCTACCCTTGAGCCAATAAAGGCATTGAGTGTATTGGTGGATACCATGTGCTCCCTCAACAAGGACATCGAAGAAAAGCAGACAGCCCACCGCCTCGACCTAGTCAACTTGACCAGGTCCTGGGATAGACCCATGACTCTTGACACTGGATGCCCAAAGATGGGATGCATATGGCTGAAGTGCAATCACAAGCACAACAAAAGATTTTTCAAATAATTGAAAAGGGGGTGCCTTCACCCACAACCCATAAATTCTTTTAAATAGAAAAGAACGGGATTCAGGTTAGTGAATCCACCCAAATAGAAGATGGTGGCGAGGCATTAGAGGAGAATGGGGTGTTGCCAAAGGCTGCAGAAATATTGAGGGATTTGGAGGGAGCATTAACATATGTCATGATTGCATGGAAAATCATGAAGCACAGTGTGTGATATTATGAAGTATAGTTGTTTGATTCAGACAGCATGAAAATAGACCCTTTGGTCCAACTCCTCCACACCAACCAGACAACCCAATTTGACCTTGTCTCTTTGCCAGCATTTGTCCAAATCAAATTGATTTGTTCATATCACCTGGGTTTTGATTTGATTTTGTAGCAAAAAAAAGGAAGGCAGATAATCTCAATGACAGTAAATTAGAAACAGTATTGTTCTTGTACACCGTAACTGAAAGTAAGCATGTAGATACAGCAGGCAGTGAGGTGTGTGAGACAATGATGTGTTGGCCTTCATGGCGAAAGGGTTTGAGTACAAAAGCAAGAATGCTTTGCTGCAGTTAAACAGGGCCTTGGTGAGACCACAGCTGAAGTACAATGTGCAGTTTTCATCTCTTTCAGAGACAGGATGTTTTGTCTAAGGAAGGAGTGTAACAAAGATTTACCAAACTGACTTTTGAAAATAACAGCACAGATGTATTAAGAAAGACAGGGTTACTTAGGACTATATTCACTGGAGTTTAGTAGAACTGGGAGGGGGGGGGGCTGATTTCACAGGAACCTTTGTAATTCTAATAGGACTAGACAGAGTAAACATGGAAGATGTTTCCAATGATTGGGGAGTCCAGAACCAAGGATCATAGATTGAGGATACTGGGTAGGTAATTTTAGGACTGTGATAAGGAAAACTTTCTTCACCCGGAGTGATGAACCTGTGGCATTATCTACCATAGAAAGCAGTTAGACCAAAACATTGAATGCTTTAAAGAAGGAGTTCGATATAGTTTTTAGGGTTGAAGCCCATGAAGATATGGGGAGAAAGTGGGAACAGGGTGCTGAGTTGGACAGAGGAAGTGAGAACTGCAGATGCTGGGGATCAGAGCTTAAAAATGTGTTGCTGGAAAAGCGCAGGTCAGGCAGCATCAAAGGAGAAGGAGAATCGACGTTTCGGGCATAAGCCCTTCTTCAGGCTTCTGAAGAAGGGCTTATGTCCGAAGCGTCAATTCTCCTTCTCCTTTGATGCTGCCTGACCTGCTGCACTTTTCCAGCAACACATTTTTAAGCTACTGAGTTGGACGATCAGCCATGATGATTACTGTATTTCTGGTGTGATTGTGACATGGTTTCAAGATTGAAACACAGGAGGAATCCTAACAGTCAAATATGAAATGCTGGGAAAAAAAGGCAGATTTGGGAAGTGACAACAATTTCAAGGAAATTTAACACACATATATGCAAACTACTAAAGAAACAAGTTGAAAAAATAATAAGCTTTCATAAATAGTAATTTTGAAATGTGCAATCGATATCCATAAGCAGTTTCTAATAGGTATTGATGAGTCACAACTTCTTATAACTGAAATAAGTCCATGATCTAATTACAACTAAATTATACCATTCATTTACATATCAATAGATGAGCAAATACTATGAATGTACCATTTAGCCAAATTCTGAACTCTTTATACCCCTCTTAACAAACTATCAGTTATCAGTAAGCTTCACATGGTCAGGAAGGACATATCACATCAGGAGTCAGACACAGCCCGTATATACTGTATCTTGGGAACTTTGAAGGCAGTATTAGAATTCAATGCAAAGGGGACGAGGTGCTTTTTTGCTTGTTTTTTTTTACTCATAATTTGCAAGATATTAACAGGATAAAATGAAATCCAGGGTTGGAAGTTCAGCAGAAAATAAAGTGACATCACTGGAAAATTATAGGTTTGTTGGTTGTTAATAACTACTAATTTCAATATCTACTGTAGGTTACTTTCAGGTTGAAGGAAAATCAAAAGTTAGAAACTAAAAGAACAGTAGAATTTTTTTAAAAATTAAGAACTAAGTAAATAAAAGAAATGCTGAGCCAGGTGATGTGTTGTACCTGCATGGTGTCAGAGCTGCTGGACTTCAGCGTGACTACAGCTGCACTAAATGTTGGTTTCTTGAGGAATTCCAGCTGAGAGTGATGAGTTGAAGTTTAAGCTCCGAACACATCGAGGAGGGGGCAGTTACCTAGACACTGTTTTTCAGGAGGTAGTCACACCCATTAGATTAACCACCTCAAATTCAGGGGAGTGGTCAGGGACAGGAGGATGTGACTATGAACAAGGCAGGCAGAGGGATCCAGGAGGTAGTGCTGAAGGAGGATGAAAGTTGGGGCTGTATAGAGGATGTGCAATCTAACCATAGCACCACAGCACAAGGAGCCATTCAAGAGGGGGAAGAAAAGAGAAATGTTGTAATAAGCAGGGATAATATAGTCAGTGGAATAGACACTGTTCTCTGAGGCCAGGATCAAAAATCCCAAAGGCTCTGTTGCTTGTCTGGTTTTAGGATATTTCACTTCTCAGAACTTGGAGTGAAAGGGGAAAGATCCAGTTTTCATGGTCCACATAGAGACCAATGATATAGGGTAGAAAAAGGTAGGAGGTTCTGCTGAGGAAATATGAGCAACTTGGGGATAAATTGAAAAGCAGAACCAAAAAGTGGTAATCTTCAAATTACTATCTGAGTTGTGAGCTAATTGGTACAGGGCCAACAAAATTCAAAAGGTAAATGTGTGATTCAAAGAAACCAGTTTGAATTTATGGGACATTGGCTCCTTCCTGGTACCATTCTGATGGACTGGGCTTCACCTGACTCTTGGTGGGACCATAGTCCTGACATATTGCATAACTAGGGCTATGGATAGGGCTTTAAACTAAATAATGAAGTGATACGTTCAGCTGCATGAAAAACTGTAAAATGAAAGGAAAAAATGTATGAATGTCATGTTGTACCAAAGAATCATAAGTGTAGGGAAACTTGATAACAGAACAAAACCTAAAGGCTTTGTATTACAACATACAAAGTATTTGGAATAAGGTGGATGAATTGATGGTGCAAACCAAGGTAAATTGAGGTCACGTGGACTTTACTAACCTTTGCTGAGCCCTCCCCCTTAACTTTTTAAAGTTTCAAGAACAAGTAATAGGATGGAGAATGGAAAGGGTCAGGAATCTAACTTCAGGCACAACAGATAAGGGGACAACTGTGAGAAGGCAATGCGATCAACATAGGACTGAGGGTATTGCACTTAAATGGATGTAGCATATGAAACAAGGTAAATGAGATGTGTAGCACTGATTGAAACTGGCAGATGTGATGTGGGCATCACAGAGATGTGGCTGCAAGAGGATCAGGTTGGAAACTAAATATAAAAGGATAGGTTTCCTATTAAAAGGACAAGCAGTTGGGTTGGGGGTGGGGTTGATGCGTTAGTAAGAAATAAATGTAAATCAATAGCAAGATTATAGGGTTGAAAGGTGCAGAATCTCTGAGTGCAGTTCAGGAACCGCAAAGGAAAAAGGACCCTGATGGGAGTTATAGACAGGTTTCCAGCCAAGATGTGGGGCAGAAAATAAATCAGGAGATAGAAAAGGCATGTAAGAAAGGCACTGTTACAGTAATCGCAGGTAAGACCTTAAGTATGCAGTTAGACTGGGAAAATCAGGTTGGTAGTGGATCCCAAGAAAACAAATCCATGGAATATCTAAGAGATATTTATTTGGAGCATCTTGTGGTAAAGCCCAATGGGAACAGGTAACTCTGGATTTGGTGACTGTGTGTAATAGGCAGACTTGATTAGGGAACTTAATGTGAAAGAACCCTAAGGAGCAGTGACCATAATATAAAGAATTCCTACCTATATGAAGATTCCTACCTATTTGTCATTCCCTAAACTCCAATGAGACTGCTAATTTAGTTCAGATGCACGATACTCAAGATAACCATAAGATCATAAAACATAGGAGCAGAAGTAGGCCCATTGAGTCGACTCAACCATTCAATGTGATAATGGCTTATCTGATGGCCCTCAATTCCACTTTTCTGTCTTATTCCCAGAAACCTAGATTCGCTTAGTGGTTAGAAATTTGTGTATTTTAGTCTTGTATATACTTAACAACCAAATCTCTAATTCCACAGATTCCATACTTTCTACAAAAAAACACATTTGTTTATCCTTGATTCCTCTGTGATGAAGATGCAAGAAGATCACCAGAAAATAGCAATACAGTAATATGATTACAAGATTTATGTTGCTTTGTTTAAGGTAATTATAGAAATCTTCCTTTATATCAAACAAAAATTGACATTTTAGCTGGGAAAAAGGCTGCGTAACTTTGTTAAGTATGAGTTCACTTTCAGCTAGTCATCTCTCCCTATTCAATCTTGGGATTGTAATATATTTATCTTTTTCTCATACTGACTAAACTACCTGTTTTGTAATTTTTATTATTTAACCATTTCTTTAATCTCTGTATATTTGGTGATTTATGCTCCATTTCCTGTAAAATGTAACACCCTTCATAATTATATCAATGTTGACTAAAAGGACAATATGGTAATACAATGTAGTTCTAAAGAAAAGTATTTAAAGAGACCGCTTTATGAAATTCAATCAATTTTATTATTTGCCTTTTAGTCTATCACCCAAGTACAAGATCTGCACTTTAAAACTATTCTTTCTAGTGTCAATTCCTGCCTTCACAGCCTCCAATTCATGGATGAAAGCAGGAGTTCAATTGTGGAGAAGGGAAGTACAGTAGATTTATTGACACAAATTTGTTGCCAAATTAATAACATGTTTAATGCACAGTATGTTATTAAAGTGGATAAATTGTCCAGCAGCTGACAGCCATAAAGACATACTTTGAATTTTGAGACACCATAATTTTCTGAAAGATTAATCTCAAAAATCTGAAAACTTGACAAATTGTGGTATCTTACTTTAATTGCTAACAAAATTTGCTGCAAGCTGTTAGGTTGGTAAATAATGGAACATTTAGTTTTTTTTAAAAATGCTGAAACTTATGATCCTGCAATGACCTCTGTCGTGCAGACTGGGAAAACTAAACTGTTGAGTTTCTCTTTTGCAGACAGTAAAATATTTCTAAAGATTTTTAAAAGTTTAAATTTTTAAAAATCTATCTCTTTCTTTCAGCTTCTTTTCAATCCTCTCTTTATTTCCATATCTAATGTAACTTTAATTCACAATACTTTCTTCTTTTTAAATGCTGTTTCTTTCTCAAACCTTAAATCCTATTGTTTATGGAAAGAGACTTCTGGTTTCATTGCTAACTTAATGAAACTATTTTCTTTGTCACTCCACTGTCAGCTCACACCTTCAGAAATTGATAACAAACTATTTCTCAAAATTAAAAGTCTGGGAAAATGTGTAGCCAATGGAAGCCTGCTATTAGATGTCACACTCTGGAAAATTGTGAGTAATTAAATATGTTGGATCAACTTGCTTTTCCAAAATGATGGAACTGAGGACAACTTCATCACAGGGATACATGCAACAGAAAGGAAAAGCAAAACTCAAAATGGATAAGACATCTAGATCAAATGGTATTCATCCTAGACTACTAGAAGTGGTCTAAGCAAGATTAATAGGCTATAATTATATCTTTTCAATCTTCTTAGAAGACAAATTCTGCTGTGGAAGAGAAAACTTGGCTCAAGAAAGAAGAAAAAAAACTACAATTCAGAAGCATAAAGGACAACATTGTCTGAATCTATAATTTGAAATAAATCTACTGATCATTAAAAACGAATTGACGGCAAACAATCTTTTGACAAATTTACATCAGTTTTTTTTCCAAAGAAGTTGCAGACTAGATAGGAAAAGGGAATGCCATAGATGTATAAATATGAAATTTCAGAAGTTTCACGAAAGAATTCCAGAAAGATTCAGATGTAACGTATGTGTTTGTGCGTAGTCACTTGTAACAAGATTATTACTGCTCACGGCAAGAACCTCATCATGAACTCTTTTAACATGGGGAAACATTTGCATTGGAGCTACCACACAATTTTTGCTGACTATAAAACTCTCCCATTCTAATTGTGTGCCAGAGCATACCAAAAAAGGTTTACAAATCGATGATCTACCTGTTTGAACTTTGTTATGACATTACTTCATCAAATCTGGAAGTGGTCTGGCACTGGAGATTCTGGCATAGAATAGAGACACTTCCACTGTGTGCGAGACCTGCCAGGTGAATGGTTTAAAAATGCAGTGGCTTGAACAGAATGGTGCATAAAGGACAAAAAATAATGAAGTAGAGATATTGATTGCTGCTTGAATAGAATGGTTGGAAGTGGTGTGCCCTGGAGAATATGTTGGGTCTGCTTTTGTTCTCAGGAGATATTAGTTATTTAGACTTGGCAAAAGAAAGGTTATCTACATATTTGGAAACAAAGATGAAATTTAGCAAGAAGATCTGCAAGTATTCTTCCCATATTCTAACTTGCACCAAACCCCCAATCACATACTAGCCCTGTGGTCTCTTACTTATGTTGGCTCCTGGCCCCTCAAATGCTTCAAATTGAAAATTCTTAGCCTTGTGGTCAAATCCTTTCATGACTATTTTCCCTACTTCTCTTGCCTCTAGCGATCATAAAGCCTTCTAAGAGTTCTGCATTTCTTCACCTCAACATTCTTCAGAAGACTGAAATTCCTTAGCCCCAACATTGGTAACCGCACCTTCTGTTGTCTAAGCCCTGTATCATGGTACTAAATTCCTAAATGTATCAGTTCTTCCTCCACAATTAAGATACCCATTTGACCACGCAATTTGAAAACACATCCTTTGTTTTAGTGTCAGCTTTTGACTTATCATCTTTTGTGAACTGTCTTGTGATATTCTTTAGATTAAGAATACAATGAAATTGGGAAAAGCTGTTGGTCAGAAAGACAAAAAAGCTGACTTATGGAATAGGCAAATAGTTGGTATATGTGAATTAGACTAAATGTAAAGCAGTACATATTTAGATGGAAACCGAAGTTCAGAGTTTAAATTTAAATTTAGATACTGAGGATATTGATGACCAGAAAATAAACTTCTCCAGGATGAATCTGGAGGATAAAATGTATAATTTTTCCAACGTAGTGCCTGGAGAGGATTTTTGTGTTAATGTTGCAAAATTTCTGACTTGGACCTAGATCAACATTTGTTCACGGTGACTTGTCAAAATCCTGCATTGTGACTGTATCCAAAACACATGGAGTGCAGCACATCAAGAAGGCAGCTCACCACCTTTGCAAGGACAATTAGGGATAGGCAATAACTACTGTCCTAGCTAGTAATGTCCTTATGTAATGAAATAATTTTTTAAAGTAGTTGTTGCAATTCCTTTATTTACCTGCATTTGAGAATTTTGTACTCTTCTCCTATTTATAAAATGTTATAAGTTTACACAAAACATGGTACTCTAACTCTAAAACATGCTTTAAAACAACGTTGGCTCTCATAGAAAGGACAGTCAAGTCACAGCTATGCGAAGGAAATTGTGACAGGAAGAATATATCCAGTGAAGGTCTGCTAGGTATACACTCAGTAAGAAATAAAACTTCTTGGGAAAAATGTAACTTGCCTTTAAGTGACAGGATAGTTAATAATTGATAGCAATTGGTTTTACATAGGTGAAAGTATAGAGATAACAAATAAGCATTGGAAGATCAAAGTTACAGTTTGACCTTATTCCTGAAGAGGGTAGAGCTGTCCTCTACCCTGTTAAACCACAAAGCTAAATAACTCAAATCTTCAGCTACAGGATGCTGAAATAGCTGCAAAGTAACTGCAACTGCAGTAATCTCATTTTTATTGTTAAATTCAGTATTGAAGACAGTAACAATCCAGAAACAAAGTTACGATCTGGAATCCACTGCAGGCCAGTGGAAGCAGATTTAATGATTTCAGACTTGAAGGGCCTGATTTTGCTAATCGGTCAAAGAGCCAACACAAGCGGGATGGACCATAAGGACTTCCTCCATACAATCAGGTAATTCAATGGCAAAGAATGGTAAAAACTTTGCTGAGGTAGTTATCTCCCTTCAACATTAGCTCTGAAAAAAGCTTATCGTCCTGAAAGGGTAACCCTTGCACCGCAGATGCTGCCTGCACTGTCAAGTGCAACCAGGAGGATGTTTTTAATTTGCTGTTTGACAACTAAACCCGTCGGCTGCCGATGCGATAAAGCGGATTCCAGTGAGTTTTCGCCCTCTTTGAGGTGATCACGCAAACACTACACGGAGCAGTGTCTCCGACAACTTGGTCTGAGGAATCGGACGAGACAAAACAAAACAAGATGCGGATCTTGGAGCAAACGGCCACCGGGGGCCAAGAAAGTTGCATCCCGAAAGCACTGACACGGAAAAGTGTAAGTGATCGTATTGCCTACTTTCGTTGGGGATTTCCTCTCTGTCTGGGTCGGCGCTGATCCCCGTGCTGTCGTCTGTCAAGATTAAAGGGACATCATCATCGACAGGCAGCGTCACCGCCATCGTCCAGTCTATCCCCACACCTCAAACTGTCGCCGCCGCGGAGAAGGGAGAGGGGGATGACGAAAACAGGGGGCGGGTCCTTTACTCCTGGCTGGTCGGTGATTGGTCCAAATCGACGGTCGGACGGGCGGGCCGCCTCCAGAGCGAACGTCATTCAAAGGCGCAGCGTCCAACAGGTTCGCACGAAACCCGCCTCCTCCCACGTGAGACGGCGCGGCCACCGGGTCAGAGGGAAAAGGTCGCCCGTCTCTTAGCAACGGAATAACCGTCGCCGGCAAACAGAAGGGCGGTGATGGGTGAGTACGTCTGCTCGCGGCTGAGGCAGGCTTCGTATCGAGCTGGGGGTGGGGGCTTACCATCCCGTTACAGCGAGCTGCTGAGCGGTTTCTGGGGTCGCAGCTGAATATTCTCAGGCAGAATGTCTGAGAGATCAGAAAGTATCTGGAGCTCGCTACCTGAAAGGTTTCTAGAGTCGGGAATTAGAGTCCTAGAGATGTACAGCATGGAAACAGACCCTTCAGTCCAACCTGTCCATACTGACCAGATATCCCAACCCAATCTAGTCCCACCTGCCAGCACCCGGCCCATATCCCTCCAAACCCTTCCTATTCATATATCCAGCTGAAAATGTGTGGCTGGAAAAGCGCAGCAGGTCAGGCAGCTTATGCCCGAAACGTCGACTCTCCTGTTCCTTGGATGCTGCCTGACCTGCTGCGCTTTTCCAGCAACACATTTTCAGCTCTGATCTCCAGCATCTGCAGACCTCACTTTCTCCTATTCATATACCCATCCAAATGCCTCTTAAATGTTGCAATTGTACCAGCCTCCACCACATCCTCTGGCAGCTCATTCCATACATGTACCACCCTCTGTGTGAAAAAGTTGCCCCTTAGGTCTCTTTTATATCTTTCCCCTCTCACCCTAAACCTATGTCCTCTAGTTCTGGACTCCCCGATCCCAGGAAAAATACTTTGTCTATTTATCTTATCCATGCCCCTCATAATTTTGTAAACCTCTATAAGGTCACCCCTCAGCCTGCAACACTCCAGGGAAAACAGCCCCAGCCTGTTCGACCTCTCCCTGTAGCTCAGATCCTCCAACCCTGGCAACCGCCTTGTAAATCTTTTCTGAATCCTTTCAAGTTTCACAATATCTTTCTGATAGGAAGGAGTCCAGAATTGACTGCAATATTCCAACAGTGGCTTAACCAATGTCCTGTACAGCCACAACATGACCTCCCAACTCCTGTACTCAATACTCTGACCAATAAAGGAAAGCATACCAAACGTCTTCTTCACTATCTGCGACTCCATTTTCAAGGAGCTATGAACCTGCACTCCAAGGTCTCTTACGGTCCCTAGGACCTTACCATTAAGTGTATAAGTACTGCTAAGATTTGCTTTCCCAAAATGCAGCACCTCGCATTTATCTGAATTAATCTCCATCTGCCACTTCTCAGCCCATTGGCCCATCTGGTCCAGATCCTGTTGTAATCTGAGGTAACTCTCTTTGCTGTCCACTATACCTCCAACTTTGGTGTCATCTGCAAACTTACTAACTGTACCTCTAACTGTACTAACTGCTCGCATCCGAATTATTTATGTAAATGACAAAATGTAGAGGACCCAGCATCAATCCTTGTGGCACTCCACTGGTCACAGGCCTCCAGTCTGAAAAACAACCCCCCATCACTACCCTCTATCTTCTGCCTTTGAGCCAGTTCTGTATCCAAATGGCTAGTTCTCCATGTATTCCATGAGATCTAACCTTGCTAATCAGTCTCGCTTGTCAAACGCCTCACGAAGTCCATATAGATCACATCTACTGCTCTGTCCTCATCAATCTTCTTTGTTACTTCTTCAAAAAACTCAATCAAGTTTGTGAGACATGATTGGCACAAAGCCATGTTGACTATCCCGAATCCAACAACTTGCCCACCACCGAGGTCAGGCTCACTGGTCTATAGTTCCCTGGCTTGTCTTTACTGCCCTTCTTAATTAGTGGCACCACGTTTGCCAACCTCTAGTCTTCTGGCGCCTCACCTGTGACTATCGATGATGCAAATATCTCAGCAAGAGGCCCAGGAATCACTTCTCTAGCTTCCTACGGAGTTCTGGAGTACACTTGATCAGGTCCTGGGGATTTATCCATCTTTAACCATTTCATGACATCCAGCACTTCCTCCTCTGTAATCTGGACATTTTGCAAGATGTCACCATCTATTTCCCTACAGTCTATATCTTCCATATCCTTTTCCACAGTAAATACTGATGCAAAATAGTCATTTTGTATCTCCCCCATTTTCTGTGGCTCCACACAAAGGCCGCCTTGCTGATCTTTGAGGGGCCCTATTCTCTCCCTAGTTACCCTTTTGTTCTTAATATATTTGTAAAAACCCTTTGGATTCTCCTTAATTCTATTTGCGAAAACTATCTCATGTCCCCGTTTTGCCCTCCTGATTTCCCTCTTAAGTATACTCCTACTTTCTTTATACTCTTCTAAGGATTCACTCGATCTATCCTCTCTGTACCTGACATATGCTTCCTTCTTTTTCTTAACCAAACCCTCAATTTCTTTAGTCATCCAGCATTCCCTATACCTACTAGCCTTCCCTTTCACCCTGACAGGAATAAACTTTCCCTGGATTCTTATTATTTCATTTCTGAAGGCTTGCAAATGTGTTGCTGGTCAAAGCACAGCAGGTTAGGCAGCATCTCAGGAATAGAGAATTCGACGTTTCGAGCATAAGCCCTTCATTCCTGATGAAGGGCTTATGCTCGAAACGTCGAATTCTCTATTCCTGAGATGCTGCCTAACCTGCTGTGCTTTGACCAGCAACACATTTGCAGCTGTGATCTCCAGCATCTGCAGACCTCATTTTTTACTTTTCTGAAGGCTTCCCATTTTCCAGCCGTCTCTTTACTTGCGAACATCTGCCTCCAATCAGCTTTCAAACGTTCTTGCCTAATACCGTCAAAATTGGCTTTTCTCCAATTTAGAACTTCAACTTTTAGATCTGGTCTATCCTTTTCCATCACTATTTTAAAACGAATAGAATTATGGTCGCTGGCCCCAAAGTGCTCCCCCACTGAGACCTCAGTCACTTGCCCTGCCTTATTTCCCAAGAATAGGTCAAGTTTTGCACCTTCTCTAGTAGGTTAATCCACACACTTAAGAAATTCCTCTCCATCTAAACCTTTAACACTATGGCAGTCCCAGTCGATGTTTGAAAAGTTAAAATCCCCTACCATAACTATCCTAGTATTCTTACAGATAGTTAAGATCTCCTTACAAGTTTGTTTCTCAATTTCCCTCTGACTATTGGGGGGTCTATAATACAATCCCAGTACGGTGATCATCCCTTTCTTATTTCTCAGTTCCACCCAAATAATTTCCCTGGATGTATTTCCGGGAATATCCTCCCTCATCACAGCTGTAATGCTATCCCTGATCAAAATGTAACTCCCCCCTCCTCTCTTCTCTCCCTTTCTATCCTTCCTGTAGCATTTATATCCTGGAACATTAAGTTGCCAGTCCTGCCCATCCCTGAGCTATGTTTCCATAATTGCTATGATATCCCAGTCCCATGTTCCTAACCATACCCTGAGTTCATCTGCCTTCCCTGTTAGGCCCCTTGCATTGAAATAAATGCAGTTTAATTTATTATTTATAATTGTTAAGACTTTTAAGTATGAACACTTGAAACGCCATTGCATACCAAGCTACTGGCCAAGTGGTGGAAAATGGGATCCGAATAGATAGATGTTTAATGTCTGGTGCAGATAAGAAGGGGCCGAAGAGCCCTTTTCTCGCTATTAAAATTTTTATCACTCTGACTTCAAGGAATTGGATGAGAGTGTGGTACTGGAAAAGCACAGCAGGTCAGGCACCATCCGAGAAGCAGGAGAATCAACGTTTTGGGCATAAGCCCTTCATCAGGAATCACTTTCTCCAAGGAAGTGGTGATGAGCTTGCCTTCTTGAACAGCTGCAATCCATCTGCTGTAGGAAGAAAATTGAAAATAACATTTGATCTAGAAATCAAAACTAAATATTACGCCTAAGTATTAAAAGCCATGCACCTACCTGATTTTTTTTTCTTTTTGACGATTCTTCACATAGCAACTGTGACCACTGGGCAAATATGTGAATCCTTTATTTTGGCCATTAAAACTTAGGGGTGTTTATTGCCCTTCAGTGGGAGTTGTTTCTTTAAGAGCAAACATTTTGAAAAAATCTATAATTTACATTAATATGATGGTACACTAAGTGGATATGTCACGGACAATTTGAAAGATAATAAAATAAGTTAAAACAAAAGGTGCAGGTGCTGTAAATGTGAAATAAAAACAAAAGGCTTCCAAGCCAAGCAGCATATATTCTGAAGAGAGATGGTGGACTTTTTTATTTCAAAAATTTTATTCATAACATGGAACATATATACACATAATCCAACGCAGTTCAGTTCTAAACAGTAGCATATCAAGGAAACAACCAAACATTGGAATTTAGTTCTATCCAACAAACAAACCAAAGGCACCTTGTACTTGAACAAACTATTTTCCATGCGCTTGAGGCACCAGAAGGGTCAGATAACTGAAGGGACCCCAATTTAACTTCAGCAGATGGATCTCAGACAGTGGTCTTTCCCCACTGCAGCTGCAACAAGCTTTAGTGTGTCCTTCAGCATGTAGTCCTGGACCTTGAAATGTACAAATCTGTAACACCCAGTCTTTGTTCTGGGAGACCAACAGTTTTGGGCAGACCAAAGAGCATCTTTCACTGATATGATGTTCCTCCAAGTACAGCCGATGTTTGTTTCGGTGTGTGTCCCTGAGAACAGACCATAGAGCACAGAGTCCTGCATCATGGAGCTGCTCAGGATGAACCATGACTAAGAGCACTGCATCTTTCTCCAGACTACGATCTCAGAACTGTAGGCCATCTTGTCAATAGTGTTCTGATAGGTGATCATTGCCTGAAGCACCTCCTGTACTGTACTCCCTTTACTTAGTGAGACTTTTTATAGTTAGCCAATATTACCAGCATTTGCTGTCTTAAAACAAAATGGTGTTTAATGGCTAAAGCTTTTATGAAGGTTAAAAAAAAGTTTGATTTTTGCTTCACTTGAACATATGATATCAGGAAAGAACACACTGGGTTTAGTTTTTGATTAGCAGATCGTACAGACATTATAGTTGACTTGTCTTCCTCTGTCTAGTATATATATGATTCCAAAAAGAAATACTTTGAAAAGAGCATTGCTACACACATTAGAAAAGATATTGTTTTATGTTTCAGCAATACAGCCCACTGCAGATTTTAAGATATAAGAAAAATCTACAAAGAGTAAAACAATGGCAACTGAAATCATTGTACCGCATCAACAATTAGAATCCAATGCTGAAGAGAGCATCAGTAAATCCTCAAATAATAATGATGTATCTGTGCAAAATACAGCGCCTAACATGGATGCACTACGAATCTTGGAACCAGTTAGAAAAAAACTTGCGTCAATTGAAGCAGAGCGGATTATTTCTGTAATTGAAAAGACTATTGATAAAATACAAATAGTTACTTTAATTCCCTACATAATAGCCAATCATGACAGGTTCAGTGTTGCTCTGGGTTTAGAGCTGATGTGTGCTCTAAGAGAACATGACAGACTAGAGAAACATCTGAATTTTGCTTTTGGCAAGCTGTTCAATGTCGGGAATCCTAAACAAGCAAATGAGAATTCAATAGACATAGTAAAAATGAAAAAGAAAGAGGAAGATATTCAAATCCTTCAAAAGGCCTTTGGAACTTCAGTTAAAAACATCCTTCGGCTCTTTAAGAGGAATCCCTCAGCCTATCAGATAATCCAATCAGAATGTCATGCTCGAAGTCGCATCTGTGTAGACCTCACCCTGGTGCTAATGGAACTAAGAGACTTTGTGTTTGAGAGACTTCTGATAGCTCCCAGTGAGGATAAAGAAAAGTTTGAATATGTGCAAAAAATCATTAAACGTGATAAGCAAAACACTGAAATTATAGCCACTTTGGAGGTTGAACTGACAGCAGCTATCCAAAACAAAGAAAATGAGGTAAACTTCTACATATGCTGTGAATCAGTTGTCTCATGTTGCTCGAGTAATAGATGCCATAAGTTGTATAAATCACACCCTAAGTTTATAATATGTTAAACTGTACATAAAATTATATATCATGTTTTAAAATATGTTTTAATATTGTGATTAGGGTCCTATACTGACATGTACAACATTACCAAAAGTCAACAATATCTGGTACATTTTAGCTAAGATGCTGTAGATTCCAGTGCATGTGTGAAAATAGTTAGACTTCTTTAACATACTGTATTTTGTATACAGGTTGCAGTGTCAACTTTCATATAATCTATATTGTTTTTACCATTACACAATAGTTATAAAGACATACAATGATAAACAGGGCACATCTGATCCTTGGAGTTGGAAGGTACTGAAGGCACATTTTATCAATCTGATGAAATGTTTCAGTAAGAATGCAAGTTGTTAATAGGAAGGGGTGGGAGATGTATAACTATACAATCACAGCAGTCTACACCACAGGAAAAGGCCCTTAAGCCCATTACATCTGCACTTCCTTACGTGATCTCATTTCATGCTGATGTTTGTGGAAATTGAGTTCCAGTTTGTTGTATTGTCCAATACAGAATAGAGATCCATGAGTACAGCAGTGAAACTCTTTTGTGGCCTGAGCCGCATCTTAAGCATATGTGCTTTTCATCTTTCTTAAGAATGACCACTGTACTGAAAGCAAGATAGCCTGCTTTAACCCCATGTAAAACTGACAACAAAGGCTGCAGATATAACTGTCAATTCCTCTAAGAAATCTCCTATGATCACTGTATTTCTACACTTCACTCAGCCCTTCCAATCTGCATGTTCTCTTCTGAGGGGTGTTATGCTCTTCACAGATAATCAACACTGAAAATTAGTTTGAATGCACCTTACTTCCAGAGGATTCCTGCACTATCTGTCTATTTCTGAAGATTATCCACTTATTGTTCTCCTGGACGGTGGCTTTGGTGAACTTTGGAATGTACACATAAAGAAATTCCCAACTTCCTTTTTGTTCTCTAGTGCCTTGAGCTACCAGTCAAGCTCAAAGTATTTATTGAGGACACATGAAGAGTTTTAGAGTTCCCACAAGGCATTGGAATTTTAGGAAATGGGTCTATCATCCCATTATTTTGTTTAAAAATCTCTGTACTATAATGTGTTTTAAGCTGAAATGTTCATCCTTGACTAATTATCTGCAGATGCTTCACCTTGAGCATTTTCTTGGCAGTTTTTTTCACAGTGGTGATTTGCCATTGTCTTCCACTCTTAGGGATAGCTTGCCCTTGTCTTCCACTCACAGGGCAGAGCAAAGAGGTTGTTCCAAATATACCTCAGCTGGGCAATAGCCATTATTCTTACACATGAGCTAGCTATTGAGCTAACAGGGCAAACCAGGGTCTCATCTATGCTATGTGTTTTCTAATCAATCTGTCCATTGATTTTTTTATTGCACACCTCTGAGCAGGTGGGAGTTTAACCCAACCTCCTGGCTGAACGGTAGGGATGCTAACATTGCATCACGGAAGTAGTCCTCCCACTCTGGTATGCTATATATAAATGCAATTTAGTATCTTATCAGTACTTTTAATATATAAGGTTCTTGTTTAATACAATGCAAATCCCAGTAGTGTTGGTATCCTTTCCTTAAGTAATTTTAATCCTTTCAATGTAATTACCTGAGTTAAATTACTTAAAACCCCCTTCCCCTCTGCACTAAATTTCCATTGTCACTCAATATATTAAGTCATTACATTTCACAGATTCATCAAATGTTGTGCTTTAGCAACTATTCATTTAATGTACATATTCAAGGTTTGCATAAAGATTTGTAACACAAGTGCCAGTTGTGCACGTAGACAGCCAGACTTCTCCTACCACTGGGATTCATGACAGCTCCTAAATTGACAGCTAGACTCAGACAATGTCTGACCAGGACAAATGACCCTCTATTCATCATGTGCAAGACAAACATAATTTACAAGATTCCATGCAAAGACTGCACGAAACACTATATAGGACAAACGAGACAACTAGCAATCTACATCCACGAACACCAACAAGCCACTAAACACCACGACCAACTCTCCCTAGTAGCCACACACAGAAAACAACACAACAATCATAGGACAAGCCAAACAGAGGACAGCAGAGGATATCTCGATGGGGTTGGTACTCATCCATGGACTCCAACCAGCAAGCATCCAATATACCAGCCATTACAACAAACAACCGGAACAGCAATCCAAATTAGCAAGAATGGAACCAAATAAATTCCAGAAAACACAGTACAACAGCGCTTCACAGGAAGCTCCAAAGATCACCTAGACAGGGGGTGAAACGTTTGCAAATCAGCTCCCCAGTGTTGAATGTACCCACAACTATGACAATTTACATATCTCTTAGAATCACACAGCTAAGTCAAATGTCAGGGTCAATAAATTACATTATTGAGGAATCCTCTGACAGATAATTTATTATTAATCACTACTGATTTGCAATAATAAACTAATGCATAAAAAAAACTAGATTAAATTTAGGGTGTAGGTTTGCTCGCTGAGCTGTAGGTTTGATATCCAGACGTTTCATTACCTGGCTAGGTAACATCATCAGTGGCGACCTCCAAGTGAAGCGAAGCTGTTGTCTCCTGCTTTCTGTTTATATGTTTGTCCTGGATGGGGTTCCTGGGGTTTGTGGTGATGTAATTTCCTGTTCATTTTCTGAGGGGTTTATAGATGGGTATCTAGATCTATGTGTTTGTTTATGGCGTTGTGGTTGGAGTGCAAGGCCTCTAGGAATTCTCTGGCATGTCTTTGCTTAGCCTGTCCCAGGATAGATGTGTTGTCCCAGTTGAAATGGTGGTTTTTTCCCTCCGTGTGTAGGGCTGCGAGGGAGGGAGGGTCGTGTCTTTTTGTGGCTAGCTGGTGTTCGTGTATCCTGGTGGCTAACTTTCTTCCTGTTTGTCCTATGTAGTATTTCTGGCAGTCCTTGCATGGAATTTTGTAGATCACGTTGGTTTTGTCCAATGGATGTACTGGGTCTTTTAAGTTTGCTTGATTTTGTTTGAGAGTGTTGGTGGGTTTGTGTGCTTCTAGGATTCCAAGGGGTCTTAGTAGTCTGGCTGTCATTTCTGAAACTTCTTTGATGTATGGTAAGGTGGTTAGGGTTTCTAGCTGTGTTTGGTCAACACAGCCAGAACACCTCCATCAACATCGACCTGGCAAAGGAAACACTTATCACACGTTTAGAAGAGATCATCACACACACCCCAACCACCATCAATCACATTACCAACAAAAACATCATGAAGCTAGTGGACCTGTGCCTCACCACCCACTTTACCTTCAACAACATAATCTACAAACAAACCAAAGGCACACCCATGGGATCTCCGCTATCAGGATTCATAGCAGAAGCGGTAATGCAAAGACTAGAACAAACAGCCCTACCAACCATCAAACCAAAAATCTGGGTCCGCTACTTAGATGACACCTTTGTCATCACAAAATGAAACAAGATAGAAGAGACATTTAACAACACCCTCACAGGCATAAAGTTCACCAAGGAGGAAGAAACCGACAACAAACTCACATTCCTGGACGTCACAGTCGAAAGAACGGATAACGGAGAACTACAAAGTTTGTGAGAAGATTTGTAGCTCGGGTGCTCGTTGTTGTGGTTCTGTTCGGGAGAAAAACTCCCAGCTCGGCGTGGAGAACTACATACCTGCATTTACAGAAAAACAACAAACACTGACCAAATACTTAACTACACCAGCAAGCATCCCAGCACACACAAACAAAGCTGTATCAGAACACTATTCCAACGAGCCACATCACACTGCAGCACAGGCGAACTTAGGAAAACAGAGGAGAACCGCCTATACAACGTATTCCAGAAGAACGGATACTCAAAAAATACAGTCCGCAGATTTCTCAAGAACAAACCACGACAAGCAGACCAAACACAGCCAGAAACCCTAACCACCTTATCATACATCAAAGAAGTTTCAGAAATGACAGCCAGACTACTAAGACCCCTCGGAATCCTAGTAGAACACAAACCCACCAACATACTCAAACAAAAACTAACAAACTTAAAAGACCCAGTACATCCCATGGACAAAACCAATGTCATCTACAAAATTCCATGCAATGACTGCCAGAAACACTACATAGGACAAACAGGAAGAAAGTTAGCCACCAGGATACACGAACACCAGCTAGCCGCAAAAAGACACGACTGTCTCTCCCTCGTAGCCCTACAAACGGAGGGGAAAAGACACCATTTCGACTAGGACAACACATCTATCCTGGGACAGGCTAAGCAAAGACATGCCAGAGAATTCCTAGAGGCCTTGCACTCCAACCACAACGCCATAAACAAACACATAGATCTAGATGCTATCTATCGACTCCTCAGAAAACAAACAGGAAATTACATCACCACAAACCCCAGGAACCCCATCCAGGACAAATCTAAAATAGAAAGCAGGAGACAACAGCTTCGCTTCACTTGGAGGTCGCCACTGATGATGTTACCTAGTCAGGTAATGAAACATCTGGATATCAAACCTACAGCTCAGTGAGCAAACCTACACCCTAAACCTCAACCTGAGCTACAAACCTTCACAAACCTTGCACTAGATTAAATGTAGGTTTCAAAACAATACATTATTTGTGCTACTCATTCACTAATTGTCAGTGAATTCTCACCTTCACCAAATTCTTGCCCCCACTCTCTTGAGTGCATTAATCTATGAATAACCTGAACCTAAGCAAAATCTTATTTAATTTTGCCTATTGTGCCTTTTTTTATTTTAACATTTTTATTTGTTCCATTAATGTCTGCTTTAAGTGCAACTGTCTTAGACACAGCACAGATTATGTGCAGAATAATGCATAGTTCACAAATTGCACCAAAAGTGCACATTTGCCTTAATTAACGTTCTAGCGTGATGCAAGTCACCTTTATGATCAAAGTAAGTCTGTCAATTATGACCAAATGAGGCAGCCTTGAGGACGAATGAATCCTTTTCCAAAGTTTAAATCTCCAGTAGCACGTGCTAGCTCCACATTCTCCAGGATTCATTTGAGAGCCACTTGAGCATCACCTTCCATTTACCAAGATTGGAGGCTGTGCATTTAGTCTCTTAGGACATATTCTCTCATTAATACGTTCTCTCATTTTCTTTTTCCTCCTTTACTCTCCATAAAACCCACCTCTGTGACTGAGCAATTGGTAATCTAAAGCCCTACCTCCCTGACATCTCTTTCTTTGACTGAGTCTCCCCATAATGCTCCTTAAACGTCTTAGGACAACTTTCCACATTGAAAAGGAGTTGAAAGTCCAATTACTGTTATCCTTAAAAATATTCAAAGACTCCTATAATTTTTGAGGAAAAGAGTCCTAAATACTCATAACTCAGTCTAAGAAATAATTTTTGTTTATCCCTGCTTTAAATGGGCAATCATGGACTTTTAAACAATGACCACTAGTTCTAGTTCTCTCAAAACAGGAAACACTCTTCTACATACAACCTGTTAGGACAGCTCAGGAACTTGTACATTTCAACCAGTAACTTCTTACTTTTTCATATTCCAGCGTAGCCTAGGCTGTCATCTTAAAACAACTTATTCATTCCAGGTATTGTTCTAATAAACATTCTCTGAACTGCTTCCAAAGCATTTACAAGAATAACAAATACTGTACTCAGCACTTCAGATGTGGTCTCTTCAATGCCTTATCTAACTGAAGCACAATGTCCCCAACAATAACACTTTATTCAGTTGCCTAAGTACTTGCTGTACCTGCATACTAATCTTTCATGACTCATGCACAAGGACATTCAGATCCTTCTGAATTTCTGAGCTATGGAATCTCTGTCTATTTAGATAATATGCTTTTGTTATTCTTCCCACCAACATTGATAACTTCACAATTTTCCATATTATACTCCATTTGCTAAATCTTAGCCTATTTACTTAAGCTATTTACAGAATTTCATAGCATCCTTATGTCCTCTTCATAACTTATTTTGCGTCATCAGCACATTTGGCAACTGTACCTATGTCCCGTTATCCAAGTATTTATATAAATTGTAAACAGTTGAGGACCCAGCACCAATTCCTGTGGCACACCACTTGTTATATCTTGCTAATTAAAAAATTGACCCATTTTTACCTACTCAGTTTCCTGCATGTATGTACTGCCATATCGACAGATGTATGTTTTGTATGTCAGAGAGAAATTAGAGCACTACATATCATCAAGGGAATAAAACATTAGATCCTGTGATTATATTTATTCAGCTTTTTAAAAGTATTTCTGTTTTAATGCAATAAAATATTTTTGAAATAATTCCAACTTTAACCTCATGTATGCTTTAAATTCTATGACCAGCTGTTGAAGAAAAATGAGATAATTCGCAAACTCAAAAACAACTTACTTCAACTTGACTTGTTCTCGCAAGATTACATTCGTCAAGTTAAACAAGATGCAGAGAAACAACAGTTAAATGATCAGAAAGATTCAGAAGGGAAAGTTGCCAAATACCATGAAGAAATAGCTCAGTTTCGAACTCAGTTGAACAACATGATAACAGAACACAGAGCATCTGAAGTAGCTTTAAGAAAGGTACAGTGTCATGCTGTAATAGCATCATTATCAATACAACCACATAATGTGAGTTGTAATTTTTGTGGAAATATATAATTATTTCTGGTGGCCAGGTGATTACTTAGCCGTTAAATAAAAATTCATTTATGGGAACTGGAGTAGATAATTTAATACCTGAAGTCAGTTTAATCATTTTTTGAGATTGTGGCTGATTGAACTCTATATTTATTACCTACCTTTTTCAATACTTCCTGAGATTTTTTTATTCATACATTCGATGTGCATATTACTGGCAAGACTAGAATTTTTTTTCCATCCCTAATTGCCCCAAGAATGTGATCGTGAACTACCTTTTAGAACTGTTGCAATCCATGGAATGTAGGGGCACATACAGCGCTGTTAAAAAGTTTGAGGATTTTGACTTAGTAGTGGTGAAGGAATGCCAATATAGATCCAAGTCAGAATGGTGTTTGCTTCCAAGTATTTGGTGCCCTTGACCTTCTTAGTGGGAGAGGTTTTGGATTAGGAAGGTGCTGTTGAAGGAGCCTTGGTGGCATGCTGCAGTGCATGTTGTAGCTGGTACACATTTCTGCCAATGATGTGCTGGTGATGAGGGAGTGAATGTTTAGGCTTCAAATGTTGTGCTCATCAAGCATGCTGCTTTGTCCTGAAAGGTGTTGAGCTTCTTGATTGTTGTTAGAGCTGCACTCATCCAAGTAGAAAGTAACCTGTCACACTCCTGATTTGAGTAAAAAATGAGGTCTGCAGATGCTGGAGATCACAGCTGAAAATGTGTTGCTGGTTAAAGCACAGCAGGTTAGGCAGCATCCAAGGAATAGGAAATTCGACGTTTCGGGCATAAGCCATATTCCTGATGAAGGGCTTATGCCCGAAACGTCGAATTTCCTATTCCTTGGATGCTGCCTAACCTGCTGTGCTTTAACCAGCAACACATTTTCAGCCACACTCCTGATTTGAGCCTTGCAAAAAGTGGGTAGGTACTGGGAATTAGATGGCGAGTTATTTTTTGCAGAATTCCTTGCATCCGATCTGCTCTATATCCACAGTACTTGAATGGTTGGTCCAGTCAGTTTCTGGTCAGTGATAATCTCCCGGATGTTGATAATGTTAATGCCATTGAAAGTCAAGGGAAGGTGGTTAGATTCTTTCTTTTTGGAGATGGCCATTGGCTGGTACTTGTATGGCATAAATGATACATTCCATGCTGGATACTTTCCTGATCTTGTTACATACATATTTTAGCATTTTTTATATATATGCATTTCATTTAGCCTTCTTGGGTTTTTTTTAATACTTGATCACGATATCTTTTCTAGCTTCACATCATTTAGAAAGTACTCTTTTCTGTCCTTTTAGGTCCAAAGTGGATGACCTTACATTTGCCTACGTTAAAATCCATTTCCACAGTATTGCACATTCGTTTAACCTATAACAATCTTTGTAATTTTAAATTTCCATCTACACGGTTTATAAATGCTTCCATTGTTGATTAATTTGTATATATGTGGCTTTCTATCCCAATGAAAAATTATCAAAATATCAAATGTCTTTTGGAGGTACATGTAAATAATGGTCCATAGCCTACCCCCTATTTTAGATAGGTCAGGAAGAATCCAAGGAGCAGGAGATTCGACGTTTCGGGCATAAACCCTTCATCTTTATCTCCAGCATCTGCAGGCTTCACTTTCCTCTATTTTAGATACTTTTAATCAAATATTTAGTAATGTTATCACACATTTCTGAACAAGCGGCTCTCGAACGCATGTTTTCTGGGCCAAAGTTAAGGACAGCGCCACCATCTTATTGTAGTCTCAGCCATCTTCAATTGTTTCATCTATTAGCTTCCTTCCAACATAAGGTCAGCAGCTGAATGTTTCCTGATAATTGCAGATTTATTAAAGATTACAACTCCTCAAATGCCCAAATGCAACAAGACTAGAACAGAGTTCAGAAGAAGGTTAAGGGATGATTTTCTTGTTATCTGGATGAATACTTTTGTTGCCTGAATTTGACATCACATATTTATGACTTATTTTAGCGAAAATACAAAATTGAAACAGAGATTGAAAACTGGATCCAGAAGTATGATGCTGATCTACAAGAAAAACAGGTATGTTTTGTTGTAAAGAATCATGAGCTCTCAAAGAATGTTCTCTATTCATTTTTTTAAATACAATAACCATTAAGTTATTTTTCTTTATTGTTCTTGGAAGTAAGATGCAACATGTGACAATAAGGCATTAATTATAGAGGTTATATTAAAAATCTAATTGATACTTTGATGAATATATCTCAATAGATAATACTGGCATCAAAGCAGAAAACTGGGTGATACAGCATAGTAAGAATTATTTTCTGAATTGTTTGTATGAATATTTTCCTGAGAAACATTTGATCTTGCAAGAGCTTGTGGTGTGATAGAAACCAGGCACGTTTTCCCTGTAAAGATGTATCAGCAAATTTTCGATAATCAGCTAAATTTTATCTCTGAAACATAAATAAAAAGATGCTAATGCTGATAATGTTCTTCACTAGCAAAGCCCAGAACAATCCAAGGTCTCTTACAATCTGACTGTTCTGCCTAGCAAAAGGATTGGCAGAACAATCTGTCCAATCTAATAAAAATGAATCAAGAGAACTACAATTGAAGACTAAACACAAAATCATTTAGCATCAAAAATATTGAACTATAGTCACACATGATGAGATGTTTTTCATTCTTGTTTGAAATACATTGTCATGGAAAAAATAATCACCATGTTAATTTAATATGAAGTTTAAAAGAATCCATTTGTCACTGGATTTGCTTTAACATCCATTAAAACCAGTTCAGTTGGATAGTTTTCATAATTGTTAAGTGCCAACGAATTACTAAAATGTAATAAAAATTGTTTTCTACTAGGATGAATATGAACAGCTCCTTAAAATACACAAAGATGAACTGGTCCTGCTACGTGAGTTAGAACAGAAGATTGGCATGCTTGAACCAGAATATACTCAGATTGTGGAAGAAAGAAAAATCAAGGAAGAGAAGAAAAAGGCCAAAGAACATCAAGCATTCCTAATGGGAAAAGCAGCTATCACAATCCAGTCTTTCTGGAAAGGTTACAAAGTCCGCCAATTAATGAAAGCATTGAAGAAAAAGAAAAAAGGAAAAGGCAAAAAGAAAAAATGAAGATAGTGAGGAGATTCAAGAGTAGATTGAGAGAAAGATACAAGAAAAATAAAAGTGCATATCCTCCCTATATTTTTGTATGCTATTGAAATATCTTATTTCTATTACTGCAACCTGTTGCCTCCAAAATGAATTATTCAATTCTTCTTGTGTGTGTAGCAGCAAATTTGATACTTACCTTAGTCATTGATTAAATTGTGTACCTTTCTTTCAAATTTTTTACTTTCCATTATTTACCAGCACATTGGAGAAAATACATTCTCCTTAACTACCACCTCAAGAGCAGTAAAAGATTGGCAATAAATGCTGGAACAGCCAGCAAAGCTCACATCCCATGAATGAATTTAAAAAATAAAATTGTGGCAAAAATTATTTTCCAAGATTGAATGATTATGCCATATGTTTTAATATAGTTGTGTTACTTTGAATGTTATTTGTTTCTAAGTTGGTGGAGTGAGAAATAAAATGGGAAAATTACTTGCAACTCTCACTTAGAAAAGCCAAGACTCAGAAAGCCTAAAACTTCAATCTTCACTCTGTGGCCAATTGGCCTTACCCCTTACCTCTAAGTTTAAACTTTAAATTTTTACTCTGATGTGGTAATGAGCCTACCTTAGATCTGTTTGACAATTACCCACCTCACTTCGGTAACCAGACTCGTACCAAGCTTTGGTCTCACACCCATTCCAGACTGTTCTGCACAGCTGACTTCCTCAGCCTGCTGTGGGAGATTTACTAGTATATTTGGATATCTGATAAAATGTCCAATCTTGTACATGCACCAAATCTTTCATCTGAATGATATCATGCAATATATCACTTATAAAAACAATGTGCAAGAGAAATTGAGTCACTGGAATTAAGTTTATTTAGTTTTAATAACAATCTGTTGGAATATATATTTGTGCCAATAATTCAAACATGATTTACACTATAATTTCTAAATGTACACTTACTGGGCATTACAAAAAGAATTCAAACTACTAGGTATAGTGCAACAAAAAAGTCAGCCTCTGTATAGAAAACTTGTAAATTATAGTATTACTATTTAACATGGACAAAAGGAAAAGACAGATTTTGCATTTCTATGACATCTTTCATACATCAGGTTGGTCTCAAGTGATTTATAAACAATGATTTTTTAGCAAATTTGGCAGGTAATAAGCACACTGCACAAAACACAAACAGTTATGGTGAGCTAAATATTTCTACTTCTGGAAATCAACTGTCCAACAATATTCACACAACTCCACTGATTCTCAGTTACCTTGACTACACCTCCTCACACCCTTCTTTTTGCCAGGATTCCAAAACATTCTCCCAGTTACTCCATTTCCATTATATTTATTCTAATGATGCCACATTCCACTGGGGTGCCTCCAGTATGACTTTCTTTATCCAGAACAAAGGACGTCTGGTTCCCCCCCAACCCTTGACAAGACCTTCATGTTTCAGACCCATCTCCTGCACTTCTGCACTTACTCCTTCCCCTCTTTCCTAGGATGATGCCTCCCCTTATCCTTACTTCCTAGTTTTGAGCCCACTACTCTGCATTCTAAGGATTACGCTGTGCCATTTCTGCCATCTCCAGCAAGACATTACCACCAAACATAAATTTCCCTCCCCTCCACTGTCAGCATTCTGTAAGGACCATTCCCTCTGTGACACCCTCGTCCACTTTTCCATCACTTCTAACACTTCCTCACTTCCCTATGACACCTACACATGCAATTGCAGAAGATGTAACACTTGCCCTTCACTCTCTCCCTTCTCACTGTCAAAGGTGCCAAACACACTTTCAAGATGAATCAGCTTTTCACTTGCAGTTTTTTCAATTTAGTCTCCCGTATTCACTGCTCACAATGCAGTCTCCTTCACATTGACAAAACCAAACACAGATTGTTTTGAGGAGCACCTCCGCACTGTCTGTAGGAATGACCCTGAACTTCCAGTTGCTTGGCATTTCAATAAATATCTTGCTCTTATGCTAATATTTCTTTCTTGGGCCTGCTGTAATTGTCCAACAAAGCACAATACAAACTCGAGGAACAACACCTCATTTTCTGCTTAAACACCCTACAGCCTAAAGTTCTGTATATCGGATTCCCAAATTTCAGAAACTGACTGCATGATATCTGTTCTCCATTTTTCTTACATTGTCTCCAACCAACTCCACAGCCTTATCTTGATTATGTTTTGTTTATTTTGCTCAGTAGACTGGACCAGTTCTTTCCTTTTCAATGTTAATTTACTCCTATTGATGCAGGAAGAATAGTGATGCGAGATAAGGAAGTAGCTGAAGAATTTAATAAGTACTTTGTGTCAGTTTTCACAGTGGAAGATAGGAGTAATATCCTAACAATTAAGGAGAATTAAGGGGACATTACGAAAGAGAAAGTACTAGAAAAGCTAAAAGATCAAAAAATTGTTAAACCTCCTGGCTCCGATGAGCCACAACCTAGAGTTTTGAGGGAGGTGACTGAGGAAATAGCAGAGGCATTGGTTGTAATCTTTCAAAAGTCACTGGAGTCAGGGAAAGTCCCAGATGATGGGAAAATCATTGTTGTAACCCCCTTGTTCAAGGAAGGATCAAGACAAAAGATGGAAAATTATTGGCTGATTAACCCAACATCAGTTGTAGATAAAATTCTAGAATCCATTATTAAGGATGAGATTTCTAAATTTGTGCAAGTGCAGGATCGGATTAGAACAAGTCAACATGGATTTAATAAGGGGAGGTTTGCCTGACAAAACTGTTAGATTTCTTTGAAGTGGTAACAAGTAGGTTAGACCAGGGAAACCCAGTGGATGTTATCTATCTAGACTTCCAAAAGGCCTTTGATAAGGTGCCTCACAGGAGACTACTGAGTAAGATGAGCTACTGGCATAGATGGAGGATTGGCTGACTGACAGAAGGCAAAGAGTTGGGATAAAAGGTTCTTTTTCAGAAAGGCAGCTGGTGACAAATGGTGTCCCACAGGATTCAGTGTTGAGGCCACAGTTGTTCACTTTATATATTAATGATCTGGATGAAGGGACTGGGGGCATTTTGGTGAAGTTCGTCGATGATACAAAGTTGGGCGGATAGGCAGGTAGTATTGAGGAGGTGGGGAGGTTGCAGAAAGATTTAGACAGTTTAAGAGAGTGGTCCAGGAAATGTTGAATTTCATCAGCCATGAGCAAATGTGAGGTCTGGCACTTGGAAAAAAGAATACAGGCATGGACTATTTTCTGAATGGTGAGAAAATTCATAAAGCCAAAGTACAAAGGAATCTGGGAGTGCTAGTGCAGGATTCTCTAAAGGTTGACTTGCCAGTTGAGTCCGTGGTTAATAAAGCAAATGTAATGTTGTCATTTATCTCAAGAGGGTTGGAATATAAAAACAGCGATGTGCTTCTGAGACTTTATAAAGCTCTAGTTAGGCCCCATTTAGAATACTGTGTCCAATTTTGGGCCCCACACATCAGGAAGGACATACTGGCATTGGAGCATGTCCAGTGGAGATTCATACGGATGATCCCTGGAATGGTAGGCCTAACATACGATGAATGGCTCAGGATCCTGGGATTGTATTCATTAGAGTTAAAAAGGTTGAAGGGAGATCTAATAGAATCTTACAAGATAATGCATGGCTTAGAAGGGGTGGATGCTGGGAATTTGTTTCCGTGAAGCAGGGAGATTAGAACCCAGCCTTAGAATTAGAGGGGATCAATTTAGAATGAAAATAAGGAGATATTTCTTCAGCCAGAGAATGGTGGGCCTGTGGAATTCATTGCCACGGAGTGCAGTGGAGACCAGGACGTTGCATGTCTTCAAGGCAGAGATTGATAAATTCTTAATCTCGCAAGGAATTAAGGGCTACAGGGAGAGTGTATGTAAGTGGAGTTGAAATGCCCATCAGTCATGATTAAATGGTGGAGTGGACCCGATGGGCCAAATGGCCTTACTTCCACTCCTATGTCTTAATGTCTTATGGATGAAATTACTACAATAACCTTGAGGCTGGGCAGTATGGATCACAGCCCATTATCCCTGACAAAACCTCAGAGGGAAAGAAAAGTTTTATTTTGCTTTTAAGAGTTCTACTTATACATAACACACTTCTGAAAACTTGGGACATGCTCTGTTATCGTACCGTGTTGCCCATTCTTCCCTTTAGAAGCCCTATGTTCTGTTGCATGAAGACAAAAGCAATGTGAGGAATCCAAGTTCAATTCCAACTTTAGGTGACTGTGTCGAGTTTGATTTATAAAACCATGAGGGGCATAGCCAAAGTCATTTTCCAAAACTAGATTGCATAGGTTTAAAGTGAGAGGTGAAAGATTTAAAAAGGATCTGAGCGGCAACTTTTTTTACATAGAGGGTGCAATGTTAATGGAATGAGCTGCCAGATGAAATGGTAGAAGAGCGTACAATTACAATATTTAAAAGATATTTGGACAGGTACATGGATAGGAAATATTCAGAGGGCCAAATGCAGGCAAATGGGAATAGTTCCGTTTGAGAAACTTGGTTGGCAGGAACAAGTTGGGCCAAAGTGCCCGTTTGTGTGCTGTATACCTCTATGACTCTTAATTGGGTATGCAGGAACTGGAGTACGCCATTCAGCCCTTAAGTCTGCTCCATCATTCAATATGATCATGGTCGATTTATGGCTTAATTCCATATGCCTGCCTTGGGTCCATATCCATTGATACCATTGCTTAAAAAAAAACACTATCTCAGATTTAAATTGCACAATTAAATTAGCATTGACTGCCATTTGAGGAAGACAGTTCCAAACCTCCTCTACTTTTTGCGTGTAGGAAGTGTTTACTAAAATCTCTCCTGAATGGTCTGGCCCCAGTGTTTACTCCAAGACTCCTGGTTTTAGAATCTTCAACCAGTCTTTCTATATTCATATCCTGAAGATCTCGAATAGATCACTCCTGAACCTTTTAAATTATTTCTAAAATGCATTTAGAATAAAGGCCAATTTGTCTAATCTCTGTCATAATTTGATGCCTGACGTCTAGACATTATCCTTGTAAATCTGCTCTGAACTCCTTCTAAGGCCAAAAGATCCTTCCTAATGTGCAGTGCCTACAGCTGCTGACAGTATTCTGAATGGGGAGTAACAAGGGTTTTGTATAACTGCAGCATAACATCTGCATCCCTAAACTCCAGCGCTTTAGATAGTAAACCTCTAAGATAAATATAATAGCGCTGAAACTGTATTATTCCAACAACAATGAATATCTGTTTCCCCAAATGCAGAGCCCAGAACTTAAATGAAGTACTTTGGGTAAGATCTCTGACCAAAGTTGAAAATAACGGAGTAAAGCTTTCTTTTTTGTTTCAGACCGTCTATCATGAGGATTAGAATTCTATTTCCCATTCTGATTATTTTTTCCTATCATTTTGTATTAAATTATTTGCAGACATGTGCATCTGAATCTTGTTGCCTTTCTACAGTTTCTAGTTTTTCACAATTAAGAAAATGTTCCAATTTATCTTTCTTGAAACCAAATGGATAACCTCACATTTCTAAAAACTGACCTTAGTTTGCCAGTTTTATCTATTTACTGAAACAAACATGATCTACTAGATCATGATCTATTAGATCAGGATTTTAAACAATTAACCATCAAACATGAGGGGCATGGAGAGGGTGAATAGCCAAGGTTTTTTCCCCCAGGGTTGGGGAGTCCAAATCTAGAAGGCATAAGTTTAAGGTGAGAGGAGAAAGACTTAAAAGGGACTTAAGGGTCAATCTTTTCATGCAGAGGGTTGTGTGTGTATGGAATGAGCTGCCAGAGGGGGTAGCTGGTACAATACAACATTTAAAAGACATCTGATTAGATTAGATTATTTACAGTGTGGAAACAGGTCCAACAAGTTCACACCGACCCGCCGCAGCGCAACCCAACCAGACCCATTCCCCTACATTTACCCCTTCATCTAACACTACAGGCAATTTAGCATGGCCAATTCACCTAACCTGCACATTTTTGGACTGTGGGAGGAAATCTGAGCACCCAGAGGAAACCCACGCAGACCACGGGGAGGATGTGCAAACTCCACACAGAGTCGCCTGAGGCGGGAATTGAACCCGGGTCTCTGACGCTGTGAGGCAGCAGTGCTAACCACTGTGCCATTGTGCCGCCCACATCTGGTTCGGTATGTGAATAGGAAGGGTTTTGAGGGATATGGACCAAATGCTGTCAAGTAGGACTAGATTAATTTAGGATATCTTGTCGATATGGATAAGTTGGACCGAAGGTTCTGATTCTGTGCTGTACATCTCTATGACTCTAAAAGATCATTGTTGTTCTTCAAGAGCCAGCTTGAAGCATCTGAAGTTGGCTGGTTCCACATAATCACCAGGTTCAACATCTCCTCAGTGATATTCACCTCACTTCCCACAGTTCTCTCAATTGTTGAACTTAACTTTTTTTAAAATAAGATCATTGTTGTTTCATGATAAGTGAAAATGTAGCTACATCCCTATTACAAACCAGTTTTAAAAATAACTCAAATCTCCGTTATACCCAAATCAGCTCTAGTATTTCCAGGGAGGACTTAACATGACAGAATCTGTTACCTTGGGTTGGCTATATGAAACAAAATCTGACAGTTTACCAGCTTTTTGTTTATTGCAATGCTTTGGTCCTGAGAATCCAGTAAAAGGTGAAATTGGTCTACACTGCAAATGCTCTGTGTTCCTTGTAGTATTCAGCTTTGCTTTCACAAAATCTGTTTTCACAATTTTTTTCCAAGGACTGGATTTCCTCACTAAAGACTTTGATTGGTCGAGAATAGGGGTGCTATTAGTAGACTGTTCATCACTCTTTGGCCGCTTCCAATAATCTGATTTACCTCTGTTTTCAGCAATAGCATCAGTAGAAGATTCTCTTGTGACTAAATAAAGTGGTTTCACTGGGCTTCCTTTGGCAGACGAGAACTGAGAGCTACATGAACAAAATGCATTTGAGCTAACATTATGGACTGAGGGACTCCACAGGAGCGGACGAATCTTCATTTTATCTTCTTGTGCAGTCCATGGGGCCTCCCAGTTTGGATCCTCTTGCTTTGGGCCAAATAGTGACTCGTCACAGTAGCTAGGCACATGGCCTTTTAACCTTGATTAAGAAAGAAAATAAAACCAACATTAATATTCAATAAATGCACAAGATGGCAATTACTTTTTTTAACATTCTGGATTAAGTAACTCTACTTGGGCTCTTTTTATTAAGGTGGCTTGGACATCTGCAATTTTGTAACTGCCATTGAATTTCTTAGTCAATATTCCAGTTGGTAAAGAAAAACCAAAGAACCATGGATGCTGGAGATCAGAAACATAAGCAGAAATTGCTGGAAATAAAGGGCCAGTGGACCAGAAATGTTAACTCTGTTTTCCCTCCACAGATGCTACTGGGTTTTTCCAGTAATTTCTGTTTGTGATTCCAGTTGGTAATCTTCACATGATACAGAATTTCTGGGTGAAACAGATATCCTGAAAATTTTCTTTCAGATCATCCAAAATTTGTTAGCACACTTAAGATGGTAAAGTGACAAACCACACAACTTAGCAAGATTTTTCAAAGTAAACTAGCCATCAAATAATTACATGTTATGAATCATTTTATTGCTGCAGTAGTCAATAAAGATGTCTCTTTAAGCTGGAAGTCACTACACGATGCAGAAGTCATCATAGAATGTGGCAAAACTACTGAGTCTTGGCTTTTACCATTTTTAATCAAAAGCATCCGATAAATTAAACTTGGTACAAATTATTTATCAAATTGGCTTGACAAAAATTTGTAAAAACATAGAATATATTCAAATTCTGAAGAAAGTAGAGATACAAGTACAGGGATATGACTTGAACCTTGGCACAGGAGTGATGGTATATAGCAAATTTTATTCAATGATGGCACATCTGTACTGTTCATTGTGAAATAACTCCAAAGAGGGTGGTACCCCATCACTTTATTTACAGATGGAGAGTCCTTGACACTGATCCAGCTCACAGATGAATAAGATATCTAACACCATTTTAATTGTGCTAGCAAATTTTGGATGATCTGAAGGAAAATTCTGAATGCACACCTAAAACGTACATTAGTCTTTAGAAGGTCAATGTCTCCTCTAGAAAGTAATTTCTCAACATAACAAAGAGAGGAAATGTTTAAAAGCAAACACTATAAACAGTTGTACAATCTGGCTACAATTCAAACAAGCTTTAGTTTCATATCTAATTTTTATGTGCAATTTGCTGTCCGAAATCAAAAATGCTTTTTAACAATAAAAGTTAAGTCTCAATGTGTCAAAAGGCAAAGCCACACAGGATTGGGCTAGTGACATTCGGAGTCACAAACTCAAATTTGTGACTTATCTTGGAAATTTACTTGAACACATATATATGAATTAAAAGCACATATAGACCACTCTGCAGATCGAGTCTGCTCTGCCATTCAATAAGTTGATCTCCACACTCCTGACTCCCTCAAAACCTTGGCACCTTTATTCATTTAGAATCTATCCATGTCCGTCTTAACAATATTCAAAGATACTGCTTCCACTACCCTTTGAGATACAGGTAGTTCTTCTAGAATGTGACAAGCAACCCATGGTATAGAAAAATCATGCTTTAGAAATAGTGCTTAAAGTGTCACGATGTAATTGTGTTACAGCCAACACGTTTTAAAAGTTTGCGCTTTAGAAAGTGTTCCTAATTCATCAATCACATTACACTGAATTCGCATTAACAGAAAGTGCATTATAGCATAACCGCCTGTAGTGAGTTCCAAAAACTAATGAAAATTTTCTTCTCAAAGAAATAGATAATGCTTCATTTTGAAATGATGATCCCTGGTAATAAAAGCACAATACTGCAGATGTTGTCAACCTGAAAGAAACACAGAAAATGCTGGAGAAACTCAGGTCTGGCAGCATCTGTGGTGTTGCCTGGTTTTAGATTCTTCCACAGGAGGAAGCATCTATCCAAACGCATATATAAGTATAAATCTAAGATAATTGATAGAGCTGACATAAAGGTATTTTATGATCCAAAACTCAATGCCTGAATTGGGGGTGGAAGTACGAACATTGGAAATAGAAGCACAAGTAGCCCATTTGCTCCAATAACTCTGCTCTGCCATTCAGTTAGACCATAACCGATCATATACCTCAACACCATTTTTTCAGACCAGTCCCATATCTCCCAATATTTTTAATACCTAGCAATCTGTTGCTTTCCTTCTTGAACATATTCAATGTCCATAGGGGTAGAAAATTCCAAACATTCAATACTCTGCGTGAAAAAGAATTCCTTCTCCCAGTCCTAAATGGATTGCATCTTGTTCTGAGAACCACGTTTTCTAGTTCCACACCCCAATGGTAGAAGCAACATCCTTACTCCATCTGCCTTGTCCAGCCCTGTCAGAATTTTATATGCTTCAGCGAGATTACCTCTCAGTCTTCTAAACTCTAGGTAATATAGGTCTGCTTTACTCACAGATCATTCCTATCATCCAAAAATCAGTCTGGCTCATACACTGATTCATTCTGAATCAATCATTGTTGTACTTAGTCTATGGCAAGGAGGAGGTAAAGAGACTAAAATCGTACACAATACCTCAGGTTCAATCTTATCAAGGAACAATATAATTGCAGCAAGACATCTTTTTTCACAAAACAAGCCCTCTTGCAATAAAGGTCAACATACTATTTGCCTTGGTGCACCAGTATGTTAGTTACAGTGACTCATGAACTCAAATCCCTTTGAACATCAACACTTCCCAATCTCTCACCATGTACAACTATTCCAACTTTCTGATATCTTTGCTAATAAGAGGTAACTTCACATTTTTCCACATTATATCCTAATATATTGAAGGAATGCCAAAAATAGCATTCATAAGGGTATTAGATTAGAACTTGAAAAAAAAAATGCTAGCTTGTGGGAAAACAAGAGAATGAGACCTCTTGGACACTTAATTTAATCAATTAGTACAGGGACAATAGGCTGAGTTCCTTCCGTGCTGTAGCATTCTATTTACCTGTCAAACTACAAAACAAACAATAACAGACTTTCAAAAGCTTCAAGTCTTCATGATGATAGCCTCTTAGCCTCCTTAGCATAGGATGGATTGTTTGAAAGAGTGCTACCAAGATTTGTTGAGTCAGAAGAAAGTTAAACAGCAAAGTATTTCCAACAAACTATCACATGTATTTGTTTTGCCAAAATTGTTTGAAACAACAAGTTGGAAGTAAGATACACTGAGCCAATATCTTCTGATTTTTTTTAATATCTAGAAATCTATTGATCTCATATTCAACGACCGAGTCCCCATGCCCTCAGTGGTGATGAATTCCAAAAACTTACCAGCCCAAAATGAAGAAATTTATCCTCTATTCAGTCCTAATTTGCCTCTTATTCTGGGACTGTGTCCCTGGTTCTAGATGCCCTAGCCATTCTTCCTGCAACTGTCCCATCATCCATTATGGTAAAAGCTGAAAGAGTACTGTTTGGATGTAAGAATAATGAACTAATATACATAACAATCCATAAGATTTTAAATGAGTAGAAAATTAGTACTGTGCCATATGCTTAATTTACAAAAGCATGCATTACTAAAGGTGGCAATGCAAATAGGTTAAGCAAAAGTTTCCTGATTTTGTATCGAAATAGGAGAAAGTGAGGACTGTAGATGCTGGAGATCAGAGCTGAAAAAATGTGTTGCTGGAAAAGCGCTGAAGAAGGGCTTATGCCCGAAACGTCGATTCCCCTGCTCCTTAGATGCTGCCTGACCTGCTGCGCTTTTTCAGCAACTAATTTTTCAGCTTTGTATCTAAATACACAATATAAACATAAGGAAGTAACTCTGAACAATACAAGATATTGATTCAGCTATAAATGGCAGAAGTGTATGTAATTTGGGGTATATAACTCAAGGAAACATGAAAGGAATGACAAAGTGTAATGTAGGTAAAGATGCAGTTATGTGACTTGCACTAGCTGGTTATTTTTTCACTAAAGATACGATTTCAGTCTTCAAGGTCCTTTTTCTCGAGTTCTCTGCTTGAAAACAGGTTGCCGATTTTTTGCTGAACCAGTCATAATTAATTGTGCTTTTTTAAACTACAGATAGGGTAAGGACATAGGCTCTGAACCTACTCTAGCCACTGCAAAGATTGAACCCCTTACGTTTGCTACTAATTTGATCTACATGCTAGCTGTATAGTCAGTTGATTTAACCAGGCCTATGTTTCAAGATGACCATAAAGTTTGGTAATGTATGATTACTTCCACACGTCAATAAATAAAGAAATCAGAACTCCAAGATCACCAAAAGAATTGAAGAGTTTAGCAGAAATGTATTTACTCAAAGTGCCCAGAATGTGGAATTCTCTGCCACAAAACAGTGTTCAACTAGACTATACAAAGTCTTCTGTTAACAAAAATAATTATGGAACACTAGCAAGGTGGGATTTGTTTCATCCTTCATGCTAGAAAACAAAGCTTTAGACTTTATGGTTGATGTGACATGTGAACAAAACTCCGCAATTCAGTTCTATCATCTGCAATAACCTACCCCAATCCAGAAAGCATTGAGTTGGGTTTGCTGCAGTCAGCACCTGCTTTCTCTGTCCGTGTTATTCAGCCCAACATTTATAATTTTCATGTCCAGAAAATTTACTTCTTATTCTCACATTTACCATTATGGCACCTTAAGTGTTACACCAACATTGAAACATTTAACTATTGCCTGTCATTACCTGTATTTGTTCTTTTTTATCGGCGTGCCACCACATTTACGTGGGTTTGGAACTAGCCCAACTTCTCCATGAGCACTAGATTTTATTTGGGAACTTGAACTCCACAATGATGGTTGTTGAGCACCAGTTTGAGATGCGAAATGCCATGGTGATTCAAATTCAGCCGCTGGACTCCGAAGCCCATTAGAATTTCCAAACAAGGTTTCATCCACATAGGAAGTCTTTGCTATAACTCTATAATTACTGAATCCTTTATGACGTACGTGACTGTGTTGAACAGCATTGACTGCTTTGTCAGCGGACATGCCTATTCCTGGAGATGAATTCTGGCAGTTTGATTTCGACTTTTCAAATATGAAGTCAGTCTAAAGATGAGAAAAATGAAGGGAATTTTATATCTTCAGTAACTGCATACATTAGTTCATTATGATATTCTGAAAATGAAAACATATCAATATTTCAAGTTATAACTCCTGTACTGACACCAATGCTAAGAACAGTTCCTTCAGCAGGGACAAACAATCAACAACCAGGGACCTATTAATTCTTAGAATCATAGAATCTCCACACTGTGGAAACAGGCTCTTCAGCCCAACAAGTCCACACTGACCCTCTGAAGAGTAACCCAGCCAGACCGATTCCCCCTACCCTGACTAATACACCTCATCAGCATATCTCTGAACACTATGGGCAATTTAGCATGGCCAATTCACCTAACTTGCACATTTTTGGACTGTGGGAGGAAACTGGAGTACCTGGAGGAAACCCATACACAGACACAGGAAGAATGTGCAAACTCCACAGAGACAGTCACCCAAAGCTGGAATTGCACCCAGGTCCCTGGCACTAAGGCAGCAGTGCTAACCACTGAGCCACCGTGCCACCTCCATAGGGTAGAATTTACTGATTCAACATCGTAAGCCTCCAGGTAAACCTCAACTATTTTTAATATATAAATCAGAAAAAAAATCACTATGTACCAATCATGAAAGCAGTGAAGTCTCAGCAGCTAAAGATGACATACTGGATACTATAGATTATGCTGTCAGGAAAATACTTCCATATAAGGTTCAAAATAACTGAGGTACCATGTAACATTACCCAAGGTAGCTCAAATAATACTTACACATTCAACCTCCCACCAAATAAAACACTATATGTGATATTAAAGGAAGCAACATTTCAATACAGAGTCCACTCTATCACTCTCCAACACTTGTTGTTCTTTCCCCATGTACCTTCCTGTGCAATTGGAGGAGATATAACACTGGCTCCTTTGGAGAATATTCGTGGGAATACATCCAGAAAAGATATTTGAGTGGAACTGAGAAATAAGGAAGGGATTATCACCTTATTGGGATTGTATTATAGACCCCCTAATAGTCAGTGGGAAATTGAGAAACAAATTTGTAAGGAGATTTCAGTTATCTGCAAGAATAATAAGATGGTTATGGTTGGGGATTTTAATTTTCCAAACATAGACTGGGACGGCCATAGTGTTAAGTGTTTAGATGGAGAAGAATTTGTTACGTGTGTACAGAAAATTTTCTGATTCAGTATGTGGATGTAACAACTAGAGAAGGTGCAAAACTTGACCTACTATTGGGAAATAAGGCAGGGCAGGTGACTGAGATGTCAGTGGTGGAGCACTATGGGGCCAGTGACCATAATTCTATTAGTTTTAAAATAGTGATGGAAAAGGATAGACCGGATCTAAAAGTTGAAGTTCTAAATTGAAGGAAGGCTAATTTTGATGGAATTATGCAAGAATTTTCAAAAGCTAATTGGGGGCAGATGTCCACAGGTAAAGGGATAATTGGAAAATGGGAAACCTTCAAAAATGAGATAACGAGAGTCGAGAGACAGTACATTCCTGTTAGGGTGAAACGAAAGGCTGGTAGGTATAGGGAATGCTTGATGACGAAAGAAATTGAGGGTTTGGTTAAGAAAAAAGAAGAAAGCATATATCGGTTATAGACAGGAGAGATTAAATGAATCCTTAGAAGAGTATAAAGGCAGTAGGAGTATACTTAAGAGGGAAATCAGGAGACCAAAAAGGCAATATGAGATAGCTTTGGCAAATGGGATTAGGAGAATACAAAGGGATTTCATAAATACATTCAGGACAAAATGATAACTAAGGAGAGAATAGGGCCCCTCAAAGGTCAGCAAGGCAACCGATGTGTAGAACCGCTGGAGATGGGGAAAATACCAAATGTGTGTTTTGCATCAGTGTTTACTGTTGAGAAGGACATGGAAGATATAGAATGTGGGAAAATAGATGGTGACATCTTGAAAAATGTCCATATTACAGAGGTGCTGGTGCCGGATGTCATGAAATGCATAAAAGTGGATAAATCCCCAGGATCTGATCAGGTGTACCCTAGAATTCTGTGGGAAGCTAGGGAAGTGATTGCTGGGCCCCTTGCTGAAATATTTGTATCATCACAGGCGAGGTGCCAGAAGACTGAAGGTTAGCTAACGTAGTGCCACTATTTAAGAAAGGTGGCATGGAAAAACCAGGGAACTATAGATCGGTGAGCCTGACATTGCTGGTGGGCAAATTGTTGCAGGGAATCGTGAAGGACAGAATTTACATGTATTTGGAAAGACAAGGACTGATTTAGTCAGCATGGCTTTGTGCGTGGGAAATCATGTTTCATGAACTTGATTGAGTTTTTTGAAGTAGTAACAGAGGATTGATGAAGACAGAGTGGTAGACGTGATGTACATGGACTTCAGTAGGGTGTTCGACAAGATTCCCCATGGGAGACTGGTTAGCAAGGTTAGATCTTATGGGATATAGGGAGAACTTGCCATTTTGATACAGAATTGACTTGAAGGTAGAAGACAGAGCGTGGTGGTGGAGGATTACTTTTCAGACTGGAGGCCTGTGAGCAGTGGTGTGCCTCAAGGATTGGTGCTGGGCCCACTACTTTTTGTCATTTATATAAATGATTTGGGTGTGAACGTAGGCGGTATCGTTAGTAAGTTTGCTGATGACACCAAAATTGGAGGCATAGTGGACAGTAAAGAAGGTTACCTCAGAGTACAATGGGATCTTGATCAGATAGGCCAATAGGCTGAGAAATGGCAGATGGAGTTTAATTTAGATAAATGTGAGGTGCTGCATTTTGGAAAAGCAAATCAGAACAGGACTTATACACTTAATGGTAAGGTCCTGGGAAGTGTTGCTGAACAAAGACACCTTGGAATGCAGGTACATAGTTCCTTGAAAGTAGAGTCGCAGATAGATAGGATGGTGAAGGCGGCATTTGGTATGCTTTCCTTTATTGGTCACAGCACTGAGTCCAGGAGTTGGGAGATTATATTGTGGCTGTACAAGAAATTGGTTAGGATACTTTTGGAATATTGCATGCAATTCTGGTCTCCTTCCTATTGGAAAGATGTTGTGAAACTTGAAAGGGTTCAGAAAAGATTCACAAGGATGATACCAGGTTTGGAGGATTTGAGCTATAGGGAGAGGCTGAATAAGCTGGGGGCTGTTTTCCCTGGAGCATTGGAGACTGATGGGTGACATTATAGAGATTTATAAAATCATGAAGAGCATGAATAGGATAAAGAGACAAGGTCTTTTTCCTGGGGTGTTGGGAGTCCAGAATTAGAGAGCATAGGTTTAGGGTGAGAGGGGAAAGATATAAAAGGGACCTGAGGGGCAACTTTTTCATGCAGAGAGTAGTACTTGTATGGAATGAGCTACTATTGGAAGTGTTGGACGCTGGTACTATTACAACATTTAAAAGGCATCTGGATAGAAATATGAATAGAAAGGGTTTAAGAGGGATATGGGCCAAGTGCTGGCAAATGGGACTAGATTAGGTTAGGATATCTGGTCAATATAGTTGGATTGGACTGAAGGATCTGTTTCTGTGCTGTACATCTCTAAGTCTCTATAACTCCTCTCTCCTCACCACACAAACACTCCTGTCATATGAAGTAGTGATTAACCTGTACTTCTTCCAACTTCATATAATGTAGTTGTTGCAGTACACTGGAGTGACTACTTGTATCTTCACTCACTCTGCAAGCCTGACCCACACATTTCAGTTGCTTGCCATTTTAATTCACCACATGGCCATCATATTTATACTTCTGTCCTCACCTGCTGCAATGTTCCAGGGAAGTCCAAAGCAAGCTTGAGGAACAGCACCTCATCTTATATCTGCGTTCAGCATTGAATTCAATCACCTTTAAAACATGAACATAGTCCTCCATTTTGATTTTGTTTTGCCAATTGTTACTCTGTGTCTTGTTTTCAGTTTTTCTCTCAAAGCTATCCTTTCTTCTGCAATTCACACTTACTCTAGCTCAATGCTATTCTTTGCTACAACTATTATTTTTGTTATTTTTCCATGACATATTGACTTCATTTCTCTCACCCGTCAACCTATTCTTTAACTTTCCCTTGAGTCTACTTAACACTGACCAACCCCCCCCCCCCCCCCCCCGACCCCACCTTTATCAATGGCATAAAACTCATTACATTTCTACCTCTCATCGGTTATGAAGACATCACTTTGGATTTGAAATGTTAACTGTTTGACTCTCCACAGATGCTGGAGATCAGAGCTGAAAATGTGTTACTGGAAAAGCGGAGCAGGTCAGGCAGCATCCAAAGAGCAGGAGAATCGACGTTTTGAGCATGAGCCCTTCTTCAGGAAGGGCTTCAGGAAGGGTTCCTGAAGAAGGGCTCATGCCCAAAACGTCGATTTCCTGCTCTTTGGATGCTGCCTGACCTGCTGCGCTTCTCCACAAATGCTGCCAAACCTGCTGAGTTTTTCAAGAACTGGTTTATATTTAAATTTATGTGTTAAGAGAGTTTTAAAACTAAAATATGCAGACTTACCTCCCAACATAACTGAAGCAAATCATGTAAAGACAACCATACAAGAGATGCCTGAAAAGTCATAGTGCAAAGCAAAATAGCTGAAAAAAATTTTTTAAATTGTATTTTCATTAACTATGATAGGCTTGAGAACTAGGGGCTGAAGAGAGCACTTTGCATCCAATGGTCTTTCGTGGAATAGTATCCCCTAAAAGACGAAAAACTGATTACTCAAAATCAAGCATTTTGTACCTCCTGCAATTCTATCAAAATTTCTTTCAGCACATACCCAAACCCTGAGAAACAACTAATAGCAATATCCTGAATAGAGCCCAAGCAGTCCTTCTATTAAGTATTACATGACCTCTCCTAACCCCTCAGCATTTAGTACCTCAACTACTCCTACCACCATTTTCCAAATAGATCACCATATCTATCATGCCAACCTCCTTCACTCATCAGTAATACAGCCAAATTCAATTCCTCATTGGCAGACCCCACAAAATAAAGTATCACCTTAGAATTCATAAACACTTCCAACTAAGTCCTTTAACCATACTTGCCATGTTCCCCAATTCCTGAGGAGCACGTCAGCTCAAGAGACCCACTATACAGCATTTGGTCTGATATATTAGTTTTCACAAAGAATCTTATTGCCCTTCAAAGAGCAGAGAAACAGTTGTTAGTTCAACCTAACCTCTGTTACTTAGCCCAACCTCATGAAGAGCTTAAACATTGACACTCCTGCTCCTCAGTTGCTGCCTAACCGGCTGTCCTTTTCCAGCACTATACGTTTTGACTCTAGCCCAACTAGCAGTTTGGCATGTGAAACAGTACCCTTTTTCTTCACACTATTTAAGCAAATATTCCCAATTCCCTCCTCCTGAACCTTTTCTCTCATGTATTTCCCCTACTTTGACTCCATCCCTCCCCTTGTCCATACATCCCTTCCACCTTTCGGCTGCAATTATTTTCCCAAATCTCTAATTCTGATTTCAAAACTTCAGTTGATCTTGACTTCCTGTTTTTTTAAAAATGATTCATAATAAAAACATATATAAAACTATTTCTTGCCAAATATCATGATGTCAAACAATCTCAATATTTTCAGATAACTCAGTAGCTTGAACATTTGAAGTGCTATTTCATAGAAGAAGCATTCAGCTACAATCTGCAGCTTGATAATGGAAACATTTCTAACATGGCTCCACCTGCACCAGATGTATATCAGTGATACTCAAAGAGTGAGATTTACAGACCAAAAATATAATTATGACCAAGAGCAGACTAAGGTAGAAAGTATGATTAGAGACCTTAAATCATTTAAAAAGTATCTGAAAACTCTGTTAGATTTATTTAATTGTTAATAAGTAAACAAATAGAGCAGTGATTTATAGAAATTAAAATCGATTGTTTGTCTAAAATGTAACTTCACCTGCTAAACCACAGCTCCAAGACTTAAATCCTGTGTAAGTTGCAGGAGGGAGAAATTTTAAATTTACAAATAGACATTTGGTAGCAAGTTCATGTCTCATCAGTTTAGATAACAAATGATGCGCACAGTTATAAGCAGAGGCCATTAGTTAGTCAATTATATTTCAGGTTAATCTAAAAGCAGAATGAAATTTTTCTTAAATTTATAAATTTAATTTTTCCATAAGTGTTAGGATAAAACATTAAAGAAGACTTGAAGTTGAGGACATTTAAGCTCAAGTACATGATAGATAGCTCCAAGAAGCAGGAAACAGTGTTTCCAAACTAAGATTTAAAGTCACATTTACCTTAAGCCTCTTGAGATATTCAGGAAAGAATTTGCTCTGGTATCAATACTGTAAAAGGGTGATTTGTGTATAAGGGACATTTTTCAGAACTTGTAAAGGAGTGTTTTGGGATTAGTGGAAATATATTTTTACTATGTTTAAAACTCTTTCAATTGTGTTATAAGTTAATGGTTTATTCTTTTTATTTTTTGTTTAACAATCTTCTGTTTTATTGTTAAAACAAAACAAGCAACATGTGTGCTTATGTTCCAGTGAGAAAGCATCTCATTAAAATCAAAACAAATTTAAAAAATGATCTATCAAGTCAGATTTCAGTCTGGGATCCAATTTCACATTTCTGGACTGCAGCTAAGAGATAAGAATAAATCTGAATCCATGCTCACAGTCAGCACTCCATACCTGAAATGTTACACACATGACCATATCATTGGTCACAAAGATATGTGAACACATTTTCATCACAATTTCGTATGAGTGGAATATTTTGATATCAATCATATCACACTGTATTTTCTTAATGAATAATTGATTGATGTGGCAATTATAGCCTAAGCAAGAGTGCTACTCAACACTTTAGTTTCCTGAAACTTTGCTACACAGATGGTCACACGAGTCACCAGAATCTTCTTAACTTCATCACTCCAACAAAACATTCACCTTGATACTGAATCTTCAGTTTGTTAATCTTGGCCTTTGAAATCAGCACAGCTTCAATTGTTGTCAACTTCTAGTAATGTCAGATCAGTCTGAACCTATTGAATTGTGTAGTAAGCTGGAGGATCGAACAACATATTTCTATCCCAATTTTTATGGTCTAATTTGTACAGTGATGCCAGTTCATATAGAACATCATTTTAAAGCTGTCAATGTGATCCAATGTTGTGGTTTTATGAGCATTTTCATGCCATATTTGTTTATTGTATGATTGCAATTAATTAATTACTGCAGAGAGCAAGAAAGTAAGACATTGTGGTATTGCATTGGTATATTTACTTGCAAAGTGTCTCTACAGCCACGTCACTTCATTCTGAGACTGATATGTCACTGCATCATACTTTGCGACTTTGGCGAATTCTTTGAAGTATCCTTTCTTCATCGTTGACTGTTGAACATATACTTCTTAGAAATGTTTCAATATCGTGCATAATTGAGACCTGTTTCCAAGCATTATCTATTGCAAGATCTTCTCTGTGAGCAACATAATATTGTTCCAAAAATTTGTTTTCTCTGCAGTTTGATACAATACTGAGCTACTCCATTCTTTTAAGCACAAGAGCTGCTGCATCTGGAATAAACATCATCTTCTGCTCACAGAAAATTACTTGATTGGTGTTACAATGAAGAAAATGTCACAAGCAGTAAGTTACAAAATTCCTGCAAAGACAGTCTTATAAACAACTTCAGATTCTGGTCAATCCACATTTTTTGTACGATTAGATCTGTACTTTTATTCACTATCAACGAATAAGAACACAATCTTCACAACTCATCCAAAGACTGCAACAGTGTGTCAAAGTTAATATACTCCACAAATTCAAAGACGTAATTCTTGCTGTGCCAGTAATTACTGAATAATTTGTTTATTTCAGCATTTGATCATCAATGTCTTGAATAGAAAGCATGGACACATACATCTTTATTGCAAACATGACAGACTTGTAGCTTTCATCATGTTGCGATTAGTCTTTTTGTGCATTGTACGCTCTAGCCACATTTCACTATTTCCTGATGTTTCAGAAAGAATTTCGAACATTCTACCTCGGTTGTGCTTTTGTAAACTAATTAAGGAATCCATGTTCAGCCTTTGATTCATATACCACCTTGGATCTCCAATTTCTATTCTCATCACTTTTTTCCAGTGCTGAACTCACCTCCAGCATTTGTTTCGGAGCAATTAGTGTATATGACATTGTCAGTTTCACAATAAGTGAAAATCTCCCATTCTTATCTCCTGTTTGTGTGTTGAATATATCATTATGGTTTTAATGATCTTGGAAACATTTGAATTGCAGTGTGTGAAAGCTTGAGTGAGAGTATCAACCAATGGTTCAGAAGTGAAAACAGCAAATGCTGCAGATCACAGCAGCACAGGGAGCATCCATGGGGAGAGAGAGCAAGCTAACGTTTTGAGTCTAGATGACTCTAGCTCAGAGCTGAAGTAAAGTGTGGAGGGAATAGCACTTATGCTATAGTCGGGAGTGGAGGGTAGTAGGCATAGGGTGCCAGTGAAGAAACGATATTCATAATTCCAATTAAATGACTGGAATGTGAGAATGGCAGAACAATGGTGTGTGTCCTGCCAGAGTTGACCCCTGTGCCAGCCCATCTCCTTTAAACTATAGCATAAATGCTATCTGCTCCACACTTCAGCTCTGATGAAGAGTCATCCAGACTCAAAACATTAGCTTGGTCACTATCCATGATTGCTGTCTGACCTACTGTGATCTTCCAGCATCTGTAGTTATTTGCTCCTACAATGATTCAGAAATGTTGGGCTTTGTGGATTATAAGTAAGATCATCTTATGTGCACAGTATATTTTTTCTGATTTGCAATATTTGCACAACGTACAGAGAATATCACCTGGTGTCCCAACCTCTCATTTATCTTAGTAACTTGCCCTTATACATAAGCTGTTGAAGTTACTCCCTGAGATGCTAGACCTTTAAATCACAGAATATGGTAACTGACTGCTATGATAAAGGAGGTGCAATTTGGTTTTCCCTAACATCCTGCACCGAGAAGTCTGTCAGATTTAAAGTATACAACGCTACACCTCTAAAGGACCCTTGATTGGAATCGTCAGAAATGCAGAACTTTTCTTGCAATTGAAAAAGTGGAGTGGAAACCTTAATGTGATTACCATATCTGAGAAAATTTGGCTAAAATACTGTGGGCTACAATGTGCCCACTAATGAAGCTAGTTGAACTAGCATGAGAGAAGATTGGGGAAAAAGAGGCATGAATGATCTCCTTGTAGACTTAAGGACCAGGGGAATTTTTGTGGGGATTTAAGGACTTATTTTCTCCACACTGAAGGTGGTAGGCACATGGAAGTCTCTTCCTGGAAGACTGGTAGAGGCAAGAACCATTGCAACATTTAAGGAATATTTTGATTAACACTTGAAGTACCACAGTGAACAAAACTATAAGAAGCTCTTGTAGTGTATCCTTATGACTGAGCAAGGAGATCTGGGTTAAAGTCCAGCTACCCCAGATGTATGTTAATAACATATGAATACATAGTCTTCTAGTTACTTTTAGTCAATCGGCCAAGTGCTGGAAAGTAGGACTAGAGTAGGGAGGTGCTTCATGACTGGCACAGACACAATGGGCCAAAAAGCCTCTTTCCCTCTTGTAAACCTGTATGTACCTAACCCTCTCTCCCAGAATAAATCTAATGAACCTTTGCATTTTCTTCCAAGGTAAATATATCCTTCTTTAAATGAGGTGCACAGCATGAAGTACAACATTTCAGTGTGGTCTTATCAAAGTCTTATTGCTGCTATACGACTTTATTCTAAAATAAAAAGTGCGGATGCTGAATGCCTAAAACAAACAAAAACCAGAAACTGCTGGACAAGCTCTTTGGCAGCATCTTTGGAAAGAAAACAGAGTTAACACTTCGACTCCAGCAACTCTTCTCTTCTAACCTTACGCTCCAATCCCTTTGTAATGAAAAAAACAAAGTACAGTCCTAAAGTTACAAATAGCACAACACCAGGTTTATAATCCAACAGGTTTAACTGGAAGCACTAGCTTTCGGAGCGCCGCTCCTTCATCAGGTGGTGTCACAATTGGAAGCTAGTGCTTCCAATTAAACCTGTCGGACTATAACCTGGTGTTGTGTGATTTGTAACACGCCAGTCCAACACCAAATCACGACTACAATCCTCAAGGCTTGCAAGCAGCATGTTAATCAGCCGAGCTTTGGGCACAAGGATGCTCGAGTCCCTTGGACGTAACCAACATTCACGAGTTGAAAAAAATTTTGAACTTAATATATTGAAAAATATTTAATCTACTTTTACGTTCTCCTTACAAAGCGTATAATTTCAGATTTCCCCGTAGCACGCTCCATTCACTGGCGTTAGTCACACAGCTAACAAATCCAGGGACGCGCACTGACTTTGTTCAGAGAGGGGGGGAAGAAACCTGCCACGCAAGCAACGGCCACCCCGACAAATAAGTATTCGTTCCAGTGACTTGATGCACCGAGTCTGTAATACAGTCAGTGAATTGTCTGCCCACAGTGAACCGTTAACAGTCAGGGGAGTACCCGCCATCTCACCTTTACCTGCAGCCGCTCCACACGTTGCGATAGCAGCAAACACCAAGGTTTCAGAGCGAACCCACTCTACACAGCCTGGTGGGATAGGGGAGACACACAATCACATTGCACATCCAATAGGACAAATTACCAGGAACTATTAAAGGTACGTTAGACACATTCTTTAAACTATGGAGAAATTTCAGAAAAATATATATCTGTGAGTGTTGTGCCAAACTAATTAAATCGCACACCTGCATACTCTTCCCCCCCCCCCCCCCGTTGTCAGCAGCTAGTGGACGTTCCCATTGATCTCTGACCCTGCTTGGAGCCTGCGCAGTTCGCATGACAGGGAGCGCGTGTGTTCGGTTGAACGGTCGAACAGTTTGAATATCGCCCGGAGACATGGCGCTGAAGAAGAAGCGGCCGAACAGAGGCCGGAAACCCCGGGCCCACAGCCAGCCCCACCATCGCGATGTCGATGTAGAGAGTGACGGCGGGGAGTTCCAGTTGGCTCCTTTAACCGAGGAGGATGACAGTGTGGGCAAGGTTGGTGGCCGCGGCCCGCTCTCTGCCGGTGTGATAGGTCGGTCAGTGATGCAGCATGCTGGAAATCTGTTCAGAAAAATGTTGGAAATAATCAATAAATCGGGCATTCTCCATAGGAAGAAAAAATGCGGTGGTGGAGGAGGGAGACACCACAGTTAATGAAATCCAAACCTCTTCGGGAAAGGGGTTCGGGTTCTTCCTGAACTCGAAGCATTAACTCTTTCTCTCTCTCTCCACTGATGCTGCCAAATATGCTGAATTTCTTCAGCAACTTCTATTGTTATTTAAGATCTCCAGCATTCATAGCATTTTGCTTTTGACAGGCGCAGTTAATGTTTCAGGTCTTTATTCAAGTCTGTCAGTCATAGAGATGTACAGCATGGAAACAGACCCTTCAGTCCAACCTGTCCATGCTGACCAGATATCCCAACCCAATCTAGTCCCACCTGCCAGCACCCGGCCCATATCCCTCTAAACCCTTCCTATTCATATACCATCCAGATGCCTTTTAATTGTACCAGCCTCCACCACTTCCTCTGGCAGCTCATTCCATACTCGTACCACCCTCTGCATGAAAAAGTTGCCTCTGAGGTCTCTTATATCTTTCCCCTCTCACCCTAAACCTAGATCTGGACTCCCCGACCCCAGGGAAAATACTTTGCCTATTTACCCTATCCATGCCCCTCATAATTTTGTAAACCTCTATAAGGTCACCCCTCAGTCTCCGACGCTCCAGGAAAAACAGCCCCAGCCTGTTCAGCCTCTCCCTGTAGCTCAAATCCTCCAACCCTGGCAACACCCTTGTAAATCTTTTCTGAACCCTTTCAAGTTTCACAACTTAATTGAGTTTTTTGAAGATGTAACAAAAAGGATTGATGAGGACAGAGCAGTAGATGTGATCTGTATGGACTTCAGTAAGGTGTTTGACAAGGTTCCCCATAGGAGACTGGTTAGCAAGGTTTGATCTCACGGAACACGGAGAACTAGCCAATTGGATACAGAACTGGCTCAAAGGTAAAAGACAGAGGGTGGTGGTGGAGGTTTGTTTTTAAGACTGGAGTGCCACAAGGATTGGTGCTGGGTCCTCTACTTTTTATCATTTACATGAATGATTTGGATGTGAGCGTAAGTTTGCAGATGACAACAAAATTGGAGATGTAGTGGCCAATGAAGAAGGTTATGTTTGATTACAACAGCATTTGGATCAGATGGGCCAATGGGCAGAGAAGTGGCAGATGGAGTTTAATTCAGATAAATGCGAGGTGCTGCATTTTGGGAAAGCAAATCTTAGCAGGAGTTATGCACTTAATGGTAAGGTCTTAGGGAGTGTGGCTGAACAAAGAGACCTTGGAGTGCAGGTTCATAGCTCCTTGCAAGTGGAATTGCAGGTAGGTAGGATTGTGAAGAAGGCGTTTGGTATGCTTTCTTTTATTGGGCAGTGTTGAGTACAGGAGTTGGGAGGTCATGTTACGGCTGTGCAGGACATTGGTTAGGCCACTGTTGGAATATTGCGTGCAATTCTGGTCTCCTTCCTATCGGAAAGATGTTGTGAAATTTGAAAGGGTTCAGAAAAGATTTACAAGGATGTTGCCACGGTTGGAGGGTTTGAGCTATCGGGAGAGGCTGAACAGGCTGGGGCTGTTTTCCCTTGAGCATAGGAAGTTGAGGGGTGACCTTACAGAGATTTACAAAATTATGAGTGGCATAGATTGAATAAATAGGCAAAGTCTTTTCCCTGGGGTCGGGGAAAGGTAGGGTGAGAGGGGAAAGATATAAAAGGGACCTAAGGGGCAACTTTTTCACACAGAGGGTGATAGGTGTATGGAATGAGCTGCCAGAGGATGTGGTGGAGGCTAGTACAATTGCAACATTTAAAAGGCATTTGGATGGGTATATGAATAGGAAGGGTTTGGAGGGATATGGGTCGAGTGCTGGCAGGTGGGACTAGATTGGGCTGGGATAACTGGTTGGACTGAAGGGTCTGTTTCTATGCTGTACATCTCTATGACTCTATAAACATCTTTCCAATAGGAAGGAGATCAGAATTGCAATATTTCAACAGTGGCCTAACCAATGTCCCGTACAGCTGCTATTCTGAAACGCATCCTTTAAATTTAATCGAGTAGATTAGATTACCTACAGTATGGAAACAGGCCCTTTAGTCCAACAAATCCCTACCGACCTTCTGCATAGTAACCTTGCCAGACCCATTTCCCTCTGACTGATGCACCTAATACCGTGGACAATTTAGCATGGCCAATTCACCTAGCCACACATCTTTGGACTGTGGGAGGAAATGGGAGCACCCGAGGAAAACCACGCAGACCTGGGGAGAATATGCAAACAGTTCCCGAAGCTGGCATCGAACCCGGGTCCCTGGTGCTGTGAGGTAGTAGTGCTAACCACTGAGCCAATGTGTCACGTGAGTACAGATCCAGAGTCCTTGAATGACAAACACTTCACTCCCAGGATCATTCTTGTTAACCTCCTCTGGATCCCCTCCTAGCCAGCATGTCCTTCCTTATGTATAGGGCCTAAAACTGCTCTCAAAATTCTAAATGTGGTCTGTCCAGAGCCTGAGAAGAAAGTGAGAACTGCAGATGCTAGAGATCAGAGTCAAAAAGCATGGCACTGAAAAAGCACTGCTGGTCAGTCAGCATCCGAGGAGCAGGAGAGGCGATGTTTCGAGCATAAGCTCTTCACATTCCTGATAAAGAGCTTATGGTTGAAACGTCAACTCTCCTGCTCCTCTGAAGCTGTCTGACCAGCTGTGCTTTTCCACAGCCACATTTTTTTTTCAGAACCTTATTCAGCCTTGGCAATATATCCCATTCTTGCCCTCTTGAAACGTATGTTAATATTGCCTTCCAAACTGCCAACTGAACCTGCACATTAACAGTAAGAGAATTTTGAAATAGGACTAACAAAGTTCCTTTGTGCTTCAGATTTCCTAAGCTTTTCTCGAATTTAGCGAAGAATCTACCTCTCTTTTATTACTACCAAAGTGTAAATCTCACTTTTCTTCATCATATTCCATTCGCCACTTCTTTCACCTAGCCAACCCAAGTCTTTCTGCAGCCTTCCCGCTTCCTCAACACTACCTGTCCATCTACCTATCTTTGTATCATCTGCAAACTTAGCAACAGTGCCCTTTGTTCCTTTGTCCAGATCATTAATGTGTAACGTGGATAGTTGTGTTACCAACACTGACCTGCGAACACCAGCAGTCACTGGATGCAATCCTAAAAAAAGACCCCTTTAAACTTCTGCAAGTCAGCCAATTCTCTGTTCATGTCAGTACCTGGCCCTTAATGCCATTGGCTCATCTTATTTAAGAGATTCCTGTGTGTCACCTTGTCACAAGCCTTCTGGAAATCAAAATAGTTTATGTCCACTGGCTCTCTGTTGTCTAATTTGCTCGTTACCTCCTTAAAGAATTCTAAGAGATTTGACAGGCCTGACCTCCCCTTGATGATGCTGACTCCGCCTTGTTTTACCATGTACTTCTAAGTACTCTGCAATCTCATCCTTAATAATAGACTCTCAAATCTGACAGTGGTCAGGCTAACCAGCCTATAATTTCCTGTCTTCTGCCTGCCTCCCTATTTAAATAGGGGTGCTACATTTGCATTTTCCACCCTCCTTAGCTCCAGTGATTCCTGAAAGATCAGCATCAATACCTCAACAATCTCCTTGGCTATCACCTTCAGAACTCTGGGATGTAGTCCATTCAGTTTGGGTGATTTATCCACCTGCAGGTCTGTCAGCTTTCCTAGCACCTTCTCCTTAGTGATGGCTGCTACACTCATCTCTCCCCCTGATTCTCTTGAAGTTCTGGTATGCTGCTGGTGTCTTCCACTGTGAAGACTGATGCAAAATAGCAATTCATTTCCTCCACCATCTTTGTTCCCCATTACTTCTTCTCCAGCCTTATTTTCCATCAGTTCAATGTGTGTTCTTGCCTTTCTCTTTATATATCTCAAAATACTCTTGTAATTTTCGTTCATTTTATTAGCTGGCTTACCCTTAAATTTCATGTTACTCTGCACCACTCTCTTTCTCCCCCCCCCCCCCCCCCTCCATTTTCTTTATTTCTCCTTTGCAAGGTTTTAAAGGTTTCCCAAACCTCTGCCTTCCTGCTAATCTTGACCAAATCGTATACTTTTGCTTTTTATTTTATGCTGTAACTGATTTCCCTTGTCAGCCACAGTTGCCTCATCCGCCGGTTAGCATTTTCCCTTGTCCTAGGGGTGAATCCTGAATCACCCCAAGAACCTCCTGCCTTTGTTGCTCCACTGTCCTCTTGCTAGGCTCCCCTTTCAATCAATTCTGGCCAGCTCCTCAAACATACCTTCAAATCAATTTATTTTCACTTATTACTAATAAAACAACCCTGCCCCTTCTGCCCATCTTCCAGTCCTTTCGGTAGGATACGTATCCTTGGATATTTGGTTCCCAGCCCTGATGCCCTTGCGGCCCATCTTTGTCATACCCTCCAATTTCAATCTGTGCTACACATCTGATGCTTTGTATACTGTGTGTATTGAATTATAATACCCCCAGTCCCGTGTTGACTGCTCCCCTTCTCATAGATGTCCCCTTTTCTGCTGTGCCTGAAGTTAAATCACTGAGCCTTTCCTTACAAGCTGACCTAAGACTTGTTCTGAAAACTTTAATAATTTCTGTCAAGCCCACCACCCCCCCCCCACCTCCCATCCACCTTTTAACTTTTTAGAAGTTTTCCATACAACTGAACCCAACCGCCCCTCTCCCCCCCAAATATATTTAAAACCCAATTCACAGCCCCAGATATATGATTTGTCAGGATTCTGGTTCTAGCATGATGAAGGTGGAGCCCACCCCATTGGTACAGCTCCCTCCTTCACCAGTACTGATGCCAATGTCCCATGAATTCAAACTTGTTTCTCCCACACCAGTCTTTGAACCGCACATTTACCTTGTTGACCCTGTACCTGTTAGCTAATGGCTCATGTAGTAATCTGAAGATAATTACCTTTTTGATTCTGCTTTTTTTATTTAGTCCCTAGCTGCTCTTATATCCTCAGCAGAATCTCTTCCTTATATATTGTCGGTACCTACGTGGATCATGACAACTGGATTTTTTTATTCCCCTCTCACAAGTTCCTCTGCTGCCCAGATGAGAGATCCTGAACTGGGAATCAGGCATGCAACACTGCTTTTGGGAGTCTCGATCCTGGCCACAGACAGCAGTGTCCATTCCCCTGTCTGTGCTATTCCCGATTTATAATTACATTTCTCTTTTCTCCCACCTCTTGAATGGGTCCCTGTATGTACCACAGTGCTATGGTCAATTTATTCATCTTTCCTATAGCCCTGGCGCTCATCCACACGTGAGCAAAAATCTCAAACCTGTTATACAAGCTCAAGGGCTTCTTCAGCACTCCCTCCTGGATCCCTCTACTTGTTTCACTCATAGTTGCACCTTCTTGTCCCATGGACCAAACTTGAGATAGTTTTTAAGATTAGATCAGATTCCCTACCGTGTGGAAATAGGCCCTTCGGCCCAACCAGTCCACACTGACCCTTCGAAGAGTAACCCACCCAGACCCATTTCCCTCCGACTAATGTATCTAACACTCTGGGCATTTTAGCATGGCCAATTCACCTGATCCACATGTTTTTGTACTGTGGGAGGAAACACACGCAGACACTGGGAGAATGTGCAAACTCCACACATACAGACCCTGAGGCTGGAATTGAACCTGGAACCCTGGTGCTATGAGGTAGCAGTGCTAACCACTGAGCAACCGTAATCTAAGAGTTGGGACTGCTTCCTGAAACTGAATCGAGGTCAACACACATCCTCCCTGGTGAGTTGCAGTGTTCAAAGTTCTGACTCTAGCTAATCAACTCTGAGCTGGACTTTCTGAAGCAACCTATACTTGCTACACTGTGAACCACAAAGGGGTCCACCGGCTCTCACATCATGTAGTTACAACACATTGCCTGCCCTGCATCTCTGTTTTATTTACTTAGTTCTTAATTTGATTTTTTTAAAAGTCTTACTGGTCTTTTAGTTAGTAAGCTGCAAAATTTTCCACTATTTACCTTCAATCTGAAAGTATCCCATAATAGTCAAATTATCAACCATTACCAACCAATGAACTTGTGATTGTCCTGTGATGCCACTCTTTCTTTTGCACTGAGCTCTTGGTCATGGGCTTCGATTATCTTTTTTAACAGAGCAATGAAAGCAAGCAAAAACACCACCTCCCCATTGCAATGAATTCCCACACTGCCTCCCAATTTCCCAAATTGTATACTCGCTCAGGCTGTGTCTCACTCTGGATATGATTTCTCCTTCCGGACTATGTGTAGCTTATGGTCAAAGGATATAAATGCAATTGAAACCGTTTAGGGTATCTTCGTCTGACTAGCATCTTGATAAGAGTGGGGTCAGGATTATCTTACGATTGAGCCTATGTCCATTGGAATTTAGAAGAATGGGAAGCAATTTTAAAGAAACACCTAAGATCTTTGGGGGGATGGGACAGGATGGATGTTGAAAAGGTGTTTTGTCTTGTTGGGTTGGGGAAGTATTCAAGAAGTAGGGGACATAGTTTAAAAATAAGATATATTTAAGTTTGCTCTCTGATTTGGAATTTCCAGCTCAATGAGCAAACTTTTGTATCCAGAACCTCAACCTGAGCTACAAGTCTTCTCAAAACTTGCTACGGTACATTTAAGACAGATTAGGTGTTTTTATATCAAAAGGTGGATCTCTAGAACTCTCTTCCTTACAGAAGAGTGGAGCAAAGCCACAACTATTTTGAGATACACTGATTCTTGGTAAACAAGGGAGTCAAATTTTATCAGGATAAATCATAATTGTGGCCACAGTTGGATCAGCCATGATTCTGTTGAATTCACGAGTAGGTTTGTGGGGGGAAATGGCCTTCTCCTGTTTGACCCATGTGTTGTAACTCTACTCACTCATACTGGTTTCCTTGCTTTGAGCTTCCTTTTGCCTCACTTAACGTCTGACCCTATCAGCATATCCTGTTTTCCTTCCTTTCATGCACTTACTTAGCTTCCCCTTAAATGCATTAACCCATTTGTCATGATTATTCCTTACTCTTAATACTTGGGAATATTGCATTTATTAGTGGCCATTAGTTTTGGCCTTCTCGACATTATCCTATCAATTTGTTTCTCAGATCTAAATACCTATCTCGGATAGTTCTTCAGTCTTTTTAAAGAAAAGTACCCTAGCCATTGAAGATCATCTTCATGGTTTCTTGGATCAAGCTTAAAAAGTGACGAAAATTTAATTTTAACCCTTTGTTTGAAAAAACTCTAAGCTCCTTTGCAATAGCATTTATAATTTTGATGGACGCCTTTTAACCCCTGTTCCTATGTAGGGCTTTCCTGCTTTTTTCAAAATCTTGAGTGTATTTCATGATTCTGTTGAGTCAGTGGCTGTTTCTCTTCAATGAACCAACTCCACTGTATCACTTACTCAAATTTTATTTTTAATGTAGAGCTTGCCCTTCAGGAATCATTTCCATGGTTAGATTTGAAACACATTATGTTTTTGTGATAAAGTTATCTGTTACCTCTGGTCAAAACTAGTGTTACACTGTCCAACACAGACGTGTCAAGTAAAAAGAAAGCAACAACAAAATCAGCTGAGGAATTGCACAAAAAGATTTTTGGTTTTGGCTTGTATGTTCATTATGAGTCATAGAGATGTACAGCGCGGAAACAGAACCTTCGGTCTAACTCATCCATGCCGACCAGATATCCTAACCTAACCTAATTCCGCTTGCCAGCACTCTTTAAACCCTTCCTATTCGTATACTCATTCAGATGCCTTTTAAATGATGCAGTTGTACCAGCCTGCACCACTTCCTCTGGCAGCTCATTCCATTTGTGCACCACCCTCTGCGTGGAAAAAGTTGCCCCTTAGGTCCTTTTTATATCTTTCCCCTCTCACCCTAAACCTATGCCCTCTAGTTGTGGACTTCCCCATCCCAGAGAAAAGACTTTGTCTATTTTTCCTATCTGTGCCCCTCATGATTTGATAAACCTTCATAAGGTCACCCCTCAGCCTCCTAGGCTCCAGGGAAACAGCCCTAGCCTATTCATCTTCTCCCTATAGCTCAAGTCCTCCAACATCCTTGTAAATCTTTTCTGAACCCTTTTAAGTTTCACAACATCTTTTCTGGCAACTGCAACATGACTACCCAACTCCGATACTCAATACTCTGACCAATAAAGGAAAGCATACCAAATACCGCCTTCACCATCCTATCTACCTGCGACTCTACTTTCAAGGAATTATGGACCTGCACTCCAAGTGCAGGTTATTCAGCAACACTCCTTAGGATCTTACCATTAAGTGTATAAGTCCTGCTCTGATTTGCATTTCCAAAATGCAGCACCTAGCATTTATCTAAGTTAAACTCCATCTGCTGCTTCTCAGCTCAAGGCCCATCTGATCAAGATCGTGTTGTAATTTAAGGTAACCTTCTTCACTGTCCACTACACCTCCCGATTTTGGTGTCAGCTGCAAAGTTACTAAATATACCTCTTAAGCTCATGTCCAAATCGTTTATACAAATGGCGATAAGTGGTAGACCCAACATCAATCCTTGAGGCACACCACTGGTCACAGGCCTCCAGTCTGAATAGCAACCTTCTACCACCACCGTCTGTCTTCTACCTTTGAGCCAGTTCTGTTTCAAAAGGTTAGTTCTCCCTGTATTCCACAAAATCTAATCTTGCTAACCAGTCTCCCATGGGGAACCTTGTCAGATGTCTTACTGAAGTCCATAAAGCTCACATCCACCGCTCTGCCCTCATCACTCATCTTTTGTTGCTTCAGAAAACTCTCTAGTACTTGAGACATGATTTCCCATGCACAAAGCCAAGCTGACTAAACTTAATCAGTCTTTGACCAAATACATGTAAATCTGTCCCTCACAATTCCCTCCAATAACTTGCCCACCGCTGACGTCAGGCTAATTAGTCTGTAGTTCCCTGACTTTTCCTTACTATCTTTCTTAAATAGTGGTAGCACGTTAGCCAACCTCCAGTCTTCCGACACTTCACCTGTGACTATTGATGGTACATCTATCTCAGCAAGGGGCCTAGCAATCTCTTTCCTAGCTTCCCACAACATTCTAGGGTACACCTGATCAGGTCCTCAGGATTTATCCACTTTTTTGCATTTCAACATATCCACCACCATCTCCTCTGTAATATAGACATTTTTCAAGATGTCACCACCTATTTCCCCATATTCTATATCTTCCATGTCCTTCTCCACGGTAAACACTGATGCAAAATTCTTGTTCAGTATTCCCCCCATCTCCTGTGGCTCCACACAAAGGCTGCCTTGCTGATCTTTGAGGGACCCTATTCTCTCCCTAGTTACCATTTTGGCCTTAATTTATTTACAAAATCCCTTTGGATTCTCCTTAACCTGTTTCCCAAAGCTATCTCGTCCTCTTTTTTTTTCCCTCCTGATTTCCCTTTTAAATATACTCCTGCTGCCTTTTATATTTGTGTAAGGATTCATTTGATTTCTCCTGTTTATACCTGATATATGCTTCCTTCTTTTTCTAAACCAAAACCTCAATTTCTCTAGTCATCCAGCATTCCCTACATCTACAAGCCTTTCCTTTCACCCTGACAGCAATATACTTTCTTTGGATTCTCATTATCTCATTCCTGAAAGCTTTCCATTTTCCAGCCGTTCTTTACCTGCGAATATCTGTCCCCAATCAGCTTTTGAAAGTTCTTGCATAATACCATCAAAATTAGCCTTCCTCCAATTTAGATCTTCAACTTTTAGATCCAGTCCATCCTTTTCCATCATTATTTTAAAACTTTTAGAATCATGATCGCTGGCCCCAAAATGCTCCCCCACCCTAGCTCTTTCCTAAGAGTAATTCAAGTTTTGCACCTTATGTAGTAGGTACATCGACATAATGAATCAGAAAATTTTCTGGTACACACATATCAAATTCCTCTCCTTCTAAACCCTTAACACTATGGCAGTTCCAGCCTATGTTTGGAAAGTTAAAATCCCCAACTAATATTCTTGCAGATAACTGAGATCTCCTCACACGTTTGTTTCTCAATTTCCTTCTGAGTATTAGGAGTTTTTTTTTAGATTAGATTAGATTACTTACAGTGTGGAAACAGGCCCTTCGGCCCAACAAGTCCACACCGACCCGCCGAAGCGCAACCCACCCATACCCCTACATTTACCCCATTACCTAACACTACGGCAATTTAGCATGGCCAATTCACCTGACCCGCACGTCATTGGACTGTGGGAGGAAACCGGAGCACCCGGAGGAAACCCACGCAGACACGGGGAGAACGTGCAAACTCCACACAGTCTGTCGCCTGAGTCGGGAATTGAACCCGGGTCTCGGGCACTGTGAGGCAGCAGTGCTAACCACTGTGCCACCGTGCCGCCCATAATCTATAATACAATCCCAAAAAGGTGATAATCCTTTTCTTATTTCTCAGTTCCACTCAAATATCTTCCCTAGATGTATTCCCAGGAATATCCTCCCTAAGTACAGTTGTAATGCTATCCCTTTTCAAAAACACCACTCTCCTTTCTCCTTTCTCTCTCATCCCTTTTTATCCTTCCTGTAGCATTTGTATCCTGGAACATTAAGCTGCCAGCCCTGTCCATCCCTGAACCATGTTTCTGTAATTGCTTTGATATCCCAGTCCCATGTTCCTAACCTTGCCTTGAATTTATCTGCCTTCCCTGTTAGGCCTCTTGCAATGAAGTAAATGCAGAATAATATATCAGGCCTACCTTGTTTCCTGCTTTGTCCTTGCCTGCCGTGGTTGTTTGTTTGAATTGCTCCTTTGCTCAACTGTACTAGTTTCAAATAGAGCTTTCCTCACTATCTCCCTTGGTCCCACCCACCCCTTTACTAACTCCTGAGCAGCTCTAGCAAATCTCCCTGCCGGTATATTAGTCCCCTTCCAATTCTGGTGCGATCCATTCTTCTTGTACAAGTCACCATCCTTGTACAGGTCACTTTTACCCCAGAAGTCATTCCAATGATCCAAACATGTGAACCCTTCTCCTATACACCAGCTCCTCAGCCAGACATTCATCTGTTCTATCGTCTATTCCTATCCTCATTAGCTCGTAGCACCAGGATTAATCCAGATATTACTATCCTTGAGGACTTCCTTTTTAAATTCCTCCCTAACTTTCTATATTCTCCCTTCAGAATCTCAATCTTTTCCCTTTGTATGTTGTTGATTCCAGTGTGTACAATCACCTCCTGCTGGTCCTTCTCCCCTTTGAGAATATTCTGTGCTGTTCTGTAATCGTTGTTCCTGTCACCAGGGAGGCAACACACCGTTCTGAATTTTCACTGCAGTCCACAGAAACGTCTGTGTGTGCCTCTGATTAGAGAGTCCCCTATCACAATCGATCGCTTGAAACCTGTCATACGCCTCATTACATTAGAGCCTGTTTTGATAGCAGAAACTTTGGCTGTTTGCGCTACATTCCTCAGTCCATCAACCCCCTACATTTTTCAAAGCAGCGTACTTGTTTGAAATTGGGATAGCCACAGAAGACTGCACCACCTGCTTTCCTCTCCTACCTTTTCTAGAGTTAACCCATCTATCTGACTGTATTTTCAGCTTTTCTCCCTATATCTGCCATCCATCACATCCCATTGCTGTTGTAAATTCCTCATTGCCTCCAACTGTTATTTCATCCAATCCATTTGATCTGATAGGATTCGCAACCAAAGACAATCCTGAGTAACCTATAAACTCTCCATACACTCCCGTATCCAACAAAAAAGAGCTATCACTCTATTAAAGGCCATCTTTGCTTCTCCACAATCTACAGACCCAAAAAGTAACACTGTCTTATTGCATTTTTTCAAAAAAACACCATCCCAGGGTAATTTAATACCTATGGCTTATATTTTAAAAATTTAGTCGAGAGACAGATCTCAATAAAATATACAATCAAGAAATAACCCACTGTAGTCACTGTTGTAGATTTACAGCAAGGCTACGCTTAAAAGCTATGCAATTATCTGTTCCTGTATTGTGAGCTCTGCCACACAGGTTCCTCCAGAATCAGTTGTGAATTTTGCTGTTGATTAGGTTTTCTTTGATGTACTCCGATGTCCAGAGAAACATGAATTCAAGCAGCAAAGGCAATAACTGTGCAGATTCACTGATGTGTCGGTTAGTAGTGTGGGTTTCTTTCTCTCTCTCCTTCATGTGCTGCCTATTGTCTGTCCTTCTCCCTTTCAAAAGTGCCATTGTTTTGACTTTTTCCTGCAAAGTTCCAAAACAATGCAACAGCATGTAAAACAATAATTGCTGCTCCTGGAACTTGAGGAAATCACCTCCAACACGTAAAATGCCTCAAAAAAAGAACCGCTCTTACAGCCACAATTTTTTCCTGTCCTCCATCTTTGAATACCCAAAATACTTTTTTGTAGATTTTATCAGGATTTAATTAGTTGTAAGTTTAAGTTATTTTAGAGATAACTTCCTGTCCCAAAAGACTATTATGTATAATTTATTGGTATTACAGAAAAATATGTTTATTTATATTCAGATAGTAATGATATGGTTTTAATTACTTTTGCAGCACAACAATAGATGTTTACCAAGCTTTCCTTCAGGTGATTGTCCATCAGATGTAGAACCAGACACGAGAGAAATGGTTCGGCAACAGAATAGAAAGAAGAAGTCGGGAGGCTTTCAGTCCATGGGTATGCCCAACAATTTTCAGTAATTGAATTACTTTTTGTTATTTCAGGCATGGCCATAACAGGAATTTGATTCATGTGATCCTTGATAATCTAGCTAATATTCAAGTGCAGTTTGTTTCTTAAGTTTACACACCTGAACCTGTGCTCTTTTCCCTTTGAACTATATTTTGCACACCGTAGAATACTATTCTCAGTTTATGTAGAGTACTTATTAAAAGTAGTGCTGAGATTTTATATCTAGACTTCCCACCATAAACATATCTTGAGGTTTTCTCTACTAAATTGTGGATATCATCATAGAGTCATAGAGATGTACAGTGCGGAAACAAACCCTTCGGTCAAACTCGTCTATGTCAACCAGATATCCTAAATTAATCTAGTCCCATTTGCCAGCTCTTGCCCATATATACCTCCTAAACCCTTCCTATTCATATACCCATCCAGATGTCATTTAAATGTTGTAATTGTACCAGCCTCCACCAGCACCTCTGGCAGCTCATTCCATACACGTACCACCCACTGTGTGGAAAAAGTTGCCCCTTAGGTCCCTTTTAAATCTTTCCCCTCTAACACTAAACCTATGCCCACTAGTTCTGGATTCCCCCACCCAAGGAAAAATACCTTGTCTATTTAGGAGAAAGTGAGGACTGCACATGCTGGAGATCAGAGTTGAAAAGTGAGGTGCTGGAAAAGCACAACATGTCAGGAAGCGTCCGAGAAGCAGTAGAATCGACATTTCTGGCATAAGTCCTTCATCAGGAACGATGCTCAAAACGTCGACTCTCCTGTTTCTCAGATGCTGCCTGACCCGTTGTGTTTTTCCAGCACCTCACTTTTTGAAGTAGTTTATTTACTCTGTCCATGCCCCTCATGATTTTATAAACCACTATGAGGTCACCCCTCAGCCTCTGATGCTCCAGGGAAATCAGCACCAGCCTATTCGACCACTCAGTGTTGATTAAACCAGCATGAACAGAAAATGATATTTTTTCTAATAAAAGCAGTCTCTTTATTTCAAGTCATTGCAGTGTCTTGATTTATCCTGCATGTTCTGTCTCCTTGGTTTAAAGCCAAGTGCATTTTCAACTAATTTATAATTGGATGTAACATAGGGAGCTGTTCTGGATTTAAAATTAAAACAAAATTGTTACTAATTGTTGAAATCTTTGCAGAAGTGCAGAATTTAAATGGTTTTATCAAGTGGTGAATATTTAGACTTAAGGTGTGCACGTGTAATTCAGTTCCTGTTTTAAAATCATACATTTTCTCTTAATTTTATGCAGTGCTTTAATGTTGCAACTTTTTCACATAGTGGGTGGTGCATATATGGAATGAGCTGCCAGAGGTGGTGGTGGAGGCTGGTACAATTACAACATTTAAAAGACATCTGGATGGGTATATGAATAGGAAGGGTTTAATGTTGTGCTATTAGTGAGAAATAACTGGGTTTGTAACGATTTTTGAGAAATAAGGAATTAAGGTAGTTTAGAATTGTCATCGTTTAATGTTACAAACCACCAGGAGACTCCAGTATAGATTAGAACAATTTGTTCAAAGAAATGCAACAATTGTCATCCTCAACAGCCTAACACTAAACACTGCAAAAAGCCACAAGTTTCCAGCTTTTATACACTGTTATATACTCAATTTTTAATGTAATCAATTTATAATCTTATATTGAACAGATGTCACTTATTTCCCATATGTATCTTGGGTATCGCTTCTATTCATCCAAGCCTCCCTTACCTTTTCTGATTATGTGGCCTTGCTGTCACTGTCCTTATCCTATTTATGGACATCTGTGATCATTCAGTTCTGACTTTTTTTACCAACAGCGTTTCTAACTAAAATTGCTTGTCTCTATTTAACCCTTAACTAACTGAAGTTACTTAAACTCTTATTCATACCTTTCCCAACATAGAGGTTTCTGCACCACTAAAACTGAAGTTAGAAATGGGCAATAACAGACTGATAGTTGGGTGTAATTACAGAATTATGATTTTATTTTGGTTTCCATTTTGAATGTAAAGCTATGACAATAGAAGTAATATCCAATGGACAGGAATTGTATTTGTATTCTCAAAACTTAAATATGTACATGTGGCAGGAAGTTAGGCTTAATTTGCTTAATCTGACTACTTGAATTACATATCCTTCTGTTTGCTCTTCAGTGTAATACACTTGATTGAATGTTTGCACTCTGGAATGTACCATTTGTGTTTTTACTTTTCAAAAAAATCTGTGTTCTCATCTGGCATGTTCTCATCCTATGATATGATGCAGAGATTTTCTTGGACCTGAATTTGTGACTACCAGTACTGAATAAAGACATAATGCAGAAATTATATGTTGATTTTTAACATTGGTGCTCAATTGTTATTTCCTGTTTTTTCCACAGGTTTGAGCTTTCCTGTTTTTAAAGGTATTATGAAGAAAGGATACAAAGTACCAACACCAATTCAGAGAAAGGTAACTTGTTGTCATGCTAATATTGAGACAAGTCATTGCGACATTGATTTTCATTATAAACTAGTACATGTGAAAGAACCTTTATTATAAGTGGAAGAAATGCATTTATGCTGTCCCATTAGCATAAATATGTAATAATCATTCCATTGTCGTCAGAATAAAAGGTTGCCATAAGAAAGATACTAGAAAAATTAGTACGTTTAATAATTTTACATTTACAGAATATTGAGTATTCTCAAATAAAAATGAAACAAGAAAATGGGGAACGCTAATATAATAGTCATGTTACTAGGTAGTAATTTAAGGCCTCGACTAAAGCTTCACAGGAACAGGTGTTCAAATCCCACCATGGCAACTGGGGGTCTTTAGACTAGAAGATATATGACTAGAAGTAGGCTATTCAACAGAATTGTGGTTAATCTAATAATCCTTAACTCAACTTTCCTGCCTTTTTACTCCATAACCTCTGATTCTTGCACTGATTAAAATTCATCTGTCTTAGCCTAAAGTGTATATATTCAATGACTCAGCCTCTATAGTCGTGCATGGTAAAGCATTCGTCGATTCGTTACTCTTTAGAGAAGAATTACCTCCTCATCTCTGTCTTAACTGGGCAAGCACTTTCTCTGAGATTGTGCCACCTGTTTCTAGTCTCTTCCACAAGGAAAAATAACCTCTCCATGTCTACCTTATTAAGCCCCTGAGGAATCTTACATGTTTCAACAAGAGCTCCACTCATTTTTCTAAACTCCAATGAGTGCAAACCCAACCTCTACAATCTCGGAAGAAAATCCTTGCATGTTTGGATTCAGCCTAGTGCACTTTCTCAGCACTGCCTCTAATACTAGGGCATCTTTCTTTGAGATAAAGAGACCAGAATGTTTCATAGCATTCCAGATGTGGTCTGACTAATACCTTGTATAAGTTTAGGAAGACTTCCCTATTTTCGTAATCCATTCCCTATGAATGGGCCACCATTCTATTGACTTTCCTTGTTGTCCGCTGAACTCATTTGCTAGCTTTATGTAATTCATCTTCTAGGACCTTCAAATCCCTCTTGTGCTGCAACTTGCTGCTGTCTATCATCTTTTAAATAATATTCTGTGCTTTAAATTCAACTAACGGATAAATCTCATTAGCAATGGTCATGAATCTACTGGATTGTGGTGAAAACTGAGTGAAATAAACTTGCTACTTTTAACTGGTCTGACCAAATGAAACTCAATGTGGGAGACTCTTAAATGCTTTTTGAAACAGCCGATTCTAGTTGTATCAAGCCATTACAGAAAAGTCAAATATTGGTGTGCTACACCGTCCCCAATTATCTTTGAGAAGTTGGTTATGAATGCTGATGTTGCCACTGACATTTATATGCACAAAGTGAATAAAGAAAAATATTGTCAACATCTTAAGAGTATCTGTTAACATACATTTGTGACTTGAAATCTATGTAGAAAATTTCAGCACTTGTCAATTTTATTTCTAAGTATAGCTTCAGTTTCTCAGTCAAATCTTGAGAGTGTCAGTCAGATTAGTTATAGAGTCATAGAGATGTACAGCACGGAAACACGCACCAGTCTGTGTGAAAATGTTGCCCCTTAGGTCTCTTTTATATCTTTCCCCTCTCACCCTAAACCTATGCCCTCTTGTTCTGGACTACCCCACCCAAGGGAAAAGACTTTGTCAATTTATCCTATCTGTACCCCTCGTGATTTTGTAAACCTCTAAAAATGTCACCCGTCAGCCTCCAATGCTGCAGAGAAAACAGCCCTAGCTTACTCAAACTGTCCCCATAGCTCAAATCCTCCAACCCTGGCAACATCCTTGTAAGTCTTTTCTGAACTCTTTCAAGTTTCACAACGTCCTATCGACATGACAGAGACCAGAATTGCAAAAATTCTAAAAGTGGCCGAACCAATGGCCGGTACAACCACAACATGACCTCCCAACTCCGATACTCAATACTCTGGCCAATAAAGGAAAGCATACCAAATGCAACCTTCACTATCCTATCTACCTGCGATTCTACTTTCAAGGAGTTACGAACCTGCACTCCAAGTCGCTTTGTTCAGCAACACGCTCGCAGATCTTACCATTAAGTGTATAAGTCCTGCTAAGATTTGCTTTACCAAAATGCAGCACCTCGCATTTATCTAAATTAAACTTCACCTGCAACTCCGCAGCCCATTGGCTCATCTGATCCTGTTGTAATCTGAGGTAACCTTTTTCGCTGTCCACTACACCTCCAATTTTGGTGTCATCTGCAAACTTATTAACTATACCTTTTACGCTCCTATCTAAGTCATTTACATAAATGGCGAAATGGAGTGGATTCAGCACCGATTCTTCTGTATTCAGATGGCTAGTTCTCCCTGTATTCCATGAGATCTAACCTTGTTAACTAGTCTCCCATGGGGAACCTTGTCGAACGCCTTACTGAAGTCCATATAGATCATGTCCACCGCTCTGCCCTCATCAATCCTCTTTGTTACTTCTTCAGAAAACTCAATCAAGTTTGTGAGACATGATTTCCCACGCACAAAGCCATGTTGACTAACCCTAATTAGTCCTTGCCTTTCCAAATACATGTACATCCTGTCCCTTTGAATTCCCCTCACCAACTTACCCACCACCAATGTCAGGCTCGCTGGTCTATAATTCCCTGGTGTGTCCTTATCATCTTTCTTAAATAGATTTAATAAAGGTATAAATTTTTACCTCGCATATTTCTTTGCCATCAGCAGAGATAGCAAGCAACAGGCTTGCCGTCAGACCTCTGCTGTTGCTGATCTCGAACTGAGCATAAATGGATGCATAATAGTAGTCATGTTCAAATCCTTTTATAATTTTCAGTACACTTTAAAAACTTTGGTACAACGTTTATTTATTGAAACTGCATCCTCACGGACAGCACAGCTATAATTAACAGCTAAATTTACAGGTTCAGTTTGAGAAACTTGAGCAGCTTAATTTCAATCAAAGAATTTTTCAGTAGTAGATAAACATGTTTTATATAATAGAAGGGACCCATTCATTATCATACCTTAAAAGTTTACTTTGAGGAATTAAATAAATCTGCTCTCTGTTTTAGACTATCCCCGTGATATTGGATGGCAAGGATGTCGTTGCAATGGCACGGACAGGTAGCGGTAAGACTGCAGCATTCCTTATTCCGTTGTTTGAACGACTGAAGGTGCACAATGCTCAGTCAGGAGCAAGAGCTTTAATCCTTACTCCAACCAGAGAACTGGCGTTACAAACCATGAAGTTCACTAAAGAGGTAAAATGCTACCTTACGGTTTATGTATTCAAGAAATATAGATTAGGTTTAAAATAAAGCAAGCATGGAATCACCCGAATTGGTTCCAAAGTAATATGTAGCATTCTTATAATAATAGACAATAGGAATTGTTTTGTGTTTTTAGGAACAATTTTGAAATCCTTTGATTCCAGTATGATTTATATTCTTACTAGCACTGTGGGTAAATAATGGACGTGTGCTTTATCTTTTAGCATTCTTATGGTTATTCTCTGTTAAGCTTCATGATACAAAGCAAGCCAATAAGTCATTGAGCATTAGGAAAAGCATGCTAATAATGGTGTTTAACAAAATAAATTATGAACTTCTCAAACATGTTAATTCACATAGGAGAAAAGAGGACTTGCATTTTGTAAAACATTTCACGACCGTGTTACCTCAAAGTGCTTTAAAGTCAAACGTATTACTGTTGTAATTCAGGAAATGTAATTTGTCAAGAAAATAAAAGAATAACTGTTTATACCACATCTTACCACAAGTCTCAACTATTCCAAACTGATTCGCAATCAGTTGATTGTATACTTTTGAATAACAACCACTGTTTCAAATATCATAAAGTATAACTAGACAAGACTTGGATGGAGTTATACTACTGAACTCCACCATGTCCTGTTCGTGGTTCCTCACTCCAGGACAGTTTACCTTGATACATTATGATAGCTGTTATATTTTAATGTTATTTTTAACTGATAATTCTGAAGAATAAGCTTGTATATGCACTGATTCAATTAATATTCAATTTTATTTTTCAAAGTAACATTACTGTAAACTTGAACAGAAAAAAAAACATACATACTGTACACCAATGATTTTCTGTTCTGTTGCCTTGATTTGCAGCTGGGAAAGTTTTCTGGCTTCAAAACAGCTTTAATCTTGGGTGGAGACAAGTGAGTACATTTTTATGTGATAATTTGTGGTCTTTGTAGTGTACCTGTTTTGAACCAAGAAAAGCCAAGAATGTAATGGGATGTGTGGTACTATTTCTTTCAGAATGGAAGATCAGTTTGAAGCACTGCACGAAAACCCTGACATGTAAGTTAACGCTTTACTTAAAACTTATTTGATAATGCTGAACCACTTGAGAATGATTCCTTGAATTTGATTAATTTTTAAATTTGGTCAAAACTGTGTCATACAAAATGAGATGCAATATTTCTTTGTTTGGTGTATTATGAACATGTTGAGCTGCTTGAAATTCAATTTAAAATATCTCCCACAAAGCGGTTGGAATCAGTTTAAAATTCTATAACCATCTTTCATAGAAATGTACTCTCCTCAAGAAAAAAACCAGTTCAACATTTGTTGGCATAGGATAATAGGCCAGTAGAAATACTGAGGTATTAATGCTGTCCCTCCTGGTTCCTTTTGGCTGGGTGGAGGAGAGCAATAATGGATTTTTTGGTAACTCAAGACAGCTTAATGATGCTCTGTGTTGGAGCTTGTGAACTCAGGCTTACTTCATGTCTGTTCCTCATTGTTAGCTGGATAGAGACTTTTTTTTTCCATTTGTGGAGAAAAATTATACATGGTGGTCTCTAGTCCTCCTGCGGCATTGTTAACTTGTGCAACCAAAGTAATTTTGTAACAGTACTTTGAAAATTAGGAATTACCTAAGCATAATGACGGTAAATAATTCTTAAGAATTGCATAGTTCAAGTGATCTCTTTCTAGGTTTTCTAAATTATTTCTATCCTATGATTGGTAAATATAGGCCACTACAAAGTCATGTCACTTGCTTAGTAGCAAGTCATATAAACCTCCATTATAATGTTATTTTGAAAGCACCTAGTGTGGTTTGATGTACTTGATAAATGACCCTTGTACAAAAGGCTTGCATTTTTAAAGCACTCTAGTACTTTTTCAAGTGTAGCCACTATTGCAGTGTAGGAAATGCAGCAACTATCTTTCCTGTAGCAAGTTGTCAGAAATGGGAATATGACAAAGACCAGATAATCTGTTTTTGATATGATGGAAAAGTGATGTTGATTTGAGGAATGGATATTTGATGGTGTTCCAAGAATACCTTTCTGGTCGTCTGAAATAATGCCGTGGATTTTTATTTACACCTATTTGAGGGGTAGCCATGTCATTTTTTTAAAAAAAGTCTCCCTAGTTTTTGAATGCAGGGATGGGACAGTAAAATCATTTCATATACTGAAGCATGCAAGTACCTATATCACAGCCTTGTTTTGTGAATACTAGATTAAATACCGCTAGGACTCTTTGCTGAGAGTTTAATCATTACTCTTTCAAACAATTACCAGTGAATGCCAAATATGCAAACATTGAATGAACGACTGCCATACTGAATTATGTGTATCAAAAATGTTTTGATAAAGATTTACAACCTGTTTTTGACCTGTTTATTCATCTTGCAGAATAATTGGCACACCGGGTCGTTTAATGCATATAGTTGTGGAAATGAACTTAAAGCTGCAGAATGTTGAATATGTGGTCTTTGATGAAGCAGACAGGTAAATTGGTACCAGTAGCACTTTCCATTATTATTGTTTAGTAATATTGCAGATATTTGTCAATATAGTGTCTGTTTCTTTTTAAACCCTTATGGGATGTGAACATCACTAACTAGGCCAGCATTTATTATCAATTCTTAATTGTGTTCAAGAAAGCGGTGGTGATCTTCCTTTTGAATCACTGCAGTTTTTTGGGTTATAGGTACACCCATAGTGAGGTTAGGAAGGAGATCTTGCATCATTGAAGGTGTGGAAATATAGTTTCAGTTCATATAGTTTCAGTTCAGAGTAGTGTATGGCTTGAAGGGGGACTTGGAGATGGGCATATTGCAATTTATCTGCTGCCCTGACTATCTGAGTAGTAGAGGATGCAGGTTTGGAAGGTGCAATCAGAGGAGTCTGGATGACTTGCTGTAGTACAGTCTACTTGATGGTATGTACTGCTGCCAGAGTGGTGAAGGGAGTGAATGTTAACAGTGATACTGGGATGTCAAACATGCAAGCTGCTTTGTTCTGAACGATGTTGGGCATCTTTATTACTGTTGGAACTGCTCCCATTCGGACAAGTGGAGAGTATTCTCTCAAACTCCTGATGTGTGCTTTACTAAAAAAGAAATAGCTCATTGCATATAATGTTTTTCATGCCATCAGAACACCTGAGACCATGACAATGAGTACTTCTGAAATGTAGTCATTGCTGTAATACAGGATCTATGGTAACCAATTTACATGATGCAATGTCCCACAAACAGCAATAAGATAAGCAATAAACCCATCTGGTAAGTGTTGGTTGTGTGATAGATATAGGTAGGATACAAAATTCATTCTGCTTTCCTTGCAGTGATATCATAAAATCATTTTGTTCTGCCCCGAGAAGACAGATTTGGGTTTAGTTTAACATTTCAATAGAAAGATGAGATTTCAACAGTGGAACATTCCACAGCACTGAATTGAAATGTCAGTCCAAAGATTATGGGATTAAGTGGGGTTCTGATCTCAAAGGTAAATCTAGACTGAGCCATTTGAAATTGGTATATCTTGTGAAGCGTGATAGCATTTTCAGCTTGAATGATTCTGTTATTTTTACTTAATGTAGCCAACATTCTGAAGGATGATACAATCTTATTATAAATTTTTTATTGTTTGTTTTGTTTGTTTTAAATCAAAATTTTTATGTATGAAAGTTCGGTGTATATTTGACTTACGTGGTCAAGAATACTGTAGAAGTTTGGGTAAAAAAAAACGGAAATTTAATCACAGTATTGATTTGGACAGCTAATCTATCATATAAGCACATAAGATTGCATCAGGATTGACAACAATGTCATATGCATTAAGAATGTATCAGGGCCTTGAGTATAGGATTTGGGAGGTCATGTTGCAACTGTATTAGTTGGGCCACTTTTGGAATATTGTGTGCAATTTTGGTCTCCCTCCTATCGGAAGGATGCCGTGAAAATTGAAAGGGTTCAGAAAAAATTTACAGGGGAACCTCGATTATTCGAACTTGACGAGCAGGCACTATTTCGTTCAGATAATTGATTATTTGGTTAATTGATTAAATGCCTTTACTCTGGGGCTCAGAGTTTTTAAAGTCTGCTCCTTGTTCAAGAGACTGCTGCAGCAGCAACACAGCGTGGGAGGCCCCCAACCCCCCGTCCAACACCGCCCCATCAACCCACCCTGAATCCCTGCTCCCGACCCCATGCAACGCCGCCCCCCCTCACCCCATAACCCCACCCAACACCGTCCCCCGGCCCCACCCCCAACCCCATACACATCCATCCCCTCTGGACTGGACACCAATAACAAGACTGCTGCTGCTACTACTACTACCTTTGTGGGTAAGTCTCCAAATAGAGCATGCCCGCACGCGCGCACACACACACACACACACACACACACACACACAATATTTTCCTGCAACATTTTGACAGGTTCCATCTTTGCCCTGTACAAGACAATGTTGGTCAGATTATCTGGGGAAAAGACAAAGTCTTTTCCCTGGGGTGCAGGAGCCCAGAACTAGAGGACATAGGTTTAGGGTGTGAGGGGAAAGACTTAAAAGGGACCTAAAGGGCAACTTTTTCACGCAGAGGTTGGTGCATGTATGGAATGAGCTGCCAGAGGAAGTGGTGGAGGCTAGTACAATTACAACATTTTAAGAGGCATCTAGTTGGGTAAATGAATAGGAAAGATTTAGAAGAATACGGGCCAAATGCTGGCAAAGAGGACTAGGTTAATTTAGGATATCTGGTTGTTCTTTTTCCTGAGATTCTTACACACTTGATGTAACTGCAATATGCCAACAACAACCAAACAGTATTTAAGCAAATACAGTACAAGCTGTGGAGAAACTCTTAACATTCTTCGCCATGCTTACGAAGCATGTCGAGAGGTCTCCCTGAACAAAGGAAACAGTTCTTCCTTTATACAAAATCTTTACATCACAGTCAGTAATGCCCACAAGACAACCCCCCAGTCACTCCCTCACAGCCACATGCCCAAGACACAATGCAGTGACCTAATCATCTACAGAAACAATATAATCCCTTAATGGTCAAATCCGTTGCAAATCATTTTTATTAACTACAGGGAGTAGTCAAAATTCCAACTGTAACGTTTTTATTGATTTTGAATAGGGTGATGATGCAAATATAAATTATTTCTGAATAATAAGAGATGGCTGTGTAAATGGTTCTGAGTGGCAAATGATCAGAATGTAAATAATCTGTAGATCAGAGATATCCCACTCTGCCCCGGGGCATTCAATTTCTTGCAGGCCACCAGAGCAAATCAACTCTTTAATATCACATGGTCAGCATAGATGAGTTGAACTGAAGGGTCTGTTTCTGTGCTGTACATTTCTATGAGTATGACTGTAAGAAGCCATATACACATTCTAGCATTTTAGGTCACCCCAAACACATGTAAAATGCGAGTGGTTTAAACTATTTTTTGAGTCAGATTGTATTTCTTAATGTGGTAAATGAAAACAAATAAATGTTTTTTTTGTCTGTTGCTTGTGTGTTGGAGTTTATTTCACAGATACGTAATGATGTTCAGTCCAATTTTCGTAGTATGCACTTATTAACTGATTATGATTTTTGAGACAGAATTGTTATAATGAGCCAATGCCTTATGCAAGTGGATATGCATTTTGAAACTGATTAGATTTGATGAATTTTTGAATCCATCCTGGGGCATCGATATCAATGGAAAGTCCTGCATTTGTTGAGGTGATTGCTTTCCCATATAGATGCCACTTTTATCCACCTAGAGACTGGAGGGTGAAGTGTTGTGAAGTGCTTCTGAAGCATTTCTGACCATTTATTGGGTTGCATCAGTAGGTAGTGCATTGTATAGACGTTGCACATCAATGTGTACAATGAGAGTATGGCAAGTTAAATTAGTGAATGTGCTGCAGACCAAGTGGGTTGTTTATCCTGGATAGCATTGAGCTACTTCGAGTTCAGCAAGAATAAATCATGAGTACTATAGTCGTGCAACATAGTCTGGTACAGCAAGAAAAGAAGAGCACACAAGAATGCCAGTCATGTCTTGGTGGCATGTTGGAGACAAGTACTATTATACACATTTGCTTCATTGTGCAGGTCCTTGGCCGCCTCCATCGTCAGACCCTGGCCACACGACGCCTGGAGGAAGAGCACCTCATCTCCCACCTAGGAACCCTTCCAACCACAAGGGATTAATGTAGATTTTTGCAGCTTCCTCATTCCCCCCCCCCCCACCCCCACCTTATCTCAGTCCCAACCCCCGGATTCAGCACTGCCCTCTTGACCTGCAATCTTCTTCCCGACCTCTCCGCCCCCCGCCCCCTCTCCGGCCTCTCACCCTCACCTCCTTCCACCTATCGTATTCCCAGCTCCCCTCCCCGCCTTTTATCTCAGCTCGCTTGGCACACCAGCCTCATTCCTGAAGAAGGGTTTATGCCCGAAACGTCGATTCTCCTGCTCCTCGGATGCTGCCTGGCCTGCTGCACCTTTCCAGCACCACACTTTTCAACTTCATTATATTTTGTAAGGATCACTGAAGCACAATGATTTGAACATTTTTTTTGATAGATAAGTGCTGCCACATTGATTAAGTTGAACAGGGAGACTGTTCAGTCATACGAGCATTTACGAAAGACCCCTTTGTAAATGTTCCAACAATCCACTTATTTTGCAAAAAAGTCTTGCTTCACTTGTATGGAATATTGGTGTGACTGTGCTTGAGTGTTGTGGATCATTCTGATCCCCTTGGCTCATGGAGGATATACTTGCCTTCAAGGGAATGAAGGACAGGTTCACTAAATTGATTCCTGGAGTGGTAGGACAGTTCTGTGAGGCTGGACAGTATTCCCTGGAGCTTCAAAGAATGAGAAGTGATCTTGTAGAAACTTAGAAAATATTAAAGAGATAGACAGAGTAGCTGTAGAAATGGTATTTCCTCTGGCTCTGAGGTTGAGAACCAAGTTGAAACAGTTTAAATCAACAGCAAGCCATTAGGACAGAAATGAGGAAGAACCTCTTAACTCAGATGGTGGTGAATTATTAGAATTTTGTAACCCAGAACACTGTGAAATCTCAATCATTAAGTAGGTTCAAGACAAATTGATCGAGTTTTAGTTAATGATATCAAGGGATAGGCAGATTCTATGGGAATGTGGTGTTGAGTAAATGATCGGTCATGATTCCAGAATGATGGTGCAGGTTCATGCGGCTGAATAGCCAATTGATTCTCCTTTTGTTCCTATCTATTAGAAGAAATGTTTCCTGATGAAGCACCCACACTGAATTCTACTCTGCATTTTCCTTCTGTGCTAGATTATTTGAGATGGGATTTGCTGAGCACTTGCAAGAGATTATCCGAAGGCTGCCTGACTCAAGACAGACTTTGCTGTTTTCAGCTACACTACCAAAGCAACTGGTGGAGTTTGCACGTGCTGGTAAAGATTTTAGTCTTGTTTTGAAACTGAAGTAGCTTATTCCAGAATTTTCTAAGTACCCTCTGTTAATGTCCTTCTTGCGAGTTCAGTGGTTTATTGATAAAACAGGATTATATTTGTGAAACAAAAGAACAGTTTGTTGATTGCAGACTAACCTCTGGTTCAGGTAGATAGGACACTGGATAACTAATATGTGAAAGAACAGAAAAATGCTGGTTTCAATGCCCAATCAGCATGTACAACACTAGTATGTGTTAGGTTACGGAGTTGAGAATCCACAGGGGCATTTTTCTGATTTCTGTGTTTGAAAATAAACAGGGGAACCTCGATTATCCGAACGAGATAGGCGGGCACTATTTCGTTTAGATAATTGATTATTCGGTTAATCGATTAAATGCCTTTCCTCTGGGGCTCGGAGTTTTTAAAGTCTGCTCCCCATTCAGGAGACAACAGCAGCAGCACACAACCGACAAGCCCCCGCCCACAGACACGTTTTGATGATTGATGGGTTTATCAGATTCAGAGATGATATCTTTTCTTTTAAAGTTTAAAAAGTTAATTGATAAAATTAATAGTTTTCTAAAAATCTTGCAGGTTTGACAGAGCCAGTTCTAATCAGACTGGATGTGGATACTAAGCTGAATGATCAGTTGCAGGTAAAAAAAAACTTATGTGCAAATTTTAAAAATGAATGTCCGCTTAATGTTGTATATTGTGCATCTTTATATTGTGGACAATTGCAGTAAGTATATCTGTGTTAGCCCAGGTCTTCCAAGGAGCACCAAACATCATCTGATTGTTGCTTTAATGAAAAATTCCCCCAAGTCTCAAAATGTTCCACATTTAGATTAGATTAGATTAGATTAGATTCCCTACAGTGTGGAAACAGGCCCTTCGGCCCAACAAGTCCACACCGATCTTCCGAACAGCAACCCACCCAGACCCATTCTACTACATTTGCCCCTTCACCGAACACTATGGGCAACTTAGCATGGCCAATTCACCTAACCTGCACATCTTTGGACTGTGGGAGGAAACTGGAGCACCCAGAGGAAACCCACGCAGCCATGTTCGTTATCTTATCAAATTTGTCACTTTAATTGCTGTTAGAGCCCTTGTGACAAGAATCATCTTACCAGGAACATTTTACTGGAACAATTTGCCACTCTGTAGAGATCCTAGAACTGGCTGACATTCTGGACATCATCATCATATCTCCAAAGGCTGGTGTGCATCTGGTCAAGCATTGTCAGTTTGAGTGTCCTGAAAGGTTCCAGATATTTGCTCTGGACATTATTGCACCTGCCTCCTACCAAGACTACTGCTCTACCAACCTCAGTAATGCACACAACATCTTCTCCACTCCACCTCATCCACCCCAAACTGCATTATCTGTCACCCTCTGCACTGCCTACTCAGTTGCTTGGAAAACCTCTATATACGTGCCAACAAGAAACATCAGTGCCACCGATTCTCCTCTTTCATAACATCAGCTTTTCTCTCAGTCCTTGAGGAAAACAGCAAAACAGAGTCAAGACGGATGTTGTGTTGCTCATCAATTGTCCCTTGCCTTATGAGCAGATGATTCTTGACTGCTGAAGCAGGCCTTCAGTTCAAATCTAATTCAGATCAGAGGCTGCACTTGACCGACTGCTGGGATCCCCTGGATGAAGGTGTTCCCCATGACTGGACTAAGGTCTGCTGACAACTGTGTGGCAAGCTTCCTGGCTTTGTCATGGCAAAACCATAGTAATGTGAGCCAGATATCTGGCTGAGAGGGCAGGAATACTGGAAACATCATGTAGCCACAGAGTGAGTGATCAGTGTTACAGTGAGCGAAGAACCCAGAGATGGAGACTAATATAGTCCATCAGCTGGCTGCATGTCCCTGAGCAAAAGTATCTTTACTGCAGCATTGCAATTAGAGTATTTGGTACAGCCTGAAGTGAGGCATTAAAGTGCAGAAGTGTCTTTTAAGTGGATTGGAGATGTCCCATGAAGTTTGATAGAGACTGGCATGTGTCAGATGCTAGTGTCTAGACGTGAGATGCTGTGGCCATTGGCATGAGTGTGTGTGCCTGTGATGTTGGTGCCCGGTGTCTAACATGGTAGTCTATTGAAGCAAGCAGTGAGTTGAACTCACTCTGCTTTCTAGGTGAAGTTTTTATGACAGCTGGTTTGTGTGGTGAGTTTAAGATCACCACCTATAATGAGTTGGACTGTTAACAAGCATTTAGCTAGCAACAAAGAGTATCAGTCAGGACCTTGCCATTCCTTGGCAAGAATTTTGCTATGCTGCTTGAGCAAAGAGGGGACTTTGTGGTGAGATGGTCTTAATATTGAGGTGATCGTCTTTCCCAATTCATAGCCCATGTCGCTGAGAGCCTGGTAAGATTCTTGCACACTTTTTTTTCCCCCAGAAAGGTTGATAACTACTTCACAAACATATCACTGGAAAATAAAATATACTTCTATAAATAGGCCAAACAGAATGGTTACTTTTCATCTATTGTAAGAGTTAAGTGAGAACAATCCAGAAATAGTCATACAGCTGAAGACAAGATTATGTGGAGATGTTTTTGGAATAAGGCATGTTCAGCAAATTGAGTAGACAGTCTGAATAATACTTTTACCATGTGCTTTACCAGGTGCATTCAGAAACTTTTGAAAATAAGTTTCAAGGAGGGTTTAAAGCTTCACGCCTTGAGTCTCTGTAAAAAGCTGATGTTGTAACTGGGTTTCCACAGCTCTTTCTAACTTTACTCATGGACTCTTCAAAAGTAAACAAACTTGTTATTTAAAAAAAACTTCCAACTTTCAAACATCCATGATCATGTGATGACCAATTACTTAAACATAATTTACATTATATTGTTTCTGGAGATGATTAGGACACTGCATTGTGTCTTGGGCATGTGGCTGTGAGGGAGTGACTGGGGGTTGTCCTGTGGGCATTACTGACTGTGATGTAAAGATTTTGTATAAAGGAAGAACTGTTTCCTTTGTTCAGGGAGACCTCTCGACACGCTTTGTAAGCATGGCGAAGAATGTTAAGAGTTTCTCCACAGCTTGTACTGTATTTGCTTAAATACTGTTTGGTTGTTGGTGGCATATTGTAGTTATATCAAATGTGTAAGAATCTCAGGGGAAAAAAAAACTTAACAACCAGATATCCTAAATTGATCTAGTCCTATTTGCCAGCATTTGGCCCATATTCCTCCAAACGCTTCCTATTCATATACCCAGCTAGATGCATTTTAGAATGTTGTAATTGTACTAGCCTTCACCACTTTCTCTGGCAGCTCATTCCATACGTGCACCAACCTCTGTAATGAAACAGTATGCAGTAGTATGGCCAAACAGTTGAAGATGCAGTAGAAGATAACTAGTTCCTTGGATTTGAACTTTGAGTTTCTTTTGCTACTAAGCCTCATTCAGAGATCACAGGGTTAGGCCTATTGTTAGTGTTTTTAAAGAAGATCCTGATGATGGCAAATGTGAAATTCCACAGGAAAATAGTTCAGGCATGTCCTTGTAATCTACTTCTAGACGGCTCCAGAAGGTAGGTCCACACAGTTTCAAAAGCCAGATGATCTGGACTGCCATTGAAAAGAAAGCACAGTTTTTATCAAGTTATAATGGTCTCATGCCTGCTTGGCATGTCAGGTCTGGTCAGAGGGTAGTTAAGCCTCTGTGTGGGGGCAGGTAATGTGTGTGGTGGGGATGTGATGAATATGGATGGTGCCAGCACGGAAGCTCCTAGTGAGATGTTCAAACTTCCTAGGCAATTCCATGTAACTGAATGTGCCAGGACGTCTGCAGGGTCTCAGTAGGCTTCGTCAGTGTATGTATAGTGTCCTATAGTCTAAAGACGAGAAGATTCCAGCTAGAATGTCATTTACTTGTCAAAAAAAATTATTACTATAAATGTCTACAGCATGGAGGGATTTGGGAGTCATCCTGTTTTCAAAAAAAAACAAAATACAAGTTCAGGTAGTAGGGAAGGCAAAGGAATGTTAGCTTTTATTTCAGAGGCAATGGTGTATCAAAATAGGGACGTCTTGCTAAAACTATACAAGCTACTAGATGAATCACATCTAGAATATTATGAATACTTTGGTTCCCTTGTCTAAAAAAGATATACTGGCACTGGAAGAAGTCCAGAGAAGGTTCATGAGGCTGTTCCTGTGTATGGAAGGATTTTCTCATGAGAAGTTGATTGTATTGGCCTGTACTCTGAGGCATCTAGGAAAATAAAAAGTGATCTTGTTGAAATATATGATCTTAGATGCAGAGAGATTTGTTTTTCCTTCTGCAAGCGTCTAGGATCAGAGGGTGTAGTCTCAAGGGTAAAGGGTTGCTAATTTAAGACTGATACAAAGAGGAATTTCTTCTGTGAGGATAGTGAATATGTGTAATCTTTTTTACTACGGAGAACTTTCAAGGCTGTATCTTTCGGAATATTCAAGGCTGAGGTGGAGAGATTTTTAATCAATAAGAGGATCAAAGGTTATGGAGAAAAGATGATAAAGGAGGTTTGAGGATTATCAAATCAACCTTGACCTCATTGAATGACAGAGCTCACTTGCTGAACCAAATGGCTTGCTTTTGCTTCTACGTGTTATGATTATCTGCTTCTATTTGGCTTCAGTTTATGATTGTGCTGAAGGTGAAATTGTAAACCAATTCTGATAAATTAAGTATCTAGTTAGTCTGAAGTGTTTGGAAATGCAAGATTGTTACAGATATAGGTTGCTTTTAAAGATTCTGTTCCTTCAAATCTGTGTGGAATTTGCGCGAGTGAAAGCTCGATTTGTCTTGGGAGGTAGATGATTAAGAAATATTGATAAACAGGCATAAGTTGATCATGGTGTTTCTGTTCAATGATGTTAAGAATTAACACTTGATTCATAAACCACCCCTGATTTCAAGGTCTAGTACTTGATAATTATTTTGGAATAACAGACAGTTAATGCACAAAGATCTGTACTAAAACATTGTATTTGCTATTTTACAGATGGCATTTTTCCATGTCCGCTCTGATGATAAGGCTGCTGTTCTACTTCACTTGATGAGAAATATCATAAAACCTCAAGAGCAGACTGTCATTTTTGTTGCTACCAAACATCATGTGGAATATTTAAAAGAGGTTTGTGTGAAATGGAAGGTGCATAAAACTGTTCAAATAAAATGTCAGCATTGTCAAAAGAGCAAAACGATTTCTTCATTTCTTAAGGATCCCCATTCATACTAACTTAACAGTATTTAACTTCTGAGTACTGAAACAGTGTTAAGTTTCCAAATATACAACTTAAATCACATCTCTTTCCTCAATACATAACCAGAATAGATGAGTTAATAACTGGGGGTTTAGTGATGTTGATTATAAGAATAATGCAATTAATGTCTGATATCATTCTGTGACTTCAAATGCTTCCTGCATAATTACTTGGCACAGTTGTTTGGTTTTCTTTCATGGTACCAGTTATTATTATATTTTCTTAGAGCAAAGCCACTTGACTTAAGTCTAGGCCCATGGTGATTTATGTTTATAGTGGTATCAGAGCATTAATATACTTTTATTTTGAGTTAGTATTCACCAGAATCACAGAATTTTTATATTGCAGGAAGAGGTTATTTGGCTTGTTGCTTCTGTACAGTTTTTACAATTGACAAGTCACTTATAGAACATAGAACATAGAAGGATACAGCGCAGTACAGGCCCTTCGGCCCTCGATGTTGCGCCGACCAAATCCTACCTAACCTATACTAGCCCAATAACTTCCAAATGCCTATCCAATGCCCGCTTAAATGACCATAAAGAAGAAGAGTTCACCACTGATACGGGCAGGGCATTCCATGAACTCACAACCCGCTGTGTGAAGAATCTACCCCTAACGTCTGTCCTATACCTACCACCCCTTAATTTAAAGCTATAAATTAGGGCTGTTTTCCTCTCTTGCTTGCCTAATTCTGCACACTATTTCATTTTAAATACTGTCTAATTTGCTTTTGACATCCTTGATTAAATCTGCCTCACTCACACTGTCCCCCTCTAACCACTCATTGGGAAATCTGCTTTTGCAGTTGATTAGTTATTTACCTTGAGTTTTAGGTTATATTTGTAGAATATTGAATCCACAATCACTACCATCTAGAAGGAAAAGGGCAGCAGATAAATGGGAATACCACCTCCTCCAAGCCACTCACCAACCAGACTTGGAAACTTACAGCCATTCCTTCAGTGTTGCTGGGTCAAAATCAAGAAACTCCTTTCCCCCCCGCTATAATATATAGTTGTATCTGTAACAAATGCACTTGTAATGCTTTGAGAAGGCAGCTCAGCACCACCTTCTCAAAAGCAACTAGCCTTGGACACTAAATGTTGGCCCAACCAGCAGTGTCCATATCTTGTGTCTGAATTTTAAAAAAAGGTTTGACCAATTTGAGGTGGTGGCAGCATAATGTGAAGTGTGCTGATAATATTATGATTGTATCTGGGCTTGTCCCTGACTGCAATTCAGACATATAAATTTCCAAATGCTGTGAGATGACTCCTGTATGTTGCTTTTGTCACTTAGTTTTTGTTTGGCTGTCTTATGGGATCTCTCACCTGAATTATATTATAACTTTATGTTGACACAAAAGTCTCACTGGTATATTTATAGTGAAAATTGAAAAGCCTACTTTCATCCATCAGTTGTGGTGAAGAGTCATCAGACTTGAAATGGTAATGTTTTCTTTCCCCCATAGATGCTGAAAGACCTTTATTTTGATTGTTTATTTCCAGTATGTAATTGTTTTTGTAGGTATGCATTATCGTATTTTCATGACTATTGTGACTTTTTATTTACAACTTTTTGTTTCTCCCAGCTCTTAACCAGACAGGGTATTGACTGTTCATACAGCTACAGTGCTCTTGACCAAACAGCAAGAAAAATCAACATTGGGAAATTTGTCCACAGAAAATGTATGGTGATGATCGTCACTGACGTTGCAGCTCGTGGTATTGATATTCCCATGCTAGATAATGTAATAAACTACAACTTTCCATCCAAAGCAAAACTTTTCTTGCATAGAGTTGGTAAGCAAATTTAAAGTTTCTAAATCTGAGAGAATTGGCTTTAAAATTTACTGGAGTGATGGGAAGACAAAGTTGGGATTTATGCAGTGAGTTATTTGCACCTTGCAAATTAGGACCAATTTGAGGGCCCAGGTGTTCTATTTCTATTGATTTTCAAAAAAATAATCTTTTGTGCTGATTAAAGCTGGGAAAAAACTGTCTGGATATTAGTTCACATTAAGAGGCAGGACACCTCATAACTGCCAGAAATTATGTTGAATATTTTAAGAAAGCTGCCTCAAATGTGCAGTTGTTTTTTATAATTTGAATCCATTTTACCTTTGATTTTTATCTTGGATTTTATGGACTATTAAGTAATCTTGCCCACAATGTTTCAGATGTTCGTTGGTTTTAAACTTTAAGTAATGATTGTCTCTGTCTCTGTAAGTTGCAGCAACTGTAGATGCTGCAGAGCCTTTATAAAACAAATTGAAGCCAAGAATATTGTGAATATTTTAAATACATATTTTGTGTTAGTTTATCGTAAACAGTACTTCTATGTTTGTTAAATACTGGGGCAAAAAAAGCACGTATAATTGTGATGGAATTAGAATGTTTAATTTATATATACCTCAAGTTGTAGTATGAAGAAGTTTCTCAGTGTAAAAGATTCAACAGACTGTAGTATCAATAATTATTGGTAAATATGCAGGTTTATATGTATGTAGATTATTCTAGTTCTTTATTGTGGACTAAATTTTCTATTTATTGGAACATATTTTAAGATGACATAGTTTATAAACAATATTGCTAACAGCAGATGTATAAAATTGTGAATTGTGGATCAGGTCGAGTAGCCAGAGCTGGGAGAAGTGGTACGGCTTACTCGTTGGTAGCCCTGGATGAAATTCCATATATTTACGATTTATATTTGTTTCTCGGACGACCTCTCAAATTTGCAAGCCAAGCTGAGAATTCTGAAGGTAATCTGTGTTTTAGGTATCTACGTTGTTTAGGCATTGTGGTGAGATGCGTTATGTTTTATTAAATTCTACTCTAGTGAACCTATAGTGCATGGCTTTTAAACTAAACTTTTTATTCTACTGTTATTTCAACTGCAATTTAGAAAGGTGGCAATAAGTAATTTTATTTGCTTTGGAAAATGCACATTTAGTCTTTCAGGTACTGATTTGGCTAAACTAATTTTGGTTAAAAAAAATCTCAACTCTGTCTTCTGTAAAATATGGGGCCAAGTGACATTGAGACATTAATCTTACAGCATTCTCCAAAACACTATCTAGATCCTAAAAGAAATGTTACATTAATAACATTATTTGAACTTGAAGCTAAACAAATTGGACCAGTCATTCCAACTTCATAAAAGCTATGATATTTTCTTTCAAAGTCAAAGCATTTCTTTAATGATTGTTGTGAGGTTAACCAGCTAGAACTCAGAATATGGGTTCTGACTGGGCTGTTAACCTGGTCCAATCAGGGAGCCCTCTCTGACATAAAAAGATTGAGTATCAGAGGTATTAACACTCTGGTGCCTGGCTCTGTAGGATGGAGTACTGTAGTCAGTGGAAGAAAGGAGCTATGATATTTTTGCAGCAAGGGTCACTGTGAACAGCCACTGAGCTTTGTGACTTATTCTGCCATAGAATGAATATTTAAATCTCTCCCTATGTATTCAGGAACAAGTGGAATATATGGCAAGGTACCCCAGAATACCATAGATGATGAGGAATCACTACTTATAGCAGACCATAAGGCTTCGCTGGATCTTCAGAACCTGAAAAGAGTGTCTGAGAATGCTTACATGCAGTACCTGAAGTCAAGACCAAATCCTTCTCCAGAATCAATAAAAAGGGTTAGAGAAATGGACTTATCAACATTGGGGATTCATCCTTTATTTGGTAGGTTAAGTTTATTTAAAAATGCTAATAGTCAATTTGTGGGAATAATTGTCATATTTATGGACTGCTACTGTCACATTACTTGTTCTTTTTGCATTTATAACACTTATATTCCAAAAAAAAACATGGCAAGAAACACATTTCAAGCTGTTGCTGTAAAGATCAAAAATTAGGGAACATTTTTAGGTTTTCTCCTGGTTATCAAACATGTAAAAGAGAAAAATGATTGTGGTCCCTACTAAACAAATGCATATGGCTGTAGTACTATATCTCCTATGCTTGTGAGCTTACCCACAACAGATTCCTTGAGGACAGGACTGTAACATTTCATTATTTTACAGTTTTGTCAATATTGGTGCTTTAGGTAAATTCACACACTGAAATTTTGACCAAATAAAACTTGAAGCTTGAATGTTTTCTTATTTTTAAGGTGTGAACATAAAAGATGCAGAACTTCAAAGACTAAAGCTTATTGACAGTATCAAAAACTATAAAGCAAAATCTGTAAGTGAATACTTTTGTTTGTGTATTATTACTTTTAGTCCATCTCCTGGCAATGATTATAAGCCAAGAGCTATAATAGTTTCTTTATAAATTTTACAGACCATTTTTGAAGTCAATTCTACGAATAAAACCTCTGCAAGTGAGATCATGAGGGTGACACGAAATAAACAGATTTTGCTTATAAACAAGTTTCAAAAATTGAAGGAAGAAAAGAAAACAGCTCCATCTAAGAACATGCCAACCCCGATGGAAGCAGATCTCCCTGATGAAGATAACATTGAGGTTTAGTAGTTTTTTTTAATGAATGTAGTGAATTGAAAGGTTATTCATTTCAATTTTAAGAGATGGACAACAGTTGACAAAAGGCTTGTTCATAATCGGGACCATCGCAGTGTAGTTTCACTTTTGTTCTCATTTATGTGCTTTAACAGGGAATATTCTGGGGACAGGATAGATGAATTGGGGGGGGTTAGTTAACTTGTGATTGCCTTAGTTATGGTTAGATTTAACTGGAAAGGTCAAGAACTTGCGCTTACCCATGAGATGTTAAAATCTAAAGATCCAAAATATCACCTTTATCATGCTATTTACAGACAAATTGAAACTAAATATATTTTCCTGATATGGATTAGAGTGCTATTTTTCATTTAACCTGAAAAGGTCAAAGCTATTTTACTGTCTGCCCTAGAGAACATTAGAATATGTTCATTAAAATGAGCTGCAGTGCCACCTTTCAATTCACGTTTAGAATTGAAGCCTAACTTAGAACATTTCAGCGCAGTACAGGTCCTTTGGCCCTCGAATTTGCATTGACCTGTGGAACCAATCTGAAGCCCATCTAACCTACACTCTTCCATTCTCGTCCCTATGCTTATCCAATGACCATTTAAATGCCCAAATTTATGCAAATAGTTAAGATATAGATTTTTTAAATGATTTCATCCTTAAATCCTTATGAAATGTTTAGATATCAAGAATGGCAGTTCAAAATATATATTTTCTAAAATTTGTACGTGTGTCTTTGGTTACTGTATTCTCAAGGGCTGTTAAAACTAATGTCGTACTCTCTTGAACCTTGCGGTCTGTGTGATTTTGTCAATCCATAGCTCTAGGTAGTAATGGCAGTTGTATTAAAAGTGAAGCTTATTACCTTTTTGTATCAGAGAAAGTATGCATTGTCTATTTTGTAGAGTAATCGACAAACCTTTCTTCTCCCACAAGGAATATATTATTCTTCACTGTCATTATCAATTGTATTTTGTATTGATAGACTGTCTTTTCTGAAGTTATGGGAAGGAAAAGGAAAAGTAAACAACCAACAGAACATTTTCCTAAAAACAAGAAAGAATGTGAGCAGGATGAGGAATTTTATATCCCCCACCAACCTAAAGACTTCAATTCCGAAAGAGGGTAACTACTTACGTCTCTTTACTATTCAACTCCAGAAAGTTTACTAGCTGGAATGCACTATTGAATGTATTAATTGTCAATTTAATGTGTCTAATTCTGTTGCTGATACAAAAACAGATGTTATAGCGAATTTTTCTCTATCAGCAAGGGCAGAGATTATACTACAGACACTTGGGGTATTCATAGAGTCATAGAGATGTACAACATGGAAACAGACCCTTTGGTCCAATTTGTCCATGCAGACCAGATATCCTAACCTAATTTAGTTCCACTTGTCAGCACTTAGCCCATATCCCTATAAACCCTTTCTATTCATGTACCCATCCAGATGTCTTCATATGCTGTAATTATACCAGCCTCTCCGCCACTTCCTCTGGCAGCTCATTCCATACACGTATCACCCTCTGCATGAAAAAGTTGCCCCTTAGGCCCCTTTTAAGCTTTTCCCCTCTCACCCCAAACCTATGCCCACTAGTTCTGGACTCACCCACCCTAGTGAAATCACCTTGTCTGTTTACCCTATCCGTGTCCCTCGTTATTTTATAAACATCTAAGATCACCCCCTCAGCCTATGACACTGCAGGGAAAACAGCCCCAGCCTGTTCAGCCTCTCCCTATAGCTCAAATTCTTTAATCCTGGCAACATCCTTGTAAACTTTTTCTGAACCCTTTCAAGTTTCACTACATCCTTCCAATAGGAGGGAGATCAGATATTCCAAAAATGGTCTAACCAATGACCTGCACAGATCGAATATGCCCTCTGAACTGCTCTACTCAGTGCTCTGACCAATAAAGGAAAGCATTCCAAATGCCGCCTTCACTATCCTATCTAACTGTGACTCCACTATCAAGGAGCTATGAGCCTGCATTCCAAGGTCTCTGTTCAGCAATACTCCCTAGGACTTTACCATTAAGTGTGTAAGTCCTGCTCTGATTTGCCTTTCTAAAATGTAGCACCTCAAATTTATCTAAATTAAACTCCATCTACCACTCTTCAGCCCATTGGTCCATCTGATCAAGATAAACCTTCCTTCAGCCACCAGCCACTGCTGTTTGTTTTCAATCAACCAACTAATTTTGTATCCATGTTGCAACCATCCCTTTTCCATTAATCCCGACCTTTACACAAATGCCTGTTTTGTAGCCTTCTCTATCATATGCCTTTTGGAAAGTCAGCACATCAACTGCATTACCCTCATCAATGCTTTCTGTTAACTAATTTAAAAAAAATACTCAAGTTAAGCACAATTTACCCTTATCAAATCTGTACTGGCTTTCCTTAATTAACCTCTATTTACTAAAGTGAGTCGTAATTTTGTACTCCATTTTATACTTTTTTGAAACTTTCCAACTACCTTAAATTTGACTGGCCTGCGGTTATTGGGTTTATCTTTTCACACAGTTTTGATCAAGAGTGTAACATTTGCAGTTCTCGTAGTTCTCTGGCGTCAGCCCTAAGTATATGAAAATTGGAAAATTTCAGTCAGTGCCTCTACAACTTTTACTCTCGTTTGCTTCAGGGTTCTTGGAAGCAGTCTCATCTGGTCCTAGCATCTTATGCACTTCAAATTGAGACTGTCTATCTAATAACACCTCCTTCAAGTGTCCGAACTTCCTCCTCTTGCACCAAGACACATGCAACATGTGGTATTAGTTTTCTAGTGCATTATCAACCCGATCAGATCCCTTCAGAATATTTAAGAAGCTGGCCTAGCCCTTAACTTCTGCTTATTTAAATGTAGATGTGAAGTGCCATGTTCCAGGTGCAATTTGACGATAAGCAAAACACAATTTATTTAAACAGTACAGTACCCATTACTAATTAACTGTTCCAATTTCATTCCCTAAACACACCCTTTTGCAAAAAGGCAAATTCAGATGCCGATTCCCACATGCAGTTTTAGGAGGAAAAAAAATGGAGAAAATTCAGAAAAAGTAGTAGCTAGGACACTTTCACTGAAGCTGCTAACTCTTTTGAAACCCAAAACGTCTGCTCAAAACTGAACCTACAACCTAGAAAGCCTGGTCTGAGAGAGTTGACCATACCCAGCCTGCTTCCCTTGTTCCAACTTTTAAAAAGAACCCAAAGATTCTCAGATTGTTTACTTGTGCATCTTTGCCTTACAGCGTCTCTTCAAAAAAAGGACATAATTACCTCTTAAAGTGACAGCATCATCACAAGTAATAGTGATGGTGATGTTAGTTAATTCCTCCCCCGTATTCTTCAATATAAATGGAATGTTTGAAGTATCATCCAATGTCACATTTGATGTAAGATATTTGTTTGACTCCTCCACATTTCCTTGCTTCCTATAACTGTATTCCTAGATTAATTTTCTAAGGATCTATGTTCACTTTGATCTCTTTCTTCCTTTTTGTATGTTTAAAGATGACCTTATTGTCAGTTTTCATATTTCTCACTAGTTTGCCCTCAAGATTTGTTCTCTTGTGTTTTTTACTTTTTATATTCCTCATTTTCTGGATTATGCATCCAGTCTTTGGTGCTGTAGCTGATATTGCTTTCTTGTATGCTTTTTCTTTTAACTTGGCACTCTCCTTAACTTCTTTGGTTAGTGGTGGATGGTTCCTCCAGCTCTTAGAATCTTCTTTACTGGGATGTATTTTTGTTGAGAGTCTTGAATTATTCCTTAAACATTTGTCACTGCTTGCTTACTGTCATTCTTGCTTATCTATCCACACTGTTCACTCCAGCTAACTGTAATTGTAACTCCATAACACACTGTCTAAATTCAATGTCATAGCCACCCTTTCCAATTTGATTCACCCAATCAACATGAAGATAGATCATCCGTAGTAATTGCTCTATTCTTTTTACATGCTCTTACTATTTGTTGATTGATATCCTTTCTGACAAGGTAGCTACTGTTTGGGGGCTTTGTACACTACTCCTACCAATAACTTCTTTCACTTGGTTTAAATTCATGTGATATCATGGGAAATTCATAGGTTTCTTTTTAACCTCCACCCATCTCTCATCTCTCATCTCTCATTAAGTGTTACTGTGCCACATTTTCCATCCATCCTTGTCTTTCCAAAAGATTAAATACACCTGAATGTTTAACTTCCCAATTTTAATTATTTTGTAACTGTGTTTTTGTAATCACTATGAAATCATATCCGTCTACCTTGATTTGCACTGTCAGTTCATCTACGTTATTCTGAATTGCTTGTGCATTAAGGTACAACACCTTAAATCTCTTATATGATTGAATTTCCCTACATTTTTATTCTTGGATGGACCACCACCCCCTGAGAAAAAGAACAGGAAATGACATCACCACAGGAAATGACTTCACCAACCCAAGGAAACCCAAACAAATAAATAGAAAGTGGGCTATACCACCAATGCTCATCCGGAGGCTCACTGATGTTACCTGGTATGGTGTCGAAACTTCTGAAAACGAACCTTCCAGCTCAGCGAACAAACCTACATCCAGAACCCCAACCTGAGCTACAAATCTTCTTAAAACTCGTTGATGTTTCTTCTTCCTTGATGCAACGCAACACAAATTCTGGCCCTTTTAATTTTTGGTAACAACCTGTCACTGTGGGTGGCACAGTGGTTAACACTGCTGCCTCACAGCGCCTGAGACCTGGGTTCAATTCCCGACTCAGGCGACTGACTGTGTGGAGTTTGCACGTTCTCCCCGTGTCTGCGTGGGTTTCCTCCGGGTGCTCCGGTTTCCTCCCACAGTCCAAAGATGTTCGGTTCAGGTGAATTGGCCAAGCTAAATTGCCCATAGTGTTAGGTAAGGGGTAAATGTAGGGGTATGGGTGGGTTGCGCTTCGGTGGGTCGGTGTAGACTTGTTGGGCCGAAGGGCCTGTTTCCACACTGTAAGTAATCTAATCTAATCTAATCTTCACTAATCTGCAGTCCTACCTTGTGCTTTTATCTTTGATTTTATTATTTTTCATGCAACTGAACCACCTCCTTCCATTTAGTTTAAACCCCTGTTCACAGCTTTAGTCTTGCGATTCACCAGGACTCTGATCCCAGCATGATTCAGGTAGAGCCTGTTCCATCGAAAAAGCTCCCTCATTCCCAGTACTGCTGCTGTAAACTCATTTCTGCCACACCAATCTTTGAGCTACACATTTTTCCTCTTGTTGACTCTATACCAATTAACTAATGACTCAGATAGTAATCTGGATAATTTTTGTTTTACTTTTTTTGGTTCTTTTTAAATCTGCCTCGTTCCATGGTCTACCTATGTCACTGATGCCTACATGGTCCATGACAACTGGATCATTCCCCTCCTACGCCAAGTTCATCTGCAGTCCAGATGACATATCCTGAACTGGGGCACCAGACAGACAATGCAGCTTTCTGTGTTTATTCCCCTGACAATACCATTCCTGTACACAGTTACATTTCTCTGCCCTTCACCCTGTTGAATGGTTCCCTGCATCATGAGTGCTATGATCAATTTGTTCATCATCCCTATAGCCCTACTATCAACAAAACAGGAAGCAAGAATCTCCAACCTGTTAGACAAGCTGAAGGGCTGAGGCTTCAGCAGTATGACCTCCTGGAACCCTTTTCCTGCTTTGCTTGTAATGACACCTCTGTCCCTGACCACTGAATGAAATAGTTAAACTCAAGGGTGTGACATCTCCTGAAACACAGCATCCAAGTAACTACCCCTCCCCCCCACACCCCTGAAGTGTCGAGTGTTCAAAGCTCAGCCTGCAGCTCATCACCTCTGAACCAGAGTTTCTCAAGCAACCAACACTTGCTACAGATGAGGACACCATGAGCTACAATGGAGCCCACCAGCTCCCATTATCATCGAGGCAAAACACATTGCCTGCCCCTGCATCTCTATCTTATTTACTTAGTTATTAATTTGTTTATTTCAAAGTTCTGATTGGTCTCACATTGTTTGTTAAATATTTTACATAAGTTACGTTTGAATGAAAAATTACCTAACAGTCAAATTATCAGCTATTGTGAACCAATGAATTTATGGTTTTCCTATGACATCACTCTCTTACTATTAGTCTGAGCCAATGATCCTGGGCTCAATTTATCCTGTTATAAGACCTTCTAAACCATCAAACAAAGCTATAAGCAAAAAAACACCTCCTCCCCTCTGCACCAAATTCTCATGCAAAATTCCAGAAATAGGAGAGCCTGTGTTGTGCCTCACTCTGGGTGCTATCTCTTCTTCCTGTGTGAAGCTTACTGATCTGCAAGAACATCAAAATTGTATATAAATGATAGTATGGATCAGTTAGGACAAATTACTTATTTTTGTGCAGTGCATTTTTATTTTGTATTTCTGGTGCAATAATCCATTGTTTAAATGATTGTGTGTCAGTTTAACCTGAACATGTGTATAATAGTTGTTTATCTGGAAATGAAATCCACAGTAGGAATGATTACTCTGCTTCTCAAACCAATGATATCAGTGTGTAGTTCATTGAAGTTTTACAGTTTTGTTTTAAACTCATACTTTTACATTTTCTGAACCTAGATTAAGTTTAAGTGGGGAAGGTACATCCTTTGAACAGCAGGCATCTGGAGCTGTTTTAGATTTAATGGGTGATGAAACACAAGATCTGCAAAAGAGAAAACAAATGCTAAAGTGGTATGTATTATTCATAAAATGCTTTTATTTCTTAACTGTTAGGAGTTTATTTGATATCTATTACTAGATATTTTTTGAATATTGATCTTGAATTAATAGAATTTAACTGCATACATGTAAAAAGTTAGAAACTTGGAACTGGAGGAGGTCATTTGGCCTTTGGAGCTTGTTTCACTATTCACTATGATCATAGCTTATTCTCCCAGTGCTATATTCTTTCTTGATCCTTGTATCCCTTGATGCCTTTAATATCTAAACATTTATAAGTCTCATTGTTGAATATATTTGGTGACTTGACCTCCACAGTTTCATTACTGATTGGGTGCCAAAATGTTTTTTCCTCTGTCAAAATAGCCTGTCTTGTATCCTGAAACTGTGACCTCTGATTCTCGGCTTCCCAAATAGAATCAGGGGTGATGTTTTCTAACATGTCCAGCTCTGTTTGAATTTCATACATTTCAATTAGATTCTGTCTGTCTTCTAAATGCTAGTGAATACAGGCCCAGTTGAGCTAATGTCTCCTCATAGTATTGTCCTACAACATTTGTATCAACCTGGTGAACTTCTGCTGCACTCCCTGTATGACAAGCGTATCCTTCTTTATGTAGAAAGACCAAATTTTCGCACAATCTTCCAGGCATGGTCCCTGTGTAACTGCTGTAAGATATCCTTGCCTCTGAACTCAAATAATCTTGCAATTAAGACAAATACAAATTTGCCTTCGTAATGACTTGCTGCACCTGCCTATTTACTGCCATAGTCTGGTGTAGAAGGACACGGAGATTCTTTTTTACTTCCACATTTCACAATATATCACTATTTAAATAATACTCTCTCCCTTTTTCTTTCTGTTGAACTACTGGAATCTTCTGCAAATGGGAATATGCTAAACCATATTATGTATGTAATGTACACCATGGAAATCATAAAGCCCTATACTGTTGAGGACATACACGTAGTGAGTGGCTTACCAGATGATCATGAGTGTTTTAATCTCTATATTCTTGCCATTTTTGTGTGTGAACAGAAACGTCGAGCAAAAATGGTCTGATGCATTGACCATTGCATTTGATGCCACATCCATGGGGATGTAAAGTTTCTGAAATTTCCATCCATATTTTGGATAAATTGCCTGTGATAATCTTTGATTTTCTTCTAAAATGAAACAAAGAACTGTGAATGCTAGAAACCTGAAATAAAAACAGAAATATCTGGAAAAACTCAGCTGCTCTGGCAGCTTCTGTGGACAGAAAGCAGAATTAATGTTTCCAGTCTAGTTACTCATCTGCAGAACTGATGAAAGCTAGGAAAATGTGGTGTATATATACTGAAAAAGTTGGCGGAAGCAGCTGGTGATGTGGGGAAAGGAAGAAGAGTGAGTGGATGGGCTGAATTGGAGCCCACAGACTGGAAATGACAGTAGACAAGGGGATATATGCCAGGGAGAAAGAACATCTGATAATGGGAATCACACATGTAAGTGAAAGTGTGTTGGCAGTGGAAAGCAGCTCATGTCATGACAGAGGCGTAGGGTTGGGTAAAGGGCATAGAAGGTGTTGAGGTTCTAAAATTATTGAGCTTGGCAATGAGCCCTGAAGGCTGCCGGTCCCCAGGTGGAAAATGAGATGCTGTTCTTCCAGCTGGCACTGAGCCTCGCTGGAGCACTGTAGCTAGCCTGAGACCAAAACGAAGAGTGTGAGAATACGGGCTGGAGTGCGATTGGAGAACAAAAGGGAGTAACCAGTCAAAGGATCGACACTATGGAAAGCAAGTGAGCAAGAAGCTCAGCACGTGGACGATGTGATGTGCTGGAGGGTTGAAAAAATGGGAGAGACAAGAGACAGTTTTCTTTTGTAATAAGTGACTGCTTAGGAACTGCTTTAAAGTGAAAGTGATGAAAAGTGCTGTTGAGGACATTGTTAATTTACCAGTCCTACTGTTAGGACATGCCTTAAGTGGGAAATGCTAGTATCTCACTTTGTCTACTTTACCGACAATCTAACTTACAGTTTCTGAAGAAAGGTCACAGGCCATAATTCTGCTTTCTGTCCACAGGTGCAGCCAGACTTGCTGAATTTCCCAGCAAATTGTTTTTATGTCAGATTTTCAGTATCCGCAGGTCTTTTGTTGTACTTTATTGAATAGTTTATACTTTCACAAATCTATTGAAACCATTTCTGTCATTTCATTAAAAATACATGTGCTGCAAATCCATAGAAACTTCCCAATCCCTTTCCCATTGTGCTAATTATGTTGTGTCACCATAGTCTTCCCAGACCATAGGGACTGCTAACTCATTAAAGGGAGAAGCGATTGGTAGTGATTTAACCTGAGGGCCATCAAACCTCCGGCGAGGGAAGAGATTGAGAAGAAGAATCCTTCATGGTAACCTCGAATCAGTGATGGGAAATGAACCCACACTGATGGCATCTCACTGCTCTGTAAACCAGCAATCCAGCCAACCAAGCTAAACCAATTCCCCATTAATTATGTCTTTGTAACCTTTGTTTTTAATCATACACAACTCTGGAATAAGACTTTTTCCCATTTACAATATTTACAAGAAAATGTTGTAAATGACAAAACTTATTCTAAACATCCTTTAAACCAAAATGAATTTTTAGTTATGTTTTTAATGTTTTAATTTATTTAAGTTTAATTTAGTGTTTTTTTTAAACATTTGGTAGGTGATAATGTTAAAAAATTATTGAAATTTTGTGCAGGGACCGTAAAAAGAAGCGATTTATCAGAGACACCAGCCAGGATAATAAGAAAATAAAGACTGAAAGTGGGCGATATATCAGTGCTTCATACAAGAAAAACATGTATCTTTTTTATTGTGTTTCATTTTACTTATTGTTGCACTTGGTTTTTATCAGGTCTTATTTTAACCTAAAAATGAAAGAGATCAAATAATTTTGCTGTGCATTATATTAAGATTCTTATTTAGGAGAAGTGCACTCGTACAATTCTTTGATCAAAAAGTGAGATCTGATTTGGAACACTGAATTCAGTGTAGGGTATCAAATCTCAGAAAATATGTCTTTGACTTCCGAAGCAATATCGGAAAAATTCACTGCAATGGTAGCAAAACGAAAGTGCTTAAATTGAGGGTAGTTGACAAGACTTGGTTTGTGTTCCCATAAGTTTTAGAAAGTGAGGGATAATTTAATCTAAGTATGTAAAACAGTAAAGAAATGAGTTAGAATAAATACTGACGTATTAATCTAGAACAAGGGGATATGTTAACCTCACTCTGGGTTAAGCATTTAGGAATAGAATCAGAACCACCTTTCACAAAATGGCAAATAGAAATTTGGAACTTGGTTGTTGAGAGTTGGGAGAAGCTTGAATGACTTGACATTAAAATAGAGGTGATTTTATGCAAATATACAAGCTAGTGAATAGTATGCAAGTGAAAGTTACCTTTAAAAAAATAGAATAAGGCATGATTTCGTTACTAAATGGCAAATTTACTGAAACCAAAACTTCTTTCCTTTACAAAAACATTAATCAATACATATGATATTTTCCAAATTACTTGGTAGTGCCATAAATCCTGGAATGATTTTGGAAACATTGTATGTTGTAATGTGGGGAGGATTGTTGGTGTAGCTTTGAATGGAGGAACGAAAACAGGTCTTCCTTAAATGATGGTCTCAAATTATCTAGGTTGCAAGCAAAACAATCTGAATTTCCTATGACTTTGTTTTATGGTCTTAAGCATTCCTAAGTTGGAAGGACAGGTTAATGTACCGCATTGAAAGATCTGCAGTTGTACAGAAAGCACACATCCTTAGCACTTGCCTTCCCCTCCCTGATTCTACACTGCAGGTCCTGCTTCGTGATCATCCATTTTTACTTCTAAAGAATTGAATTTAAATTTAAAATTTGCTGTGTGATAGAATCACCTTATTATCTAGTCCATGACAACTAAACACTTTGGACTCAGACTGAAAATAACCTAAATATAACTTATTATAATGGACAAAAATTCTGATCTAAGCAAATTTGAAAATAGATCTGGGGAATATGTACACAAATCTTTGAATGTTGCAGCCTATTTGCAAAGTTTGGTCAGAAAGCATGAGTTCCTGGATTTAATTAATGGAAGAATAGAGTGCAAAAATATGGGAGCTCTGCTAAATCTTCGCAAAACACTGGCCACAACTGGAGTGTTCTGTTCAATCTAGATGTCATACTTTGAAAAGGTTGTTTAAGTACAAGGTGTACAAAAGAAATTACTGGAATCGTACCAGGGCAGACAGAATTCAGATCTTTGAAAATTTGGAGAAGCTTGAGTTCTCCTTTTAAGCAAAGAATACTGTGGAGGTTTAATTGAGATGCTCACAGTCTTAAAGGGGTTTGATAAAGCAAGGAGATAATGTATCCAGTGGTAGAAGGTTTGATAACCAGCTAACACAAATTTAACTTAATTAGTTAAAGAAACTGAGGCAATATAAAGGAAAGGGATTTTCACAATGCAAGTTGTTATCTAGAATGTATTGCTTGAAAAGTTAATGAAAGTAGTAATATTCCAAAGAGGATTGTACAAATTTATGAAGGGGAGGAAATTACGTGGTTCATAGAGGAGTATGATTAACCAGATAACTGTACTAAAGATTGGACATGAGCACGATGATCTGAAATGGCTTCTTCTATTCTGTATCTTTCTATCGGGTTCAAATATATTTGTTTCAGCCACTGATTACGTGTACCATTCTGTGCATTGACAGTCAAATATGATTATAACTGCAGAAAAACAAATTGATAAATTTTTAAAATGTAGTTAAGGGAGAAAATGGTAGAACGTTAACATGTTTTTCTATAATCTTGAATTCAGTTGAATGTCCTGGCGCTTCAGAAATCATTTGAACTCAACTGAACAGCATAACCTTACCTCACTATAGTCAAGTGATCTTTTTTCTTTAAAAATTTCACTCTTTTTGTACTGGTATATACTTGGGATTTTAGTCTCATGATTAAAAGCAAAAAAGAGAATCCAACATGCTTCAATTTCCATGACCAGCAATATTTAGCTATGAGGAATGGAAGAAGAAGTACAAGATCGATGACCGAGTATCCGATGATGAAGCTGAAAGTGAGCGAAGAAATCCAAGGAAGAAAGGTGGCCGTGGTAAGACTACTATATTTACAAAGGCTTATTTTAGTGAAGGTTGCGCAAAGGTGCATAATATTGCATTGAACAAACCGATTAACTATTGTTATCTTTATACTAAAGTATTGATCAAAAGCTAAACACACTGTATTAATAATTGTATTTTATGAAATTTTTCAATGAACATCTGAAAACAGGTGTGTTGCTGTTGAATATTTGTTTCTTTCTTCAAAATTTGCAATGATCCATTAATTTGAAACTCTGTGGTCATACTTAAATTTCAAATTGGTGCTCCACTTCAGCAGTTCAATATTTTTGTTAAAGTTTTATTTTGTGTAATTTTCTTTTGCATTCTTTTCAGTTGTTATCATGCTGAATTTCTGAAATGCATTTCTAAAAGTTTGGGTGGAAATAATATCTGAAAACAAATAGAAATGCTAAATCAGGTTTGAATGCTAGAGTGTTCCAAACTCTAGGAGTGGGGGCCTAGACATACTTGAGTAGACACACAAATTACTAATGTGTGGAGAGGAATGAATTTGCCAAAAAAAATTGAAGAACAGTAGTGATAAAATTTGATATGCAGTTAGATATTTGATGACATAAGTGATCCGAGAGACCTATTGTACTAGTCAGATAGATTACTTAATCTATCATTTGCTTTCTTCCATTCTTGTACTACAGAAATAAAATGTTTGGGAAGGAGAGTTGGGAGAAAAATGTACATTTTAACTATATCTTTAGTGGATTAAGTACATAATACATATATTTGAAGTCTGCATTGTTCAGCAATATTTTCATATCATGTATGATATGTTTTTACAGTAACTGTATTTCGTAGCCCATCTCCCATTGCACTTCTCATGGACAGGCTAGGTTCTATTATACTGTTTATAGTATTGAATTTTGGCTTGAGAAGGACGCACAACAGGGACAAATTAGAAAGATAGTATGCAGAAAAGAACAGTAAATGCTGAAGAGAAAATTGCAGCAGTTCAGGTTAGAATGAGGAGGGATGTGTAAGGAAAGTAGAGGTAGCATGGTCATAAGAGCAGCACAAAAGGTGAAATTTGAGAAATATAGCATTAAAGATGTTGTAGGAAAGAGAATACAGCTTTTTTAGGAATTACGGTGCCTCCAGGGAAGCAAGGACTAGCCTGAAAGTGGTGATTTGTTGCAACATGTCATCTGTTCTGAATATTTCTCCTTTGGAGCTTATTTCCAATCGGGAATTTTTAAACAGAACAAAAGTTAATTTTATCAAAGTGGCAGTGCCTATTGTACACCAATTTTTTTTTTAAGAGAAATACAGTTGATGTGGTCTATGGGCGTTTTCAAAAAAACACTTTGTAAATTTCCACATATAAATCTTACAGTAAAGACAAAGGCACAAAATTTAAGAATGTAGCTGTGTGAATCAAGAGATGGTTGCAAGGCAGAAGGATTGAGGCTGGAAAGATTTGTTCTAGTTGGATTGTAGGGAAGTTCTGACATAATACTGTTCTTTCCGTACACTGAAACAAATTCAATGTAACAAGGCTAATAGTGAAATTTCAAGGAGCAGGAGAAACGGCGTTTCGGGCATGAGCCCTTCTTCAGGAATGCCCGAAACATCGATTCTCCTGCTTCTTGGATGGTGCCTGACCTGCGGCGCTTTTCCAGCAACACATTTTCAACTCTGATCTCTAGCATCTGCAGTCCTCACTTTCTCCTAATAGTGAAATTTGCTGAGAACACACAATTATAGGATTCTGCATTTTGAGATGATACAGGAAGTTGTATCCTAGCAAGGATGAGGAGTGTCATATAAGAAGATTTTCCCCCCCGCGCAATGAGTATGGAAAGTCATGGTGGTAGTTAAGGTTTTAAAGTATGTAAATGTGAATAGTTACTCAGTTTGGGTAGTTTTATTGTTTTGATGGCTGATGCAATAATTAAATCATCATAAAGTGGAAATTGCAAAGATTATTTTGAAAGCGTTAAATAAATTGTTGAAAGAATTACCTGTTGAAGTGTATGGGTACTAAGTGGAAGTGGATTTAGAGTTGGTGGCTCCTCCAGAAAGGTACCAGTAAAACATGGGAGGACAAACTGCCTCTTTCTGTAATTAATCTCCTGATTGTATCATGATAAAGAAATGACATGTATAACATTACAGGTGGACGAGGAAATTCTCATTCCTTCCCAAGAAAACAGGGGCAACAGCATGGAGTGCGTTCAGAGCTGAAGACCAAAGCTGAAATCCTCAAAAATAGAAAGAGAAAAGAAAAATTGCAGTTCCTACATCGGGGAGGAATGAAAAAACTGAAGCTTAAGAGTCGCCAACGTGTAAGAGAAATGAAGAGCATGGCCTTTGGTAGAGGCAAAGGGAAAATGCGGAAAAAAATGTAATTGGTAATGCCAAATCATCACCTGCAGTATTGGACTATATAGTGATATGCTGCAGGTTAATGTTAGCTAATGATACTTTGCATTTGTTGTTACTTATGCAGATTATTGAATGAACGTTTATTCAGGAGGAAAGGGGAGGTATTGACTCTCATTGGATTGCCTGTGCTAGAACATTAAGGTGCATTTGTAATTAAATTTATTTTGTATAATAGTGTCTTGAAGATCACTGTCATAACTGAAATTTCAAGCTAAAAACCATAATCTGAAGATTTGAGGAAATTAATAAAAAAAAGGGATATCAAGCTCAGCATAGTATTTTTAATTTATTTATAAAGTTTATAACTTCTGTCAATACTATACAATCCTTCAAACAAGGAGTGACTTTATTTTAAACATTTTTATCACTAAAATTAAAATGGTCTTATTTGGATAGTGAACATTCCAAATACTATCGTAAAAAAACTGTGAGAAAGAAATTGCTGCTGTGTAGTGCTAAATATTTTATTAAAATTTTGTAACTGCAATTGTAATTTGAAATATCCTGGCACAGTGACGAGCACTGAAAACAGTATAATATGCAGAATTAACGTAGATGGATCATTTATTATGAGCGATATCCAATTATATAATTAACAGTACAATAACATGTAGCTGAGAGGTAATTGATGCAGCATGGTACATCAATTAGTTACTATCCAAAAAGTCTAGTGATTTGATCTAGTTATTGCACATGTCTATCAACTTTCAGTGTAAATATGTGATTTTTTTTCTTATCAGTGATTTATTAATTTTCCAAACAGATGATCTAAATATTTATTCTCTTCCTGAACTAAATTGGCTTTGGTTTTTATTTGTGATCTCAAGTCATGATGTCCCTGGGGTGACATTTCTAAGTTATGGATTTTGTAAATTGAGATTTTCTTTTAAATTAATTGGACATTAGTTTTAAATCTCTTCTCTACAGTTACCAAACATGTAACAACTCCTTTTTAAAACACTGATGTGTATTTCAGTGTTCAGCGAGTTCTTAAATGGTACAGTGAGCCATTAAAGCCTACTTTTATTTAAAGCTATTGTTCTGGCAAAAGAATTTAAAATTCCATTGGTGAACTGTTGCATTTACAGTATAACCACTTATTACATTTTATAGCTTTTCATGTGTTTAGTTGCATTTTAAGAATTGCCACTGCTGTGTTGGTAATTATAGCAGGAAATTGGAATAATAGGTAAAGTTGATGATTGGGATCCTTTTAAGATCTTTTACATCGATCTGACCAGTCAGTTAAGAATTTCGTTTACCTCATCTAAACACTAGCACCTTGCAGTAATATAGTGCTCCTATTATTGCTTCAGTGCACTGATGTCAATTTTTTTTATATAGCTTCTTTTTTGATATTGGATTTTAAACTCATATTTGACTGAACTGATATTGGTAGTTATATTAGGTGAATAGTTGGGATTTGGATAACTTTTCCCACCTAATCTCTATATCCAGTAATATGAAAATCAGGTAAGCAATAAATTTGGATTAATGTACTCTATGCAACAAATTTGGGTTAACGGTGGAAAGGAGGAGTAGTTCAGGAGGGATCTGCAGCTGACAAGGCTCCGTAGGCCTGGTGGTACAACCTTGAAGGCGAAGCAATAAAAATAGGGATTTGTTGTTAAATGAACCACAACACACTGTAACATCCCGGACCTATGAGAAGCCGAAGAAAAACAACAATGCAATGTATTCAGGAGCAACAGATGCCCAATAAGCGCAATCTGCCAATTCTTACACAGACCTAAACAAGAAGACACAACAAACTCAGAGACTCTAGCCACCCTGCCATATGTTAAAGACATCTGAGATGGCAACCAGACTTCTCTGGCCCCTAGGCATCATGGTAGCCCACAAACCTACCACCTCACTGAAACAGCTCCTAATGAATTTAAAGGACCCCATATCAACAGCCACAGAATGGACGTCATACACAAAATACTCCGCAAGGACTGCAACAAACATTATATAGGACAGACGTCAGGAAACTAGCCACCAGATACCTGAGCACCAACCAGCCACCAAAAGACATGACCAACTATCACTTATATCTAAACACACTGACGAAGAGGAACACCAGTTCGACTGGAACAGGCTAAACAAAGACATACATGGGAATTCCATTGAGGCCTGGCATTCAAACTGGAACTCCATTAACAAATATATCGATTTGGACCTCATTTACCAACCTTTGAGAAAAAGAATGGAAGTAATATCACCCACCACAACAGACCAAGATACACAAATAGCAAGTGGGGCAGAATACCAGCGCTTCATTGAAGATTTCAACCCTACTGCTTCATATTTTTCAGAAGGAAACTTGGCATCCTTGCATGGTTGGACTTGTAGAAGTGGGGCTCATGTCAAATGTAGTTGACTTTACGTTGGCCTGTAATTGCTCTCGCTGTGATATTTAGAACAATTAAAGTGAACACAGAATGCACGAAAATCTTTATTGATGGTTTAGTTCATTTTCCTGTTCAGCTTAGTAACTCAGTTGTGATGAATCTCATTTGTTTTTGGTGCCAGTTCAAAGTAAGTGGAAAGGTTTCCATTTAATGTTTTATTGTACGGGGCAACCCCAGTATCCATGGAATCATTTTCCGCAGTTTGGTACCCGTGGTTTACAGTGGCCTGAACATATTATAGGGAACGTTTCAGAACCAGGGACTAGGAGGCTGCCAGGAAAGTACGTTTCCCATTTAAATGAATGGGTTTGCTCCTACTCATGGTTTTGGGTTCCACAGTTGATCCGGGAATGTATCCCCCGCAGGATTTGAAATGTTGAAAACTGCTTCACAGATATAAATTCATTTATGGTATCTGAGCTACTGGAGAATATGGCATGAAAACATAATTTTCAAACAACTGAAATCATTTGTATAGGAAAGGTTTGGAGGGATATGGGCCAAGTGCTGGCAGGTGGGACTAGATTGGGTTGGGAATCTGGTTAGCATGGACAAATTGGACCAAAGGGTCTGTTTCCATGCTGCACATCTCTATGACTATGACTCTATTTGCATGAAGTAAAATTACACACCATACAGAAAGAAAATTTTAAAACTACATAGTACAACAAATTCAATTTACAAAGAATTCATTTTATTCCCAAACAATTCATCCAACATTTAACTTTGGATAATATTACAATACTGAAATTGGTTTCTTTATAAAACATACTTTATTTTTGTGGCTTTTTAAACTTTAATTCTTCGACAATCTGTGTGATGCTTTTAACTTGTACATACATAATCTTTGTGTAATATTAACCAATCAGTATTAATGCCCTATGCAGTGTTTAAAGTAATTACAGCAAAGTACCACACAGAAATGCAGATCCTGAAGATATGAAACCAACAAGAACAAAAATTTTTGGAGAAACCCAGCCGGTCTGGCATCATCAGTAGAGAGGAAAGAGAGTTAACATTGTGTCCAGTGATCCTGTTCTGCATCCTCTGATGAAGGATCACAAGACTCAAAGTGTTAACTCTGTTTTCTTTTCACAGATGTTCCAAATTTCTGCAGCAATTTCCATTTTAATTACCGTAAAATCTCTGCTGTTTGCAAAGGTTTCATTCTTCAAATGGTAAATTTCCCAATATTGAACATGATAGTCTGTGCAGTATGCATTTTCTACTGCAGGAAGTAAGTTTTCTTTTAATTTCTTTTCACTTCATGGATGAGCAAAGATTGGACTCGCAGTGGGTGAAAAAGTGTGTAATAAGTTTTGGGAAGCAATTTGAAAAATGGCAAATGCTCAGAACAGCTAAGCCTTTCCTGTACCTGGAATGTTAACAGGTGATAAACAGTGAACAAACTGCAGGTTAAATTCACATCAAACAAGTTACTTTAGTAACAATGTAACATAATGGCCCAGATTTTGCCATTAATGATGAAACAATTGTGCTTAACACTGATCTTAAAGGAAGCTGTCCATAAATGTATAGTAATTTTATGGCATAGATTTTACCTTTCCTGATGTTAATTTTGGTCTGTTTTGTTGAAAAATTGTTGTAAAGCAAACAGCCAATCATATTGAAGAAATCTCTCAAGATTACTTAGTGTGGAAACAGGCCCTTCGGCCCAACAAGTCCACACCGACCCGCCGAAGCGCAACCCACCCATACCCCTACATTTACCCCTTACCTAACACTACGGGCAATTTAGCATGGCCAATTCACCTGACCCGCACATCTTTGGACTGTGAGAGGAAACCGGTGCACCCGGAGGAAACCCACGCAGACACGGGGAGAACATGCAAACTCCACACAGTCAGTCGCCTGAGTCGGGAATTGAACCCGGGTCTCAGGCGCTGTGAGGCAGCAGTGCTAACCACTGTGCCACCGTGCCGCCCACAAACTGCAAATCAGTAGTAAACATGTTTAATGATTTCTAACTGATTGCAACCTGTAAGAAATTGAGCAGCTTACCTTATGATGAAACACAGCAACTTGGAGCTTTCCACTTTAAAATGTGTGTATGGAGACTCGAAGTTGCTAGCAGTTTCAGAGAAGTAATGGCAATGAACACTTAATTTCATTATCATTACTATTGGAAAATCCAGGCCATTTTGACAAAAACAATATCAGGTCCAGAAATTTAAGAGCAGCTATTTTGGATTTATGAAAAAGGCAAAATACATTTACGATGTCAGAATGGCGAGGCTTCAGTCGCCCTCCGCCTTGGATCTTATTAACTTGAATACATGCTGTGGGTGTAGCAAAATTATCCTGTTGTGGTGAAAAGCTCAGGCTTGCAAGGGACATTAAATCCAGACTAACACCATGATGAGCATGCGCCTTGTCTTGGTATGGTGGTTTGATGACCTGGGAGAAGTACTATTGTTCCTCCCAGCTTCGCATTCAAGTAAACATGGAACTCTTTTTGCCTGTTTGCGCCATGTTGTACCAATTTTACAAATGGCAAGTGAAGCACTGGTATATTTGGAAATTTGAAATAGATCCACAGAAGCGTAGGGCTCTAAATCCTTGAATTCAAGACTCATGTTCTACTTGGAAACTGAGCAGGAATACTTTATCATTCACTATTTTTACATTTATACATTGGAATTCCACGACCAGATAAACATTAATCAATGATACAAATTTGGACTAGCTGGGTAACCCAGTTAATCCCTAGTTCTATCACTGGTTATTGTTTAAGCTAATTGTCAAACTACATAAATGTTAAGTTTTCACATTGTGAATAAATAGCAATTAAGACAAGAAACAATTATATACAAAACATAGAAAGTCAACCATTTTCTTTACAATTTTTATAGAAGGTTTCAACATCAAAAATATGTACAAAAGCAAAATATTGTGACTGCTGTTAAGCTAAAAACAATAATGCTGGGAACATTTAGCAGGTCTAGCAGAATTAATGTAATGATGAGTTAACATTTGAGGTCATTGACCTTTCTTCAGAAGTTGACTTTGTGACGTGTTTGAGTTCTAATGAAAGGGCATTGACCTGAAATGTTAATTATATTTTTCTCTTTCCACAAATGCTGCCTTAACTGCTGAGTATTTCCAGCATTTTGCTGTAGTATTAACAATATGTAACACATTTAAGAGGACCAAGCAAAATCAAGCCAGGTGAACTGAACTGCTTTTCCTTCCTCTAAAGCTGTTGCCAGGTAGCTTCCCCCTGCTCCCCATTACCATATCCTTGTATTTAACTGGCAGATTCGCTCTATGGAAAAACTGCAGCCTAACTGAATTTGTGTCCAACCAATTAATGATATGATATGTGGTGCTTAAGAGCTTACTGGTTACTTCGAAAGCAGTCAATGGAGCTCTGAAAGTTGAGCGATACAAATGCAGAAGCCTATTCTTTACAATACATCTATGACTCTCTTATAACCAGGAAATATTTTACATTTTGGGTTTCAATTTGATGGGAAATGAAGGCTCAGAGGTCAATATGAATGGTTAGCATCAATAACTAAGCCATATTCTTAGTGGAATTCAAGGCATCTGCGTCAAATCCTCAATGTCTAAATCTAACGTGTTTTCTTTATTATTAGTGTTTTCCAATGAAACCTAGCACACCTATAGTCAGTGCATATGCTATTCCCTCTTCTGCAAGCAGTTCAGGACATCCCCAAACGTAATTTTTGCACAGGTAGTGGATCTTCTGTAGAATTGAATTTCAGAAGTACATTCAACAATGTTTTGACTTGTACCTATATGCCATATACATAGACATGCATACATTTATTATCATAATAGAACAAGTATAAAACTTCTCATTAATTCTGTAGTATTTCTATACTAAACAATAACCATAAAATGTAACATTCCACCATTATGTTTTTACAAGTGAAAATTAGTTAACTAATCTCTACACTTTTCTTGAGGTCATGTACAATATCACGCAATTCTAGGATGTTTTCTTGAACCTGTAAGAGAGTAAATGTCTTCCAGTCATTTTAAAATGATTTTAATGGACAATTCAAAATATGAAAAATCACAATTGATCACATTGACATGTAATTAAACTGTCACCAGTTACACATTAATACTAGATTATTATCCATTACTATCTCTACATTTTACTTATATTTCCACCCAAAATATTCCTGACAAACATGCATATTCTAGCCGAGCACATTGGTTAATGAGAGAGAATCCTGGTTGCTAATTAACTGTGCAACATACTAGATGTCATTAAAAACTGATCTAAATAGATTCTTTGGCATTTTGCAAGGTGACTAAAGTTGTGCAGCCAGTCCAATTGAAACAGCAGAATAAAGAAGTGCTGGAGAATTGAAAAATCTGCAATTCTGTGCAAGAGTTTTTTTCTTTAAAAAGAGTAGTTAACATTTTTACCGAAGTGGGATTTACTCAGTGGATTCATTCCCACAGTTCCAAAAACATTACACATCCCTGCTCAGAATTTAACCAGTGTGCCAACTCCTAGGTGATTTCTAATTGCCACATTCCTGAACCATTGATGCATTTTCACTATGCTGATCCCTTCAAATTCTGATCTAATTTGGACCTTTGCATCCAAATGGAAGTGACCTTAAATTAGCACTCATACCCCTTGGTAAGGATGCAATGGTTGGGGGGGGGGGGGTCAGTATCAATTGGTCACTGGGCAAAATCATAATATTAAAACAAATCCAGTATTATTTAAGGATGATCTTGCTCTCTTCCATTCCTTTGTCCCCATTTTTTTTGTAATGGTGAGATCTCAAACATTTACTTTTATCCTCCTTTTACTCTGTGTAGAGTTGTATTAACTGACCTAAAATGATATTACTGTAAGAGTGATATTATGATTTGGTAGCCTGATGTTTGAGGCTGACCAACAAATAATTATGTACAACAAGCCATTGGTTCCAGTATTGGGAGAAGTGGATGCATATTTGGTTATTGTTTAATCAGTTAAATAATTTTTCTGCTCAAGAAGAAAATATTTACTTAAATTCTGAAAAACATTGTAAATTTAAAATGTGTTTGAATATTTTTTAAAAATGTATAACTATAGGAGTTAACTGTTTTGAAGAATCCTTATGGAATGTAATCTCCACAGCCCCAAACGCACATTCAGATGGACCTCAACTCTGATGTGAGAGACAAAAAACCTCCCCATCTCTCAAATCATTTTTAAGCATCCAGAGGCACCTCTGTTTTGAGGTGCCTTTGAGGTCTCCTACCTGCCTCAGCAGTGCCTGCCGGATCTGCCAAGGTGGCATAAGTATTGGGCCAGAAACATCAAGAATTTGCCAAGTGTAGAGATGGTCCATCTGGAAGCTACATCCTTGATCACCACTCCACTGGTCTGACTCTTAACAAGTGTGGGCTTGGTAAACCCACATGGTTACATCGTGACTTGAACCCAGTCCTCTTGGATCAGAGGTAGGGACACTACCTGTTGTCAAGTGTGCTTTTTTTTCCCTTTCTAGTTATTTTAATTAACCTGTTTGGGGTGTTTTGATGTAACACCAGGGCAGGTGAGACTTGAATTTGAACTTTCTGACCCAGAGGCAGGGACACTACCACTGCACCACAAACCTTCACTGTCAAGTGTCAACTTGGTGATGGTGTTGTTGGGTTCAGGTGTGATGTCCTAAGAGGTAAATATAACCTTTAGGTTAGATTCCCTATAGCATGGAAACAGGCCCTTTGCCCCAACAAGTCCATACCAACCCTCTGGGGAGTAACCCACCAATATTCACCCCTGCCTATGGGCAATTTAGCATGACCAATTCACCTAACCTGCACATCTTTGGACTGTGGGAGGAAACCAGAGCACCCGGAGGAAACCCACACAGACACTGAGAGAATGTGCAAACTCCACGCAAGTCAGTTACCCAAGGCAGGAATTGAACCTGGGTCCCTGGCACTGTGAGGCAGCAGTGCTATCCATTGAGCCACTGTGCTGCCCCAGTTGAGACTCCGATGACTGTGACACAAAGGATGTTTATTAAATAATCAAGGTACTACCGTATTGACACTAAGGATAGAAGTATACAAAAGCACCAGTCAACATCTTATGAAAGAGGGCCATCAAAAAACTGGAAGAGAAAAAGTATCTCTCAAAACATTATGGAGAAAAGTTTTAAACTATTTATTTATTCTAAGTGTGTGTAAAACTAGCAAAACTTACCACCTGAAGCTGAATATCTGTATCCTCTGCTAAGGTGCCAAGTTTCATTTCTGCTTTTCTTACATACATATAAAGGTTAAAAATCGCCATCTTTATCATACCCAAGACAAGAGTCCTTTTGGCTGCTGTGTTTTGAATATGTGCCCATATGGATTCCTGTAAAATTAGATAATACAGTTACAGAATTACTACTTAAATCACTGTGTGGGTTAATTATGATCCAAACAAAGAACAAGTTCTTAGTTATTTGAAGTTTTATTCTGACTAAATACCTTTGAAATAACATTGATCCAAATTGTGCAGTGATCTGCAAATAAACATTACTTGCCATTCGTTATTCTTAAATTTACCCACAGATAATATGTGAACTTTTACACTTGGAGTATTATGTCAAAATTTTGTCTTACCTAATAAAGATATACTTGCATTGAAGAAGTGCAGTGAAGGTTCAGTGGACCAATTCCTTGCTGGTAGGTTTTAATGCTGAGGACAGATTTGGTCAACTGGGCCTATACTCACTGGTGATTAGAATGAGAGGAATCCCATTAAAATGTAAAGAATTCCTGATGAGGGCTGGATAGATAATGCAGGGATAATGCTTCCTAGCTTTGTGGTGGGGCTCTAAAACAAGGGATCACAGTCTCCAGATACATGGTAGGCCATAGTGGTGAACCTTGTGAACTCTGCCATAAAAGTCTGTGACAGCAAGTTACTGAATATATTCAAGAAATAAATTGATGTATATGGACGAAAGGTGCCTAGGGAGTCTAGGTGTTGAGATACAGAATTAGACATGATCATATTGAATGGCAGAACCAAATAGATGGTCCAACTAGGTTTACTCCCACTCCTATTTTCTGTCGCTGTGCTAATTAGAATTAAAACAATGCTGTCTCTTCTGCAAGAGACTGAAGACTTGCGTAAACCTGTGTTAACTAATACAGGTTGACGAAATCTTATTTAGCCAAATTGTCAAAACCAGAGAACCAGTTAGAAAATTAAATCATATAAAAGGCTGAGATCTGGGGAATTGGCTCTTGCCAGCTTAATTCCTAAAAAAAAACCTACCCCTTTTATAGTTTTAGCTTTGGCTGCTTCTAATCGATGTGTTATTGCTGCTATGGCATTATGATACATCATAATTTCATTGTCCTTTTCCTTCATCATGTTATTATAATTTGATTTAAGTGTCTTCATAATTTCTTGATCTTCATGGTACTTTGAAAGTAGAAGATTATGTGTAATAAACAAGGTTTCAAAACGAACGTTCACCATTCTGATATCCTGAAACTTAAATAGGAACATAGATAATCAGAAACAGTTGGTTCAATTACAACAGTTTGAGAAAAATTAATGAAAGTTGTATCGATCGTAAACAGGGTCCTCTACTAACTTCTCACCATCACCAAGACAGCTTATTTCTATCTCTGTAACATCACATCTTCTTCTCCATCATTGTGGCAGAAAGGCCATTTCCACATTTGATTATAGGGGGTCTCTGACTTACAAATGTCCAACTTAACAAACACTCATATTTATGAATGTGATCCCATCGAGGGTTTAATTTTAAAGATCCAAATACTTTCCTGTCCTTACGAACAGCTGCTTACATTGTTCTGAATTATGTTCTGACTTGTGTACAAATCGACTTGCGAATGGGACTCCAGAATAGAACCTGTTAGCAACCCAGGGACTGTCTGATTTCCAAGCCCTGTTTGTGAGTGTTCCTGTTGCTAGTCTTCACAGAATGTAACTCATGCAAAACTTTGTGGCCTCCACTGTGACCTAAGAACTTAAATGTCTCTCCCATTGCTCAAATTGCTCGAGAAAGGAGATGACTGGTGAGGAGAAATGGGAGTAACAATCGATGCCATGCCTGTTCTTTGCCCATCCTTGCTGGTCATTTAAGCTCAGATGTATTGGCATGATATGCTGCTCATCGTGGGTCACATATGACCTTTAACTTGTCAATTAGTGGGCTCCTCCTGCCAGTGCAGCGGCTAAAGCAGATGCTAAGTATCCAGGCTGCTATGTGAAGTTTGTCAGCCTTGTTGCCAGGCAGGGTAGAAGAGGTGGTGCCTCGTGTTCTGCCTCCCCGCGCCAGAGACACAAGCCACACTATGCCTCTGTCCCCCATGCCTTGTTTGATTCCAGTCCAACATGACCCCTTGCCAGAGCCTGACAATCAGTGAAACCCCAAATATACCTCAGCAAGGAGTCCATCAATACAACCAGTTCCACTGGTTGCTGAGGAGGTTTGTAGAATCCCTACAGTGTGTGGAAGTATGCCCTTCGGCCCAACAAGTCCACACCACTCCTGTGAAGAGTAACCCACTCAGACTCATTCCCCTACCCTATTATCCTGCATTTACCCCTGACTAATGCACCTAACCTTCACATCCCTAAACACTATGGGCAATTTAGCATGGCTAATTCACCTAACCTGCACATCTTTGGATTGTGTGAGGAAACCAGAGCAAACCCACGCAGACACACGGACAATGTACAACCTGTACATAGATAGTTGCCCAAAGTTAGAATTGAACCTGGATCCCTGGCGCTGTGAAGCAGTAGTGCTAATCATTGAGCCACCGTGCTGCCCACACTGTGGCACAGGTACTCGTATAGTGGTAATGTCCCTAGCTAAAAGTAATCTAGAACCCCTGGCCAGCAGCTGGGGACATAGATTTGAATCCCACCATGGCAGGTGGTGAAATTTGGAATTCAACAAAAATCTGGAATGGAGAGCTAACCTAATGGCAAGCATGTAACCATTACTTACCATAGTAAAACTATCTGGATGACTAATGTCACTTAGGGAAGGGAATCTCCAACACCCTCACCTGGTCTGGCTTGCATGTGACTCCAGACCATGCAAATACTGCATTCTGGTGAAATCAGCCACACGCACATCCTCTGCATGAATGATAAGAATAATGCTGTACCCAGTGGGACTGCTTAGGACAAGAGAGCTGCTGGCCAGCTTATTAGAGGTTGGACATATTGGTGAGGGCAGAAAGACTGCCTTGAGCAAAGTAGAGTTCCTCTGAGTGCCTCTGATTAGCTGCAGGGCTTCCTGGTCAAGTGCAGGTGGTCATGCCCTGAGTTTCACACAGACCAAGGCCACCACCTGTACATAAGGTTCAACCCTAAGTAAAACTTCCTTATCACCCCATTTTTGCTAACTTTCAAGGTTTTCGGTCAAGTTACACATTAACTTCAAACTCTTTGCAGTCATCTATCAGTCCCTTTAAGACCTTGCTCATCTCTCCCTGCTGTAGACTATTATCCTATTATACACTCCATGATCATCCAACTCTGCTCTGTTTACAACTCTATCTAATTCTACTCCAAAAATGGCCAAAACATCATTCAGCCAGCTTATCCCATATTCAGAAATAGTCTCTCTTTATTATCTCTCCGTATCAATTCATTGGCCGTGCTAAAAGCTGCCACTTTAATACCTACCCTCAAAAATTACTTGATATATGATTGGTTTTGCTTCTGTAAAGCATTTTGGATGTTTTAATTCATTATCTGTGCGGAAAAAAGTGCAAGTTGTTGTCATTTTTGGTTCCTTGCAGTTTGCTTGTACCATACATGTTGTGGCTGTACAGGACATAGGGTGGGCCACTTTTGGAATATTGTTCAATTCTGGTCTCCCTGCTATAGGAAGGATGTTGTGAAACTTCAAAAGATTTCAGAAAAGATTTACAAGGATGTTGCCAAGGTTGGAGCTATAGGGAGAAGTTGAATAGGCTGGGGCTGTTTTCCCTGGAGCGTCAGTAGCTGAGGGTTGACTTCATAGAGATTTACAAAATCATAACGGGCATGGATAGGGTAAATACGCCTTTTCCCTGGGATGGGGGAGTCCAGAACTAGAGGGCATAGGTTTAGGGTGAGAGGGGAAAGATATAAAAGAGATATATAAGGGGCAGAGGGTGGAAATTGAATAAAGATTTGTACACCTGTTGTCTTTCACTGTGTCTCACACGTGCACACACATACAACATGGGTGCTGGGGAAAATATAAGCACAATCACAGTTAGGTGGTAGTGTGGGGGATAAAAAAAAACAACAGAAAGAAAAAGTGTCAAAGATGCATGGAATATTCTGCCAGAGGAAGTTGTAGAGGCTCTTATAATTACAACATTTAAAAGGGATCTGGTCAGTTATATGAATAGGAAAGGTTTGGAGCGCTATGGGCCAAGTGCTGGAAAATGGTACTAGATTTATTTAGAATATCTGGTTGGCATGGATGAGTTGAACTGAAGGGTCGGTATCCTTGCTGTACATCTCTATGACTCTATATATGCATTTAAATAAGCAAAGGCTAAACCAACATATACTTTTCACAATTACCTCCTTTGACATTTTGATCACTTTCTCCAAGAATTTTGGATAAATGGTATATGACTTCACTTTCTTTTTCAGTTTATCCCTCTTAATGATCAGGGCACTTAGTTCTTTCTTTAATCGAATAATCTCCTTCTCTTTCTGCTTGATTAGTTCAGTTTCAATACTTATTTTGCTCTTTGCTCTGCTTTGCTTGGCATCATTTTCCTTCGGAGGAAGAAGAGAAGAAAAAAAATGAGTACTACACAACTTACTGCGGAAATAACTCCAGAGAGGCTGGTATCCCATCACCACGTCACCCTTTATTTACAATTGGAGAGTACTTGACACTGATCCAGTTCCCTCAGAGCCAGCTCTCAGAGTGAGCAGAATCTTTGACACTTTTTCTTTCTGCTGTTTTTTTTTATCCCCCACACTACCACCTAACTGTGATTGTGCTTATATTTTCCCCAGCACCCATGTTGTATGTGTGTGCACGTGTGAGACACAGTGAAAGACAACAGGTGTACAAATCTTTATTCAATTTCCACCACCAGAAAGAAAGGAAACACCCGAGGGGCCAGTGACAAGCAGTGCCCTTTACATCAAAGGGCAATGTTGCGTGATCAAAAAAGGGGAGGGCAAGGATTAAGTTGGAGGGGGAAATAAGACACTGCATTCTTCTTCTCCAGACGCCTGGGCTCAGAGGTAGCCATGGAAGAGGGGCAGGCAATCTGCCATAACGACCCCTTCTACAGCCCGCTGCTTGGAGACATTCTTGTTTATCTCTGTCAGCCAGGGCTCCCTGATTGGACCAGACTAACAGCCACCTGGCTAACTTCATTACAATCACTGCATTTATTTTGAATAGCTCATCTTTTCCTGCAAGCTCTTTAAATTACATTTCTAATTCAAGTCAAATGAATGGTCCAAGTTTGGAAATGACCAATGCTCTAAATACTCAGAGGCTGCAGGTGGATCCGCTACCAAAAGTATCTAAATCACCCACAAAAATATACTGACAAGATACCACAATTTAAGGAAACTCACTGCCTTATACTAAATTGGAGAATATGCAAGAAGTTGCTCTTCCAATCACAAACTGGTTCTGTCTCTTGCTTGCTCCTGATAGGTTCATTGGTGAACCCATCAGCAACAAACCTGAGTGAGAACCTGTGATTGGAGGAGTAGTGAGCTGTTAGGCATATCAGTGCTAGCTTTGAGGAGTCACTGGGGCAGGCACCCCTGGAAGCCAACGGCCAAGGTCCGGGCGTGAGCAGTCTAGGTCTAGGTCTGGGGCTTTGGGTGAGTCCAGGAGCAGGGGAGCTGCCTTTGGCTGAGATGTATGACATGTTGCCAGATTTTGGTGAGGGCGGGGGGGGTGGGGTAAGAATGTAGAGGGACATGTGAGGAGAAGGAGGCTGCAAGAGGGTATGCAGTGGTGGGTGAAGAGTGAGTTTATGGGTCGTGCCCAAGCTTAATGGGGAGTTGATCATTGAGGCTATCAATGAATTATTCTAATTCTATAAATGTCAATGCAAATACATAAATTAATTTTATTATGTGACAGCTTCAACTAATTAGTTGGTTAACTAGCTAGTGCAGATGAAGAAGTAGCCCCCAAAATCAAAAATACATCTCAAACCAAAAGATAGGCCTTGAGAAAATTGCAAGAGGAGCCATTGAGAAAGAAAAACAATTTTGACTTAGTCTTAGCCCGTGCTTGAAACATTCCTACATTATTCCTTCAATTAAAATGAAAAATATGTTTCTTTTAATCCCTTTGACAGTCTAATTGCATGTTCCCAGACACTATTTTATCAGAGTGACATATTCCTTCCAAAATGAAAGTAGATACATGAAAATTAAGACTGCCAAGTTCACAAATGCAGTCAGACTCTTGACTCAGATATGTCTCATGTGAGTCTGACCAAAAACAGGTATTGCATAGTCTTTGAAACTCAAAACTTCTGTCATAGAGCTTGGGAGGCCTTTTATGATAGACTAACCTTCCTTTGTTCTTCACAGGTTATTGACCTTGCCCTTAAATGCATCTGTATTCTCCACCTCCATGACTCTGGGGAGTAGCAAGTTCTATATTCTGAGCGAAGTTTCTTTTGAGTTTTTTTTTGGGATGATATTATTAGTGATGCTTTTGGTTTTGGATTCTATAGGAAGTGGAAAGATATTCTGCATCCACATTTAACAAACCTTTCATAATTATAAAGACAACTGTTATTCTCAAGCTTCACTTCTCTAGAGGGAGAGCCATGGATTATTCAGTTCTTCCTGACAGTTATTGTCTCTTGTTTCTGGTCAATATTATTATAGTTTGCACTTTTACCCATGTTTGTATATCCTTTTTGAAACAGGTAGACCAACACTATGCATAGTTTTCAAGTCATCTCAATATTGGTCCATACAGTTTACATTTTTAAAATATCTTTACCTTGTATTGCTAATTTTAATGATTTGTTTATCAGTATCCCTGGATCGCTTTGCTTTCATGGAATATGTTGCTTCTCTCTTCTCTTTCCAAGAGGTGGCATCTCACATTTATTTACATGAAAATTCATGTTCTAATTCTGTAAAATTTTACACTGATTCTGTAAAATTTAGTATTACTTACATTCTGACACAATCTTTCTTGGTATTAACAATATCCCCATACTTGACATCACTGCACATTTTGAAAGCTGAATTTCTGAATTCCTGTCTAAGTTATTTCCAGAAGTATTGAAAAAAGCTCAGAATGTTAGTTGATCCACATGGAACACTCCTTTCTACTTTTTATGAGTCTATGAAGCATCTTAATCACGGCTCTGTGTTTTCAGTTTTATGGATAGTTTACAAAGGATTCTGCTCCTTATCACGGACTCCGTGTGATCTGACCATCTTGAGATCTACTCATGTTGCCTATTGGAAGGCTCTTAGAAAATCCAAATGTATTACATTACACTAAATATATATGCTATTTCTTCAAAGAATTCTACAACGATAATTAAACATGATCATCCCTTTAGAAATCAGTACAATTCTTAATATTTTTCGTTTCCAGGTATTTTTGTATTACATCTTTGAGTTTAAACTCCAGTACCCTTTCTGCCACCAATGGTGAGCTAACTGCTCTATGCTTCCTGGACATGCATCATTTTCCTTTTTAAATACAAGAATAACTAACTATCTTCATATCCTCTAAACCTTTTCATTTTGTAAATACTTAATAATATATGTGCTGTCTCCTCCCTTACTTCTTTTAACGTGCTTGGTTGGATAAGGAATTTAATCCTATCCAAGTTTGACTAATCTATAAACTATCTCCTCTTTCTACCTTAAGTGTCTTAAAATCTAATTTTCTAATATTGTAACCACTTGTCTCGCCAGTAAATGCACAGGTAAAGTAATTATTGAATATTTATGTCATTTCATGGTTTATTACTTTTAAAATTATCCATTTCACTCCATGTGACACTCCCCTTCCTGATAGTAATTTCTCTGCCATTCAGCAAATGATTGAAGTAGTAATCCAGAGATTACCATCCACGGGAAATCTACTTTGCTATTTTGTACCTGCTCATATTCCTTTACTAGTGCCTCCTTCTTGTTCTTTTCTACATCATTGGTCTTAACATAGACCTGAATCACCCACCACCATTCCTCTCTTCCCACTTCTTTTCCAAATTGTTTTCAGTTGCTGTGAGATACCCTATACCATTGTTCCAAGTGGACATTAAAACTTTCTGCAACTCTGCAGATGTTGCCACTCATCCTTTTAATTATCAAATCCTCTCTGTCTACAATCTTTTTACTCTGTCACTCTCTCTTTAGACAGTTTCCTGCATCTTGGTGATCTGCTTAGCATTCGTGCCATCAATTTTCTAGCCTTTATTCATAAGTATAGAGTCATTGTAGCTGCTGGGTAAGACCAGTGACTGCAGGGGTATCTCTTCAACATCCCATTGACTGCAACATATACAGCATGGTCACCACATAATTTCTAATTTGTGGTGCTATTCTTGGAACAGGCTAGTCCCCTGAACAAGAAAGCTAAATAGTTAAGCCTGAATAAGTAAGAAGAGCTACAGAATAAGAATTATTATTCAACATATGGACATTTTTCCATTCGATGTTCAAAATCAGCTAACGTGATCAAGCTAGTCTGGCTAGTCCATGTTTCATGTTTACCCTCAAGAACTTATCAAATTTTGCAAATGATTTTTTCAGTTCTTCTTCCTTTTTGTTTAATTCCTCTCTTCTCTGTTCCAGCAGTTTCATTTTCGCCTTGAATTCCTGCCAAAAGAGAAATATTATCTTAAAAATAACATGCAGAAGTTTCTTACAGATCATCAGATCTTACTGAAAGCTGTAACTAGTTAAGTTCCAATTACGTCAGTAATTATGATTATTGGGAGAAATTACAAATCTCCCTTTTTATCAAGCTATTTACTGCCCTTTCTATGAGCTATATTCCAATTACAATGCGAGTGCGTGGTGCAAGTAATTCACTGAACAAATGATAGAAAGCCTCACTTCAATTTTCCCTTCCACCCACAGGCAAATGCTCAACTTCAGCTAAGCCTTATCTATGATCATAAGGTTCAAATTGGCATCTCACTGGGCAATGCATTAGAATTGCCCATTTGGTAATCATTCCAGCTGCAATGATGCAAATCCATCTATCATAGTCTGGATCTATAAAAAATTTCTGAAGGTACAAAATTGTATTTGATAACAATAGACATTGAAACAGAACATTTCTGTTCGATTGTCAAGTGAAATTCAGTATAGAATTGTGTGTTATAATGTACATTGGGACCTAAAACAGGAAGTATGACTATAAAATAAAGAAAACCCAATCTTTAAAAAAAATTAAAGTAGGGGAAAGTATTGAAGGCTGTAGCAGTTGATCACTTAAATCACAACAATTACTCTCACCTCTATAACAAACTTGAGGTAGGAAACTATTACTTCACAGCAATATGATCAGGCAAATAAGCTAAGGATGGAGGCTATCAGGAGAGATACTGAAAAACTTGGTTATAGAGATAGCTTTGAAGATACATATATGGGAAAAAAAGTGTACAATGAGGCACCCATATACTGGGATGTCATAAGCATAAAAACCAAAGAAATTTTAGTATTTCTATATTGAAAATTATTTTGGACCATAATTAGAATACATATGTATCTTAGTCTATGTTGATGAGTCTTTATTTGGCAACTTTTCTAACTTGATTGTACACTTGCTTCTGCACATGAAAACGATGTTGGTTTCTTAATCCAGGAAGTACATTTGTTATCTAAGCTTCACTCCAGCACGATAGCAAAGAATTATGCAATAATCCAGCTGCTATCCTTTTCAGTGAAATAATAAATTAACTATCTGGCTACTGCAACATTGCAACAGTTTAAGCTGATGTAATAGGAGAGTAGGGAGTTCTACAAGATTCAACATTTCTCTCCCAACCAACACTACTAAACCAAAAGAAAAAATAATACAAGTGATTTAAGGACCTCAGTCACTTTTGTTAAGAAAGAATGATTTTGGAGAAAGAGGGAAATGGTTAAGCTTTAAAAACAAAATCATCTGATTTGAACCATGTTATAATCCTCTCAGATAACGTTTTACCCAAACAACATTGCAAAGTCTTCCTCATTAACATCTGGGCAGGTCAAACAAATGGTGACAGAGTTGTCCCACAAGCAACACTCTGACAATGTCATACTCACTGAATCAATTAATTGGGCTGCAATGGTTCAAGAAGGCGAATCACCATTACCTTCTCAAGGAGAATCAGGATAAATATTGCTCACATCACAAGAACAATTGTTTTTAAAAGTCCAATAATTACATTTCTTTTTCAACAGATGCTACAAATGTTATTCTGCCCCTTAAGTTCGCCATTTAACTTCAAGACAATTGCTTCTGTTCTGTCCAATAGTTCCTTGCGCCACTTTCTTGATATATCCATAAATCTAAAGCTATAATCTTGGAAGTGTATTCTTGTCTCAGTTATATTATTTTAACTCCAATTTCTAAACACTCATGTTCTTTGATTTGGGTTGAATAGTGTTGATTCTAGGTAAAACAACAAGAGAAATCTGTACAGATATGATTGAAATTAGACTATAATGCACAGAAGCAGAAATAGACCATTCAGCCGACTAGGTCTATTCTGCTATTCAATGTGATTATGTTTGATCTGATAATCTATATGCTTGTAGAATAAAAGAGAATAAGTTTAAAGTCAGAAAATCACTCAATGTCAGAATTAAAAAGAACCATTGCAAAATATTGAAAAAATAACTATTCACAAATGAATATTTCACAATCTACTGGTGGAAATTAAACTGTTTTATTCTAAGTGCAAAGGTTAATCCTAAACTCTGACTGTTCAAAAGTTTAATTTCTAAGTGGAGTACTGATTGGCAGATAACCTCTAACAGTGGAAATGACAATGCTGTTAAGTGAAATATGCTATATTAAAGTAGAGTAGGCTTCAGATTGCAAATACTAGATAAATAACTACGTCATAGAGTCATAGAGATGTACAGCATGGAAACAGACCCTTCGGTCCAACCCCTCCATGCCGACCAGATATCCCAACCCAATCTAGTCCCACCTGCCAGCACCTAGCCCATATCCCTCCAAAAACTTCATATACCCATCCAAATGCCTCTTAAATATTGCCGCTGTACTAGCCTCCACCACATCGTCTGGCAGCTCATTCCATACACGTACCACCCTCTGCTTGAAAAAGTTGCCCCTTAGGCCTCTTTTATATCTTTCCCCTCTCACCCTAAACCTCTGCCCTCTAGTTCTGGACTTCCCAACCCCAGAGAAAAGACTTTGCTTATTTATCCTATCCATGCCCCTCATAATTTTGTAAACCTCTATAAGATCACCCCTCAGCCTGCGACGCTCCAGGGAAAACAACCCCAACCTGTTCAATCTCTCGTTGTAGCTCAGATCCTCCAACCCTGGCAACATCCTTGTAAATCTTTTCTGAACCCTTTCATAGGATGGAGACCAGAATTACATGCAATATTCCAACAATGGCCTAACCAATGTCCTGTACAGCCGCAACATGACCTCCCAACTCCTGTACTCAATCCTCTGACCAATAATGGAAAGCATACCAAACGTCTTCTTCACTATCCTATCGACCTGCGACTCCACTTTCAAGGAGCTATGAACCTGCACTCCAAGGTCTCTTTGTTCAGCCATACTCCCTCAGACCTTACCATTAAGTGTGTAAGTCCTGCTAAGATTTGCTCTCCCAAAATACAGCTTCTCGCATTTATCCGAATTAAACTCCATCTGCCACTTCTCAGCCCATTGGCCCATCTACTTCAGATCCTGTTGTAATCCTCTTTGCTGTCCACTACACCTCCAATTTTGGTGTCATCTGCAAACTTACTAACTGTACCTCTTATGCTCGCATCTAAATCATTTATGTAAATAACAAAAAGTAGAGGGCCCAGCACCGATCCTTGTGGCACTCCACAGGTCACAGGCCTCCAGTCTGAAAAACAACCCTCCACCACCACCCTCTGTCTTCTAACTTTGAGCCAGTTCTGTATCCAAATGGCTAGTTCTCCCTGTATTCCATGAGATCTAACCTTGCTAATCAGCTCCCATGGGGAACCTTGTCAAACACCTTACTGAAGTGCATATAGATCACATCTACTACTCTGCCCTCATCAACCTTCTTTGTTACTTCTTCAAAAAACTCAATCAAGTTTGTGAGACATGATTTCCCACGTACGAAGCTATGTTGACTATCCTGAATTAGTCCTTGCCTTTCCAAATACCTGTACATCCTGTCCCTCAGGATTCCCTCCAACAACTTGCTCACCACCGAGGTCAGGCTCACCGGTCTATAGTTCCCTGGCTTATCTTTACCGCCCTTCTTAAACAGTGGCACCATGTTAGCTAACCTCCAGTCTTCTGGCACCTCACCTGTGACTATCGATGATACAAATATCTCAGCAAGAGGCCCAGCAATCACTTCTCTAGCTTCCCACAGGGTTCTCGGGTACACCTGATCAGGTCCTGGGGACTTATCCACTTTTAACCGTTTCAAGACATCCAGCAATTCCTCCTCTGTAATCTGGACATTCTGCAAGATGTCACCATCTATTTCCCTATAGTCTATATATTCTATATCCTTTTCCACAGTAAATACAGATGCAAAATATTAATTTAGTATCTCCCCCTTTTTCTGTGGCTCCACACAAAGGCCGCCTTGCTGATCTTTGAGGGGCCCTATTCTCTCCCTAGTTACCCTTTTGTCCTTAATTTTTTGTAAAAACCCTTTGGATTATGCTTAATTCTATTTGCGAAAGCTATCTCATATCCACGTTTTGCCCTCCTGATTTCCCTCTTAAGTATACTCCTACTTTCTTTATACTCTTCTAAGGATTCACTCGATCTATCCTCTCTGTACCTGACATATGATTCCTTCTTTTTCTTAACCAAACCCTCAAATTCTTTGGTCATCCAGCATTCCCTATACCTACCAGAATTCCCTTTCACCCTGACAGGAATATACTTTCTCTGGATTCTTGTTATCTCATTTCTGAATGCTTCCCATTTTCCAGCCGTCCCTTTACTTGCGGACATCTGCCTCCAATCAGCTTTCAAAAGTTCTTGCCTAATACCATCAAAATTGGCCTTTCTCCAATTTAAAACTTCAGCTTTTAGATCTGGTCTATCCTTTTCCATCATTATATTAAAACGAATAGAATTATGGTCGCTGGCCCCAGAGTGCTCCCCCACTGACACCTCAGTCACCTGTGTTGAGCATCATTTGCTAATTTGTAAATAAATTCAATATGAAGAAAGGCAGTTATTTTGGGGGTGAAATCTAAGTGAAAGGAGATTATTAATAGCACGTCTCTGTATATTCTTTTTAAAATTCTAAACACTGGTTTGTCAGTTTCTTTTACCTCCTTTTGAGCAACAAGAGCTACTTCCACCTCTGCCAATTCTCGTCTTTTCTCCAGTAACACCATGGTATTATTTAAGGGGATCTCGTCATGGATTGGCATTTGGCTTTGAGAAAACAAGAGAAAAAAAAATTAAATCATATATGTCACCACTCTTCCCACTCTCAGCTTCATTTTACAATATTATATACAGCATGGAGAAATTTCAAATTAATCAACAGAAGATTTGATTAATTTTGTTATACTAAAACATACCCTTCAGATATGATTTTTACTTGACACCTTACAATAAGAATATGGAAATGGTACCATGATTTCCACAAATGACTGAAGCAGCACACGATTATTTTCAAATTTTGCCAATCTCGTATTCACAGAGGCACAATCACATGCCTGTCAACCTACTTTGTACATTTCTCTGTATTCCATTTATTTACTTCCATGTACATTCTTTCTCCAGTGCCTGGTAGAACTATTCTCACCAGCCTGTCACCCCTTTCTTAAGTTCTTGGTCTAAAATTCACTTTTCTCTGGCATGACAGTTTCTGCGAGAAAGTGAGGACTGCAGATGCTGGAGATCAGAGCTGAAAATGTGTTGCTGGAAAAGCGCAGCAGGTCAGGCAGCATCCAAGGAGCAGTAGAATCGACGTTTCGGGCATGAGCCCTTCTTCAGGAATGAGCAGAGTGTGTCCAGCAGGCTAAGATAAAAGGTAGGGAGGAGGGACTTGGGGGAGGGGCGTTGGGAATACGTTAGGTGGAAAGAGGTTAAGGTGAGGGTGATGGGACGGAGTGGGGTGGGGCCGGAGAAGTCAGGAAGAAGATTGCAGGTTAGGAAGGTGGTGCTGAGTTCGAGGGTTGGGACTGAGACAAGGTGGGGGGAAGGGAAATGAGGAAACTGGAGAAATCTGAGTTCATCCCTTGTGGTTGGAGGGTTCCTAGGCAGAAGATGAGGCACTCTTCCGCCAGCCGTCGTGTTGCTATGGTCTGGCGATGGAGGAGTCCAAGGACCTGCATGTCCTTGGTGGAGTGGGAGGGGGAGTTGAAGTGTTGAGCCACAGGGTGGTTGGGTTGATTGGTCCAGATGTCCCAGAGGTGTTCTCTGAAACGTTCCGCAAGTAGGCAGCCTGTTTCCCCAGTATAGAGGAGGCCACATCGGGTGCAGCGGATGCAGTAAATGATGTGTGTGGAGGTGCAGGTGAATTTGTGGTAGATATAGAAGGATGCCTTGGGGCCTTGGAGGGAAGTAAGGGAGGAGGCGTGGGTGCAAGTTTTGCATTTCTTGCAGTTGCAGGGGAAGGTGCCGGGAGTGGAGGTTGGGTTGGTGGGGGGTGTGGACCTGACAAGGGAGTCACGGAGGGAGTGGTCTTTTCGGAACGCTGATAGGGAAGGGGAGAGAAATATATCCCTGGTGGTGGGGTCCATTTGGAGGTGGCGGAAAGAACGACGGATGATACGCTGTATACGGAGGTTGGTGGGGTGGTAGGTGAAGACCAGTGGGGTTCTGTCCTGGTGGTGATTGGAGGGGCGGGGCTCAAGGGCGGAGGAGCAAGAAGTGGAGAAGATGCGGTGGAGAGCATCGTCGATCACGCTTGGGGGAAATTGCAGTCTTTGAAAAAGGAGGCCATCTGGGTTGTTCGGTATTGGAACTGGTCCTCCTGGGAGCAGATGCAGCGGAGACGAAGGAATTGGGAATATGGGATGGCGTTTTTACAGGGGGCAGGGTGGGAGGAGTTGTAGTCCAGGTAGCTGTGTGAGTCGGTCGGTTTATATTAAAGTCCGTGTTGATTCGGTCGCCCGAGATGGAAATGGAGAGGTCTAGGAAGGGGAGGGAGGAGTCTGAGATGGTCCAGGTAAATTTGAGGTCGGGGGGTGGAAGGTGTTGATGAAGTGATGAACTGTTCAACCTCCTCGTGGGAGCACGAGGCAACGCTGATGCAGTCATCGATGTAGCGGAGAAAAAGGTGGGGGGTGGTGCCAGTGTAGCTGTGGAAGATGGACTGTTCCACATATCCTACAAAGAGGCAGGCATTGCTGGGGCACATGCGGGTGCCCATGGCTACTCCTTTGGTTTGGAGGAAGTGGGAGGATTGGAAAGAGAAGTTATTCAGGGTGAGGACCAGTTCAGTCAGTCGAAGGAGGGTGTCAGTGGGAAGGTACTGGTTGGTACGGCGGGAAAGGAAGAAGCTGAGGGCTTTGAGTCCTTCATGACAGGGGATGGAGGTGTACAGGGACTGGATGTCCATGGTGAAGATAAGGCGTTGGGGATGGTGGAAGCGAAAATCATGGAGGAGGTGGAGGGCATGGGTGGTGTCCTTGGTGGGGAGTTCTTGGACTAAGGGGGACAGGACTGTGTCGAGGTATGCAGAGATGAGTTCTGTGGGGTAGGAGCAGGCTGAGACAATGGGTCGGCCGGGGCAGTCAGGTGTGTGGATTTTGGGCAGGAGGTAGAAACGGGCAGTGCGGGGTTGTGGGACTATGAGGTTGGAGGCGGTGGATGGGAGATCCCCTGAGGTGATGAGGTTATGGATGGTCTGGGAGATGATGGTTTGGTGGTGGGAGGTGGGATCATGGTCAAGGGGGCAGTAGGAGAAGGTGTCTGCGAGCTGGCGTTTAGCCTCAGCTGTGTAAAGGTCGGTGCGCCAAACCACTACTGCGCCTCCCTTGTCTGCAGGTTTGATAGTGAGGTTGGGGTTGGAATGGAGGGAGTGGAGGACTGCACGTTCCGAGGGTGAGAGGTTGGGGTGGGTGAGAGGGGTGGAGAGGCAGTTAATGTCACGGCGGCAGTTAGCTATGAAGAGATCGAGGGCGGATAAGAGGCCAACAGGGGGTGTCCAGATGGATGGGGTGTGTTGGAGATGGGAGAAGGGGTCGTCAGAGGGTGGGCGAGAATCCTGGTTGAAGAAGTAGGTGTGGAGGCGCAGGCGGCGGAAGAATTGTTCGATGTCTCGCTGCATGACAATTTCTGCGACAATCTCAAGAGATTCCTTTGCATTTACTCTCTCCTGAATCCTACTGACTTGGTTACAGAGTCACAGAGTCACTGCAGTACTAAGGCCACCAATTTGGTCCATCTTGTCCATGCTGGCTCTCTGTGGAGCAAGCTTGTTTGTTCCAGTTCTTGATTCTAACCCAATTGCCCCTGCAAATTAATTTCTCTCAAGTGCCCGTATAATTTCCTTTTGTAATCACTGATCATCTCTGTTCTCACCACCATCATAGACAGTGAGTTCCAGGTTTTTACCACTCATAGGTTAAGTTAATCCTCACAGTCCACCTTATCTTTTGCCCTTTAAATCTGTGTTCCCTTATCCTTATATCATAACAACTTTTCTTTGTCTACTTCACTGCAAACCTGTATAACCTTGTACACCTATACCAAATCTCCCTTCAACTTCCTTTGCATTTCGGATACCTGTTGTATTATTCTACGACTTTATGACTTGACCAGTGAATAAATGTCCTGTATGTAATATGTATAATAAGTTCTTTATTAAAATTAGCCTTAAATGAATAATACTTGGATTTCTTTGTGGATTCATAAATATTGAATTACTAATTCCAACAACCTTCTGAGGAAACCTGCAAACAGCAAATATAAGAATAAGGATGAGCTGTTTATTTAAAAAGAGTTAGAATGACACCACTACTGCATAATCTTGCTTCACATCTATCAAGCTATTAAAAATCAACATGCAGACAGCAAAAAAAAGATTTACATCACACCAAATCAGACCACATTAAAACTCAAACATAAAGAAGAGCAATACCATCTTCTGAAACATTAACTTATAATAACCTCATCAAATATTTTGAAAATATCTGTAATTAGAGAGTCAGAGGAAAGACAGACCTACTGCCATGGAGCTCACCTTGCACTGGTCAAAAGCCCGTTGGATTTACAAAACTATCATAGATTCAGCTGTACATAATATTGATACCTTTGAGAGTGCCATGGTATTAATCACTGTTGTGAACAGTCTGAATACATTTAGGACCGAGATGAGGAGAAACTTCTTCACCCAGAGAGTGGTGGATGTGTGGAATGCTCTGCCCCAGAGGGCAGTGGAGGCCCAGTCTCTGGATTCAGTCTTCTGGATAGAGCTCTCAAAGATGGTGGAATCAAGGGTTATGGAGATAAGGCAGGGAGCGGATACTGATTAGGAATGATCAGCCATGATCATATTGAATGACGGTGCAGGCTTGAAGGGCAGAATGGCCCAATCCTGCACCTATTGTCTATTGTCTATTGATCTTTTTACTTTTAGTCCATACATATTGTGTTCGTTAGTATAATATTGAAACAATAGAGTAACCTGGGGATTTAACTACACTATTCCAATGCAATCAGGATCAGATATTCAGGCATTTTGTGCAGATGTTTCTTCAATCTCTCAAAAATCAGTCAGGATTAACAACAGATGAGGTGAAGTTTCATTCAAATCATGAGTTGCTATATTAAGGTGAAATGCACATAGCAATATGAACTGTCACTTAGTTCAATCAGTCCAACCTATAGTTATGTAACAATACTAAATAAAGAACACGCAATGTTATCCAAAGCAGCGGGTAGTCAGATCATATTAAACAGAACAGCGCTCTGTATTCTATCTGACAGTCCAAGGATTAAACCTTCTCCCTTTGAGGATTTTTTTCTGCTTGATTGCCTGCCTGTTTCTCAAAATGACATTGCCTTTGTTGGTGTCCATCCTCCACTTTGAAAAGCCTGTCATGTTCTTCCAAAAAGACTACCCTTATGGATTGACAAAGATTTCCAACTGCAATGGTAAGTCATTTTTAACATAACCCTGAAGAATCTTAGAGCAGCCCTTCTGAGTCATGTATGGACACGTCTTCCCAAATAGCACATGAATCATTTGTTTGACTCCGACCATCAGTGGAAAACAGTTAAGGCAACCAGATGTACTATTACCCTAAGCATGTTTAAATACAGATATTTTCAAAATATTTGATGAGGTTATTATAAGTTAATGTTTCAGAAGATGGCATTGCTCTTCTTTATGTTTGAGTTTTAATGTGGTCTGATTTGGTGTGATGTAAATCTTTTTCTTGCTATCTGCATGGATTGCAAGTGAAATCATTGTGAGTACACTCACCCCAGGTACTAATAAATGCAGAGTCTCAGCACAAGTGTAAATAATTTGTTATAAATAGCAAATTTAAAAGTTGATTATAGTGGGAATGAAAAACTCACAACCCAGTCCAAGGTGTAATTGTTGGTCTGAGGCTAAGACAAGTTATCAAAACCATTAACTTCTCTAATTATATAAAAAAGGAAAAGAGAATTTAGTCCTCTTAACAAATGAGGCTGGGAAATAATAATGGGGAACCAGTAAATTGCAGAAGAGTTGAATGAATAATTTGCCTCCCTCCTCATAGTAGAAGACCGGAATAGAATTTGAAAAAATATGAAATAGTCAAGGGGCAAAAGCGAAATGAAACAAATACAATAATTATCACTAGAGAAAATCTATGAGAGGGGAGAAAAGGCTAATAAGTTCCCTAGAACTAATGGGCTGCATCAAATGACATTAAAAATAGCTACAGAAATAGTTGAGGGACTGGTAATAAATCTTTAGATTCTGGAAATCTTAAATTCTGGTCATAATTGTTGACAAGATACTAATATTAGATAAGGGAAGTGACCATATTATTGTCAAGCTTGCAGATGACAAACAGGTGGAAAGGCAAGTGGCAAGAAGACACAAAGAGAGGTTGATTCTTCTTGTGTAGAACCAGTGGTCATGATTGCAGAGAAAGAAGACACACAGGAGAGAGAAATGTCTTCTCTCAGAGGGTTGTGAGCAATAGAGGCTGGGTCATTAAGACAGATTTTAATTGGTAACGAAATAAAAGGAAATGGGGGAAAAGTGGGAAGATAAAGCTGAGGATTATCAGATCAGCCATGATCTTATTGAATGGTCATGCAGGCTTGATGCACCAAATGGCCTACTTCTGCTCCTTTGCCTGATGGTCTTTTAGATAATATCAGTGGCTTTTGCATTGTGATGACTTGCAAGTTGCGTCATTAACATGTTTTTATTTCAACTCGTGGATCGTGGGCATCGCTGGTTGGCCATCATGCATTTCCAATCCCTATTTGCCCTTGAGAAGGTGATGGTGAGCTATCTTCTTGAACTGCTGCACTCCACGTTCTGTAGGTAGACCCACAATGCCACTGGATTTCCAGGATGTTAACCCAGCGATGGTGAAGGCACAGTGATATATTTCCAACTCAGGATGGTGAGTAGCGTGATGGGGAACTTTCAGGTGGTGGTGTTCCCATGTATCTGCTGTCCTTGTTCTTCCAGATGGAAATGGTTATGAGTTTAGAAGGTGCTGTCTCAGGATTTTAGGTGAATTTCTGCAGTGCATCTTGTAGGTAGTACTGCTACTGAGTGTTGGTGGTGGAGGGTGTGGATGTTTGTGAATGTGATGCCAATCAAGTGGGCTTTGTCCTGGATGGTGTCAAGCTTCTTGAGAGTTACTGGAGCTGCGCCCATCCAGGCAAGTGGGAATTTTCCATCCCACTCCTGACTTGTGCCCTATAGATGATGGATAGGCTTTGAAAAGTCAGCAGGTGAGTTACTCACTGCAGTATTCCCAGCCTCTGACTTACTCTTGTAGCCATTGTGTTTATGTGATGTGACCAGTTCAGTTCCTGGTCAATGGTAACCCCCATGATGTTGACAGCGGGGGATTCAGAGAAGGTGTTCTTCTGTGGACTCTTCAAGGAAGCCTTCTCCATAAGTTTGTTGGGAGGCCCTGTGTTGAATGTCAAAGGTCAGTAGTTAGATTGCCTCTTATTGGAGGCAGTCATTGCCTGGTATTTTTGTGGTGAGAATGTTACTTGCCACTTTTCTGCCCAAACCTGGAAATTGTTCAGATCTTGTTGCATTTGAACCTAGACTGCTTCAGCATCTCAGGAGTTGTGAATTGTGCTGAATATTGTCAAATCAGTGAACACTCTCACTTCTGATGTTATGGTGGAGGGAATGTCATTGGTGGAGCAGCTGAAGGTGGTTGGGACTTGGACACTACTCTGAAGAACTCCTGCAGAGATACCCTGCAGCTGAGATGACTGACCTCCAACTACCACGACCACCCTTCCATGTGCCAGGTATGACTACAGCCAGCGGAAAATTTGTCCCTCATACCCACTGATTCTAGTTTTGGTCAGGCTCCTTGATGCCACACTCAGCCAACCTTGATGTCAAGGGCTGACACTCTCACCTCACCTCTGGAATTCAGTTCTTTTGACAATGTTTAAACCAAGGCTGTATTGAGGTCAGAAGCTGGACATCACTGAGCAGGTTATTGCTGAGTAGGTACTGTTTGATAGCACTATTGATGACACCTTTGTCATTTTACTGATAATCGAGAGGAAACTGATGGGTGGTAATTGGCTTGGTTGGATTTGTCCTGCTTTGTGTGTACAGACCATACCAAGGCAGTTTTCTACATTGTTGGGTAGATGCCAATGTTGTAACTGTAATGAAACAGCCTGGCTAGGGGAGTGGCATGTTCTGGAGCACTAATTTTCAGTACTATTGTTGGAATGTTCTCAAGGTCCATAGCCTTCACAGTATAAAGTGTCTCCAACCATTTCTTGATATCACGTGGACTGAACTGAATTGGCTGAAGACTGGTTATCTGTAATGCTGGGGACCACTGGAGGAGACCGAGATGGATCATCCTCTGTGAAAATTGCTGCATTTGCTTCAGCAACAGATTTCAACATAAATGGATTTTCAGTCTGGATTTGGTTTAGGAGGAAAAAAGCAATCTCTTTACACTTGCCAGTTAACAGCCACAGGCTGGCTTGCATTGTACAAACAGAGAGGCAGGAGATATGTGAAAAATCATTTTTCAGTTTGTTCATACCTGCCCTTTTACAGTCAGTGGTGTTTAAAAAACAGGACTTATTCTGAAAACCTCATATTTTGTGCTTGGCTGCTGTCTTTGGATCACTGTGCTAAAGTCTGCCATGTTGCCAGTAGAGTCAGACATGTTTTCAGTGCAAAGTCCCAGTGCACTTCTTCCCCCCCACATTTGCAGCTTCAACTGGGGAAGTAGCCAGGTGAGCAGCAGGCTTTCATTGAACACATCAGAATCATTGGCCTCTCAAGTTGAAGAATATACTGATCTATTTGTCAGTTCTGTTATGGAATATGTGGTGCTATTGACCTTCTTGGAGGGTTTTATGGTTGCTTCTGGACTCTCCATGCTAGCCTCCTACATGCAAGCAAAATGAGCCTTGTCATCTGGTTGGTTAGCCTTCACCTTTCTGCTACTTATTCGAAGCATATTGCATTATTGTGGCATCTTTGATTCGAGCATGGTAGAAGCAGATGTCAGCGGCGAAGTTTCCAGGCTTCCTCCATCATAAAGACGGCTGTTAGAACAGTTGGGTTGTTCTCTTCTCTCTTATCAAAAACCTTGAATTTGACAATGAGGTGCCATTGATTGTTTTTTTAAATTCCTAATTGTCCCTAATCCATTAGCTGGAACTTCGCCAAGAACTTGTGGGGCAATGCCAGAATAATGTTTGAGGCTAGAATTATCCAGATACTTGGGGCAGTTGTCTGTTTTCTTCACTTTCCTCAGAAATGTTAGCACAGACTATGCAGTGAACTGCTTGAGAGGATTTGAACTAGTAAGGTGAGGGGGTGGGAGGTAGTGAGGAAAGAAATCAATCTGAGACTGGTACAGTTGAGAACAGAAGTGAGTCAAACAGTCAGGGCAGGCAGGGACAAGGTAGGACTAATAAATTAAACTGCATTTATTTCAATGCAAGAGGCCTAACAGGGAAGGCAGATGAACTCAGGGCATGGTTAGGAACATGGAACTGGGATATCATAGCAATTACAGAAACATGGCTCAGGGATGGGCAGGACTGGCAGCTTAATGTTCCAGGATAGAAATGCTACAGGAAGGATAGAAAGGGAGGCAAGAGAGGAGGGGAATGGCATTACAGCTGTGCTGGGGGAGGATAGTCCTGGAAATACTTCCAGGGAAGTTATTTGGTGGAACTGAGAAATAAGAAAGGGAGGATCACCTTATTGGGATTGTATTATAGGCCCCCCAATAGTCAGAGGGAAATTGAAAAACAAACTTGTAAGGAGATCTCAGCTATTTGTAAGAATAATAGGGTAATTATGGTAGGGGATTTTAACTTTTTAAACATCGACTGGGACTGCCATAGTGTTAAAGGTTTAGATGGAGAGGAATTTCAAGTGTGTACAAGACAATTTTCTGATTCAGTATGTGGATGTACCTACTAGAGAAGGTGCAAAACTTGATATACTCTTGGGAAATAAGGCAGGGCAGGTGACTGAGGTGTCAGTGGGGGAGCACTTTGGGTCCAGCAACCATAATTCTATTCGTTTTAAAATAATGATGGAAAAGGATAGACCAGGTCTAAAAGTTGAAGTTCTAAATTGGAGAAAGGCCACTTTTGACAGTATTAGGCAAGAACTTTCGAAAGCTGATTGGAGGCAGATGTTTGCAAGTAAAGGGATGGATGGAAAATGGGAAGTCTTCAGAAATGAGACAACGAGAATCCAGAGAAAGTATATTCCTGTCAGGGTGAAAGGAAATGCTGGTAGGTGTAGGGAATTCTGGATGACTAAAGAAACTGAGGGCTTGGTTAAGAAAAGGAAGGAAGCATATGTCAGGTATAGACAGGATAGATTGAGTGAATCCTTAGAAGAGTATAAAGGAAGTAGGAGTATACTTAAGAGGGAAATCAGGAGGGCAAAAAGGGGACATGAGTTATGTTTGGCAAATAGAATTAAGGATAATCCAAAGGGTTTTTACAAAAAAGTAGGGACAAAAGGGTAACTAGGGAGAGAATGGGGCCCCTTAAAGGTCAACAAGGTGGCCTTTGTGTGGAGCCACAGAAAATGGGGGAGTTACTAAATGAATATTTTGCATCAATATTTACTGTGGAAAAGGATAGGGAAGATATAGACTGTAGGGAAATAGATGGTGACATCTTGCAAATGTCCAGATTACAGAGGAGGAAGTGCTGGATGTCTTGTAACGGTTAAAGGTAGGATAATTCCCCAGGACCTGATCGGGTGTACCCGAGTACTCTGTGGGAAGTTAGAGAAGTGATTGCTGGGCCTCTTGCTGAGATATTTGTATCATTGATAGTCACAGGTGAGGTGCCGGAAGACTGGAGGTTGGCAAATGTGGTGCCACTGTTTGAGAAGGGAGGTAAAGATAAGCCAGGAAACTATAGACTGGTGAGCCTGACCGGCAAGTCAGGTTGTTCGAGGGAATCCTGAGGGACAGGATGTACATGTATTTGGAAAGGCAAGGACTGATTAGGGATAGTCAACATGGCTTTGTGCGTGGGAAATCATGTCTCACAAACTTGATTGACATTTTGGAAGAAGTAAATTGATGAGCAGTAGATGTGATCTAAATGGACTTCAGTAAGGTGTTCGACAAGGTTCCCCATGGGAGACTGATTATCAAGGCTAGATCTCATGGAATACAGGGAGAACTAGCCATTTGGATACAGAATTGGCTCAAAAATAGAAGACAGAGGGTGATGGTGGAGGGTTGTTTTTCAGACTGGAGGCCTGTGACCAGTGGAGTGCCACAAGGATTGGTGCTGGATCCTCTCCATTTTGTCATTTACATAAATGATTTGGATGCGAGCATAAGAGGTACAGTTAGTAAGTTTGCAGATGACACCAAAATTGGAGATTACCTTAGATTACAACAGGATCTGGAGTAGATGGGCCAATGGGCTGAGAAGTGGCAGATGTAGTTTAATTCAGATAAATGCAAGGTGCTGCATTTTGGGAAAGCAAATCTTAGCAGGACTTATACACTTAATGGTAAGGTCCTAGGGAGGGTTGGTGAACAAAGAGACCTTGGAGTGTAGGTTCATAGCTCCTTGAAAGTGGAGTCGCAGGTAGATAGGATAGTGAAGAAGTCGTTTGGTATGCTTTCCTTTATTGGTCAGAGTATTGAGTACAGGACTTTGGTTAGGTCACTGTTGGAATATTGCATGCAATTCTGGACTCCTTCCTATCGGAAAAATGTTGTGAAACTTGAAAAGGTTCAGAAAAGATTTACAAGGATGCTGCTTGGGTTGGAGGATCTGAGCTACAGGGAGAGGCTGAACAGGCTGGGGCTGTTTTCCCTGGAGCGTCAGAGGCTGAGGGGTGACCTTATAGAGGTTTACAAAATTACGAGGGGCATGGATAGGATAAATAGGCAAACTCTTTTCCCTGGAGTTGGGGAGTCCAGAACTAGAGGGGATAGGTTTAGGGTGAGAGGGAAAAGATATAAAAGAGACCTAAGGGGCAATGTTTTCACACAGAGGGTGGTACATGTATGGAATGAGCTGCCAGAGGATGTGGTGGAGGCTGGTGCAATTGTAACATTTAAGAGGCATTTGGATGGATGTATGAAGAGGAGGGGTTTGGAGGGATATGGGCCGGGTGCTGGCAGATGGAACTAGATTGGGTTGGGATGTCTGGTCAGCATGGATAAGTTGGACTGAAGGGTCTGTTTCCATGCTGTACATCTCTATGACTCTATGATGTTTTGGGCTCTTCCATCATTGAGGGTCGGGATATTTGCGGAGTGTCCTCCTCCAATGTGTTGTTTAATTGTCCATTACCATTCACAACTGGATGTGGCAGCACTGCAGAGCTTAAATCCGATTCTTTGATTATGGGTTGGCTTAGCTCTGTGTATCATAGCTGCTTATGTGTATGCAAGTAGTTCTGTTTGGTAGCTTTACCAAGTTGACACCTCATTTTTAGGTATGTCCGGTGCTGCATGCCCTCCTGTACTTTCCATTGAACCAGAGTTGATCCCTGAGACCTGATGGTAATAGTTGAGTGGGAGATATGCTGGGCCCTATGCTGGAGTACAATTCTGCTGCTGTTGGTGGCCTACAGCACCTCATGGATGCAAGTCTTGAGTTGCTAGATCTGTTCGAAGTCTGTACCACTTAGCATGGTGATTGTTCACACAACACAATAAAGGGCTTTGAAGGTGGGACTTTGTGTCCACAAGGACATATGATGGTCACTCTTACTGCCATGGATAGATGTATTTATAACTGGCAAATTGGTAAGGATGAAGTCAAGTATGCTTTTCCTTCTTGTTAGTTCCCTCACTACCCGCTGCAGACCCAGTCTAGCAGCTTTGTCCTTTCGGCCCTGACCAGCTCGATCAGTAGTACTGCTGCCAAGCCACTTTTAGTGGTGGACATTGAAATCCCCCAGCCAGAGTATGTTTTGAGCCCTCAGTGTTTCCCAAAGTGTCATTCAACATGGAGTAGTACTAATTCATCAGCTGAGGGAGGATGGTTATAATCAGCAGGAGGTTTCCTTGTTTAACCTGAACTCATGAGGCTTCATGGGGTCTGAGGTCAATGTTGAGGACTCCCAGGGCAACTCCCTCCTTACTGTCAACCACATTGCGGTGGATCTGGAGTCACATGTAGGCCAGACCAGGTGAGGTTGGCAGATTTCCTTCCCTAAAATATATTAGTGTGCCAGAATAGGTTCAAATGAAAAAAAAATCCTGGTTCAGTAATTCATCATCATAATTAGCTAACAAAAAGCAAACTTCAAATACTGATCCCTTGAACTTCAGCTGACCAAGTAGAACTACAAACAGGCAGTTTTGAGAGGAGTTTTTGAAGATTAAATTAAGGATAAGGATGTTGGCTTGTTTTCTGAAGATTTGAAGGCTGGGTCATTGTTATCTACATCTGCTGGAGGGTGCACTTTCAGCAATTAGATAGCCAATTTGATGTTGCTATCCTTCCTGTGCTGTCATTCACCTAGTTGTGGGTTTTACTTGAGTAAACATTACTGTGGACTTCATCAGTTTCCTCAATTCTCTCTCCCCCCCACCTTACCTCAGTTCCATCCTTCCAGCTCAGCACCGTCCCCATGACCTGTCCTACCTGACAATCTCCTTTCCTACCTAACCACTCCACCCTCCCCTCTGACCTGTCACCTCCATCCCCTCCCCCATTCACCTATTGTACTCTTCGCTCCCTTCTCCCACCCTCCTCTTTGACCTATCACCTCCATCCCCTCCCCCATTCACCCATTGTACTCTTTGCTACCTTCCCCCACCCTCCCCTCTGACCTATCACCTCCATCCCCACCCCCTGTCACCTATTGTACTCTTGGCTACCTTCTCCCCAGCACCCCCTTCCCTCTCCCCACCCCCCCCCCCCACCCCACCCCCTCCCCATTTATCTCTCCACCCTTGGAGGCTTCCTGCCTCTATTCCTCATGAGGGGCTTTTGCCCGAAACATTGATTTTCCTGCTCCTCGGAAGCTGCCTGACTGCTGTACTTTTCCAACACCACTCTGATCTGAAAACTAAAAAATTACTGTGTACACAATCTCTACTTTGTTCTCACAAAGCGACACCTAGTTATGAGTGGAGAGGCTGGTGAGAAAATTACTTTCATTGTTACCCTCTGATGACCACACTGGGGAACAACAAAGAGACACACCCATTGATACCACAGAAATCATAAAGTTATGTCAAACAGGTAAAAGCATTTTTGGGTTTTCTGGAATTCATGATCAACCTTTTGTATGTGCATGTTAATTATATGTAATATATATATTACTTTTGTAGGTAGTGTTGCCAACAGATTTCTTCAGATAAATTTCACAAATTTCTGGCCAAGAGATGTGTGGATGATTGATGCACCGACAGTACAGCCACATTGGTGTTCACATCTTAGTGCCAATATTATGGCCCGAACTTTCCCAGCTTACTGGAGGTGAGCTGACAGCTGGGAGAAATGGAAGTGTGATGGGGGAATGGGTGCATTGCACACCTGTCTCTACACACACTATGGCCACACTGAAAGGGCCACTGATGGGAGACTGGTAGGTAAACAAGGGGGCCTCCCAACAAACCCATAGAGAAGGCTTCCTTGAAGAGTCCACTGAAGAACACCCTCTCTGCACTCCCAACACCACCACTACCTTTCCAGCCTCACATTGATAATGGCCACCTCCATAACAACATTGACGACCTGGATTCCCTCAGGCTAACCTCTCTCTCCCTTCAATGCCATCTCAGTTTTAGGGCGTCCTCAACCTAACATCACAGCCTCAGCATTGGTCACTGGTAGCAGTGGGGCTGTGAAACTCCTGGCAGTGTTATTGGGCAGACAGCTCTTAGAGGTGTCTTTAATTGGTCGAATCTTAATATGTCACCCAGGGTCCTGTCACCCATTTAAGTGACATCAGCTTCCATTTTCAGCCCTGGATGCTGGACTTGCAGGTAAGCAGAAAAGTTCAGTACCATTAACTTCTTAAAAAAAAATCACTGGATCAAATCCTGGAACTTCCTTTCTGACAGCAGGTACCAGTGGTCCAAGATGGCGGCTCACTACCACCTTCTCAAGGACAGTTAGTAATGGGTGATAAATACCGGCTTTGCCAGCGACACCCACATTTCTTGAATGAATAGTAATAAAACAAAAGTGTACATTCAGTAAAATCTTCTCAATTCAATCCATTAAACAGTAAACAATGTTTCAATGGGTAAATCATTCAAAACATTTACAATTCAGTACAAAAGTTAAGTCACTATAGTCCCTACCAAACTATCAGGTTGCTGTCTGATTGCAGAGATGACTGGTAGTGGTTTACCCTGAGGGTCACTACACATCTGGTGAGGGGAGAGGTTGAGAAAGAGAGTCCTTCATAGTTGCCACAGCTAGTGTGAGAATTGAACCCACACCGTTGGCATCAACTCAGCATTGCAAACCAGCTGGCCACCCAACGGAGCTAACCAACCTCTAAGGTGCACTTCTAAGCTACAGTTTGAACATTGAATCCCAAACTGTACAAATTTATCAAGATTCTCTAAATGATGTTTTATTAAAATTATCATCAGATAGATGGGAAAGTATAGAAGGTAGAAAATAGATCACAAATCAACCCAAAATCACTCACAAAGGTTTACAGAAGCATACCAAGATACAATACGGAAGGCCTTTCCACGATCTTAACCATGGCAGCTCTATGCTTAGGCCTGCTACTTTATTCCCTAAAATCCCACACACTTTCACCCCTCAATTATTACTGAATTCCTTTTGGAACTGATTATTTTATCTGCTTCCACACACTAGGGCAATGCAGTATACAGCATTTCAGATAAGACGTCCCCATTGTTTTACAAAGGAGCCTAAAACCCGTCTCCTTTTGCTTCCCTACCCTTCTCCCGTTGAAAACAATTGATCGTTCCTTTATCGAAATCCTTTATGATTTGGACAACTGCACTAAAAAAATCCATCTCTGCACCGAGAGCAACCGCAGTTTTGTTTTTCTAGATTTACAACATAACTGAAGTTCTTGACTTTCTTCTTAATGAAGAGTACCTGCACTATACTATCCAGTTCGCTACGACTTACTGCAATTGATCATTCAGCAATACGACAGTACTGGAATTCTGCCATTAAACCAAATTTCTGTTGCAATTCACAGACACCTTAATGGGCGAGGATAAATATTATTGCAAATCCAAAATGACGCAGTATTCTATCTCGACTTCTTGTTAATTGTAAAGTCTTCAGCAACTTTACTCCAAAAAAAACAAATCGCTGGGAGGATTATAGAAAAGTTCCCTTTTGACTTACATCAGTTTGTCTTCGAATATGTTATCATAATAGTCTCCGAAAGAATGTGCCATTTCGTTCACTGGGCTTTTATAAAGGCGTGAAAGAAGAGTGATTGATATTCTGCAGAGTGGGGAATGAAAGCGCTGGCCCAGATACCGGGAATGTTGTGTCTGTTTCAGCCCGGGACCAGGTAACCATAGGGATGGGAAACCTCGTTACTTGGGCAACATGACCCATTTCCGAAACGCTCTCTCGTGGACAAAGGTATCGCTTAATGCAACTATGCGGTCAACAAGTAAAGTGCTGCTTGCAGTTCAAGGCTCACTTGTGTGTTGCGTAACCATTTATCAATCACTGTCTAACTTATGCAGTTCACTCAGTCTTCTCAAACTGGGCACTGCAGATGTCCCCTTGGAACAATCAATCGGGGGTGGGTATAACAGGAACATGGCTTAGACCTTTGGACCTGGAACTTTGCTCCTCCCCGTCTTTCTCCCAGTCTAGAATGGAAAAGCACTGCACAGCTGAGGAATGCAGTTTTCAGAATAGTTAAACATTGCGGGGAACCGCAAATTTTACATTAAAAATTAGGAAATGTTGCCAAGAGTCCCAGGGTAGATAGCATCTGATTAGGAACAGAACAGTCACCGTGCAAAAGGAGGCCATTAGGCCCATCGATTTTGTATCTACTCCTCAAATGAACGTCATTACATAACTGCCAATTTCCTGGTTTTTCTCTCTCCACACCCTTATACATTATCTCTTTCCTGTTGAATGTATCAATTGAATCTGCCTCCACCATACTTTCAGGCAGAGCATTCCACCACTCTTACTAAAACACTTTTTCTCACATCACATTTACTCCTTTTGCAAGTGACTTTAAGTTTATGCCCTTTGGATCCTGATACTCTTACCAGAGGGGACCGTTTCGCCCTATTTACTCTATCAAGCGTGAGTGTATGGGTCTGTAGGAGTGTGTGTGTGTGTGTGTGAGTCTATCTGTGAGTGTGCATCTGTCTGTGTGAGGGCGTCTGTTTGAGTGTGCGTGTGTGTGTGCAGTGGGGTCACCTGTAGTGTGACATGAACCCAAGGTCCCAGTTGAGGCCATCCCCATGGGTACCAAACTTGGCTATCAGCCTCTGCCCAGCCACTTTGCGTTGTTGCCTGTCCTGAAGTCTGCCTTGGAAGACAATCACCTGAAGGACCAAGGTCGAATGCCCCGGCCCGCTGAAGTGCTCTCCGACTGGGAGGGAACACTTCTGTCTGTTGATTGTTGTATGGTGTTCATTCATCTGTTGCCATAGCCTCTGCACAGTCTCACCAATGTACCATGCCTCAGGGCATTCTTGCCTGCAGCGTATAAGATAGACAATGTTGGCTGAGTCGCATGAGTACCTGCCACATACATGGTGGGAGGTGTTCCCACGTGTAATGATGGTATCCGCGTCGACACTCTGACATGTCTTGCAAGGTTGTATGCTGTTGTCCAGAAAGCTGGGCAGTTTGCAACAAACATGGCCAGAAGGAAGAGAAAAACAACAAAATTTGCAAATACTTACTTGCTCATCTTACACCCTTCAAAGTGGACCCCCAGTATAACCGGTCCATTCATTTCTATGTATTACTGAATTTTCTTTGCTGGTTTCTGACTCTGGGAGGGGACTATATTCACAGAAGATCGGATGAATGGCCTTCCTGGGAGGAAACAGTTTGTGACAATCAAGTGATTTCTGAGGTGATCCACAAAATACTGCTCAGTTAGAAAGTGAGGACTGCTGATGCTGGAGATCAGAGTCTAGATTAGAGTGGTGCTGGAAAAGCACAGCAGGTCAGGCAGCATTTGAGGAGCAGGAAAATCGACGTTTTGGGCAAAAGCCTTTCATCAGGAATGAAGCCTCATTCCTGATGATGGGCTTTTGCCCAAAAAGTCGATTTTCCTGCTTCACGAATGCTGCCGGACCTGCTGTGCTTTTCCAGCACCACTCTAATCTAGACTCTGGTTGCAGATAGAGTACAATGAAGGCTTACAATGGGGCTGTAGGACTGACATGTGAAGGAACATGGTTAGGATTATATTTATTGGCATTTATGAAAATGAAGGGGGGGGGGTCTCATCGAAACATAAAAGAACTGGGGAGAAGGGATCACTGCAAGAAGAATATTCCTGTTGACCACATAATCTAGAACCAGGGCTCATATTTTAAAGGCATGGGATAGGCCTTCTGGGAGTGAGATAAGGAGAAATCTCTTCACCTAGAGAATGGCGAACCTGTGGAATTCTCTGCCACAAGAAGCAGTTGAGGTCAAAACATTGAATGTTCTCAAGAAAAAGGTAGATATAGTTTTTAGGGAATGGAGAGAAAGTGGGAGCAGGGTACTAAGCTGATCAGCCATAATCATATTGAATAGTGGAGGAAGCTCATAAGGTGTACTCCTGCTCCTGTTTTCTGTGTTTCTGTGTATCTCCAATGATCCACCTTTTGGTGTAGCTGCAGTCACTGTCTTGCCAGGAAATTGACAGAGAAGTGTCAAGGTCATCCAGAATTGGAGTCTTAACAAAGTAAATGCAACTGCCAGTTTGTAACCTGCCTGGGAAAGACTGCCCCCTGAGGAGGTGCATGCTGGTTCAGTTCTGACCTCTTTTCCCACACTGCACCACAGGGCCAGGAAGATTCCGCGAACCAGGTTGCATGACGTTGGATGAAGTGCAGGTGGAAATCTCAAATATTTTTTGGTTGAAGAACCTGTTTTCAAACTGATCAGTAGTCACACAATCCCTTCATCCAGAATGAAAAAACCCAGTAAAACTTACAAATGCTGCATAACAGTTTAACCTGTATACATCAGAACAGTGCTACAGTATGACCAGTATTCTCATTTCCTAAGTATTACTGGTTTTATACTGGTTTTCACCAAACTCCAACAGTAACTTCCTAAATTATTTGTGCATTTATACGTAAGATTTATCAGTAGCCTATTAAAGTGATTTGCTTGAAATGATTCTGATGTACTGGATTTGGCTGTGAGTGTTAATGTGAAACCGTTTACTTTACCTAAGTAAAAAGTTGAATACTACACCAACATAAAAAAAAAGTCTTGGTCTTTTTAGAATGGGAAGAGGCTTGGTGGCTCCCGATTGGAAGGTTGATACTGTATTCTGTTGTGACCTGCCTATGCATCTCACCACCACCTTCTTAAGGGCAACTAGACATATGCAACAACAAACCCTGTTCCAGCTAAAGGTCACTAATCTGGGGTGTAGGTTTGCTCGCTGAGCTGTAGGTTTGATATCCAGATGTTTCATTATCTGGCTAGGTAACATCATCAGTGGTGACCGCCAAGTGAAGCAAAGCGGTTGTTTCCTGCTTTCTATTTATATCTTTCTCCTGGATGGGGTTCCTGGGGTTTGTGGTGATGTCATTTCCTGTTCATTTTCTGAGGCGTTGATAGATGGCATCTAGATCTATGCGTTTGTTTATGGCGTTGTGGTTGAAGTGCCAGGCCTCTAGGAATTCTCTGGCATGTCTTTGCTTAGCCTGTCCCAGGATAGATGTGTTGTCCCAGTCGAAATGGTGGTTTTTTTCATCCGTGTGTAGGCCTACGAGGGAGAGAGGGTCCTGTCTTTTTGTGGCTAGCTGGTGTTCGTGTATCCTGGTGGCTAACTTTCTTCCTGTTTGTCCTACGTAGTGTTTGTGGCAGTCCTTGCATGGAATTTTGTAGATGACGTTGGTTTTGTCCATGGGATGTACTGAGTCTTATAAGTTTGTTAGTTTTTGTTTGAGAGTATTGGTGGATTTGTGTGCTTCTAGGATTCCGAGGGGTCTTAGTAGTCTGGTTGTCATTTCTGAAACTTCTTTGATGTATGGTAAGGTGGTTAGGGTTTCTGGCTGTGTTTGGTCTGCTTGTCGTGGTTTGTTCTTGAGGAATCTGCGCACTGTATTATTTGAGTATCCGTTCTTCTTGAATATATTGTATAGGTGGTTCTCCTCTGTTTTCCGAAGTTCGTCTGTGCTGCAGTGTGACGTGGCTCGTTGGAATAGTGTTCTGATACAGCTTTGTTTGTATATGTTGGGATGGTTGCTGGTGTAGTTGAGTATTTGGTCAGTGTTTGTCGTTTTTCGATATACGCAGGTTTGTAATTCTCCCTTGTCCTTTTTTTCTACTGTGATGTCTAAAAATGTGAGTTTGTTGTCAGTTTCTTTCTCTTTGGTGAACTTTATGCCTGTGAGGGTGTTGTTGATGATGTTAAATGTCTCTTCTATCTTGTTTCGTTTTGTGATGACGAAGGTGTCATCTACGTGGCGGACCCAGATTTTTGGTTTGATGATTGGTAGGGCTGTTTGTTCTAGTCTTTGCATTACCACTTCTGCTATGAATCCTGATAGCGGAGATCCCATGGGTGTGCCATTGGTTTGTTTGTAGATTATGTTGTTGAAGGTGAAGTGGGTGGTGAGGCACAGGTCCACTAGCTTCATGATGTTTTTGTTGGTAATGTGATTGATGGTGGTTGGGGTGTGTGTGATGGTCTCTTCTAAACGTGTGGTAAGTGTTTCCTTTGCCAGGTCGATGTTGATGGAGGTGAACAGTGCTGTTACGTTGAATGAGATCATTGCTTCGTCTTCCTCTATTTTGGTGTTTTTGATGATTTTTAGGAATTCCTGGGTGGAGTGGATGGAGTGCTGTGACTCTTCTACTAGGTATTTCAGTCTTGTGTATAGTTCTTTGGCCAGTCTGTAAGTCGGTGTTCTGGGTAGTGAGACTATGGGTCTGAGGGGGGCTCCTGGTTTATGGATTTTTGGTAGTCTGTAGAATCATGGGGCGTTGGTCCCGTCGGGTTTCATTTTCTGGAATTCTGTCTTGTTTAATTGTCCGGAATTGTGTAATTTTCTTAGGAGATATGTAATTTTGTTTCCTAATTGTGGGGTCGGGTCTAGCGCCACCTTTTGGTAGGTGTTGATGTCTGCGAGTAGTGCATTGGCTTTCTCTATGTAGTCCCTTCCGTTCAGGGTGGCTGTGAGCCGACCTTTGTCTGCAGGTAATATAATGATGTTTTTTGTCTTTTTTGAGATTTTCTAGGGCTTTCTTTTCTTGTGTGTTCAGTTTGTTTCCTTCCCTTTTTCGGCTCAGAGTAGGTGCAACTGTCTGTCTGATCGTTTGTTATTTTTCTTCCGTGAGGTTGTTGTCCTTCAATGTGGTTTCTAATGCCGCTAGGAAATCCTTCTTGTCAGCGTCTCGGTAATTGAAATTTAGTCCTTTTACTAGTACTGCTTTTTCTGTGTCTGATAGGGTCCGGTCTGATAAGTTCTTTATCCATGCCCCTGTGTTATCAGTTTTGTCTTTTTTTGTGAGTTTGTCAAGTGTTTTCTTCAGGTCCCGATTTTTCTTTATCTGTGTTTATCGTTGTTTGGTGTTTATGGCTCGTTCTACCGCGTCTGTCCATTCTTGATTTGTTGCTTGTTTGAATAACGGTTTTTGGTGCGCAATTTCCCCGTTGTATTTTCGGAGTCTGTGGTGGGCGTCATTGATTAGTTCTCGGAGCATTCTGTGGCCGTTTTCTTCTGTTAAATTTCTGGCTTGAGGTGTTGTTATCGGCGGTTTATATTAGAGACATTTTGGCAGTACCTGTTTTCTCAAACATTCATGCAGGAAGTACAGTTGTTCATGGATGGAACTCTCTCGGATGGCATTCCTTTCCCATCTTCGGGCCAGTTGTAGCATGTTGCGCCCATAGGTTTTCACAAGGTTTGTGAAGGTTTGTAGTTCAGTTTGAGGTTTAGGGTGTATGTTTGCTCGCTGAGCTGTAGGTTTGATATCCAGACGTTTTATTACCTGGCTAGGTAACATCATCAGTGGCGACCTTCAAGTGAAGCGAAGCTGTTGTCTCCTGCTTTCTATTTATGTCTTTCTCCTGGATGGGGTTCCTGGGGTTTGTGGTGATGTCATTTCCTGTTTGTTTTCTGAGGGGTCAGTAACCTGGTACTCTGTATGTGGTATTTCTGTCATTGCTACGCTGTCCATTACCATGGCAGCGGCTTTAGTCTGGGTCAGGTGACAGGCCCTGCCTTTTTTCATTTATTTACTCATGGGATGTGGGCAGAGTTTGTTGCAAATGTTTATTTGCCCTTAAGAAGGTAGTGATGAGATGCCTTCTTGAACTGCTGCAGTCCATGTGCTGTAGGTAGACCCACACTTCCGTTAGGGAAGGAATTCCAGGATTTTGATGCAATGACCCTGAAGGAACAGCGATATATTTCCAAGTCAGGAAATTTGGACTTGCCTCCATTCTCAGCGAAGGAAGCTTGGTTTGATTGTCAATCCCTGGCCCTTGGTCAAGGCTGACTTGGTGATTCCATTTACTGCCCAATAGCAGCAAGTCCTGAGAGTCCAGCTTTGGGATCTTTGTGAATCTATCAGATTCTATCAGTCCAAGACTCTTAAGTATTATTATGATTTTTTTTGCCAGATCCAGCAGGAGAAAAACAAAGAAACATGAATAAAAATAAATAACAAAAAAATTAAAATCTTAAGGGAAGCATTGTGTCTAAATGCTGAGAGACTGCAGATTATACAAGAAATTGAAAACTGCTGGTTTACAGCAAAAAATTAGGAACACTAATTTATTATTAATTATTACAAAGGGAATTGAATATGGAAGTAGCGGTGTTACGCTTTAGTTATACAAGGCATTGCTGAGACTTCATCTGGAATATAGTGCATAGTTAGAGTCATATAGTCATAGAGATGTACAACACGGAAACAGACCCTTCTGTCCAACTCATCCATGCCAACCAATATCTTAACCTAAGCTAGTCCCATTTGCCAGCACTTGGCCCACATCCCTCTAAATCCTTCCTATACATATGTCCATGCAGATGCCTTTTAAATGCTGTAATTGTACCAGCCTCCACCACTTCCTCTGGCAGCTCATTCCATACACGCACCATCCTCTGTGTGAAAAAGTTTCCTGTTAGGTCCCTTTTACATCTTTCCCCTCTCATCCTAAACCTACATCCTCTAGTTCTGGCCTCCCTCAACCCTGGGAAAAGACTGTGTCTATTTATCCTATCCATGCCTTTCATGATTTTATCAACCTCTATAAAGTCACCCCTCAGCCTCTGACTCTGAGGGGAAAACAGCCCCAGCCTATTCAGCCTCTCCCTCCCAGCTCAAATCCTCCAGCCCTGGCATACTTTTAAAGAAAACATGTAAATATGTTGGAAGCAATTCAGAGAAGTATTACCAGACAGTACCTGAAATGCTTGTTTCATAATAAAGGAGAGGCTAAGCTTGTGCCACGGGAATGTAGCAAAGTAAAAAGTGATTTGCTTGAAACAGATAAGATTCCAAGGAGTATTGACAGGGTGAGTATGGCAGGGATCTTACAGGATAACCTCAAACTATCGGGTCAGTGTTTAAAACTTAGTTGTTGCACTTTTAAAAAAAGAGATTAAGTGTTTTTTTTTCTCAAAGAAGGTTGTCAGTGTTTGGAACTCCCTTCATGGAAAGGTGGGAGAGACAGAGTTCTTGTTTGTTTTTAATGCAGACACTTGTTAAGCATGGAGGGTGTGCCGTGGGTGATACCTGCTTAACAGGGGTAGATGGGAATGTAGGTTTAGAATTACAATCATATCTGCCAGAATCTTATTACATAGCGGAGCATGCTCACGGGTGTCACATGGCTTCCTCCTGCTCATTGTCCATAACTGATTGCTTATTGTGTCCAACCATGCAATGCACTAGGCTCCTGGGGTTGACACTGAGTCTCACAGTATTTGACGTCTCAGCAGTGTCACTCAAGTGAAAGAAGAAAACAAAAAATAACAGTTAACCGTGTATGTCCCACCCCCACCATCTCAGCAAGTTACCTTGCTCATATTATCGTGTGGAACCCTGGAAATACTCTACAGACCCCCAAGGATCCTCAGATTCCAGTTTGAGAACCATCAGTCCAACATCTTCCAGTTCTGTCAACTTGAGAACTATTCCATTGTTTGTGCTTCCCATACATCCACATGATGTTAGTGGGAAGCTAATGCAAAGCAGTGTCAGATGTTGCTCAGCTGTAAAATCTCTGCAGATTGGAGTGTGAATCTAAGCCAGTCAGCACTACTTAGTCAGGACTTGGCGCTAGATACGTTTTTAAAAGTGAGTTTAACCTGAGAAAGATCCAAGCTCCGGCCTCCAAGATTTACTAATGTATCACTGGAGACCTTCATGTAGGAGATAAATAGGAGAGAGATCCACTTTCCACAGGGGACCTGGAGATTCTCCAGGCAGATACTGTGAAGTTAGTCAGAGCTGTCAGGACCAAAGTCAACAGTGTAGGCACAAGGACTGGGGTTATAGTGCTGCAAGAAATTCAATCATTGACACTTATGGTCCATGTCTGTGAATATACTTTCAAATTTCAGTTTATCGCCAAGTGAACTAATCGCCTCAGACATTGCTCAGTTCACCATTCCTCATCACTCACAAGCTGCACGAATCACAATTCGGAGCTCACATTCATTGTTCACCCTCACATCCATTCACTTGCATTCCCCAAAACATATTGAACCACATCAAGTAACACACTTTGCTGTCTCTTACAGAACCACAAGCAGCAGCAGTTACCAGGCAGAAGACTGGCCTTGCTACAGGCCCTCACCCTGACAGATGAACCATTGGAATGGACATGACTGAGGCTGTAACCAGCAGTGGGGCTGACCCTATGATGGGAACAGCACCCTGATATCTACTCCTCACACTACATCTCCCTTATCCCACAATCTTTCCTGATTTACATACTTCAGGGAGTTGTTAGTTTTCTTACCTCTTGCCTTCCTCTCCCAGTTTTCCTGACACCCCAACCTTCGTGCCTTAAACATCTCAGTCAACCAAGAAGCGCAAACAACAAAAACAAGAAAAAGAGGCAATTGATGATGAAAGACATCGGTTTGCTCTGACATGTTTGAGATACTGACACGGCACCACTTTCTTTCATGGACAAAGTAGAGCTGATATCTGCACGTGATGAAACACATGGGAGTGGGAATAGATAATTCAGCTCAAAGAACCTGCCCTGCTATTCAAACTGGTCATGGTTGGGCATCTACCTATACCCCTGGCACAAGTGGCCTGCAGTGGAGGAAGGTCACATGAATTCTGCTCCAGAGAACTCAGATGGGAACTTTGGGGCAGAGTACAGAAGGGCAGCCAATGGGCGTGCATGGAGAAATAGATTGCATTGGCAGGCAAACCTACTTGGCAGTTGAGGGACATGGAGGATTCTGACACTCAACTTGGCACAGGGCTGTGTGCAGAGCTTAGAGCCCCTCTTTTCCAACATGGAATTTGTGCTGAACTCCAGTACAACCCTCATGAACCTGACTACCATGCAATGTCTGATATCACAGTTTCCAGCCAGCATAAGCAGAAGCCAACTAATGTCTGAACGCTACATTGGAACTCCAGAATTAGGTCATACAGAAGCAGTTTCTTGATGAAGGGCTTATGCCCAAAACATTAATTCTCCTGCTCCTCAGATGCTGCCTGACCTACTGTTCTTTTCCAGCACCACACTCTCCAGCATCTGCAGTACTCACTTGCTCCTAGACACAGCTTGTTGCCACAAATTTGCTGCCATTATGGCAGCAGATACAGGGATTCAAAGGAGCTTGCAGGCTGTCATGACAGCACAGCAATTTGGTGGATTGGTAGGATTTCTGCACTATTGTCCCAATGGAGTGACAGTGGCACTGAGTTGCAGGTCCCTCCTGACCTCTCTCTCTCTGGAGATGACAATATTCATTTGCCCGGCAGTGTCGCTCTATCAGAAAGCTTGTTTTTGCCTGCCAACTGGCCCAGTCAGACTGCCTCTGCCCTTGCTCATGGTGCAGTCTAAAGCCAGGCCTTTGGTCAGGACTGCATGGGCCAATACTGCAAAACCATCTACAGATCCACCCCCAATGGAATCCAGTGAACTCTGTCACCCAGGAATGTAGGTTTCGAGTTATAGAGAAAGGATGAATAGTCTGGGACTTTTTTCGCTGGAGCATAGGAGGTTGCGGGGTGACCTTACAGAGGTTGTTAAAATCACGAGGAATATAGGTAAGGTGTATTTTCCGTAGGGTAGGGGACTGAAGACTAGGGGGCAATCACAGCATTGCTTAAACATCCTAGTGGCTTGCTCAATGCTATTTTAATGTGTTTATCCCAGCAGTGAGTACACATAGTTAACAAGAAAGAAGGTAAGAAACTCAATGAATTTAAACAAAAACAAAGTGAAGCAGGTTAGAAATATCTTGACTGTTTGCAGCATCTTCAGAATGGATGAAACATCTCCATATCTCAACAAAATTAGGCAATATTTGTTTTTGAGCTGTTAGATTGGAGATGTCACAATGTAAGATAAAACAAGAGAAATTCCAGTTTCAGGTACTTGTTCTGTGTTGAGCAGTTAATCTCAACCGGGCAACGTTTTAGGATACAAGAATCAGTTTTAGCTCCTCTGGATCAATGACAGATAATTACACATCCTGACACCAATCCCATGCTAAAAATGTGCACTTATTACTACCAAGTCAGGACAGGAATGAATACAATTAGAATACCCCACTCCCCCACTCTTGGTTTTGATGAAAAATGAAAGAGCTGCCAGTCTTTGCATATGGAGAATTAAGAAGTTTGAGAAAGGAAAGTGGAAAGTGGCAGAAATGTAACAATGCAGCAAAATGGAAAAATACCATCCAAGTGAAAGATGCTATTCTGAGGTTCAGCCTATGACATAGACGACAAACGTGAGTCTTGCTCTAATTGCATTGTGCCTGATCCAGAAATAGTTGCTGGTGGTGTTGGGAATCTGAAATGGAGATTTAAGTGCCAATATTCTGTACCTTCATGAGAAGCAAATTAATTTTAAAGGAAGAAAAACAAATAAATAATCTACTTATAAAAGACTGATCAGGCAAAGCCTCCTTTCTCTAGAACATTAACAATCTTGTTAATGTTGCTCTTGCTTTGCGCACCTCCTGTGCAGCTGTAACCAGTATGACTCACTCTGTCCAAGCACTCTATGATGGTATGTCCTTGCTTAATATGATCTGCCCGTACTACTCGCAAACAAAGCTTTTCATTGTACTTAGGTACACGTGACAATAAATCAAATCAAATTAAAAATTGACCTGTTAGAGATCTCAAAAATTCTGCAGAGGTTTGATTGGGTAAATGTGGAGAAAATATTTCTATTTGTGGGATCAGGGTTGAATCTAAAACTAATGGTCTTAAACAGTCCCCCTAATAAACCCAGTAAGAAATTCTGTGTAAAAATCTCTGTCCTGAGAGTAGTAAGGATGTGGAACTTGCTGCTGCATAGTGATGAAGCAAATAACATGGGTATATTTAAACGCTGGGTAGACATAAGGTTGGAGAAAGGAATAGAAGGACATTTTGATTAGATTAGATGTAATAAGGTAGGAAAAGACGCAAGTGAAGCACAAACGTTAGAAGTGATGTGTTGGAATAAGTGCCCTATTTCTGTGTTTACTGAAGGAAGTGTGGTTTAAAAATTAGCTGAAACTAGCATTTAGATTCTGAGCTTTTGTCTACCATTACAACATAATGTATGTTTTGCATCTTGTAAAAAAAGTGTTGGAAGATTTCAAAAGAAAGGGAACATCTTAAAATAGTCTCCCACTTCTTCCAAATAAAAGCGACCTATCCATAATTCAGGAATAAATTCAAGGTTCCAAAAGATCTCAAAAATGTATATTTTAATTAGTTTTTGAATTAAAATTTGTACACTTTCTTTAAAAATACATCACAAACATCAATCACAAAAAATCAACACCACACTGTCAAGACCTCAACTGTAAACAGATTATGAAGTAATTCAAGATCTATTGAGCATCTGATGCAGTAAATCATCTCCTAAACTGGATTATAAAATATGCAGAATACAGCATCAGTCACATAAGCAGCTTCCATTCAAATGTAATTTTCTTTAAAAATAAATCTCAACATATTGCAGCACCAAATCTTGTTTTCAACATCAGCCAATTTGTGGCTTTAATTTTCATTGGTCTAGTTTTCTGATGACAATTCATATTGATTAGTCATTAGTTGTCTTTTTATCTAATGGGATGTATGATTTATATAAAACATCCACTAAAAAAGGGAACATTTCAAGGAATTAGTGAAAGTGTAAGTCATTTGTGGTAGATGCTTGACAACACACACTAATATGTATTCCAAATCATACCCCATGAGTGTTACTGGACATTTTAAATTATTTTAATACCATTCAGTGGCTTTTAAATGAACAATACATTTTCTTCCCTGTTGTCAAGCTTTAATAGAATATATAGGCATGTAAAAAACAACAATATTGTCCCATTGGAGGTGATAAATGGCAACATACTGTAAAATGTTAACAGAAAATATCATTTGTGCTTTGACTCAGCAGTAGTCTATCTTTGTATCAATATAAGCACCTGAAAATTGACACGTCAGAATGTTAGAAAAAGTGGAATTAATCCAGCATTATAATTACTGACAACAGAACTGGGATATTCTCAAATGACAAACTATTTTGTGATTCTGTAAATGGCGGTTAAAGTGCAACCTGCTACTATACATCTAGTAAACACCAATATTTCCATGAGGATGGTTACATTTTAGTTGAAGGCTAACGTTTGAGAAAAAACACTGATGATTAATTTTAATCTGTGCGGGATTTATGTCCAATTGGAATACAAGGATCCAAGAAATCCACGAGATCATCATTGTAAAGTGGAGATTTTAAGTGGCAGCATAATCCTAGATTCCATGTAGCGGATCAAGGGAACTGTAAAAATTGAGACACAAGGATGGAGTTAACCATTTCATCACAAACATCACTTATCCTTTGTCACTCAATGTAATGGGTCCATGTTAAATGAGATAAACTCTTGTATAATTTACGTTAAGACTTTAATCATGGATAAATAGGTTCACTTTGCTTGTCATCACAAAACGCATCAGTTAATAACACCAATAACTTGCATTTATGTTGGTTTTCTAACATGGAAAATTATCCTAATGTGCTTCATAGAGTTGTAAGGAAGAAGATTAAATAATGAACCAATAGACAAAATCCAAGAATGGTGACCAAAAACGTGGTCAAAGTCATGAGTTTTGTTTGGCCTACTTTGGTTCCAGGTGCCTCAATGCCTCAAATTTAAAGTTTCCACCCTCAATTCAAATTCCTCCATGCCCTCTCCATTCCCTTCGTCTGTGTCCTCCTCCAACAGAACAAGTCTGAAGTCTCAATCTTCCCTTCACACCACCATTTAACTTCAGGCATCCAGGCCACAAGCTCTGGAATTCTTGCCCTAAAATTCTTCTCCTTTAAGACCCTCTTCATTAAAACTGAAACTATTGGCAGGTTATCACTCCTAATACTGCCTCCTTTGACCTGGCATCGATCATTTGCTTTCGAGTATTGTCAAGATACTTTCTAGAGTCATACAGCATGGACACAGACCCTTGAGTCCTACTTATCATTGCTGACCAGACATCCCTGTCTGACCTAGTCCCATTTGTCAGCATGTGACCAATCTCCCTCTAAACCAGTCCTGTTCATATGCACATCCAGATGCATTTCAAATGCTGTAATTGTACTCGCTGTTACAGATATGTTGTTTTCTTCCAGGACTTTAAAGTAAACGGAAGTAGGAAGAATTCGAAAATATGAGGCCTAGGCAAAGGAAGGTGTGCCAATGGAAGGAGGAAAGGCACAAGAGAATGGAGTCAGAGGAAGAGGGTCAAGGCTGGAATGATTGGACATAAGGGCAAATACTGAAGACATGTCAAGGTAGGCTTTAAACAGAAAGATAAAACTTGCTTGATTCATGGAACAGGACCTTGAGAGTTAGTATATGTCATTCCTGAAGAAGGGCTCATGGCTGAAATGTCGATTCTCCTGCTCCTTGGATATTGCCTGATCTGCTGCGCTTTTCCAGCAACACATTTTCAGCTCTGATCTCCAGCATCTGCAGTCCTCACTTTCTCCTAGTTAGTGTATGTCAGCAAGATTTCATATGTAAGGATCAATAAGACTGAAGTCGGGAGGAAGACAGTTGTCTTGAGTCATACATAAAACAAAGGATGATGGTTATGGTTGTGGAAGTCAATCACCTCCATCCTTGGAGGTGGTCAGGGTAGTGTCCTTGACGTTCAATGGCATTATCATTGCTGGATCCCTCACTTTCAACATCCTGTTTCTTACCAAACATTAACTAGAAACTGAGCTGGACCAGCCACATAAATACTGTCAGGGGCATCAGAATCCCGCACGCAAGTAACTCACTTCCTGACTTTGCAAAGTCTGTCCATCATCTACAAGGTACAAAACAGGTGAGTGATGGTATATTCCCCATTCCTCTATTTCTTTGTTGTTCATAGAATCACAAAATTCCTACAGTGTGGAAGCAAGTTATTTATTCCATCGAGTCCACCCTGACCCACTGAACAGTATCCTACTCACCCTATCCTTCTAATCTTGAATTTACCATGGCTAACCCACCTGGTCTGCACATCCCTGGACATTAGGGGCAACTTAGCATTGCCAATCCACCCTAACCTGCACATCTTTGGACTGTGGGAGGAAACCCACACATACACTGGGAGAACATGCAAACTCCACAAATTCGCCCAACAGTGGAATTGAACCTGAGCGCTGTGAGGAAGCAGTGCTAACCACTGAGCCACCATGCTGCCTCATTTACAGTCACAATCCTAATACTCCCTTTCTAGTAACACTGTAGATATCCATATCCTAAAGAAGACATCATCACCTCAAGGGAAATTAGGGATGGGTAATAAATGTTAGCTTAGTCAGGACATCTTGTGACTGAATTCAAAATCTTTTCTTTCTAGTTGTTGTTTTGTATCCAGAATGAAATGTCATTGAGGACAAAAAACATGAATCATAGCAATGGCTTAGATGAATCCTGATGAGACCTTTATCCAAGAGTAACTTTACTGCACATTTATACTGGAGCAGAACTGTTGTCCATCATTGCTTAGTTTAGTGCATTATTTAATTAGCATGAAGCACCATTAGAATAGAAATTCCACAGAAATGCTGCAATTATCCCTCCTCCACCCAGGCAATCTTACAAGAAAAAAGCAGATTGTCCTATTTGAAAGTATTGTACCAGATTATATAGGGCAACAATATACAGCAGCATAGCTAGAAACATAGCATATATTGTAAATGTGTTTCTGATTCTGGCTGTCAGAGTTATAGACATGTATTTAACAGTAAGTGTATGCTGCGGGAATAGATTTTAAATATAAGGTGCTTAATTGAAAGCAAGCTTTTGACTTTTAAAATATGATATCTCAATGGACTTCTTTTATCTCCGCTGTTTCATCTTCATCTTATTAAAAGATCTGCTGCCACTTTATTGAGACTTGCGATTGTTTTTGTGTTTATTGTGGAAATTCTCAGTGCTTAGTAGATAGTCTGTGGGTTACCTGTATAATAGACACACTCATCCCATCCGGACTTTTGCCAGGCTGCATCCCGTGTTTCCTGTCTGGATGCAAGGTCTTTGTAAGCTAGAGTTGATTGGGGACATAAAAGGAAAAATAAAATAAAGCATTTTTATTACTTGTCAATTCTGATTGGTGTTGGTTGGCTAAGGAAGGAGAACCTATTTTCATCAGATGTTGGTAAACAGAAGATGCACATTTAAGTTTATTACTAAAAGAACCAGAGGGAAATAAGAACACATTTTGTTTTAATAAGGCAAATTCATAACACAGGAAATGCACCAACTAAAATGCTGTTGGATGTAGGTTTATTATTAACTTTCAAAAGAAAATTGGATATATTCCCGAGAAGGAAAGACACAATATGATAAATTATATACCACAGAAGGAAGCTATTCTATGAATTTATTCCAACTTTCCAAGGCTTAGCAATGAACAAATAAAGCCTTGTGAATTCTATCATGTCAATAAATCATATAATACTTTAATAATTAAAGTCAGCTTGTGTGACAAAGATAATTCTCTACAATCCAAACAGTTAAAATCAATAATTGCACAAACTAGGGTCATTAGATTAGATTAGACTTACAGTGTGGAAACAGGCCCTTCGGCCCAACAAGTCCACACCGACCCGCCGAAGCGAAACCCACCCATACCCCTACATTTATCCCTTACCTAACACTACGGGCAATTTAGCATGGCCAATTCACCTGATCCGCACATCTTTGGACTGTGGGAGGAAACCGGAGCACCCGGAGGAAACCCACGCAGACACGGGGAGAACGTGCAAACTCCACACACAGTCAGTCACCTGAGTTGGGAATTGGACCCAGGTCTCAGGTGCTGTGAGGCAGCAGTGCTAACCACTGTGCCACCGTGCCGCCCACGATATTCATTTCTTGAAAGAAGTTTGAGAAATTAAATATCTGATTCAATCAGAGCCATAACAATCCATTATGAAACTGTTTCCCACATGGATGGATACCGTTTTCAATTTATTGCTCCAGTGTTAAAAACAATTTGATGTTTTTTCAACTGATCCACAACTCCAAGTTATGTGCTGGGGTGGCCAATTTAAAACCTACCCCAAATTCACAAAGATTTTTGAGAAACATCATTTTATTTAACTTACCCCAAAGGTGATGCACCACGTAAAGGTCACCAACCAGTGAAAAGAATCCACCGACAGCTTCATTGTTTTCCTGACGGAATCGAATTGCTCGGGCCCTGAGGACAGTCAGAAAATTTAAATAGTTTCAAAAACAACTAAAAGTTGCATTATCTATCGTCCTGGTCAGGTATGAGACAAAGTAAATGCAGGAAGGATTTCCTGATGGTAGTGAATCTCGAGCCAGGGCTCACAGTCTATGGATACAGGGTAAAGCATTTCGAACTGAGAGGAAGAGAAATTTATTTCACCAAGAGAGTGGTGAATTTGTCAAATTCTGTGTCACAGAAAGCTGTTGAGGCCACGACACTGAATGTTTTCAAGATGATGTTAGATACAGCTCTTGTGGCGAAAGGGATCAAAGGGCAAGGGGACAAAGTGGGAATCGGGCAATCAGCCATAATTATATTGAATGGCTAAGCAGACTCGAAGGGCTGAATGGCTACTCCTAATCTTATTTTCTATGTTTCTACAAAATGATTGTTGACATATCATATTGTGAAGGAAAGGGGATGATGTGTTTCTTATTAATTATTTCCAATTACACTTTATTCATAATGTGCTCATGTCATTTCCCATCTACAATCTCTTCCTGCTCTAGTGCAAAAAAAAATTATGATTTAGAAAGGAATTGCAAATGAATAATGTCAGTGTTTGGACAAAATGACAACTAATGAACAACTAAATATACAGCCAGGCAGTAGAGAACAACGTTTCCAGAGATTGTGCCAGTGAAAGACATGCACTAGTAAAACCACATTTGCAGCAGTATTTAGAACTGGCCATCTTGTTGCAAAAATCATATATAAATATTGGAAAGAGTGCAGAGACAAACAATATGTCAAATGCATAAAGGATGGGCTAGGATGAAACATGAGAGAAGATCAAACCAAACCCATCAGCATGGATTTTAACAATGTCGCACATGGCAGCTGAGAATTATAGATTTATGAGATCCAAGGGAAAGTGGCATGTTAAATCCAAAATTGGCCAGTGTCAGGAAACAAGAGGATTATGGTCAATGGGTGGTTTTGTGACTAGAGGCTATTTCCAGTGGGATTCTACAGGGTGATGTACTGGGTAAAAAATGAGCATTTCAAACTAAGCTGGGGAAGGAAGGTTGGTGAACATAAATTTAAATGGAAAGAAGAAATACCACAATATTTCTGGACTCATGTTACATGAGATACTAAATCACAAATGAGATTCAAAGTGGATGGTGAAATAGGAGGCTGATGTTATTAAAAGAACAGGGACTGATATGCTGAATCATCTTTTCCTGCTTCATTTTTAAGTTGTTGAAGAACTGGCTTGTGGAGGCCCTGGTTTTGGTTAAGGGAGGAAGAGGGATAGCAAAGCAAAGAGGGGAAAGAAATTATATGTGATTGAGCATTTAAAATTTAATTTTGTTAATATTCATTCACGGTTGTTGGTGAACATCCCTAGTGGCTCTTGAGGATGTGGTCAAGAGCAACCATCTTGAACTGCTGCAGTCCATGCGGTTCCAGTATTCCCACAGCACTGTTAGCAAGGAGGCTTCAGGATTCTGATCCCATGACAAATATCACCCTCACCTTGACCTCCTTCCACCTATCCCACCTCCATCGCCCCTCCCCCTAGTCCCTCCTCCCTACCTTTTATCTTAGCCTGCTTGGCTACTCTCTCTTATTCCTGATGAAGGGCTTATGCTCGAAACGTCGAATTCTCTATTCCTGAGATGCTGCCTGGCCTGCTGTGCTTTGACCAGCAACACATTTGCAGAAAGGCAATATAACTCCATATCCAGGACACTGTGACTTGGAAGGGAACCTGTAGGTGGAGCTGTTTTCACTTGTCTGTTGCCCTTGTCCCTCTCAGTTGTAAAGGTCAAAACAACCTTTTGGACCAGAGCTGTCATGATGCATGGTGAAGCGTGAATGTTTTAGGACGGTGGATAGGTTCTAGCAGGCTGCTTTGAATGGACAGTGTTCAGCTTCCTGATTGTGGCACTCATCCAGGCAATTAATACAAGTACAAATCAAAGAATTGCAGATGCTGGAAATCTAAAACAAAAACAGAAATTGCTGAAGAAAACTCAGCATCCCTGGCAGCACCCACGGAGAGAGAAACAAGAGTTAACATTTCGAATCCAGTGATCCTTCTTCAGAATTAGTACAAGTATATTGCCAAATGTTCCACAACTGGGTTGGAGGGATTCAAAGGAAAATTTGAAGGCACAGAAATGCCATTTCAGAAGAAGGTTTCAAGATAGATTTTGAGGGGCTTAGGGAAAAAAAGTTTTCTGCTATTCTCGGAGAGAGATCTTCAGTTTCACATGAGCCTGAACATCATAACAAGTGAGTCAGCGTGCAATTTTAAATGAGTCCTCTAAATAATTCACAGACACCTGGAGATTGATTAATGAGTGGGTGAACATATTACAATGAACAGCCTCAACAACTGAGAACGTTGAATATTATCAAACCAAAATAATTAACTTATGTCTTTTTCTATAAATCTCATTAGGTAATACTGATCACATGACTGTACAAACAGTAACAGTTACACAATCTCATTAGCCAGCTTTTGTCACGTGACTATTTATACAATTGTTTGCACGACCTCATTGGTTGTTACCAAGGCCTTGCCTGATATGATTGTTCCAATAGCTATGGAGTAATGCGGTTACAGGCAGGCCAGACAGGTTTAGAATTTTTGTGGCTTTTGTTTCCATCGTTTTGGCAGCTGACTCATTTATAAACATGAACAGGAATTTAAGCTTCACAGAGAATTTAAAATAGAGACACTCCCAAAGTGACCTTTCACTTCAGGACTGGACTTTGGCCTAGCTCAATCTCTGCAGCACCGTGCAAATAGAAAGACCTGTCTGAGCTGAACAATCCAGGCAGCAGCTTGCTGTGTTTCATTCAGCTACAGCTGCTTTGCTCCCTTTCCCTTCGACTCTTGAACTCAGTCAGGGAAGTTGACAAATGGGACTGTAGACAGTACGTGCGTTGCTTTCTAGCATGACTTGGAATTTTAAACAGACTCACAAGCCAGCTCAAAGAAAGCCACTGACTCAGTTGATGTTCTGATTTGTTCAATAAATCAGCCGCTGTGACTTTGGCATTCAGCAAGTGTCCTCCACTAGTTGGAAAACAGCATTCTGAAATAGGTTTTCGACTTGACAGATCATTTGTTCCACTTTTGGCGATGAGAAAACTTCAGGCAACACAGAATCCCTACAGTGTGGGAGCAGGCCATTCAGTGGTCCCAGCCAGACCATCCTATCCCTGTAATCCTGTATTTCCTATGACTAATCCACCCAATCTACACATCCCTAGGCACTCTGGGCCATTCCACTTAACCTGCACATCACCGGACTGTGGGAAGAAACCAGAGCACCCGGAGGAAACCCACACAGATAAAGGAAGAATATCTGGGGATTATCTGTCTATTCACCCAGCAGCAAACACATGACATGTTTCTTCAGAAACACACCTGGATCCTGCTGGAATTCTGGCAAGAAACTGATGGAATTCCTTCTGGAACTTCAGCCCCACTGTTTCAAATCAAACTCTGTGAGGATATAATGCAAAAGGCTCTTTGCATTGTGCCCACGAACGGAAACAGTTATGAGGAAACAACAACAAAAAGAAATTTATTTATTTACTTGGTGTGGCTGAGGGGCAGAGGTTCAGTGTAATTGATTCATAATGAATCTATGAATTTAATATGACCATTGGAAGTCCTCTAATTCCAGGAAAAGGAAATGATTGGTCTTTATAAGAGATACGAAACAGTATTTGAGTAACAAAGATTTCCAGTCTCTACACGTTGTATGAAATATTGCGTAAAGAGGCATTTCGTGTTCCAAGCCTTGCTTACTCCTCAAGTTCACTGAAAATTAACTTACATGGCGTGGTTCAATTTTTTTCCTTATAGCCATAGAATATGTGCTGAGCCTATTCACAAAAATTACGTATATGTATGTATGTACATAATCCATAGTGTTATAGGATTAAAATGCATGAAGCAATGCATTCTTTTGCAGGAGGGACTGTCTTATGGAGGAGGGGGTGAGCAGTTTGGGCCTGTACTCATTGGAATTTGAAAGAACGAGAAATGAAACATACACGATACTTAGAGGCCTTGACAGGATCGATGCAAAAAAGGTTTCCCCTGAAAGAGAGTGTGGGACACAGGGCAAAATCTCAGGGAATGGGGTCACATGTGTAAGATCGAGATGGCGATGAGTTTCTTCTCTCAGGGATAGTGAATCAGTGGAATCCTTTACTACTGAGGGCTGTCTGGGATGGATTGTTAAATATATTCGAGGCAGAGATAAACAGATTTTTAATCAGTAGAGGAGTCAAGGATTATGGGAAAAGACAGGAAAGTGAACAGTTGATCAGATCAGCCATGGACTCACTGAAACGGCTCTGCAGACCTGGTGAGCTAAATGGGTCTATTTCTGTTCTTCTGTCATTTGGAGATATACAATTAGGATCTGTTTAATGAATTTACACATTTTTCAATAGGTTATAGTGGGATAATAAAAATGGCATTCATACAATTAAGATCAGAGATTTCATCATTTGAAAACTGAAGTGAAAATGTACAGAATTTCCTTGCCCTTCAAGACTTTCCTCTTTCAATGTTTCAAAAACTGATTTAAGAACTGCAGCGCACCAGTGTAACTTCAAACAACTGTAAGAAACTGAGTAACACTGACTGAAAGCAGCTTTAAATTTGACAGACATGCTGAAAGGATTGATAGACTGGGGAGATTACCCGCAGACAAACCCAGGGATAATGGTTATGTTGCTGGCAGAGAAATGGACAATGGTAGGAAACTTAAATTCCAATTCCAAGATGGCATCTGGAGGTTGTAACTTAAAATGTTAACAACTAAATCTGAAATAAATGCTAATGTCAGTAATTCTGGATGGAATTTTGTGCCCTGTGATAGTTTTGATGGCAGGAAGGTAGGCAGGTAGTGATTCTGCTACCTTCCCACTTCCATCCCAAATAAGTCCTGGGACAGGAATACTCATAGATGGCCTTCCAGGCCCACTAGCCACCTGAGACCTTAAAGTGTCTTTAAGGCCTAATTATGGACTTCATCTTGCTATCGCTGTTAATAAACTAGTGGTGAGCAGTGGATCTCGCCAGTCAGGATTTATACCTGATTGAAGGGCCTGGTATGAGGAAGGGTTTTACTGAGAGACACCCACCCTTGCTGCCAACCTCCCCATGCCTCCCATCACCACTCGCCTCTGGCCTGAGATCCAATGCTGATCCTCGGATTTGGGTTGGTGCTGTACCAGCAGCAGCCACCAGCTCCTTGCCCATGCGACAGTTTAATGGAATTCATGGCAGAGAGACATACACCCCCTACCCTTCATACTGGAAAAGGCCAGTCACTGTGACTTGTCTGAGTGACAAAAATGCAGCATGGAGCTCCTGCGAGCTATTCTGTTGGCAGCCGAGACCTAGTCACCTTCACAAGATTCAGCCCAGTGACCACAAGTCTGCTGGATTGTCAGAAAATATCATGTGATTCCCTCATGTCCTTCAGGGAAGAAAGATTGCCATCCCCATCTAGTCTGGCCTACACATGACTCTATATCTAGAGTAATGCAGATAAACCTTAACTGGCCGCTGAAATAGCTGAGCATATCAGTCTATTATATAAAACAATCACAGAAAGTCTAGTAAGAATAAAGCTGTATGGGAAGCAGTGCTGGTGTCCCTACCTTTGGGTCAGCAGGTCTGGGTTCAAGTCCCACATGCCTTGGAAGTGTGTCATAATACTATCAAACAATTTAATTTAAAATAAAAAATGAATGGAACAGCTGGTCTTGATGCAAGCATTGATCACATCAAAGGAATATTCTCCTCCACCAAGTCAGTCCTACAATATAAACCTCAATAACAGCTGGGGAAATGGGGCAAAGTTAGGTGGGCTGTCCCACAAATTAGTCACGGAATAACCTAACACAGTCATACATTCAGAATTATATTTCAGCCAGAAGCCTAATTCCTCTCACACTTGCCATGGCAACGTCTGTTGGCACTGATGTTAGCACAGTGGTCTACCACCAAGGAAGGAATTACCCTGTGTAGCTTCAATATTGAAACCTAAATCCTAATTTGGAGATGCTGGTGTTGGACTGGGGCGTACAAAGTTAAAATTCACACAACATCAGGTTATAGTTCAACAGGTTTATATGGGAGAACTGATGAAGGAGTAGCGTTCCGAAAGCTAGTGCTTCCAAATAAACCTGTTGGACTATACCCTAAATCCTATGAATTCTCATGGGCAAAGAAACCCTTCATTCAGCTGGTGAATCATAGCTCATCCATTTTGAACACTATTTGGGCCCAAAAGGTCCTCTGGTTGGTACATCTCAATGTTACTAATTAAGAATAGCTCAGCAGCAACACTACTGTCTTTTGCTGAAGACATACGAGATCAGAGAAATAGGAAAAGAATTAGGCCACTCAGCCTATTGAATCTGCGCTGCCATTTGATCACGGCTGATATGTCTCTCAACACCATTCATCTGCCTTCTCCCTGGAACATTTGTTCTCGTTACTAATCAAGAACCAATCAATCTTAAATACATTCAATTACTTGGCCTCTACAGCCCTCTGTGGCAGAGAGTTCCACACACTCACCACCCTCTGGAGAAATTCCTCGTCACCTCAATTCCAGAAGGATATCCCTTCACTCTGACTGTGTGTCCTTGAGTCCTAGTCTCTCCTACCAGCAGAAACATCTTCTCTATGTCCACGCTATCCAAGCCTCTCAGTATTTTGTAAGTTTCAGTGACAGACCCCTAATCCTTCTCAATTCCATTGTCCATGCTATACTCTATGACTCTATGAGCAAGGACCCAGGATAGGCCAACGAAATGTGATGACAGAACCAAAATGAGAGAAAGTCCTGCTTAACATCACCTTCACCAATCTATCTGATCCAGAAGCAACCATCTGTGAAATTACTGAAAATAATGAACCGGTGCACAATCCTTGTAGAAATCCTTACACTGAGCATACCTCACATTGCATTGTGTAACAGTAAAGCCTCCATAGTCCTAACAACCATATGGCTGCTCTCTCATTTGAGAAAGATGGCTGGTGATGGTTTAACCTGGGAGTCACCAAGCCTTGGGCAGGGAGTGAGATTGAGAAGGAGAGTCTTTCATGGTAACCTCAGCCAGTGTAGGAATTGGATGCATGTTGTTGGCATGACTCAACATCGCAAACCAGCCATCCAGCCAACTGAGTTAACCAACCCCCTCTGTAACAGTACCACCACACTAAGTGAAATAAACTTAAAAGGTACTACAGACCAATGATTAGAACTGTATTCCACACAACCTATCACCGTATAACCTGGCATAGTCTTCTTTTATGACTACTCTTAAGCCAGAGGATGAACCTTGATGTGACAAGGAGCATAGAGGAGCATGGCAATAACAGCACCAGGCATATTTTATAATGGGGCAACACTTTGTTGAAACTACAACACAGGACTGCACGAGTAGCAATAGCTCTGTATAAAGTGATCCCAATCAGACCAAAGCTCAGCAGTCCATGCTCATCCAGAGGAGGATGGTTGTGGAGAATCAAACAACTAATTGGAGGAAGAGGTTCCTCAAATATTCCTAACGTCAATGCTGGCAATGCCAACAGCATGAGTTCAAAGGATAAGACGACTATGTTTGCTTATTCATTTACAATTGAAACTGTGTTGAAATATTCGTTTGCAATCATCTTCATCCAGAAATGCTCAACGGATGTTCATCAATACTAGCTTACAATCAATTCAAGTCACCCTATGGGATATCAAGAAACGACTGAGGGCACTGGATACAGCAAAAGCTGTAAGTTTGAAAAAGTTCTGGTTGAAGACTTGTATTTCAAAACTGGACACACCCCTAAACAAGCGATTCCAGCGCAGTTACAACATTGGCTCCATCTGACAATGTGGAAAGTTGTCCACACATGCCCTGTCCATAAAAAGCAGAGGAAATACCATCCCATCCAGTCTCCTCTCAATCATCAGCAAAATGATGCTTGGTGTTGTCATAAATTTTACCAAGTTGCAATAACTCACCGATATTCTGATTGGGTTTCACCAGGGCCACTTGCTCCAGATCACATCATTGCGTTGATGAAGACATTGATGAAGAGGTTGAATTTTACAGGTAGGCTGCAAGTCCTTGACATCAATACAGTATTTGGCCAAGTGTGGTAAAGAGTTCTAGTATTGGGGAATGTTCTTGGGGTCTGCTTTCCATTGACTGCATAAATACATTGAACTTGTGGTTGCTGGAGGCTAATCTTCCCAGTTCCAGGAGTTCCTCACAATAGCACCTTTGGCCCCTCAACAATCGTTGGGTGCTTCATTGGTGATCTTCTCTCCATCATGAATGGAGATGTTAGCTCTAGATTGCAATGTTCTCTTTTGTGATTAATTCATAAACCATGCCCACATACAGACAGAGTTGAACCATATTCAGACTTGGGCTGATTAGTGACACCTAACATTTGTGTCACACAAGTGGCAGGCAATGATCACCTCAAAACAAGAGAGAATTTAACCACCCAATAATGGTATTCAACAGCATTGCTATTGTGGAATCCACTGATCATGAATATTCTGAAAGTTATGATTGCCAAGAACTTAACCGGACCAGCTCTATAAATACTGTGGCCCAAACAGGCCAAAGGGTGGGAATTTTGCAGCAAGTAACTCACTCCCTAACACTACCAACCACAAAAGCCTAAGTCTGCTGTGATCTCAAATATTTCCTACTTGTGTAGAAGAGTGTGGTTCAGACAGAACTCAAGAAGCTCAACACTATCCAGGATAACCTGGCTCCCATATTTAGAATTGGGTGTCCAGCATTTTGTTTTGTACTCCAACTTTATCATTCACACCATTCTACCAGTGCTAAACTATAGAGGAGTGTGAATCATATTCAAGATGCAAGGTAGAACCCACCAAGACAGCTTTGACTGCTCCTTCCAAACCTCTAACCTCTACCACCTACAGTGGGAAGGACACTGGGTGCATGGGAATATTACCAAATCCTCTCCAAGTCACACAATATCCTGAATTGGAATCCTGTTGTCATTTCTTCATTGTTGCTCGATCAAAATCCTGAAATATCTTATTTAACATCAGCATAGCTGTACCTCGAGTGATCACAGCTGTCCCAGAAGGTGTGTCATGATCACTTTCTTAAGCGTAGTAAAGGACAAGTAAGAAATGTTGACCTTTGCAGTAACACCATCGTTTCAAGAATTAATTTTCACAATCTTCAATGACCACAGGGTGTTAGCTTTTATTGGTATAGGGATTGAGTTTTTGAACCATGAGATCATGCTCCAGTTGTTAAAAACTCTGGTGTGGCCACATTTGCAGTATTGCGTACAGTTCTGGTCACTGCATTATAGGAAGGATGTGGAAGCTTTAGAAAGGGTTCAGAGGAGATTTACATGGTGTTGCCTGGTACGGTGGGGGGGGGGGGGGGGGGGGGGGGGGGGGGGGGGGGGGAGGGGTGCGGGGCGGGGTGGGGAGGGCAAGATCTTACGAGGAAAGGCTAAGGGACTTGAGGCTGTTTTTGTTATAGCGAAGAAGGCGCCTTCAAAGGCGCCTTCACTGAGACTTAAGATAGGGTGGACAGTAAGAGCCTTTTTTCTTGGAAGGTGATGGCTAGCACAAAGGGACCTAGCTTTAAATTGAGGGGTGATAGATATAGGAGAGATGTCAAAGGTAGTTTTTTTACTCAGAGAAGTAGGTGCATGGAATACACTGCTTGCACCAGTAGACTTGCCAACTTTAAGGGCATTTAAATGGTCATTGGACAAGAATGGAATAGTGTAGGTTAGCTTCCATAATTGGTCCCATAGGTCAGCACGACATTGAGGGCCGAAGGGCCTATACTACACTGTAATGATCTATGTTCTATTCTATGTTCACCTGTTTACAAATCATTTTGATGAACTGAAAAATGTTCCAATTTTCAATGCTACCAAACTGATTGTTCAGGCCTATGACTCACTTTTGCATCAGTTTGGAACAAGTTGCTGGTGTTGCAATTAGATTTGTCAAATTTCATGCATACCTCCCATATTCCAATAATGTCAAATAACACTTACAATTCATTCAAGTTTAATAGAGCAAACAGTCACTTACCAGTTGTTACCCCATTCAATCATGGTCCCTGGCTAAAAAAAAAGGGAAAAATAAATCATAGTTCACATTAGATTCACTGAACAACTGGCTGTTGCTAGAATAAAGTAAATCACTTTAATCATTTTAAACAACTAATGTACTGCGTTCTAGTAATAAAAGTAAAATCTATTTGCTCCAAACTCATAAATTAGAAAGGTATCACTGAAATTTACAGCTAAGAATTAGCACATACATTAAGCTTGTCAAACTCCTAATAAATACTGTTTTTTTGATGGTTTGCTTTGTACATACAAGCGTATCAATGCTCAAAATACACAAGGTTGTTATGCAAGTATCGTACGTTCTCCTTTTCGCAGTTTCAAAATGAAGTAATGGTTCGTTGTTAAAAATACTTCCCCTTCACCCTCCTAAACCCTATCACTAAGATTTCTTGTTAAAATGCTGCAGCATTTCTGATTCACCTTTTAAAACCTGTGACATGAGAGAGTGATCAGGAGAAAGTGTTTCCAAGTTCCCCACGTGCTGATTTCTTCCAGTGGGAGAGACTGAGTGCAGAGTTACTGCTTCTCAAACAAAAATGGGACAAAAAAGCGCCCCAAGTCAGTGTCGTAGTGAGGCAGGCGGGGACTAACATCCAGATGTGTGTGTTATTAGATACAGATTGAGATGGAGAAAGCAAATATTGCTTTAAAGGGAAGTAGCCAACTTAGCTCCATAACCCGACTGAAATCCCATCTCAAATTTACAGTTTAGTGGTGCACCTCTAACAAAATACAACTGTATTTGTGGAAATGTCACGTAAATTGCACCACAATGTGTTCTATGAAGTAAAATTTCAGTCGAAGGATATTGTTTCATTTTCAGGTAGTTTATTATAATTGGTTGGTGACAGGACATTCAGGAAATTCCCAGGCACAGAATATGACAGTTCTCTGTAATAGTTCTCTACAGCTATCCATTCCGTTTGCTTTAAATCCAGTGCTAATATTAACCAGATATGGAACAGTACATTCTCTCTTAGAGTGATCTACCTTTAAGTAATATGTCCTGAGTTCATAAATATTAGGTCCCGGTCTTGGTAATGGTTCATTCCAAAAACTGAATTCCAAGAGCAACTGGTTTTTACGAGACAACAACATCTTGCTCCTCTCCTTTCGATATTCCAAATATTCCTGGAATATATGGAAACAATCATCCAAAGTCATAAAACTGGACACTAATAATCAGTGGGATTAAATGGGAATTATGTGAGAGACAATCTCAAAACTACCAATAAATTGATAAAAATAAAACAGTAGTTTTACATAACAGCAACTTGTATTTATTTAAGTAGCATTTCCAACTTAACAAAACATCCCAAAGCAGACCAGTGAAGTGAAATGAGACATCAGGTGGTGCGAGTGGCTGGATGGCTGGTTTGCGATGCACAGTGATACCTACAGCATGAGTTCAATCCTGGCACCGGCTAATGTAACCATGCAGATCCCACATGGTCAACCTCACTACTAACCAGAGATGTGGTGACCCTCAGGTTAAACCGCTGCCAGCCATTTCTCTCTCTCTAATGTGAGAGCAGTCCTCTGGGATAATGGCAGGCAGGGATAGTAGCCAAATTAGGCAAGCTGATCAGAGAACGGGGTATCTGTGGAGTTTTGAGGGAGGCAACAAGACAGCCGAGTTTTAGGAAAAGTATCGTGGTGTTAAGGCCAAAGTGGCTGGAGAGGAACAATGGGATAATTATACACCAGTGCACTGGCTGGTTTGTAAATGCAGGCAGACGACTTCTACCACCTACCCAACCTATCTGACGTTTCTTGGGGTGTGGGGAAGGTGCTGGGCGGCCCATCTGCTTTTAGACCCATTGAGGCCACTAGTAGTGCATTCACTGCTATTTAAAGGCCGCATCTCGCCACTGATTGGATATTTTAGTCACAATGGGAGGGGGAGGAGGCAAGGTAGACCCGTGACAGGCAGGATGTCCAATTCCAGGCTCTCTGGACGCTTCAAAAATGGGATGCTTGCACTCCCGGTAGTGGCCACTGCTCCCAGTTGCCGCTGGTGTGACTACAGAGCTGTCGACCAATCCAAATGGGGTGAGCAATGCTCTAAGGCAGGACTTCCTTGTGAAAAAGCTGTGGAAGACCAGCCTTAAAACAATTAATGCTACACCCTGTAATAAATCACTGCACGACAGCCGTCAGGGTTTGAGGAGGGCTGGTGAGGTAAGGGGTGAGATGACGTTTCTATAGAATCCAGAATAATGTTTCAGATAATCATCAGGCCTGTGCTGGCACTTAAGCAGGATTCCAGAGGATGGGAAGGATAAGGTCACGGACAAAAAAACCTGAATGAGGGAATGGATTTGAGTGTTGGGGCGATCAAATGGAAGTTGTGAAGGACAAGTGCACATAAGGAGATCAAGATTTCCTGGGATAGTATTGGAATGGTTCAGTCTAATACAGATGGATTTTACAGATGAGAATTTTACTGATGAATAACAGCTGAGGAGAGGGTAGTGGCGAGATGGGGGTCAGGGGAGGAGTAAGTGTGGTGGATGGTGAAGAGGGGATAGCAATCAACAAATCTTGATGGTTGAGATGTGGAGTTTGAAGTTCAGGTAAGAATAAAACAACTGTCAATAATGAAGCCCGAGTGATCAGTCAAAGAGAGCAATGAAACCAAAGACCTTAAGTGCCCTCCAATGTTTTGGTATTTAGCAATGGAAAGTTCATTCATGACTGAATATGCTACAGCAGTTGGACAGCACACTGATGGAATTAAGGATAGTAATACAGAAATAGAGTTGATGGTCAATATACAAATGGTGACTGACCCCATATGTAATGGATGTCATCACAAATGGGCAGCATGTATAGGACGAATTGTGGCCAAAAGCGAAACATTGGACATGCCTGAGGAGAAGCCATTGTAGACCAGAAGCAGATATGCCTTCTGCATTAGAGCAGGGCACTGGGAAGCAAGCTGAGAACAATCATGAAGATGAAATGATGGAGGGCAATGGAGTTCTCACTTGTATCAATTGATGCAGTGAGGTTCAGGAGGATAAAGCTGTCCTCAGCAGCAGTGATGTCTGGTTGTCTGAAATTTGTTTAAAAGCGGCAGTCATTTCTAACCTTTACATTATATAATCTTATATCTTACAGTTATAGAAGATATACAAAACACAGGTCACATTAGCATAAGTATATTTGTCTGAACCTAATCTTCTTCCAAATACCCAGATGCTCAATTATACACCACTGAGTAGAAAAATATAAGCACGTGTACAGACTAATGTTGGCTGTGTAAAATGAAACTAAATTTAACTGTCTGAGGCTGGATGACTTAGGGATTGGCTTTCATCTATTACCTTATTCTGTAATAGCTTCTCCATAGCATCTGTCAAAGCAGGATAACCACCAGAAAACCGCCACAAATGCACTGTGCAAAATAAAAATGACAAATTTGCCGTGTACACAAAAAAAAGGTGTTACAGTATGAAAGAAAAAAATTGGTAATACTTAGTAATAAATTATATGCCACGGGCATTTTGAGGACTTCCTTCACAACAATGAATTTTGCTGAGGCAGAGTAGCAGACTGCTCATGTCACTGTGTTAGTAATCCAGAGGTCTGGACTACCCATGTGGAGAACTGAGTTCAAATCCCACCGTAGCAGCTAGGGAATTTAAATTCTATTAATTAAATACAGTTGGAATAAAACAATTTATATTCATAATGGGGATCATGAAATGGCTAGACTGTCATAAAAACCTGGTTCACCATGCCTTTTATGACAGCCCAGTGAAAGAACAGCCTGACACAGTCATACTCACCACATTTTACCTTAAACTAATGTCCCAGAATCCTGGCTCTCCTAATAAATACCCTGTCCACCTTAGCTCATCAGCAGGATAGATCCATTAGAGATGGTAGCAAGCTGTTATATAGCCTGGAGGGAATGACCTTGGGAGTCCTCTACATTGACTACTCCACCTGATGGTCTCTTATGATATTAGGTAAAGCTCTGGTGTTGAAACCGCCTGTGAATTCTCAGCTATTTCCTTCCTCAGCTGATGAATCAGTACTCACCTATGTTGAACGCCACTTCAAAGAAGTTATAAGGGTGGCAAGGGCAGTGAATGTGTTGTGTGTGGGGACTTCACATCCATCACCAATTGGGACTCAGTAGCACAACTGCTGACTGTGCCCTGAAGACCATATTTACAGACAGACCCAATGGCAGTTGGAGAGACAACTAATACAAGGGGAAAATCTACTCAACTTTGTCCTCAGGAAGCTCCCTTTTGCTGCTACACACCTCATGTCAGCACTGGAGGTAATAGTCAGTGCACAAATGTACAAGGAACAAGAGTAGGCCTCCAGGTCCTGCTCCACTATTCCAACAGATCATGGTTGGTCTGATGTTAACCTCAACTCTACATTCCTATTTATTCCCCATAATCTTTCACCTCTTAGCAATCAAGAATCAATCCAAACCTGCCTTAAAAATATTTAATATTTTCAGAAAGGAAATTCCAAAGACTTATACCTTCTGAGAGAATTTTTTGCATCAGCTGTTTTAAATGATTTTCCCAAAACGGGAAAAATCCTTTTGACCTTCACTCATCAAGTCCCCCCAGGGATTTATATACTTCAATTAAGTAACCTCCGACACTTCTAAACTCCAGAGGATACAAGCCCAGCCTGTCTGCTTTATGAGGAAAGGCTAACCTGTTCATTCCAGGTATAGCCTAGTAAGCACAGACCTCAGAGACTTCACACTGAGGACACAAGCCATCGTGTGACTTTTGTGCTAAATGGAATATATTCAAAACAGAGCTGGCTGTTCAAAATTGGGCGTGTTTTAGATACTACAGGTCATAACCAACAGTGTGCCACATTGCTACAGAAGGCTGTGGAGGCCAGGTCATTGTGTATATTTAAGACCGGGACAGATAAGGTTCTTGAGTATCATGGGATCAGGGTGGGAGAATGGGGTTGAGAAACTTATTAGCCATGGTTGGATAGCAGAGCACATATGATGGGCTAAATGGCCTAATTTCTGCTCTTATGTCTTATGGTCTTTGAACTGAACTCAAACAGAAATTGTAACCTCATAACTTCGCACTTCCATCAGCAGACCAACCCTGGTTCAATGAGTGCAAGAGACAGTATCCATTATTGCAGGAGTTCCTCACAACAATGCTATAGATTCAACTATTTTCAGCCATTTTATCAATGACTTTCTCTCCATCATAACGTCATAAGTGAGGGGTACTTGCCAATGATTGAGTAATGTTCAATACCAATTACATCTCTTGAGATAATGGAGCATGCTGCATTGGCACAAAGCCAGACATAGACAACACCTAAACTTGGGCTGACAGTGGCAAATCACGTTCACATCCAAAAAGTGCCAGATAGTAATCTTCACCAAGAAAGGACAATATAAATATCTCCTCTTCATGTTCAACAGTATTAGCATCAGTTAATTCCTCACCATCTACAGCCTGGGAGTCACCATTAACGAAAAATTTAACTGGACAAGCCATATCAATATTGTCGCAAAGTGTGGTGCTGGAAAACACAGTGGGTCAGGCAGCATGTGAGCAATAGGAGAGCCAATGTTTTGGGCATAAGCCCCTCACCAGGTATGTGGAGTGGAGATAAATAGGAGGGTGAGGATGGGGATGGGGCTGGGAGAAAGGTAGCTGGGCAGGCTATAGGTAGGTAGAGGTGGGGCGTGATTGTGATAGGTCGGTGGGGAGGGTGGAGTGGATAGGTGGGAAGGAAGATGAACAGGTAGGATAGGTCAGGAGGGCAGTGCCGAGTTGGATCTGGGATGAGGTGGGGAGGGGAAATGGGGAAACTGGTGAAATTGATGTTGATGCCGTGTGGTTGGAGGGTCCCAAGGTGGAAGATGAGGCGTTCTTCCTTCAGGCGTGGGGTGGCTAGGTGGCCCAGGACTTACATATCCTTGGTGAAGTGGGAGGGGGAGTTGAAGTGGTTTGCCACAGGACGGCGGTGTTGTTTGGTGCGTGTGTCCCAGAAATGTTCCCTGAAACATTCCGCGAGTTCATAGAAGAATCATAGAATCCCTCCAGGCCCTTTGGCTCAACAAGTCCACAGCGACCCTCTGAAGAGTAACCCACCCAGACCCATTCTCCTACCCTACATGTATCCCTGACGAATGCACTTAACCTATACATTCCTGAACACTATGATCAATTTAGCTTGGCTAATTCACCTAACCAGCATATCTTTGGATTGTGGGAAGAAACTGGAGCACCTGGAGGAAACCACCCAGACACAGGGAGAATGGACCACACAGACAGTCTCTAAAATTGAATCCGGGTCCCTGGCGCTGTGAGGCAACAAAGCTAATCACTGAGCCACATGCCGCCCCGTTGGCATCCTGTCTCCTCAATGTACAGGAGACCACATCCAGAGCAATGGACAGTAGATGAAGTGTTTGGATGTGCAGGGACCTTCCCTCCATCCTCCTATTTATCTCTCAGCCACCTTCCTCCCGCCCCACATTCCTGATGAAGGGCTTGTGCCCAAAATGTTGACTCTCCTGCTCCTTGGATGCTGCCCGACCCACACCACACCTTCCAACTCTGACTATCCGGCATCTGCAGTCCTCATTTTCTCCATAATCAATACTGTGGCTACAAGAGAGGCTCAAAGCCTGGGAATTTTGCAATGAGTAACTCAACTTCTGACTCTTCAAAGTCTGACCATTATATACAAGGCATAAAAATCAGACATGTAATGGAAGGCTCGCCACTTGCCTGGATGAGTGCAGCTTAAAAAGCACCCAAGAAGCTTGACACCATCTGGGACAGAGCAGCCCACTTGATCGGTACCACATCCACCACCTTAAACTTCACTCTCTCCACCAACTGTCCACATCCACAAGATGCACTGCAACTACACACCAAAGCTTCTTCAACCGTGCCTTCTAAACCAAAGGTTACCACCATAAAGAGGCTTGGCAACACCACTGCCTGCAAGCCGCTCACCACCCTGACTTGGAAATAGATCGCTGTTCCTTAAGCATCCATGATCTTGAGCTCCCTCCCTAACAGCACCATGGGACTGCAGCATTTCAAGCTGCTCATCAGCATTTTCTCAAAGGCAGTTCGGAATTGACAAAAATGCCTGACAGGTATAAAAATACAATGTTAAAGGCAAAAAATATTGATGTAAAAATAAGATCAGAAAATGCTGGAAATACTTGGTTGGTCAGTTGATCCATGCAGAAAGGTAAATAGCATCAATAGAAAGAAGTTTGGCACACAGCTGTTGGAAACATAGGAGGCTCCTGAGCAGGAATCCTGGGCTGTGAGACGATGGCACTACCCAGGCACCTCAGGGGCTGCAAGGTTGCCTCAAGTGAGAGGCTGCTGTTGGCCTACACATGATTAATTCCAATGCCAGAGTAGATAGCAAGAGGTGATTTAGGATTTGGGGGGGGGGGGGGGCGGGGGGTGGGAAGCTGTCTGCTGGATGGCTGTATTTTTTAATGCAGTGCTCTCTTCACAGCATATAGCCTCTAGTTCAGATTACCCTTGGGCCTGTTGCATTGGAACCGCTGGCCTCCCAGTTGGCAGAATGGTGGTGACATCGCAAAACCTCCCCTAACTGCAGTCTTAACCTTGCAGGCTGGCTTGGAGCGAGCAGCCAACCCTTTTCCCAATGGCAACATTCCGGATGTCTGATTGTGACGCCTCTTTATTTTTCTGCCCCCATTACTTACTGACAGGGAAGGGAAATTTCGGCCCAATGTTTCAGTTCTTTGAGCCTTGGGTTAACACTACTTCGCTCTGTCTGACCTGCAGAGTACTTCCAGCATTTTCAGTTTCTCATTCATACAATGCAATCTTCAAACGGTTTTCATGCCAGTGCAATTTCAATTAGAGTTGGCAACTGGTAGTTTATTATCTGATGATACGTCATTATTCCTTTCACAGTATGTGTACATCACTAACATTTATTGCCCTTCCCTATGAAACTCAAGAAGGTGGCAGTGAGTTGCCATGTGGTGTCGGTACCCAACGGTGCTGTTCAAAAGGGACTCACTAAAAGCACATGCACGTTAATGACCCATTCAAGGGTGACAGCTCAGAGGCTTCTAGAGTTTTAAAAGGCCCATTTAGTCTAAAGGTAAAAAGAAAGCAGGAAAAGAGGAAAGTCTCAGGGAACAATGAGCAAAAGTTTCAACAAGGTAAAGAAATGTAAAAAAAATGCTGTGACAGAGAAGGAAGGTTGTTGCTTCGAGCCAAGTGGAAACATTGATTCCACACCAACACATCTTTAATGTCAGCTGAAATGGAAATTGGACAGTTGCTGTAACTGGCAGCGAATTCACAAAGGCAGGGTCCGGCTTGAGTGGGTCTACCACAGGGAGGCCAAGAATGATGACAATCGAAGAAAGACAATAGTTGGAGCTATTAAAGGTCAGAGGGAAAAATGAAGAAATATTAAACAGGGAACAATTTGATTCAAGGCTAAATGACAGACTTACCTGCTTGATCTTGTTCACCGTACAAGGTATTCCAACTCCCTACGATCTCACATGGGTAGTCAGGATCATTGTGGAGTTTTTGCAATATTTGTTCCCTGTGGTCATTAACAAAGGTTTTTTTTTCATCAAACGACAAACAATCTAGACACATCAAATGGATCCTTAAGTGGAACTAAATATCAATAGTGACAACCAACCACTTTAATATTTTATAAAAATGAAGAGGTCAGTTCCAAACTGCATTAAGCCCCATACTCTTGTTTCAATATGGGTAGGGCTCCAGCTTAATCATCAATTAGTTTGGGACTGTAGAAGTAGAGCAGGGCTTCCCAAAGTGGGGGTCAGGACCCCAAGTGGGATTGCAGGCTATCTATTCGGGTTACAACGGCTACAGTGGAGCCAGGAACAAGTTAGAGCAACTGTATCGCCGTTGAAACAGGCTCCAACTCCCACAGTCCTCACTGAGAGGTTGTGACAATTTTCAAATGTCGCAGTGGGGAAAAATGTTTGGAAGGCACTGAAACAGGAATAGCACCAAATATTGCCACTAATATTTGAACAGAAAATGAAACAATGTGAATGCTAGCAAGCTTGTTGTGCAAAGATGTACTCATAGATAACTTTCTAGGGTGTTAAGCTTTAGATGCTCCATAGCATAAAGTTCAGAGCACATTACTGTGAAGAAATCACGCTACATTTTTTTGAATGAAATAATGGATTACATTACTGAAGCGTGGCAAGGCAGATGGTAAATTTTCTTTGTTACAAACAAGCATATCCTGAAACACAAGAAGCTGACATCAAAGTAACTTATACAAATTCAAACAGACAAGCCTCCATCCGGATTATAATGCCTTTCTTTACTGAATCATGTTGACAAAGCATAAAAAAAATCCTTGACTGTTTTGAAATGGATCATGCTGAATGCACAGTGGGTTTCTACAGAACCTCAATATTCTTTTCTCTGCTAGTTGCTCCAAAGAAGCCACAATAACTTATCCCCTTATGAACCTGCTGGAATAAGTCCAGTAAAAAAGATTAGACAAAATGCCCACATCCCAAGCACATGGAGGAAAGGCAAAGGTTACTGGGAACTGCTGGGACAATAGCCTAGTGACCCAATGATTGCGTAATTTCCAGCAAAACAAGTTCTGAAAATTAATCATTTATGGGCTATCTTCCAAAAGTGTGGTAAAATTCCAACTGCTTTTACCATGTTTATTTTTTTACCTGCCACAACATGTTCCCCAAGTTTCACAACGTGTGATTGATTTGTGAAGACGCCTAGAACAAAGCGACTAGAAAAGCTATAAAACAGCTGTTCAAAAAGTACAGGGGGAAAAGAAAGCTGCCCACACGTTATGCTAGATCTTTTCTCCATCTTGACTGGGTCAAGTCCTCGGAGGTCTCTACTGCCAATGGTTGTAGAGTCAACATCAGAACAAAGACTTCACTGGTTCAAGAAAGACAACTAGAGATGAGCATGAAATATTACTTTGTCGTCATGATTCACACTTGAAGATCAACTATTAGAGTATTTGGAGTGGGAGCACACAAGGGGTAACTGAACACGTGTTAATGGGAGAAGAGGTATGGTGGAGATATGTTAGTGGGCTATAAAATATTTTTAATATTTTCATAATTGGAACACAATTAGTAGTTACATGTAAACATTCCTATAATGGAAGTCTAAAATACAAGATACTTAAAACAACATGTAGAACTGACCATATGCATACATGTGACAAGGTGATAGTAAACTATATCTAGATTAGTGGTGCTGGAAAAGCACAGCAGGTCAGGCAGCATCCGAGGAGCAGAAAGATCTTTTGCCCGAAACGTCGATTTTCCTGCTCCTCGGATGCTGCCTGACTTGCTGTGCTTTTCCAGCACCACTCTAATCTGGACTCTGCTTTCCAGCATCTGCAGTCCTCGTTTTTACCTAGTAAGCTATATCTAGCTGATCAAAGACCTTATTTATCTTTCTACTTTATGAATATTACAATGAATAGTGTTACAGAAATTGAAATAAAAAGATGTACTTCCTATTTCTGTTAAGTGTTGTGTCCTTATTGGGTCCTTATAGTTGGATAACTGTTGTAATTTTGTTTATAAGCTTTTCCCCATTTATAGGATGTCGCCGGGACTCCAGGGTTTGAGCTATAGGGAAAAGCCGAATAGCTGGAAAAATTTTCCCTGGAGCATCGGAGGCTGAGGGGTGACCTAATACAGGTTTATAAAATCATGAGGGGCATGGATAGGATGAACAGCCAAAGTATATTTCCTAGGATGGGGGAACTCAAAACTAGAGGACCTTGGTTGAAAGTGAGAGGGGAAAGATTTAAAAGGGACCTAAGGGATAACGTTTCCATGCAAAAAGTGGTGCGTGCTGCCAGAGGAAATAGTCAATGGAGGTACAATTACAACATTTAAATCTGGATGGGGATATGAATAGGAAAAGTTTAGAGAGATATGGGCCAAAGTCAGATTGGGATGTCTAGTCAGCATGGATGAGTTGGATCAAAGCGTCTGTCTCTGTGCTGTATGATTCTCTGACTATAAATCAGATTTGAGAAATTTGACAATCTATTATGTTAATAAATCCAACTTCTCTACATGACAAAGAACTGGATTTGTGATTCTGCGAGTGGAATAAGGTAAATGAATTTACATGTGAACAATTAGAGCTGGTTAATAGCAGTTTATAATCTGATCATAACAAGCTCCATAAAGCATCTTTCATTTAACTATTCCTGAGGTTTTTTAAATAATCCAGAGATGCCAGAAGTATTTTTGGCCAAAAAAAATGGACTTTACATTTAAAAATTCTAATCTGATTAAAATAAGAAAATCAGCAACCCTGGGGAATGTGGTGGTACGGAAGAATTCATCTTGGATAACACACAAAATGTTGCATTGTACTTGCTTTAGAGACAGTGACCACTGTATAAATACAATCACGTTAAGACGTAAAAAACTTACGATAAGTTGTTGTATGCGTCCAGACATTCTGGCTTCACATTATGAACTAAGACAAAAATTTGAAAAAAAAATTCAGCTTGAGTTGAACAATCAGTTGATTTTTAATACAGTGATAAAGTTTAGTTTGAGTGGTTTGTACCTACACTGCATTTTATACAAGCTGCTGGTCTCCTTTTTGGAAAGAAGATTGGAGTGAGCATCTTTTCTCTGATTAACTTTGTGGACAAATAATGATCTAAACCATCCTTTGTCCTGTTCCTCTCCTTTGCTATTTGCTCTGAAAAAAAACAGACAGAGGTTCATGTGTGTTTATATGGAAACAGAGAAGAGTAATTAATGGTTACTTCTGCCCTGCACTGAAATGGAAAATACTTCAGACAAAAAGCATGCTGCTCCAAACACTACACGGTGACAGAATCACATTTCTAGACTTCAGCTGAAGAATGAAAAGTTTGAATTTTCGCCAAATTTGGCATTATCCTTAAACCCCAGCTGCACATCATTTCAACTGCTTTACAGTTTGGTGTGAGTTAGCCAATGCGGTGTCCATGGTCTGAAGGAACATGCCACAATGCCTCAAGTAGGTTAATGACCTGTGCTCCGCAAGGGTAACATAAACACCTTCTCTCTGCTACTCAAACTCTACCATTGCTTCCACTTCCCATCAAGTCTCATGGTCTACCATTCTAACTACTGCACTCAGCTCCTTCCCTCGATAGTTCCCTCTGTCTCCATGGTTCCGTCCCCTACTAACCCTTCCTGCCCTCTGCACTTTTAACTTACTCACTTGTGACACTTCAATACATGTTGTGACTGAGACTGTGAGCATCCAAATGAGTGCAGAGTGATCACAGAGAAAGCAAGCCAGCAGCCCTGAGGTACACCCTGTTATGGTGTATGTCAGGGATGCGGGTGGGGGGGCAGGACCTGTACCTGAACACAGAGCAGCAGGGCAGTAGCAATGTTATGTAGAATGCCCAGGAGCTCCAAAGCACAATACTGAAAGGTTGAATTACAATATAATGGATTCCCAACTGTGCTGTGATTATGAGGTGGAGCTAATCTTTTGCCAATGGGAACCTCCATGGACAGGGGGTGTGGGTGGTTGCAATCCATGGAGTGTGCCCTGAGGTGTTGGGGAATACTGACCAAAGTGGTCACCTGGAGATGGCACTAGTGAGCGGCAGCCACCTGGTACCAATTCAGGCTTTTATGTTGGGAATTGTCACTGTCTAGTTTCTCTCCACTATTTGGGAAAATAGCAAACGCATATGAATAAGGTGAGAACTTGTTTTATTCATTCAGAGGGTGTGGGCTTTGATGGCCAGGGCAGCATTAATTGCCCATCCCTAGTTGCTCTTGAGAAGGTGGTAGTGAGCTGCTTTCTTGAACCGCTGATATCTATTAGGTGTAGGAATCCCAGAATACTGTAGGGGGTTCTGGGTTTTTAACTCTGTGACGCTGAAAGACTGGCAATATATTTCCAAGTCAGGATGATGAGGGGCTTGGAGCGAAACTTGCTGGTGGTGATGTTCCCATAAATCTGTTTACTTTGTGAGTGTGGGTTTGGAAGGTACTGTCTGGGGAGTTTTGGTGAATTTCTGCAGTGCATCTTGTAGATAGTACACACAACTGTGGCTGAATATCGTAGTGGAGGGAGTGATTTTATTTGTGGACATGGTGCTAATTAAGCTAATATGCTTTGTCTTGGGTGGTGCCAAACTTCAATGTTGTTGGAGCTGCATTCATCTGGACAAGTGGGGAATATTCCATCACATGTCTGACATGTGCTTTGTAGATGGCGGACAGGCTTTAGAGAGTCAGGAGGGGAGTTATTTGCTGCAGAATTCTTAGCCTCTGACCTGCTCTTGTAGCCACAGTATACGAATGGTTGTTCAGTTCAGTTTCTGGTCAGGGGTAAGCCCCAGATGTTGATACTGGAGGATTCAGTGACGGTAATGCCATTGAATGTCAAGGGATGGCGGTTAGATTCTCTCATTTTGGAGAAAGTCACTGCCTGACATGAGTGTGGCATGAATGTTCCTTGTCAGCCCAAACTTGGATCTTATCCATGCCTTGCTGAACTGCTGAGGATATATGCATTTTGCTGAAGATTGTGCAATCATTAGCAAACATCCACACTTCTGACCTTACAATGGAGGGAAGGTCATTGATGACACAGCTGAAGATGGTTGGGCCCAGGACATTATCCATTCTGCAGAAATATCCTGCAGCCGAGATGACTGGCCTCAAACAATCACTCTGATCTTCCTTTGTATCTGGTATGGACTCCCAACCAGCAGAAAGATTTGCCCGATTCTAGTTTTACGAGAACTCCTGCTGCCCCACTCATTCAAATATCAATAGCAGTCACTCTCATCTCTGGAGTTAAGCTCTACTGTCCATGCCTCAACCGAAGTTGTAATGATGTCAGCAGCTCAGTGGTCCTCAAACCGGGTATTACTGAGCAGATTCTGTTTTTATTCATTTGTAAGACATGAGCATTGCTGGCTAGGCTGTAGTCATCCTCAGAAGGTGGTGGTGAGCTGCCTTCTTGAACTGCTGCAGTCCATGTGCTGTAGGTAGACCTGCATTACCATTAGGGAGGGATTTCCAGGATTCTGACCCAGCGACAATAAAGGAACAGTGATATATTTCCAAGTCAAGATGGTGAGTGGCTTGGAGGGGAACTTGAAGGTGGTGGAGTTCCATGTATCTGCTGTCCTTGTCCTTCTAGATAGAAGTGATTGGACATGTAAAAGGTGCCGTTCAAGTATTTTTGCTGAATTTCTGCAGTCCATCTTGTAGATTGTACACACTGTTGCTACTGAGCGTTGGTGGTGGAAGGAGTGGTTGTTTGTGGAGGTGGTGCCAATTAAGCTGCTTTGTCCTGGGTGGTTTTGAGCTTCTTGAGTAGAGTATTGTTGGAGCTGCACCCATCCAGGCAAGTGGAAAGTATTCCATCACACTCCTGACTTGTGCCTTATAGGTGATGGATTGGCTTTGGGGAGTCAGGAGGTGAGTTACTTGCCGCAGTATTCCTAGCCTCTGACCTGCTCTTGCAGTCATTGCATTTATGTGGCAATTCCAGTTGAGTTTCTGGTCAATGTTAACTCCAAGGATGTTGATAATGGGGGATTCTGTGAAGCTAATGCCTTTGAATGTCAAGGAATGGTGGTTAGATTGTCTTTTATTGGAGATGATTATTGCCTGGCGTTTGTGTGTGGCATGAAGGTTGCTTGCCACTTGTCAGCACAAGTTTGGACATCATCAAGATCTTCTTGCATTTGAACTTGGACTGCTTCAGTATCTGAGGAGTCACAAACATTGCACAATCATTGCCAAATATCCACACTTCTACACTTATGACGGTTGTAAGATCATTGAAGAAGCAGCTGAAGATGGCTGGCCTTAGGACACTACCCTGAAGAACTCCTGTAGAGACACCTTGGAACTGAGGTGACTGACCTTCAACAACCATGACCATCTTCCTATGTGCCAAGGATGACTCCAAGGCTCTGTCTGATAGCACTGTTGATGACACCTTCTAACACTTTACTGATGATGGAGTAAAGACTGATGGGACAGTGATTGGCTGGGGTGGATTGGTCTTGCTTTTTCTGTACAGGGCATACCTGTGATAATTTTTCACATTGTCAGATGGATTCCTGTGTTGCAGCTGTACTGAAATAGCTGGTGCAGCAAGTTCGCGAGCACATGTCATCAATTCTATCACCGAAATGTTGCCAGGGCCCATTGCCTTTGCAGTATTGAGTGCCTCCAGCCATTTCTTGATATCACATGGAGTGAATCGAATGGTCTGAAAACTAGTGATGCTGGGGACCACTGGAGGTGGCAGAAATGGATCATCCACTGGGCACTGCATCAGCCTTATCTTTGATACTGATGTGCTGGGGTCCTCCATGAATGAGGATGGGGAAGTTAAAGTGAGTTGTTTAATTCCACCACCATTTGGGACTGGTTGTGGCCTCACAGCAGAGCTTCAATCTGGTCCATTGGCTTTGGATTCCCTTTTGGATTCCCTTAGAATATGTAATAATGAGATGTGAATGCAGGCACATAGGCCTCCCACCAATTCCCTAAGAGATTCTTTTCCGGCCATTAAAATCTTGGATGAAAGTCGAACTTGTTTTCACAATATCAGGAAGCTCAATGTTTCATGTGATCCTAATTGATTCACCACTGCATGTGTTGTTCAGGGTCCCGAAAAACTCCACGCATACAGACAGGAGAAAGTGAGGACTGCAGATGCTGGAGATCAGCGTCGAGAGTGTGGTGCTGGAAAAGCACAGCAGGTCAGGCAGTATCCGAGGAGCAGGAGAGTCAACATTTTGAGTATAAACCCTTATGTCTGAAACGTCGATTTTCCTGCTACTCAGATGCTACCTGACCTGCTGTGCTATTCCAGCACCACAATCATGCATACAGACAGCAAGTATGAGATCAGACAGATTCAATCTCCTCCCCACCTTGCCTACTTTTACATGTGGGGGCCAGGAATAGGATAGGAGGATCAGTGCAGCAATGTTCACATCGTATTTATTCAATTGCTTGTGCGACATTAATTTGGTTGCATTAAACAAGAAAAAATTGCGTCCTCTTAAAAATTTGCCACATTTTCCTGGACAATATTAAAGATGCACTGAAGTAGTTTCATTCTTTTCAGAAATGTCTACAATACCAGGATTGTGATCTGGGCAAATACTTGGAAAGATGAGAACAAATAGGTCGCAAGGAGGTTAGATGTCTGGTTTGAATAAGATAGTGCAGGTAAACGCATCAAAGGTTGATTAGTATCCTTGGTTTGACATATTTGGACTCAGTGATCCAAAGGCATTCTCCTTGTATCTATTCTCTTGTACAAAACACAACTATTTAATAAAGTTGCAAATATGTTGGAATAGTTCACAATGCAACACAAAGCTTCCACACATTTACCTCAATTGAGATTTTATAAAAATCTATTTAGTAAATGCAAACTACATAATTTTTTTGTGGAACTTAGGCTTACCTACAGTTGAATTCATACCTTAAATTACCAATCTCACCAAATGCTAGGCACAGTTAGAGGACTCATTATCCTGTAGAGTGATTTCAATCTGATAGTATCCAAGAACAAGTAACATGTGTGCTCTGAAACACATTCGGTGCTTTGTCCTTCTGGAGAGTTAATTTAATGTTGGGATATTAAGATAAAAGCATTTGCTCTACCCGAACATTATAAAGGGTTATTTTAGTAACAGTGTGCTATCTTTTTCACAAAAATTAATGGGTCCCTGTCTGTGGGCTACATTTACGAGCTTTAAAAGCATGTGATTTTAAGATATCGCCCTCAAAACTACTTACAGCAAACGCATGTTCAGAAACTGCCTTCTTTTCATGCAGCTTTATTTGGTGACTATCAGAAAAAAAAGCTAATAATTGATTAATATCAGAAACGTGTTTGAAGTTACACAAAGTATAGAAACAATTATGTCAATAGGCCTCAGAATCATTCAATCAGTGTAGCTTCATCTGAGGCTCTTGTCAGAAACCAACCAGCTATTCAATCAGATCATGGGTGTGTAGGGGGTAGTAGTGGCTTAACGTTTTTGTTAGATGCAAAACAGAATGTTAAACAAAGCTGGCACATGATGCAAGCTGGGCAATGAGTCATGAAAATATGAAATTATGTAACAGAAGAAGAATATTAAAAATATGTGCTGCAAACATTGTATAATTGCTGAAGTTCTTCAGCAACTGAGACTTGTTCCCTTGTCTATGCTGGAATAAAATCTTTGCTTACTCTACCCCTATAGATTCAAGAGTGGTCTTTCCAATTCAACAACTGATCCAATTTTAACACCATTTTCCTGCTTGCACCAATAGCTTTGCCTGCCCTGTGAACATTCTCTGAACTGCTTCCAATGCAGGAACCTATCTTCATAAATAAGAACAGAACTGCATGCAGGATTTCAGGTGTGATCTCACCAAGAGCCAGTACAGTAAATGCAAGAGTTCACAACATTTACACGAACAGCCCCTTGCAATAAAAGCTAACGCTCTATTCTCCTTCTTAATTAATTGCTGTGCCTACAGGCTAAATTACTGTCATTCATGTACAAGCGCACTCTCATCCCCCTGAACACAGCATTCTGCAGTCGAAATGTGTGGTGCTGGAAAAGCACAGCCGGTCAGGCAGCATCTGAGGAGCAGGAGAATCGATCTTTCGAGCATAAGCTCTTCATCAGGAATGAGGAGGTGGCCCGAGGGGGCTCAGAGAAAAATGGGAGAGGGCTGGGGCTGGGAGGAAGGTAGCTGGGAATGCGATAGATAGATGGAAGTGAGGGGTGATGGTGATTGGTTAGAAAGGAGGGTGGACGGGATAGGTGGGAAAGAAGATGGACAGGTGGGACAGTTCAAGAGGGTGGTGCTGAATTGGAAGGTTGGATCTGGGATAAGGTGGGGGGAGAGGAAATGAAAAAACTGGTGAAATCTACATTGATCCCATGTAGTTGGAGGGTCCCAAGGTGGAAGATGAGGCATTCTTCCTTCAGGCGTCAGGTGGCTAGAGTTTGGTGATGGAGGAGGCCCAGAACTTGCATGTCTTTGGTGGAGTGGGAGGGGGAGTTAAAGTATTCAGTCACAGGGTGGTGGGGTTGTTTAGTGCGCATGTCCCAGAGATATTCTCTGAAATGTTCCGCAAGTTGGCGTCCTGTCTCCCCAATGTAGAGGAGACCACTCTGACAGCAATGGACACAGCAGATGACATGTCTGGAAGTACAGGTAAATCTCTGATGGATGTGGAAGGATCCTTTGGGGCTTTGGGTAGAGGTGAGGGTGGAGGTGTGGGTGCAGGTTTTGCACTTCTTGTAGTAGCAAGGGAAGGTGCTGGAAGTGAAGGGTGGGTTGGTGGGGGTCATGGACCTAAAAAGTAAGTCACGGAGGGAATGGTCTCTGTGGAATGCAAATAGGGATGCGGAGAAAAATGTATCCCCGGGGGTGGAGTCTGTTTGTAAGTGGCGGAAATGGCAAAGGATGATGCATTGTACTAAGATGTTGGTGGGGCGGAAGGTGAGGACTGAAGAGTTCTGCCCTTGTTGCGATTGAAGGGCTGGGGTTCAAGGGCAGAGGTGTGGGAAGTGGAGGAGATGTGCTGGAGAGCATCGTCGACCAGGTGGTAGGGGAAATGGCGGTCCTTGAGGAAAGAGGCTATCTGGGATGTTCTATGGTGGAATTGCTCCTTCCGGGAGCAGATGCAGTGGAGATGGAGGAATTGAGAGTAAGGAATAGTGTTTTTATAAGAGGCAGGATGGGAGGAGGTGTTAGAGGAGGCAGGGTGGGAGGTGGTGTTACAACATTCTGCAATCTCACTTCAATGAAATAATATTCTCTTTTATATTGTTTCTGCCAATATAGACAACCTCACATTTATCCACATAATACTCTACCTGTTAACATCCTCCCTCAAACTTTTCATGTATTTTTCAGAATTTGGTTTCTTTCCTATCTCGGTCTCATCAAAACACTTTGTTCCGTCAACTAATAACTAATACAGCTTGTAAATAGTTGAGGTCCAGCACTGATTCCCGTGGCACCCCACTAGTTTTTAAAAAAAAATTAAACAATACACAGTTTACAAAACGATTAACATTAACAGCTGTACACAGAAACAGCAATTTTACAAGGGAGGGGAGTGGCAAAGCCAGGCCCCAAATCCAACCGTTCAACCAGTTTTCAGGCAAATGAGGACAAACCCCAAATCCCACCCCACGAGTTTTAATTTGCTATTATGCAAATTACCCATTCACCCCAATTCTGTTTGCTGTTTGCTAAACAAGCCTCTGTTGATGCTAATCAATTACTCTCAATCCCAGAATTCTTATTTTGTGAAGAAACCCTTTATGTGGCACCCTACTCAATGTTTCTTTGAAACACTGTATCTACTGGAATCCTATATCCATCTCCCCATGACAGCCTCAAAGAGCTCTCATAAATTTGGCAAACACAAGTTCCTTTTCATAACACCATGTTGCCCCTACTTGACTGGAGGCTCAGTGATTAGCAATGCTGCCTCACAGCGCCAGGGACCTGTGTTCGATTCTAGCCTCAGGCAACTGTCTGTGTGGAGTTTGCACATTCTGCCTGTGTCTGAGTGGGTTTCCTCTGGGTGCTGCAGTTTACACCCACAGTTCAAAGATGGCACATTAGGCGAACTGACCATGCTAAACTGCCCAGAGTGTCGAGGGATGTGTAGGCTAGATGCATTAGTCAGGGGAAATGTAGAGCAATTGGGTCAGGTAATGGGTCCATGTGGGATATTCATCAGAGAGTCGGTGTGGACGTGTTGAGCCAAATAGAATCTCTACAGTGTGGAAACAGGCTACGTTAAACATCCAGCAATTAATCCTTAATGGTTGGCTCTAGCGTTTGGATTAACTGGCCTATGGTTTCTAGCTTCCTTGCTTAAATTGTGATGTTACACTTGTGGTTTTCCAATTCACTGGGATCTTTCCAGAATCCTGAGAATTTCAGAAGGTAACAACTGATGTATTCACTATCTCTGCAGCCACTTCTTTTAAAGACCCTAGGATGCAGGCCAGCAGATCCAGGGGACTTGTCAGTCCACCTACCCTAGACTTAGCTTTAGTGATTACTCTAAGTTCCTCCATCCCTCTTGCTCCACAGATTTTATACAATTCTTAGATGACTTTTGTGCCTTGTAACATAGAGACAAGTATAAAATACTTGTTCAAAGTCTCTGTTTGTATTGTATTACTAATTTCGTAGTCTTGTTGTGTAGGGAATTAAAGTTTACATTAGCTACTTTTATCTTTTTAAATACTTGTAAAAACTTTGGTTGCTCATTTCTAAAAGGTTTGCAAAGATTTTCGCATTCTAATTTCTCCTTTCTTTTACTCATCCTTTGACAGTTTCTAAAATTTTCCAATACCTGGTGCACCACTAATCTTTACACAATTTCACATATTTTCAATAATTTGATTTTTTTTATCTTCCTTAGTTCGCCACATATAGATCATCCTTCTTGTAGAATTTTTTGTTCTCAATGGAATATATTTTTTGTTGAGAGTTGTGGAATATCTCCTTAAATGTTTGCCACTGCTTCTTCACTGTCTTGCCATTTAACCCATTCCACTTTAACCAGCTTGGTTGTCTTCCCCATCTAATTGCTTTTACTTCAGTTTAAGCCACTCGTTTTAGACTCTGATTTCTCACCATCAAACTGAATGTGAAATTCTGTTGTATTATTATCACTCTTACCTACAGGGCCCCTTGCTAGGCGATCACTAATTCATCTCTTATTACACAATATCAGGACTAAAATAGATTGTTCACTGGTGGGTTCCAGAATGGATTGTTCTACGATGCTGGCCCACAGTACAGTCTTTGAACTCATGCTCCAGGCTATCTTTGCCAATTTTAATTGTCCAATCACTATAAAGATACTTCTCCTGCTTCTCCTCCTGATATTCCTCAAAATGAAGAGGATGTCACAATGAAGAAAAGGATTGCTCACAATTATTGTACTTCCTTTCTTACAACACCCATTATTTCTTCAAATATACTCATGCCTTACAGTGTTGTTAGAGAATCCATAACCTACTCCCATGCTGACTTCTTCCTCTTGCTATTTCTTATATCCTATTTCCACCCATATGCATTGTATTCCTGCTCATTTGTGTAAAGATGACTTTTCATGATTATGCAATCTCATTCTTTAGTAACAGAGCTACCTTGCGTCCTTTGTATTTCTCCCCATTCTTCCGAAATACTAAATACCCTTGGATTATCAGTTAGTTTAGGTCACACCGCAACCACATCTCCGTGAACCTCCTTTAAGCTGAGGATGTTACCAAAACCTGGAAACCTACAGTTAACAGCAGAATGGCTATTTAAATGAACATACTATTTCATTTAAATTGTTAAATGACCATTCAGCTCTATTACCCAAATTGGTTGTCCAACTCTTGTCTCATTTCCATTAATATTTGAAGTAGTCAGCTTCAGGATGGGTTTCTTTCCTGTTCCAGCCTTTCTACATTTTGATCCCCGACATGAATCCAATATGCTCATTTTTGAAAGTTATCCAGTCAGTATATTAAAGGGCTTGCGGGATATAAAGATTACACATTTTCAATAAACCAACTGGTACTCTTTTTATGCTGATTGAAAGAACACTGTAGACAGTAACATCAAATAATTTCAAGACAGTAATCAGAAGGAACTATCATTTATCTGAAATGTCTTCAAAGGACTGCCACTGAAAAAAGCTAAACTAAGAAGTTGATTATTTAACTCTTACATGAACGGAATTTCCTAAACACAAAGCTGTCAAGCATAGTTTGCTGCTCTAAGTCATCTACATGTTTATCAGTTTAGTCTGGTACTTAAGTCATTGCTGCAACCAAGATTAATCATCCTCTTAACATTTGAATATTCTTTCATGGGAGTATTTGATGCCAATCCCTAATTGAAAAGGTGATTGTGATAATGAGCCAACTTCTTAATATGATGAGGACACTCACTGACATTATCAAGTGAATATTTGGAGGTGAATGTATAGATCATGGTCTTCCCATGCATTTACAACCCTTGTATTTCTAGGTGGTAGAAGCTGCAGGTTGGGAAGGTGCCATCAAAGGATCCTTGATACAGTGCTAGAGCACATCCTGTTGTGCAGGAAGTGAATATTTAGATTGGCGATAGGATGCCGATCTTGATGCACTCATCCTGCAGATTTGAGACGACAAAGAATTCCCCTGTCTTTTGGAATATGATGATTGGAACTAACTTCAAGAAGTGGGAGAAATCACAGCGTGGACACTTTTGAGGTACTTCCCTGTTGTCCATACCTGGAGAAATCTTGGCACATTCTTCTGAATCACCTACTTCCTGTAGCTGAAGAAATCCTCCAAGAGACACAATGTGGCTTTAGATTATTTGTACGAACTTTTGAAGTGGTGTTTGTGTCCAGACTAATCCAGAAGAAAAAGTCGAGAGAACATCAAGAACACTTTACTGGAATCATTGACCCAACTGAAGCATTTAAAACAGCAAATCATAAGGCTCTATGGTTCGTGCTCCAAAGATTTGGTTGTCCAATTCCTGCACTGTTTTAGCAATGATGTGACTAAAACTGTCTTGAATGGGAGAACTGAAACAAATGGCTTCAAAATCCAACTGGCATCAAGCAAGGCTATGTAAGAGCCTCCATATTATTTACAATCTTCCTGACAATGTCATTCACCTCAAAGATAAACTGCCCTCTGGTGTGAGTATTAAATACAGCCTAAATAGAAAATTATTTTACCTCTGTTGCCTCTGTGCCAAAATTAAACTGACCACCACAGACAGTAGTGACTTGCAGTATGCTGATGACTGCAGTGTCACTGTTCATTCTGCAACAGGTTTGCAAGTTACCAATGATCTCTTCTATTCTGCAAACAAGAAATTTGACCTGTTTTTAAATTTTGCCAAAATACTCATACATCCAACCTGGTTAGTCAAATATTCCACCTCCCATATACGCTGAAGGAAAGATTCTGGAATATATTGAACATTTCTAATAATTATGTAGCCAGCTCTTGCTATATCGAAGAGATTCAACTGCAGTTTTGTGTCAGCTCAACCTTCCACAAAAACGATAATGACTGTCTGACAATAAAAGATCTTCACAAGTTAACAGAAGTCCAAGGCACAGCTGCTGTCGTCTTCAGTGTCTTTCTTCTTCCGGCTGAGGATCTCCCTGGGTCATATTCTTTCTTTTTACTGCATATGAAAAGGTACCTTTGATAGAGAGTGTTTGCTAATTTCTTGGGACTCTCTCCTGATGGCAGTTGTTCTCTCTCCAATTTTCAAAATGTCTGCATTTTTATACTCCCTACATTGGATTGTGTCATAGGTTCAATGTTGGCAAAACAATAAATTCAGACTTGCTTGGGTTTTAGTATCCTGGGACATAATTTAAACGAATTGGTTAAATTCAAATTGTTGTCAAAACAGCAAACAAAACTCAGGCATCCATTTCACAGCCAAACGTTACATATTTTCAATTTTCCAGTGCACTCTGGTACTGCCATCTAGTCATATACACAGATGTTTGTAAATTCTCAGTTCAGAACAGCATTTACTCTCTCAAAAATATAGTACATGCCTTCAACTTCATAACAGACCAAAATTCTATAGGTGAGGATTTGTCCTGTTAATCATATGAAGCCCAAGGCAGAAACTTGCAACTCTGAGTCAACATTATTTTTGAATCAAAGGACAGCCAACGACGATGGACTGGTGATCAAGTTGACTATTTGCTGCACGATATACATCCATGCACGTAGGCAGTATTCCATCACACTGACTTGTGTCTTATAGATGATGGAACGTCTCTGGTGAATCAGGAGACTAGGTGCTCATTTCAGAATTCCCAGCCTCTGACCTGTTCTCGTAGTCACTGGTTTTTATACAATTGGCCAGTTTGGTATCTTGTCAATTGTAACCCCAGGATCTTGATAGAGAGAATGCCACTGAATATCAAGGAGACATAGTTAGATTGTCTCAGCCTTGATATTGTCATTGTTTGCCACTTATGTGACACTAATGTCACTTGTCACTTATTAGCTCAAACCAGAACACTGTCCATATCTTGCTGCATATGGACTGCTTCAGTATGAGGTAGGGTGCTGAATATTTTGCAGTCATTAGCAATGATCATATAATGAAGGGAAGGCCATTGAAGAAGCAGCTGAAGATGGCTGAACATATGACATTATCCTGAGTAACATCTGCAGCAGTGTCCTGGCATTGAGATGACTGGGCTTCAAAACCACAACCATCTTTCTTAGTTGAACATATGACTCTAACCAGCAGTAGGTTTCCCTCAATTTCCACTGAGTTCAGCTTTGCCAGTCATAACAAGCCCGTCTCTCTCCTCACCTCTTAATTATGCTTCAAATGGATATGATTGAACTGTGTGTTCCTCAAAAATAAATGACTATGTAATCTGGATCACTCTTCACACAAAATGTTCTTTCAGTTAAAGCATCTGAAGAAGCCCAAAATATAACAGAGTTTAATGGATTTTCTTCAGAACATTTAAAATTGGCTTGGCACTGAACTGTTGTTCAAAACTATTGTTCAGTTAGTTTCTGAAATTTTCAGAAACCTTGCATTGTTTAACTAGACTTAGGTGTCAGGCCATGATCTCATACCTGAGCTGAAGTACCTGTTCTTTGACAATCATCCAATACCATACACTTTAATGGCCTATCCATTTCCCATTTTCTCTGGCCTGTAACATCAGTGTGCATTTGAAAACAGATTCCTACCTAATCAAAACAAAACTGGGTCACGGCGTAAACTGACTCCCAAACTAGTTCACCTGCCTTCTGGATGGGTTCTCACTCTATATTGTTCCAGTGTTAGTTTGAGCCATGTGGGCGGATTCAGGTTGCATTTGCACTTTAACTGATGGTGGGGTGAAACAAATCTCCTCCACAAATACCACAGATATAGTCCGAATGTTCCCTCAGGGAGAGACAATAACAATGATCAAGCTACTTAAACAGAAAAGCAGGACAATTTTTTTGAACATCATACTGGAAAGGAGGCAATGTTTTCATGGTCTGTTCACCACAATTTAAAAACAAAATGCAGGTGTGAATTTAGTCAAATCTGGTTCAGAATTAAATTAAAATTCAGGAAATAAATTTGGTAACATTTATGGGGGGGGGGGGGGAGGTGGATTATAATTCAAATACTCCAATGCATATTGAAGTTGTTTGGCTGAGAACAAAATGTTGAGTAAATATAACTGACGAAGTAAGGACCTTGTTAGAACTACGGGCATCTGTGTAAATCATCACAGGATTCAAATGTTTACAATTTGACAGCATTTTGAAGGAGAATGGTTTGTGTTGGTCATTGAATGAGATGTATTAAACACGCCGATAAACATCCCTCACAGAGAAAGACCATGCCCTTCAAGCACTGGCAGCTGTACCGCAGGAGCTCGCGGTGAACAGAGTGAGCTCAGGGACAGAGGCGCTGGCTACCAAGCCCCGCATTACCTGCTGAAAGTCAATGCCACCGAACTTCGCGTTAACAGTGTCGGCGATCTCCACATCCGAACAGGCCACATCGCCGCCATCTTCTTGTTTTTTTTCCCCCCTCTTTTCTCCCCCCCTCCACCTCCTCCTCCCCTCTCTCTCTCTCTGGCTAGAAAGGTCGGCGTTTTGTGTGTTTTTCCACCAAGGTCTGCCAAAGTCCTCTCGGCGAATGTCGTTCAGCAAGGGAACGTGAGCGCCACATCAGTGCACATAGGCAGGAAATGGAAAATGCGCTGGCCCTGTTCCTGTCTTAATTGTGTTTAATGAGTATCTTTTAGTGTTTTTGAAATAATGTCCAAATAGTACAGCAACTCCAATGTAGTGTGCATGAGGTCTACCTGCAATGAATCTGTGACAATAACATTTTCATCAGATATTTATGTTTTAAAAATTACATTGTGAATAAAGTGTATTTGAAATATTTATTTTTGCACACATTTTTGAGGATAAAATTAAATATCTCGTTCTCCTTTGGGTTGGTTTTTACACTGAAATCGGTCAAACTGACTTTCTTTAAAGCATTTTGGCTAGTTCCTCAGGATAGTTTGCATGAATACCAGATCAAGGGTAAAGGTTCTACCAATTAAAGTCCACTTAAAGGCATTGCCTTTGCGTGTAGTGTAAGTCTTTTCCCATGAACTGGCATTCTTCCAAACTGTCAAGATGAAAAGCCTCACAAAATGCGCATTTTTTATAGCAATGTTCAAATTTTGTATTTCCAAAGGACCATCGGCAAAGATAATATGGCTTACCATTACTTTTGTGTGATTGGTACAACAGATTTGGGTAATGGGCAACATAGTTAAACATGAATATCCAAACGTTGATATCCTATTGTTGTAATATTAACCATTGGTTTTGTAAATGAGAATCTTTGGAGTACTTGCAATCATGTGCAATAATTAGTACAAAGTTATTGGACGTGTATGGTAGAGCCATGGCAATTCAATAGTGTAGCCTGACATTATTGCTGAAAAATGATACACGCAGTTAAAGCTCTATGTCTTTCATTTATCAGGATAAATGCAAAAAATGGCAAATTTTTAAAATTTATACTTTAGGATACTTTGTTCTGATCCCACCTCTTGTTTGACAGTGCTCGCCAATGCGATTTTCATGGGAAGGTGGCAATGAACAAACCAGAGTCAGAGCCACCACCTCTGCAAACGTGTCTGAGCTGGGAACAGAGATAGCCAGATGCCAAAGGTGAGAGATGAGAAGGCCCACATTCATTCATTGGAATAGAGGTTAATTCTATAATAGAATGTATGGCACCCTTCATCACTCATGTTCCGTCTAAGCCCCATCAAACTTCCTATATGCCCTCCATGATCCCATTCTCTCCTATGTCTCTCAAGCCCATCAAACCAGCCTTGCTAATTTATGCCCTCCACCCTCACCCAGTATTCACCGTGGAAAGAACTCTTGACCAATTGAATAGCAATAGGTCATCTTTGCTTATTTAGTTATATCATGAGCATTCAATTAATCATCAATTCAAATTTCACTTAAAAAGAATTACTTCCCCTAAAAATTCATACACCATCAATCAATTGCACAGTCAGTCAAAGATCCCAGAAAACCCCACCTTTTAACTGCTCCAAAATCTGTGAAATAAACAAAGCCACTTAAAAAGCTCTTTAAAATACTTTAATGTTTTTAACTACACATAAAACCATCAACCAAAGCTCACCGTCCTCTTCGGAACTATGGAAACAATGCTGAGCTAAATACATTAGTGGGGTTTGAAACTCAATCAAACATTCATATTATGATTGCATTGCACAACTAAACTAACAAACTTTCCAGTGGTCAATAGTTATTGAAGTTGCCAGAATGGATGATCAATGTTCATTTCCTGCCCCCAGAGTTCAACAAATGACTGTATTTTGAATCAATGTAAAAAAATCAAAGCACAGGGTGCAGATGACATGACAATACCTAATTCTCAGTAGTTTAATGTAGAGGTTGGAGAAAGTTGTCATACAGCATGATTAATTGCATAATTCCGGACAAATAAATCACAACCACGATGTGGAGGTGCCAGTGTTGGACTGGGGTGGACATAGTTAAAAATCACACAGCACCAGGTTATAGTCCAACAGGTTTATTTGAAAGTTAAAGCTTTCGGAGCGCTGCTCCTTTGTCAGGTAGCTAGTGGGGCTACCTAATTTATAGTAAAAGATAAAAGTGTCATGCAACTGATGCAACGTATTTAACAATGCTAGATTGCTGTTAAGTCTTTAATCATTTAGAACGGGATGCAGTTTCCATTGATTAATATATAAATCCCAGAATTTCGCTTTCAAGTCACAGCCCTGAAACTAATGGTCACATACCACTAAGATTCCAAAGCTCAATTACTGCATTAAAACCTGCTTAATTTACCAGATGATATCTAATTATGATATTTGAAGTTGTCAAGATCCTTTGAACCTAAATGTCAATAGGTTTCTGACTCCAGACTATGGTGATCACAAGGTTCACCACTCTTTTGAGGTGTCATGAAATATGTCTGCTAAAAAAATTGACCCAACTCCATGGAAATAACCAGATTTGCTAAAGGTTCTTTCATCCTCACTCTGCTGTCTTTAATCATTCAATTGTACTGACACCTACATCTTACTTTACAAAATCTGGCAAACATTAATTCTTCTATTCTTTATGCCACCACATAATTTTTCATCTGTTTCATACAAGCTGAAGGAAATTACATTCCTTATGACTTTTTCTTTAAAAGGCAGCAGATATCTGATCCAACAGTCTCCTCTTGGAAAATTTAACATCAGACAGAACCAATTGCCTAACCACGAGACACATTAAGACAATCCATTGATTCAAATGCCAGTGTCAATTCAAGGAACCCCAGATTGCATTCTGAAATCTGTTAAAGGGTATGATGTATTCTTCCAGGGAATGATCATTAGTTTTCTGAGATCTATGAGATCCTGACAATACTTCATGCAGTTAATAGATCTAATTTCTTCCAGGAACTCCAATGAATGGACTAAACTAACATCACATAATAACTATTGGGCATCTATCACACAAAGTACTTTATGTGTGATTTTACTTATTGTTGAAAGCAACACCAATGCCTTGCCTTGCTTTGGCTTTGATATGGTCTAACCCATTCCTACATTTCTACTGGTTTATTCAGTTAATCACTGACTACTCTTTGGGAATATCAGATGCTACAATCTACACATGCTTTCTGTTGCAATGACCATGAAGGCTTTGGTTATTAGGTTTTTAATTTTCTGTCTGAAATGTTTCTTTTAGTTTTCAACATTCCATTTTGGATTGCTGTCCTCTAATGTCATTTTCTATTCCAGAAACAAAAACAGAGAAGACTAGAAATGGAGCTAAGCTTTACACATTTGGGCTTATGTCCGAAACGTCGAATTTCCTGTTCCTTGGATGCTGCCTGACCTGCTGCACTTTTTCAGCAACACATTTTCAGCACATTTCAGTAATATTTTATTTATAGTGATATGCATACACAAACAAGCATCCTCAGTTTCAGTCTGCCCACCACACGAATAGAAATAAATACAATTAATAGACAGCTAACACTTTGATAGGAACTGATCAGGTGAGTTCTTGTGGTGCAGTGGTAGTGTGCTGTCACTGAATCAAGAGATCTAGATTCAATTCCCACCTGGCACCAGAACTGTGTAATAATGTGCTCTGGACAGGTTGATCAGAAAATAAAAATATAATTGAACAGGCAATAAAAATATCACGATCAAGTGACATTTAATGTAACTGGAGGCAGTAGGTGGTATTTCATTCAAAATGCTAACTTTGATTGGAAGCTCAATGAGACAATCCTCAGCACACAAGGTAAAATTGTTCAGAATACAAAGATCTAATGATTTTCTAACTAAATAATTCGACATAAAATGCAACCATTGTTCAGAGAGGAATTAGTATATTTTCATGTTGTCTTTCACTTGCTAGTGATTACAACTCCAAATAAGAATATGATCACATTCTTTGCCTTGAGAATGTCATAAAGATTCCTTTCGTGTGGATCTTGTTCTGGTGTAATCAGAAAACCCTTAAAGAATTAATTATTTTGTGTGGTTTCCTTTCCAAAATCCATTGTTTTGTCAATTCTGCATCAGTTGAATTGAATACAGGTTAAACACTATTAGAACTAAGCAAAAGGGTTTTAGCACAGAAACTATTATTAGGCTTCCTAATCTTGGTGTTCCCTGAACTGTAATGACCTACCTCCCCCTTCCAGCTAGCTAGATGCAAACTGTGGGGTCTTGGGAATTAAACTCACCACTGGGGAGAATTTGCGATTTGGAAGGACAGCTGGCTGTTCCTGTTTGCCGTACTAGGTACCTCACTGAAGACTTCAGATCGTATATGCCTTCAGTTTGGGTTGAGTCTGCTGATGCGCGTGGACATGTTTTGGATTTATCAGGTGAGTACTTGGTTCTTCTTGCTTTCTGGTGGCTTTTGTGAGCTGGTTTTTACTTCAGGATGTGCCTGACACCTTGCGGTGTTGGTTGGGTCAGTAGTTTTCAGAGGTTGTTGGTTCTCGGGTCTCGGCTGGTTGCCATTAGTTCCCCAGGTAAGGAACAGGCCTGTGTCAGTGGGTTTCAGAATGGCCATCAGGAACCCTCTTCTGGAGATGGCTGTGGGGATCGCTATTGGGGCAGTAGCTATTGGGATACTTCTCCTGGGGGTAGCTACAGGGGTAGCTCATTCAGGTCAGACTATAATAATTGAGGGCCTGCTGTCTTTGCACCAAATCTGCACTAGCCATTGTGCTACTGATGTTCCCTTTTGAGATCAGTTGGCTTCCTGATATTTTCGAGTAGGTGTGAATGTGTTTTGAATGTCTGGTATCTCTATGCATAACTATTAACTGAAGTTGAATGTTTGGAATCTGCTAAGGCTCCATTCAGGGTTGGGATAGTGTTAGGCATGGTTCATTGTTCTTTTAGAGTCAAGGTGTGAATTGGACTTTCAAACTGAGCCATGTTTTTAGGCAGTTATCCCTGTGACTGTATATTTTTCCAGAGCATAGCCCAGCTGTCTTTTTTCCTTGTATAAATTAATTTTAAAAGTCCAGGACTTTGGTCCAGTATTTCAGAACAGGGGGATTTTTGATCAATCTTTCAGTGGTGGGGAGGAATCAAATAGCTCTTCTCCCCATACAGCATGACTATATCCTCGAGATAACTTGCAATACATTAATACTGGTGGATCTTTGAGAGCAGGGTGCCTTAATGTTTTCTCTGGTTAGAGGGTTTACAGTCAGCGAGTGCCACCGCTTAATTCATGTCCAAGTAACACCCTGTACTGACTTGGAAATATATTGTCATTGTCACTGTCAAATTCCTAGATGTTCTTAACAACACTAAGGGAGTCTCTTCCCTGCCTGGAGAGCAGCTGTTCAAGGGAGTGGCCCACTAACTCATGTTAAGGTACATTTAGGAAAGGGCTTCCCACACTGTCAGGTGTGACCCCCCCCCAGCCAAACTTCACAATGCAGTCACAATTTTCAAAGCAAATGGCTGTCATGAAACTTCAATCAACTGCTAAAAGCTGTCAGACCTTGTTAAATGTCACAGATTTTTTTATCAGTATGTGCAGCCGAATGACCTGAAATGGGAAGATGTTTATATTAAAACCCCTGTGGGTGCAGCAGCTTTGTCCCCTGCTGCTCTCCAGGTCTCTGCCCCCCCCCCCACTTTACCTGCACTCACAGGGGTGCTCTGTCAGCAAAATTTGGGAAGTTATGATGGGAAAGGGTTTGGGTGCCACTGGTATAGGCATTGACAGTGGCAATGTCTACATCCTGTTACGGAATGTTTGAAAACTCACCCTGAGATTGTTGGCAGATTTCTGTGCAAGGACTGCCTACAGAACAATGATTTTAAAACTAGTGCTAAATATTGCAGAAACTGTAGTTGTGCTAGCTGTGAGGCTTTGTAGTGCTTATGACAAATTGTGCTGAAAAAAAAGTTTGAGATGAAATTTTGCTTCTTGGTATTTAATAATACTGGATGTGGAGAATAGGGTTTAGTTACAGTGAAAGATGTATTGCACTTTGGTTAAATCACAGTAGTCCTTGGCTTTAATCGGCCTCAGGGATGTTAATGGGCTTTTGTAGTATTGGGTAAAAGCATCACAGTAGCTCTGGTGGAATTCGGGGGAGGAGCTCTGGCATCAATGTGGAGAAAAATGTGTGATTTGGCCAAATCATGAAGGAATATTTTAGGATTTGACAGAACTAAAGAATAATTTCTGGACCTTGCCTCATTCCTAGCATTTGTGAATGGTAAGAGGAAGAGGAAAGACAAAGTCTTATGCCTGACAGGATAGGGTCTGCAACACAGGTTTGCAACATTTATGAGAGACTCTTAGACATTGCAATTTTTTTAGTGCAACAGAAAAAAAGCACTACCAGTCTGCAGTATGTCTTAGTTTGAGAAAGTGTTGCTGCTTTTTATCTGATTTGTTTCATTGCCAACAGAAGAACAGAAGTAGGTATTGGTGTGTTATAATTTCAATTCTATGGTTTGGATTGACCTGATTTTGTCCTGCTTTGCGCTGTTATAAAATTAGGGATTATTTCACTACAAGGATTTAATCCATCGGTATATTTTAATATCTGGAAATGTTTATATGTTAGCTTCTTGAAGAAAGAACCAGGACAATTTTGAGGTCTTACTGATACCTGTAGATATTTAACCTAATTGCTCTGAGACTTTACACACCCGAACCACGTTCCATGTATTTTGAGGGATTAAATAGCTGGAGTGACTTCTGAATTGGTTTTATGAGCTGTTCTGTTTAATAATGGAACTGGAGCAGCAGAGGCTTAGAGTGAGATTCTGCGACAGAGGACAGCAGCTTGTTTGCAATTTGCCAAATTTATACTTGATTTACTCCATTTTTATCCTCTGCTGTTAGGCAGTTGAGTTTTGCAGGAAATTTGGGCTTGCATTCTCTTTGACAAGATCTTGTTGAAGTCATTGCAAAATTGAGGGCTCTTGTGGAATAGTGATAGTGCCCTTACTCCTGAATTAAGAGGCCCTTGGTTGAATTCCAGCCTGCTCCAGGGGTGTGTATAACATCTCTGAACAGGCTGATGTGGGAAAATCACTACCAATTTGAGTGTAATCAGGATGCAGAAAATCAGGCCCTCAAGGCTTTAAACCAATGTTCCTGTTAATTAATACTTACCTCCAGGAGTTTGTGAAGTTCTGGTGGCTGATTTTGCAGCAGTAGTAAGCAGAATAGTTGTTTCAAAACAAGGTAAACCAGGCAAATAAAAATAAACACATTGTAAGGTTCCCTGGGAATCATTGGCTGGTTTGCCAGGACTTGTATTATGCATTTAGTTTGTAGAATTTATTTTAAATAGCCTTGATATTGCAATAAGTACATTCTGTACCCTCGAGAGTGTACAGAGAGAAATTCATTGTTATTGACACTTAGTTGATTTCTGGAAACATTCAGCCCTTTATTGCTAATCTGTGTTTGTTGTCTGTGTCAATTTAAATACTGTAATGTCTTCTGGAAAATAAAAATTGACCCCTGCTTCAGATCATCAGGCTGTTAATCAATTGAAAGGAATTTCACTTATGATTGTTCAGCTGACTGTAGATCCCCAAAAGTTATTCATGCAAGATGTGTCAGAAGCATTGTTGTCAGAGATTGCATCATCAGTACATGCATTGGAGAGGGAGAAACGTGGAGAGTGGGGTGTACAGTCAATATCTGCTGAATGCTGTCCTTACAATCGAGACATTGAAGCCAAGGAATGGAAGTGATTAAAATGGACCATCTTTCATTTTTTTCAGTTCAGGATGAAAGCAGGAAATGGCACCCATGTCAATGTTCCAGAAAAGAAAGTTGAAGGTGGAAAACCTGAGCCTGGAGTCACATTCAGCTAGTCTGGTTAAGGATGGTGGGTTTAATGTACTATATTTATAGCATACAATGTGGTCTGGCTGACAGAGGGGAGGTAATTGTAGATTAGGTGATCATTTTGCAGAACACCTCCATTCAGTCTGCAGACATGATCCCTAGCTTGTTATTGTAATTTTCCACCTTGCTGATTTCTTTGTCCTCAACCTCCAATGAAGCTTAGCACACATTTAACAAATAAATAATATTTTATAAATAAACAATACTTCATCTTTTGTAATGCAGTTGTTTCTTTGTTTCTCTCGCTTTCAGATGGCGATGTTTCATTATGTTTCAAATCACACTTGCTCTGAACACATCTTTATTTCCTTTACATTCCATTGCCACTCCTTTTGCCCTGCATCACCAACTCTTCCTTCCACTCCTATGTCTTATGGTCTTTTGTTATCATAGAATCATACAGTCATAGAGGTAGACAGCAGAGATGGTGTGGGGAATGGTGATTAATAGAGGTTGGAGATTGGCAAGAAGAAAACCTGTTACTTAATTTCTCCTGTTTTGCTTTGCATTGAAGTTCTTTTCTTTTGTGCGTTTTACCTTTCTTATTTCACTTGCTTATAATGTTGGATTTCTAACTTTTCTTAAATCTGATGACAGTTGTTTCTCAACCCCAATCTCCTACTTTCCCCCCGTAACCCTTGATCCCCATCATACTCATGAACCTATCTATCTCAGTCTTAAATATACTCAATGACCTGGCCACCACAGCCTTCTGTCGCAGTGAATTCCGTAGATTCACCACTCTCTAGCTGAAGAAGTTTCTTCCTCTCTCCATTCTAAAAGGTCTTCCCTTTACTTTAAGACTGTTCCCCCGGGTTCTCGTCCCTCCTACCAATGGAAACATCTTCCCAACATCTGTCCGGGTCATTCAGTATTCTTTACGATTCTATTGGATCTCCCTCATCCTTCTAAACTCCACTGAATATAGACCCAGAGTCCTCAAATGCTCCTCATATGTTAAGCTTTTATTTCCTGGGACCATTCTCATGAACCTCCTCTGAACACACTCCAGGGCCAGTACGTCTTTCCTGAGATATGAGGCCCAAAACTGCATACAATACTCCAAATGAGGCTTTATAAAGCCTCAGAAGTACATTCCTGCTTTTATATTCAAGTTCTCTCAAAATAAATGCCATCGTTGTGTTTGCCTTCCTAACTACTGATTCAACCTGCAAGTTTACCTTAAGAGAATCATGGACTAGAACTCCAAAGTCTTTTTGCAATTCAGACTACTGAATTTTCTTCTCATTTAGAAAATAGTCCATGCCTCTATTCCTTCTACCAAAGTGCATGACCTCACACTTTCCCACGCTGTATTCCATCTGCCACTTCTTTGCCCACTCTCCTAATCTGTCCAAATCTTTCTTCAGCTTCCTCACCTCGTCAATGATACCCGACCCTCTACTTAACTTTGTATTGTCTATAAACTTAGCCAGAATGCCCTCAGTTCCTTCATCTAGATCATTAATGTATAAAGTGAAAACGTGTGGTCCCAACACTGAGCCTTGTGGAACACCACTTGTCACTGGCTGCCATCCTGAGAAGGACCCTTTTATCCCCACTCTCTGCTTTCTGCCAGATAGCCAAGCTTCTATCCAAGCTAGCAGCTTGCCTCTAACATCAGGGGCCTTATCTTATTGAGTAGCCTCCTGTGTGGCACTTTGTCAAAGGCCTTATTGAAGACTAGATAGATAACATCCATTGGCTCTCCTTCATCTAATCTGCTCATTACATCTTCAAAGAATTCTAGCAGAGTTGACCTCCCCCTGATTAAACTATGCTGATTTTGTCCTTTTTTTCCCTGTACTTTGCTGCTGCATTAAAATGGGATTTTTTTCTTGCATCCATATCATTGTATTTTCTATAAAGTAAGGAGTAATGTTGACTATCAAAATTATTGATGAATTAGCAGAGTAACATACTTATTTAATGCTCGGTTTCAAATAGTTTTATGTGTTTTAATTTAGTAATATAAATGTTCCCGTGAATAATCAGCACTTAAAGCAGAGAGCTGATGTAAATTATTTTCCTTTCCAACTTACTAAATGCTTACCTTAAGAGAATAATGCTTACTAAATGCAGTGGATTAACAGAAGCTGGGTCTAAATCCTTGAATGAATTTCTTTTTCACTTATTTAATTTGTTTAACTTAATATTTTTAACTCATGGAGGGCATACAAGCTTACTGCACTTGATGAACATATAGAAAGTAACAGCAACATTTCAAGAAGCTGCAATATTCCTGAGAACTGGGATAACATCATTCAGGAACACAAATTTACCTCTGGAAATCCCCCAGAAGCTAAATGAGTGGTTGGGCTGTATGAAGCAGTAAGGATACCCTATTCAACTTCAGATGCAAACTCATTTCAGTAGAATCATAGAATCCACCATTCGACCCATTGAGTCCACACCCAGTTCTCCAAAGAGCATCCCACCCAATTCATGTAACTCTGCATTTCTCATGACTAATTCACTTAGCCTGCACATCTCTGGACACTACAGGGCAATTTACCATGACCAATTCACCTAACCTGCACATCTTTGGACTCTGCGTAGAAACTGGAGCACCCGGAGGAAATTACACACAGACGTGGGGACAATGTGCAAACTCTGCAAATCGCCTGAGGCTGGAATTGACTTATTAGCTCATCCTAGCCAAAGTAGTGGCAAGAGGGCTCAGGCAGTCTAGCATCCCTGGATTATGAATAGGAACCTCTAGCACAGGTTCTTGAATATCAAGAGGACATGGACAGGAGATGTCCCTATTGATAAAGAACTAGCAACAGACTATCTTGTCTCACAAGTAAAAAATGCTCTCCTGGACAAGGTGCATAGACCATAAGAAATAGGAACAGGAGAAGGCAGTTCAGCCCCTCGAGTTTGCTTCTGTTCCTGGCTTATCAGGCACTCCTCATGTCCACTTTCCCATGTTTTTCCCATAAACCATGATTCTCCTGCTGACTAACGATCAATCCATCGCAGCACTAAACATACACAAGGAATCTACCCCAACAGCTCTCTCTGGCAAGGAGTTCCAAAGAGTCACAACTCTGAAATAAGAAATTCTTTTGCAACTCAGTCTTAAATTGGTGCCCCTTTACTCTGAGACTGTGCCCTCTGGTCCTAGAGTCTCCATGAAGGGAAACATCCTTTCAGCATTTACCCTGTCAAGCCCCTCATGATTCTAGTTGTCTCATTGAGATCATTTTTGTAAACTCCAATAACTGGAGTCCCATCCTGTTTAGCATTTGTTCATAAGATTATCCCTCCATACAGGGGAATCATCTTAGTTAATAAACACTATTGGACCTACACTCCACTACCCACTTCACACAACCTAATGGAACTACACTTCAAAACACACTTCACACTACCTATTGGAACTAAACTTCAATGCAAACACCACACTACCAATTGGAATTACACTTGAAGTGGTTCAAGAGGGCAGCTGTCAAGGGCAACTAGGGATGGGCAATAAATACTGGTCAGCCTGGGATGCCTACATCCCACAAATGAATATAGTACGCATTTCACACTACCCAAGGGAATTACACTCAACAGAGATTTAATGATTTCAACAAACAAGAGAAGCAAAAAGGAAATAGCAATAGTTACAACTTTATGGTGAGAATGGGTTTGAATAAATGTTGTACACCAGATGAATAAAGTCATCCTAATTAGTTTTCAGATTAAGTGCATGAACATTTTAAAAACACTGAGCCCTATCTGTGATTTGAAACAACTGTAACCAACAGTTGCTGTTGATTTGGCATACATGCTCTGAAATTGGTTTGAATTTCTACGAAATATGCTCATTATTTGAACTTCTTATTTTTATTGATCGTACTAAATATATCTGTGTCTAGTGGGATCGTTTGTCGGAAATTTGTGCTACAGAGTGTGAAATTAAGGGAGCAATATTATGGGGCAGGATTTCCTGTCAAATCAAGAAGAGAAGTTGCTGGGAAAGCTCAGCAGGTCTGGTAGCATCTGTGAAGAGAAATCAAAGTTAATGTTTCCTCAGAACTGAGGAAGGTTCACTGAACCAGAAATGTTAACTATGATTTTCTCTTCACAGATGCTGCAGACATGCTGAGCTTTTCCAGCAACTTCTGTTTTTGTTTCTGATTTCCAACATCCTCAGTTCTTTCAGTTTTTACTTTGTGTCAAAACGTCTGTCAGCAATTCTATGGATCTCCAGTTCGAGCAGTAATAGAATGGACTAATCAATGGTGTAGTTAACTGGTCTGCTTTCAAAGTCAGTGGTAGACCAGTGATCCAATTCTTAATTCATTCCCTTTGGTAGCATTCAGTCCATTTGTATGACTTTTCTCTTTTAAATCATTGGAGGATTGAAAAATGATCTCAATTCATCTGTTCAGGGCATTTAACTCTTATTTACTAAGTAATACTGAAATGTGATTTTGGTACAACCAAGAATGTTTATGTTTAATTTATAAAAACAGTCTCTTTGTCTGGCTGTACTACTCTACGATTCAGTGCTTGCTGTTGTTTATGTGATGTTCAGTAATCGTATTGTGCTGTATAGTAATTGTTGAGCATAGAAATCAATTATGAACATGCACAGGAACATAGGAATAAGGGTCACAAATAGGCCATTTTGCTCTTGGGTGTGCTTCACTGTTTGATAAGATCATGGCTAATCTGATTGTGGCATCAACTTCACTTTCCTGAATATTGAATTGAATTGAATTTATTGCCATGTGTACCAAGGCACAGTGAAAAGCTTCATTTTGTGAGCAATACAGGCAGATCACAGAGTTAAGCAGCATAGATAAGTAAATAATAGGTAATTAGTGACAAAAACAAAAACACAGGTACAGGCGAATGTTAAGAGATTGTGAGTCTATTCAGTGTTCTAACCACATTGGGTAGAAACTGTTTCGAAACCAGCTAGGCTTCTGTACCTTCTCCATGATGGTAGAAGTTGTAGAAAAACATGGCCAGGGTGGGATAGATCTGTGAGAATGCTGCCGACCTTTCCTTGGCAGCGGACCTGGTGGATGGATTCTATAAATGGGAGGTTGCCCTTTGTGTTTGTCTGGGCCGAGTTCACCACTCTCCGTAACTCTCTCCATTCCTGATGTAGGGCTTATGCCCGAAATGTCGAATTTCCTATTCCTTGGATGCTGCCTGACCTGCTGCACTTTAACCAGCAACACATTTTCAGCTCGGATCTCCAGCATCTGCAGACCTCACTTTTTACTCCAATCTTGAATGGTACCGTTGCCATATCAAGTAGTGATACATCCAGACAGAATGCTCGCGATGGCACACCTATAAAAGTCATGCCTGAGGAAGAAGAGGCATTGGTGGGCCTTCTTAACCAGTGCATCTGCATGAAGTGTCCAAGAAAGCTTGTTGTGGATGACCACTCGCAGGAGCTTGACACTTTCCACTTATTCCACCTCTGTGCTGTTAACATTTAGAGGGGACATGAATAACATCCCACCGAAAGTCAATAAAGAGTTCCTTGGTTTTGCTGGCATTGAGATGTAGGTTGTTCTCAGTGCACCATTTTTCCACGTCTTCCACCTCCCGTCTGTAGTCTGTTTCAACGCCATCTGAGATTCGACTGACTATGGTGGTGTCATCAGCGAACTTGTGGCAGTGGGGGGCTGAATATGCAGCCCTGGGGGGGGTCCAGTGTTGCGTGTTAGTGAGGATGAAATATTGTTCCCAATCTTCACTGATTGTGACCAGTGGGTCAGGAAACTGAGGATCCAGTTGCAGAGAATGAGGCTTAGTCCGAGATCACTAAGTTTAGTAATCAGTCTCGAGGGGATAATAGTGCCGAAGGCTGAACTGTAGTCAATGAGTAGGATTCTTACGTAGCTGTTCCTGGTGTCAAAAATGTTTTAGGAAGGAGTAAAGGGCAAGTGATATGGCATTGGAGTGGGTCAAGAATAGTGGGGAGGCTGGAGTTGATTAATGTCAATACCAGCCTTTCAAAGCACTTCATGACCACTGAAGTTAGGGCCACTGGGCGGTAGTCATTGAGACATGCTGCATGAGCCTTCTTAGACACAGGGATGATGTGGACCCTCTCAGGGACAGTGACCTGCTGCGGGGACAGGTTGAAGGTATCTGAGAAGACCTCTGCCAGTTGATCTGCGCAACCTAGGAGAAAGTGAAGACTGCAGATGCTGGAGATCAGAGCTGAAAATGTGTTGCTGGAAAGGCGCAGCAGGTCAGGCAGCATCCAAGGAACAGGAGAATCGACGTTTCGGGCATGAGCCCTTCTTCAGGAATGACTGTTTGTGCTCTGCATAGTATTCCATCTGGTCCCATTGCTTTCCTTGGATTCACATGAAGGAAAACTGATCTGACCTCTGATGCAGTGATCGTTTGTCAGGACTTGTCAGAATAGGTGTTACTAGACATTGACTGTCATCAATCAAAAATCTAACAAACTTAGGTTTCAAAGTATTCGATGACTTTGCCATCCTGTTCTCTGGGCAAGAGTTTTCCACAGACTAATGACCCTCTAAAAGAAAAAATAATTCATTTCACTTTATTAGTAGAAGAAATTACAGAAAATATATAGAACAGAAACCAGCCGTTTGGTCCCACCCAGTCCGTGCTGGTACAGAGGAACCTTGATTATCCGAACTAGATAGGCGGGCATTATTTCGTTTGGATAATTGATTATTCGGTTAATCGATTCAATGCCTTTCCTCTGGGACTTGGGAGTTTTCTATTAAGTCAGCTCCCTGTTGAGGAGAGTAGGCAGCAGCACACCACATGCGAGTCCCCACCCAGCCTCCCAAACCCGTCCAACCCTAACCCCCTCCAATACCGCTCTCGCCTGCCCTTCCAAAACCCCGTCCAATTGGCCTCCTGCTCGCCCCAACCCTATCCAGCAATGCTCCCCGACCCCCCCAACCCCATCCAACACTGCTCCCCACCCACCCCAACCCCCTCCAACACCGCCCCCCACCTGCCCACAAAACCCCTCCAACACTGCCCCCACCCTCCCAAAACCCTGTCCAATGCCGTCCAGCCAATACCGCCCCCTGCCTGCCCACAAAATCCATTGAACACTGCCCACCACCCACCCCCAAAACACATCCAACACCGCCCACCACCCGCCCTCCCAAAACCCCGTCCGTCACCGACCACCAACACCCCCCCAAAACATGTTCAACACCGCCCAATGCCGCCTTCTCAAAACCCTGCCCAACACTGCCCCCTGCCCGCTCTCCCAAAACCCTGTCCAACACCGCCCCCCAACACCACCCCCACTTGCCCCCAACACTGCCCTCCAACTGCCCCTAACACTGCGCCCGCCCGCCCGCCTCCAACACCGCTTCCTGTCCCAACCCACCATCCAACCCCCGTCCGCTCCCCCACCCCCGCCCCAATCCGTGTGTTCCCCCCACCCCACACCTCCCCCCAACCCCCCATCAGCCCCCCACCCTCTCCGGAGCAGCCGGAGTAGATACCAACAGTAAGACTGCTGCTATCGTTGTGGGATAAGTCGCCAAATACGCGCGCGGGAGACACACACACACACACACACACACACACACACACACACACACACACACACAACCTTTTACTGCAACTTTTTCACCTCTGCCCTATACAGGCGAATATCTGGGGAAGGGGGATTTAGGGTACACCCCTATGTAAAGCTCCAGGGAAAGTGTGGGGAGAGGGAGAAAGGGCGGGAGGTCAATCATTTGGAGACGGTGCTTGGGCACTCATCGATGTTCCGGACTGTTCTTGACAGCCTGTTGGTGAGCCGAGATCGGTTTTAATCGTTATAAACAAAGGGCATGATCAGGGTTGAAACAGCTCTTTGATGTAATGTTTCTATCGGGACCTCGAAATCTCCTTCAGATAATCCGATATTCGGATAATTAATATCCGGATAATCGAGGTTCCTCTATATTTTATTTTTATCAAACTCCTCCCTCCCATCTGAAGAAAATTGTATCAATATAACCCACTATTCCCTTCTATTGCCAATGTTTATCTAGCCTCCCCTTAAATGCTTCAGTGCATTAATCCTCCTTGGTAGCAAGGTTCATAGTGTCACCACTTTCTGGGTCAAAATGTGTCTCCTGAGTTTTTGAGTGACTGGGTAGGTACTTTGCAGAACACTTGTGTTTTGTCTGTAGGAATGAGCCTGACCTCCCAGTTCCTTGCCATTTCAATACACCACACCCTGCTCGCGTACTCACATTTCGATCCTGCAATCTTCCAACAAAGTACAACACAAGCTGAAGGAGGAATATCTCATTTTCTGCAAAGTCATTTTATGGTCTCAAGGTCTCAACATTGAATTCAGAAACTTTAGAGACTGACTGCTTTATGTTCTATATTTCCAGCAGTATTGTGTTTGGGTTTTGTTTACTTTGCTCTTTGTAAAACTGTTTCACGTTTACGCCTTAAATTACCCTCTTCTCACATCTCTTTTTTTTCTCCATCCTTTGTCGTCTGCACTGGGCCTCTAGGTCATCACCTGTCCTCTTGCTCCTCCTTTGCCTCTATCAAAAGTATGAAAAAGAGCCTGTTTTCCAACACCTTTCAGTTCTGAAGAAGTCACACCAGACTCAAAACATAACTCTGGTTCTAACTCCACAGATGTTGCTACATCTGCTTTGTTTTTCCAGCTTTCTCTATCTGTTTGCTTCTGAAGTTCATTTTTGATTTCCTGGTGACTGTATTGCTTTGAAGATCTCTAGATTTCCTCTTTGTCAGAATGGAAACACTCGCTCTGACCACTCTGTCACAACCTTTTGGGCTGTTAAAAATCTCTTCCAGGTCATCCCTCTGCCTTCTCTTTCCCAGCTGGGGAGACAGGCCGCTTACTTGCGGAATGCTTCAGGGAACACCTCTGGGCCGCCCGGACCAACCAGCCCAACCACCCGTGGCTCAACACTTTAACTCTCCCTCCCACTCCACCGAGGACATGCAGGTCCTTGGACTCCTCCATCGGCAGAACATAACAACACGACGGCTGGAGGAGGAGCGCCTCATCTTCCGCCTGGGAACCCTCCAACCACAAGGTATGAATTCAGATTTCTCCAGTTTCCTCATTTCCCCTCCCCCCACCTTGTCTCAGTCGGTTCCCTCAACTCAGCACCGCCCTCCTAACCTGCAATCTCCTTCCTGACCTCTCCGCCCCCACCCCACTCCGGCCTATCACCCTCACCTTGACCTCCTTCCACCTATCCCACCTCCATCGCCCCTCCCCCAAGTCCCTCCTCCCCACCTTTTATCTTAGCCTGCTTGGCTACTCTCTCTCATTCCTGATGAAGGGCTTATGCTCGAAACGTCGAATTCTCTATTCCTGAGATGCTGCCTAACCTGCTGTGCTTTAACCAGCAACACATTTTCAGCTGTGATCTCCAGCATCTGCAGACCTCATTTTTTACTTCTCTTTCCCAGCCCATTCGTATCTACCCAACAAGTGTAGACTTTGATTTCAGGTATGATTCTTATCTATCTTCTTTGTGCCCACTCCAACATATCTAAATCCTTTTTATCATACAGCAACCAGAAATCTCCACTGTATAATTGCTTTACTTTTCAATTTTATCTACCAATAATTTAAACTGTGCTTGATTTGCTTTTTTCTTATCTTATCAACCTATAAATTAGTTTTTATGGATATTCATATCAATAGAAAATTGGTTGTTTGAACAGTTTCACTTTAAATTCTCTTCTGCTGTTCAATTAAAATAAGTTTGGTACAAATTTGGAGAGGTTGGCATTATCCTCGATAAACCATCAGCGACGACCACAAGATGGCAGTCATTCAAAGCATTAAAAAGTAGACACCATGGGTTGAAGTTTTAAGGAGTAAGTGAGGACTGCAGATGCTGGAGATCAGACCTGAAAATGTGTTGCTGGAAAAGCGCAGCAGGTCAGGCAGCATCCAAGGAGCAGGAGAATCGACGTTTTGGGCATGAGCCCTTCTTCAGGAATGAGGAAAGTATGCCAAGCAGGCTAAGCTAAAAGGTAGGGAGGAGGGACTTGGGGGAGGGGCGTTGGAAATGCGATAGGTGGAAGGAGGTCAAGGTGAGGGTGATAGGCCGGAGTGTGGGTGGGGGCGGAGAGGTCAGGAAGAAGATTGCAGGTTAAGAAGGCGGTGCTGAGTTCGAGGGATTTGACTGAGACAAGGTGAGGGGAGGGGAAATGAGGAAACTGGAGAAATCTGGGTTCATTCCTTGTGGTTGGAGGGTTCCCAGGTGAGGCGCTCTTCCTCCAGCCGTCGTGTTGCTATGGTCTGGCGATGGAGGAGTCCAAGGACCTGCATGTCTTTGGTGGAGTGGGAGGGGGAGTTGAAGTGTTGAGCCACGGGGTGGTTGGGTTGGTTGGTCCGGGTGTCCCAGAGGTGTTCTCTGAAACCTTCCACAAGTAGGCGGCCTGTCTCCCCAATATAGAGGAGGCCACATCGGGTGCAGCAGATGCAGTAAATGATGTATGTGGAGGTGCAGGTGAATTTGTGGCGGATATGGAAGGATCCCTTGGGACCTTGGAGAGAAGTAAGGGAGGAGGTGTGGGCGCGAGTTTTGCATTTCTTGCGGTTGCAGGGGAAGGTGCCGGGAGTGGAGGTTGGGTTGGTGGGGGATGTGGACCTGACAAGGGAGTCACGGAGGGAGTGGTCTTTTCGGAACGCTGATAGGGGAGGGGAGGGAAATATATCTCTGGTGGTGAGGTCCGTTTGGAGGTGGCGGAAATGACAACGGATGATACGATGGGCGGAAATGATGATGGATGAAGTTTTAAGGAACAGTTTGTTAAAACTATAACAATTATGACATACACCCCTGGTGTAGGCATCATCTTGTAAACTTTACATTACTTGCTTTGTCAGAATCATATTATTTTCATCGCAATAGCTCACTGATACTGCGACATGTATTGCAAATTCATATAAAATGTACTGCATGAGAGCTGCCCTGTCACTCACTAAAGCTTAAATATATTTGGAATACTGTCATTTTATAAGTAATTATTTCATATGTCAACACATTCTGTCATATAAGAATCGGCCTAGCAATGAAAGATGGCACCTGAAGAGTGGCAACGTCAACGTTGATGCGGTAGAGGAGGGTTGGTGGTGTATGCATCGTTGAAGATGAGCTGGCTCAGGACTGATGGACTCTCTTTAAGCTGTATCTTTCTTATTCTTAACACTATTCAAAATGGTAATGGACAGTGCCAACATTGGAAAAGCTTTTCACTGTATTTTACTGCTTTTCTCATTATAAAATGCACATGACCATAAAAATCATTAAATAAATTTCTCCTTATTTGGCTAATTATTGTTTAATACTTAGGTAAAACCATCGATGCTAAGTAGTTCTGCCAAGATTGTTTGTAACTGACCCATTGCTTCCACAGAAGCTCTGTGCCCTGAAATATTTAATTCTTGGAGGGATTTGAGCTTTGGAAATTAGGAATTGCTGGGCAAAAGAAGTACCTGGCACAAAGCAGGAAACTGTGCCTCAGTGTTAGAGAAGATGAAACAAAAAGAGAACTTGCTCGAAAGACTCAACGGGTCTGGCTGTGGAGAGAAATCAGAGTTAATGTTTTGGGTCCAGTGACCCTTCTTCAGAAGATGTTTGTGTTTATCTTGAGAACGAAAGAGTTCGTTAGGCCAGGGGATGTCAACAGATATCTGTAAGGTATTTAAAAATTGCACCATGACTTGGAAAATGATGAGGAGACATGGACTGAAAATCAAAAGAGGGAAGGTGAGCACAGAAATCCCATAGATTATTTTATGTAGAGGATAGTGAATGTGTGGAATAGACCGAGGCGAACAGTATCTGGCATTTCAAGAAGGAATGGACAGATCTATATTATGATAAGATGATATTCTGCACTGAACTCCAGCGCTGCCCAGGTGGCTCCAAGTGGTCTTTATGGTTTTGTACATTTCTTTGCTGCTGATTTTGATTGTGTGTTTATATTGCAGGCAGGTAATAGAACGTTCAGAGCATCCAATGATCATACCAGTGAGAAACCGGAAGCTCACTCTATGTCTGCACTTCCCAGTCACTCACTGGGCACATTGCACCACCTCTCCTGCACCATCACCAACTGTTCTTCCAACCACGTCCATTAAACTCAGTCCCTCCCTTTGTCTTGTGGCATATCCGGCACATTCCTCCAGACACTGCACTGACCTGGGGCTTACTTTGAAGGACAAGGGCAGCAGGTATATGGGCATACCACCACACATGAATTCCCCCTCCAAGCCACTCACCATCCTGACTTGGAGATATATCACCCTTCTATCAGTGTCACTGGGTCAAAATCCTGGACTTCCCTCCCTAATGGCATTGTGGGTCAAGCCACAGCAGATGGACTGCAGCGGCTCAAGATGGCAGCTCATCACCACCTTCTCAAGGACCACTAGGAACAGGCAGTAAATACTGGGCAGCTAGCAAGACCAACATCCCACAAGTGAATAAATAAAAAAAAATTAAACCAAGCAGTGCTGTTTGAAAGGTTAAGGATCATTGTAATAGTGATGGTTAGCAATCTTTGCATTGACAATAAAGTAAATATCATTATAATAGCCTTGATTATTAAGCTGCAGCTGTGAAATTATGCCTACTGCTGCTAACCCTCTGCATAGATGGTAGAAATAATTTCCCACATGATCCTTAGGATATGTGGAAGCATGACATTACAATTCCTCCTTCATTTTTCTTTAGTCTATTTTTCTAATCAGCCCGCTCTGAGATGTTATTACACACCTCTAGAACAGGTGGGACTTGAACCCAGGCCTCCTGGTCTACAGGTAAGGACACTACCTCTGCAACAAAAGCAGGTCTCACCCTCCTTCATCTTGAATTATTTAGCCTTTTTATCTTGACTTGATCTAAACCACTTCTGGAAGAGTTTCCAGTTTGGAGGCAGTTTATTGCTGGGTACTATTGAAGCACAAAAAAAAATAAAATCAGTGTAGAATATGAACAGATGTTTCCTGTAATCCCTGAGCTCTCAAAGAACCAGCATGGGAAGTGAAGAGTCATATTACTTTCCACGTTCCTTCTGCATCTCAAAAGTTAGCTTGTTATTCTGAGGAAATTTCTGTCTTCCGATCTCTCTCAGGATAATGGTCACTACCAGTTCTCCAGTCATTTGTGTTTTTTTTTTGCAGCTCATCTTTATATCTGTATTTCTTATCTGTTACAGCCTTAATTTTTGAAGGCTGCTTCTGGAATCCACTTTTAAGGAACCTGAAATTATCTGGGAAACATCAGACCGAAGGAATTGAATTAAAGTATGTTTTAGATGAGCAACAGATATCAATGCAAAAACATAACATGTTGGAATAACAGAGAAGGTTGGTACTGGCTGCGAAAATGAAAAAGAGAAACGTTTTATTAGAGCCCAGCCTCTGCTTTTCCAGCATTTTCTGTTCATCTGAGATACTCATTATTTGCCATGCCCACTCTCCGTGCCCCATTCTGCAGGTAATGAAATCCATATAGGCTGAATTTTACGTAAAAATTGGCAGAAGATCAATTTTGGAGCATTTTGGGGAATTCATTTCTGTGTGAGCTCTAAGTAGTTTCCACACACAACTCTCACCTGATTATGTATGCATTGTGCATCTATGGTGCTTCAGTTGCATGGTTGTGCACTCAGCAAAAGTAGAAGTATTTACCATGGCCAGGACGTATGGGATTCCCAGGACCAGCACGACATTTCACCATGTCAAGTGCTACCCTCATGGTATCTGAGTTTGGAGATTTCACAGTTCTTGTGTAAAGAAGACTTCATGGTTCCTGTTATTGAAGACTACACAGTTCCCATGTTTTGTAGGTTTCACTGTTCCTGTGTGTGATGACAGTAAAGTGAAGACGGCACCGTTCCTGTGTACTGAAGGCTGCACTGTTGTTGTGTATTGAAGGCTGCACTGTTGCTTTGTGTAAAGGCTGCATTGTTGCTGTGTGTGAGGGCTGCATTGTTGCTGTGTGGGAAGGCTGCAATGTTGCTGTGTGTGAGGGCTGCATTGTTGCTGTGTGGGAAGGCTGCAGTGTTGCTGTGTGTGAAGACTGCAGTGTTATTGTATGAGAAAACTGCAGTGTTATTGTGTGTGAAGGCTGCACTGTTGCTGTGTATTGAAGACTGCAACATTACACTACGTGAAGACTGCACTGTTGCTGTGTGTGAAGGCTGCACGGTTGCTGTGTGTGTGAAGATAGCACTGTTGCTGCGTGTGAAGACTGCAATGTTGCTGTGTGTGAAGACTGCAGTGTTGCTGTATGTGTGAAGACTGCAGTGTTGCTGTGTGTGAAGACTGCGGTGTTGCTGTGTGTGAAGCCTGCACTGCTGCTGTGTGTGAAGACTGCACTGTGGCTGTGTGTGAAAACTGCACTGCTACTGTGTGTAAAGGCTGCACTGTTGCTGTGTGTGAAGGCTGCACTGTTGCTGTGAGTGAAGGCCACACTGTTGCTGTGAGTGAAGGCCGCACTGTTGCTGTGTGTGAAGACTGCAGTGTTACAGTGTGTGAAGGCTGCACTGTTGCTGTGTATTGAAGACTGCAGCATTACACTGCATGAAGACCGCACTGTTTCTCTGTGTGAAAGCTGCACTGTTATTGTGTGCGAAGACTGCAGTGTGCGCTCTGTGTTAAGACTGCAGTGTTGCTGTGAGCGAAGACTGCACTGTTGCAGTGTGTGAATACAGCAGTGCTGTGTTAAGACTACAGTGTTGCTGTGTGTGACGATTGCAGTGTTGCTGTGTGTGAAGGCGGCACTGCTAATATGTATGAAGACTGAATGTTCGTGTGTGTGAGAACAGCACTGTTGATGTGTGTGAAAACTGCAGTGTTACTGTGTGTGAAGACTGCACTGTTGCTGTGTGTGAAGATTGCATTGTTTCTGTGTGTGAAGACTGTGTTGTTTCTGTGTGTGAAGGCTGCACTGTTGCTGTGTGCGAAGACGAAACAGTTACTGTGTATGAAGATTGCACTGTTGCTGTGGGTGAAGACTGCAGTGTTGCTGTGGGTGAAGACTGCACTGTTGCTATGTGTGAAGACTGTAGTGTTGCTGTGTGTGAAGACTGCAATGTTGCGGTGTGTAAAGACTGCATAGTTGCTGTGTGTCAGGACTGCACTGTTGCTGTGTGTGAAGGCTGCAGTGTTGCTGTGTCTGAAGACTGCACTGCTGCAGTGTATGAAGACTGAAGTATTGCTGTGTGTGAGAACATCACTGCTGATGTGTGTGAAGACTGCATTGTTGCTGAGTGTGAAGACTGCACTTTTACTGTGCGTGAAGACTGTACTGTTGCTACGTGGGATGGCTGCACAGTTGTTGTGTATTGAAGACTGCAAAGTTGCTGAGTATTGAAGACTGCACAGTTAATGTGTGTGAAGACTGCAGCATTGCTGTGTGTGAGGACTGCACTGCTGCTCTGTATGAAGACCTCAGTGTTGCAGTGTGTGAGAACAGCACTTCTGCTGTGAGTGAAGACTGCAGTGTTGCTGTGTGTGAATATTGCACTGTTGCAGTGTGTGAGAACTGTACTGTTGCTGTGTATGAAGGCTGCACTGCTGATGTGTATGAAGACTGAACTGTTGCTGTGTGTTAGAACAGCACTTGTGTGTGAAGACTGCACTATTGCTGTGTGAAGACTGCAGTGTTGCAGTGTGTGAAGACTGCAGTATTACTGTGTGTGAGGACTGAACTGTTGCTGTGTGTGAAGACTGCAGTATTACTGTGTGTGAGGACTGAACTGTTGCTGTGTGTGAGGCCTGCACTGCTGCTGTGTGTGAAGGCTGCACTGTTGCTGTGTGTGAAGACTGCACTGTTGTGTGTGAAGACTGAACTGTTGCTGTGTGTGAGAACAGCACTGTTGCAGTGTGTGAAGACTGCACTGTTGTGTGTGAAGACTGAACTGTTGCTGTGTGTGAGAACAGCACTACTGCTGTGAGTGAAGACTGCAGTGTTGCTGTGTATGAACGCTGAACTGTTGCTGTGTGTGAGAACTGTTCTGTTGCTGTGTATGAAGGCTGCACTGCTGATGTGTATGAAGACTGAACTGTTGCTGTGTGTTAGAACAGCACTTGTGTGTGAAGACTGCACTATTGCTGTGTGAAGACTGCAGTGTTGCAGTGTGTGAAGACTGCAGTATTACTGTGTGTGAGGACTGAACTGTTGCTGTGTATGAAGACTGCAGTATTACTGTGTGTGAGGACTGAACTGTTGCAGTGTATGAGGCCTGCACTGCTGCTGTGTGTGAAGGCTGCACTGTTGCTGTGTGTGAAGACTGCACTGTTGTGTGTGAAGACTGAACTGTTGCTGTGTGAGTACAGCACTGTTGCAGTGTGTGAAGACTGCACTGTTGTGTGTGAAGACTGAACTGTTGCTGTGTGTGAGAACAGCACTACTGCTGTGAGTGAAGACTGCAGTGTTGCTGTGTATGAACGCTGAACTGTTGCTGTGTGTGAAGGCTGCACTGTTACTGTGTGTGAAGACAGCACTGTTGTTGTGTGTTAAAACTGCAGAGTTACTGTGTGTGAAGACTGCACTGTTTCTGTGTGTGAAGGCTGCACGGTTGCTGTGTATGAAGACTGCAGTGTTGCTGTGTTTGAAGACTGAACTGTTGCTGTGTGTGAAGGCTGCACTGCTGCTGTGTGTGAAGACTGCAGTGTTGCTGTGTGTGAACGCTGAACTGTTGCTGTGTGTGATGGCTGCACCGTTACTGTGTGTGAAGACAGCACTGTTGTTGTGTGTTAAGACTGCAGTGTTGCTGTGTGTGAAGACTGCAGAGTTACTGTGTGTGAAGACTGTAGTGTTGCTGTGTGTGAGGACTGCACTGCTGCTCTGTATGAAGACCTCAGTGTTGCAGTGTGTGAGAACAGCACTTCTGCTGTGAGTGAAGACTGCAGTGTTGCTGTGTGTGAATATTGCACTGTTGCAGGGTGTGAGAACAGCAGTTCTGCTGTGAGTGAAGACTGCAGTGTTGCTGTGTGTGAATATTGCACTGTTGCAGTGTGTGAGAACTGTACTGTTGCTGTGTATGAAGGCTGTACTGCTGATGTGTATGAAGACTGAACTGTTGATGCGTGTGAAGACTGCAGTGTTGCTGTGTGTGAATATTGCACTGTTGCAGTGTGTGAGAACTGTACTGTTGCTGTGTATGAAGGCTGCACTGCTGATATGTATGAAGACTGAACTGTTGCTGTGTGTTAGAACAGCACTTGTGTGTGAAGACTGCACTATTGCTGTGTGAAGACTGCAGTGTTGCAGTGTGTGAAGACTGCAGTATTACTGTGTGTGAGGACTGAACTGTTGCTGTGTGTGAAGACTGCAGTATTACTGTGTGTGAGGACTGAACTGTTGCTGTGTGTGAGGCCTGCACTGCTGCTGTGTGTGAAGGCTGCACTGTTGCAGTGTGTGAAGACTGCACTGTTGTGTGTGAAGACTGAACTGTTGCTGTGTGTGAGAACAGCACTACTGCTGTGAGTGAAGACTGCAGTGTTGCTGTGTATGAACGCTGAACTGTTGCTGTGTGTGAGAACTGTACTGTTGCTGTGTATGAAGGCTGCACTGCTGATGTGTATGAAGACTGAACTGTTGCTGTGTGTTAGAACAGCACTTGTGTGTGAAGACTGCACTATTGCTGTGTGAAGACTGCAGTGTTGCAGTGTGTGAAGACTGCAGTATTACTGTGTGTGAGGACTGAACTGTTGCAGTGTATGAGGCTTGCACTGCTGCTGTGTGTGAAGGCTGCACTGTTGCTGTGTGTGAAGACTGCACTGTTGTGTGTGAAGACTGAACTGTTGCTGTGTGTGAGTACAGCACTGTTGCAGTGTGTGAAGACTGCACTGTTGTGTGTGAAGACTGAACTGTTGCTGTGTGTGAGAACAGCACTACTGCTGTGAGTGAAGACTGCAGTGTTGCTGTTTATGAACGCTGAACTGTTGCTGTGTGTGAAGGCTGCACTGTTACTGTGCGTGAAGACAGCACTGTTGTTGTGTGTTAAAACTGCAGAGTTACTGTGTGTGAAGACTGAAGTGTTGCAGTGTGTGAAGACTGCAATGTTGATGTGTGTGAAGACTGCAGCATTACACTGCGTGAAGACTGCACTGTTGCTGTGTGTGAAGGCTGCACGGTTGCTGTGTATGAAGACGGCAGTGTTGCTGTGTTTGAAGACTGAACTGTTGCTGTGTGTGAAGGCTGCACTGCTGCTGTGTGTGAAGACTGCAGTGTTGCTGTGTGTGAACACTGAACTGTTGCTGTGTGTGATGGCTGCACCGTTACTGTGTGTGAAGACAGCACTGTTGTTGTGTGTTAAGACTGCAGTGTTGCTGTGTGTGAAGACTGCAGAGTTACTGTGTGTGAAGACTGTAGTGTTGCTGTGTGTGAAGGCTGCACTGTTGCTGTGTGTGAAGGCTGCAGTGTAACTGCGTGTGAAGACTGCAGTGTTGCTGTGTGTGGGTGTTGCTGTGTGTGAAGACTGCAGTGTTGCTGTGGTTGAAGACTGCACTATTGCTGTATGTGAAGGCTGCAGTGTTACTGTGTGTGAAGACTACACAGTTATTGTGTCTGAAGATTGCGTGTGAAAACAGCACTGCTGATGTGTGTGAAGACTGCATTGTTCCTGAGTGTGAAGACTGCATTTTTGCTGTGCGTGAAGACTGTACTGTTGCTACGTGGGATGGCTGCACAGTTGTTGTGTATTGAAGACTGCAAAGTTGCTGAGTATTGAAGACTGCACAGTTAATGTGTGTGAAGACTGCAGCATTGCTGTGTGTGAGGACTGCACTGCTGCTCTGTATGAAGACCTCAGTGTTGCAGTGTGTGAGAACAGCACTTCTGCTGTGAGTGAAGACTGCAGTGTTGCTGTGTGTGAATATTGCACTGTTGCAGTGTGTGAGAACAGCAGTTCTGCTGTGAGTGAAGACTGCAGTGTTGCTGTGTGTGAATATTGCACTGTTGCAGTGTGTGAGAACTGTACTTTTGCTGTGTATGAAGGCTGCACTGCTGATGTGTATGAAGACTGAACTGTTGCTGTGTGTTAGAACAGCACTTGTGTATGAAGACTGCACTATTGCTGTGTGACGACTGCAGTGTTGCAGTGTGTGAGGACTGCAGTATTACTGTGTGTGAGGACTGAACTGTTGCTGTGTGTGAAGACTGCAGTATTACTGTGTGTGAAGACTGAACTGTTGCTGTGTGTGAGGCCTGCACTGCTGCTGTGTGTGAAGACTGCACTGTTGTGTGTGAAGACTGAACTGTTGCTGTGTGTGAGAACAGCTCTGTTGCAGTGTGTGAAGACTGCACTGTTGTGTGTGAAGACTGCACTGTTGTGTGTGAAGACTGAACTGTTGCTGTGTGTGAGAACAGCACTACTGCTGTGAGTGAAGACTGCAGTGTTGCTGTGTATGAACGCTGAACTGTTGCTGTGTGTGAAGGCTGTACTGCTGCTGTGTGTGAAGACTGCAGTGTTGCTGTGTGTGAATGCTGAACTGTTGCTGTGTGAGATGGCTGCACCGTTACTGTGTGTGAAGACTGCAGTGTTGCTGTGTGTGAACGCTGAACTGTTGCTGTGTGAGATGGCTGCACCGTTACTGTGTGTGAAGACAGCACTTTTGTTGTGTGTTAAGACTGCAGTGTTGCTGTGTGTGAAGACTGCAGTGTAACTGCGTGTGAAGACTGTAGTGTTGCTGTGTGTGAAGGCTGCACCGTTGCTGTGTGTGAAGGCTGCAGTGTAACTGCGTGTGAAGACTGCAGTGTTGCTGTGTGTGAATATTGCACTGTTGCTGTGTGTGGGTGTTGCTGTGTGTGAAGACTGCAGTGTTGCTGTGTGTGAATATTGCACTGTTGCTGTGTGTGGGTGTTGCTGTGTGTGAAGACTGCAGTGTTGCTGTGGTTGAAGACTGCACTATTGCTGTAGGTGAAGGCTGCAGTGTAACTGTGTGTGAAGACTACACAGTTATTGTGTCTGAAGATTGCGTGTGAGAACAGCACTGCTGATGTGTGTGGAGACTGCATTTTTGCTGTGCGTGAAGACTGTACTGTTGCTACGTGGGATGGCTGCACAGTTGTTGTGTATTGAAGACTGCAAAGTTGCTGAGTATTGAAGACTGGACAGTTGATGTGTGTGAAGACTGCAGCATTGCTGTGTGTGAGGACTGTACTGCTGCTCTGTATGAAGACCTCAGTGTTGCAGTGTGTGAGAACAGCACTTCTGCTGTGAGTGAAGACTGCAGTGTTGCTGTGTGTGAATATTGCACTGTTGCAGTGTGTGAGAACAGCAGTTCTGCTGTGAGTGAAGACTGCAGTGTTGCTGTGTGTGAATATTGCACTGTTGCAGTGTGTGAGAACTGTACTGTTGCTGTGTATGAAGGCTGCACTACTGATGTGTATGAAGACTGAACTGTTGCTGTGTGTGAAGACTGCAGTGTTGCTGTGTGTGAACATTGCACTGTTGCAGTGTGTGAGAGCTGTACTGTTGCTGTGTATGAAGGCTGCACTGCTGATGTGTATGAAGACTGAACTGTTGCTGTGAGTTAGAACAGCACTTGTGTGTGAAGACTGCAGTGTTGCAGTTTATGAAGACTGCAGTATTACTGTGTGTGAGGACTGAACTGTTGCTGTGTGTGAAGACTGCAGAGTTGCTGTGTGTGAAGACTGCACTGTTGCTCTGTGTGAAGACTGCAGTGTTGCTGTGTATGACAGCTGTGCATTTGCTGGGTAGTGAAGAATGCACTGTGGCTGTGTGAAGACTACACTGCTAGTGTGAGTGAAGACTGCAGTGTTGCTGTCTGTGAAATCTGCATATTTGCTGTGTGTGAAGGTTGCATTGTTGCTGTGTGTGAAGACTTCAATGTTGCGGTATGTGACCACTGCACTGTTGCTGTGTACGAAGACTGCACTGTTGCTATTTGCGAAGGCTGCAGTGTTGCTGTGCGTGAAGACTGCACTGTTGCAGTGTGTGATGTCTGCAGTGATGCTGTATATGAAGACTGCAGTGTTACTGTGTGTGAAGACTACACTGTTACAGTGTGTGAAGATTGCAGAGTTGCTGTGAGTGAATACTGCACTGTTGCAGTGTGTGAGGACTGCACAGTTGCTGTGTATGAAGACTGCAGTGTTGCTGTGTATGAAGACTGCAGTGTTGCTGTGAGTAAATATTGCACCGTTGCTGTGTGTGTAGACTGCAGTGTTGCTGTTAGTGAAGACTGCAGTGTTGCAGGGTTTGAATACTGCACTGTTTCAGTGTGTGAGGACTGCACAGTTGCTGTTATGAAGACTGCACTGTTGCTGTGTGTGAGGCCTGCACTGCTGCTGTGTGTGAAGCTGCACTGTTGCTGTGTGTGAAGACTGTACTGTTGTGTGTGAAGACTGAACTATTGCTGTGTGTGAGAACAGCACTGTTGCAGTGTGTGAAGACTGCACTGTTGTGTGTGAAGACTGCACTGTTGTGTGTGAAGATTGAACTGTTGCTGTGTGTGAGAACAGCACTACTGCTGTGAGTGAAGATTGCAGTGTTGCTGTGTATGAACGCTGAACTGTTGCTGTGTGTGAAGGCAGCACTGTTGTTGTGTGTTAAAACTGTAGAGTTACTGTGTGTGAAGACTGAAGTGTTGCAGTGTGTGAAGACTGCAATGTTGATGTGTATGAAGACTGCAGCATTACACTGCGTGAAGACTGCACTGTTGCTGTGTGTGAAGGCTGCACTGCTGCTGTGTATGAAGACTGCAGTGTTGCTGTGTGTGAACGCTGAACTGTTGCTGTGTGTGATGGCTGCACCGTTACTGTGTGTGAAGACAGCACTGTTATGTGTTAAGACTGCAGTGTTTCTGTGTGTGAAGACTGCAGAGTTACTTTGTGTGAAGACTGTAGTGTTGCTGTGTGTGAATATTGCAGTGTTGCTGTGTGTGGGTGTTGCTGTGTGTGAAGACTGCAGTGTTGCTGTGTGTAAAGGCTGCAGTGTTGCTGTGTGTGAATATTGCACTGTTGCTGTGTGTGGGTGTTGCTGTGTGTGAAGGCTGCAGTGTTGCTGTGTGTGAAGACTGCAGTGTTGCTGTGTGTGAATATTGCACTGTTGCTGTGTGTGGGTGTTGCTGTGTGTGAAGACTGCAGTGTTGCTGTGGTTGAAGACTGCACTATTGCTGTATGTGAAGGCTGCAGTGTTAATGTGTGTGAAGACTACACAGTTATTGTGTCTGAAGATTGCGTGTGAGAACAGCACTGCTGATGTGTGTGAAGACTGCATTGTTCCTGAGTGTGAAGACTGCATTTTTGCTGTGCATGAAGACTGTACTGTTGCTACGTGGGATGGCTGCACAGTTGTTGTGTATTGAAGACTGCAAAGTTGCTGAGTATTGAAGACTGCACAGTTGATGTGTGTGAAGACTGCAGCATTGCTGTGTGTGAGGACTGTACTGCTGCTCTGTATGAAGACCTCAGCGTTGCAGTGTGTGAGAACAGCACTTCTGCTGTGAGTGAAGACTGCAGTGTTGCTGTGTGTGAATATTGCACTGTTGCAGTGTGTGAGAACAGCAGTTCTGCTGTGAGTGAAGACTGCAGTGTTGCTGTGTGTGAATATTGCACTGTTGCAGTGTGTGAGAACTGTACTGTTGCTGTGTATGAAGGCTGCACTGCTGATGTGTATGAAGACTGAACTGTTGCTGTGTGTTAGAACAGCACTTGTGTGTGAAGACTGCACTATTGCTGTGTGAATACTGCAGTGTTGCAGTGTGTGAAGACTGCAGTATTACTGTGTGTGAGGACTGAACTGATGCTGTGTGTGAAGACTGCAGTATTACTGTGTGTGAGGACTGAACTGTTGCTGTGTGTGAGGCCTGCGCTGCTGCTGTGTGTGAAGGCTGCACTGTTGCTGTGTGTGAAGACTGCACTGTTGTGTGTGAAGACTGAACTGTTGCTGTGTGTGAGAACAGCTCTGTTGCAGTGTGTGAAGACTGCACTGTTGTGTGTGAAGACTGCACTGTTGTGTGTGAAGACTGAACTGTTGCTGTGTGTGAGAACAGCACTACTGCTGTGAGTGAAGACTGCAGTGTTGCTGTGTATGAACGCTGAACTGTTGCTGTGTGTGAAGGCTGCACTGTTACTGTGTGTGACGACAGCACTGCTGTTGTGTGTTAAAACTGCAGATTTACTGTGTGTGAAGACTGAAGTGTTGCAGTGTGTGAAGACTGCAATGTTGATGTGTGTGAAGACTGCACTGTTGCTGTGTGTGAAGGCCGCACGGTTGCTGTGTATGAAGACTGCAGTGTTGTTGTGTTTGAAGACTGAACTGTTGCTGTGTGTGAAGGCTGCACTGCTGCTGTGTGTGAAGACTGCAGTGTTGCTGTGTGTGAACGCTGAACTGTTGCTGTGTGTGATGGCTGCACCGTTACTGTGTGTGAAGACAGCACTGTTGTTGTGTGTTAAGACTGCAGTGTTGCTGTGTGTGAAGACTGCAGAGTTACTGTGTGTGAAGACTGTAGTGTTGCTGTGTGTGAAGGCTGCACTGTTGCTGTGTGTGAAGGGTGCAGTGTAACTGCGTGTGAAGACTGCAGTGTTGCTGTGTGTGAATATTGCACTGTTGCTGTGTGTGGGTGTTGCTGTGTGTGAAGACTGTAGTGTTGCTGTGTGTGAAGGCTGCACTGTTGCTGTGTGTGAAGGGTGCAGTGTAACTGCGTGTGAAGACTGCAGTGTTGCTGTGTGTGAATATTGCACTGTTGCTGTGTGTGGGTGTTGCTGTGTGTGAAGACTGCAGTGTTGCTGTGTGTGAATATTGCACTGTTGCTGTGTGTGAAGTCTGCAGGGTTGATGTGTGTGAAGGCTGCACTGTTGCTGTGTGTGAAGACTGCACTGTTGCTGCGTGTGAAGACTGCAGTCTTGCTGTGTGTGAAGACTGCACTGTTGCTGTGTGTGAAGACTGCATTGTTGCTGTGTGTGAAGGCTGCACTGTTGCTGTGTGTGAAGACTGCAGTGTTGCTGTGTGTGAAGACTGCAGTGTTGCTGTGTGTGAAGACTGCAGTGTTGCTGTATGTGACGACTGCACTGTTGCTGTGTGTGAAGACTGCACGGTTACAGTGTGTGAAGACTGCAGGGTTGCTGTGTGTGAAGACTGCAGTGTTGCTGTGTGTGAAGACTGCACAGTTGCTGTGTGTGAAGACTGCACGGTTACAGTGTGCGAAGACTGCAGTGTTGCTGTGTGTGACGACTGCACTGTTTCTGTGTGTGAAGACTGCACTGTTACAGTGTGTGACGATTGCAGAGTTGCTGTGAGTGAATACTGCACTGTTGCAGTGTGTGAGGACTGCACAGTTGCTGTGTGTGAAGACTGCACCGTTGCTCTGTGTGAAGAATGTAGTGTTGCTATGTATGAAGACTGAAGTGTTGCTGTGTATGAAGACTAGCGTTGCTGTGTATGAAGACTGCAGTGTTGTTGTGAGTAAATACTGCACTTTTTCAGTGTGTGAAGACTGCAGTGTTGCAGAGTTTGAACACTGCACTTTTTCAGTGTGTGTGAAGACTGCACTGTTGCTGTGTATGAAGACTGCATTGTTGCTGTGTGTGAAGACTGCAGTGTTGCTGTGTATGACAGCTGTACAGTTGCTGGGTAGTGAAGAATGCACTGTGGCTGTGTGTGAAGACTGCACAGTGGCTGTGTGTGAAGACTACACTGCTAGTGTGAGTGACGACTGCAGTGTTGCTGTCTGTGAAGTCTGCATTGTTGCTGTGTGTGAAGGTTGCATTGTTGCTGTGTATGAAGACTGCACTGTTGCAGTGTGTGAGGACTGCATATTTGCTGTGTGTGAAGGTTGCATTGTTGCTGTGTGTGAAGACTGCAATGTTGCGGTATGTGACCACTGCACTGTTGCTGTGTATGAAGACTGCACTGTTGCTATTTGCGAAGGCTGCAGTGTTGCTGTGTGTGAAGACTGCACTGTTGCAGTGTGTGAATACTGCACAATTGCAATGTGTGATGTCTGCAGTGATGCTGTATATGAAGACTGCAGTGTTACTGTGTGTGAAGACTGCACTGTTACAGTGTGTGAAGAATGCAGAGTTGCTGTGAGTGAATACTGCACTGTTGCAGTGTGTGAGAACAGCAGTTCTGCTGTGAGTGAAGACTGCAGTGTTGCTGTGTGTGAATATTGCACTGTTGCAGTGTGTGAGAACTGTACTGTTGCTGTGTATGAAGGCTGCACTGCTGATGTGTATGAAGACTGAACTGTTGCTGTGTGTTAGAACAGCACTTGTGTGTGAAGACTGCACTATTGCTGTGTGAATACTGCAGTGTTGCAGTGTGTGAAGACTGCAGTATTACTGTGTGTGAGGACTGAACTGATGCTGTGTGTGAAGACTGCAGTATTACTGTGTGTGAGGACTGAACTGTTGCTGTGTGTGAGGCCTGCGCTGCTGCTGTGTGTGAAGACTGCACTGTTGCTGTGTGTGAAGACTGCACTGTTGTGTGTGAAGACTGAACTGTTGCTGTGTGTGAGAACAGCTCTGTTGCAGTGTGTGAAGACTGCACTGTTGTGTGTGAAGACTGCACTGTTGTGTGTGAAGACTGAACTGTTGCTGTGTGTGAGAACAGCACTACTGCTGTGAGTGAAGACTGCAGTGTTGCTGTGTATGAACGCTGAACTGTTGCTGTGTGTGAAGGCTGCACTGTTACTGTGTGTGACGACAGCACTGCTGTTGTGTGTTAAAACTGCAGATTTACTGTGTGTGAAGACTGAAGTGTTGCAGTGTGTGAAGACTGCAATGTTGATGTGTGTGAAGACTGCACTGTTGCTGTGTGTGAAGGCCGCACGGTTGCTGTGTATGAAGACTGCAGTGTTGTTGTGTTTGAAGACTGAACTGTTGCTGTGTGTGAAGGCTGCACTGCTGCTGTGTGTGAAGACTGCAGTGTTGCTGTGTGTGAACGCTGAACTGTTGCTGTGTGTGATGGCTGCACCGTTACTGTGTGTGAAGACAGCACTGTTGTTGTGTGTTAAGACTGCAGTGTTGCTGTGTGTGAAGACTGCAGAGTTACTGTGTGTGAAGACTGTAGTGTTGCTGTGTGTGAAGGCTGCACTGTTGCTGTGTGTGAAGGGTGCAGTGTAACTGCGTGTGAAGACTGCAGTGTTGCTGTGTGTGAATATTGCACTGTTGCTGTGTGTGGGTGTTGCTGTGTGTGAAGACTGTAGTGTTGCTGTGTGTGAAGGCTGCACTGTTGCTGTGTGTGAAGGGTGCAGTGTAACTGCGTGTGAAGACTGCAGTGTTGCTGTGTGTGAATATTGCACTGTTGCTGTGTGTGGGTGTTGCTGTGTGTGAAGACTGCAGTGTTGCTGTGTGTGAATATTGCACTGTTGCTGTGTGTGAAGTCTACAGGGTTGATGTGTGTGAAGGCTGCACTGTTGCTGTGTGTGAAGACTGCACTGTTGCTGCGTGTGAAGACTGCAGTCTTGCTGTGTGTGAAGACTGCACTGTTGCTGTGTGTGAAGACTGCATTGTTGCTGTGTGTGAAGGCTGCACTGTTGCTGTGTGTGAAGACTGCAGTGTTGCTGTGTGTGAAGACTGCAGTGTTGCTGTGTGTGAAGACTGCAGTGTTGCTGTATGTGACGACTGCACTGTTGCTGTGTGTGAAGACTGCACGGTTACAGTGTGTGAAGACTGCAGGGTTGCTGTGTGTGAAGACTGCAGTGTTGCTGTGTGTGAAGACTGCACAGTTGCTGTGTGTGAAGACTGCACGGTTACAGTGTGCGAAGACTGCAGTGTTGCTGTGTGTGACGACTGCACTGTTTCTGTGTGTGAAGACTGCACTGTTACAGTGTGTGACGATTGCAGAGTTGCTGTGAGTGAATACTGCACTGTTGCAGTGTGTGAGGACTGCACAGTTGCTGTGTGTGAAGACTGCACAGTTGCTCTGTGTGAAGAATGTAGTGTTGCTATGTATGAAGACTGAAGTGTTGCTGTGTATGAAGACTAGCGTTGCTGTGTATGAAGACTGCAGTGTTGTTGTGAGTAAATACTGCACTTTTTCAGTGTGTGAAGACTGCAGTGTTGCAGAGTTTGAACACTGCACTTTTTCAGTGTGTGTGAAGACTGCACTGTTGCTGTGTATGAAGACTGCATTGTTGCTGTGTGTGAAGACTGCAGTGTTGCTGTGTATGACAGCTGTACAGTTGCTGGGTAGTGAAGAATGCACTGTGGCTGTGTGTGAAGACTGCACAGTGGCTGTGTGTGAAGACTACACTGCTAGTGTGAGTGACGACTGCAGTGTTGCTGTCTGTGAAGTCTGCATTGTTGCTGTGTGTGAAGGTTGCATTGTTGCTGTGTATGAAGACTGCACTGTTGCAGTGTGTGAGGACTGCATATTTGCTGTGTGTGAAGGTTGCATTGTTGCTGTGTGTGAAGACTGCAATGTTGCGGTATGTGACCACTGCACTGTTGCTGTGTATGAAGACTGCACTGTTGCTATTTGCGAAGGCTGCAGTGTTGCTGTGTGTGAAGACTGCACTGTTGCAGTGTGTGAATACTGCACAATTGCAATGTGTGATGTCTGCAGTGATGCTGTATATGAAGACTGCAGTGTTACTGTGTGTGAAGACTGCACTGTTACAGTGTGTGAAGAATGCAGAGTTGCTGTGAGTGAATACTGCACTGTTGCAGTGTGTGAGGACTGCACAGTTGCTGTGTATGAAGACTGCAGTGTTGCTGTGTATGAAGACTGCAGTGTTGCTGTGAGTGAAGACTGCAGTGTTGCAGGGGTTGAATACTGCACTGTTTCAGTGTGTGAAGACTGCAGTGTTGCTGTGTGTGAAGACTGCACTGTTGCTGCGTGTGAGAACAGCACTGCTGCTGTGTGTGAAGACTGCATTGTTGCTAAGTGTGAAGACTGCATTTTTGCTCTGTGTGAAGACTGCATTGTTGCTATGTGTGATGGCTGCACTGTTGCTTTGTATTGAAGACTGCACAGTTGATGTGTGTGAAGACTGCAGCATTGCAGTGTGTGACGACTGCACTGTTGCTGTTTGTGGGGACTGCAGTGTTGCTGTGTGCGAAGTCTGCAGGGTTGATGTTTGTGAAGGCTGCACTGTTGCTGCGTGTGAAGGCTGCAGTGTTGCTGTGTGTGAAGGCTGCACTGTTGCTGTGTGTGAAGACTGCAGTGTTGCTGTGTGTGTGAAGACTGCACTGTTGCTGTGTGTGAAGACTGCAGTGTTTCTGTGTGTGAAGGCTGCACTGTTGCTGTGTGTGAAGACTGCAGTGTTGCTGTGAGTGAAGACTGCAGTGTTGCTGTGTGTGACGACTGCACTGTTGCTGTGTGTGAAGACTGCACGGTTACAGTGCGTGAAGACTGCAGGGTTGCTGTGTGTGAAGACTGCAGTGTTGCTGTGTGTGAAGACTGCACAGTTGCTGAGTGTGAAGACTGCACTGTTACAGTGTGTGAAGATTGCAGAGTTGCTGTGAGTGAATACTGCACTGTTGCAGTGTGTGAGGACTGCACAGTTGCTGTGTGTGAAGACTGAAGTGTTGCTGTGTATGAAGACTAGTGTTGCTGTGTATGAAGACTAGTGTTGCTGTGTGTGAAGACTGCAGTGTTGTTGTGAGTAAATACTGCACTTTTTCAGTGTGTGAAGACTGCAGTGTTGCAGAGTTTGAATACTGCACTTTTTCAGTGTGTGAAGACTGCACTGTTGTAGAGTTTGAACACTGCACTTTTTCAGTGTGTGTGAAGACTGCAGTGTTGCTTTGTATGAAGACTGCACTGTTGCTGTGTGTGAAGACTGCAGTGTTGCTGTGTATGACAGCTGTACAGTTGCTGGGTAGTGAAGAATGCACTGTGGCTGTGTTCGAAGACTACACTGCTAGTGTGAGTGAAGACTGCAGTGTTGCTGTCTGTGAAGTCTGCATTGTTGCTGTGTGTGAAGGTTGCATTGTTGCTGTGTATGAAGACTGCACTGTTGCAGTGTGTGAGGACTGCATATTTGCTGTGTGTGAAGGTTGCATTGTTGCTGTGTGTGAAGACTGCAATGTTGCGGTATGTGACCACTGCATTGTTGCTGAGTATGAAGACTGCACTGTTGCTATTTGCGAAGGCTGCAGTGTTGCTGTGCGTGAAGACTGCACTGTTGCAGTGTGTGCATACTGCACAATTGCAGTGTGTGATGTCTGCAGTGATGCTGCATATGAAGACTGCAGTGTTACTGTGTGTGAAGACTGCACTGTTACAGTGTGTGAAGATTGCAGAGTTGCTGTGAGTGAATACTGCACTGTTGCAGTGTGTGTGGACTGCACAGTTGCTGTGTATGAAGACTGCAGTGTTGCTGTGTATGAAGACTGCAGTGTTGCTGTGAGTGAATACTGCACTGTTGCTGTGTGTGTAGACTGCAGTGTTGCTGTGAGTGAAGACTGCAGCGTTGCAGGGTTTGAATACAGCACTGTTTCAGTGTGTGAAGACTGCAGTGTTGCTGTGTGTGAAGACTGCACTGTTGCTGTGTGTGAGGACTGCACAATTGTTGTGCGACAAGATTGCAGTGTTGCTATGTGTGTGAAGACTGTACTGTTCTGTGTGAAGACTGCAATGTTACTGAGTGTGAAGACTGCACTGTTGCACTGTGTGATGGCTGCAGTGTTGCTGTGTTTTGAAGACTGCACAGTTGCTGAATATTGAAAACTGCACTATTGTTGTGTGTGAAGACTGCACTGTTTCTGTATGTGTGGACTGCACAGTTACTGTGTGTGAGGACTGCACTGTTGCTGTCAGTGAGGGCTGCACAGTTGCTGTGTGCGAAAACTGCAGTTTTGCTGTGTGTGAAGACTGCAGTGTTGCTGTGTGTGAAGAGTGCAGTGTTGCTGTGTGTGAAAACTGCACTGTTGCTTTGTGTGAAGACCGCACTGTTGCAGCGTGTGAAGACTGCAGTGTTGCTGTGTATGAAGACTGCAGGGTTGCTGTGTGTGAGGACTGCACTGTTTCAGTGTATGAAGACTGCAGTGTTGCTGTGTGTGAAGACTGCACCGTTGCTACGTGTGAAGACTGCAGTGTTGCTTTGTGTGAATACTGCACTGTTGCAGTGTGTGAAGACTGCAGTGTTGCTGTGTATGAAGATTGCAGGGCTGCTTTGAGTGAATACTGCACTGTTGCAGTGTATGAAGACTGCAGTGTTGCTGTGTGTGAATACTGCACTGTTGCAGTGTGTGAAGACTGCAGTGTTGCTGTGTATGAAGACTGCAGGGCTGCTGTGAGTGAATACTGCACTGTTGCAGTGTGTGAAGACAGCACCATTGCTATGTGTGAAGACTGCACTGTTTCAGTGTGTGAAGACTGCAGTGTTGCCGTTTCTAAAAACCGCAGTGTTACTGTGTGTGAAGACTGCACTGTTGCTGTATGTGAGGGATGCACAGTTGCTGTGTGTGAAAACTGCAGTGTTACTTTGTGTGAGGACTACAGAGTTGCTGTGTGTGGGGGCTGCACAGTTGCTATGTGTGAAGTCAGCAGTGTTGCGGTGTGTGTAGACTGCAGTGTTGCTGTGTGTGAAGACTTCAGTGTTGCTGTGTGTGAAGACTGCACTGTTGCTGTGTGTGAAGACTTCAGTGTTGCTGTGTGTGAAGACTGCGATGTTGCTATGTGTGAAGGCTGCGCTGTTACAGTGTGTGAAGACTGCATTGTTACAGTGAGTGAATACTGCACTGTTGCAGTGTATGAGGACTGTACAATTACTGTGGGTGAAGACTGCACCATTGCTATGTGTGAAGACTGCAGTGGTGCTGTGTGTGAAGACTGCAGTGTCGCAGTGTGTGAAGACTGCAGTGTTGCTGTGAGTGAACACTGCAGTGCTGCCGTTTGTTAAAACTGCAGTGTTGCTGTGTGTGAGGACTGCACAGTTACTGTGAGCGACAACTGCAGTGTTGCTATGTGTGAAGACTGCAGTTTTGCTGTGTGTGAAGACTGCAGTGTTGCTGTGTGTGAAGACTGCACTGTTGCTATGTGTGAGGACTGCATAGTTGGTATTTGTGAAAACTGCAGTGTTGCTGTGTGTGAAAACTGCACTGTTGCTGTATGTGAAAACTGCAGTGTTGCGGTATGTGACCACTGCACAGTTGCTGTGTGTGAAGACTGCAGTGCTGCTGTTTGTTAAAACTGCAGTGTTGCTGTGTTTTGAAGACTGCACAGTTGCTGAATATTGAAAACTGCACTATTTTTGTGTGTGAAGACTGCACTGTTTCTGTGTGTGATGGCTGCACAGTTACTGTGTGTGAGGACTGCACTGTTGCTGTGTGTGAGGACTGCACAGTTGCTGTGCGTGAAAACTGCCGTGTTGCTGTGTGTGGGACTGCGGTGTTGCTGTGTGTGAAGAGTGCACTGTTGCTTTGTGTGAAGACTGCAGTGTTGCTGTGTATGAAGACTGCACCATTGCTGTGTGTGAAGACTGCACTGTTGCTGTCAGTGAGGGCTGCACAGTTGCTGTGTGTGAAAACTGCAGTGTTGCTGTGTGTGAAGACTGCAGTGTTGCTGTGTGTGAAGACTGCACTGTTGCTGTGTGCGACGACTGCACTGTTGCTGTCAGTGAGGGCAGCACAGTTGCTGTGTGTGAAAACTGCAGTCTTGCTGTCAGTGAGGGCTGCACAGTTGCTGTGTGCGAATACTGCAGTGTTGCTGTGTTTGAAGACTGCACTGTTGCTGTATGTGAAGACCGCACTGTTACAGTGTGTGAAGACTGCAGTGCTGCCATTTGTTAAAACTGCAGTGTTGCTGTGTGTGACGACTGCACTGTTGCTGTCAGTGAGGGCAGCACAGTTGCTGTGTGTGAAAACTGCAGTCTTGCTGTCAGTGAGGGCTGCACAGTTGCTGCGTGCGAATACTGCAGTGTTGCTGTGTGTGAGTACTGCACAGTTGCTATTTGTGAAGACTGCACTGTTGCTGTGTGCGACGACTGCACTGTTGCTGTCAGTGAGGGCAGCACAGTTGCTGTGTGTGAAAACTGCAGTCTTGCTGTCAGTGAGGGCTGCACAGTTGCTGTGTGCGAATACTGCAGTGTTGCTGTGTGTGAGGACTGCACAGTTGCTCTTTGTGAAAACTGCAGTGTTGCTGTGTTTGAAGACTGCACTGTTGCTGTATGTGAAGACCGCACTGTTACAGTGTGTGAAGACTGCAGTGCTGCCATTTGTTAAAACTGCAGTGTTGCTGTGTGGGAAGACTGCACTGTTGCTGTCTGTGTCGGCTGCACAGTTGCTGTGTGTGAAAACTGCAGTGTTGCTGTGTGTGAAGGCTGCAATATTGCTGTGAGTGAATACTGCATTGTTGGAGTGTGTGAGGACTGCACAGTTAGTATTTGTGAAATCTGCAGTGTTGCTGTGTGTGAAGACTGCAGTGTTGCTGTGTGTGAAGGCTGCAGTGTTGTTGTGTGTGAAGACTGCACTGTTGCTGTCAGTGAGGGCTGCACAGTTGCTGTGTGTGAAAACACAGTGTTGCTGTGTGTGAAGACTGCACTGTTGCTGTATGTGAAGACTGCAGTGTTGCTGTGCGTCAAGACTGCATTGTTGGTATGTTTGAAGACTGCACAGTTGCTGTGTGTGAAGACTGCAGTGTTGCTGTGTGTGAAGACTGCACTGTTGCTGTGTGCGACGACTGCACTGTTGCTGTCAGTGAGGGCAGCACAGTTGCTGTGTGTGAAAACTGCAGTCTTGCTGTCAGTGAGGGCTGCACAGTTGCTGTGTGCGAATACTGCAGTGTTGCTGTGTTTGAAGACTGCACTGTTGCTGTATGTGAAGACCGCACTGTTACAGTGTGTGAAGACTGCAGTGCTGCCATTTGTTAAAACTGCAGTGTTGCTGTGTGTGACGACTGCACTGTTGCTGTCAGTGAGGGCAGCACAGTTGCTGTGTGTGAAAACTGCAGTCTTGCTGTCAGTGAGGGCTGCACAGTTGCTGCGTGCGAATACTGCAGTGTTGCTGTGTGTGAGTACTGCACAGTTGCTATTTGTGAAGACTGCACTGTTGCTGTGCGCGACGACTGCACTGTTGCTGTCAGTGAGGGCAGCACAGTTGCTGTGTGTGAAAACTGCAGTCTTGCTGTCAGTGAGGGCTGCACAGTTGCTGTGTGCGAATACTGCAGTGTTGCTGTGTGTGAGGACTGCACAGTTGCTCTTTGTGAAAACTGCAGTGTTGCTGTGTTTGAAGACTGCACTGTTGCTGTATGTGAAGACCGCACTGTTACAGTGTGTGAAGACTGCAGTGCTGCCATTTGTTAAAACTGCAGTGTTGCTGTGTGGGAAGACTGCACGGTTGCTGTCTGTGTCGGCTGCACAGTTGCTGTGTGTGAAAACTGCAGTGTTGCTGTGTGTGAAGGCTGCAATATTGCTGTGAGTGAATACTGCATTGTTGGAGTGTGTGAGGACTGCACAGTTAGTATTTGTGAAATCTGCAGTGTTGCTGTGTGTGAAGACTGCAGTGTTGCTGTGTGTGAAGGCTGCAGTGTTGTTGTGTGTGAAGACTGCACTGTTGCTGTCAGTGAGGGCTGCACAGTTGCTGTGTGTGAAAACACAGTGTTGCTGTGTGTGAAGACTGCACTGTTGCTGTATGTGAAGACTGCAGTGTTGCTGTGCGTCAAGACTGCATTGTTGGTATGTTTGAAGACTGCACAGTTGCTGTGTGTGAAGACTGCAATGTTGCTGTGTGAGGACTGCACTGTTGCTGTGCGTCAAGACTGCAGTGTTGGTATGTTTGAAGACTGCACTGTTGCTGTGTGTGAAGTTTGCACTGTTGCTGTGAGGGCTGCATTGTTGTTGTGGGTGAAAACTGCACTGTTGCAGTGTGTGAAGACTGCAGTGTTGCGTTGTGTGAAGACTGCACTCTTGCTATGTGTGAGGACTGCACTGTTGCTGTGTGTGAGGACTGCACAGTTGCTGTGTGAAGACTGCACTTTTGCTGTCAGTGAGGGCTGCACAGTTGCTGTGTGTGAAAACTGCAGTCTTGCTGTGTGTGAATACTGCAGTGTTGCTGTGTGTGAAGACTGCACGGTTGCTGTCAGTGAGGGCTGCACAGTTGCTGTGTGTGAAGACTGCAGTGTTGCTGTGTGTGAAGACTGCACCGTTGCTACGTGTGAAGACTGCACTGTTGCTTTGTGTGAATACTGCACTGTTGCTGTGTGTGAGGACTGCACTGTTGCAGTGTTTGAAGACTGCACTGTTGCAATGTGTGGAGACTGCACTTTTGCAGTGCGTGAAGACTGCAGTGTTGCTGTGTGTGAATACTGCAGTGCTGCCATTTGTTAAAACTGCAGTGTTGCTGTGTGTGAAGACTGCACTGTTGCTGTCAGTGAGGGCTGCACAGTCGCTGTGTGTGAAAACTGCAGTGTTGCTGTGTGTGAGGACTGCAGTGTTGCTGTGTGCGAATACTGCAGTGTTGCTGTGTGTGAGGACTTCACAGTTGCTATTTGTGAAAACTGCAGTGTTGCTGTGTTTGAAGACTGCACTGTTGCTGTATGTGAAGACCGCACTGTTGCTGTGTGTGAGGGCTGCACAGTTGCTGTGCGTGAAAACTGCAGTGTTGCTGTGTGTTAAGACTGCAGTGTTGCTGTGTGTGAAGACTGCACTGTTACAGTGTGTGAAGACTGCAGTGCTGCCGTTTGTTAAAACTGCAGTGTTGCTGTGTTTGAAGACTGCAGTGTTGCTGTATGTGAAGACCGCACTGTTGCTGTGTGTGAGGGCTGCACAGTTGCTGTGCGTGAAAACTGCAGTGTTGCTGTGTGTGAAGACTGCACTGTTCCAGTGTGTGAAGACTGCAGTGTTGCTGTGAGTGAATACTGCACAGTTTCAGTTTGTGAGTACTGCAGTGTTGCTGTGTGTGAAGACTGCACTGTTACAGTGTGTGAAGACTGCAGTGCTGCCGTTTGTTAAAACTGCAGTGTTGCTGTGTGGGAAGACTGCACTGTTGCTGTCTGTGACGGCTGCACAGTTGCTGTGTGTGAAAACTGCAGTGTTGCTGTGTGTGAAGACTGCACCATTGCTGTGTGTGAAGACTGCACTGTTGCTGTCAGTGAGGGCTGCACAGTTGCTGTGTGTGAAAACTGCAGTGTTGCTGTGTGTGAAGACTGCAGTGTTGCTGTGTGTGAAGACTGCACTGTTGCAGTGTGTGCGACAACTGCACTGTTGCTGTCAGTGAGGGCAGCACAGTTGCTGTGTGTGAAAACTGCAGTCTTGCTGTCAGTGAGGGCTGCACAGTTGCTGTGTGCGAATACTGCAGTGTTGCTGTGTTTGAAGACTGCACTGTTGCTGTATGTGAAGACCGCACTGTTACAGTGTGTGAAGACTGCAGTGCTGCCATTTGTTAAAACTGCAGTGTTGCTGTGTGTGACGACTGCACTGTTGCTGTCAGTGAGGGCAGCACAGTTGCTGTGTGTGAAAACTGCAGTCTTGCTGTCAGTGAGGGCTGCACAGTTGCTGCGTGCGAATACTGCAGTGTTGCTGTGTGTGAGTACTGCACAGTTGCTATTTGTGAAGACTGCACTGTTGCTGTGTGCGACGACTGCACTGTTGCTGTCAGTGAGGGCAGCACAGTTGCTGTGTGTGAAAACTGCAGTCTTGCTGTCAGTGAGGGCTGCACAGTTGCTGTGTGCGAATACTGCAGTGTTGCTGTGTGTGAGGACTGCACAGTTGCTCTTTGTGAAAACTGCAGTGTTGCTGTGTTTGAAGACTGCACTGTTGCTGTATGTGAAGTCCGCACTGTTGCTGTGTGTGAGGGCTGCACAGTTGCTGTGTGTGAAGACTGCACTGTTCCAGTGTGTGAAGACTGCAGTGTTGCTGTGAGTGAATACTGCACAGTTTCAGTTTGTGAGTACTGCAGTGTTGCTGTGTGTGAAGACTGCACTGTTACAGTGTGTGAAGACTGCACTTTTACAGTGTGTGAAGAATGAAGTGCTCCCGTTTGTTAAAACTGCAGTGTTGCTGTGTGGGAAGACTGCACTGTTGCTGTCTGTGACGGCTGCACAGTTGCTGTGTGGGAAAACTGCAGTGTTGCTGTATGTGAAGACTGCACCGTTGCTGTGTGTGAAGACTGCAATATTGCTGTGAGTGAATACTGCACTGTTGGAGTGTGTGAGGACTGCACAGTTAGTATTTGTGAAATCTGCAGTGTTGCTGTGCGTGAAGACTGCACTGTTGCAGTGTGTGAAGACAGCACTGTTGCAGTGTGTGAAAAGTGCAGTGTTGCTGTGTGTGAAGACTGCAGTGTTGCTGTGAGTGAATACTGCACTGTTGCAGTTTTTGAGGACTGCACTGTTGCTGTGTGTGAAGACTGCACAGTTGCTATTTGTGAAAACTGTAGTTTTGCTGTGTGTGAAGACTGCACTGTTGCTGTATGTGAAAACTGCAGTGTTGCCGTTTGTTAAAACTGCAGTGTTGCTGTGTGTGAATGCTGCAATGTTGCTGTGAGTGAGGGCTGCACAGTTGCTGTGTGTGAAAACTGCAGTGTTGCTGTGTGTGAGGACTGCAGTGTTACTGTGTGTGAAGACTGCACTGTTGCTGTGTGCGACGACTGCACTGTTGCTGTCAGTGAGGGCAGCACAGTTGCTGTGTGTGAAAACTGCAGTCTTGCTGTCAGTGAGGGCTGCACAGTTGCTGTGTGCGAATACTGCAGTGTTGCTGTGTTTGAAGACTGCACTGTTGCTGTATGTGAAGACCGCACTGTTACAGTGTGTGAAGACTGCAGTGCTGCCATTTGTTAAAACTGCAGTGTTGCTGTGTGTGACGACTGCACTGTTGCTGTCAGTGAGGGCAGCACAGTTGCTGTGTGTGAAAACTGCAGTCTTGCTGTCAGTGAGGGCTGCACAGTTGCTGCGTGCGAATACTGCAGTGTTGCTGTGTGTGAGGACTGCACAGTTGCTCTTTGTGAAAACTGCAGTGTTGCTGTGTTTGAAGACTGCACTGTTGCTGTATGTGAAGACCGCACTGTTACAGTGTGTGAAGACTGCAGTGCTGCCATTTGTTAAAACTGCAGTGTTGGTGTGTGGGAAGGCTGCACTGTTGCTGTCTGTGACGGCTGCAATGTTGCTGTGTGTGAAAACTGCAGTGTTGCTGTGTGTGAAGACTGCACCGATGCTGTGTGTGAAGACTGCAATATTGCTGTGAGTGAATACTGCACTGTTGGAGTGTGTGAGGACTGCACAGTTAGTATTTGTGAAATCTGCAGTGTTGCTGTGTGTGAAGACTGCAGTGTTGCTGTGTGTGAAGGCTGCAGTGTTGCTGTGTGTGAAGACTGCAGTGTTGCTGTATGTGAAGACTGCAGTGTTGCTGTGCGTCAAGACTGCAGTGTTGGTATGTTTGAAGACTGCACTGTTGCTGTGTGTGAAGACTGCAATGTTGCTGTGTGAGGACTGCACTGTTGCTGTGCGTCAAGACTGCAGTGTTGGTATGTTTGAAGACTGCACTGTTGCTGTGTGTGAAGTTTGCACTGTTGCTGTGAGGGCTGCATTGTTGTTGTGGGTGAAAACTGCACTGTTGCAGTGTGTGAAGACTGCAGTGTTGCTGTGTGTGACGACTGCACTCTTGCTATGTGTGAGGACTGCACTGTTGCTGTGTGTGAGGACTGCACAGTTGCTGTGTGTGAAGACTGCACTTTTGCTGTCAGTGAGGGCTGCACAGTTGCTGTGTGTGAAAACTGCAGTCTTGCTGTGTGTGAATACTGCAGTGTTGCTGTGTGTGAAGACTGCACGGTTGCTGTCAGTGAGGGCTGCACAGTTGCTGTGTGTGAAGACTGCAGTGTTGCTGTGTGTGAAGACTGCACCGTTGCTACGTGTGAAGACTGCACTGTTGCTTTGTGTGAATACTGCAGTGCTGCTGTGTGTGAGGACTGCACTGTTGCAGTGTGTGAAGACTGCACTGTTGCAATGTGTGGAGACTGCACTTTTGCAGTGTGTGAAGACTGCAGTGTTGCTGTGTGTGAATACTGCAGTGCTGCCATTTGTTAAAACTGCAGTGTTGCTGTGTGTGAAGACTGCACTGTTGCTGTCAGTGAGGGCTGCACAGTCGCTGTGTGTGAAAACTGCAGTGTTGCTGTGTGTGAGGACTGCAGTGTTGCTGTGAGTGAATACTGCACTGTTGGAGTGTGTGAGGACAGCACAGTTAGTATTTGTTAAATCTGCAGTGTTGCTGTGCGTGAAGACTGCACTGTTGCAGTGTGTGAAGACTGCACTGTTGCAGTGTGTGAAGACTGCAGTGTTGCTGTGTGTGAAGACTGCAGTGTTGCTGTGAGTGAATACTGCACTGTTGCAGTTTTTGAGGACTGCACAGTTGCTATTTGTGAAAACTGTAGTTTTGCTGTGTGTGAAGACTGCACTGTTGCTGTATGTGAAGACTGCAGTGTTGCCGTTTGTTAAAACTGCAGTGTTGCTGTGTGTGAATGCTGCAATGTTGCTGTGTGTGAAAACTGCAGTGTTGCTGTGTGTGAGGACTGCACAGTTGCTGTGTGCGACGACAGCACTGTTGCTATGTGTGAAGACTGCAGTGTTGCTGTGTGTGAAGACTGCAGTGTTGCTGTGTGTGAAGACTGCAGTGTTGCTGTGTGTGACGACTGCACTGTTGCTGTCAGTGAGGGCAGCACAGTTGCTGTGTGTGAAAACTGCAGTCTTGCTGTCAGTGTGGGCTGCACAGTTGCTGCGTGCGAATACTGCAGTGTTGCTGTGTGTGAGTACTGCACAGTTGCTATTTGTGAAAACTGCAGTGTTGCTGTGTTTGAAGACCGCACTGTTGCTGTGTGTGAGGGTTGCACAGTTGCTGTGTGTGAAAACTGCAGTGTTGCTGTCTGTGAAGACTGCAGTGTTGCTGTGTGTGAAGACTGCACTGTTCCAGTGTGTGACGACTGCAATGTTGCTGTGAGTGAATACTATACAGTTTCAGTTTGTGAGTACTGCAGTGTTGCTGTCTGTGAAGACTGCAGTGTTGCTGTGTGTGAAGACTGCAGTGCTGCCGTTTGTTAAAACTGCAGTGTTGCTGTGTGGGAAGACTGCACTGTTGCTGTCTGTGACAGCTGCACAGTTGCTGTGTGTGAAAACTGCAGTGTTGCTGTGTGTGAAGACTGCACTGTTGTTGTGTGTGAAGACTGCAATATTGCTGTGAGTGAATACTGCACTGTTGGAGTGTGTGAGGACTGCTCAGTTAGTATTTGTGAAATCTGCAGTGTTGCTGTGCGTGAAGACTGCACTGTTGCAGTGTGTGAAGACTGCACTGTTGCAGTGTGTGAAGACTGCAGTGTTGCTGTGTGTGAAGACTGCAGTGTTGCTGTGAGTGAATACTGCACTGTTGCAGTTTTTGAGGACTGCACTGTTGCTGTGTGTGAAGACTGCACAGTTGCTATTTGTGAAAACTGTAGTTTTGCTGTGTGTGAAGACTGCACTGTTGCTGTATGTGAAGACTGCAGTGTTGCCGTTTGTTAAAACTGCAGTGTTGCTGTGTGTGAATGCTGCAATGTTGCTGTGAGTGAGGGCTGCACAGTTGCTGTGTGTGAAAACTGCAGTGTTGCTGTGTGTGAGGACTGCACAGTTGCTGTGTGCGACGACAGCACTGTTGCTATGTGTGAAGACTGCAGTGTTGCTGTGTGTGAAGACTGCAGTGTTGCTCTGTGTGAAGACTGCAGTGTTGCTGTGTGCGACGACAGCACTGTTGCTATGTGTGAAGACTGCAGTGTTGCTGTGTGTGAAGACTGCAGTGTTGCTGTGTGTGACGACTGCACTGATGCTGTCAGTGAGGGCAGCACAGTTGCTGTGTGTGAAAACTGCAGTGTTGCTGTCAGTGTGGGCTGCACAGTTGCTGCGTGCGAATACTGCAGTGTTGCTGTGTGTGAGTACTGCACAGTTGCTATTTGTGAAAACTGCAGTGTTGCTGTGTTTGAAGACCGCACTGTTGCTGTGTGTGAGGGTTGCACAGTTGCTGTGTGTGAAAACTGCAGTGTTGCTGTCTGTGAAGACTGCAGTGTTGCTGTGTGTGAAGACTGCACTGTTCCAGTGTGTGACGACTGCAATGTTGCTGTGAGTGAATACTATACAGTTTCAGTTTGTGAGTACTGCAGTGTTGCTGTCTGTGAAGACTGCAGTGTTGCTGTGTGTGAAGACTGCAGTGCTGCCGTTTGTTAAAACTGCAGTGTTGCTGTGTGGGAAGACTGCACTGTTGCTGTCTGTGACAGCTGCACAGTTGCTGTGTGTGAAAACTGCAGTGTTGCTGTGTGTGAAGACTGCACCGTTGTTGTGTGTGAAGACTGCAATATTGCTGTGAGTGAATACTGCACTGTTGGAGTGTGTGAGGACTGCTCAGTTAGTATTTGTGAAATCTGCAGTGTTGCTGTGTGTGAAGACTGCAGTGTTGCTGTGTGTGAAGGCTGCACTGTTGCTGTCAGTGAGGGCTGCACAGTTGCTGTGTGTGAAAACTGCAGTGTTGCTGTGTGTGAGGACTGCACAGTTGCTGTGTGCGACGACAGCACTGTTGCTATGTGTGAAGACTGCAGTGTTGCTGTGTGTGAAGACTGCAGTGTTGCTGTGTGTGAAGACTGCAGTGTTGCTGTGTGTGACGACTGCACTGTTGCTGTCAGTGAGGGCAGCACAGTTGCTGTGTGTGAAAACTGCAGTCTTGCTGTCAGTGTGGGCTGCACAGTTGCTGCGTGTGAATACTGCAGTGTTGCTGTGTGTGAGTACTGCACAGTTGCTATTTGTGAAAACTGCAGTGTTGCTGTGTTTGAAGACCGCACTGTTGCTGTGTGTGAGGGTTGCACAGTTGCTGTGTGTGAAAACTGCAGTGTTGCTGTCTGTGAAGACTGCAGTGTTGCTGTGTGTGAAGACTGCACTGTTCCAGTGTGTGACGACTGCAATGTTGCTGTGAGTGAATACTATACAGTTTCAGTTTGTGAGTACTGCAGTGTTGCTGTCTGTGAAGACTGCAGTGTTGCTGTGTGTGAAGACTGCAGTGCTGCCGTTTGTTAAAACTGCAGTGTTGCTGTGTGGGAAGACTGCACTGTTGCTGTCTGTGACAGCTGCACAGTTGCTGTGTGTGAAAACTGCAGTGTTGCTGTGTGTGAAGACTGCACCGTTGTTGTGTGTGAAGACTGCAATATTGCTGTGAGTGAATACTGCACTGTTGGAGTGTGTGAGGACTGCTCAGTTAGTATTTGTGAAATCTGCAGTGTTGCTGTGTGTGAAGACTGCAGTGTTGCTGTGTGTGAAGGCTGCACTGTTGCTGTCAGTGAGGGCTGCACAGTTGCTGTGTGTGAAAACTGCAGTCTTGCTGTCAGTGAGGGCTGCACAGTTGCTGTGTGCAAATACTGCAGTGTTGCTGTGTATGAGGACTGCACAGTTGCTATTTGTGAAAACTGCAGTGTTGCTGTGTTTGAAGACTGCACTGATGCTGTATGTGAAGTCCGCACTGTTGCTGTGTGTGAAAACTGCAGTGTTGCTGTGTGTGAAGACTGCAGTGTTGCTGTGTGTGAAGACTGCACTGTTCCAGTGTGTGAAGACTGCAGTGTTGCTGTGAGTGAATACTGCACAGTTTCGGTTTGTGAGTACTGCAGTGTTGCTGTGTGTGAAGACTGCAGTGTTGCTGTGTGTGAAGACTGCACTGTTCCAGTGTGTGACGACTGCAGTGTTGCTGTGAGTGAATACTATACAGTTTCAGTTTGTGAGTACTGCAGTGTTGCTGTCTGTGAAGACTGCAGTGTTGCTGTGTGTGAAGACTGCAGTGCTGCCGTTTGTTAAAACTGCAGTGTTGCTGTGTGGGAAGACTGCACTGTTGCTGTCTGTGACAGCTGCACAGTTGCTGTGTGTGAAAACTGCAGTGTTGCTGTGTGTGAAGACTGCACCGTTGCTGTGGGTGAAGACTGCAATATTGCTGTGAGTGAATACTGCACTGTTGGAGTGTGTGAGGACTGCTCAGTTAGTATTTGTGAAATCTGCAGTGTTGCTGTGTGTGAAGACTGCAGTGTTGCTGTGTGTGAAGGCTGCACTGTTGCTGTCAGTGAGGGCTGCACAGTTGCTGTGTGTGAAAACTGCAGTCTTGCTGTCAGTGAGGGCTGCACAGTTGCTGTGTGCAAATACTGCAGTGTTGCTGTGTGTGAGGACTGCACAGTTGCTATTTGTGAAAACTGCAGTGTGGCTGTGTTTGAAGACTGCACTGTTGCTGTATGTGAAGTCCACACTGTTGCTGTGTGTGAAAACTGCAGTGTTGCTGTGTGTGAAGACTGCAGTGTTGCTGTGTGTGTGAAGACTGCACTGTTCCAGTGTGTGAAGACTGCAGTGTTGCTGTGAGTGAATACTGCACAGTTTCAGTTTGTGAGTACTGCAGTGTTGCTGTGTGTGAAGACTGCAGTGTTGCTGTGTGTGAAGACTGCACCGTTGCTACGTGTGAAGACTGCACTGTTGCTTTGTGTGAATACTGCACTGTTGCTGTGTGTGAGGACTGCACTGTTGCAGTGTGTGAAGACTGCACTGTTGCAATGTGTGGAGACTGCACTTTTGCAGTGTGTGAAGACTGCAGTGTTGCTGTGTGTGAATACTGCAGTGCTGCCATTTGTTAAAACTGCAGTGTTGCTGTGTGTGAAGACTGCACTGTTGCTGTCAGTGAGGGCTGCACAGTCGCTGTGTGTGAAAACTGCAGTGTTGCTGTGTGTGAGGACTGCAGTGTTGCTGTGTGCGAATACTGCAGTGTTGCTGTGTGTGAGGACTTCACAGTTGCTATTTGTGAAAACTGCAGTGTTGCTGTGTTTGAAGACTGCACTGTTGCTGTATGTGAAGACCGCACTGTTGCTGTGTGTGAGGGCTGCACAGTTGCTGTGCGTGAAAACTGCAGTGTTGCTGTGTGTGAAGACTGCAGTGTTGCAGTGTGTGAAGACTGCACTGTTCCAGTGTGTGAAGACTGCAGTGTTGCTGTGAGTGAATACTGCACAGTTTCAGTTTGTGATTACTGCAGTGTTGCTGTGTGTTAAGACTGCACTGTTACAGTGTGTAAAGACTGCAGTGCTGCCGTTTGTTAAAACTGCAGTGTTGCTGTGTGGGAAGACTGCACTGTTGCTATCTGTGACGGCTGCACAGTTGCTGTGTGTGAAAAATGCAGTCTTGCTGTGTGTGAAGACTGCACCGTTGCTGTGTGTGAAGACTGCACTGTTGCTGTCAGTGAGGGCTGCACAGTTGCTGTGTGTGAAAACTGCAGTGTTGCTGTGTGTGAAGACTGCAGTGTTGCTGTGTTTGAAGACTGCACTGTTGCTGTATGTGAAGACCGCACTGTTACAGTGTGTGAAGACTGCAGTGCTGCCATTTGTTAAAACTGCAGTGTTGCTGTGTGTGACGACTGCACTGTTGCTGTCAGTGAGGGCAGCACAGTTGCTGTGTGTGAAAACTGCAGTCTTGCTGTCAGTGAGGGCTGCACAGTTGCTGCGTGCGAATACTGCAGTGTTGCTGTGTGTGAGGACTGCACAGTTGCTCTTTGTGAAAACTGCAGTGTTGCTGTGTTTGAAGACTGCACTGTTGCTGTCAGTGAGGGCAGCGCAGTTGCTGTGTGTGAAAACTGCAGTCTTGCTGTCAGTGAGGGCTGCACAGTTGCTGTGTGCAAATACTGCAGTGTTGCTGTGTGTGAGGACTGCACAGTTGCTATTTGTGAAGACTGCACTGTTGCTGTGTGCGACGACTGCACTGTTGCTGTCAGTGAGGGCAGCGCAGTTGCTGTGTGTGAAAACTGCAGTCTTGCTGTCAGTGAGGGCTGCACAGTTGCTGTGTGCAAATACTGCAGTGTTGCTGTGTGTGAGGACTGCACAGTTGCTATTTGTGAAAACTGCAGTGTTGCTGTGTTTGAAGACTGCACTGTTGCTGTATGTGAAGTCCGCACTGTTGCTGTGTGTGAGGGCTGCACAGTTGCTGTGTGTGAAAACTGCAGTGTTGCTGTGTGTGAAGACTGCACTGTTCCAGTGTGTGAAGACTGCAGTGTTGCTGTGAGTGAATACTGCACAGTTTCAGTTTGTGAGTACTGCAGTGTTGCTGTGTGTGAAGACTGCACTGTTACAGTGTGTGAAGTCTGCAGTGCTGCCGTTTGTTAAAACTGCAGTGTTGCTGTGTGTGAAGACTGCACTGTTGCTGTCTGTGACGGCTGCACAGTTGCTGTGTGTGAAAACTGCAGTGTTGCTGTGTGTGAAGACTGCACCGTTGCTGTGTGTGAAGACTGCAATATTGCTGTGAGTGAATACTGCACTGTTGGAGTGTGTGAGGACTGCACAGTTAGTATTTGTGAAATCTGCAGTGTTGCTGTGCGTGAAGACTGCACTGTTGCAGTGTGTGAAGACTGCACTGTTGCAGTGTGTGAAGACTGCAGTGTTGCTGTGTGTGAAGACTGCAGTGTTGCTGTGAGTGAATACTGCACTGTTGCAGTTTTTGAGGACTGCACTGTTGCTGTGTGTGAGGACTGCACAGTTGATATTTGTGAAAACTGTAGTTTTGCTGTGTGTGAAGACTGCACTGTTGCTGTATGTGAAGACTGCAGTGTTGCCGTTTGTTAAAACTGCAGTGTTGCTGTGTGTGAATGCTGCAATGTTGCTGTGAGTGAGGGCTGCACAGTTGCTGTGTGTGAAAACTGCAGTGTTGCTGTGTGTGAAGACTGCAGTGTTGCTGTGTGTGACGACTGCACTGTTGCTGTCAGTGTGGGCTGCACAGTTGCTGCGTGCGAATACTGCAGTGTTGCTGTGTGTGAGTACTGCACAGTTGCTATTTGTGAAAACTGCAGTGTTGCTGTGTTTGAAGACCGCACTGTTGTTGTGTGTGAGGGTTGCACAGTTGCTGTGTGTGAAAACTGCAGTGTTGCTGTCTGTGAAGACTGCAGTGTTGCTGTGTGTGAAGACTGCACTGTTCCAGTGTGTGACGACTGCAGTGTTGCTGTGAGTGAATACTATACAGTTTCAGTTTGTGAGTACTGCAGTGTTGCTGTCTGTGAAGACTGCAGTGTTGCTGTGTGTGAAGACTGCAGTGCTGCCGTTTGTTAAAACTGCAGTGTTGCTGTGTGGGAAGACTGCACTGTTGCTGTCTGTGACAGCTGCACAGTTGCTGTGTGTGAAAACTGCAGTGTTGCTGTGTGTGAAGACTGCACCGTTGCTGTGTGTGAAGACTGCAATATTGCTGTGAGTGAATACTGCACTGTGTGAGGACTGCTCAGTTAGTATTTGTGAAATCTGCAGTGTTGCTGTGTGTGAAGACTGCAGTGTTGCTGTGTGTGAAGGCTGCACTGTTGCTGTCAGTGAGGGCTGCACAGTTGCTGTGTGTGAAAACTGCAGTGTTGCTGTGTGTGAAGACTGCAGTGTTGCTGTGTGTGAAGACTGCACTGTTGATGTGTGCGACGACTGCACTGTTGCTGTGTGCGACGACTGCACTGTTGCTGTCAGTGAGGGCAGCACAGTTGCTGTGTGCGATGACTGCTGTGTTGCCATGTGTGAAGACTTCAGTGTTGCTGTGTGTGAAGACTGCAGTGTTGCTGTGTGTGAAGACTGCAGTGTTGCTGTGTGTGAAGACTGCAGTGCTGCTGTATGTGAAGACTGCAGTGTTGTTGTTTTTAAAAACTGAATTGTTGCTGTGTGTGAAGACCGCACTGTTGCTGTGTGTGAGGATTGCACAGTTGCTGTGTGTGAAGACTGCACCGTTGTTGTGTGTGAAGACTGCACCGTAGCTGTGTGTAAAGACTGCACCTTTGCTGTGTGTGAAGTTTTCACTGTTGCTGTGTGTGAGGACTGCACAGTTGCTGTGTGTGAAGTCTGCACTGTTGGTGTGTGTGAAGAATTCACTGTTGCTGTGTGTGAAGACTGCACTGTTGCTGTGTGTGAAGACTGCAGTGTTGCTGTCAGTGAATACTGCACTGTTGCAGTGTGTGAGGACTGCACAGTTCATATGTGTGAAATCTGAAGTGTTGCTGTGTGTGAATGCTGCAGTGTTGCTGTGTGTGAAGACTTCAGTGTGCTGTGAGTGAGTACTGCACTGTTGCAGTGTCTGAGGACTGCACAGTTGCTGTGTGTGAAGTCTGCACCGTTGCTGTGTGTGAAGACTGCACTTAAGCTGTGTGTGAAGACTTCTGTGTTGCTGTGTGTGAAGACTGCACTGTTGCAGTGTGTGAAGACTGCAGTGTTGCTGTGTGTGAAGACTGCACTTAAGCTGTGTGTGAATACTGCACTGTTGCAGTGTGTGAGGACTGCACAGTTGCTGTGTGTGAAGACTGCACTGTTGGTGTGTGTGAAGAATTCACTGTTGCTGCGTGTGAAGACTGCACTGTTCCAGTGTGTGAAGACTGCAGTGTTGCTGTCAGTGAATACTGCACTGTTGCAGTGTGTGAGGACTGCCGTGTTGGTGTGAGTGAATACTGCACAGTTTCAGTTTGTGAGTACTGCAGTGTTGCTGTGTGTGAAGACTGCACTGTTCCAGTGTGTGAAGACTGCAGTGTTGCTGTGAGTGAATACTGCACAGTTTCAGTTTGTGAATACTGCACTGTTGCTGTGTGTGAAGACTGCACTGTTACAGTGTGTGAAGACTGCAGTGTTGCTGTGTGGGAAGACTGCACTGTTGCTGTCTGTGACGGCTGCACAGTTGCTGTGTGTGAAAACTGCAGTGTTGCTGTGTGTGAAGACTGCAGTGTTGCTGTGTGGGAAGGCTGCACTGTTGCTGTCAGTGAGGGCTGCACAGTTGCTGTGTGTGAAAACTGCAGTGTTGCTGTGAGTGAAGACTGCAGTGTTGCTGTGTGTGAAGACTGCACTGTTGATGTGTGCGACGACTGCACTGTTGCTGTGTGCGACGACTGCACTGTTGCTGTCAGTGAGGGCAGCACAGTTGCTGTGTGCGATGACTGCTGTGTTGCTATGTGTGAAGACTTCAGTGTTGCTGTGTGTGAAGACTGCAGTGTTGCTGTGTGTGAAGACTGCAGTGTTGCTGTGTGTGAAGACTGCAGTGCTGCTGTGTGTGAGGACTGCACAGTTGCTATTTGTGAAAACTGCAGTGTTGTTGTGTGTGAAGACTGCACTGTTGCTGTATGTGAAGACTGCAGTGTTGTTGTTTGTAAAAACTGAATTGTTGCTGTGTGTGAAGACCGCACTGTTGCTGTGTGTGAGGATTGCACAGTTGCTGTGTGTGAAGACTGCACCGTAGCTGTGTGTAAAGACTGCACCTTTGCTGTGTGTGAAGTTTTCACTGTTGCTGTGTGTGAATACTGCACTGTTGCATTGTGTGAGGACTGCACAGTTGCTGTGTGTGAAGTCTGCACTGTGGGTGTGTGTGTGAAGAATTCACTGTTGCTGTGTGTGAAGACTGCAATATTGCTGTGAGTGAATACTGCACTGTTGGAGTGTGTGAGGACTGCACAGTTAGTATTTGTGAAATCTGCAGTGTTGCTGTGTGTGAAGACTGCAGTGTTGCTGTGTGTGAAGGCTGCACTGTTGCTGTCAGTGAGGGCTGCACAGTTCCTGTGTGTGAAAACTGCAGTGTTGCTGTGTGTGAAGACTGCAGTGTTGCTGTGTGTTAAGACTGCACTGTTGCTGTGTGCGACGACTGCACTGTTGCTGTCAGTGAGGGCAACACAGTTGCTGTGTGCGATGACTGCTGTGTTGCTGTGTGTGAAGACTTCAGTGTTGCTGTGTGTGAAGACTGCAGTGTTGCTGTGTGTGAAGTTTTCACTGTTGCTGTGTGTGAATACTGCACTGTTGCAGTGTGTGAGGACTGCACAGTTGCTGTGTGTGAAGTCTGCACTGTTGGTGTGTGTGAAGAATTCACTGTTGCAGTGTGTGAGGACTGCACAGTTCATATGTGTGAAATCTGAAGTGTTGCTGTGTGTGAAGACTGCAGTGTTGCTACTTGTGAAGACTGCTGTGTTGCAGTGTGTGAAGACTGCACTGTGGCAGTGTGTGAAGACTGCAGTGTTGCTGTGTGTGAAGACTGCACTTAAGCTGTGTGTGAATACTGCACTGCTGCAGTGTGTGAGGACTGCACAGTTGCTGTGTGTCAAGACTGCACTGTTGGTGTGTGTGAAGAATTCACTGTTGCTGTGTGTAAAGACTGCACTGTTCCAGTGTGTGAAGACTGCAGTGTTGCTGTCAGTGAATACTGCGCTGTTGCTGTGTGTGAAGACTGCAGTGTGCTGTGAGTGAATACTGCACTGTTGCAGTGTCTGAGGACTGCACAGTTGCTGTGTGTGAAGTCTGCTCCGTTGCTATGTGTGAAGACTGCAGTGTTGCTGTGTGTGAAGACTTCTGTGTTGCTGTGTGTGAAGACTGCTGTGTTGCAGTGTTTGAAGACTGCACTGTTGCAGTGTGTGAAGACTGCACTGTTGCAGTGTGTGAAGACTGCACTGTTGCTGTGTGTGAGGACTGCAGTGTTGTCGTTTGTTAAAACCGCAGTGTTGCTGTGTACGAGGGCTGCACAGTTGCTGTGTGTGAAGACTGCAGTGTTGCTGTGAGTGAATAATGCAGTGTTGCTGTGTGTGAAGACTGCACTGTTCCAGTGTGTGAAGACTGCAGTGTTGCTGTGAGTGAATACTGCACAGTTTCAGTTTGTGAGTACTGCACTGTTGCTGTGTGTGAAGACTGCACTGTTCCAGTGTGTGAAGACTGCAGTGTGCTGTGAGTGAATACTGCACTGTTGCAGTGTCTGAGGACTGCACAGTTGCTGTGTGTGAAGTCTGCACCGTTGCTATGTGTGAAGACTGCAGTGTTGCTGTGTGTGAAGACTTCTGTGTTGCTTTGTGTGAAGACTGCTGTGTTGCAGTGTGTGAAGAACTGCAGTGTTGCTGTGTGTGAAGACTGCAGTGTTTCTGTGTGTGAAGACTGCAATGTTGCAGTGTGTGAAGACTGCAGTGTTGCTGTGTGTGAAGACTGCAGTGTTGCTGTGTGTGAGGACTGCAGTGTTGTCGTTTGTTAAAACCGCAGTGTTGCTGTGTGCGAGGGCTGCACATTTGCTGTGTGTGAAGACTGCAGTGTTGCTGTGAGTGAATAATGCAGTGTTGCTGTGTGTGAAGACTGCAGTGTTGCTGTGTGTGAAGGCTGCAGTGTTGCTATATGTGAAGACTGCAGTGCTGCCGTTTGTTAAAACTGCAGTGTTGCGGTGTGTGAAGACTGCACTGTTGCTGTCGGTGAGGGCTGCACAGTTGCTGTGTGTGAATACTGCAGTGTTGCTGTGTGTGAAGACTGCAGTGTTGCAGTGTGTGAAGACTGCACTGTTGCTGTGTGTGAAGACTGCACTGTTACAGTGTGTGAATACTGCAGTGTTGCTGTGAGTGAATACTGCACTGTTGCAGTTTTTGAGGGCTGCACTGTTGCTGTGTGTGAAGACTGCACAGTTGCTATTTGTGAAAACTGTAGTTTTGCTGTGTGTGAAGACTGCACTGTTGCTGTATGTGAAGACTGCAGTGTTGCCGTTTGTTAAAACTGCAGTGTTGCTGTGTGTGAATGCTGCAATGTTGCTGTGAGTGAGGACGGCACAGTTGCTGTGTGCGACGACAGCACCGTTGCTGTGTGTGAAAACTGCACTGTTGCTGTCGGTGAGGGCTGCACAGTTGCTGTGTGTGAAAACTGCAGTGTTACAGTGTGTGAATACTGCAGTGTTGCTGTGTGTGAAGACTGCAATGTTGCAGTGTGTGAAGACTGCAGTGTTGCAGTGTGTGAATACTGCAGTGTTGCTGTGTGTGAAGACTGCATTGTTGCTGTGAGTGAATACTGCACTGTTGCAGTTTTTGAGGGCTGCACTGTTGCTGTATGTGAAGACTGCAGTGTTGCCGTTTGTTAAAACTGCAGTTTTGCTGTGTGTGAATGCTGCAATGTTGCTGTGAGTGAAGACTGCAGTGTTGCTGTGTGTGAAGACTGCAGTGTTGCTGTGTGTGAGGACTGCACAGTTGCTGTGTGTGACGACAGCACCGTTGCCATGTGTGAAGACTGCAGTGTTGCTGTGTGTGAAGACTGCAGTGTTGCTGTGTGTGAGGACTGCACAGTTGCTGTGTGCGACAACCGCTCCATTGCTATGTGTGAAGACTGCAGTGTTGCTGTGTGTGAAGACTGCACTGTTGCTGTGTGTGAAGACTGCAGTATTGCTGTGTGTGAAGACTGTGCTGTGGCTGTGTGCGAAGACTGCAGTGCTGCGGTGAGTGAATACTGCACTGTTGCAGTTTTTGAGGGCTGCACTGTTGCTGTGTGTGAAGAATTCACTGTTGCTGTGTGTAAAGACTGCACAGTTGCTATTTGTGAAAACTGCAGTTTTGCTGTGTGTGAAGACTGCACTGTTGCTGTATGTGAAGACTGCTGTGTTGCCGTTTGTTAAAACTGCAGTGTTGCTGTGTTTGAATGCTGCAATGTTGCTGTGAGTGAAAACTGCAGTGTTGCTGTGTGTGAAGACTTCATTGTTGCTATGTGTGATGACTGCAGTGTTGATGTGTGTGAAGACTTCAGTGTTGCTGTGTGTGAAGACTGCACAGTTGCTGTGTGTGAAAACTGCAGTGTTGCTGTGTGTGAAGACTGCATCGTTGCTATGTGTGATGACTGCAATGTTGATGTGTGTGAAGACTTCAGTGTTGCTGTGTGTGAAGACTGCACTGTTGGTGTGTGTGAAGAATTCACTGTTGTTGTGTGTGAAGACTGCACTGTTCCAGTGTGTGAAGACTGCAGTGTTGCTGTCAGTGAATACTGCACTGTTGCAGTGTGTGAGGACTGCACAATTCATATGTGTGAAATCTGAAGTGTTGCTGTGTGTGAAGACTGCAGTGTTGCTACGTGTGAAGACGTCAGTGTTGCTGTGTGAAGACTGCAGTGTTGCTATTTGTGAAGACTTCAGTGTTGCTGTGTGTGAAGACTTCTGTGTTGCTGTGTGTGAAGACTGCACTGTTGCTGTGTGTGAAGATTGCAGTGTTGCTGTCAGTGAATACTGCACTGTTGCAGTGTGTGAAGATTGCCCTGTTGCTATGTGTGAAGACTGCAGTGTTGCTGTGTGTGAGGACTGCAGTGTTGTCGTTTGTTAAAACCGCAGTGTTGCTGTGTGCGAGGGCTGCACAGTTGCTGTGTGTGAAGACTGCAGTGTTGCTGTGAGTGAATAATGCAGTGTTGCTGTGTGTGAAGACTGCACTGTTCCAGTGTGTGAAGACTGCAGTGTTGCTGTGAGTGAATACTGCACAGTTTCAGTTTGTGAGTACTGCACTGTTGCTGTGTGTGAAGACTGCACTGTTCCAGTGTGTGAAGACTGCAGTGTGCTGTGAGTGAATACTGCACTGTTGCAGTGTCTGAGGACTGCACAGTTGCTGTGTGTGAAGTCTGCACCGTTGCTATGTGTGAAGACTGCAGTGTTGCTGTGTGTGAAGACATCTGTGTTGCTGTGTGTGAAGACTGCTGTGTTGCAGTGTGTGAAGAACTGCAGTGTTGCTGTGTGTGAAGACTGCACTGTTTCTGTGTGTGAAGACTGCACTGTTGCAGTGTGTGAAGACTGCAGTGTTGCTGTGTGTGAGGACTGCAGTGTTGTCGTTTGTTAAAACCGCAGTGTTGCTGTGTGCGAGGGCTGCACATTTGCTGTGTGTGAAGACTGCAGTGTTGCTGTGAGTGAATAATGCAGTGTTGCTGTGTGTGAAGACTGCAGTGTTGCTGTGTGTGAAGGCCGCAGTGTTGCTATATGTGAAGACTGCAGTGCTGCCGTTTGTTAAAACTGCAGTGTTGCTGTGTGTGAAGACTGCACTGTTGCTGTCGGTGAGGGCTGCACTGTTGCTGTGTGTGAATACTGCAGTGTTGCTGTGTGTGAAGACTGCAGTGTTGCAGTGTGTGAAGACTGCACTGTTGCTGTGTGTGAAGACTGCACTGTTACAGTGTGTGAATACTGCAGTGTTGCTGTGAGTGAATACTGCACTGTTGCAGTTTTTGAGGGCTGCACTGTTGCTGTGTGTGAAGACTGCAGTGTGCTGTGTGTGAATACTGCACTGTTGCAGTGTCTGAGGACTGCACAGTTGCTGTGTGTGAAGTCTGCACCGTTGCTATGTGTGAAGACTGCACTTAAGCTGTGTGTGAAGACTGCTGTGTTGCTGTGTGTGAAGACTGCACTGTTAATGTGTGAAGACTGCAGTGTTGCAGTGTGTGAAGACTGCAGTGTTGCAGTGTGTGAAGACTGCAGTGTTGCTGTGTGTGAAGACTGCAGTGTTGCTGTGTGTGAAGACTGCACTGTTAGTGTGTGATGTAAACAACCTTGTTGCTATCTGTGAATACTTTATGGTGTTTATGTGTGTGGAGAATTGCATCGGAAATGGCTGGGAAAGGGAAGTCAACACACTGCTTCTAAGACCGGGACCTGGTGCTCGTGGCGGATGGACTATTGGAAAGGAGGGTTTTTTTTTCTGCAGAGGTCCCAGAGAAGAATGCAGCACCATACCCTGCGGGCTTGCTGCAATATTTCCACTACGAATGGTGCATCATCTGGTGGAATGGCTCGCAATGCCAGAAGACCTTTCATGACCTTCTGCATTCTGTGGGATAAAGTACTACCTTCTCTCTGCTATCACATACTCACACTATCTCTGCTACTGCACCGACCTCCCACCAGGGCTCAGTGTCTACCCCTGTCACAATTGCATGCAGCATTTTTCCTCCCTCGCTCTACCACCCCCCCAGCACCCACGCCCACTCCCCTCCCCAACTGCTAACCTTGTATGCGTCTGTGCTGCCTCACTATGAATGTATTCTTAACTTGCCAAAACCTCTATTCCTATTTCACAACACATTCTCCCGTTTATCACTTGCAGAAAGTTGGAGCATCCACACAGAATCTACCTTGAAGAGAGTGGCCACACAAAATAGTATCCCCTCTTCCACCCCCAGGAAGGTGTTACAAACCCCTCAGAGAAAGCATTTTCAAGGTTGATGCACTGACTCAGAGGCTAAAACCTCATTGGACATCGTAGCAAGCCAAGAGCGCACTCTGGTGAGCACATCACTGCCATATCTCCATGGCTGGTCCAGGTAGAAACAACCCAGGTTGCAGGCACTCAGAGGATTGTACAGAGACCAGGCACTCGCTCAGCCCCAGGCAGTAGAGCACTCGATGGTGTCAGCCATTTATAAATTCATCCAAATGCCCAGGCAGGTGCAGGAGTAGCAAGCACGTTTGTTGGAGGTACTGGAGAAAGGTTGAAGGAGTCCCACCAACACTATTTATACCCTGCTGCCTCTGGCATGCAAGGGTCTGGCCTCATCCTTGGACAGCTTGGCGGCTGTTATAGAGAGCCCAGTTCAGAATATGCGCACAACACAACACTTGCACTCCATCGCTGTGGGGATTGATGCCAAGGAAACTGGAAGAGGTCTCCCTTCTTCACAAGAAGACTGGGTGGTGCTAGTAGCACCCTGGTGGTGGAGGAACGACAGACAGGGCACTTAGAGGTCTCCTGTCTGGACATGCCAGGGCCATTTCCCTGCACCTTGGCTGCCACCGTTAATGAGTTTGGGCTAAGGAAGGTGAACCGGTGTCTATGTAAGACTCAGCATATCAGGGCCCTCTAGCCAGAAATGCCACTGAGGTCAAAACTCCAATGCCAACGTGATCCACTGTTGGGCTAAGTCCCTCTGCCCTGGCTGTGGCTATTGGGACAGCACCTAGGTGTAGTGGGAGGGAAAAGACAAAAAAGACCTTATAGGGCACATCATTGTAGATTTTGCTTCAGGTCTTTTGCTTCAAGTCAGTAATACCTGTAGATCACATTGGTTTGAAATGCAGTTCAGCAAGAATAATAATGCATTCATCACTTACCATTTGAATTGATAACTAAATCTGAAATGCTCATGTCTTCATAGTCACTTTTGGTAAATATTCTAACTGAAAGGATCCAATATACTTTTGAAGTAAATATGTTGAATGTAAAATCAGTAAGATGTTAATCAGCATCATTGGAGAGGTTGTGTTAAATTCCTTTTGCCTGAAATTATGCCATGGGTAGTCAGACATGAAAACATTCAACTGAAAGTATTTCCTTATAACATATTTATTTTAATTAGATTCATTCTGCCAATAATAATGTAAGAGAAATAAATTCAGGAAAATGTACCAAAGTGTTCAAACATGATTCTAGAATTCAATGGTGGTCATGTTTTATTGCTCTTTGGAAGATCATAAGTTTAATCATGATTTTTACAAAACTTCAAAAGACTATAGAGCTGAGGGATTCCTGTTTCAGATGTAATTTTTAAAAATTATCTTGTTACACACAGTGTGCATATTTATGGGTCAGTTCGAAGGGTAAGTAATAGGATATTGCTACACAATATTTAAACAGACATATTTCGGATGACCCTTACTTCAGTTTTACATCTCAACATGAGTGCAGTAAAAAAGCTGGTGTTAGATATTTGTGAGATTTGTCTGAGAAGCTGGTGAGGATGGGAGTAGCCTGACCAAATACCATCATAACATAACACATATATGGAGAATGTTCTGCGCACCATGCAAATGTAAGTTTTGAAAGACAGATCCCACAGCCCTATGAAGTTTTCAGTTTCTAGTATGTATCTGTTGTGTGGGAAGGGCATCTCATGTCACTGTACAATGAAAGTTTCTGCCACCATCCTCTTGAAGGGCCTGCTGTGTCTAATTTGGTTGGGGAAAACCACCCCCTGATCGAGTAGAAGAGTCTCTTGTTAAGAAGGGATATAGTTTACTACAAGTATCTAGTTACAGGCTGCATTGTTATGATGGAAATTGTTATGGAGATTTGTATTGTCTGTACTTTGACCAGTTTATGTATTAAAAACTAAACACTGCTGTCAGTGAGGTGAACAAAGGGACAGAATTTGGTTTGTGATTCAACTTGCTTTTATTAATAAACTATTCCTTATTGAAAACACCATTTGAATATTTCTCAAATTCCCGCAGTATTTTTTCTCTATCCAGCTCTGTCAAAGTGAGAAAGAATATCACCGATAATGATCCGCTCATTTGAGTAGGGCTGTTAGAATGTCCTTCCTCTCTGATGAAGGTGAGGATCTCTTCCACAATGGTGGGCTTCACAGGTTAGGGCAGATCTTCTCCTGGGTCTTCTTGGGTTGCTTCATGGTCTTCTGCCATAAGTTTTTCTGCAAGTCTTCACGGACACTCTTCACTGAGGAGGTGTCTTCCAGGTGTGTGTTATTATCTCCCTTGCCCTGGACTTTCCTGAATGTTCTATGTGGCCAATGGGGTCATGAGTAGGGTTAAAAGCATTCAATGGAACCACACCGACATCCTTCACTGTTGCCGTGTCAGGGAGGTGTAAAATGCATGTCCTCAGGTACTGACTGGAAGTCAATGTGCCAGAAAGTCTGATCGATACTTCTCCATTACATTGGTTGTAGCTGGTTCCCCCTGAACCTTTGTAACCTCTTCAGTCTTGGTTTTCACTGTCCTCTGTTGCCATTAGGTGCTGGCTGCTATTTAGTTTTTTTGTCAGGCCCAATTATTTTGGCTATGGGTGAATCTAGAATGTCTAACTTTGATTGCTTGACCACCCTTGGCAAAAAAATGGATATCAGGCCTTACTGTTCCATCCACAAGTCCATATGACATCATCATTGTGGATGGTGATTATGGCAGTGTTCACTATTAACACTTTTGGACCCATACATTACAAAATAAAATTCACTTTTGAATCTTTTTCTACCATCCTTTTGGACAGTACATTCAGAATATCACAGCCCATCATGTAAACAAATTCTACTCATTCCATCCTCAACAACCCAGGTCTTTCTCCTAATTCTGTCTCTTCTGATCACTAACCATCCTCTCAATGGAAATTGTTCTCCCTTATTAACTTTGTCCGAACCTCTCATGATCATGAACAGCAATATCAAATCTATACCTCATTCTTGCTTCTCTAGACTTTCTGTATAACAGTTGTTGCTCAGTCTGTGGACATTTCTTTTATAAAGCTGTGGATCCTATAGGTTTTATCTTATCTCACATCCTGTTGTTCTCAATGATTTATCTACTGTAAACCCCCAGATCTCTCTGGTTCTTAATGTGCATTCCCTTTAAAGTTATGCCATTTCTCTTATTCATCCTAGTCATCCTCATTCATCCCATCAAAATGCATCACTTGACATCTCTCTACTAAATTATCCCTGCCATGGATCTGCCCAGTTCACCAGTCTGTCTGTCTTCCTGAAGTTTGCTATTGTTATCCTCATTGTTTACTACATTTCCAAATTGTGCATTATCTAAACATTCTGAAATTACTATCCTGTACCTAAGCTTGGGACATTTAGAGATACAGTAATCCCCCATACCCATGGGGGGGATACATTCAAAGACCTACTGCAGAAGCTTGAAACCGCAGATAGTAGTGAACACACTCATTTAAATGGGAAACTTACCTGCCCAGCAGCCCCTGGTCCCTGATTCTGGAAGGTTCCATGTAACATGTTCAGGCTGTGGTAAACTGCGGGGAACTGAAACCATAGTAACCGGATCCGCACCCTGTATGTTGAAACAAGTGACCATATGACCAGTCCCCATGCCACAAGTGTGTACTTCAATCCAGTCAGAGAAACAACTGCTCATCCCTACAACCTATTACTCTGTATTCCACAACCCTCAAACTGGGACTCTCATTCTTTTTTCAGAAAAGTTTTATGTATGAACTACATTATCTTCATCAGATATCTCCCTTAGGTAAAAACAATGACTGCAGATGCTGGAAAACAGGTTCTGGATCAGTGGTGCTGGAAGAGCACAGCAGTCCAGGCAGCATCCAAAGTGCAGCGAAATCGACGTTTCGGGCAAAAGCCCTTCATCAGGAATAAAGCTGAATATTCCTGATGAAGGGCTTTTGCCCGAAACGTCGATTTCGCTGCACTTCGGATGCTGCCTGAACCGCTGTACTCTTCCAGCACCATTAATCCAGACATCTCCCTTAGTCAGTCTAAGAAGTCAATTCAGTTTGTTTGACACAATTTGCCAGATGATGAGATTAGAACATTATTTATTTGTATAAAGTTGATTTGAGCACAAACCAGTTCAAAGATCCACTCAGAAATTTTTCTCATGTTGAGTTAATGGTTTCATATAGTGTTGTGACTTAAAATTAAGTGTTTTTTCTGCAAATCAAATTAAAGAATTTGCATTGATATTGTGCCTTTCATGATTTCTATGTCCAAAACCTTTTTACAGTTCAGAAGATTATTTTTGTAAAGTAGTTATTTTTTGATTTAATCCAACTGGTTTAATTGGAAGCACATTAGCTTTCGGAGTGACGCTCCTTCATCAGGTGATAGTGGAGGGCTCGATCATAACACAGAATTTATAGCAAAAATTTACAGTGTGATGTAATTGAAATTATACATTGAAAAATTGATTGTCTGTTAAGCCTTTCATCTGTTAGAATACAGTGATAGTTTCACTTCTTTCATGTGTAAATCACAAAATCTTTTTTATATATAAAAAGTTGCATTCTCAGGTTAGCTGTTAACAATGGTGATAGCTAGACAATATATTGTTAGCCCCCTGTGTTCTCTGGCTATGACCTGATGTTTAGATTGATTCTAATCTAAAAAGTGAGATAATAGAGTTTTACATAAATTCATGCAGGTTTTGAGCTCAGAGTTCTACATGAATGCATGCAGTTTTTGAGCAAAGTACAATGTAACTCTGCAAGTACAAATTCACCCCACAAAATATATGTGTGCATGTGGGTCTTTGTCTGTCTGTGTGTGTGTGTCTGTCTGGGGTGGTTGTGAGTGTGAGAATGTGTGTGTGTGTGTGTGTGTGTGTGTGTGTGTGTGTGTGTGTGTGTGTGTGTGTGTGTGTGTGTGTGTGTGTGTGTGTGTGTAGTGCAATGGTGCTCGCCTGTAGTGTGACATGAACCCAAGGTCCCGGTTGAGACCCTCCCTATGGGTACCGAACTTAGCTATCAGCCTCTGCTCAGCCACTTTCCCCTGCTGCCTGTCCCGAAGTCCACCTTGGAGGATGGTCACCTGAAGATCCGAGGCTGAATGTCCTGGACCACTGAAGTGTTCCCCAACTGGGAGGGAACCCTCCTGTCTGTTGATTGTTGTGCGGTGCCCATTCATCCGTTGTCGTAGCCTTTGCTCGGTTTCCCCAATGTACCATGCCTCCGGGCATCCTTGCCTGCAACATATAAGATAGACAACGTTGGCTGAGTCACATGAGTGCTTGCCATGTACAAGGTGGGAGGTGTTCCCACATGTAATAGTGGTATCTATGTCCACAATCTGACACGTCTTGCAGCGTCCACCGTGACAGGGTTGTATGAAGTTGTCCTGAGAGCAGGGCAGTAGGAAACTGCCCGGCTCTCAGGACACCTCCATACAACCCTGTCATGGTGGACGCTGCAAGAAGTGTCAGATTGTGGACATAGATACCACTATTACATGTGGGAACACCTCCCACCTTCGGGACAGGCAGCAGAGGAAACATATTGTCTAGCTATCACCATTGTTAACAGCTAACCCGAGAATGCAACTTTAAAAAAAAGGGTTTTGTGATTTACACAGGAAAGAAGTGAAACTATCACTGTATTCTAACAGATGAAAGGTTTAACAGACAATCAATTTTTCAATGTCTAATTTCAGTTACATCGCACTGCAAATTTTTGCGATAAATTCTGTGTTATGATTAAGCCTTCCACTATCACCTGATGAAGCTCCAAAAGCTAGTGTGCTTCCAATTAAACCTGTTGGACTATAACCTGTTGTTGTGTGATTTTTAACTTTGTACACCCCAGTCCAACACCAGTATCTCCAAATTATTTTTTGATGTATGCAAATGCAGTATTTCATTTGTGCCCAGCAATGTTTCTAAAAATAACAATGACCTGAGAGACAGATTCATCTGTTTGTGGTTGTTTGATCAAGTAGTAAACGTCAGCTGAGGCACTGGGAGAATTCTCCTGCTATGCTTCAAATAGTTCATTGGGGTCTTTTATGTCGAACTAAAAAGGCTGACTCGGCCTCATTTAGAACATTTCATATAAAACTTGGCACAGTAGCACAGTGGTTAGCACTGCTGCCTCACAGCACCAGGGTCCCAGCTTCGATTCCAGCCTCGGGTGACTGTCTGTGTTTGCACATTCTCCCCGTGTCTGCGTGGGTTTCCTCTGGGTGCTCTGGTTTCCTCCCTCAGTCCAAAGATGTACAGGTCAGGTGAATTGGCCATGCTAAATTGCCCAAAGGGATAGGTGCATTAGTCAGAGGGAAGTGAGTCTGGGTGGGTTACTCTTCGGAGAGTCAGTGTGGAGCTGTTGGGCCGAAGGGCCTGTTTCCACACTGTAGGGAATCTAATGTAATGCTGTGGAATAATGCAGCACTTAGTACTCTCCATCTCCATCTTACTCTCCTCTTTTAAGTTGCTCCTCAAGCCAAGCTCACTGTCTAAAGTTTGATCTAATATCTACATATTTATCTTGGTGTCAGTTTTAAGTTCTGAAGCAGAGTATGTTGGACGAAGCTACATATATACATTTCCTGCTGCTCTTTCACTGAAGTCGAGATGACATGAGCTTTTGACTGACTGACATGGAGGTGAGAATTCTTCCATTGTAACTAACCAAGTGGCCATTTCTGGAAAATTATTTCCTTCTCCCAGCCATCTAAAGTGAATTCTGATCAGATTCTATGAAAACAAAATTATTTTCACATTTTGTTCTTTTTCCTTATGTTGCCATGCACTGGGCCCACAAAATTGATTTGAGGCTTGCTTTCCTGAAGGGTTCTAAAATATTTATTTGCAGGCTAGTAAGATACATTGACTGCCAGCTTTTATTAATACACTTGTGCAACAGTATTGTAAAGATTCACAAATGGTGATATAGTGTCAATGTCATCTTACTAGTAATTCGGAATTCGAGGCTAATGATCTGGGAATATGGGTTCAAAATTTGAATTCAATAAAAGTTTTAATAAAGCACTGGCCTAACTGTGTCAATAGATAATAGACAATAGACAATAGGTATAGGAGTAGGCCATTTTGCCCTTCGAGCCTGCACCATCATTCAATATGATCATGGCTGATCATCCTTAATCAGTATCCTGTTCCTGCCTTATCTCCATAACCCTTGATTCCACTATCCTTGAGAGCTCTATCCAACTCTTTCTTAAATGAATCCAGAGAATGGGTCTCCACTGCCCTCTGGGGAAGAACATTCCACTCAGCCACCACTCTCTGGATGAAGAAGTGTCTCCTCATCTCTGTCCTAAATGGTCTACCCCGTATTTTTAAGCTGTGTCCTCTGGTTCAGCACTCACCCATCAGCGGAAACATGTTTCCTGCTGCCAGAGTGTCCAATCCTTTCATAATCTTATCTGTCTCAATCAGATCCCCTCTCAGTCTTCTAAAGTCAAGGGTATACAAGCCCAGTCGCTCCAGTCTTTTAGCATAAGGTAGTCCCTCCATTCCAGGAATTGACCTCGTGAACCTATGCTGCACTTCCTCAATAGCCAGAATGTCTTTCCTCAAATTTAGAGAGCAGAACTGCACACAATACTCCAGGTGTGGTCTCACCAAGCCCTGTACAGCTGCAGAAGAACCTCTTTGCTTCTATACTCAATCCCTCTTGTTATGAAGGCCAGCATGCTATTAGCCTTCTTCACTACCTGCTGTACCTGCATACTTACCTTCATTGACTGGTGTACAAGAACACCCAGATCTCTTTGTACTGCCCTTTTATATAAATTAATTCCATTTAGGTAGCAATCTGCCCTCCTGTTCTTGCCACCAAAGTGGATAACCATACATTTATTCACATTAAACTGCATCTGCCATGCATCTGACCACACACCTAACCTGTCCAGGTCACCCTGTAATCTCCTAACATCCTCTTCACATTTCACCCTGCCACCCAGCTTAGTATCATCAGCAAATTTGCAAATATTATTACTAATACCATCTTCTTTATCATTAATATATATTGTAAAAAGCTGCAGTCCCAGCACAGATCCCTGCGATACCCCACTGGTCACTGCCTGCCATTCCAAAATGGAGCCGTTTATCACTACTCTTTGTTTTCTGTCAGCCAACCAACTTTCAATCCAAGTTAGTACTTTGCCCCCAATACCATGCGCCCTAATTTTGCTCACTAACCTCCTATGTGGGACTTTATCAAAAGCTTTCTGAAAGTCCAGGTACACTACATCTACTGGATTCCCTCGTCCATCTTCAGAGTTACATCCTCAAAAAATTCCAGAAGATTAGTCAAGCATGATTTCCCCTTCATAAATCCATGCTGACTCTGACCTATCCTGTTACTATTATCCAGATGTGTCGTAATTTCATCCTTTATAATAGACTCCAACATCTATCTCACCACTGAGGTCAGACTAACTGGTCTATAATTTCCTGCTTTCTCTCTCCCACCTTTTCTTAAAAAGTGGTACAACATTAGCCACCCTCCCGAACTGATCCGAATCTATCAAACTCTGGAAAATGATCACCAACGCATCCACGATTTCTCGAGCCACCTCCTTCAGTGCACTGGGATGTAGACCATCAGGCCCCAGGGACTTATCAACCTTCAGACCTAACAGTCTCTCTAACACCAAATCCTGGCAAATATAAGATCCCTTAAGTTCAGGTCTTTCAGCCACTGTTATCTCAGGGAGATTGCTTGTGTCTTCCCAGTGAACACGCTGCACTTTGGATGTTGCCTGAACTGCTGTGCTCTTCCGGCACCACTAATCCAGAATCTGGTTTCCAGCATCTGCAGTCCAATGACCTCACATATCTGAAGTACCAATTCAATACTTCTGCCATTTCTTTGTTCCCCGTAATATATTCCCCTCTTTCTGTCTTCAAGGGCCCAATTTTAGTCTTAACCATTTTTTTGCCCTTCACATACCTAAAAAAGCTTTTACTATCCTCCTTTATATTTTTGGCCAGTTTACTTTCGTACCTCATTTTTTCTCTGCGTATTTTCTTCTTAGTAATCCTCTGTTGTTCTTTAAAAGCTTCCCAGTCCTCTGTTTTCCCACTTATCTTTGCTATGTTATACATTTTATCTTTTAACTTTATATGTTTCTTAACTTCCCTCGTCAGCCACACCCACTCATGCCTCCTCCTAGGATCTTTTTTCCTTTTTGGAATGAACTGATCCTGCATCTTCTGCATTATACCCAGAAATATCTGCTATTGTTCCTCCACTGTCATCCCTGCTAAGGTATTGCACCATTGAACTTTGGCCAACTCCTCCCTCATAGCTCCATAGTTCCCTTTATTCAACAGAAATATTGTCACTTCCAAATGTACCCTCTCCCTCTCAAATTGCAGATTGAAGCTTATTGTATTATGGTCACTACTTCCCAATGGCTCCTTCACTTCGAGGTCTCTGATCATTGCACAATACCAGATCCAGAATTGCATTCTCCCTGGTAGGCTCCAGCACCAGCTGTTCTAAGAATCCATCTCGGAGGCACTCCACAAAGTCTCTTTCTTGAGGTCCAATACCATCCTGATTCTCCCAGTCTACCTGCATGTTGAAATCCCCCATAACAACTGTAGTAACATCTTTGCGACTGGCCAATTTCAGCTCCTGATTCAACTTACATGCAACATCCAGACTACTGTTTGGGGGCCTGTAGATAACTCCCAAGAGGGTTTTTTTACCCTTAGAATTTCTCAGTTCTATCCATACTGACTCTACATCCCCTGATTCTAGTTCCCCCCTCACAAGGGACTGAATATCATCCCTTACCAACATGGCCACCCCACTCCCTCTGCCCGTCAGTCTGTCCTTATGATAGCTCGTGGAGCCTTGAATATTCATTACCCAGGCCCTGTCTATTTGAAGCCATGTCTCAGTTATCCCCACAATATTATATCTGCCAATTTCCAAAAGAGCCTCAAGCTAATCTATCTTATTTCTAATGCTTCGTGCATTCATATATAGTATTTTTAATTTGTTACTGCCCTCACCCTCCCCATCAACTCCTATTTCACTCAACCTTACAGCATGATCCCTTTTTGAGTTTTCTGCTTCAGTTGTTTTTCTTGACTTCCCTTGTTCTAACTTTCCCCTCAATTTCCTTCTTAAACATCCAGTTTGTCCCCTCCCCCGCTACTTAGTTTAAACATAGCTGTGTTGCAGTAGCAAACCTGCCTGCCAGAATGCTGGTCCCCAACCTATTAAGGTGCAAACCGTCTCTCTTGTATCATTTATGCTTACCACAAAACATACCCCAGTGATTCAAGAATTTAAATCCTTGCTTCCTGCACCAGTTCCCCAGTCACATGTTCAAGTCCATTATCTCCCTGTTTCTGGCCTCACCAGCCCAAGGAACTGGAAGCAAACCAGAGATAACCACCCTGGATGTCCTGCTTTTCAGCCTTCTTCCTAGTTCTTCAAAGTCCCGCTGTCGTATGTTCTTCCTCTTCTTCCCGATGTCATTTGTGCCGACATGTACCATCACCTCTGGCTCTTCACCTTCGTCCTTGAGGATTTCCTGCACTCTGTCTGTGATGTCTTTAACCCTGGCACCAGGAAGGCAACACACCATCCTTAAGTCCTGCCTGCTGCCACGAAAACCCCGGTCAGTTCCTCTCACTATGGAGTCACCTATTACCACGGCTCTGTGCGATGTCTGGCTCTTCCAGTCTGCCTCCACGCCAACCTTTGATTGACAGACCTGGCCGCCTCATGGACTGGCAGTGTCATCTGTCTCTACTGTTTCCAAAAGATTCAACTTGTTCCTGACAGGTACTTCCCCCGGGGTCTCTTGCACCCGTCTCCTCTCTGCCTTCCTCATCATCTGCTCTCTTCTAGTATTGTCGGTGTAATAACCTGGCTGAAGGTCTTGTCCAGAAAGATCTCATTCTCTCAGATGAGCCTAAGGTCCTCGAGTTCTTTCATCAGTGCTGCAATATGCTCTGTCAGTAGCTGAATGTGTACACACTTTCCACACTGATATGAGCCAGACACACCAAAGTTGTTGACTTCCCACATCAAGCACGTAGCACACTGAACCAGCTTGGCAGTCGTGTCTTCACCCTCTTCAACTGTGGCATAATCACTTCACTCAACCTCCTTCTCAAAGAATCCTGAGCTAAAGCCTCTCAATTCAATCCACAGGAACTTCCTTGGACCCTCTTTTTAGAGTAGGTCTGTGGACTTTTAATTTAGGTTAGAGGAGGAGGGTGGGAGGGAGGTCGGTCCTATTTTGTAGGACCTGGAGTCTAGAACACACCCACTCAAATAACAATCACTTACCTTCCTGACCAGTTTTGAGCTCCGACTTCACTTCCGCCTAGCACCTGCCGTTCTCTGTTGCAAAAAGATCGTTGGCATTGAGGTAAGTTCTTAAATAACAATCATTTACCTTCCTGTCGAGTCCATGTATCCATTACTGATTGATGTATATGAAAGCTGGTTCACGAATGTTCCTGAGGGAAGGAAATCAATCATCCTGACCTGGTATTACCTACATTTGATTCCAGGCTCACAACAATATGGCTGACTCTTAACTGTCCTCTGAAATGGGCAAAAGTGAGGACTGCAGGTGCTGGAAACCAGAGTTTAGATTTTGAGTGGTGCTGGAAAAGCACAGCAGGTCAGGCAGCATCCGAGGAGTAGGAAAATTGACGTTTCGGGCAAGAGCCCTTCCTCTTCCAGCACCACTCTAATCTATCCTCTGAAATGGCTACTTGTTTGAAGGTCAGTTAGGTATGGGAAATAAATGTTGACATTATGAGCGATGTCACATTCTTTAAGTGAATTTTTAAAATATGACTGCATTACTGTTCTAAACAACATTGTGGTTTTTTTAAAAAACACTGGCTTACTTCCTAAATATTTACATACGTTCAGAAACAATTTGCAAATACTGCCTACACAATCATAATTACTGCTTAACACTCTTACCAGCCCCGATAAGCTAATTTTATATTTGCAGCTTTCAAATTTCTCCACCAATTTAAAAAAAATCCACTGTTTAAATATTTTTTCTTGGTAAAAAGGTTGATTTTGTTATTTTTGTTTTTATCTTAATCCAATCATAATTCGACATTATGCTTTGTAAAAATGTAAATGAAAGCCTGTCAAGGAGGTGATATTAATCTTCCAGATCTGTTGTTTTGGAATTCTTCAGTGTGATTTTCTGCGTGCTGACATAATAAAGCATTTGCTTGACCTGGTGTCTGATTTAAACTGTTGCAAAGGAGAAAAAGCACAGAGATTACTCCACTTTTGTGGTCAGCTGTTTCTTTCAGTCAGCATCAAGCAGTCTTGCATCACCACTGGCAGCAGAACCCAGAGCAGTGAGCTATACAATAACATATTGTTGATTCTTTCAGGAGTATGAGTAACAATTCAACATTCTGTTGTGAGCAGCTTTGAATATTTCCATTTACTACGATAAAGAAATGCTTAAGTTTTTTTTTAGTTCCAGTTTTCAACCTTTAGACTACAGTTACTTTTAAGAATGAACTGAGTGTCACACAAATCGATCGATTGATATTTCTGAGGAAGTCATTTTAGTTAGCAATTAATTAATCATACAGTGCTGGATTTTCATGGATCCATGATCAGTGAACCATAAACCAGGCCCCTTTTCAGACAGCTCCCTTTTTGATGATAGGGGAAAGGAGGGTGGTGCGACTTATGCAGAGGGTTAGTTGAATTTAATACTAAATTCAAACAGATCCCACATTGGCTGTTGCAAGGGTCTTAACCTGTAGTGTGAGAATCATGAATTTTATTGAACAGCTGTAAGTACTCTTGCAGGGTGAAAATGGTCTGGATAACTAACAAAACCTGATTTTAAAAAAAACTCCAAATGTTCTAACTTGTTAGAAATACTGCAGTTGTGATTGTTTATAAAAAAAAGTCCTCTGCTGAACTACTTTGATTTACAGGCCATCTGGTACAGCATTAGTGCAGCAGCTTCAAGCAAGTTTGGTTTTGACAGTTCCCTGACAGCTGTTCATTATGATTGCTAGATTGAGTTTCAAAAGCACCAGAAGCTATTTCGTTAGTGGTTTCTAAGTACACAGAGGGGTAGGGAAGTGAAGACAAGTCTGTTTTCTGTTTTTTTTATTTCCTAATGCGTTAATCCGTGCAATTTAGTATTTGGTGTAATGTTTGCATGATTTTAAACATAATTCCATGGTTCAGTTTCAGTTACAATAAGGAAGGTTCTGAGTAAATCTCAAATAGAAAAGTCCCGCACGTAATAATGCCAGGATTATGATTTTTCAATATGAGACTATGTTCTATTCTAACAGTATACTTAATGTTCTCACTTTCAGATACAAAATACAGAATGGAAATATCCAGGGACAGATTTTGGTTACCCAAGTGGTTCACTCCTGTTGTGAAAATTTGGGATGAAGTCAGGTTTGCTAACTCTAGAAGAAATGCTAGGAACACATGGAGTCAGCCAGATGTTAAGGCAGATTGTATAAAAGCTGCCTCAGTCCTCTGTTCTATGGTTCCAGTGGTTTCAGAAGTTTTTGGCTCTCTGGCCCTTACCCATCACATCACCTCATAATATACCTATTCCCCCATATGCCCTCATATCCCATCGTGTCAACTCAATGCAACTGTGGAATTCTCTCCCACAGGAAGTAGTTGGGGCCAGTTCATTAGATATATTCAAGAGGGAGCTGGAAGTGACCCTTGTAGCTAAAGGGATCGGGGTGTGGGGAGAGGGTGGGAATTGGATACTGAGATTGCATGATCAGCCATAATTGTATTGATGGATGGTGCAGCCTCAAAGGGCTAAATGGCCTACTCCTGCAGCCATTTTCTATGTTTCTAAACATCTCCCTGATTTGACTGAGATTCTTTCCTAGGTCCCAGTTGCTGCAATTACTGACTGGAAAGGGACCAGCGTCACACCATGGGTTGCTGGTATGTGAATGATCTTCAGTCAGATGAAAGGGTTTGTCTGTTTAATAACGTATTTCCTGCCCAATGTCCCCCGATCTAACTCAGTGAGCAATCTGACTTCCAAAAGGGAAAGCTCTTTCATAAAGCTTGGAAGTCACCATTGACCTTGATAGACCTTCTGGGAAGGTCATGTGCTGCCTGTATCACTTTTACGATAGCATAAAATTACAGATAGACTAAGTGAATGGGCAAAACTGTGGCGGGTGGAGTTCAATATAAGTAAGTCCAATTTGGACTGATAAAGGAGAGATCGAGGTACTTTAAGAGAGTTGGAGTTCAGGTGCATAGATCTTCACAATATCACAAATAGGTACAGAAAATAGTCAAGAAAGCTAGTGGAATGCTGCCCATTATATCTAGAGGACTTGAGTAAAAGTTTGCAGAAATTATGCTGCAGTTATGCAAAACCTTGGTTAGACACCAATTGGAGTAATGTGGGCAGATCAGGGAACCGCACCTATATTAGCCCTGGAAGGAGTAAAATGTAGGTTTAAAAGGATGATATTTGGCCTTCAGGAGTTAAGTCATGAGGAGAGATTATACTGCTTTGCATGGAATTTGAAGGGTTAAGGGTTGATCTGATCGAAGTTTTCAAGATATTAACAGGAAAAGGCAGGGTGGATAAAGACTGGTTGGGAATTCTAGAACTAGGGGTCATGGTCTGAGAATTTGTTCCAGACTGTTCAGGAGAGACGTTAGGAAGTACTTAGGAAGGTAGATGATTGGAACTCTCTTCCAGAAATGGCAGTGGAAGGAAGAGGAGTTATTAATTTTAAATCGGAGATAGATTTTTTTTTGTTTAACAAAGGTATTAAGGGCTATGGGTCAAAGGCAGATATTTGAGTTTGGCCACAGATCAGTCATGATCTCATTGAATGGTGGGATAGACTTAAGGGGCTGAATGGCCTACTCCTGTTCCTGTGCTTGCCTGTCAGGGCAAACAATTTAACAGACTGTCTACGGTATCTGGGAAAGCACAGCAGGTCAGGCAGCATCCGAGCGGCAGATGAAAGGCTTATGCCCGAAACGTCGATTCTCCTGCTCCTCGGATGATGCCTGACCTGCTGTGTTTTCCCAGCACCACACTCTCGTCTCTGATCTCCAGCATCTGCAGCCCTCACTTTCTCCCTGTCTATGGTGTCTGCTTAAGCACAAACTAATCTTGGTAAAGAAGGCTGTGTTGTGGTGGAATGATATTACTGGCCCCAACTGCCCACATGCCAGCAGCTATTTAATTCATCATTTTACTGTTTGGAGTAACTATTCCCTTAAAATATAATTAAAAAAAAAATTCTGATCAACCTTTAAGCTATTTTTACAGATAAAAATGAGCATTTCAATGCTGGGGGAAGATTATGTCCCAGAATCTATTTGGCTAAAGGTAAGGAACAAGAAAGGAGCCGTTGCATTCCTCAGTGATGTCTACTGCCTAGCAACTAATAAGAAGGATGTGATGAAATAAAATTGCAAGGAAATTACAGAGAGATGCAAAATTTACAGAGCAGTTATAATAAGGAAATGTAATTTTCTAAATGTCAGTAGACTTATAGTAACATAATTAGCAGCGAGGGGCAAGAGTTTTGAGACTGTACCTTTATATAGTACAGCTACACAATCCTTTATCTGAAATTCTGAAATCCGAAAAACTTCAAAATCCGAAAACTTTTTCGTGGAGTGTGGAGCACCATTTTGGCGCACAAACAGGTGACCCAATTTCACACACTCACTTGAAACACATCACTCTGGTGTGACATGGTGATGGGGCCCAGGACTGGCAGACGTCAATTGTGTCTCAGTGCTCGTATTACTTACATGTGCAGCTGCTGTTAGGTAATTCTTTTTTCTAATTCATTGTGAAAATGTCATTTATTCTACAATCCGAAAAATTCCGAATTCCAGAAAACAACTGGCCCCAAGGATTTCAGATAAAGTATTGTGTACCTATAGTATGTCCCAATCCAATGAGAAAGAAGGTACAGCTAGATCTTACTCATGAGAATGAGGTGAGCCCAGTTGACTAAATGTCAAGAAGGGAACATTTAGGGGAAGTGATCACTCTATCTTAAAATTTAGGCTGACTATGGAAAAGGACAAAGAACAAACCAGAGTAAAAATGACTAATTGGTGGAAAGCTAACTTCCATGAGGCAAGAATACATCTGAGCTGAATAAACTGGAGTCAAGGGTTGGCAGGAAAAATGGCAGTTGAACAATTGGCTACCTTCAAAGAAGAGTTGAAAATGTGTTGCTGGTTAAAGCACAGCAGGTCAGGCAGCATCCAAGGAATAGGAAATTCGACGTTTCGGGCATAAGCCCTTCATGGCTTATGCCCGAAATGTCGAATTTCCTATTCCTTGGATGCTGCCTGACCTGCTGTGCTTTAACCAGCAACACATTTTCAACTGTGATCTCCAGCATCTGCAGACCTAATTTTTTACCTTCAAAGAAGAGATATGTCAGGTATAGTTGAGTTAAATACGTCAAAAGGAAAAATAGAACAAAGCTAGGATGTCAAAAGAGATAGACATTAAGAGGAAAAAGAAAAGATATGCCTATGACAGATGTTAAGGAGGTGTAAGGAATACTGCACCTTTAAGAGAGTTAAAAGCTAGCAGAACTACCTGATACAGTACCAAGTATTCTGAATAAGATATAATGGAACTTTTTGGTCCAACAGCTAGCGAGGCTGGTTGCCTGGAGACGTTGAAACAAATTCAAATTTGTCCAATCAATCAGTTTAAATTATACCCCAAAAATACCAATCTTCACTCATTTTAAATTTGCTATATTGACATACTAAAAACCAATGCAACAATCCAATGCTTTGGGGTACAACTGGGAAAAATTGAATAGTTGAGGGAGAACTGCCAAGCCACCAGTGTGTACAGACTGTCTGAAAAATAGATCTCTTAAAGGTACCTTTATCTAACAGAGACCTATGAAACAGAAATCCCTAGAAAGAAGAAAAGACGACAGAGAAAAATATAAAGAAAAAAATCAACAGCTGGCAGGTTTTGAAATTTGAATTTTGGTAAATCTTAATTGGGGGTTTTATCGGACTAGTATTATAGAAATGAAAGTAAAAGATAGGTTAGAGGAAGGAGCTGTAAATAGTTGTTAGTTAATTTTTCTCTGTTATACTTAAAGAAATAAAGTTGTTAATTTTTACTTAATAGTTCTTGGCCTCTCAAATTTTCACAGATTACTGCATGGGACAAATATTTTCTGTGTTGCTGGTTTAAATTAAGCCGGAGGGTTTACCCTGTGACATAACACAGATGTCAGGTAGAAAAGACAGTTGAGAACCAAGCTGAATATAGATGGTTCAGAAGGAAATTATAAATGCTAACAAGAAAAGCAAAGAGGAAATATGAAAAGAATCTGGCAGCCAACATGAAAAGCAATCCTATATTCGTGTATAATAATAGGAATGATGAAAAAGCAGGAGTGAGGCTGATTTATGGAGTAAAAGGGATTTACTCATGGAGGCAGTGGGCATGGCTATGGTGTTAAATTAATACTTTGCATCTATGTTTATCGATGAAGAAGAGGTTACCCAGGCCTTGGAGACAGAAGAGATCATTCATATATTAGAAGAAATTAAAACTGATAGGTAGGTTAAGCTCACTGTATTGAAAGTTGATAAGACACCACTAGTGGAGAAGATGCAGGGAAAGATACCGAGGGAAGTGAGAGTGGGAATTGCAGAGGCACTGAACACAAGTTTTCAGTCTTCCTCAGAGGTGGTGCCCTGCAAACATGATACCCTTTTTCAAAAAGTGCTGTAAAGATAAGCCCAGTAACTTCAGACCAATCAGCTTAATCTTTGATGGGGAAACCTCTGGAAACAATCATTCATATGATGAAATAATAGTCACTTAGGCAAATGTGGATTAATTAGAGAAAGCCAGCATAGATTTCCAAAGAGACAAAATACCTAATGAGGGATATTTCAAACACTGAATTATTATTTATTTTAACATAAATAACCATTGTAAAATAAATGAAAGCCAACTTCTAAAAATAATCTCTGACATGATCTAGGTCTTAGATCATGGTTTTCCAAAGAAGAAGAAATCATTTTCTGTTTTCTTCCCGAGTTTTATCCTGAGAATACAGAAGAGGAGCCGATACCCAAGATTTTGTTTCTACCATCAGCTTTGAACATTTTTCTTCCTTCAACATCTCCGTGTGTAACAGGAAGAATCCAAGTTGATAACGGAGAGAATCAATACAGCTGTCGGTCTTTTGAGATGTTTGGATACCATGGGATCAGAATAGAATCTTTCTGGCACTCACTCTTCAAACCATTTGGAGACTTTTATGGGTTGCTGCATCTGATCGTTCCTCTTCTGTTTACAGAGTAGTTACTCTTTGCTGCTGTTTCCACTCAGTTTGTTGTGTTTGCATATTTTAAAATCCTTTCTTTTCCTGTGAACAGTATTTATATCTATTACTTTGGCAGGAATGAAGGTATAAAGAAAAAGACAGGCTATTTAGTTTTGCTACAATGAATATTTACACAGGGCCAGGAAGAGAAGTGGGGAGAGGACGTTTGGACAGACAATTCAGGAGTTAACTATAGCACATCTTGCAAATTTCCACAACAGATTTCCCACGAGGTAGCCAGTTGGATTGACAGGTGGAATAGCAGGAAGAGAGGAAATGTCAGGTAGGTTGTTGGGTTTTGGATATCTAGGTGGGATTAGAGTTCTGTAATGGTTGGGGGGTTCACTGAATGAAAAGGACACTGAGGGGTGGAGGAAGGGGGACCTGTCTAATTTTGAGGTCCAGTTCTTTGCAAGTATGCTTTTGGAATCTGGAAGAAATGTTCCTGCTCCACATGGTCAGTACAGTCAAAACACTTATCTCATGAATCCCATCTTCTCACCATCGCTCATCAACTAGAATCATAAAATCATAGATTTCCTATAGTGTAGGAGCTGGCCATTCAGCCCACGCTGACCCTGCGGGAAACATCCCCCCAGACTCACCCCATCCCTGTAACCCTGCATTTCCCATTGGCTAATCCACCTAGCCTGTATATCACTGGACACTTTGGGTAATTTAGCATGGCTAATCCACCTAAGCTGCACGTTTTTGGACTGTGGGAGGAAACCGGAGCACCTGGAGGAAACCCATGCAGGCATGGGGAGAATCTGCAAACTCCACACAGTCAACTTAAAGTTGAATCGAACCTGGGTCTCTGGGAGAGAGCATTGCTAACCACTGAGCCACAGTACCACCCTAAAGCCTGGAATCCCAGAATCATATCTTCCATGAACTTCAAAATAAAATTGCTACTGAAAAAAAGAGGCATGCAAATTCCTTAAACGATTTAATCTGCTGAGAATCCAACTCCTGAGAACAGGTTAGTTGCTTGGCTCCCTTTGACCTTCTTATGTCAAATTTATATTTGTGATGTTGGTTTAGAGATTTTACTATTTTTTACCTTCCACCATTCCAATCCTCTCACTGATGGAGGTCAATCTTCTATCAGCTTCCACTCCCTGCAGTCAGCTAAGTGTGCAAAAGGAGTAAAGCAAGCAAAGCAATTGCAAGGGCAAAATTATCTCAGAAACAAAAACAAAAACAGAAATTTCTGGAGAAATTCAGCAGGTCTGGCAGCATCAATGGAGAGAAGGCAGAGTTAACGTTTTGAGTCCAGTCACCTTTTTAAAAATAATCTTCGAAATAATCTCTGTATCGTCAGAAGGAGACATCACTGAGTAATTCTGTTCTCCTACCTTAGATAAGAATTACCCTCAGTTGTGTTAGTGTGTACAAGTTCTTTATTTTTATATTGGAACAGGAGTGGGTGTTGAATTGACAGTTTAGTCAGAGTTAGCAATCTGTGCATTTTGTTTCCTGGATCACAATCAAGTTTTGTTATACTCATAAGTCCTGTTATTGTCAGGTACAGGGCAGTGGTAGTCAACTTCCATTTAAAAATGACAACAAAACCAGACCACTTAAAGGTGCAGTGAATGCCACTAAAATCAACTTGGCACTTGAGGCAAATGTGAATTCACAATTAAGGGCTTGTCTTAGAATGTCCATAGGGCACAGGGGCTAGATGCTATCTAAGCACCTTATGTCCAAGAGTGCGCTAGAATTTGCCAATATTTATGTTAGTATAACCAATGGTGCATTACTATAAGATAACAACTAGATATTAATGTTTTTCACATGGATGTTTCTTCAATTACAAACTATGAAGTATGTTGGTAAGACAGTACAACATATCAACATTAAACCCCATCCACTACCGCACTCTCTACTTGGCTGATTTTGTTCTCACTCTGAACAAATTCTCCTTCAACTCCATTCACTTCTTCTAAACAAAACGTCACCATGGTCTGAGCTACAATTGTCAGTTTGCGAGATGTATGGGAAATTCATTATTCCAGTCCAACTTGGACTCTCTCCCCCATTTCTTTTTTTCATACATTGTTGCTTCCTGCTCTTACTACAAAATGGGAAACTTCACTGGAAGTATTTCCATTTCTACCTGGTCCAATGTTGGCTGTTCCCTTCCTTATCTTCTCTGTTTCCATTTCTGGAGATAAACAATATCACGACAAGCCCACAGACTCTTGCAGCTTAGTTGATGCGATCTCCTCACACCATATTTCAAGAAAGGACTCTGTTCCATAAGTTGTTTCTTTATCTTCATCTCATCTGCTCAGATGATGTAATTTTCCACTCCAGTCCTTTCTCTTAGCAGAGGATTGCCAGATAGCATTGTGGACAGGGCCTTCACTGTGTCCAATCCATTTCCTGCTTTTCTGCTGTTACTCCCAGAACCAGTTCCCCTTATGCCCACTTTTACCCCCCACCCACCTTCATATTCAGTAAATCATCCTTCTTTGTTCTTCCCAGTTCCGGTATAATACTATTGCCAAATAGATCTTCCCCTCCCCTTCCTTCATTCCTGAAGTACTGTTCCATCCACAACCCTACTGTGCCTTACTTCCTTTCTTTTCATCATCCACTGCCCCTCTTTCCAAGTGAAACAACAATGTACCTGTATTTATTCAGCCTAACATGCTGTAATCTCTGTTCACACTGCGGTTTCCTAAACAATGGGGAGACCAGACTATGGACTGGGTGACTGCTTTGTGATACACCTCCGTTCAGTTCACAAGTGTGACCTTGGGCTTCCTGTCACTTCTCAGTTTAATTTTCCACATTGTTTCTTATCTGACTTTTCCATCAATGGCTAATTTTTTGTTAGTTAACCTGGTTGCCCTGCACTCTATCACTGACTTTCCCTTTTGCTCTCCATCTCCCCTCACCACTTCCAATCATCTTAAAAACTCCTCTGCTTCTTTCTTCGGTTGTGATGAAAAGTCATTGACCTCAAATATCAACTCGGTTTCCACAGTTGCTGCCTGACCTTTGGAATACTGACACCATTTTTTGATTTTATGTCAATCATCAAGTTTCTGTATTTCGTAGAACACAAACCTTCCAGAAGAAAAGTTATGATTATACGTAAGATTAGGAGTACCATATTGATCACACAGCCCTGTACCTTTCATAGATCAATATTGCCTGTGCTTAGTGCTTTCTGAAAAGTGGGTTGTCAGTTTTGATGGCAGAGAGGTCCTAGCACTGATTTAATGATGGAGAAACCATCAACACTAATGTCAGCTCAATACTGTTTTGCCTTTGACTTAAAATTGGCAGTTATTTCCTAAAAGAATGAAGGTACTTCAGGAATCCAAATTTCCTATTCAACCTGTTGGAGATTCTCACATTGTGTCTTTTTTACACGTGTGATTGTTCTAGAAAATAACTGGAAATTCTGTTCAGGGCCAGAAACCCAATTTTTGATCCTAAATGGATCAAAAAGAATCCAGTTACCTTTAGATGTCTGTTGGAGATTTCTGGAAAACAGTCTCTTGTTATGAACCAGTTCAGGAATCCAGCTTCACCGAAAACCAATGTTAAAATCCATACCCTCTTTTACAGCACTAAGTGCCGTATCCTGGAGTTTGAATGTCCACCAAACACTTTGAAGTGTGTGTGTGTGTGTGTGTGTGTGTGTGTGTGTGTGTGTGTGTGTGTGTGTGTACTACAAACCCAGATTTCAATTAAGCTCAGAAATTGGTTTGCACTCTCTCTCCATCCTTTTGTCGATTGGTATTGCAAGTTTACTTCATAATCAGTCTTTTCAAACCATCCATACTCTATGCTTCAGAACACCTTTGACCTCAGCCAGTTTTTATATAAATTTTCTCCTATTTTACAAATGTTTTGCCAGAATATTAAAGTGTGTACAATAAGCCAGCCTCTGAATAAATTTAATTGAAATTATGTGCAAAATGATAGCAATTTGATTATTTAAATTGAGTTATTAGCTAAACAATCAACATATATTTAGTTTCCATGTTGATCAATCTCTTTGCATCTCACTCCCCCCCCAAAAAAAGATCAAATAAGTCTAAACATGGTTTATGATTTTTGACAGGAGAAAACTAACGTTTGCTTCATTATTTTAATCAGCTTTCTGCAAATCCATTCCAGTATAAAGTCTCCTCAATCATTCTATTGCCTCAGTGTAAAGTGAGAATCTAATTTGTTCATGGGCAGCAGATTTTTGCCAGTGGCTGAAATTGTCAAAACTAAATTTACTTTTCACCAGCAAAACCCATTTCAAATCGAAACAAGGCTGCTGGCTTCAGTGACAGACTAGAAACTGAGTACTAAAAACAACAAACGCTGGAAATCGTAGCAGGTCAGGCAGCATTTACAGAGACAGAGCAAGCTGATGTTTTGAGCCGGGATGAGTCTTCAAGAGTCTGGCTGACTCTTCATCAAAGCTCTGATGAAGACTCATCTAGTCTCGAAACGTTAACTCACTCTCTCTCCATGGGTGCTGCCTGACCTACTGTGATCTCCAGCATTTATTGTTTTCAGTACAGATTCCAGCATCGACAGTAATTTGTTCCTAGAAACTGAGTACTCTTGATTTGATGTGGAGAGCTTCCTAACATGTATGTGCATGGTTGTGACAGCCAAATACAGTGAAAACAAAATTGCTGTCATTGTGTTTCCAGTCTTTTCTATATCTTATTAATAATGAATCATTCTACTTTACTATTTACAACAACTCATTGATGAAGATAGATATAACACTTCTCAGCCTGTGGGAAGAATTAACACTGGTTGTGTGTGTAGTCATTTGTGAAAGAAATGTTACGTTGCATTAACAACCTGAAGAGAATGTTGTGTTACCATTCTATCTTTATCTGCAATCAATGTCAAAAAGGGTTTGCTTTTCAAACCACCAGATTAGCATATTTTAAAATGTCCTGCAGCTTTGCTCTGTCTCTGAGTGTTAAGAATAAATGGGCAGGAAATGTAGCAAATACTTGCTTTATCACTTAATTTACAGTGCATAATTTGATAGTTTTCATGGGTTAATTTACAGTATCAGAATCCTACAAATCAAACCACTTAAGAACCAAAAATGAACAACTTGCCCTTTGCTAACGATGTGGATCTAGGGTTCAATTTTCCCAACATTTAGACCAGGGTGAGTTTCAGGGAGTTTCATGGAGGGTCCCACCCATGAGCCTTAACAACATTCCTCACGTACACTGTTCACTTCAGTAATGATGCACCCTACCTCCACAGCACTGTTTTCACACTATCTTGCACTCTGCAGCAGTGGAATTGCTTGTCCATGCCAAGAACTTACAGTATTTATGCTGTCAGCATCACACTGCTACAAACACCTTGTCTGGAGTAGTCAGCTGGGTCAGGTTAATGACCTTCTATGCTCTGTCAGGGTAAGTGCCACTACTTCTTCTCTGCTACATCAGACTCACTCTAACTCTGCTACTGCCACCACGGCTCAGAGTCTACCACTCTCACTATTGCTTGCAACATCTCCCTCAATGGCTCCACTCCATTCCTCCAAACAACCAACCCTTCCTGTCCTCTCCACTTCCTCCTCACTCAGGTGCTCTCACCATCTATCCTCACTGAGGAAGGACCAGCATCCCCCCACCCCCTGACAGACCACAGACTCCTGATGGGCCTAAAGACTGCTCTCCTTGGGCTTTCAGACTCAGCCATTTGGTTGAAGTACCTGCACTGTGTTATCTGCATAATCTGCTGGCACATGCTGTAGATGTGACATTGACGTAACCTGGTGCCACGCACGCAAAGGTCCACCCCATTACTGTTGATTAATGGCAAATACAACATGTTGTTTGGCACTGCAAGAAAGAAGGCAGAGATGGTCTAAGCATCCAATTAGGTACAAAGTGAATGAGCGTTAGGAAAGAAAGCTCAGAGCCCAATTCTAGCCCATTCTCCTAGCCAATCAATATCCATTTGTAAACTCTTTATCTCCTCATTACTGCCTACTTTCCCACCTCTTTTAGTATCACCCATGAACTTTACCATGTTACACTCTGTCCCTGCCTCCAGATCATTTAAATAGATTGTAAATAGTTGAGTCAAGATTAGAGTGGTGCTGGAAAAACACAGGTCAGGCAGCATTCAAGGAGCAGGAAAATGACATTTCAGGCAAAAGCCCTTCATCAGGAAAGTCTGAAACATTGATTTTCCTGCTCCTTGGATGCTGCCTGACTTGCTGTGCTTTTCCAGCACCACTCTAATCTTGACTCTAATCTCTAGCATCTGCAGTCCTCACTTTCCCATGTAAGTAGTTGAGGACTGAGAACTTAACCCTGCAGATGTGCACTACTTACAGTCTGCCACCAGAGAATCTTTCTGGCAGGAATGCAGCATGCAATCAGATTTTATGATTTGCCTTTTGAATTGTCTTAATCAATAGGTCAAAGGTCTACTTTCAATAATTTTAATTCCAATCATGTAATACAAAATTGAACATCTGCCTTACTTTGTATAGATACATACATTGTGCAAATGCAAATGATGCAAATGCAAATGTATATTTCACATAATCAAACTCAATAAACTCAAACTCACTGGGTGGATATTTAGCCACAGGATATATTTAATAAGCAGCTAGCACTGGTTTTATTTCTTTCCTTTCTTTCTCTTTTTTTGCACAGCCCACGATGCTGTAGTCTAATATTATTATCTGAATTTAGTCATTTTCTATGCTGAGATGCCAACACACATTCAGTTTTGTTTTGCTTCTAGCCAATGGGTCTAGATTGATGTCACTGCTATTTCTACATATGGTACAGTCTGGCTATGGATACGTGTGGAAAACAGCCGATGAGGTTTCCTCATAGATCAGCAACACTGAAACCAAAACTATAGGCAGTATCGTCTCTCAATGGCTGGGAGTTTGGAGGTGGAAAGAAATGAGATTGGCGGGATGGTGTTTTACCTGAATCCTGCCTCTGCCGAAGTTAAGTTTGCAGAAGGAAGGTCCGATGGTCCATCATTTCCCCCCCCTCCAAATGTGGCTCCACAGTGGCCAATTAATTACTACTTAAGGATTTCATACCACTACCACTGAGACTAATCAAGTTTCAGGTAGCTGGCATCACAAAGGTACTGAAATTCATACACCACATTTCTCATTTGTGTGATAGAACATCTCGTAGTGAATATTCAACGTACAGCATTAGCTAAGTTTCATTTCACTTCAGTCAGCTGGCTGTAACCATTTGTCAATTTCCACCCTTCAAGTCATAAAGGATCTTGTTCAACAAGCATCCTCAGAGTTAAGTGATTCAGTCTAATTTGATCATTAGAACAGCCAGTAGCAATACACTGGATGATGTGCTCCACTGATCTCAAAGTCTGATGTTTTGAAAGTATGACTGCCATTGAATTCTAATTTAAACAACATTATTTTTCTAAAAGAGTAATAGCTGGGTTTTGAAGTTTCTGGCAATTGAACAGCATTCAGTCATTCTACTTTGACCATAATTACAGACTTCTTTTGCGATTTTACATTGTAATATGTGAAACTCAGACCAAACCTCCAGGGAGAACAGGCCCAGCTGTTCCAATCTCTCTTCATAAGGCAGCCCACAATCCTGGCAACAAGCCTGGTGAATTTTCATTGCACTCCTTCTTTGGCAGTGACATCCTTCCTGAGGTAAGGAGACCAAAACTGCTCACAGTACTCCAGGTGAGGACTCAACCTGCTTTAATACAATTGAAGCAAAGAGAGCAAGTATGTCTCTTCACCTGTTCAGACTGAGGAATCCTTACTGGGATACGCAGAATCTAAACCAGAAATTACAAGTTAGAATATTTAATTCAATGTAAAATTACATACTTTCTCTGACAGATTTCCTCCTTGACAGACAGTAGTTTTGTACCAATATCAACTATGTTAAATACCACCTGGTGGATTGGGAACCTCACAATGGGTTGGCAGTCTTTCTTCCGTTTACTGGAGAAGGTGAAAGATTTGCTGGCCTCTGTTTTCTCTGGTCCCTCTCCTCAACTAGCTAAGTTTTGTGTTTTGGAAAGACATTGGATGCAGCAAGGCAGACAGTCAGCCGGATAAAGTCCCTGCTGTGGGCAACTATCCCCAAGTTATCTGTGTCAATGTCTGCCATCTTATGTTTGCAGCCTTTCATGTTGTGAAGTTTTAGATGTTTAGCGGGTCATGAACCTGTTGTCAGTTCACTGACAGAAGGCTCTGGTGATACATCCATCTGATGAATGTAACCTCCCAGCGCAGATATTGCTGGTTTAGTAGAGTGGGCACTGATGGAATTCATGTGCTTTAAGACTGTCCAAGTTGGTGAAGCTGTCCTAACAAACGTTGCTGCGTATTATGTACTAAAAGCAAAATAAAGGAAAGGAAAGAAAGAATTGGGATTAGGAGAGAGATGAAAGAAAGTATAAAAATATTATCTTTCATGTTTAAAAATCCATCAATAATCAAAACCTGAAGGACTAATACTGTGTCAGAGAAGCTGTTTGGCAATAATTAATGCTTACAATGCTATTAATATGAGGCTCGCATTGTATAAGCCTAGCTTTATTGGGTAGGCCCAACAGCTTTGCACTGTTGCATGAATGTGAATGCTGAATCACTTAGCAAGTCACTGGTGTACTGAAGCCTGTGGAGGAGAAGGGCAACTGAGGCAGCAACCTCTGGAAGATTGTGGTCCGAAGCATGTGTGGACAGTTGAAGTTGCAGTCTGATTTATATTTTAATCACGGAGTCATCGATAATCTTATCATTATTTTTACTGCAAAATCTGGGATAATCCATACTGAATTTAAGTATAAATGTTCTCCTTCCATGCAATAAATGTACTTGCATGAAGTTTTTTTAAAAAAATCGCTTAACATTCCACGTGCCTTTACTGATTCGGAAGTAAATAAAATACATTTTCAAAATAAAATGTAAGACATTAGGGAGACACAATCAGGAAGTGGCTTTTTATATTCTTTTGAGATTCTCCTATTGAGGATATTGTGTCTTTATCCCCCGTCCTTAATATTGGTATGTTAACTGTGGCATCCTTGTACAAAGCAGTATAATCAAAATAATTGAGAAGCTACAATTTTATTTACATAAGTAAGTATACTTCCTCTATCCATTGTTTATTTTCAATGGGATAAAATCTCTGTTAACACAATCCATTATCTATTTTATGAAAGCATTTAATATTTTTTCTGCTCATATTGCCAAAAGTAGTTTCTCAACTATATTGTGATTCAATCATAATGCAAGTTTAATTATCACAAAAATTTTGCAAATCACAACTCTCTGCGTAGCAAAAGCAATATAGTAGACTTGTGTTTGAGCTTTTCTCTCACTGAAGACTAATATTTTACTTTCTACATAGCTTTTACTGCATATATTTTACATGTACAAAAATAGCACAAGTTATTTTATAGATTCATTCCTTAACATAGCCATCTTTTATTTGTTGGTTTGATTGGTTGTTTATTTGTCATTTCATGACAATATATACTATTGGAAAATGCTCATAGTTAATGTATGCTATAAAATAAAGTAATATTTCATCTTGTCAACATTGCCATGGCAGTAATATCAATCTGAATCTCGAACATGCGTTGTCTGTGCTACTCACAAATGTTTTAACCAAGACAGCAATTCAGAAAGCTATCAAAACTAGTTTTAATGTACAAACAGCTTTGTGATGAGGTCAGTTAGCTCATTTGGCTGGATGGCTGGTTTGCAAAGTGACACCAACAGTGTGGGTTCAATTCCGTACCAGCTGAGTTACCATGAAGGATTCTCCTTCTCAACCTCTCCCCTTGTCTGAGGTGTGATGACCCTCAGGTTAAACCACCACCAATTATCTGTTTCTAATGAGAGTGCAGCCTTATATTCTGGTAACTATGGTGACGTTACCTTTTTACTTTTGTGATAACTCCAAGTAATATTAAAACACTATCAAAGATAAGATGATTTCTAATCTAATGGCATGGATAAGTTGAATAAATCTTGTAAACAAAACTACAAAAATATCCCCAGAGCTTTACAGAGTAGCATAGATGAGGTTTATCAAGTCTACTTGCTAGAACAACCTAAAGCTAATGGGAATGGTCGCAATGTCTTGAACATAGACACTCACAAAACTACCCTTGTTTCATCCTGATGATTGTACATTATCTTGTATGGTTTAAATTCCATTTTTATAATGGAAGGCTGAAAGTTATATCAATCCTATATTCTAAGCCAAACCATTGTCAAGGAATCAGGCATTGGAACTCTTGGTCATTCTGTGTATTCATGCTCTTTGAGGACATTCCCATTCTTTATTTCCTCCTGATGTAATAGCTCCATTTCTTGTCACTAAGTTCTATCTATCGCATATCTGACCATTCTGCAAACCTGTTTCAAAAATCTCTTGCAGTCTGCTACAAGTTGTGTTACCAGTGCCAAAATCAAAGGTGCAATTAGCAATGACAACCCATGTTAAACCATTCTAACGCTTTATTGAAGCAGAGATCAATAACCTTCCTTGTTTTTTTTTCTAGTTGGTTAACCTGTAAGCTTTAAATGCTGCTACATTTTCTCCTAAAGATTGCGATTTTTCTGTAACAAGTCTATTAACAACTGCATTCTGAAATGTATTCCTTTTATCTCTGCAGTTATTTACTTTTAAAATTTCAATCACATTTGGTCAAATATAATTCAAAAGTGATTCATTTAAGCAGAGTTATTAAAGCTTGGAATCTTTTTACCTCACTATACTTATTCCTCAACTTTTAAATTCTAGGAATTTGCTTACAATCAGCAAATTAATTGATGTATAGTTTCCTTGATTGTCTTTCTTTTTTAAAATGTTTTCTCAAATCTTATAGATTTAATCTTCAGCACCATTTTTATTGACCAATAATAAATTATAATACTATGTATATGGTATCAAAGATGTTCTTACTAGAAGAACCTAACTTTAGTAATCCCGAACTGTTTTCTCATTAATGTTTCTTTTTAAATACTTGATGGTCCCAGACAATTTCAAAAGCTTTCCACATTTGTTTATGTAATCATAGATTCCCTGCAGAAACCAGAGCATCCCAGGGTGAACATGCAAACTTCACACAGACAATCGCCCAAGGCTGGAATTGAACCTGAGTCTCTGGCGCTGTGAGGCAGCAATTCTAACCAATGAGCCACCATGTCACACCTACGTACCTAGAAAGTTATTTTACCTCGTCTAATTCCAAGAAGCACTGCTATCTATTTGTGTTTTATGTGTCTTCCTTAGTACAATTCCTGGCATATCACTTCACATTTTCAAGCCTTCCACCCTGTTTGGTAATATGTAATTCCCCAAACAGTTTCATTTTTTTCCCCCTGTCTTTGCATCATCCTTCACAACAGAATGACTTGTTTTAGGATACAAGCAAGTGATATATAAAATCTAGCCAAGACAGAGGTTTTAATGTATTGAAGTAGACAGCATGTGGAGATTATGCCATGGTTGAAAACTGTGTCTTTGTTTATCACAATAAAACTATTTTCTTCTCCTCAGTGCATATTGAGAAAAAGAACAGCAAATGAAAATGTAATCTCAGCAATATTTTTTTAATAGAATGTAGAGACAAAGTTATATGATTCAAATAGATTTCTAAAAGTGGGAGTGCTGTTGAAAAAAATGAAATTACATTTAGAATGGATACACTGAAAGAAGAGCAAGAAGGTAATGTTGAATCTACAAACCTTCTAGAATAATAAAACATGATGTGAAAAAAGAGGGATATGAGAGTCTTTGAAAAAACCTATAACTGCATTCACTGAAATGGTAAGTTAAGTAAAAGAATGTCAAAAGGTTTTGTGAGGTTAAAATGGCATAAAATTATTTTTATGGATCATGGTTTCCTAACTTTCAAATTGACACCAACATAAAGGCCAAGTTTAGAAGATTTTTCCATGTGAATGAATATTAGATTATGGGGAGCGAGGCCAGGTGGATATTGAAGCTGAGTCATTCATTCAAAACATTTAGGAGGGAATTAGATAAATGTAAAATGCTCAAGGGCATGGAATGAAAATGAAGTTTGACGATATAGCTGTAGTGCTCACATGGAAATCATGCCAAATTGGGTTGAATCCACTGCTGAGTCCAAAAATGTCTGAGATTGTTGTGTATTCACCTTTATAATGAAAAGAAATGCTGCACAGAGTTCAGTTCTACGTGATGCTAAAATTTCTCACGAAATATTACGTATACTGCAGCATCTGGCATTTTGCTTCAATATCAGGATCACCAGTTGGCCCTCTGGCCTATTTAGGAAGATCCTGACGTGAATGTCAACTGTACATTAGCCATTTCTATTGCAGATAATGAATTCGGATGCAGAGGTCTTTGCCTATGAATTGTCAGCACACCAAGGATACTAAGTCATAATTTAAAGAAATAGATATTTAAAGAATGACAATTAAAGATAATATCAATATTAAAGTTTAGGTGAGGATAGCTGAAGAATGTTTTCCCCAAACATTTCCTTAATTACAAGAGAAATTAAGAAGAAGTTTGAAGTAATTGTCTGTAATCTATTTAAGAATGGCTGAACAGCTGGATTTCCCATTCACCTCATCCTAACTCTGCTTTTACCAAGCTTCCATCTGTAGCTTATCAGTGTTGCGTCATCATCATCATCAAAAACCAACACAAACTACTTCTTTGTGTCATATTCAAGCTGCTGTGACCAAAAAACAACTCCCTATTTCTATATTGTAAGTGGAGTACGCTAAACACCTGTATTGCATAATTATATTTCATCTATACATAGTAAATATCTGTCAGAATGATTAACCACAAATATCTTAACTGCTGGGTTTTTTTTTCCAGTTCAAGAAATGGATTATAAAAGCTAAGAAATATATTGTCCACCACAAGTTTTGGCTACCTATGCTGTTCAAGCTGAAATAAGTACTGGTTAACGGATGACTGACAGAATTTCCAAGTTAAACTACTAGATATTAGAATGTATGGGGAGATAAACATTCAAAGTAAGTGGCAATATGTTTAGAAGGTATTCAAATACAAATCTGTTCAATTAGTATCACATTTTATAATCATATTTAGTTGTTGCTAGATATATTAAAATGTGTAAGTCTATATCAAACTAGAAATAATTTTCTTCCTTCATCATTGAATATTTAATTTTTTTTTTCTTTTGGCAGTATTCTATTATTGTTATAGAACATAGAACACTATAGCAAGGTACAGGCCCTTCAGCCCTCAACGTTATGCCGACCTAAAATTTACCAATTTTCTTCTGACTAAATTCAACTTTTTCTGTAAGCACCTAAAGCCTTTACCTTCAATGCTTGGTACCTTCTCTCTGTATTGGCCTCACACTCTTCTGGAACTGGCACAATACTTGTTGCACTGTAATGAAAGCAAGGCAGTGAAGGAAGCAAATGGCATGCTGGCCTTCATAGCAAGATGAATTGAGTATAGGATCAAAGAGGTCCTTTTACAGCTATACAGGGCCCTGGTGAGACCGCAACTGGAGTATTGTGTGCAGTTTTGGTCTCCAAATTTGAGGAAGGACATTCTGGCTATTGAGGGAGTGCAGCCTGGGTTTACAAGATCAATTCCTGGAATGGCGGGACTATCATATGTTGAAAGATTGGAGCGACTGGGCTTGTACACTCTTGTGCTTAGAAGGATGAGAGGGAATTTGATTGAGACATATAAGATTATTGAAGGATTGGACACTCTGGAGGCAGGAAGCAGGTTTCCGCTGATGGGTGAGTCCCAAACCAGAGGTCACAGTTTAAAAATAAGGGGTAGGCCATTTAGAACAGAGTTGAGGAGACACGTATTCACCCAGAGGGTGTGAATGTGTGGAATGCTCTGCCTCAGAAGGCAGTGGAGGCCAGGTCTCTGGATACTTTCAAGAAGGAGATGGATAGAGCTCTTAGAGATAGTGGAATCAAGGATTAAGGGGATAAGGCAGGAACAGGATACTGATAGTGGATGATCAGCCATGATCATAATGAATAGTGGTCTGGCTCGAAGGGTCGAATGGCTTACTCCTGCCCCTATTGTCTATTCTCTATAATTGGGATGAAGATTCTCTTGGCCACTAAGATCTGAAGTCCCTTCTAAACAAATGCACTCGCTATTCATTAACAACAGCGATGAGAGAATTTGTTTTCATCATTACTGGGATACTCATTTCTGACTTGTTCAGTTGGAATCACTTTTTCACTGGATACTGGTATCATCTCCACTGAACCCTAGGAAAGAGTCTACGGATGTGATAGTGATCATCCTAATTAGGTAAGGAGACTTCCCTGATCTTGAAATTGTCTGTAAGATAAATAGCAATCCAAGACATGGATATAGCTCTTCTGAAAAATCAACCCCTACATGCTCTAAGTAAGCCTGCTTGACATCAAGGAATCTTGATCAGGCACTCTGTCTGTATTCCTGATGAAGGGCTTTCACCTGAAATGTTGATTTTACTGCTCCTCGGATGCTGCCTGAACTGCTGTGCTTTTCCAGCACCACTCTAATCTAGACTCTGGTTTCCAGCATCTACAGTCCTTGTTTTTACCTAGTTTTATCAAGGAATCTTGGAATGACAGGAATTTATTGTTCGATTGCATTGCACTCTTACAAACAGCAAAAAGGAAATAAATTTCTGCTTAATTTCTACATAATGACAAGCAGTAACATTTATCAATGGGTGTCTTTAAAGAAAAACAGTTTCTAAGTGGATATTTCAAATAACTTCCCTCTTCTTTGCATGTGAGTGGAAGTTACTGTTTCACCCGTGTTAAAAATATGATATTACAGTAATGGAAAGGCTTCTAAAATGTGATTACACCAGCAAGTTTTGTCCTACAGTTTTGCCATTACTTTTATGTAACAATTTGAAAAATAAACTGCTGTGGCCCTAAGATGTTTAAAATGTGTTATTGTGAGTAAGTTTTGTGTTCAAAATTAAAATATAATAGCATCCATTTCCATTGCTGTGAGAATGTATTCTGCTGCCTCTTTCAATTGGTGCTTTGGGCAGCATGTTACATTGTTCATTGGAACAAATTTATGTTGCACAATGAGAGATGCCAATGTGTAAGGTTAAGGATTTGATCGCCATGTTTGTTGAGCACATGACTCTGGTTTGAGACCTGCCCTCTCCAGTTCTGTTGAAAGACAGAAGCAGGTATGGTGGCTCAATGGTTACCACAGCTGCCTGCCTCTCAGTGCCAGGGTTCTGTGTTCAATTCCAACCTGTGTGGGTTTTCTCCAGGTGCTCTGGTTTCACTTTTTTCAACAGCACATCGACAATCCAAAGATGTGCAGGTTAGGTGAATTGGCCATACTAAATTGTCCATAATGTTGTGGGCTGTGTAGGTTAGGTGCATTAATCAGGGTAAATGTACAGTAATAGGGTAGGGGGAATGAGCTTTGGTGGGATACTCTTTGGAGGGTTGGTGTGTACTTGTTGGGCTGAAGGGCCTGGTTCCATACTATAGGGATTCTATGATTCTAAGATGAAACCTAGTGGTCTCACATTATTCACCTGCTGACTGCCTACCTCTACTCTCAACATGGGGCAGAACAGAATCATGAAGAGAACACAAAGTGCAGGCAGCATTCTCTAAAAGACAACCTGTCCCTCCTGAAAGGATGTTTCACTGAATAATATTGCTTGAATTTAAAATGTGGAATAAGTGATGCCTGGGAGGAGTGGAGGATTCCACTGCAATTAATAAGGCATTGGAAGTATTAGTCATGAGGATGGGCAGGGGCAGAGATGCCATGGATTCTGTGGGAGCTGGAAAAGCACAGCAGGTCAGGCAGCGTCCAAGGAGCAGGAAAATCAACATTTCAGGCAAAAGCACTTCATCAGGAAAGGAGGCAGGGAGCCTCCAGAGATAAATGGGAGGGTGGGGGGAAGCTGGGGAGAAGGTAGCAAAGAGTACAATAGGTGAATGGGGGTGGAGATGGAGGTGATAGGTCAGAGAGGAGGGTGGGGGTAGCCTGGGAACCCCCGCACCGCACGATTCTACCTCCTTTCCAAGATTCACAAGCCTGACCACCCTGGCCAACACATTGTCTCAGCATGCTCCTGCCCCACCGAACTCATCTCCACCTACCTCGATACTGTCCTATCACCCTGGTCCAGGGACTCCCCACATACGTTCAAGACACCACCCACGCCCTCCATCTCCTCCAAGACGTCCGTTTCCCAGGCCCCAACGCCTCATCTTCACCATGGACATTCAGTCCCTCTACCTCCATCCGCCATGACCAGGGCCTCCAAGTCCTCTGTTTCTTCCTCTCCTGACGTCTCCAACAGTACCCTTCCACCGACACTCTCATTCGTTTGGCTGAACTGGTCCTTACCCTCAACAATTTATCCTTTGAATCCTCTCACTTCCTCCAGATCAAAGGGGTAGCCATGGGCACCATATGGGCCCCAGCTATGTCTGTCTCCTTGTTGGCTACATAGAACAGTCCATCTTCCGTAGTTATACCGGCACCACTCCCCACCTCTTCCTCCACTACATTGATGATTGCATTGGCGCCACCTCGTGCTCCCGCGAGGAGGTTGAGCAATTCATCAACTTCACCAACACATTCCACACTGACCTTAAATTCACCTGGACCATCTCTGACACCTCCCTCCCCTTCCTGGACCTCTCCATCTCCATTAATGGCGACCGACTTGACACTGAAATTTTTAACAAACCCACCGACTCCCACAGCTACCTGGATTACACCTCTTCCCACCCTACCTCCTGCAAAAATGCCATCCCATATTCCCAATTTCTCCGTTCCAGGAGGACCAGTTCCATCATGGAACACACCAGATGGCCTCCTTTTTTAAAGACCACAATTTCCCTTCCCACGTGGTTGAAAATGCCCTCCAATGCATCCCATCCACATCCCACCCCTCCGCCCTCAAACCCCACCCCTCCAACCATAACAAGGACAGAACCTCCCCCAGGTCCTCACCTTCCACCCTACCAACTTTCACATAAACCACATCATCCAATGACATTTCTGCCACCTCCAAATGGACCCCACCACCAGGGATATATTTCCCTCCCCATCCCTTTCCACTTTCTGCAAAGACCGTTCCCTCCATGACTACCTGGTCAGGTCCATGCTCCCCAACAACCCACCCACCCGTCCTGACACCTTCCCCTGCCACCGCAGGAACTGTAAAACCTGCTCCCATACCTCCTCCCTCACCTCTATCTGAGGTTCCAAAGGAACCTTCCACATCCATCAAAGTTTCACCTGCACACCCACCAATATCATTTATTGTATCCATTGCTCCCGATGCGGTCTCCTCTACATTGGGGAGACTGGATGTCTCTTAGCAGAGCGCTTTAGGGAACCTCTCTGGGGCACCGGCACCAATCAACCACACTGCCCCGTGGCCCAACATTTCAACTCTCCCTCTCACTCTGCTGAGAACATGCTGGTCCTGGGCCTCCTCCACCGCTGCTCCCTCACCACCTGACGCCTGGAGGAAGAACGCCTCATCGCCTCAAATACTTCAACCCCAGGGCATCAATGTAGACTTCACCAGTTTCCTCATTTCCCCTTCCCCCAACTTATCCCAGTTCCTAAGTTCCAGCTCAGCACCTTCCCCATGACCTGTCCTATCTGCCAATCTGCCTTCCCACCTATCCACTCTACCCTTCTCTCTGACCTATCACCTCCATCCCCGCCCCCCATTCACCTATTGTACTCTATGCTAATTTCTTCGCACCCCCAGCCCCCCTCTCATCACTTCACTCTGCAGGCACCCTGCCTCCATTCCTGATGAAGTGCTTTTGCCTGAAACATCGATTTTCCTGCTCCTCGGATGCTGCCTGACCTGCTGTCCTTTTCCAGCACGACTCTGATCTAGACTCTAGTTTCTAACATCTGCAGTCCTCACTTTTGCCTGCAGATTCTGTGGAAGCCAGGGCAGTCATAGCGTCATACAGCATGGAAACAGACCTTTTGGGCCACGCAACCATGTTCCCAAACCAAACCAGTCCCACTACCTGTGCTTGGCCCATATTTCTCCAAACGTTTCCTATTCATGAACCTATGCGTATATCTTTTAAATTCTGTAACTGTACCTTCTGGCAGCTCATTCATCCCTTTGCGGATCAGCCTCAGAAGGGAGATAAAAAGCTGCGATTGATGTCAGTTTCTGAGGTCGGAGCTCAGGGAGTTGGAAGTAGTGCCACAGGATGTTTAATAACCTCATCTGAGTGGGCACGATCAATGATATGATCGTAGCATGACACTTCACACCCAGCGAACCACCGGCCTGTCACACTGTTCAATCCACATCCACCTCACCCAGCAGCACTCTGGCAAAATAAACATTGCTGGAAAAGCTCAGCAGGTCTGGCAGCATCAGTTCTGAGGAAGGATCACTCGACCTGAAATGTTAACTCTTATTTCTCTCTATAGACGCTGCCAGACCTGCTGAGCTTTTTGAGCAATCTCTATATTTCTTTCTGATTTACAGCATCCACAGTTCTTCCGATTTCCGTTTAGCACTCTGTCACTCAGCATTTACACCTAACATCTACCTTCTCTCTCAGGACATCTATTTGCTCCCATAACCTAGTACCCGCTTCAGATTCCTCTACGTACCTGCATACACATCATCGAAACCCCTTGCAATTACTGATATTCTTACAAAGGCAAAATACTGGATATCTGAAAAATCCCACAGAAACTGCTGCAAATGCTCAGGAGGTCTGGCAGCCTCCAGGGAGCAAGAAATAGATTTAACATGACACGAAGATCACATGCCTGTGAACAAAAGTCTTTCCTTACAAAAGAATTCTCCTTTTTTGTTTCAAAGCAACTAGGAAGGAAATGACACCTGGACAGCCCTAGGCATCCCAGGAGGAAGAGAGAGCAATAGTGGCACATTAATGAAGACGCTGTGTCACTCACAGATACATCAGGCTCAGGTACTGGAACTGCATACACTGGAATCAAGGATAAAGTTGATATGTGGTCAGTCGTACAAGCATTGAGCAGGTGGGCTGCTGTCAGGCATGGGGTGGGGGCGGCGACGGTTTACCAACTGACTGGCAGCAGATGTTTCAGACAGGTCTTGCTGCAGAGGATGTGGGGCAGACTGCAGACTAGTACTGATGGGCACCAGTCTTTTGTCACTGTTGACAAACATGGACGAGTTGAGTTCCAGATAGGCAGATGGAATTGCACAGAACTTGCCCTCTCCACTACCTCAATGCCATCCTCCTGCCATGTTGCCGACCCATTGCAGCCTACATACATGTTGCAACCTTTGTGTGGACAGGTTCTCCTGTTGAGGACACTGGTAAATCCAGAAACCCACTGTAACAACTTCAAAAACACCCTACACACATCTAGAAACATTCCAATCGGAGAAATTGCTTAAAGAAATTTGTCCCCGCAATTTGGCTGTCTGCCTTTAAAAAAAAACAAGGCCCATTTTGTGCTCTTTCCTGTGTGATTAACATATTGCTTGCCTGATTCTGTGTGGTACAAACTAGTATCTTGGCATTGCATCAATTGTTTGGTCTGATGGCATGCATTCACAACATTTCTGCATGCTGTGTGGATGCCAATGCAGAAAGGTGTTGATGGCTGTCTAGCAGCACAGCATGTCCTATCTAAACTGTGCGAGACAAAGTTCAATTTCTCACCCAAACACTTGGAAGGGTTTTTGTTTAAATCGTAGAAGCTGTGTTCTAAATTTCAATTCAACAAGTCATCTGATACCAATTTATTACTGTAATAAATCACGTGTGCTCAGAGATCCTCATGCTTCTGAAGATTGCAATATATTTTGAGTATCACATGTGTAAAACGATCGACATTAATAAATGTTACTGATATGAATAATCTGACTTTTGTTCATCTGCCCCCTCCTCTCATATCATATTTTTCCTTACCAAACATTCACCTTTATTGTAAATATAATTATTTATTTTATGTCTAGATTTTTCTCGTCTTTCGCTTTCTCTTAAAATTAATACAATTCTCAGTCCATTTTATTTTGAATAAAAAGTAGATATGCACAAATGGTCATGAGAGAATGTAGAGGGCTATAATAGAGTATTTATCCATGTCGATGAGTAATAATCCTATCCTAAAATGGACCCACAGAAGAAAGTGAACATTTCCTCTCCAGCTTTGACTGAAGATCTTTTGTGAGAAGGGCAACCAGAGATAGACTGGGCCAATTCATAAGTTTTTATGAGGTGATGCTTGTGAAAGTGCAGAAGTTTAGATTCAGTCTCTTGGATGAATAGTTTGAAGCAGTCTGCAGCACATGCAAGGTGCACACAGCAGAGGCAAATCTCAATTGGTGTTTCTCCCATCTTAGGCCATCATATTCTCATTTGCATTTTATTGTCCATTTGTTAGAAAAATAACTGCAGCATTTCTTTGCACAGAAGAAATCTAGAAGTCTGATTGAATAATTCATGTACTGAGAATTTATGGGAGAGCATTGTATAGATTAGCAGCATCCTGTCTCATTAACTCCTTGGTCTGGATTTTCCAGTCTCCCCTCCACCCCACTGGCATATTGGTTCAGGGATCAGGGGAAGCACAAACTAAAATGGGTGATCTCCCATTGTCCAAATTTCCACCACTCCTGTGCGGTGTATTCTATGACGGGTGGAGTAGGCTGTCTACACGATTGTGGCCTCTAAGTTTCCTGGCCACTTTCTGTTTCTGCTACTATTCCACTGTGACTGGGGAAGGTGGTGATATGACATGCAGCTCAGTAGCTTTTATTGTGTGGGCTGTTGTCAGGCAGGTAGGAGAGGGGTACTTCATTTGTCCCCTGTGCCAATCAGAGGTACCCACACAGACTACAAGAGCATACCCCCCACCTGAACCTTCTGGCCTCAAAGTCCCAGCCCCTTAGCATCGTCCAGCCAGATCCCTCCCTCTGGTGTCTGTCAGGCAGGCCCATCCAAACTCCTTGACTCACCTTTGACTCGAAGCACCAGGATACCTATACTTCCATGGCAGCCTTTAGTCCTAGCTTTGGCCTCTGTTTCAAACTGGTGCAGCTGGGATTACTGAGCTGCTTGGAGCTCTCTGGGACAGGTCTTTCTCCCAGATAGGAATGCAAGTCCCACTCTGAATTAAAATTACTGCTGTGGGTCAATTGGCTTCTAAGTCAGTGGACTCAAGACTAACTTTTATATCGGAGCAGGGAGGAACACATGTGCAAGCAATACATCTCCACATAAAATCCAACCTTATGCATCCCATTAGCAACATTAAAAGGAATGTTCTTGCACGATATTGATGTTCCAATGTCCATTATGACAAGGTCGTGGGCTGTAGATTTATGATCATATTTACCCAAGTAAGTGCTCACCGCTCTCCATTGGGCGTTTGATAGAGGTGCAATTAGAAATAAGTTTCTTCTCCAGTAGAGCCACGCATGAGTCATCCTTGGCAGTGTGATTCACTTCCTGTAAACTGGATCTTGAGATAGTTGTTTACTTAGCCAGAGAATTATGGGTGACACAGAGGTCAGAATAGGTTAAGCTATTTGGATGAAATATATGCTTATTCTTTTCTATAACTTGCAATTCTTGGTCAGAAAAATACAGTTTAGCAAATTAAACCGACATGAACCAGAGTCCGTGCATCATTGTTTATTTTGTAGGTCCAGTAGGTCCAATGAGAAGGCGATGGTGACATTACTCCCACTCTAATTCCAGCCCCCAACAGTACCTTATGACTGGCCATTTTTTTAATGTCAGGATTTGACCGAAACTTGTTACAAAAATACATGCTTTTGTTTTGCAAAGCAGAAATCTAGAAGTTTAACTGCATAATTCATGTCCTGAGAATTTATGGGCAGAGCATTGTTTTTGGCTGTTTACAACCTTGCTAGCTATGGTATGGATTTTATAACCAAACCCCCTTCCCCTACACAAACACCTCTAACATTGCACCCCCCCCCGTAAATAACTTTCCTCACTGAAGTTTCAAATTCTTGATTCATTTCCATTTGGAGTCTAACACAAACAGCAACACAGCATTGGAGGAGATGGCTGTGCTAGTTGGGACAAATCTGGATTTGGTTGCTCTGCCCATTTTTACCAGTATCTAACTTTTCTATCATTGTCCTCTTGTCCATTGGGTCAAACTCTCTCTTTACTGCTTGTCCTGAATACCTTTCAAATGACCACTCTGTCTCTTCTAGAATCCCTCCCAGCTTAACTCAACTGTTACACTTGAGATGCTTTGCTCCTGCCTTTGATATACACATCCCTTCCCCAATCCTCCATGGTTTCTTATCAAATGTTTTGCGATAATTTCCATGAACTTGCCTTTCAAGCTGAATATTGCAGGCTAAAATGTGCCTAACATAAGAATTATCTGGCTATCCATCGCCCAATCTTGCCTACAAATGCCTCCACATCTAAATTTTTCCATAATCCAGGTTTGCAATGAAGGGGAAGGATAATCCCCGGGATCACCTTTTCATTGACAAAATTGCTTTCTCTGATTTTGCCCTCTACTATTCTTCTATTTCCCAACATACATTGAGCATTTATGGGAGCGACATGGTGGTCAGTGGTCAGCACTGCTGCCTTACAGTGCCAGGGACCTGGGTTCACTTCCAGCCTCGGGTGACTGTGTGGAGTTTGCACGTTCTCCCTCTGTCTGTGTGGGTTTCCTCTGGGTGCTCTGGTTTCCTCCCATGGTCTAAAGATGTGCAGGTTAAGGGAATTAGCCATAATAAATTGCCCGTAGTGTTAGGTGCATTAGTCAGGGGTAAATGTGGGAAATGGGTCTGGGTGAATTACTCTTCAGAGGGTCAGTGTGGACTTGTTGGGCCGAAGGGCCTGTTTCCACTCTGTAAGCAATCTAATCTAATCTCTGCTCTGTACACATTGAGCTATTCATGTGCAGGTACTTTAATCACATTCTTCACAGAGTCTGGGTTAAAATCCTCCAGTGAACACTAATATCTGTCATTCTCCTTATGCAAAATACTTTGGCCAGGATTTTTGCTCCCGGATCAGGAGTGCAGAGTGATAACCTTTTTTTGGCTATGCACATCATAACTGGAAAAAAGTAGGCCAGAAATTGAAATTTTGCTTCTGGAGTAGTAGGGCTCAATGAGAGTCAGGCCATCTGAGTGCAGAGGTCATCTCTGTGAAAGGTCTGCTTCTGTAGACACATCATGTTGAAGTTTCAAAACCAACAATAGAAATTAAACCAACCCTCCACACCTCGGCACTCAATTTCTTGCCCTATTCATTCAACCTCATTCTTTCCAAGCCTCTGCTGGCTGCAGTCATATCTGGTGCATAGGCAGATGGTTATGGTTGTTGGAGGTCAGTCATCCCAGCTCCAGGCATGTCTGCAGGAGTTCCTCAGAGTAGTACCATACGCCCAACCATCTTCAACTGCTTCGCCAATCACCTTCCCTCCATCTTAAGGTCAGAAGTAGGGATGTTCGCCAATGACTGCACAATGATCACCACCATTCGCGACTCCTCAGATAATGGTGCAGTCCATGTCTAAGTATAACAAGACCTGTACAACAATCAGACTTGAGCTGAAAAGTGGCAAGTAACATGTGCATTACACAAGTGGCAGGCAATAACATCTCTATCAAGAGATACTCTAACCATCACCACTTAATGTTTAAAGACTTTATCATCACTGAATCCCCCACTTAATTCTACCCATTATCTACAAATCATAAAACAGGAGTTTGATGGAATATTCCCCACTTGCCTGAATGAGTGCAGCTCCAACAACACTGAATGAGACACCATTCAGGACCAAGTAGCCCTTTTGATTGGCACCACATCATACAGAAGCATGCACTCCTTCCACCAGTGACACACAGAATCAACACTGCGTACGATCTACAAGATGTACTGCAGAAATTCCCCAAAGCTCCATAGACTGCACTCTCCAAGCCATTATCGATTCCATCTAGAAGAAACAGGTACAGCAGATGCATGGGAACACCATCACTTGTAAATTCTCCTCTAAGGCACTCACCATGGGGAGTCAATGGCCTAGAGGTATTGTTGCTGGACTATTAATCCAGAGACCCAGATTGTGTTCTAGGGATCTGGATTGGAATCCCACCATGAAAGGAATAAACATTTGGAATTGAAGGTGGAATGATGACCATGAAACCATTATCAATTGTCAGGGAAAACAATGGTGAACCAATTCCCTTTCGGGAAGGAAACTGCTGCCCTTACCTGGTCTGGCCTACCCATGACTCCAGACCCACAGTAGTATGGTTAATTCTTAACTGCGCTCTGGGATCAGCAATGAATGCTGACTACTCAATGATGTCCAGACTCATGAATGTATACAAAAAAAATCCTGAAATATATCACTGTTCCTTTTCTGTCACTGGATCAAAATCCTGGAATTCCCTCCCCAATAAACAATATGGGTCAACCAATGGCAGATGGACTACAGCAGTTCCAGAAGGCCTAGCCAATCTCATGAGTGAATAAAAAATAGAGCACTTGTAAAAATACCCCAAATACCTTTTTATTTACAACAATGCATATTTGGAAGCAATTCAAGATAGAGATTGTATAATGTTAACTCTGCTAGGGTATTGAGGAAGGTTTTCAAAATTACAATGGACATATTTCCCACGATGGAATTCATGCAGTACAAACTCTAGTTCACCAAGCCATGACTAATTGTACATGAAAATGTATCTATAGAAGCTAGGGCAGCACAGTGGGTCAGTGACTAGCAATTCTACCTCACAGTCCTAGGGACCTGGGTTCAATTCCACCCTCAGGTGACTGTCTGTGGGGAGTTTGCACGTTTTCCTCACGACTTGGGGTGTTCTGGTTTCCTCCAAAGATGTGCAAGTTAGGTGGATTGGCTATAGGAAATACAGGGAGGGATGCTCTTTGGAAAGTTGGTGTGGACATGATGACCTGCTTCCACACTGTAGGTGACTAAATTTCAGACAAATTCATTTTTTTGACGCAAAGTTAACAAGAACAATTAACCTAGAAACCTTTCCTATTCGTTATGCTCTTGGTATAATGATGCGGATGTGAACCCAGCAATGCTTGAGCTGATTCTCCAGTGACAATTCTGTCAAGGACTGAAGCTGAAAGTACAGTATTATAGTGAGCAGATTACTAGATTAATAATGTAGAGGCTTGGACTAGTTATCAAGGCAACTTTGGCAGTTTGAGACAATTCTTTGACACTTAGCGAATTTAAATATTTTTTTCCGGAAAGGCTGGCAACTGTGAAAGTTACCTTGAAGCTGCCAGATTATTGGAGAATCAGTGATTATTGAAGGTTCTTGGAAGATGAATCCGGCCAAGCCAGACAATGTATCTAATTCCAGTCACACTGAACTGCTGAGAAGGGTCACAAGCTCTCCCCATTCCACTTCATTTGACCTTAATGTCATGTCACAGACCCTAAACAGAATGGCCCAGATCTTCTGGTCGTATCAGAGAGGTGTTTAGATTAGATTACTTACAGTGTGGAAACAGGCCCTTCGGCCCAACAAGTCCACACCGACCCGCCGAAGCGCAACCCACCCATACGTTTACCCCTTACCTAACACTATGGGCAATTTAGCATGGCCAATTCACCTGACCTGCACATTGCACAGGTGTGTCCAATGCTGACTAATTTAACCCGCCCACTCACCACTTCAGACCGTTGTCTTTGAAACTTCAAGGAGGACTTCAGAAAAAAAACAGAGCTGGGAGGCCAAATGTCCGGCCTAATTTACCACAGCTTAGTTACGGTCACCACAAACTGCTCACTCCCCTTAAAGCTGTCTTCACTGATTTACAATATCTTAAACAAAGTGTGGCCCATCCAACTCACTCTTGATCTGCACTTAAAGATTTGATCTGAACAGGGTTTACAACTACTGGATGTCTCAAAACATTTCACAGCCAATGTGATGCTTTCAGAGAGTAGTCACTATCATGGTGCAAGAAATGCAGAATCCAATTTGCACATAGTAATTCCAACAAACAATAATTTAATGATGATTGATAATCTGTTTCTGTAATTTTGATAGACGGATAAGTACTTTGATCTGATCAGCTCAATCTTGCTTCATTTATTTGCCTGTGCTTCACATTCCTTGTGACCAACAACTAACAACTATTTCAGTGTTAAAAGTTTCAATTGACAGAGCATTAACAATTAAAAATCTCAATTATCCTTTAAGTGAAGACATCAGCCTCCGTTTTAGGATTAAACCCGTTTATTTATAATTGTCCTCCCAGAGAAAGTAAATTTGCTTTTTCTACCCACCTGAATCCTCTTAACCTAAATTAGATGATCTCTCAATACATCACATTCAACTCCATTTGCCAGTATCATCCCATTTCTTAATCCTTGTTCCTTTGTAGTATTCTGCTCCCAATCTACCACTATTTTTGCCTTCCCAATTCAGCTTCAACTGAAACTGTTGAGATGCTGATATCTGGGACAAAATTGGTCTTTCCTTACTGCAGAAAAAAAATGATCTCACAGCAAATCACCACATCCAATTTGTCATCACAACTGAAATTGACCGAATGATAATTCTATCTCTTTTGAAGGCTAATTGCATGGTTCCACTATTTTTGGTTTCTAGTTGGTTTGAAATTTTTAAAAAAAACTGATGATATTTTCTAAACAATGGAAAATATCAACTTGCATCGGAATAGCAGATACTGATTCACAGTGAGCCCATTCCAGCCAGTGGTCGGCTACCAATTTCACCCCCTGAAATTCTTCATTAAAAAGGATTAGAACTTGCAAGTATAAAACACATTTCACAATGTCTCAAAGCATTTTACAGATAACGTGGTGCTTTTAGATTGTAGTCACCATCGTAATGCAAGAAATGCAAAAGCCAATTTGCATGTAGTAATTCTCACAAACAACAATTTAATGATGACTGACAATCTATTTCTGTAATGTTGATAGAGGGATAAGCACTTAACATTTCATACAAGTCATTAATAAATACAGTACAGTGAAAAGTCAAGACTTGGAAACCCCGCACATCACATCCCACCATTCAGTGTGTGCTTCCTTTGTCCCTCTGTGTTGCCCATCTCACAACCTGACATGTCACAAGGCTGCCTCCAATTATATACACTGTCCATTTTGCTAATAACTTTCTCAAATGCCTCTGGAATTTCACATAGGTAACATTCATTGGTATTCATTTATCCATCAGATTAGTGACCTTAAAACATTCAACTAGATGAATCATGAATGACATAACCTTCACAAATGCAAGATGACCCTGTCTGATCAACTCTAATTTGTCTAAGGACTCAGTCACTTTGCACTAACAGGAGCATTTTCATTCACATGCCTTTGAACAGTTTATTTTCAAATGTAGTTAACAGTTAATCAGATCTGGGAGTGCTGTTAGATCGGGATATTTAATTCAAACAGATCTATTCTCTTAATATTCAATTTAAAGTATTCAAGAGATACAGCATAGACTAGCACATTTTCCAGAGTGATAAACAAATACTGTGTAATTAGAAGTTGCTTACAAAAGAACAGCATTTCTTTTCGAGTAACCGAATACTAGAATACCTATTGTGAATATATTAATATTAAGTTTTATTATTTTTTTGTTAAAGAAGGGAGGTCTGATATTACAACAGTCTGGCAGTGATAGAAGACAGGAAAGGAATCCTACAGGGCGTAGGGTAATGCATAATGTTAAAATAATTGACGGACAGGATTTCTTGTTTGCTACCCTGAGCATGTTAAGGAAAAGTTATTAAAAGCATAAGACAGGGGATATAAATATGTGATATCAATTGTTATATCACCCGATGGCATTGAAATATCCATTTCAATGATCCTGAGGGATACAACTGGGAATAGATACATCTCCAATGTTTATCAGCTTTAGAACAAGAGGAGGCCATTAAGACATCAAGCTTATTCAACTGGATCATGGCTAACATTATGGTAACATCACCTGACTCTGCACATGCCTCAATCCATCTGCAACTAATGCCCTTATCTATGTCATTGTTACTTCTAGACTCCATTCCAATTTAGTTCTGGCTATGATCCAAGCTCTCACTCTCTATTAACTTTAGCTCATCCAAATCTCTGCTCAACTTGCACAAATTTGTACTAAGCCATCACCTCAGTGCTCACTGATTAGCTGACATTTAAGCAACTTGATTTTAAAATTTGTGCATTTACATCCCTCCATGACTCACCCCATTCCTACTTCTTTCTCTATGCCTAAATCTTCCAATTTTGGTTTTCTCTACATTCAATTATACTTTCTTTCACACGGGGTTGGGGTCAGGAGCTTACCTGAGCTGAAAATGTGTTGCTGGTTAAAGCACAGCAGGTCAGGCAGCATCCAAGGAACAGGAAATTTGACGTTTCGGGCCAGAGCCCTTCATCAGGAATGAGGAGAGTGTGCCAAGCAGGCTAAGATAAAAGGTAGGGAGGAGGGACTTGGGGGAGGGGCGATGGAGATGTGATAGGTGGAAGGAGGTCAAGGTGAGGGTGATAGGCCGGAGAGGAGGTGGGGCGGAGAGGTCAGGAAGAAGATTGCAGGTTAGGAGGGCGGTGCTGAGTTCGAGGGAATCGACTGAGACAAGGTGGGGGGAGGGGAAATGAGGAAACTGGAGAAATCTGAGTTCATCCCTTGTGGTTGGAGGGTTCCCAGGCGGAAGATGAGGCGCTCTTCCTCCAACCGTTGTGTTGTTATGTTCTGGCGATGGAGGAGTCCAAGGACCTGCATGTCCTCGGTGGAGTGGGAGGGAGAGTTAAAGTGTTGAGCCAGGAGCTTACCTACAGCTTTCAAGACCACGTGCTCTCAAATTTTCTGCATGGACACCATTGCCTCTATTTAGTTCAGATTTGCAGTCATTGTTGAAGTAACTATGCTCACTGTTCCTGAAGAAAGATACCCACAACGATCAAGCTATCTCTGCGAGGAGGACTTTTTGCCATCAATTGAGTCTAACACCATGTCAAGGAAATCTCCAGGTGTCCAACTACAGTGATGTCATCAAGCTAGATAAGCAACTAATTATACTGAAGTATTCTCACAGACAGCAAACCAGGATGTGAAAAACACTGAATATTTCACTTTTAAATTAAAACTGCATAAAGTTATATAAATGATTGGTACATATACATGCCGTTGACAGTAGAAGCCAAAACTTGTTTTCAAAAGCATGAAGTAATATAATTAAATCATAATGAGGAAACTGGACATTTTATACAAATAAAAACAGTATTTTGGTACAGTGAGGTTGTTATTGTTGTAATTATGACAAATTTAGGATGGCATTAAAAATCTAATTACACTTTCTTTTCAAATGTTTTTACAGTGAAATTGGCATTGTGGGAAGGATGCTACTTGTCAGGTCAGTGATTTCGAAACAACTGCTGTTTGGAAAGATTTCAACAACAGACCCTTGGAGAAGTGTGGGTTCGAGTTTAGTGAAAACACTGAACTTAGGTGATCATGGAGGCAGATTGAAGAATGAAGTAGTGAAGATGAATTTAACTTGGGGAAGGTAAGAGAGAAAGACGGTGAGGAAAGGAAGAACCTGGTAACACATGGAGTGGGTGAGAAAGGTGATAGGGTCATGGCAACAGATGAAACAGGCATGGAAGGACAGACTTCAATTTTATCTTAGGACAGGGATTTGGCCGGACACAAGTGTCCTTCCCTTCCTCCCAGTCCTAGATTTCTTCTCATGTGTGAGGTCAGTCCAATTTCACAATTTCACTCTTCACAGATTTAAAGGTCCCGGCTACATGAACTACCAATGCTGAATGAAATTACCAGCAGGCAAAAATTAGAAATATGTATAGATATAGGGGTGTGTGTGTGTGTGTGTGTGTGTGTGTGTGTGTGTGTGTGTGTGTGTGTGTGTGTGTGTGTGTGCATTTGTTTGTGTGTGTGCGTGCATTTGTGTGTGCATGTTTGTGTGTGTGTTAGGCATGTTACACAGCAGAAGAATTCAGATGTTTGAGGTGACGATATGCATAAAGTCAAGAGAGTCCTCAATTTCTCCAAGGAAGGGGACCAGATGGAACTAGTATCGTTCCTCACCAGCACCCTAATGGCTGGATTAAACTGTGTGCTGGAAAGATTTTTGAGTTGAACTAAACCATTTAATTTGAACTACCACATAATTGACTGTGAACAACCAGATGCTAACACATATGCTCTTCCTCTCTCAGGAAGAAGATACCAATCAGAAGACCTTTAATCAAGCCTAATGTTCTGAAGACTTTTAAAAACCGTATTACTTATAGTGAGAACAAGTAATGCAGGTGAATGGTTACATTTAAGAATGGGAGTTCTCATAAACAAAGCCTGACATAGAAGTTTTCAATGTATTTTGCATCCCATTTAGTTTTTCAATATGTAATCAGTGAGGCAAAGCTCTGACAATTATGTGAAGGGGAGGAAAGGGAACAGCAAGAAGCAATCTGCTAACAGCTGCTGACTTATATAATTGTTGCTCATTATTATTTACCACACTTGGTCCTGAGGGGAACTTAATGCAAAAGAAGTTGAAGATCCAAAAGGCACCCAAAACTGTTCATTTCAGTGTGAGTTTCCAGCAGTTTCCTATAGCCAAATTGTCTTTAGCAAAGTCATCCTCTGACTGAAAGAAAGAGGAGCTAGAAATTGTTATTGTCAGAAGCAAAAGAATCATGGAAAGAGAAAATAATTCTGTTAACAGCCACTTCCTCACTTCTGTATGTTCAAGCTGACAAATCTCTTCAGTATTGAATACAGAAAGTGGAGAGTTCTCAGTTTACAGAATGGATTTCTGTTAATTTTATAAAATTATATTTATAAAACATTGGACTAGTATTAAATAAAAACATATTCCAATGTAAGACTGAACATTAGAAAATTGACAGCTGCAAAGTCAGAAATTATGACAGGACATTGCGTGGATACAGGACTGAAGGAGGCCATTCAGTCCACTATGTTAGTGTCATCTTTCTATAAGGACTATTTATCAGGTTCTTCTCCACCTTTCATTTTGTCTTTTCCATCAAAATTCTCTCTTCAGATAATTATCTTATTCATTTTTGAGAGCAAGGAATGAATCTGCTTTTGTCATATTCTTAGGTAGTCCACTCTGGACCATAGTCACTCACTGTGAAAGAAAGAGTTGCCTGAGGTTCTTATGTCAATCGCCTTAAATCAGTGTCACAGGCTCTTTACAGTTTTACCAACTTTCAATCTGCCCTGCCACCTCACGTGATTTGTGTACATATACCACTAGCTAGCAATCTTGCCTGTAATGTTATATTGAAATATCAATATGTATTTGGGACAGATTTAACCCTGTGATATTATATAACATATATATGCTCATTATCCAACACACTTATTGTTCTTCTGTTATTATCTATGAGCAATTTTTAAGGCCAGTTGACTAGTCTAGTACACAGTTTTTGCTCTTATGACATTTCCTATTTGTACCTTTTTTGAATGCATACATTCCCATGGGGTAGTAACATTGTTATGGTTTTCTTTTCTCTCTTCAGCTTGACTGGACATTTGGGGCATGTGAAATTCTTGAATAAAATCATTTAGAAATAACTCAATTTAATCATGAGGCCAGATTTTGTTGGCACAGTGCATCTCTTGCCATGCCCAGTAGTTAGACTTATTGATGCACACTCACTCATTCTCCCTTGTTCACTCTGCCTTTTTCTTAATTCTCATCCACATCCTAACTCTTCGTGAAAATGTCTGAAGACACAGTGCCACTTTTCACATGTACTCTGACTTCCAGTTGGACCTCATCATCCCATCTCTCATCCTCTTCACAGTCTGTAAATTGTCAAACTACATGTCTGACATCTAGTACCGAATGAGTAGAAATACAATTGAATATTGGAAAGATTGAAGCATTATCTTTAGTCCAACAAACTCTGTTTTATCTTCTACGTTTCAAGTCTCTCTATCCTTCTCCCTGACAACAGCTGTTGTGACTTATTATCTTGATGTCATTTTTGATCTCAAGTTGAGCTAATATTATTTCTGATGTAAAGATCTCTCAAGCACCAGCTACTCTGCATACATTGTTAATTGCTTGTTTTATTGGCTAATTGTGTTGCATGCTTGGAAAGAATAGTTTCATCGTGGGAACAAATCTTATGGTAGACAGCCAATCTGGACTTTTTGTTTAATTTTCATCTCGACTGATGATGAGTCACTGGACTTGAAACGTTACCTCTGTTCCTCTCTCCATTAATACTTCCAGACTTGCTGCGTTTTCTCCAACACTTCCTGTCTTTTATTTCAGATTTCCTGCATTTGCAGTATTCTGCTTTTGTTGGACTTTTCAAAAGTTTGCAGTGTTTCAGAGTGGGCAAAATACAGCTAATGACAGGAAGTAAAACAAAGATGTCGGAAAAGTGGCAGAATGGTAAACTGCACTGCTTATCAGAGAATATGCTGGAGATATGCTTTTAAGATCAATTACACTTTGCAAAATTCAACTTACTGCTGTATTTAGAAATGCCATTTGGAAATTATAAAGATTTGTGAGAAAATTGAATGTCATTTATATATCTTTTCTTAACATTATTTCATGATATTTCTATTTTAAGCACAGTATGGAAAATATAATCCAGTAATGTACAGACTCAGTTCCTCACATGAGAGCAGTTATTGCCGAAGAAAGTGAGCTGAACCAGCTGCATCAGAAGAATAATCAATGTGTTCTTTTAAATCAAGCTACGTAAATACATACAGTGTATGGAAAAGATAAGGTTTCTAATCACATTTTATAATTGGTGAAGTGCTGTAGATTAATTCATACTTTTGTTTTAGTTTGGATTGATTTAATGTATGTGTAGGTCTCAGTAATGAAAAAAATGGTGACTGTAAATGATCTTATAATGTTTTTCCAATTTCTTCAGTTAATCACAATGAATACTGCTATGCAGTAGCTCAACTGGATGCGTCACTTAGGCTTATACAATTATTTTTGCACAGATTTATGTGGAAAAGGAGACAAGACTTGGTGGTCTAGATTATGTGAATGTGAAATTTGACAGTGACTTACAGGAATTACAGTGAGCAAAGGGTGAAGCATTTTCCTTCCAACTATTTAATAAGAGTGATAAATATTTCTTTTGAGTGTTTAATTTTCTTAATATTTTAAAATGATCTATATGATCATTGATCTTTCAGGTTAAAAATGTATAGCAGATGATGTCTGAAACTAGATTACTTACTGTGGAAACAGGCCCTTCGGCCCAACAAGTCCACACCGACCCGCCGAAGCACACCCACCCAGACCCATTCCCCTACATTTACCCCTGCACCTAACACTATGGGCAATTTAGCATGGCCAATTCAACTAACCTGCACATTTTTGGACTGTGGGAGGAAACCGGAACACCCGGAGGAAACCCATGCAGACACGGAGAGAATGTGCAAACTCCACACAGTCAGTTGTGGGAGTTGAACCCGAGTCTCTGGTGTTGTGAGGCAGCAGTGCTGCCCACTGCAAACGTTTGAAATGTGGGAGGAGTGAAAAACAGCCGAGGAGCCAAGCAAACAATCCAGTCAAGCTTTATTTTTAATAATAACCTTCTCAAACTATTACGTATAGTTAACATGTGAACAGTATTATAGAGCAACTGATCTTGGACCATAGGTCACTTATGCCATTTGTTTGCAACACATGCGTTCACACAGGAGTTCAATGCTGTTAATCTAGATTCTGTTTCTTTAATTTAAAATGATAGATAAATGGGTGCTGGGTCAAACTGCCGACATCTCTGTCACAAGAACCCTTTTTTAATAATTTACTTGTGTCGGAGCTGACACTGAGTCATACTCAATATGTACGAATTATCAATTAAGTAATTACTAGGTTTAAGTCAGTGCATTGAATGTTGAAAGGAGCTCCACATTATTAGTTGCCAATCTAATAAAAAAACTGAGAGGCCTCTCTGCAATGCAGAGTCAGAAAATGTTACAGCAGAGAAGAAGACCATTCAGCCCATTAAGTAGGATATTACATGCTCCCACTTGGTGTGTTTGGGGTGGGGGCGTGTCATACAGGGAGGGTAGACAGCCTACTAGCTTCCCACCCACCTGACCTCACCATGGTAATAGAGAGACTGGGGAAGCACCAAAATCAGCAGCCACCCAAGTTAAGTAAAATAAAGTATTAAGACCCCAATATTGTGCCACCCATAATATGGCTGATATGGGCAGTTAGTAAAATTCTATACTTCTTTGGAACTAGGGAACAGGATTCATGCTATTTCTTTTTTATCCTATTAAAGTGTACCTTTAACAGTACTCACCCTTGTGTACCTACAGCACTATCTATTCTTCTCCAAATGAATGTTCTTTAAAACATATCCCTGCATTACTCTCACCCCAACACCTCCCGCCATTTCCTTGGGGAGCTGCCAAAAATCTAGCCAAAGTCCCCAGGCTGTCCTGGATCTCAGATCCATGACTGCTCAGGTGGGAGCCAGTCTGCAGTCCCGGCAGTTCCCACCAGAGGGATCTGGTGCTGCTGGGACTGTTGGAGCAGTCAGCCTATCAGATTGGCAGGTAGCTTTTTGGAGGTGGAGAGGAAATATTCACTGCCAGTCAGGACTGAAATCCCACTGGGAGCTTGTTTATCTGAACATGATGGCAGAAGTGGGCTTTCAGTTGACCAATCAACTGTTTGCTAACTTTTGTTCTGGAGACTCCCCACCAAGTTTCAATCCACTGAGTTTGTATTTGGGCCTCAAAGAGCAACCTGGTTTGTTCCTCTCCTCTACCCTATCACACCCTTTGCCTGTAATTTTTTACTCCTCGCCCGTTTTGAATGCTCCAGTTAACACCTATACCCAAAGCCTTGTATCAGGAGGTGCCTTCCAGAACATAGCTCACTGCATGAAGAAAAAACTTGCATATTAGCTCCATTCTGTTAAATTGCTTTCACTGTATGGCTTTATTTGAAGTCAAAATTATTTGATGACAGGAAGAAATATAAATAAAAACATAAAATTATCGAAATTAAATCAATCACATCATCTTGATCAAATGGACTAATAGGCTGAGGGGTGGCTGATGGAGTTTAATTTAAGTAAATGTGAGGTGCTGCATTTTGGAAAGGCAAATTAGAGCAGGACTTATACACTTAATGGTAAGGTTGTGGAAACGTGTTGCTGAAGAAACATAGCTCCTTGAAAGTGGAGTCACAGTTAGATTGGATAGTGAAGAAGGTATTTGGTATGCTTTGCTTTATTGGTCAGAGCTTCAAGTATTAAAGTTAGGAAATCATGTTGCGGCTGTACAGGACATTGGTTCGGTCACTTTTGGAATATTCTGTGCAGTTCTGGTCTCCCTCCTATAGGAATGATGTTGTGAAACTTGAAAGGGTTCAGAAAAGATTTAAGGATGTTCTCAGTTTTGGAGAATTTGAAGAGGCTGGTGCTGTTTTCCCTGGAGCGTCAGTGGCTGAGGGGGTGACCTTATAGAGGTTTATAAGATCATGAGTAGCATGGATTGGATAAATAGACAAGGTCTTTTCCTGGAGTGGGGGAATTCAGAACTAAAGGGCATAGGTTTAGGGTGAGAGGGGAAAAATTTGAAAGGGACTGAAGAGGCAATCTTTTACGCATAGGGTGGTGCGTATATGGAATGAGCTGCCAGAGGAAGTGGTGAAGGCATCTGGATGGGTACATGAATAGAAAGGATTTAGACAGATGTGGGCCAAGTGTTGGCAGGAGGGACTAGGTTAGGTTGGGATATCTGGTCGGCATGGATGAGTTGGAGTGAACGGTCTGTTTCCAGCTGTACATCTCTATGACTCTATGACTTTATTTATGGATATTGTTGATGTTGAAACATGTGTACATTTATTCTTCACATTTATTTTTTTCAAAATGTCTTTGGATTCATCTCTTTTTAGCTGAATAATTTAAAAATCTCTTTTCCAACTTGCCTCATGAACAGAAGTAATGCACAGATTAAATACAGAATTTTACCAATTTGCACTGTCCAGAAGTTTTGGACAGAATCTGATGATCCCCTGCTGGTGGGTTAGCAGGAGGCACAGGCTGTGAAATGTCCCATGTAGACTTGCTTCCATCTCCCAATGCACCCCTGCTCACCCCTCCAATTTTACAGGAGGTGGGGGAAACCTATGTCGGCTTGTCCACTCTTGCCTTGGTCAGGTCCATAAGCGCCATTTCCCACCTGGTCTGAATTTTGAGGATGGAAGGAGCTATTCAGGGTTAAAGGAGAAACTCAGGAAGTGGCACTGCTCAGGACAGTGATGGGAGTCAGGGTGGCAGGGGTGGCATAGTGGGCATCTCCCTCAAGGACCCCCTTTCCACATTGGGCATTCCCATCCCAAGTCTTGTCCTATGGGCGCACTCTCTCAGTTTCTCCTTCAGTCCTCCCAATCCCCTCATCCCAGCCTCATATCCACTGAGCCACTGCTCTTCTCAATGAGATACCCACCATCCCTAAACGTTTCAAGGTAGGTTCTTTACACAGAGAGTGGTGGGTGTGTGGAATGCACTGCCAGCAGTGGTAGAAGAGTCAGGTATGTTAGGGACATTTAAGTGACTCTTGGATAGGCATACGGCTGACAGTGAAATGAAGAGTACGTAGGTTAGTTTGATCTTAGAGTAGGATAAAAGGTCAGCACAACATCAAGGGGTGATGGGCCTGCACTGTGCTGTACTGTTTTATGTTCTATGTTTGCCTGGTCCCAAGTATCCAGAATTTGGGAATTTAGAATTTCAAAATTGCTTGTCATCCTGCTCCTCCCAACTCCTCCACTACTGCTGTTGGGCTGACTGAGATCCCAGCCAAATAGATTGACTGATGAGGAACAGAAATCCCATTAGCAGCCAATTAACATTCCATGAGATGCAAGGTGGAAATCCCCACCATTTGAAAAATCCTGCCCTGAACCTCTTTTCTGTTTACTTTCTAAAGCTACTTCACTTCCTTTCAATGGTTGAAAGCATGTTTCCTGAAATGTTCACACTGTTTCTCTTTCCATAGACCTTGTCGAAGGCTTTGTGCAGCTTCAGTGTTTATTTCCAGATCTTACTCTTCTCAAAACCTTTCTCGAGTCCATAGTTCAATATTTTTGAGATTTATTGTTAAGATATAGTTATTGATTCAAAATCAATTTATTTTTACTTTCACAAATTAATAACTAGTAAATTCCCAAAATACTCCATTAAAATGTAACAGATGGCTTGAATGCACAGCATAAAACTGTGGTAAACAGTGAGGCAAGTGCACATCATTAAATCTCAAAAATGCACCAATCCCAAAAGAATATAGAGCATTGGATTTGCAATAACTGGGGTAGTTAGTGTTATTCAGTGGTTGCTTCATACTGCTATACGGATTATTGTAAGATCAAAGTAGAAGTGAGGATGAAACTGAATATGAGTAGTGGTGAGACAGGAGAGGAGTCAAGGCATGCATCATAAAAATGAGCTTCTACAAAGATAATAGACAGCTACAAGTGAAGATTCATCTTGACTTGCATGAGGAGTTTTGAAATATCTTAGAACTAGTATTGAACCCCAGCAATTCAGGTATAAAATTGCTTATTGCTGCGTTTGCCTACAGTTTTGATGGAAATGTTTTGTCTAGAGGTGACGCAGAAACACAATACCTGGAGATACCACAAGACTTTTAAAGGTATGGTGTGAGCTGTTTCTCGACCAGAGTTAAATTTGTTTACTGTGACCTCCTTATCGTGTCCAGTCTCTAAATTTGACAACTTCCATCAACTCTGCAACCCTAACATTTCAACAACTGAAGAAATCCTCCATACGTCTATGGTTGAATTTCCTGTTTAGCTAAATTTTACCCTTTACATCGCCATCCATCTCCTCATCCACCACTACAGTCTGTACAATTGCATACACTTCCTCTAGTAGGATCAAAGCTCCTTCATGATTGTCATCAGTGTTACTGATTACTCAGGTGACAGGAGCTAAGAAAGCTCTTGTGTGAAGTTGTCAAAATCTCAATTATTTGTCCCACACGAATTCCTAAGACTCTTTGTCAATGTACTAAGGTCATTTAAATGTCAAAACCTACTAAAAACTGAGGCCAGAGCCACCACAAAATAGCCCTAAAGTTTTCCAAATGTAGATGATTTTAATATAGCAAAGATGAGTGAACATGAAATGAAACCCAGCCTGATCATATTATTACCAGCACATATTATCCAATGTTCAACAAAGATAGCATATTTGTTTGTGAAATATTCTCCAGTCATATTAGACATCTTTAATTATAACAGGTAAACATAAAGTTTATGTCCTCTAAATGTAAAAGTATTTGTCTCATCTGGAATTTATTACATTGCAATGCATTAGTTAAAATCAACAAAAATATTCAGATCCTATGGTGTGTATAAAATAATTTAACAAACTGATGTAAGGTCAGATCACAAACTTTAACTCTGTCTCTCTCTAGATCTTTGCTAGCAGTTTGTTTTCCATTCAGATGTCCAGCAGTTATTTTGACCTAATTAACATACTAGTCACCAGTCCAAAAATTTATTTTCAGGTATATGCTGTACAACATGGAGAAATTGATTCAACTCTATCTTTTCTACAAATGGAAATTTCTTTGGAATTTCTATTGAGTAACTCTAAAGAACATATTATTTAGAGTTACGGAGTAATTTTTTCTTGTGCAAATGCATTTTGCAGCATGTTCAATCAGTCCACACATACACACTCACATCTGAAAGACTGTTGATGTTGCAATTACATTGCAATATAACAAATTAACTTTGTGGCAGATGCTTTTACACTTAGAAGAATAATACCAAAAAAACAGTTTGCTTCTTAGCCTGAAATATTGATTCTTTTCTATTATTTCTCATCTAGGTGTTACCCTGCAGTGGCATTATCCAAAAGCACAATGATAGTTTTCACATGTGCACTGATAGCAATGGAAGATTGGAAATTTCCTGCAGTTGAATAATGGGAAGGCTGAAGTCATTATTTTCAGCCCCTGCTCCAAACTTTGTTCAGTAGCTATCCACTCTATCCGTCTGCCTGCCACTAATCTGAGATTAAGCCAGCCTGTTGACAGCTTTGGTATCACATTTGATTTGGAGATGAGCTTCTGATCTCATTTGTATCATTGCTATGACCACCTATTTCTATCTCTGTATTATTACCTGTCTTTGTCAATGTTGAAACCCTCATTCTCACCTTCATTACCTCTAGACTCAACTGTTCCAATGAGCTGGTCTCCCACATTCTACCTTCTATAAATTTGGTGACATCTAGAATGCTGCTGCTTGTGTCTTAGCTCATAACGGATCCCATTCCTCTTTGTCATCCTCGTGCCTGTTGCCCTACATTGGCACTTTGGAAAGCAACATCTTGGGTTCAAGAAAGTCATCCTAATTTTCAAATTCCCCCATTGTTTTGTTCCTCCCTAGCTCTGTAATCTCCTCCAACCCCCTCCCTCCCAGTCCTCCAATATAGCTAAGCTCTTCCAAACTCTGGCCCCCATTTTAGGCTACCCCCATTTTCATTGCTCTGTCACAGGTGGCTGTGTTTTCATTGGCCAAAACTCCAAGCTCGATACTGCCCGACATCCACATCTCCCCCGCTCTACCTCATGTATCTTTTTTCAAGCCTATTTTCTTGATCAAGATTTTGGTCATCTTATGTAATGTAGTTTGGTATCATATTGGCTTTACAATGCTTTTGTGAAAGGACATAGCAGATTTCATTACATTAACAGCACTATATGTTGCTATTATATCAAAGATATCTAAAATGACTGGACAGTACTTTACAATTATACATGCTGTTGAATAATCCGTCCTAGAGCTAATTTGATCTTAACATACAAAGCTGAATTTTCATTCATAAAAATACACGCAATATGAATTGTAATTATGTGCAATACTTAAAAGCAGATAGTAATCATAATTGCTCTATTATGTGGAACTAACTCAGGGCCATATTTTTCACTTATTTCTAACTTAATTTAAGCAGTGTTAAACTTCTAGTTTTATATAGAGTCTTTCATAAAGATAAAATTAATATTCTGCATAAAATAGGAATTATTTTAGTGATGTAACAAATGAAGCCAATGATATGAGATTGACTAATGTACCGAACTGAATAAAACTGAAAATACTGGAAATACTCAGTGGGTCAGGCAGTATCTATAATGAGATAAACAGGGGCTGTGTTTCAGGTCAATGCCATTTCATTGAAACTTCCAGGGGAAATCTTCCAGCCCTGGAATGATCTGGGCAAAGGTGAGTCCATCGGGAACATAGGGTGAGATCGGCAGAAATTAGATTCTCGATGTCAGGCAAAGACAAAGTCTGATTCTCCAGCTGAGATTTGAACAGTGAGTAGTTAGAAGTCTGTTTGCATGCTATTGCTTTCCAATCCCATCTCCTTGATTGCATTTTTCTAATGTCCCACATGCCAGAGGTTTCTGATATGAAAGTCAGATAGTGTACCTATCTCTAAGACTGGGTCAAATCCCCACTGCTCCAGCAAGATAGTTAGAAAATATCAAGGCTGAGTGCCCCCCCCCCCTTCTTTTCTGTATCACTCTACAATTCTATCAATTTAGTCCTCTGAGATTATAGTAACTTTGCATAATTTTATAAATGACCTGTGATATGATGGTAGTATCGTATCTATTGGCCAGGAGGCCCTGGTTCATGTCCCATCCATTCCAGAACTGTGTTATAACACATAGTTCCTAATCAATCTCCTGCATATGAAATACACGAAGCATCCAACCATGAGGGATATCAGTTTGTTCACAAGTGGTCTTGATCATGTCATTGGTCACTGCAGACGGATTGGTGACGATTCACCGTGGCACATTTGCCACTGCCGATTAGCCACGGCCGGTTCGCCACCAGCATTTCTCCACTGGGGTCGTTTGACCTCTGGAGACTATTTGCCACCAGAAATATATGTGTGTAGTGATTGTTTTTCCTTCCGCCTGTTCTTTCATACTTCTCAGTCCCCTTTATTTATACAATTACATACTACATATTGATAAAAAAAAGTAAAATAAATATCATTTTATTGGTTTATATATAAAAATGAGTGACAAAAACTTTAACCAGAAAAAGGAAATATATTTTAAAAATCTTTATAATGGCAGTAAAATCTCACATTAATATTAAACAATGAAATTTCAACTCATTTGATGGTTATGCGCTATTCCTCTAAGATATTCCAAACAATATCGCTGTATTTCGCCGTATTCAAGAACATTTTTTTTATTCTATCGTCTGTGTCTCGATACTTTTTTAGCTTTATTTGTGATGGGTAACCTGCTATCAGCTGCTCCATATATAAATCATGCCCCTTTTGCACTTTCATTAACGTTCCAATACATTTCCATATGGTTGGGTGGTGAGCTCCGAGTTCAAAAGCAATTCTCCGATGAGCGATCTTCACTGTTTCTTGTTGTCTCATAGACTGACCACATATCATGGAGAAACAAAGGTACCCTTCGGGTACTGCTACGTCTATTGTAGAGTCTAATATAATTAAATTCAAACCAATCTAGTATTGGTTGTAGTTCTTGAGGCAAAAAATCTGCGAGTGCTAGTATCAAGGTCAGTAAGTGGCACAAAAGCCAAAGTAATGATCATTTTTACTTTTAAAGCATAATCAGGGTTGGTGTTGTATTGACGAGTTGCTCCAACTGCAGTAATATGTTTGTACATACTTTGTGCCAAATGAAAGAAACAGCCCCTAATTCTAACTTCAGGAAACATTCTCTCATAGCACTGATAGCTGCCTGCTCAAAGTCACAATGGATATACTGTGGTCTGGGATTAGGTACCAAGGACTTCACCATTTCAAACATGCGTACATATGTTGAACGCTGCTTATTTGATAGAAGTATATACAATATTGGATGAACCCCATCCAGTCTTTTTGCTAAAATACAATATACCTGACAGAATAAAATAGGGGCTATGTTGTACGTACCATCCACAAACCAGGTGGATTCTGCTAAATGATGTATCCCAGATTCCCTACCAAATATGATTATTCAATTACTTCCTTGACCACTATCCGCCAAAAGAAATTTTTCTTCTGCTCCGTTATCCGGCTTATATACTTTGTATCTAATTGGACTCACCAAATACTGAAGATCGGTAGGATTTGGTGGCGCTAAATTAAAATCATTCCTTTTTCGTCAAATTATTTTCTTCACGCTGCTCATCATCGGTAAAGATACTAGGACTGACTGAGGGACATCAGCTACACATTCTTTAATAAGAACACTAGGTACTTCCTGCGATTCTTCTGCATGACGTTTTAAACTTGTTTTCACTTTCACAACTTGGACACTTTCTGCAGAAGGAGAATGTGTGTGCCCATTAATTGTTTTTGTCACAGTGCCACTCTCCATTACATCGGCCCCTTTGTTTACATCGCCAAAACTTAATACTTGAATCACTCTTGGATAGTTTATCAAAAATATATATCAAGCCATCATGGTAAAACTTCTTATTTCCACGTTTACTAATAATATCTGTTTCCATACTAAAAATTCCTGTTTCAAAAACCAAAATTGGCATGGTGGCGAACTGGCGAATTGTCCTCAGTGGCCAATGGGCGGTGGAGAATTGTCCTCGGCGGTGAAAGGGCAGTGACTAATCGGCAGCGGCGAATGGTCCCATCCCAACTGCAGACATCTCTATGAAGCAGATGTAGCAGATGCAAGCTGTACTTGCAGGACACAATTCATAAAGACAAAAGAACAAAAAAGCAATATAACACAGGAACAAACCCTTTGGCTCACCAAACCCGTGCTGACTCATGATGATCTTTCTAAACTAAAAAACCTTTTGCCTCTATGCAGCCCATGTCCCACTATTCCCTTAAACCTATGCCCCCTGTAATTGACATTTCCATCCTGGGAAAAGGGCTCCGACTCTCCATTCTGTCTGTAAGTCTCATAGTGTTGTAAACTTCTATCAGGTCACCCGATATACGTTTGTCTAATCTCTCCTCATAGCTAAAACCCTGTAACCAGGCAACATCCTGGTAAACTGTTTCTGTTCCCTCTCCAAAGTTTCCACATCCTTCTGGGAGTGTGGTGACCAGAACCGTACACAATATTCTAAATGTGGCCTTACTAAAGTTCTGTACAGCGGCAACATGACTTGCCAATTTTCTAGGAGAAAGTGAGGACTGCAGATGCTGGAGATCAGAGCTTAAAAATGTGTTGCTGGAAAAGCGCAGCAGGTCAGGCTGCATCAAAGGAACAAGAGAATTGACGTTTCAGTCATAAGCCCTGCTTTAGGAATGAGGAGGGTGTGCCAAGCAAACTAAAATAAAAGTAGGGAGGAGGGACTTGGGGGAGGGGTGCTGGGAATACGATAGGTGGAAGATGATTTAAAATGCAGATTTCTCCAGCTTTCTCATTTCCCCTCCCCCCACCTTTTCTCAGTCCCAACCCTCAGACTCAGCACCGCCTTCTTGCCCTGCAATCTTCTTCCCGACCTCTCCGCCCCCACCCCCTCTCCGGCCTATCACCCTCACCTTAACCTCCTTCCACCTATCGTATTCCCAGCGCCCCTCCCCCAAGTCCCTACTTTTTATCTTAGCCTGCTTGGCACACCCTCCTCATTCCTGAAACAGGGCTTATGCCCGAAATGTCGATTCTCCTGTTCCTTTGATGCTGCCTGACCTGCTGTGCTTTTCCAGCAACACATTTTTAAGTTGCCAATTTTCTACTTAATGCCCCAACCGATGAAGGCAAGCATGCGGTATGCCTTCTTGACCACTTTATCACTTGTGTTGCCACTTTCAGGGAACTGTGGATCTGAGTATAGAATGTTCTGTATGTTGATACTAAGGCTTCTGCTGTTTACTGTATGTTTCCTCCTACATTAAATCTTGTAAAATGCATCACCTCACATTTGTTTGGATTAAACTTCATCTGCCACTTCTTTGCCCAAGTCTCCAGCTTATCTACATTCTGCTGTGTTCTCTGGTAATCCCCTCACCATCTGCAGCTTCCCCAATTTTTTTTTGTTGACTGCCAACTCACTAATCATGCCACCTACTTTCTCCTCCAAATCATTTATATATGTTTTACAAATAACAGTGGTCCTAGCATTATCCCTGTGGAACATCACTGGTCATAGATCTTCAGTTGGAAAAACACCCCTCCATTACTCTTCTCTGACTTCTATGGTTCAAGGGTTCTAATGTACTTAAAGTTGGTGGGAAGTATGGTATGGAAGAGATGGGTGACAGGATGAAAATTGATGTTGTGCTATGAAGACATGCTTTTTTTCTCAAGAATCTGTCTTTTGCATGGAAGTTTTATCTTTCTCGCTGGTTACCTGAACAAGGAAGTTCTAAAGCAGATAACTGATGTTTTAAGACTGAAATGGTGATTAAATGCTGCACAACACACTGCAATAGATTTCAGGATAACACAGGGACTGAGCGAGAGAGACTGCAGTTTCTTTAACTTGGGGTTGTGGTGGGGAGGTCCCAAGTTAGAAATATAAATTGAACTCACAACAGGGAAGAAGTTCACTTCATTTCCTCCTCCACCTGCTTTTGCCGATGAAGCTATCAGTGATAATGCACTCTGTTTCTCCTAGTGACTTTTGCTAGGTGCCTAATGAGGTAAAACAGCTCTGCACTTACTCTGGTTTAGGTGGTTAGAGAATGAGTTCACCCTCAATGTTGTATGTTTGCATGAATTAGAGACATCACATAAATCTTCAATGGAGTCTAAGAAGACTAGTTGATGCCAGATCAAACACACTTAACAACACCATTTTTGGGACTCAAATTAGCATTGAAGGCTTTTGGACAGACCTAAATTTGCTAAGTTTTCCGTGACACCTTGCCTGATAAAAACGTATTCAACATTGAGGCCCATTGCATGCAAGGAAGCACAGCCTGGAGCACCTTGCTTCAAGTCGAGACTTGGCTTCTTCGGCATCATTAAAGAGCCTCAGAATTGGCAGGGCATGCTGAGTTGGCATTGATATGCTGCCATTTCAGAGTATTGCACACGCTATCTCACTGCTTCATCTTATTTTGTTAAGCCTTTAGAAATGTGCCCAAGATCCTCTTGCTCAATAGGTTTACCTTGTCTCATAACTGCTCATTCTTGCCTTGAATCTCTTCAGATTCATCTGAGAGAAACACCAGTCTACTTTAGACTGATACATTAATTGCTGCCTACCATACTTGATTGTGTTCCAGTGCAGATTCTTTGAGCCTCAATACAATCTGTGGTTGCATGTTATAGTAAATGTTAAACCACGTGTATTACTACATTATATACAAGATGGTAAGGCTGCAGATCTCAATGCTGTGCTGTGTCAAACTTCTTAGTCAAACATTCAAATTGGTAGCAGGAATAAGCTGTTTATCTCCTTCAGTCTGCTCTGCCATTCTAGAAAATCAGAGCTGACCTGATTGTGAGGATTGAATTCAACATTCCCACCAATCCTAGTTGCAGAAAGAGATAATTTGACTTACTGGATCTGTGCTGACCTACCAAACAGCATCCCCACCAGACTTATCCTCTCACTTCAACCCATATGGAGTTTTTAACCATGGCTAACCCACACATCTCTGGGCACTGCCAGGCAATTTTTTTTTAAAAAGCATGGCCAATCCACCTAACTTACACATCTTTTGGCCTGTGGGAGGAAACCAGAGCACCCAGCAGTAACTCACATAGACACAGGGAGAATGTGCAAACACCACACAGACAGACAGTCACCCAAGGCTGGAATCGAACCCAGGTCCCTGGCATTGTGAGGCAGCAGTGCTGATCACTGAACCACCGTGCCGCCCTGCTTGTGACTACACTTGACTCTTGCCGTCAAACATTTATCCACCTCGGCCCGAAAGACGTTCAATGAGTTTGCCTCCTCCTATCTGGGAAGGGCTCCAAAGACTCATGACCCTCTTAGAGAACTTCCTCTTTTCCATCTTAAGTGGAATATTCCTTGGTTTTAAACCACGTCTCTTAGTTATAGAATCTGCCAGTGGGAAACATTGTCTTAGCATTCACCTTGTAAAGTCCTCAAAAGTACTTATAGATAACGATTACGGTCAGTGCAACATCACAGCTTACCTCAGAGGCTTATCTACATAATCATTAAACCCTACCTTGACAGTATTGACTATACCCACTGTGCCACAAGACCTTCTCATAATGTACAGTATTAGGTGAGAATTGAAATCTCTGTGATTTATTTCTCTGCGCTGCTTTTACTCAAATTGCCCACTGCGGCTTCTGCATTTCATCAAATGGATTCTATTTGCAGTGTGATGAAAATTGAGCCTCTGTATTCCATACAGCCTTTGAAAACAGGTGTCCTCTGAAAATCCAATCATGTTCAAAGAAACAAGGTGAAATATCATTTTCAACCTGCTAAAGCTTTAAACTGTTTTAACCTCTTCGGCAACCAACAATATTATGAAAATGAATTGTAAGATGATTTAAGATCAACGCAATCTAGCAATCTGTCATGACTTCAAAATCTTGTGTCAATTTTATACTAAAGAGCTTTTAATGAAAATAACACTTCTGAAATATTTGCCTGCATTTTTCTTCAGTTCTTTGGAACTTTTTTCTACAATGTTATGAAATGAACATATTACCCAGATGAACTATTGTACTGAGTGTTTCTGGACACCCAATCTGTCAACCAGACACGGTTATCACAATTTTCCAGTTCATATAATTGTGGAAGAGATGGTCTTGAGACCCTATCTCAGGAAATAGGTAGCATTAAGAGGATTCATCACTGAAATGTGCTTGCATAATTGTGGTAAACTTTGTTCAATTTCCTTCTTGAGGAAAAATTTGCCCTCGCTCCAGTAAGAATTGTCTATTGCTCCTAGGTTTGGTTTAAACTGAAGAGGTTATACTCAGTCTGAGTGATTGCATTTTGATCTGTCTGAATTCCCTATTCATAACAATTGATTCTGCAAAGGCAAGTAATTTTTGTCAAGGATGTGTTATTTAGTATTTTTTTTCAAATAGCTGTATTTACTGGTAGTTTAGAAGCTCTAATTTTGATAAAACAGCATAAATTAGAACATAAATTAAGTGCAACATACTTAGCCAACATTATTAATATAATTCTATGCATTCAGCATCTGTAATCATCATCAATCTTTTAAAAATCCCTGATCGCTCTATCCTTGTAAACTAATGCATCTCCTCTAAAGTACTTAAATGTGTCTGTAACCTCATAAATCCACATCATATTTACTGGAATGCCATTTCTCATTCACTTCAGTTAAATTTTCTGCCCCACCAATAAAGTGACATTATTAAAGCAACAAATGACACCCTAGGTGAGGGTGACAATGGCAAACTTTCCTTTCTCAGCCTTCTGCTTTCAACCTTTGACACTAATGACCACATCATCCTCCTTCAATGTCTCTCCACTGTCATTGAACTGGATGGGACTGCAGCCATTTAGTTCCATCCCAATCTATCCAGTCGAAGAGGAAGAATCACCTGTAATGGCTTCTTTTGTTTCTGCACTGTTGCCTTTGGTGTACCCAATTTTTTGTCTATTTCCCATTGACACATTGTCCCTTGGTGATGTAAGCTTATAGTATCACATTTATTTTTATATGTACACTGACAACACCCAGCTTTACCTCTTCGTTTGTTCATGGGATGATGGCATTGCTGGCTAGGCCAGCCTTTATTGCATACCCTTAATTGCCAGCGTGTGTCTGACTAGATCAAGATAGTGGAGTTCCCTCCCCAAATGATGTTAGTGAATCAGATGGGTTTTTACATCAGTCAACTAATTTTCTGTTACAGACTTTCAAAAATTGATTTCAAATGTACCATAGTGGGATTTGAACCCAGAAAGTTAGCCTACAGCTCTGGAATGTTAGTTCAGTGGTTGGAATCCCCCTTCAAGCAATTAACAATATATCCAGCATTAACTAGCTGTGGGTCAGTTACAGGAACCTTGGACAAGTTTCCCTTCCCAAACTCCCTTCCCCACTGACCTTTTACCTTGATGAGTGACAGGAGTGGGGGAAATGGGAGAGGCGGTGTTTCAGCATCCTGTCAATCCAACACATTACATTTATTACTGATTCCATCCCACTCTGTAACAACTCTGAAGTTGAATTTTTGCAATACCAATGCCCTTTTTGTTGACATATCCAAACTCTTGCAAAGACCAGCCATTTTCAGTATCTATCTATTTCCCATTGACACATTGTCCCTTGGTGATGTAAGCTTATAGTATCACATTTATTTTTATATGTACACTGACAACACCCAGCTTTACCTCTTAGTTTGTTCATGGGATAATACCACCTGACTTCATCCATGATCCATGACCATTTCATCTCTAGACATTACTATTCCTGACAGGTCTAACACTTTTTACCCTTTGCAAACTTGCCACTTATCCAAATTTCCTTTTGCCTGTGTACTTAATCATGTCAAACTTCATTCACTCATTTCCTCTTCTCTTGTTAAACTATATTAGCTGCCATTTAAGGAAAGCTTCAATTTTAAAACTCTGCCCCTGCTTTTCAAATACTTTAATGGCCTCTCCTTACTCTGTTATAATCTCCTTGAAATAACTGCACAGAGGTCAATATCCCATTACCAAGTCATTTTTTTTATTTACATGTGCACATTACACAAGCAATGGTCTGCTTGCTCAGAGTCAGGCCCTGAAGTAGGGAGATTCTGAATCTCCTGTGTGTATATATATAATATATATTTTTATTATCTCTTGATTATTTATTTTCTTTTTTTAAAGTCCACACTGACCCTCCAAAGAGCAACACACCCAGATCCATTTGCCTACACTCCTTGCAATTTAGCACAGCCAATTCAGCTAACCAGTGTATTTTTGGACTGTGGGAAATAAACCACACAGACACAGGGAGACTGTGCAAACTCCATACGGAGGCTTGCCTAAGGTGGGACTTGAACCCAGATCCCTAGCACTGTGAGGCAGCAGTGTTAACCACTGTGCCACAGTACTACCCATCCCTTGTTTATATTGGTCAGCTGAGGTTCCCTGATTGGTGCCCAGGTTAATAATTTCATTCAAAAATCTCATAGTCAACAACATCCACCTGGTTCCAATCACTATTCTCATGAACCACTGAGCTCCCCTAATGCTAGACCCTGAGAATGTCCATTTTAATTGTTCTACCACTGGCAACTGAAGACATAGTCACCAAGACCATCTGGAATTCCATTGTTCAGTCTTTCCTTCTCTCAATCATCCTTTCCTTATGTAAGATGAAACTTAAAAACCTGATTCTCTGACCAAGCTTCTGGCCATTTCCCGTGCATTTTCTGGGATGGTGTCCAATTCTGCCTCTAAAGCTCTCCTGTGGGAATCTGGAATGCTTTATTACATCAAAGGAGCATAAGAAGCATTAGTTGTTGTTTGCAAATAAACACAAAATTAAGCAATTAAAAATTTCAACCAAATCTAAAATTATTATCAGAGAACTGGCCGAATTTATTCTTTCTTTCTTTCCACGTGTGTTTTGATTGAACTTTTCCATTATGGATTGTGATAGATGGATCTATTTTTTTTTCTTTTATTTAAGAGATGGAAAATCAAATGCCTCCACGTGAGAAACAGCACAGGAACAAAGCATGAAGAGCAAAGAATGAATGAAATGTGGATTATTATTGCTTTAAAATGTGACACAGCTGGCAAATAATGCTTTGGTAACCAACATTGTTAGCAAGATACAAAGATGCCTTGTAAAGCTATGCCAATTTTTAATGCAACTTTGAATGTTTTGAATTCTGAGTAAGCAACCAACAGTTTAATCAGAGGACTTGACTGGCATTAACTAAGATCTGAAGACGCACTGTCAGAAAGAAAAAGATCCAGATTGCGGGAGAAGAGGCAAATTCATGCCTCTGAGGGCAGCAGAAGTTGACCCAGAGATGCACGGATTGAAAATTACTTTAAGCTTTTAAGAAGAGGGGAAGAAGTCTGAACGAGCAGAAAATCCTGGAGGCAGAAATGTTAGCACTTAAAATGGCTGAAGATTCTGAGAGATGGTCAATATTCCAGTTATGATATAAAAGCAGAAATGTATTTCACAACCATGCATGTTGATGTTCTTTGAATGTAAAATCAAACTTGAATAGGCACTAATATTCCTATCCTGCATACAAAAATAATTGTTTTTTTTCACTGACCCTATAGCCACAAATGGAAGAACACTGATAGTCCTTGGTGACTCACAACATCTACGTGAACCAGGTGAGGCCCAGGTTTGGGCCAAGCACTTACTATGGCAGCAGCAGGAGCAGCAGTGCCTGTAGCATGCTTAAGTTTAAAAAGAAGTAGGAGAGAAAAATCATACATAAAGGAAGGCCACAAGATGATCAGCTGCTGATTATTGTTACCTCACTTCTCTTTCTCCAAAGTTAAGGACTCAGCCTAAGCCAACAGAGGAGTAGCTGATGCATCTTACCTTGAATTTTTAAGTAAGTCTTATTACTAAAGGTAAGATTTATTATGGATAGTATGGTTCAGTACCAACAGTAAAGTCTTTACAAGCAGCAGTAATGTTTATTAGCAATAGTAAGATATATTATCAGTGATTAGGTTTATCATCCAATCAATCTAATAATGGGAAGAGAGACCAGTGCTTGTCAGAGAAGGCTGGGGCTCTCTCCTTAAAAGAAGATAAAGGCTGATGGGTAACCTGAGAGAAGGCTTTAAAATAATGAAAAAAATTAATAAGATAGACATAGGAAAAGTTACAATCACTGGTGGTGTCCAAAATTTGCATAAGCAAGATAGTCTCTAAAACTATTGTAAACTAATATATCACATAATATAAGCTAATGAACAGTGCAGAAACTTCTTCACAAAAGAATGGTAGGCGTGTGAGGAGTAGTTGAGGCAAATGGCATACCTGAGTTTGGCTCCAAGCATTTGAGAGAGATAGGAGTCAATGGTTAAAGTTTATTTGAAGTAAGTTGAAAGAGGGCATATCATCTTCTTCTGTCATTTTTCCCGTTTTACTTGGGGTTGCCACAAGATGGTTCATTAGCCTTCTTCTTCCGATCCTGTAAGCCATTCATTCTTCTTCCAATCCCACTGTATATAACTCTCCCGACACTATATCCTTCCAGCCAGTGTTAGACATTCCTATTCTTCTGCTACCCAACTGTTCCATTTCCACCACTTGACTCATCAATGTTCTTTCACTCTTTGCGATATATGACTACGCCATTTCAATCTCTTCTTCGCTGCTTGTTTCAATGTTTCCATGATTTTCACTGACCCCTGGAATGTACTGTTTTCTGAACTTGTCCTTTCTTAACACGGTACACATCCATCATAACATCTATGTCTCAGTGGTATCCAATCATTGTATCCAATCATTGTTTCCTTGTTGTCCAGGTTTCTCCATTATATATCAAGGCTTCTGTGGAGCATAATCACCAGGCATAGAAGATTTGGGATGCATTTGTGATCTGCACTTAGTCTAACTATTTACTGTAAAAGTTCTTGTCCAATTACTTTTTAAGTAATTTTTTTTCTCAAAAATTACAATCAACTGTGCTATCAGTTTTATAAAATTGACTGAATTTGTTCTAGTAAGAACATGAATTTAACAATGCAGCCATACAAGCTTAAAAACAGATTTTCTTTTGTTAGGAGTCCTTTATTCATATGAGATTTGAACACATGGCTGAATAATTACGAATACACAGATGATAAAATACACTGAATAGATATTTCAGCTTTTTTTAAATGATAAAATGGACCATTGAGGTAGTTCAGTTCATGAGGCAACAAAGAAGGTTTCCATAAAGTTTACTGTTCAAATGTGATCTGAATTATGTGGGTTGAGAATTTCTGAAATTCCTGGTTCATCTTGGCTGGCTGATCCAAGTAGCAGGTGAAAGGGATTCCCTATTTTGGGAGAGACCTCACATTAACTGCATAATTTAGAGAAGCATCTGATCTATTAGGCTCTTCCTGTAAAGAAATTCTGAATAAAACTTTTAAAATTGCATTTCAATATCTCTTCCCAACCTTCTAACCTCATCTTCATTCCAAGAATACCATATACTTGTTCTTCTCATTCATCTCCATAATGTCTACAATCTGATGTGTAGGCGATTTGTAATATATTGGATGTAATGAAAATATATGAAAAATAACGAAGCTAAATTGAAATGATTGTTTCTGTGAAATCAGAGATGCAAACCTATCCTTAGCAAATGTGCTGGCTGGTTTGAATTTGTTCATGAAAAAGCTGAATTTGCACTTTATTAGATGAATTTAAATGATTTTTTGATTGCAGTCTCTGTTTAAAGTACTGAAAGCTAGGAGCCTCAATGTCACAGTGGATTAGCAAACCTTTCACTTCAAATACCTGACTGTCTGCATAAAATTCATTTGACAGTTGTTTGCAAATTCCTTGAGACTATCAGTAAAGGAGAGCTTGCATGAAAAATGGGCATGTCACATCAACTGCTGGAGCGGTGCTTTTCCGAGATTTAGATTATGCTGGTTTTGCTGGGGCAAAGGGAGGTCTGCTGTTATATCATTGATGCTAACTTAGAATGGTGCATTTTAACTCTTCACTCTGACAAGGAGCAAAGCATTAAAATTGCAGCAAAAGTCTTTAAATATCACGCTGTCATCAAGACTATTGCTCAGTAATGCAACTGATTGAAGGCTGTTTCAGTTAGCAAGAAGGCTAACTGAAGAGCTGCTAAATTATGGCTGCAGTTTCATCAATTATTTTGGAAATACAAACCAGCAAGTGCTATAATATTTTGACAGCTCACTAGGGAAATTTATGTGTACATGTTGGCTGTAATCAACCCCTTATGAATCCCTACCTTGTGAAAACAGGCAATTCAGCCCAGAACCAACACTCCAACGAGCCTCCTAACCAAACTCACCTCACCCCTGTAACCCCACATTTCCCATGGCTAATCCACCTAACCTACACATTGCTGGACACTATGGGCAATTTAGTATGTCCTATTTATCTAACCTGCACGTCAATGGACAGTAGGAGGAAACTGGAGTATCCGGAGGAATCGCACACAGGGAGAACGTGCAAGCTCCACACAGACCATCGCCCAAGGGTGGAATTGAACCCAGTCTCTGGTGCTGTGAGGCAGCAGTGCTAACCACTGACCCACTATGCCACCCTTCTATATTCTACCATAATTTATATGCACTCTCGAGCTTCATAATATCTGCATCCTTGACAGTTGAAAGAGTCACCTCCTGAGGTTGCTCGTGGTATTCTTAGTCCCCTAGCAGTCACCTATTCACTCTGCCCACTGCATCAAATAATAGCTGCATGGTAACAGAATTGCTCCTGCAATACTGTGTGTTTATTTATATTATTCTGTTTCCGTGCTTGAACACCAGCTGCACATTAATAGAGTGCGAAGATTTTCAATTCCAGTGAGACTTTTACTTAGATTCCCAAAGGCTGCACATGTACTGTTAAGTTGACCCTATACTTTTGGAAATCCTGTCAGCTGGTAAATGTGCTGCAGTTGATGTTGTTTCTCCTTTCCATTGAGAAAGTGATGAAAAAGCTTCTCTTGGCAAACAATACTTCTTTCTTTCACTTGTCTTCTGCATCTTGAAGTCATTCTGAAGATTGACTACAGCAGCAAATGTCACTTGTGGTGGGATAGGGGTCCAAGTCATGTACCTATTTGAAACAGTAGTAATATTCACAGCCAGGGGCAGGGTTGTTCCTGTGGTGGATGTCGTGCACAGGTCAGACTCAAAATTAGTCAGCCTCACCATGACTCTTGACCTGCTCCAGTTTGCCAATTGGACCAACAGATCCACATCTGATGCCATATCACTTGCCCTTCGCTCTTCCCTAGAACATCTTGACGCCAAAAACAGCTGTGTAAGAATCCTACTCTTTGACTACAGTTCAGCCTTCAACACTATTATCCCCTCGAGACTGATTACTAAACTTAGTGATCTAGGACTAAGTCCCACTCTTTGCAACTGGATCCTCAGTTTCCTGACCCACAGGCCACAATCAGTGAAGATGGGGGACAATATTTCACCTCACTAACACTCAACACTGGAGCCCCCCCAGGGGTTCATACTCAACACCTACTGTACTCATTGAAACCCTTGACTGCGTCGCCAAATACCAGACTAATGCCATTTACAAGTTCGCTGATACCACCATGGTCAGTCGAATCTCAGATGGCGTTGAAACAGACTGCAGACGGGAAGTGGAAGACTTGGAAAAATGGTGCACTGAGAACAACCTACCTCTCAATGCCAGCAAAACCAAGGAACTCATTATTGACTTTCAGAGGGATGTTACTCATGCCCCCCTAGACATTAACAACATCGAGGTGGAATGAGTGGAAAGTGTCAAGCTCCTGGGAGTGGTTATCCACAACAAGCTTTCTTGGATGCACTGTTTACAAAGGCCCAGCAACATCTCTTCTTCCTCAGGTAGCTGAGGAAACTTGGTATGACAGTGAATACCCTTTCAAATTTTTATAAGTGCGCCATTGAGAGCATTCTGACTGGATGTACCACTATCTGGTATGGCAACTGCACCAGTCAAAATCAGAGACAGTTACAGAGAGTGGTGAACTCGGCCCAGACAATCACAAAGGCCAACCTCCTATCTGTAGAATCCATCTACCAGATCTGCTGTCAAGGAAAGGCCGCCAACATTCTCAAAGATCCATCCCACCCTGGCAATGTTTTTCTACAACCTCTACCATCAGGGAGAAGATACAGAAGTCTGAACACATGCACCAGCCAGTTTCGTAACAGTTTCTACCCTACTGTTGTTAGATTATTGAACGGATTCACAAACTCTTAACATTCGCCTAAACCTGTGTTTTCATTTTTGCCACTGTTTACCTATTATACTTACTATCTATGTTACTTAACTCTGTGATCTACCTGTATTTCTCACAAGACAAAGCTTTTCACTGTGCCTCGGTACACATGACATAAATTCAATTCAATTCAATTCAATTCAAAGTTAATCTAAAATGTACTAAGCCATTGTGCTGCCCAGTTTCCAATATTTTATGAAAAATATTTTCTACTTATAAACTGGAAAGGACAAGATGCTGTAATTTCAGTAAACAGAATTTATATAAAGGTCTAACCATAAGTAAAGAGTTCTTGAATAAAAAGTTAATGGACTCAAGCAGCCTTCTTTTGGTAGATCATGTATCCCAAACCTCGAATACACAATAAAATGTGGGGGTAGCAGAAAAGGAATTGTGAATCGATGAAGACAAAATTGAAGAGAGCTTTGATAGGAAAGAAGCTGAGAAGGACAGAAAATGTTGAAAACTCTCGAAGATGTTGGGAATGCCTCAGGAGCAGCAGAAGCAGGATGGAAGACAGATCAGAAACCAGCCAGGTGAGCAATGGGAGAGACATAGCATCAGATGAAGGAATTCAGTTGACAGCACCTGGAAACATTCCAGACAATTAAAGGACCACAGTACGCCCAGAATTGGGAGTGTTTGAAGAAAAGGTTCACCAGGAATAGAATTGCTTCAGGCTTAGATAACAAAGGGCAACTTGAAACAGGAGAACCATTTCTTATGAAATGTTGGCAAGACAGGGCATGGATGAGACTAGGCTTCACATGATAAGATATTAATAGGTGTTGGACTCTACTGCAGCATTCATTGGAATTTAAATATTTAATGAAGAAGATTGGTAGCACGGTGGCTCAGTAGTTAGCACTGTTGCCACACAGTGCCAGGGTTCCAGGTTCGATTCTACCTTCGGGTGACTGTATGTGTAGAGTTTGCAAATTTGCCCCGTGTCTGCATAGGTTTGCTCTGGTTTCCTCCCACAGATCAAAGATGTGCAAGTTAGGTGAATTGGCCATGCTAAATTGCCCATAGTATCCAATGATGTGTTAGTTAGGGATAAAATGTAGAGTAATTGAATAGAAGAATGGGTTTGGGTGGGATACTCTTCTGAGGGTCTGTGTGGATATGGGCCTGTTTCCACACTGCAGCGATTCTATGAGCATTAATAACAAAAGCAATGACTAGGGCAAAACATGGATCTGTTTATTAATTATCTCTATAAGCTGGGAGGGAACCATGTTTATGAATGATTGAAGGCACAATTGATTTACAGCCAGGTCACAGTCAGGATTGCAGAAATCATCTTTGTAGGTTAAGGACAATTTAATTCTGGAGAAAGTAGATTAGATTACTTACAGTGTGGAAACAGGCCCTTCGGCCCAACAAGTCCACACCGACCCGCCGAAGCGCAACCCACCCATACCCCTACATTATCCCTTACCCCTTACCACTATGGACAATTTAGAATGGCCAATACACCTGACCCGCACATCTTTGGACTGTGGGAGGAAACCGGAGCACCCGGAGGAAACCCACGCAGACACGGGGAGAACGTGCAAACTCCACACAGTCAGTCGCCTGAGTCGGGAATTGAACCCGGGTCTCCAGGCGCTGTGAGGCAGCAGTGCTAACCACTGTGCCACCGTGCCGCCCACAAAGTAGTTCAAACCATAAGGCAAGCAGAAGGTCGGAAACAAGAGAAAAGTGACAGCCAAGGGAAAAATCAAGTGATACAATTCAATTTGTAGGTCACAAAGAAGGAATGTGCAGAAAACATCAGTCCACCAAAATTGGAACAAGTGAACCGGCCACCATTTTAAAATGCATACTGTGTGGGTGACAGAAGCGCAAAAATGCAAGGGATCCAGCAGAAGGTGCGGAATGCCACAATGGCGGAAAAATAGATCATTTGAAAACAGCTTGTCATTCTAACAAGCAGACCATTGGGAAACAAAAGGAAAAGTCCTGAAAACAAAGCCACATGCAAGGGGTTGGAAAATCACAAGAACAAACTAAATCTTTCCTAGTAGAAAAAAGTGAATGTAAAAACACTTTTTGGAGTCTTAAACCAGAATTGATTGGACATCTCGAGATGATGTTCTAGTATTATCAGATTAACTAAAATTACACAAATTAAAAGATCCTGCAGAAACCTCATTAGAATCGAAAAGCTGCTCAAATATAAAGACTGAGAAATCATTGAATCTCTGTCATTCAGAACCCAGACTGCCTTTCTACTTCATAGAAAACATACTTTTAGAAGTGCAATTAATTAGTAAGGTTGATGAGATTGTTGTGGTGGAGTACACAAATGAATTTGGAAGCGAGTTCCCAAAGTTATACTCAGGATTAGGGAGATTAAAGGCTGGTATCACATTACTCTCCAAGATGAGTGGCATTTTTGATAAGGGATAGCATTACAGCTGTGCTGAGGGAGGATATTCCCAGAAATACATCCAGGGAAGTTATTTGGGTGGAACTGAGAAATAAGAAAGGGTTGATCACCTTATTGGGATTGTATTATAGACCCCCCCCCACCCCCCGCAATAGTCAGAGGGAAATTGAGAAACAAACTTGTAAGGAGATCTCAGCTATCTGTAAGAATAATAGGGTAGTTATGGTAGGAGATTTTAACTTTCCAAACATTGACTGGGACTGCCATAGTGTTAAAGGTTTAGATGGAGAGGAATTTCTGAAGTGCATACAAGACAATTTTCTGATTCAGTATGTGGATGTACTTACTAGAGAAGGTGCAAAACTTGACCTACTCTTGGGAAATAAAGCAGGGTAGGTGACTGAGGTGTCAGTGGGGGAGCACATTGGGGCCAGTGACCATAACTCTATTAGTTTTAAAATAGTGATGGAAAAGGATAGACCAGATCTAAAAGTTGAAGTTCTAAATTGGAGAAAAGTCAATTTTAACGGTATTAGGCAGGAACTTTCGAAAGCTGATTGGAGGCAGATGTTCGCAGGTAAAGGGACGGATGGAAAGTGGGAAGCCTTCAGAAATGCAATAAAAGAATCCAGAGAAAGTTTATTCCTGTCAGAGTGAAAGGGAAGGCTGGTAGGTGTAGGGAATGCTGGATGACTAAAGAAATTGAGGGTTTGGTTAAGAAAAAGAAGGAAACATATGTCAGGTATAGACAGGATAGATTGAGTGAATCCTTAGAAGAAAGTAGGAGTATACTTAAGAGGGAAATCAGGAGGGCAAAACAGGGACATGAGATAGCTTTGGCAAATAGAATTAAGGAGAATCCAAAGGGTTTTTACAAATATATGAAGGACAAAAGGGTAACTGGGGAGAGAATAGGGCCCCTCAAAGATCAGCAAGGTGGCCTTTGTATGGAGCCACAGAAAATGGGGGAGATACTAAATGAATATTTTGCATCAGTATTTACTGTGGAAAAGGATATGGAAGATATAGACTGTAGGGAAATAGCTGGCGACATTTTGCAAAATGTCCAGAGTAGAGAGGAGGAAGTGTTGGATGTCTTGAAACAGTTAAAAGTGGATAAATCTCCAGGACCTGATCAGGTGTACCCTAGAACTCTGCGGGAAGCTAGAGAAGTGATTGCTGGGCCTCTTGCTGAGATATTTGTATCATTGATAGTCACAGGTGAGGTTCCGGAAGACTGGAGGTTGGCAAACATGGTGCCACTGTTTAAGAAGGACGGTAAAGACAAGCCAGGAAACTATAGACTGGTGAGCCTGACCTTGGTGATGGGCAAGTTGTTGGAGGGAATCCTGAGGGACAGGATGTACATGTATTTGGAAAGGCAAGGACTGATTCGGGATAGTAAACATGGCTTTGTGCGTGGGAAATCATGTCTCACAAACTTGATTGAGGTTTTTGAAGAAGCAACAATGAGGATTGATGAGGGCAGAGTAGTAGATGTGATCTGTATGGACTTCAGTAAGGCATTCAACAAGGTTCCCCATGAGACTGATTAGCAAGGTTAGACCTCATAGAATACAGGGAGAACTAGCCATTTGGATACAGAACTCAAAAGTAGAAGGCAGAAGGTGGTGGTGAAGGGTTGTTTTTCAGACTGGAGGCCTGTGACCAGTGGAGTGCCACAAGGATCGGTGCTGGGTCCTCTACATTTTGTCATTTATATAAATGATTTGGATGCGAGCATAAGAGGCACAGTTAGTAAGTTTGCAGATGACACCAAAATTGGAGGTGTAGTGGTCAGCAAAGAGGGTTACAACAGGATCTGGAGTAGATGGGCCAATGGGCTGAGAAGTGGCAGATGTAGTTTAATTTAGATAAATGCGAGGTGCTGCATTTTGGGAAAGCAAATCTTAGCAGGACTTATACACTTAATGGTAAGGTCCTAGGGAGTATTGCTGAATAAAGAGACCTTGGAGTGCAGGTTCATAGCTCCTTGAAAGTGGAGTCGCAGGTAGATAGGATAGTGAAGAAGGCGTTTGGTATGCTTTCCTTTATTAGTCAGAGTATTGAGTACAGGAGTTGGGAGGTCATGTTGTGGCTGTACAGGACATTGGTTAGGCCACTGTTGGAATATTGCATGCAATTCTGGTCTCCTTCCTATCGGAAGATGTTGTGAAACTTGAAAGGGTTCAGAAAAGATTTACAAGGATGTTGCCAGGGTTGAATGATCTGAGCTATAGGGAGAGGCTGAACAGGCTGGGGCTGTTTTCCCTGGAGCGTCAGGGGCTGGGCGGTGACCTTATAGAGGTTTTCAAAATTCTGAGGGGCATGGATAGGATAAATAGACAAAGTCTTTTCCCTGGGGTCCGGGTGTCCAGAACTAGAGGGCATAAGTTTAGGGTGAGAGGGGAAAGATATAAAAGAGACCTAAGGGGCAACTTTTTCATGGCAAGGGTGGTACATGTATGGAATGAGCTGCCAGAGGAAGTGGTGGAGGCTGGTACAATTGCAACATTTAAGAGGCATTTGGATGGGTATATGAATAGGAAGGATTTGGAGGGATATGGGCCGGGTGTTGGCAGGTGGGACTAGATTGGGTTGGGAAATCTGGTCGGCACGGACGGGTTGGACCGAAGGGTCTGTTTCCATGCTGTACATCTCTATGACTCTAGGATGCTCTGCCAGTCTAATTGTTTACGCCAAGACAAGTTGCTCACCCACGTTTTGATGACATTAAGACTGAAGTAGAAGCAAAGCATTAGCAAGGGATTATCTCACTGTCTGCCACAAAGATAAAGTAGTATCAAGATGTCGTTATGATTCCAAAACCAAATGGCTCTATATGAATCTACATGCATTAACTCAGCTTAACAAAGCAGAGGAAAAAGAGATTCCCAAATGCCTCAATGGTTGAAAGACTAGTAAAACTGGACAGGTGTACTTTATTCATCAAACTGAATGATAATAGTGGATTCTGACAATTACCACTGGATGAAGAACTCAGATCACTGAATATATTTATAACTTAATTAAGTCACTATTCATAATTTACCTTTTGGGATTATATCTGCTTCAGACTTTTATCCAATGAGCAGGCAATGCATTAGAATACATTGGCCATGCTATGTGACAACACACTGAGACACAAAACAAGAAAGAGAATAGACCTATAGAATTCAGGCCTAGTAGACAATGAAAAATGTGAGTTTCCCAAACCTAAGATACAATTTATTGCACAAAAGTGCATTTTGTCCACAGAAAATAGCCCGCAGAAAGACTTTGCATATGCATTTCATTGTATTCAGTCCATTGCATTGTTTTGTGAATGTGCCTGTGATAGTGTCCAGTAGTCAACATGAGAAGAAGTTATGATGATCAGGCAACTTTGGTTACTTTAGTAATACTCTTGTTTCCTTACGTGCACAGCCATAGGTGTCTTCTAGCAGGTCGATGACCGCTGATCTCACAGATGGTTTCCTGTTGTGCAAGATAAAACAGAATGTATATTTCCCCTCAACCTTTAAAGTTGTGTGTGTACAAACTCACATCTTCTGAATATTAAACATTCTCTAACTCCTCTATTCTCATTATATTGTTCCTGTGTTTGAGGATTTGGCAGACAAATCATGAATAATACCTTTGAACAACAGTCTTCTTTCACCTTCCAAAAAATAAGAAGCAATACTCTCCTCTTCTTGTTGAAATGCTATTACATGGACTGTGACAAATGGTTTAACGTTTTAGCTAATAACAAAATACTAATCTGTGTTCCTGTTGTACATTAGTCATTTTGCTAAGAATCAAAAAGGATAAGAGAATCCTTTCATCTATGTTGTTTGAACTCAATGTGATTTTTATGTCAGGGGAATTGACTAGCATATGGCTTTCAATAGCCGTGAGTTATTTGTGGGATGTACTCTAAGCAAGTTAATAGTTGGAGGCTTTGCATTTGTCAAAGATATATTGTCAATCTCTTTGTTTGCATGGATGCTATGTAGCAATACAAGCAGTAACATGGAGAAAGTGATGACTGCATGCATCAGCAAAGGACCCAGTATTATGATTGGCTAGCACCAGTTAAAGACTGGTGGGAAAATATACCCCTAAAAGTCTCCGAAATGCCCTGGAACATTCACTCATGAGGGTGACGATTTGGAAAAAAGTCAGCTCTGCAAATAGAATGGAAGGAAATAATGAGGCACTCTGCTCCAATCACCAAGCTAGTTCTCTTCTCCGCGTGCTGTTGTTAGAAATTCCACTATCAGCTGATGAGAAGCTAGGAAAACTTGAAAAACATTGAGGTAATTAAGTATTCACAAATTAACATGGAATCCCTAGCTTAAGGCTGCACATGTTCAGTAACCATTCTATGGAGAAAATTGTACTGAAGGCTCAATCACTTGTTAAATTTAAAGATGAGATTGAGATTGATGTCTGAAATGCAGGAAAAAGGGTGATAACCACTTAGTTAAAATGCATACAATTTGATTAGGTAATAGAAATATATTAGCAATGACCTCACTGATTCAAAAGTTTGATTAGGGTGATGACTTTTGGTGTGTAGGAGTGTGTGTCAGTTTTTCTAAAGAACACTTTCATCAACTTATATCTATTATCTTGTGCCAATTTAAATACTGTGGTATCTCGAAAATTAATACTATCCTTGTGTGCTGTGGCTTTAAGTTTAATCAATCTTGGATAATTATTGAGAATTTTGATTAATCCTTCTAATTCTGTGTTTATTTGAGTCCAAATCAACCATATGTCAACATAGATGTAGAACATAATGTTACTACATGACTGCATCATACAAGGAGGACTTAATGAGAACTTTTTAAAAAACTGAAAATCGGAACTTAGTCATAGAATCCCTATAGTATGGAAGAAGGCCATGCAGCCCATCAAGTCCACATCAATTGTCCGAAGAGCATTCCATCCAACCCACCTCTTACCCTATTCCTGTAACCTTGCATTCTTCATGGCTAATCCACCTAACCTACACATCCCAACACTATGGGCAATTTAGCATGGCCAATCCACCTAATCTGCACATCTTTGGACTGTGGGAGGAAACTGAAGCTCCTAGAATAAATCCATGCAGATACAAAGAGAATGTGCAAACTCCACACAGATAGTTGCCCAAGGCTGGAATAGGGCTTCTGCCCGAAACGTCGAATCTCCTGCTCCTTGGATGCTGCCTGACCTGCTGCACTTTTCCAGCAACACATTTTTAGCTCAAGACTGGAATCAAACCCAGATTCCTGGCACTATGAGACAGCAGTGCTAACCACGGGGCCACCATGCTGCCCCTTGAATCCTTGAGAACATTTCAGGGGGATCCTCTGTGGAGGCTTTGGAGAGAGTGCAAAATGAGTTTACCAAGATGTGACCTTGATTGGAGTTTCTTCATTATCAGGAGAGGTCGAACAACTTTGAATTGCTTTTGCTGGAGCATCGGAGGCTGAGAGGTGATGCAGTAGTCAGTCTTTTTCCCAGGGTGGAAATGTCAAGTTCTAGATGATTTAAAGTGATGAGGGAAATCTTAAAGGAGATACGTGAGGCAAATTGTTTTTACACCAAGGATGTTAGTCCCTGGAACGTGCCTATCAGGGAAGGTGGTAGAAGCAGATATATTAGCAATGTTTAAGAGGCATTTAGTCAGGCACATGAACTGGTGGGGAATAGAGGGATATTGCCCATATAAAAGTGGTGGCTTCAAATTAGATTTTCATATTCATTCACTCGGCATCTCTCTGTTCTATATACTGCTAGTGATCCTGTCAGCTTGGTAAGTGCATCACAGAACCCATTTAAGAGTCAATATGGCTTTACAGTGTCAAAAACTTGGTGATCCAATTTATCTCGCTTTGAATTCTGTTACCACAAGTAACCCCATGCCATTTTGATTGGTCCTCTCCTTTTATCTTGCTTTGATACTTTATGCTGTTATTTTCTGCACTGCAAAAATGGATTAAAATCTGACCCAGAAGCAAAGGCTTTAATATCTATGTGTTTGAATGCAATTGTGTTTTATACTGAAGTTTCACATTACCTTGCAAAAAAAATTCTACACTGATACACAACACAATCTGTGCCAAATAAACTTAGCAACGAAACTGATTTTAGATATTATTTTTGACATTTGGTTAGGTGTATGTTATATTCTCCTTATGACTTGAGTATTCACAGCTCATAAGGTAAATGAAGCAATATAGCAAGTATTATATTTAGTTAATATGTGAATTTGGCTTTTTGTGATTGTATGCATTATTTTATGGCAATGCTAATGTGGGGTTTTCAATATTTTGTAATAAATACCACTGTTAAGTAAATTATAGCAAGGCATGTGGGCAATCAAAATGTGATCTGAGTTTTCAACAATGGATTTGTGAAAAGGAAGCTGAATTTGACGAACCTATTAAAGTTCTGTGAGATAGTATGAGCGACATAGGTAGAGGGGAACCTATAGATATTTGGATATCCAAAAAACATTAGATGAGGTGTTACATCAAAGGTTACTCCACAAAATGGTCATTGTGTAAGGGAATGCATATTCGAGGATGAGCTAACAGTACCTGTTATTTTCACATTTTTATCAAAATGTGACTTGTGGAGTGCCATAAGGATCAGTGTTGACGCTCCAACTATTTACAATCTACATCAATGACTAGGATGAAGGGATCAAACGTGTGGTAGCTAAATTTGCAGGATAGGCAAAGATGTCAGTTGTCAAGAAGACATAAAGAGTTTACAGAATGATGTAGATAGGTTCAGTGATGGGTAAAGATTACTTCACTTTGGCATAAAGTAGAGAAAACAGAATGCTATTTCAATGGAGAGGGACTTCAGAGGTCAATAGTACTGAGGGATCTAGACATCCTGGCATATAAAACATAGGAACAGGAGTAAGCCATTCAGTCCACTATGAGAGAAAGCAGGTACTGCTTCAGTCCATTATGAATGCTCAACCATTCAATGAGGTTATGACTGATCTGATAACCTTCAACTCTGTCTGCATTTTCCTCATAACTCTTGATTTAATTAATTAGATTCCTCTTTATCATAAACGTGAATTTAGATAATGACCCCAACCTTGAACGCCCTCTGTGGTAAAGAACTCCACAGATTCACCAGCCTCTGACTGAAAATATCCTTCTCATCTCTGTCCTAAATGAATGACTTCTTACTCTGAGATTGTTCCCTCTGGTCCTCAACCCTCTCACAAGGAACAAGCCTCTCAGCATTTACCCTGTCAAGTTGTCTAAAGCATCTATCTGCTTCAATAAAGTGTCTTCTCATTCTGTAAAACTCCTATAAATTCAAGCTCAATCTCTTCAACCTCCTCTCACAAAAAATATCCCTCCATACCCAGGTTCAACTGAGTCAACCTTCTCTGGACTGCCTCCAATAGCTTTCCTTAATTATGGAATCAAAACAGTTAACAGAATTCCAGCTGCAGTCTGACAACTACCTTGTATAGTTTGACAAGCCCTCTCCCAGGTTTATATTCCATTCCCTTTGAAATAAAGGTCAACCCTATTACAAGCTGAACCTGGATGCTAATTTTTTGTGATTCATGCATGAGAAACCCCAAATCCCTCTGTGCGGCAGCTTTCTGCAGTCTTTCCTGATTTAAATAATAATGAGCTCTTCTACTATTCCTGTCAAAGTGTATAACCTCATATTTTCCCACACTATATTCCATCACTTAACCTATGTCCCTCTCTAGACTTCTTGTGTCATCCTCATTATTTGCCTTTGTGATATCTGTAAATTTGGCGACACAATACGTTCACTTCTCCAATCCAAGTTGTTAATATATATTGTAAATAATTGTAGCCTAGTGTTCATCCCTGTAGTATTTGACTTGTTACAGGTTGCCATCCTGGAAATGTCTCCTTTATCCTGACTCTCTGTCTCTTATCAGTTAGTCAATCTTCTATCTAAGCAAATATTATACTCCAACACCATGGGCTTTTGCCTCATTATATAGCCTTGGGCAATAAGCTATCAAAAGCCTTTTAGAAATTGAAATGCATTACGTCGACTGCTACCCTTTCATTTACCTTGCTTGAAAATAAATTTGTCAAGCATGATTTCCCCTACACGAACCCATGCTGTCTCAGGTTATATTACGTGTTTTAAAATGTTCTACTACTACATTTTTAAAAATAGGCTGGAGCCCTTTCCCAAAGATGAATGTTAAGCTCACAGCCCTCCAATTACCATTTCTTGTCTCCTTCCTATTTTGAATAAAGTTCTTACATTGATAGTTTTCCAATCTTCTGAGACTTCTCCAAAATCTTAAGGATTCTCAGAAGGTTACTACAGTGCATCCACTATCTCCTTAGCTATTTCTTTTAAAATCCTAGGATGCAACCCATTATGCCCAGGATTTCCTGGCTTCCCATTTTTATGTCCCCAGACTTGTTCACAAAGGGGCCTATGTTCACTGTTACTTCTCTCTTCCTTTTATATATTGAGAAAAAAAGTCTCTTAAGTCCCTCTTTATGGCTACAAAACATTAGTATACAGGTACAAGTAACTAGGAAGGCACAGTGAATGTTGTTGTTTTATTGTAAGGAAATAGAATATAAAAGCAGGGTGTTATGGACCAGGCCAGACCCCCTTTAAATATTTTAAGAAGGTAACCCACACCCTTTTATTTCATTTGAAAGGCAGATGTGAAGTGGATATTCCAGGACTGATGCAGCTAGTCAAACCACTCAGCTTTAAGCAAAACAGAACTTATTTAAACACTACAGTTGACACACGAACAAAAGAAAATGGAATTTAGAATAACTTAACAATTGGAAAATGTAACTCATCCAATACAGCAACTTAAGGAACTATTCCCATCCAGTAACATCCCATAAACACACTCATTGAAAAAATGGTAAATTAAAACACAGATTCTTACGGCAGGAGGGAACAACATTAAAAGAGATTTCAGAGAGAAAGGTCAGTCAGGAATCATTTGCTGAAACTTGTAACCTTCCTGGACTCCAGCATCTTGTGACTGCCATAGCTAAACCAAACCAGAAAAAAAACCTAAACTAGGAGAACTGGCTACTCCCCTGCCACTGTTAAACTAGGCTCCTCCTAGGCCCCTCAGCACCCCTGCCTTTACATTTCTTAAGAAAAATCCAAGGACAAAATAGCCTTGCTAAAGTGACAGCATCGTCACACAGGGAAGTTTTGCTTTAACTGTACTCAGACTTATTGAGACCACATCAAGAGATATTTGTCACCTTACTTAAGCAAGGGTAAAATTGCATGAAGCAGTTCATAGAAGGCTTACTCAATTGAATCCTGGTTTCAACATGTTATCTTCTGAGGAACAGTTGAAAAGGTTGCGCTTTTATTGATCAGAGTTTAGAAAAATGGGAGGTGATTCAATTCAAATGTAAGATCCTGAGAGGATTTGACTTCAAAGATTCTGAGACAATGTTTCCATTTATGCAGAGGAAGTTTAGAAGGCAGATGTTTTCCATTTAGAATGATGATAGCAATTATTTTCTGTAAGAGGGTTGTTAGCTTGTAAAATTCATTTTGTCAGAGAGCAGTGGCTTCTAAATCTTGGAATATATTCGAGGCTGCATTGGATAGACTCTTGACTGACAAGGGAATTGAGTATTATGAAGAACAAAAATGGACTGGAAAATGGAATTGAGGTTACATTCAGGTAAGTCTGATCTTATCAAATAGCAGAGCAGGTTTGAGAGGCTGAATGGTCTATTCCTGCTCCTAATTTGTATGTTTCAAATAACTCACCTTGTCTTTGTCTCTAACCTGGACAGGTAAACAATAGCATCTTATGCTTCAAGTTAGAGATTCATAATGATTCCATTTCCAATGGATACTAAGTGAAATTAGCCTATTAATTTACTGAATCAGAGAACTCCAATTAATGACAGAAATGTCAATGAGAGTGTCCTATCTTGATCACAATGTTCTTGCATTATTTGATATTTAATCAATACATGATAGCACATAAGTGAGAAATACCGAAATTATACAAGAAATTATTTTCACTTGGCTGGTTGGTAATTACATTTTATTGAATCAGAAGAGGTAAACTAAGTTGAAAATTGTTGGCGCTACAGTGTACTGATATTTTGGATGCTATTAGTTTGTGAATTAGTTTACATTTCTAAACCCTGAAGGTTGAATCAGAAGCTTAGAGAAATGTGGTTTCTTCTTACCAAATCGATAAAAAGCAGGGAATTGGACTTAGATTCAGTTTCTTCTGAACTTCTGACTTCCATGTAGATCTACTCAGAAAATAGGCATTCCATTGTAGTGACCCATAGAGTCGTAGAAACTCATAGCACAAAACAGACCCTTCAGTCCAACTTGTCCATGCCTATCAGATATCCTAACCTAATCTAATTCCATTTGCCAGCACTTGGCCCATATCCTCTAAACCCTTTCTATTCATATACCTATCCAGGTGCCTTTTAAATTTGTAATTATACCAGCTTCCACCACTTCCTCTGGCAGCTTAGTCCATACATGCACCTTCCTCTGCGTGAAAAACTTGCACCTTTAGTCCCTTGTAAATTTTTCCCCCCTCACCCTAAATCTATGCCCTCTAGTTCTGGATTCCCTCAGCCCAGGAAAATACCTTGTCTATTTACCCTATCCATGCCCCTCATGATTTTATAAACCTCTATAATGCCAGATCATTGACCATAGCTTGTTTGTATCCTGCTGGAAATTGCAATAATGTCTTCTAGTTATAACCATTTCTCTTGCACTGAGCAAAAAAATGTGTTGCTGGAAAAGCACAGCAGATCAGGCAGCATCAAAGGAGAAAGAGAATCAACGTTTCGGGCATAAGCCCTTCTTCAGGAATGAGGAGGGTGTGCCAAGCAGGCTAAGATAAAAGGTAGGGAGGAGGGACTTTGGGGAGGGGCGTTGGGAATGCGATAGGTGGAAGGAGGTTAAGGTGAGGGTGATAGGCCGGAGATGGGGTGGGGGGCGGAGAGGTCAGGAAGAAGATTGCAGGTCAAGAAGGCGGTGCTGAGTCTGAGGGTTGGGACTGAGATAAGGCGGGGGGAGGGGAAATGAGGAAGCTGGAGAAATCTGCATTCATTCCCTGTAGTTGGAGGGTTCCTAGGCGGAAGATGAGGCGCTCTTCCTCCAGGTGTTGTGTTGCCATGGTCTGGCGATGGAGGAGGCCAAGGACCTGCATGTCTTGGCGGAGTGGGAGGGGGAGTTAAAGTGTTCAGCCACGGGGCGGTTGGGTTGGTTGGTGCAGGTGTCCCAGAGGTGTTCTCTGTGCAACGTAACATTCAGACACACTTGGTTCCAAGGATTGCTAGGTGTGAATATTCAGTTCTGCCCAGCAATGGGGCAGGCCTTATTGTATGGTTTTCAGTAGGTCATTTAGGACAGTCAAGATATCATTGAACAAGGGTTCAAAGAGACAGAGAGGATTGAATATCACTAAGTATGGGAAGGAGAGAGCTGGAGACTCTGTTATAAGAGTGTGCCAGTTAGCTGTACTGCTGGGAATGACACCGATTCTTATGCAAGGGAACTGAATATGGAGTCAAGAACAATTGGATGGCTCTGTGCATTTAGAATGAACTGAGAAAGAAATTACAGAAATTAATAAGCAGCTAAGAATAGGAGTCAGGACAAAGAAATCCTGACAAGCTGAGAAAGTGGGAAGGTCAGTAGCACTGTTTTGGGGTCAGCCTTGAGGAGGCAGAAGAATTCTTTCAAACATTAATAGTTCAGCATAGCTGGGAGAGATGATAAGACAGACGAGCAGAAGTAGCCATTCAGCCCATCAAAACTGCTGTGCCATTTAATGTGATCATGGCTGATCTGATAATCCTCATGTCCACTTACCTATCTTTTCCCCTAAACCCTTAATTGCCTTATAGATTATAATTTAGTCTTGAATATGTTTAATGGTCGAACCTCAATAGCTCTCTGCAGTAAAGAATTCCATCGATTCACAACCTTCTGAGAGAAGAAATTTCTCCACAACACTGTATTAAATGTGCAACCCTTATTCTGAAATTATGTCCGTAGTCCTAGACTCTAAGGAAGCAACATCTCAGTATCTACACTGTCAAGTTCCCTAAGAATCTTATATGTTTCAATAAGGTCACCTCTCATTCTTTTATATTCTAACATCTAGAAGTCTACTCATAAGATAGTCTTTTAGTATTTGGTATCAGTTTAGTGAACTTCTCTGAACTCACTCCAATGCCTGTATGTCTTTCCTTGGATAAGGGGATCAGAAGTGTTCAGTTTTCTAACTGGAATTTGGCTAGTGCCTTGGATCATTTTAATAAGACCTCCCTACTTTTATACTCAATTCCCTTGGAAATGAAGATTAACATGCTATTTGCCCTCATTATTAGCTACTGAATTTGGATATTAGCTTTTTGTGACTCATGGATGAGGACTTCCAAATGCCTCTATTCTGTAGTTTTCTGCAGTCGTTCTCCATTCAAATAGTATTCAGCTCCTCTATTCCTCCTGCCAAAGTGGAATATCCTCACATTTCCCTACATCGTATTCCAAGATTTGCATACTCACTTGACTTTACTATAGACTCTATTTGTCTTCCTCATTACTTGCCTATTTTTGTGTCATCTCCAAACTTGGCTATAGTACATTCATTCCTCAATCCAAGTCATTAATGTATATGGTAAATAATTGTGGCCACAACACTGATTACTGTGGCACCCCTAGTACAGGTTGCCATCCTGAAAATGCTGCCCTGATTCCAATCCTCGATTCATGTTAAATTACAGTCAATGCTTTTGGCTCCGCTCTTATTAAGTAGCCTTAGATGTGGCACCTTATCAAACGCCTTCTGAAAATCCAAATTTATTACATCCACTGATTCTCCTTTATCTACCCTACTTGTTATCTCCTCAAGACTTCTTCTAAATTTTTCAGGCATACTATCCCCTTCATGAAGCCATGCCAACTCTGCATGAACATATTATGCATTTCTAAATGCTCTGCTATCACATCCTTTACAATAGAGTCTAACATGTTCCCAATAAGAGATGTTAAACTAGCTAGCCAACAGTAAACACTTTTTTTTGTCTCTTTCCCTTTTTAAATGAATGTGTTATATGGGCAGTTTCCCAATCTTTTTGGACTTTGCCAGAATCAAAGAATTCCTTGAAGATTAGCGGCATGGTGGCTCAGTGGCTGGGGCGACATGGTGGCTCAATGGTTAGCACTGTTGCTTCACAGCACTAGGGACCCAGGTTTGACCCCAGCTTTGGGCTGTGTGGAGTTTACACATTCTCCCTGTGTCTATGTGGGTTTGCTCCCACAATCCAAAGATGTGTAGGTCAAGTGAATTGGCCATGCTCAATTGCAATTGTGTTAGACGCATTAGTCAAACGGAAATGGGTCTGGGTGGGTTACTCTTTGGAGGGTTGGTGTGGGCTTGTTGGGCCGAAGGGCCTGTTTTCACATTATAGAGAATATAATTTCTACCAAGGCATCCATAATTTCTGTAGCTACTTCCTTTAAAATCTAGGATGCAACCCACCAAGTGCATGGAATTTATCAGTCTTTATCCCCATTCGTTTCTTTAGTAATGTGGGTCATGTTCATGTCACCTGTAAACACTTGCAAGAAAACTATCATTGAGGAATGCAATAAACATCATATTGTTTACTCATTTTTCTAGTTTTTTAGATATCCTAATCCACACTCGAGTATTTGGGGTTTGAAGGAACCCATATGAACAGTTAATAAAATTGAGTTAATCACTTCAAGGTAAGAAAATACACAAATCCACATACAAACATTATGGGAAAAAATATGAAACCCTTCAATGTTGTTGTGATAAATGTCTGACTGTGAATGTGCAAACATAGAATAAATCAGAGCAAGGGGTAAACAAGCAACAAATACTATAGGGAATGTTAAAATATGCAATTGATTTCATAAATCAGCAATCTGCATTCTCTTAACTCATGGACAAAATGAATAGAACATTCCGCTGCTCCCTGTTGGTATTCTGCTCATACATAGGCTTGCACTATAATTGTTTCCAAACTTACTTAACAAAAATCTAAGGGATTTTATTGTAGAATAATGCAACAGGGAGTACTTAAATACATTGCACTATGTTATTTATGCTTCAAATATGACTAAAGTTATAATTTTTCAAATCCTTTCAGAGGAATAAATATTGTATCACTTGAACTCTACTTGGAACACTACTGTTAATATTTATCTCTGTCAGCTTTCCTGACATACAATACGTTTTGTTTGTTGACTGTTAAATCCTTTTAATTGCCATTTCTTTTCTTGGGTCTTGCAGAGCTACTTCTGCAAAAAAGGCATGGGTGGATGAGTTGTGTCAGCTAGTTTGCACAGCCAGAAAATACCCTTTCATTCAATTCCCACTCTCATGCCTATATCTGTTCACCTTCCCATATAACTATGAAGAAGATTTGGGGATTCAGTGGAGCGAGAAATTAATTCTGCATCCTTTATCCTCTAAAACTGTGCTGATGCTTGAAGCATTGTAATATCTTGCCATATAAAAACAATGGCTATTACAATTGTACAATATAAAATGTATTAATATTCTGGTTGAACACTTTGCATATTAGCTTTTCAACATTCATATGTACTTTTTATATTTATAATTTTCTGATTTCACAGCAGTTTAAAATTCATACATGAAACTAGTTTCAATTGATTTCAGTATTTTAAACTTACAACAGATTGATTTCTGTTAAATTGTCTTAGTTTTAAAGCTAAATGATAACATTTTATTTTACCAGTCTGCATATTGAATCAGTGATAAGCCAACTTACTTTACTCACAAGAAATTGTATACCACTAATCAAAAATTTGACCTTTCTACACTAATAAACTCCACAGCAGTTTTGACACACCCCAGATATTACTGCTTATAAGGTTGATCGACATTTTCAAGATATTTCAATGATTAAAAATAGTTTTACATTGGTCTTAGAGACTGCAGGATGTTAATGTGAGAAAAGTTCAGTTTACCTTCATGACAGAGTTCCTGAGACTTTTTCAAGCTGATAGATTATAGGTTGATACAGTTATATGATTGCTTACTTCTGTTACTGTTATACTGAATTGAATTCTAGTGTTTACAATTCTTAGAGTAAGTGGCACTGTAACCTTGCTACTTTAAGGTACATTATCGATGAGTATTAATTTCTTCTCTCCAAACCTTCTTGCAGTGTTGAATGCACGGGGAGGAACAAACATATTGAGGATCAACTAAGTGAACTGAAAACTAACATTGAAGCTGTAAAATCTAATATGGAGAGAAACACCTCTGGAAGTCATACATAGTGAAAACAGGAAAAAAATATTCTGGAAAAGTTTTCATAAGATATTTGGCTTCATACAAACATTGTATAATAGAGCTAGCCTGTTGAAGACAATATTTCCTTTTTCGGTCTAATCTATGGATTACAAAATACTGGTGGAGGGTAATACAATTGCAATATTAAAAAGGCATTTGTATGGGTATACAAATAGGAAGGGTTTAGAAGAATATGGGCCGGGTGCTGGCAGGTGGGACTAGATTGGGTTGGGATATCTGGTCGGCATGGACGGGTTGGGCCGAACAGTCTGTTTCTATGCTGTACACCTCTATGACTCTATGACGTTATGAAGTCAGTTCTGAAGAAGGGTCAGTGGAACTGGAATATGAACTCTGTTTTCTCTGCTGACACACCTGCTAAGTTTCTCCAGCAGTTTCTCTTTTTGTTTCAGATTTCCAGCATCTACAGTTCTTTATTTTATTAAAGTTCTGCAGGTGCTTGAAATATGAAATAAAAACTCAGCATGTCTGGCAGCATCAGTGGAAAAAGAAAGCAAGTGAATGAATTGAGTCGAATATGACTTTGCCTCTTCATAGATGCTGCTAGACCTGTCTGTTTTTATTCCCTTTTTCCATTGTATCTTTTCTAAGTTTGTAGCTAGCAGTACAAATCACTGCATCCATACATAATCCTTTTGAAGATTCAAAGTGAGGTTTTAATAGTACCCAAAACAGTCATTTGGCATGGTCACTTTGAAGATTTAAAACAAATGCAGTAATAAGATTTCTCATGTGGCCTGAATACTAAATGTAAACAGAGCTGCATCTTGTAATTGTTTTGACATGTTGCTATCACCAAGGAGAAGTTAGCAGAGCAGATGTCTGCCTCGCTGGCTACATGACTGATACTCTCCGCAGTTACAATGTTTTCTTCATTCATATTCTTGACTGTTTAGTATTGTTGTATATACTACATAATGGAAGGATTAGGATATTCTCAACTAAACTAAGTACTCATTCTTAAATCAGCTCTCAAGCGCTTTAATCTCCAATGTTTAAGCCCAAAATGCAGTTAATTTTATTAGAATAATAATAAACTTGCTCAAATACAAATTTTCAAATTTACAATCTTCAGCACATTACTGTGGGAGGAATGTACAGCATGGAAACAAACCCTGCAACCAACCGTGTTCCCAAACTATACAGTCCCACCTGCCTGATCTCAACCCATATCCCTCCAAACCTTTCCTATTCATGAACCTATCAAGTGTCATTTAAACATTGTAACTACCTGCATCCACCACTTTCTCTGGTAGTTCATTCCACACACCAAACCAATCTTTGTGTAAAAAAGTTGATCCTCCTGTCCTTTTTAAATCTTTCTCCTCTCACTTAAAAGTATGCCCCATAGTTTTAAGCTCCCCCAACATAGAACATAGAACATTACAGAACAATACTGGGCCTTCAGCCCTTGATGTTGCACCGACCTGTGGAACCAATCTGAAGGCCATCTAACCTGCACTATTCCATTCTCATCCATATGCCTATCCAATGATCATTTAACTGCCCTTAAAGTTGGCGAGTCCACTACTGTTGCAGGCAGGGTGTTCCATGCCTCTACTACACTCTGAGTAAAGAAACTACCTTTGACATCTGTCCTATATCTATCACCCCTCAACTTAAAGCTATGTCCCCTCATACTAGCCATCGCCATCCAGGGAAAAAGGCTCTTACTATCCAACCTATCTAACCTTCTGACTATCTTATATGACTCAATTAAGTCACCTCTCAACCTTCTTCTCTTGAATGAAAACAGCCTCAAGTCCCTCAGCCTTTCCATGTAAGACCTTCCCTCCATACCAGGCAACATCCTAGTGAATCTCCTCTGAACCCTTTCCAAAGCTTCCACATCCTTCCTATAATATGGTGACCAGAACTGTATGCAATACTCCAAATGTGGCCGCACCAGAGTTTTGTACAGTTGCAGCATGACCTCATGGTTCTGAAACACAATCCCTCTACCAATAAAAGCTAACACACCATATGCCTACTTAACAACCTGGGTAGCAACTTTCAAGGATCTATGTACCTAGACATTGAGATCTCTCTGGTCTTCTATATGACTAAGAATCTTACCAATAGCCCAGTATTCCTATTACTCCTTCCAAAGTAAATCACCTCACACTTTTCTGCATTAAACTCTATTTGCCACCTCTCAGCCCAGCTCTGCTGCTTATCTATGTCTCTCTGTAATCTGCAACATCCTTTGTTACTATCCACAACTCTACCGACCTTAGTGTCATCTACAAATTTACTAACCCATCCTTCTATGCCTCATTTCAGGTCATTTATGTAGTGGACAATAATGGACCCAAAACAGATCCTTGTGGTACCCCACTGTAACTGAACTCCAGGATGAATATTTCCCATCGACCACCCTCTCTCTTCTTTCAGCTAGCCAATTTCTGATCCAAACTGCTCAATCTCATGCATCTGTATTTTGTGCAATAATCTACCATGGGGAACCTTATCGAACACCTTACTGAAATCCATATACACCACATCAACTACTTTACCCTCATCCACCTGTTTGGTCACCTTCTCAAATAATTCAATAAGTTTTGTGAGGTATGACCTACCCTTCACAAAACTGTGTAGACTGTCCCTAATCAACTTATTCCTCTCTAGATGATTATATATCCTACCTCTTATAACCCTTTCCAACAGTTTACCCAAAATAAGGCTCACAAGTCTATAGTTTCCAGGGTTGTCTCTACTCCCCGTTTTGAACAAGACAACATTTGCTATCCTCCAGTCTTCTGGCACTATTCCTGTAGAAAATGATGACACAGAGATCAAAACCAAAGGCTCAGCAATCTCCTGCCTGGCTTCGCAGTGAATCCTAGGATGAATCCCATCTGGCCTAGGGGACTTAACTATTTTTACACTTTCCAGAATTGCTAACACCTCCTCCTTATGCACCTCACACCCATCTAGTCTAGTAGCCTAAATCTCAATATTCTCCTCAAATACGTTGTGTTTTTCTAGTGTGTAGGTATTCATTTAGAGCTTCTCCAATCTCCTCTGACTCCATGCACAACTTCCCACTACTATGCTTGATTGGCCCTAATCTTATTCTAGTCATTCTTTTATTCCTAATATACCTATAAAAAGCTTTAGGGTTTTCCTTGTTCCTATCCGCCAATGACTTCTCATGTCCCCTCCTGGCTCTTCTTAGCTCTCTCTTTAGGTCTTTCCTGGCTAACTTGTAACTCTCAAGCACCTTAACTGAGTCATCACATCTCATCCTAACATAAGCCTTCTTCTTCCTCTTGACAGGAGATTCAACATCCGTAGTAAATCACAGCTCCTGCAATAGCTGGTCCTTGAAGAAGCTCCACATTTCAATTGTGGTCATCCCTTGTGGTTTCCTACCCCATCCTATGCATCCTAAATCTTGCCTAATCTCATTGTAATTGCCTTTCCCCCAGCTCTAACTCTTGTCCTGCAGTATACTCCTATCCCTGTCCATCACTCAAGTAAACATAACCCAACCCTAGGGAAAAGACCATTGTCATTCACTTTATCTACGCTCCTCATGATTTTATAAACCTCAAGAAGGTCATTCCTCTATCTCCTATGCTCTAGTGAAGAAAGGTCACAGTCTTCCCAGTCTATATTTATAAATCAAACCCTTCTTATGTCAAATGAAGCTTGTTAGTTGATTATGCAGCTAACATTCAAAACAACCATCGGACCTGTCTCACAAAGCAAAAATGCTTACAGCAGTGAATTACTTACGAATGATTGGGAACCCAAGCTGAATGTGTATTTATTTTACTACAAGTATTTGAGTTCAGATCTTTACAATGGTTAATCTGTGCAAAGAATTATATGATATGGATTTTTCACAGAGGCAAACATTTTGCATCAAACTGCAGGAAGACATTCACAAGCTTCCAGGTTGGGTATTAGTTGGAAAATTAATTTTAATATTCTTTCAATTCCTTCGTATTAACTGCTCTTCTTAGTTTGGTGTCATCTGTATATTTAGAAATTGTGTTGTTGATTCCGTTGCCAAAATTATTTATATTATTTGCAAACTGAGATCCTAGCATTGATGATTCTGTGACCTTCCACTTCCTGCTTTCTGCTACTTAACAAATTACCCTTTATCCCTTTCTATAAAATCAGCTAGCTATCTGCTCTACTTGTACACTAACTTTGTGTGCTCTGATTTTATTCATTAGTCTCTTAGGTGGTTCATATAGAAGCTCTTTTAGAAATCATGCTAAATCACATACAGTGGGGTACATTTGGCAGTGAGTCTGTAATGGCAGTGCATCTGATCAACAGTTTGGTAAAGAAACTCTTTGACCTCATGAAAACATTTTATGCAAATATCAAACCTTTAAATGGTGTTCCATAATATTATAAATGTCTAATTTAATTATCATTAATGCATAGATGATCCGTTACTTCTAATTCCCTCATCCAATTGTTAACATAAATGGTTTATGTAATCTTGACCATTTTCTCTCTCTCATTATCTTAAATTCAAAGTAAAGAAAAAAGGCTTAACATAACACCAGGTAAACTGAACCATAAAAATCAAGAAAATTGTACATCTGTCAGTTTTAATGATCCACTGCAGAAAGAGACCATGTGTTGAGGTTGTATGAGAGCAAAGAGCAGCTTAATTGTCAGTTTTCTGCAGGCAACAAGGTTAGATTTTGACTGACACCAGTCCAGTCAATGTAATAAAAAGGTAGATGTTTTTCAGTCTTGCTCATCGTGTGTGAGTGCGCAGATCAGCATTTATTGCCCATCCCAATTCTCCTTGAAAGTGTGGTTGTGCGCTACTTCCTTGAGATATTTTCTTGAGATTTAGGAATCCCCACAGTTTTGTTAGGGAGAGAGTAACAGGGTTTTCACCCAGTGCTAATCAGGATGCAATGAAACTTTGAGGTTATGCTGGGGAGTGTGTTGGAAGGAAATTTGCAGGTGATGGGGCACCTCCCATGCAGCTGCTGCCCTTTTCCTTCTCAGTATAGAAACTGGACTTTGGAATTTGCCGTCACAGAAGCCTTGGTGAGTCATTGCAAAGAATCTTTTGGTGGTACACACTGATGCCACCGTGCGTCAGTGTTGAAGGGACTGAATGTTAACAGACATGAATGGGAGCTCCATCAATCTGGAGAACAGAGCACAGCCAGGGAATTCCTAGAGGCATGGCACTCATCCACTGATTCTATCAACAAACACATCGACCTGGAACCAATATACCGGCCAGTGCAGCGGACAGCTGGAACTGACAACCGGAAGCGGCAGAGACAAGCCACTATAAATGCCGAAGGAAACATGACAGAAGCACTTCACAGGAGGCTCCCAAGCACTGAGGATGTCACCTAGAAAGGGGATGAAACGTTTGCAACAAAAACTCCCAGCTCGGCGAACGGAACCACAACAACGAGCACCCGAGCTACAAATCTTCTCCCAAACTTTGAATATTACATTATTTCTTTTAGAGAAGTATGACCAACAATAGGAAGTTCAAATAGGCCACAGAGGATGAATCTGGTCACGGTAAATCACTGAAACCCTTTAAAACTGAAGTGTTCCTTAATGGTGAGATCTATACCTGAGAGCTAGAGCTTGAGTTAGAGACATTGGAAAATGGATACCTGCTACATGTTCATAATGACACCCGAAACCTGTTCCTTTTCTTGTTGGAAAATATATCAAATGTTTCAGCAAGATACCTTGTGTCACTGTTTATACTGAAAGAGTATAGACATCCTTCACTCTCTTGCTCAAGATGAAACACCCCTCTTTCACTCTCAGTGTACCTCTCTCTCTCTCTCTCTCTTTCTCTCTCTCTCTATTTCTCCATCTACAGAATCTTTTGGGCACATGCAGTTTTTCTCTATTTCCCTAGACATTTCAGCTTCTCACAGGCCAACCCTTCAGAACTATTATAGGTGATTCAACATACTTAATAAAATTATTTAAGAGCAGCAACTTAGCAAGGATTAATCATTGCGGAAATACATAGAATCATAGAGTCATAGAGATGTACAGCATGGAAATAGACCCTTTGGTCCAACCTGTCCATGCCGACTAGATATCCCAACCCAATCTAGTCCAATTTGCCAGCACCCGGCCCATATCCCTCCAAACCCTTCCTATTCATATACCATCCAAAATGCCTCTTAAATGTTGCAATTGTAACAGCCTCCACCACATCCTCTGGCAGCTCATTCCATACACGTACCACCCTCTGCATGAAAAAGTTGTCCCTTAGGTCTCTTTTATATCTTTCCCCTCTCACCCTAAACCTATGCCCTCTAGTTCAGGACTCCCCGACCCCAGGGAAAAGACTTTGTCTATTTATCCTATATATGCCCCTCATAATTTTGTAAACCTCTATAAGGTCACCCCTCAGCCTCCGATGCTCCAGGGAAAACAGCCCCAGCCTGTTCAGCCTCTCCCCATAGCTCAGATCCTCCAACCCTGGCAACATCCTTGTAAATCTTTTCTGAACCCTTTCAAGTTTCACAACATCTTTCTGATAGGAAGGAGACCAGAATTGCACGCAATATTCCAACAGTGGCCTAACCAATGTCCTGTACAGCCGCAACACGACCTCCCAACTCCTGTACTCAATACTCTGACCAATAAAGGAAAGCATACCAAACTCCTTCACTATCCTATCTAACTGCGACTCCACTTTCAAGGAGCTATGAGCCTGCACTCCAAGGTCTCTTTGTTCAGCAACACTCCCTAGGACCTTACTGCTAAGATTTGCTTTCCCAAAATGCAGCACCTCGCATTTATCTGAATTAAATTCCATCTGCCACTTTTCAGCCCATTGGCCCATCTGTTCCAGATCCTGTTGTAATCTGAGGTAACCCTCTTCGCTGTCCACTACACCTCCAATTTTGGTGTCATCTGCAAGCTTACTGACTGTGCCTCTTATGCTCGCATCCAAATCATTTATGTAAATGACAAAAAGTAGAGGGCCTGCACTGATCCTTGTGGCACTCCACTGGTCACAGGCCTCCAGTCTGAAAAACAACCCTCCACCACCACCCTCTGTCTTCTACCTTTCAGCCAGTTCTGTATCCAAATTGTGTGGGTCAGGTGACCATTGGAACAAAATCGCACACTCTAAATTTACCCATCACCTGACAAATCAGGTCTAAAGTCTGGTTGAAGATTTGTAGCTCGTGTGTCCGTTGTTGTGGTTCTGTTCGCCGAGCTGGAAGTTTTTGCTGCAAACGTTTCGTTCCCTGGCTAGGGAACATCATCAGTGCTATTGGAGCCTCCTGTGAAGTGCTGCTTTGATGTTTCTTCCGGTATTACATCAAAGCAGCGCTTCACAGGAGGCTCCAATAGCACTGATGATGTTCCCTAGCCAGGGAACGAAACGTTTGCAGCAAAAACTTCCAGCTCGGCGAATACCGGAAGAAACATCAAAGCAGCGCTTCACAGGAGGCTCCAATAGCACTGATGATGTTCCCTAGCCAGGGAACGAAACGTTTGCAGCAAAAATCAGGTCTGACAGAAAATTGGCCAAACTAAATTAAACAGCAGCCAGGAGCTTTCAGCTACAGACAACAAGGTCAAAGAGGTCACAAAGGTTCAGGGGAAACCAGTTGCAACCAGCCTAAGGGTTTTGTATTGGAGATGCATCAATTGGATGTTTAGGCATCTTGCGTCCCCAAGGACATGCACATTACATCTCCTAGTATGACAACAGGAAAGGTGTTGGCAGGGCCTCATTGATTGATATGAACGCAGCTCATGATCCCAGTGGGCAAAGAAGGTCTAGAAGGTCAGCTGAGGGGTTATAAGAACACACACCTGGATATCAATCCCTCAGTGATGACTCAGTGAAGACTCAGAGGAAGACTCAGGGCAGAAGACCATGTGGCAACCCACGATGACCCAGGAGAAGATCTGCCCTGAGCTGTGAGACCCACCTTTGTGGAAGAGAGTCAGCCCTATGTCAGAGAGGAAGGAGCTTCTAATAGTCCTGCTCAAACATACGGTTTATTGTGCGTAATATCTTTGCTCAGGTAGATAGAGATAGATAGAGAGTAAATATTGTTGGGGGGAATTTGGAATACATTGACATTGTGTTTTTAGTATGGAATGCTTTGTAAATAAAACTGAGTTGAACTGCAAACTGAATTCTGTGTACCTTTGTCCGCCTCACTGACAAGGTAAAGTGTTCTTAATACATAAACTGTTCGAGGTGACCAAAGTGACAATTGGGAAATCTATTCATGGTTAAACTATGCAATTTCACTAGTTCTTTGACAGAAACATAAACAGGAACATTACTGAGTGGCTTTCTATCTAAATGCAAAATGATAACTCGTTCAAACTCTACTTGTCTCTCATTAAATTGCAAATCCATGGAGAACAAATCTATCTTTAAGTAAAAAGAACTTGGCAAAACGTTTCACATAGGCATTGTGTTGTTAGTGAATCAAATGACATCATATCTGCAGGGCAAAGGAAGACATTAAAGCTTTTTCTTTTCTGTTTTAAATAGATCTAGGGAAGAATTATGGAAGCTGTATAGTGCCATGTCTCTGTGTAGCATTGATTTAGAAAGCCAGTTACAGCAGTGAAAAGTACCAATTGCAATAGATCACACAGGATAGTGTGCAGGCTGAAAAGCACTCACTGATCAACTCTTGAGTTTATATTGTGTAATATTGACAATCGCAGAACAGAAAAATTTAAGAAGAATAAGTAAAATAAAAATTGTAGGGATGACAGATTCAACAAATAAGATATTGTATTCTGTTTAACTGTGATGAGTTATAAAACACCTCCTGTCAGGAGTCCTACGGCCCAGGTCAAAAATGGGCTTTTGCTTTCATGGGTGTTTTTTTGTGGTCAAAGCTAGCATAAATATATGGTCGAGAAGAACTCTTTTATGGTCAGACAAAAGTTTGCAAAGACACTGAAATAAAATTGTTTGGTTTGAACTTAGCTTAGTTTCTTAATAATATTTTAATGAAAAAGTTAATTTTCTGAAGAGTACAGAGCAGTGTATATAGATCTTACACTGGGAGTTAATTTTGTAATTATGTATTTACGTTTGACCTTTTATATATTTATTGATATTTATTAAGTATCTTAGGCTTATTTCATTATCTCAGTTTTAACATTGTGGTTGTATAAATCAATAATTTTCATTCAGATTCTGCATAGAATATTTTGTTAGAGCAACTGGCCGATTTCCCCATATGCCTGGAGTACTCCTACATAATTCACATCATTGAGTTTCTATTTGATTTTATAAGGTCCAATAAACTTTGTTTTTAATGATTCTCCAGAGCCAGGTAATAATATTAATGTCTTGCTTCCATTAACAGCATTTTTATCTGTCCTAGAATAACTTTTGTTCAACACTTTTGAAATGATTTTTGATCAACTGACATGCTTTGACATCCAGAGTTTTTCTCTGAACTGCAAAACATGGGCTGTAAGCCTCATCTCTTGGTTTATGAATTTCTCTTCAGCCAAGGGCTTCTCTCACCTTATGTCTGTATATCAGTCCAAAAGGACTCATTAGAGACCTCTTTAATGTTAAACTGGAGCAAGGGAATTTTTTTAATCCTGATCATTAGGATATTTCTGACTTCAATCATGATGCTCAAAGCATCTTTCCAATGCTCCTTGAGATTATAAATGATGAGCTGAAAATTTAAATGATTTTATTCCCAAACTATTTATTATTTCTTTGAATATTTGTGACATAAAATTTGAGTATTGATCTATGTTGCAGGCAAATGGGACTAGATCCAGCGAGGACATCTGGTCAGCATAGACAAGTTGGAGCAAAGGGTCTATTTCAGTGCTATATATCTTTATGACTCCATGATGCTAATTGTATTGCTTTGGATAGTCAATAACCTTGCAAACAACTGAAATAACTTTTCTACCACAGTTTTTGCCATAGTTCTCCCCAGAAGCATTGCTTCAGAAAACTTAAAACTGTTAAAATAAACTGATTTCCATGCTCAGTTTTAAGTAGGAACCCTATATAATCTATTAAAACCATGCTAAAGTGTTCTTCAAAACCATTAAAATGCAACTTTAATTAATGATTGAGGTTTCCCCATACCTGGGATATATGACATCTGAGGAAAAAAAATGAGCATATCTTTACATAATCCTGGCCAATAGAAATGTCTTAGCATTTTATTCTGTGGTTTAGCTAAGTGACCTGCCACTGGAATTTTATGAGTGACTCATGAAATTTTGTTTCAATACTCAAATGGGACTACCATCTGATAGACCGTTGCTCATTGAAATTTAGTCTCAACAACATTAAGGAATAATCCGGGATCTGCCTCCTGTCACATTTCTATTTATTTCACTTCTGATGGCTGTTACATCACCCTCTGTAAGGCTCGTACTTTCTAATGGGCCAGGCTATTCCCCAAGTTAAAATAAATTAGTCGATAGGGATTCAACTGCAATATTTCCATTTATTAAATCAACTTTCATTTCAACTCTTCATAACAAACTGGTTTGTAACCATCATGTCTGTCTGGAACCAGCATTTTTGACTAACTTTTGTTTCTAAATTCATTCATCAAATGGAGGCATTGCTGGCTGGGCCAACATTTATTACCCATGCTGAGTTACTCTTGAGAAGCTGCTTTCTGTTTGTAGACCTACAATGCTGTTGGAGAGTGAGTTCCAGGATTTTGACTCAGCAACACTGCAGGAATGGTCAAATCTGTGACTTGCAGGATAATTTGCAAGTGGTGGTGTTCCCATGGAACTGTTGCCCTGTTTTTCTCAATAGATTGATTTGCAGGAGCCGGTGTTGGACTAGGGTGGACAAAGTTAAAAAATCACACAACACCAGATTATAGTCCAACAGGTTTATTTGGAAACACTAGCTTTCGAAGCAGCGCTCCGAAAGCTAGTGCTTCCTAATAAACTTGTTGGACTATAACCTACTGTTGTGTGATTTTTAACCTTCTCAATGGAAGCTGTCATTGGGGAATGGAAGGTAGTGACTAAAGACCTTGGTGATTTTCTGCAGTGCATCTTGTTGATGGTACACACTTGTGTTACTGCACATTTGTAGTGGAGGGATGGGATGATTGTGAATGTGGTGACAATCAACAGGCTGCTTTGTCCTGGATAGTGTCAAGTATCTGGGTGTTGTTGGAGCTGCATCCAGCTGGGGGTTATTCCATCATACTCCTGACATGTGCCTTGTCAGGGTGGACAGGCTTTGGGAGTCACATGGTGAGTTACTTGCTATAAGATTCTGACCTGCTACTTTAGCCATAGTTCTTATATTTGTAGCCCAGTAACAGTTTCTGGTCAATTGTAACCCTGCAGGATGTTGATAGTGGGGAGTCAGTGATGGTAATGGCATTGAATGTCAAGGAGTTTTGGTTAGACTCAGTCTTATTGAAGATGGTCATTGTCTGGCATGTGTGTTGCAGACTTCTAACAAGTAAAGCCATCTTCCTATGTGCCAGGTAGGACTCCAACTAATGGAGAGTTTGCCCCTGATTCCTATTGACTCCAGTTTTGCTTAGGCTCCTTGATGCCACACTTGTTTGACTGCAGCCTGTATGTCAAGGGCTGTCACTCTCACCTCACCTCTGGAATTCATCTCTCTTGTCCATGTTAATGAGGTCCAGGGTTGAATGACTCTGGTGGAACCCAAAATGTACGTCGCTGAGCAGGTTATTGCTGAGCAGATGTTGTTTGATAGCACTGCTGATGATACCTTCCATTACTCTGCCGATGATCGAGAGTAGACTCATGGGGCTGTAATTGGCCATGTTGGATTTGTCTTGCTTTGGCATGGCTAGTTCCACAGAGAACTCTTTCAAGAATATGAACCACAGGAGGAAACAGAGAAAGATCATTGAGTTGAACTTTTAGCTGAGCAATCCTGCGACTACTTCAGCCTCACCTTTGCTGGTCTCCCTTTGGTGGATGTCATTATTTGTACAGCCTGCTCCCCTTATGTGTTGTTTAATTGCCTCTCACCTTCACAATTGGATATAACAGGACTGCAGAGCTTGGATCCGATTCATTGTTTATGGAATTATTAAGCTCTGTTTATCATTTGTTGTTTCTGCTGTTTGGCATGCAAGTTTGGTTGCTTCACCAGGTTGACAACTAATTTTCAGGAATGTCTGGTGCTGCTCCTGGCATGTCTTCTTGCACTGTCCATGGTACCAGAGTTGATCTCCTGGCTTTATGCTAATGGTTAAGTAGAGGATATGCTGGGCCATGGGGTTTGCAGATTGTGTTGGAATACATTCTGCTGCTGATTGCTCATAATGCCTAATGGATGCCCAGTGTTGAGTTTCGAGATTTGTCTGTAGTCTATTGATCTAGCATACTGTAATTGTCTCAAAACACAATATCCTCACCACAGTATCCTCAATGTGAAGGTGGAATTTTGTCTTCAGAAGGACTGTGCGGTGGTCACTCTTACTGATACTCACATGGGCAGATGCATCTGCAGCCGACACATTGGTGAGGATGAGATCAAGTATGGTTTTCCTCTTGTTGGTTCCCTCACCACGTGTCACAGACTCAGTCTTGCAGCAATGTCCTTTATCACCTAACCAGCTCAAACAGTTGTGCTTTTGCAGAGCTATTGTTGGTGAAGGACATCAAAGTCCCTCACCCAGTGTACACTCTGCTTCCTCACCATCCTTAATGCTTCCTCCAACATTGTTCAACCTGCAGAAATACTGATTTATCAGCTGAGGGGACTGAGTGTGTGGTACTTGAACTCATGTCTAGAGAAATTATACTCCTACCTTAACTCTGTGGAGGATCCTCAGTAGGACTGGTTGGGCATTACACTGAAAGTGACAGTGACTACATAGAGCACATGCCAGTATGATTGGCACTCCATACCATGCAAAGCCTGCAATCTGTGTAAACCTTTATGCTGAAGTGCTCTGCTTGTTTCAAGAAGAAATCTGATGTGTAGACAGTGTCAGTGACCTCCCTTGTACAGAAATGCACTCCATACTGTGAGATGTTGATAAGCTTCTATCTCAAGCAGCAGCCTGGAAGGTGACCGAAGCATAAAACGTAACATGTGCAATCACCTTGGCAACAAGATTAGTTCCTTCTCTCCTTGTCTGTCTTTGAAATGACAATTCTGGATATAGCAGTGAGCAGTTTTGAACCATGACCTCTTTTATGAAGAGAATGTGCCCTAAGCATTGGTCCTCGTGAATGTTAGCATAAAATAATTGCTCAGTAAAGTCTCAAATGATATGGCTTCCTGCTCTTCTGTCCCTCCTCCTCCCCTCTTCTTGAGTCTAGTCTTGCTCTACAAGATCTTTCTTGATTCTCCCAATTGTGCTAAAGTCCCTAAGGAAGTGTTATCATGCCATTTGTCCCTGAAAGCAGTACTAGAGTTTAAATTAGAGAGAAAAAAAATTCCTCCATGTAGTCTGCTCTGTTTCAATGTGTGATTTACCAAGATGGTGCTTGATGTACTTACATGGGATATGCTTGGTTGTGTTATACATTCCAGTGATCCTGCTTTGTCAACCAAGAAATTCAAAACACAACGTTTATTTTTAATTCATCTATTTCTAAATATGGTTTCCAGAAAAAAAAAACACCTAACATGTAGAGGATATTGCTGAAAAGGAACAACCATTATCTTCACCTTCTCTTTCACACTTTAGTTTCTTTGACAATGCAAATCTGGAGTGCAAATACTTCCACACAGCAAATCTTTGCGCAAGGCATTATGTTGGTGGGAAATAGCAACTAAAAACTGGAAAATCCATTTGAAGAGAGTGGAGACTCCCCCAAATAGCAGGGAAGAAGATAATGATCTCTTCAAGTAACGCTATTGCAGAATAACTCAACAGGAAACTGATGCATAAAACTGGAATTAGGTCATCATGGGTTCTACAACAGAAATCCATTTCCTAGCTGTGACAAAGGAAAAGTCACTTAATAATTTGATTGATGCATTTTAAAGACAGTATGTCATTGATTAAAAATTTCACGTGACATGATGTCCTGTGCTCTCCTTCTGACAGAAAGTGGAAGTCAGTCAGCTACTCCTGCAGTTGATGTAGTCAACTCAATGTTGTGAATAACTTACTGCTATAACATTATGCCTCCTGACATGGAAAGTTATTTTGAATGCAAGGTCATATTGAATAACCTTTCCTGGAGAAAGCTTTATGGTTTAAAAAATGCATTTCAACATCACAGAGCAGCTGATGTGTTTGGTGCAAGGTGTTGAAGAATCCTAGTGGGGCCACATGAAACTTGATGCGGCACGTCTCACGCAGATGAAAATAACTCAGCTTTACAATTTCTCAGCATGGTACAAACAATCAGGTTATTCTGCAACTGGATTCATGAAACTTCAATGATACAAGTGAAATATTGTGGCATCTCTAAACTGACTTTGAAAGAACATACAGGCAAAATTCCACTGGGTCTTCAGCAGGAGGCTTGGTGGTTCTTGGGGGTTGGGGCTGGGGGGAGGGGAAAAGATGCATGGGTGTAAGGTGGAGGCTATGCAATGGAAGCAGATTGTGTTTCGTCAGTAGTCTCTCATCTTGACATTGCATCTGGACGATGCCAGCTTCAAAACTGCGGCTGGTGGCCTTTGTTCTTTGAGACAGCAGTACACCACCCAGGGTGGCTGAAAGACCAATGAAGTGATATGTCACTGCACATTTCTAATTTTATCAATGCTGGTCCTTGGGACTTCAGAACCTTCCTGTGTTAAAAGAAGTGGCAATGAAATGGGAGCTCAAGTGCTTGAGAAGCCTTCAAACAGCCAGGAGACAATATCAAGGGAGTTGTCCACAGAGGGAACTGCAGGACCTCAGCAGAAACAGGGAAAAGTACCAGCATGAGGAATGTGAGTTTTCCATGTCACTTTGGTGCAGTGGCACTTACTCCAAGAACCTTCGTGACAGGTTTGAGAGATAGAGAGAGAGAGAGAGAGAGAGAGAGAGAGATGTGGGACATGTGAGTAGAAGGCCTAGAACAAGAGAGAAGCCATCTACCGTTGATCTTACCTGTCAAGACATCAGGTCCTTGCTTAGGAGAAAAGCAAGCTCAGGGCAAGAAAAGTCTAGATACTTGGGGTGGTGGAGGGGTGGGGTGTGTGTGTGTGTGTGTGGGGGGGGGGAGGGGATGGTGGTGGTGGTGAAGGCGGGAGGCAGGGTGTACCACAGCAGGGTCAGATCAAGATTGCGAGTCAGTATTAAGCAGGGCATAGTGCAGAAGAGTGCTGAGCTCATGCCAATGTAGCATAAAGGGTTAATGGGAATATGTAAATATGTTAGTTTTCTTAAGTTTCAAGATCTTGAGTGCATTATTTGGAGAAGATGTTTGCCCTTGTGGGAGAGTCTGAAACCAGAAGGCATAATTGCAGAATGAAGGGTCACACATTTACGACAGAGATGAGGAGGAAATTCTTCACTCAGAGGGTAGTGCACCTTTGGAATTCTTTACCGCAGAGGGCTGTCGAGGCTTGGTCATCGTGTATATTCATGGCTGAGATATACAGATTTTCAGTCAGTAAAAGAATCAAGGATAATGCAGAAAAAGCAGGAAAGTGGATTAATCATGATCTCATTGAATAGTGGAGCAGACACAATGGGCTGAATGGCCTGCTTCTACTCGTACATCTTGTGGTCTTACTGTCTTGCCGCCATAAGATCACATGACTGCTAAGAACTGATGCTTTCTTGACAGCTTTGCAGCTGAGGGGAAGTCCTGATCTGAAGCCTGTCAGTATTTGTTCTGTTTAAATAAAAAGATAATGTTTGATCTGACATCAAAGGACTCCTGCAATATTTGCCAACCTCCTTCCTGGACCTACCCATTGTATAGCCAATAGGAATCTGTGCAAGAAGAGGTTCACCCCTGTACAGAGTGCACTGCTTGGGGTTGCCCTATTTACAAAGGTCCCAGCTGCACTGTCCGTTTATACTGCAACTCTCTGGCGAAACTGTCACTGACTTCCAGCCATGCCGTAGCCCAGCTAAGATCCATGATTGGTGGGCACCAATTGCCAGTATACCTGAATATGACCATTGCTTTTTAATGCCTGTGCGTTTGGCTCTTGTTTGAGATCCACTGGAGACATGTGTGAGATATTCCAGTCTGCAGCCCTTCAGAATATCAAGGCGGTGAGTAGTGTTAGGGTCAAGAGAGCAGATCACTGTATGCAGTATCGCACAGAGCTGACAGTGGATGGAGATGTTTATCAGCTTTGGCCCACGGCTGGATTCTCCCAGCTTCAAACTCCGACTAAATGGCCTTCAGCAACAGGAAGTATTTCCACTCTTTCAGCAAAAGTAGATCTTCCGGGTGTGTGCACGTGTCCTGGGAAGAGGTCATGAAAGCTACTTTGCCAATCCCAGATGCTATAGCTTTTCCTGCTTCCTGCATGCTTTCAGGAATGGATGCTGAGAGATAAAGGGCTACCCACTGAGGAGATGGCTGCCAATGTCTATGAGGAATCTGTGCGCAGTGTAGAGGGGAGGTGCAACACTTTCATAGATCGACCCCGAATGAGCAGTGAACAGGTCATGAGGCTTCTGACGATACAATCCAATCCCTTCAATTTGTTCCAACAAGGTTCTTGTGTATTGTGTCATCTGTTGTGCATTGAAAAACCCAGCACCGTATAAGGAGGAGCTGTTGAATGATGAAGAAATCAGACAATATGGGGCCTCCTCTGATAATGAAGATTAGGAGGAATCAGTTAAAAAGTGAGTATTCAAGATGGAAGTTCAGAGAAGCTAGTGGCGAGCTGGAGTCACCAGGCACCTTCTCTGACTTTCAGGTTAGGAATTCTTGGCATCTAGTTTCTAATCATTCCAAAGTAGAGCTGCAAACTAATGAGGCAATATTTGCAGTTAATAAGGGTAATAATAAGCAATAACCCCCATTAATGGGCCATTCCCTGATGAGAATATCATCTTAGCTTCTGGAACTCTGTGGGGAATTGCAACTAGTTCTACCCAATGTACACCATTTCCATCTCCCATATGATTATCCCAGATTTATCACTATAGCCCATATCATTCAGGACCTTTTAAGATTCTGCCTATAGATTTTGAGATATATGTTTAATAGATTTTACCATATTGTATTTATTTGATTTACTCAATATATCCAAATGATATTACTATTTTTACCTACTGAGTTCAAAACACTGAGATAGTATTCTACTTTGAATTGCTTTTATCTGTTGCTAATTTGTGCTGTAGAGTTTGGAGCTTTTGTGCTATGCAGATGAAATATAAATTTACCTATAAAGGTAAATTGAAATGTTTATGTCAGCCATAGTATTCTCGGTGGATTAAATCCGAAGAATACATGAAGAATGCAGTGTGACTTGCATGCTGCATATATAGTTACTACCATTTGCATTTGTTTTTTTCCTCAAGATAGATAAATGTGACGATTGCAAATATTTTACTAGCTCACACAGAGCATTGGATCAGGCATTTCCTATTAAAGCAAATTTCAAATTGAGATTTTGGTGAAATATGTAATATGTTTTGATAATCTATTGAGATATGACAGTTGATTACTAAGGGGCTATTATTCATTCCCAATAAGAGATCTGTTACTGTTTGAAGACAGCAGTATTGTGGTGAACCCTATCCAACAATTAATCAGATGTATATTTAGTTAACTTCCATTTTCTTCATTCAAATCATTTAATGAGATCACTTTCAGTTTTGCTTGTACATAGGAATATTTGCACTCACAATCTCTGAGGAATTAGAATTAGTGAAATGTTCATCTTTAGAACGTTTTTACTTTAGCCAATTTCTATCTATATTGCTGGTTCATATATTGATGAGAAGGTGAATATTTTGCCAGGAAAAGACCCATTGTATACTCAAAGGTATAATTCTTGGTTCAAAATGTATATGGAAATAATTCTGCTCTGCATGATGAATTTCAAACTTTCCAAGACGTTGAGTTCCAAATGCATTTGAATTTTATCCAGTTGGAATAGGAGAAAGATAATATGACCTCTAAGTGTATTAAATCACTGTGAATTGCCTGGTATACATTTGTAACTAAGATTAAAGTTACATTGGCAAAACCGAGAAGAACATGTCTATTGCTCTGTTACCACAGTGGATTACAGTTGCATTACAAAGAAATGATTTGGAGATGCCGGTGTTGGACTGGAGTGTACAAAGTTAAAAATCATACAACATCGGGTTATAGTCCAGCAGGTTTAATTGGAAGCACACTAGCTTTCGGAGCGACGCTCCTTCATCAAGTGGTACTACCTGATGAAGGAGCGTCGCTCCGAAAGCTAGTGTGCTTCCAATTTAACCTGTTGGACTATAACCTGATGTTGTATGATTTTTAACTCATTACAAAGAAAGATTTCTTCCACACATTACACTCATTGTCTCAGAGATGGCAAATCAGATGTGGATTCTTGTCTGTCTTATATAGGCTGAGGTAGATTGTGTGATTTATATGCAATCTTAATGTCATTTTTGTTAAAGTTGGAATTTGGATTTTGAATTAGTGACATTCGGATTTTCTGTGTGTCTGAAGGAATTATTAATTCAATATGAGCTTCTCTGAATCTATGGTGATTTAGAAAAAACAGTTTATGAGAATTTGTTCTCAGAACTAATGGGATTTTTCTCTGCATGAGGAGGATTTATGATCTAGTGAAGTAACAATTGTGCCTCAGAGTTATATTCAAAATTTATGGACTTCATCACTTTATAACCTTAGGAGGGACACCTAAAAATTAGAAAGAAATTTCTTTAGTTTTACTTTCAGTCTTGGGCAGTGATTGGAAAAAATCCAGAAGAGGCTATTTGAAGCTGTGAATATTTAAGCTCAGGCGTATGATAGTTCCAAGAAGGAGCTATGTTGAATACTGAAAGTTGAAGTCAAATTAAATCCACTGAGGTGTTAGGGAAAAGAATTTTCTGGTGTCAGAACCATGCAGGAGTGTATATGGTAGAAAGTGGGGACTGCAGGTGCTGGAAATCAGAGTTGAGAGTGTGGTTCTGGAAAAGCACAGTCGGTCTTTTGGGTACTGTGCAGGGTGTTTTGAGGATCTGGAAAGGACTGTTTTTAAAGTTAATGAGATTATAGTTAATCATGTTCTTCAAAATATTTATGTTTTTGTTATAAATATATAGTCCTGTGTATTCTATTTTAATCTTCCTTTCTATTGCTTAATAAATATCAGTTCCATTTTTAAACCAAATCTGCAACATTACATGTTTGCGTTTCAGTGATAGATCACCGTTTTCTAATCCAAAATAAAACATGATCTGTCAAGCCAGATTTCATTTCGGGATCTGACCTGTCCAGTAATAACTTCATCTAGAATTATAACAATAGTGTAATGTCAATGAAGGGAAGATTCTTTAAAATAATTTTGTTTTGCAATGTCTTATTTTGAACATAAATGTGACTGAAATTTTGCTAAGCTTTCATAAGGTGATGTTTTAAGCCTTGTCAATATGTATCTGAAGGGCACGGTTTTAAATATCTTTTGATATTGTTTTTGATAGTACTGTTTTGCATCCATAAAAGAGGCTGGAGACTGAGAGGACAAACATTCTACTGTATGGTGTTCCACTCATTAGAACTTCTTGGTGAGTTGAAATCTACAAAGTTGCTTTATTCTTTTCAATCTAAAATCTTAAATATAGAATTACTATTAAAATCATAGTCTGAAGTTGTGTTTAAAACTGAACCATAAAATTCAACAGCTTGCAACCAATAAAGTATTTTAATTCTGTGCCTTTTATTCCAACTGTAAGGTGAACATCACATCAAAGTTCTTTCAGTGAACACCCCTCATCATATATAATTGATAGCTATGAGATGAGATGTCACAAAGTTACACTGCATGGGCAGAAGAAAAATTTGTATTGATTGGTGACTGACTGACTCCAGAAATATTGAAAAGTATACCACTTGTGGAGCTGCAGCAAGCAAAGCACACATTTCATAACTTTAATCTTATTACATCTAGCTTCCAAATGCAACCTAAGAAATAATGGTTCTCAACAGTATGGCATCAAGATCTTGTTTCATTACTTTTCCATGAAATTCCCACCTGCATGCTGTGCAGGATTATTCCCCTTTGCATTTCCCTAAGGATGGCTTGAGCTGGATTTAATTTATTCTTTTAACCAACTTCTCAATACAGTAAGGTAAGACAGGTCTTGCTTGACTGCCAATCGCGAGGTGTGTGCTCATTACACACTAAGATTCACTGTTCTTCAAGGTAGCCTTGCTTATTTTGGGATAGCTTTTTCATGATTGTCTTTCAATTATTAACTCACTTTTCATTCTGACTCCCTGCCTGGCCAATGTCATTAGAAAGAAAAAGCAAGCAAAAAATAAATGCTGAAATTTGAAATAAAGTAAAACTTTCTGGAAATATATAGGTGGTCTGCTGGCAATGGAATCTGTTGATTACATAAAAACAGAAATAAAAACAAACTGAGATTTTGTAAACCAAGATTTCTGGGCAAAATGTCTGTAAATTGTCCAAAAATATGAAAGTTTGTGAATGAGTGTTCATCAAAATCTGAATGCTGAACCAATTTATAAGATCTGCCTTAATTGTATCTGTCATCCAATGTATAAATTATTGTATGTAATCAACCCCAGTTTGGTCATTTATGTTTAACCTACATTTATTCTGAATGATAAAGTATAGGATGTTTTCTCAGATGTTATTTAGTGCTTGATTTGTTTAACTCATGTATGCTTTTTTTTCTGCTGTAAACAATGGAATTTTCTGGCTTATTGCTTTTCATAGATTTGTGGTTTTTTTACACAAAACCTTGCTGGTCTCTACCAGAATCATTAGAGCTGGCAATCGTCAACAATGATATAGGATCACATCAAAACAATCAATCAACCAATGAATTGACTAAACAGGAGCAACAAGTAAATTGTGAAGTTTCTAAACTTTATATTGAGATGAAGTCTGTACATTAGCAAGCTGGCATGCTGGGAGGAATTGTCCCAAGCAAAGGAAGGTAGATTTGGATATAGCAGGGATTTAAATCTCTTAAAAGTGATATTTGTTTGGTATCATGACATTACCCACCCTCTTAAACCTGAAAGGGTGCTGAAATGATTTACAAGGATGTTGCCAGAATTGGGGGGGTTTGAGCTGTAGGGAGAGGCTGAATACGCTGGCATTGTTATCCCTGGAGTGTCAACAGATGATGGGTGACCTTGTTGAGGTTTATTAAACCATGAGGGGCATAGATGGGGTGAATAGCCAAGGTAGAAGAGTCCAAAACTGGGCACCATAGGTTAGTCCACAACACAACAATTCTGCTGCAAGTACAAGGAGATCATTGAGTATAGTTTAGAGGCAGACTATCAGATATCTTGGCACCAATGCTTCAAGAATCTCAGATATTTATAACAGAGGCCATCTAATGTTTGCAGTTTCCTGCAAGAAGATCTCTGTCCTCATGGAGTAGGTGGACATGCACTATCAGTGGCCGATAGGCTACCCGTCTCTAGACGGTGTAGTTCCTCCCCATCTGTATCCTCCACATCTTGCACTCTCGTGAAAGTATCCTTTTCTCTCTGTTCCTGCAAGGAAAGAAAGCAGGGAGGTGGAAGTGCTCATGATGGCTTGTGTGGAGAGGAGAGAAGGGAGAAGGTGAGACATGGATGCGAGAGTCCAGTTGGAAGAGGGTAAGGGTGATTGTTGGTTGCTCAAATGGGAACACAAGATTCCTTGAAGGAGAGGAATGAGTAGAGTTGCAAGGTATGTTACTTGAAGGAGAGCTGTGCAGGACAGTGCTGGGAAAGTCAAAGTTGTTGAACCGGGCACTTGAAAGTCCTATGCCACTCACATGCTATATTTTCCTAAGTTCTGTAATCTGCTTGATGAACTGGCTCCAGGTAGAAGGGACCATTCTTCTGCCATCTCCCTCCAGTGCTTCTAATCTTTTCTGCTTGGTCTGATAAATTGCCCTTTTCCACCTGTCCTCGGAAGAGTTCACCTCACTGCAGTCCCTCAGACTTCACAGCACAGCCTCTGGTTTAAAGTGGTACAAACAAGCGGCAGTGTCTCCTCTCCATTCCTCTACTAGCTATAGCCTCAAAACTCCTGCTATTAGTAGAACCATAGGATGATTACAGCATAGAAGGAGGTCAATTGGCCTGCTGTGCCTGTGATGGCTCACTCCAAGAACAACATGGTTAATTTCAGTCCTTCACACTTTGCTCACAGCCCTGCTTCTGGATCTTTGTTTGGGTACTAATTGAATTAGCTTTTGCAATCCATAATTGCAGCTGCCTCTCAGGTCAGTGTATTCCAAATCCAAAGCACTTGCTTTGTCAAAAGATTTTCCTCAAGTTGTCAATCACCTTAAATGAATATCCTTTGATTCTTGACCCTCCTGCTTCTGGAAAGTGTCTCCCTAACAACTCTGTCCAGAGTGCTCATCATTTTGAACACCTGATCTCCACTCAACCTTCTCCTCTAAGGAGAACAAGCACAGATTCTCCAATCTATGTACTTAATTGTAGTCCCACGTTATTGGAATCATCCTCCTTTCTGTTCCTGCTAATGTCTTCATATCCTTCCTAAATCTGGTGCCCAGAATTAGACACGATGCTCCACTTGTGGCAGAACCAGTGCTTTAAAAAGATTCACCACACGTTTCTTAGTTTTGTACTTCAAAGCTCTCTTTTGAAAGTCCAGGATCCAGTATACTTTCTCAACCACTTTATCAACAAGCACTGCAACCTTCAATGTTTCTGTCTGCTCCTGCACACATTTTAGAATTTTGATCCTTTTTTTAAGATTATCTTTCTTTAAGCTACCAGTGAAAACTTATCATTTTACTCTTCTCTGTATTAAATGATATCTGCCCTGTGTTTGTCCATTGCACCAGAATAACTGTAGTCTCTTAAAGTCTACCAACATCCCCCTCGCAGCTCAGCATATTTTTGAATTCTCTGTCATCTGCATATTATGAATATTCATGATCTGTATACCCAAGTCTGGGTCATTAATATATATTGGGAAAAGTTTGGTTTTGGTACAAAGCCTTGGGCAACTGTATTCTGTTTCTCTCTTCAGTCCAAAAGATCACTGCCCATTGCCACTCTCACCTTCTTATTGTCCAGCCAGCTCCCATTATTGTTCATTTCACAGGATTCAATGATTCTGATAAACCTTTCAGATCCATGTTATGCTTCCTGTAATTGAAAATTGTGCAATGGGACTTTGATGTTTGAAAACGAGCCACTGAATGCTAACATGCAGGTGTAGCAAGCCATGAGAAAGGCAAATAGCATGTTAGCCTCTATTACAAGAGGATTTGAGTACAGGAGGAGCAAAGTCTTGTTAGTCGAATATAACTTCATACTGCATCTGGAGTATTGTGTGCAGGTTTGGCCTTTTTTACCTGAGGAAGATTATTATCCATAAAGGGAGTACAACGATGGCTCACCAGACTTGTTCCCCAGATTGTCCTGTGAAGAGAGGTTGAGGATTCTGGGTATAATTTCTCTCAGGTTTTGAGGTGCTCTCACTGAAGTCAACGAGAGAAAATAAATCCGGAAAGGATGTTTTGCCCATTTTGGGAGTCCAGAACCAGGGAAGACCATCTAAAAATAAGGGGGTTGCCCTTTAAGACTGAGATCAGGAGAATTTTCTTTTCTCACAGGATGGCGAATTTTAGAATTCTCGACACCAGAGGGCTGTGGAAGCTCTGTCTCTGAGTCTATTTGAAGTAGGAGTGGATAAATGTTTTATTGTATAGGGTGGAAAGAGCTAAAGGGAGAATGTGGGTAAAAGACATTGAAATTTTTGATTAGCCATGATTGCATTAAATGGCAGAGATGGTTCATCAGGCTGAATGGCCTAATCCTGTTCCTACATTCCTAACTCACTGATGCCAGAGTCAAACACTAGATTAGAATAGGGTAGACTGATGCACAATGTTCTACCACTTCTTCAGCTCCAAAACCACTCATGGGGCCATGGGTACACATCTATTGAAGTGGACCACCTCAATGGAGAAGCTTGATAAGGATATACTGCTATATACAATCAGAAATATGCTGTCAGTATTCTAAAAAGCGAGTCATCCAGCACTATCAAACGACATAGAAGGATTCACACATTAGAAATGGTGCAACAAAAGAAAACCTGTACATTAGAGGAAAGGTGTGTGTTACTGCGGGATCAAACCTAAAAACAAATTACAGGGCTTCACTAGAAAATACTGAGAATACACGTTTCTCAATCAAATATTGAAAGTGGATGCCCTTCCTATTACCAATATACCCAGTAATACCCAGAAAATACCCAGTAATAATGCTGAACCTATTGAGCCTTCAAGCAAGTTTGCAGATGAGAGATATACTGAATAGCTTCCTATTGATTCCAAGGCTGATGCAAATGTCCAAGTGAGTCTAATTTCCTTAAATCTTCAAGTTTATTCTATTGTTAATGATGCTGCAATTCTACTTCCTACTGGAGTTCCTGAAATCTCATTACCTGCAGAGGTGCAGTGAAAGAGAGTGGGTAAGAAGAACCACTACTTGCAGAAAGAAACATTCAAATGTAGCAGTAGGAAAGTTATTTCATATCGTTTACAACAGGCTTCAAAATATTCTTCAGTTTTCTCTTCAATTACTTGCTTTATTCACGGATGAACCATTACTTTGTTCTAAATTTCTTGCAGCAATGGATGATACAACTGTACAATTCTTCATAGAAGTGAAAACTACTTCAGCGTTTTGAAGCCAGTGTTCCAGCTTTTCCCCAGTGTACAAAGAAGAAGGGGTTAAAAATTTCAGTTTGTTGCCTTCCTCAGCCTTTACTGTCTTTACACTGAGATCATTGTCAGTATGACAGCCCATTACTGGCAGTTATATGAAATCAGAACTCTACCTTTCCAATGTGTTTCCCTGCCAAGAGGATAATGGAGTGTGTTTGTCCTATGTGTCTTCAGAGAGGGTTGAGATCTGTTGATGATTGATGCCAAAGACTATGGTGGGGAACATGTATAGAAAGAATATATAAATAGCTTATAATGTTAGGTGTTTTTGGATATAGTGAACTTAGGTGGAGGAGTAATATATGGAGTTAATAGACATATGCCAATAATAAGTTTGCATCATCAGTGATGTCAGAGATGTGCGATCACATGGGGTTGGGCTATGAGAAAAGCAGGTTCTGCTGTAGTCCTGCTCTACTGTAATTCCGTATAGTATTTAATTGCTAAATGTTGCAATTTTATAATAGTACTTTTTCAAGTCTCCTTCACTCCCAGAACTATCCTGACAGATCACGTTATGACACGAAGATTACGATCTAGCAGCTAGAGGTGAGGAAAGGTGAAGATGAGGCAGAGGGGATTCTGTTTTTGCAAGAACTGGCAGAAGAGGTGAAAATAATGACACAAGAAGTGGGATTTATTCAATCAAACAGCTTGTCAGTCACAAACAAGGGACAACCGCTTTCTTATTATTATGACTTTTGTCAGCAACACATATATAAGATAACAAATGTACTGTACTAGAGGTATTTAACTGAAAATCAAATAAACACATGATGAATAGAAAAGTTTACAACACCTAAATGATCACTAAAAAAACAGGTGTTTGTAACATGAGTCATTTTTTGTGCTTTGACTATATAATGATGTTTTATGTTCTAAAACACTGAAATATTTGTTTCTTAGCTGCTCCTAGGATCTGGTCACAGTAAAACACTATTACACTTACAGCTTTTTCCATATATGCAGGCTTTGCTTCAGGAAATGGAAATCCACTGCTCTGGAAGAGACCATCCTCTTTTCAGCACCACCTCCTTTAACTCTGAGTTGACATATATCAAAAATGATTGCAATTGATGGTTCTACAATAGGTCAGGTATTGTTAATGAGTTAAAGGTCACACAACATCAGGTTATAGTCCAACAGGTGGTGTTATGTGATTTTTAACTTTGTACACCCCAGTCCAACACCAGCATCTCCAAACAAAATGAGAGCATCAAACCCCATTATCGTTTGACTTGGTGCAAATGACTCCACAGTTATTTGCTACAAATGAGGTGACAACAAAATCTCCTAAATAACTAGATATTTCAACCAAAGTCTTGGTCACATGACTGAAACTGCTTTTTTTTTAGAAGTCACTTTTAACTATCTAACTTTGACCTTTGTTGATCTGTCTACTTGTAACACCAGAAAAGTAAGCAGCTCCAGGTTTGAGCTTAAAAGCCTGTCACAGATCTCAATATCTCAAAGTCTGATTTCTATAAAGAAATCAGGTGTTTCACCTCAGAAATGAACCCATTCCCAATTTATAATGACCACACCTTCACCAACAATTCAATTGTCTTTGAGCTGTCTTGGAATAGACTTCTTTGCACAACCAACTGAAAGAACGTCAACTGGAAATTGACTTCCCTGACTCTCAAATTCCTGTGAACTAATTCTGATATATTTGTTTTTAAATACTTCATGAAGTGCCGCTTCTCTCCATACCTCTGTCTTTTACTTCTTTCTTAGAAACATGTATGTGTGAAGATGTGTCATGAACCATTTCTCCCTGACATTCATTCTGACTTTAAAGAATTTGGTCTGGGTAATATTAAATTGAATTTCATAAACAGAGAAACAACACTGCCTATTTCACAAAGGGAAAGAAAATGTTTAAAATCATCTCTATTCCAGACAGGACAGAAAAACAGTAAAAGGAATATCATTTCCTTTCACTCTTTGTGTCTATACCATCTTGCAGTCAAGAAAAACTGCAGTCCATATAGTAGCCTGGTTGACTTCTATAAATAGTTCCCTTATACATCATTTCTTTTTTTCTGTGTATTGTAACAACTAGCTTGACCGTCAAAGTTGGAAAATGTATAAGAATGTTGCTTTTTATAAATTTCCATTGTTACAATTACTTCTATTTTAAAATATCATTGCAGTTGTTGTTCCTAACTTCAGGAGTTGCAGAAAGTTAGTTATTCCTTTCCTTTGTAGCCTGTTTTGTATCTGCATTGTAGTTCTGCACTGTATTCTCAGATTTTCTCTGAGGTCATCCCCATCTCTTAGTAGATTGTACATTTGAACTATTCACATTGTAGAAAGTCCTAGGGTGCAACACAATGTACTCACATCCACAATCCTCACACCCTTTCTGCCATCTCTCTTCTCTGTGATGAATCTTGAGATAGTTCTAGACATGATATCTTAGAATTTGAAGTGAAGACGTGCATCATTTTAGTTACATACCTGACCTATTGTAGGTGATGAGTTTACTATTAACGTATTATTTGCTGGAAATTTTTGGAAGCGGTCAACTTGCTTTTTCTGTATCAGCCATTTTAAAAGCTGTTATGATATCTAGTTTAAAAAAGAATTTTAAGAAGATAATACAGGGCTGAATATTCCCATGGATTGTCCTTAAGTCTCCTTTTTGTTGAATTTCATAGTCAGTTTCTTATTTATTTGTGGGTTATACATGTTGCTGGTTTGTCCAGTATTTATTGCCCGTCCCTAGTTGCCCTTGAGAAGTTGGTGGTGAGCTGCCTTCTTGAACCACTGCAGTCCATCTACTGTAGGTTGATCCACAATGCTATTAAGAAGAGAATTCCAAGATTTTGACCCAGTGACGGTGATACATTTCCAAATCAGAATGGTCAGTGATTTGGAGGTGACATTGTTACAACACGACAGTGAACCCTTCTGCTAATTAAACCAAATACCCGGAAAAGCTCACCTCGCCTCATAACCTGTTAAAGTATGAGTGACAGAGAACTGCCAACTTCCACTATTTAAAGAAAAAAAATCAGTTTATTCTTTAACTCCAAAAGAGAAAGTTAAACAACAACCAGTTACAACTCTAAACCTCCTCTCTTTAAAAGTTTGTTATCTACCCCCAACTCTGTCACAATATACTATTCCAATAACCATTCCTGTTAAAATTACATCTACTTAATTTTCAAAACACACAGTGGTGTCATCTCCGGTGTCATCCTTCCACTGGCTATAAATCTCCCTGAGTCATCTTTGGTCCTTTGCTGCAAAGATGTTTCATGTGAAAAAGATTCTTTGATAGAGAATGTTTTGCTCGCAGCTAATGGCAGCTGGTCGCGCTCTCTGGCTAACCCTCGAAATGCTGGCTTCTTTTACCCCAAACATCAGATCATTTCATTGGTTTAAGAGTGACAAAAACAATAAATTCAAATTTGATTGGGTTTTATTGCCTTGAGGCATAGATTAAACTGTTTTGTTAAATTCGAACTGATGTGAAAACATAGCAACCGAAATTCAGGTATTTTGCTTCACAGCCAAATGTTGCATATTTTCAATTTTCCAGTACACTGAGACTGCCAGTCAGTCACATGACAGGGGCCTGCAAACTCTCAGTGCAAAACAGTTTTCACTCCCTTTAAAAGGTATAGAATACACCACCAACTTCATAAAAACCTTGAAGGCGGTGGTATTCCCATCTATCTGCTGCCCTTGCCCTACCGAATTAAAGTGGTTGTGGGTTTGGGAGATGCTATCTAAAGATCTTGGGTGATTTCCTGAAGAAGGGCTTATGCCCGAAATGTCAAATCTTCTGTTCCTTGGATGCTGCCTGACCTGCTGCGCTTTTCCAGCAACACATTTTCAGCTCTGATCTCCAGCATCTGCAGACCTCACTTTCTCCTCGATGATTTCTGCAGTGCACCTTGTAGATAGCACACATTGTTAAATTAGATTAGATTCCCTACAGTGTGGAAACAGGCCCTTCGGCCTAACCAGTCCATGCCGACCTTCCAAAGACTAACCCACCCAGATCCATTTCCCTCTGACTAATGCACCTAGCACTGTGGGCAATTTAGCATGGCCGATTCACCTAACCTCCACATCTTTGGTGTTGTGGGAGCACCCAGAGGAAACCCACGCAGACACAGGGAGAATATACAAACTCCACACAGATAGTCACCCGAGGCTGGAATGGAACCTGGGACTCTGGTGCTGTGAGGCAGCAGTGCTAACCACTGAGCCACCATACTGCCCAATTTAGGAGGAGGTAGTGGAGGGAATGGATGCTTGAGGATGTAGTGCCAATTAAGCAGGCTGCTTTGTCCTGGATGGAGTCAAGCTTCTTGAGTGCTGTTGGAGCTGCACCCATCCAGACAAGTGGATATTCCATCACATTCCTGACTTGCAAGGCCTGATATGTTTTCTTACATGACCATTCAAAACTCATCTCATTAACTACAGGCCATGGCCCAATGACACCAATGTCATTTGATGCTAGCCTAATTCTACCACTCACTCTATCCAGAAATACTCACCACCACCAGGATAATCCCAGCACCTTAGTGCTGCTGTTATCTTGCCCCTCTATCCATGCACCTAGTGAAGAGTTAGCAGTCCTAAGTTGTCCTTCACTGTGATTGTTGTGGCATAGCAGACACATGGTAATTAGTTCGTATGGTTGACACTTCATTGCACATATTCCTACCCCTACTGCTATGTAAGCAATAAGCCACACAACCTAGCTGTCATTAACCACATTCCATCTTACGCCCCTCTCTAAATCATTGTCACTCTTTCCCCATTGCCTAGTGTAGCCCAGCAACTTATCATTGTTCGAAATGGAGCCATCACATTCAGGGAAGATTTCAAATGCAAAAGAAATCAAACAAACAAACAAGCAGAAGTTGAATTTTTGCCTCAGAACAGAAACAAAATACATGCATTTCAATCAACAACAGTTTTAGAGTCAACAATATCTGGCCAGTGTGGACAAGTTGGACCAAAGGGTCTGTTTCCATGCTATACCTGTTTGTGACTCCAAATGATTGCTGGGCCCAGCTCACATCGACTGGTGGGGGTGTCAATTACGTTCAGTCAGGCTTGATGACCAAAACCCTACTCAGGGAAATAAGTTTCAAGGAGGGTTTTAAAGAAGGAAAGTGCGATAGAGAGGCACAGAGATATAAGATGGGAATTGCAGAGCTACGTTTTAACATTTGGACACTCACCAGTGGTGGCGCAAATCGATTTGCAATTGAATTTGATTCAACTCACTTGCAATTCTTCATTACTACATTATCCACACCTGGTTTCTTCTGTTGCAAGATATAACTTAAGGAATGCTGTGTCAGGTAAAATACCCTGCAGGAGGCAAAACCCACATGAGGCAGGGGATGAATCAGTCCCTGAGTTCACAATTGGGCGAATCCTGTTGCTTGGTGATCAAATAATGCATGGACAATGAATTAAACAGCCTGATCTTCAAGCTCCAAATAAAAGAACAAGTACTGTTCAGTTAAATTAGAAATCTCACTTTAAAGTCTGAGAGGAAATCTATTTTACACTTGGTCTACTGACTGATAAGTTGGGCTGGGAAGTGACAGCCTCCTACTTAACCACAACGTCAACTTGCATTTCTAAGGCATCCTTGACATGGAGATATATTGCAAGTGCCAAAATAAAAGGAAAGCAAAATCATTATTATTTCCATTATATTTTACTGAAAGTTAACATGCCATTAAGTACAATGATCAGAAGTTGAATAAATTATAAAAATTAATTGCATATATTCAACTTCTGATCATTGTAGTTAATGGCATGTTAACTTTCAGTAAAATATAATGGAAATAATAATGATTTTGCTTTCCTTTTACTTTGGTACTTGCAATATCATTTGCAATCATTACAGACAAATCCAAAACTAAGAGTCACTGATAGCACATAATTGTGTTTATATTAATAAACTTGTGTCTATTTTATGTACCATTAAAAGAAAATCAGGTATAGTTAGTTGTCTATAACCTTTGTGCTTTTACAATGTCATTCAAACAGAGCTTTAATCATGATTATTATGTTACAACGTTTATCTCATTGGAGTCTTGTTTTAAAATTAGTTAAAGCCTCCTTCAGGCAAAAGAATGAAGCAAAGAAAAGTAATGGGAGGCAAACTCCAGATACTATTGTCATCAGTACACTGACCTACAGGCAACTATAGAATCACTTTACAATTCATCCTTTACATCACTTCTGACTTGGAAAGAAAGAGTACTGATTCAATTTATCTGCACAATGTACCAGCAGTAATGGTATTCAGGTCAGGAGCAACTGGCTCCTTTATCTTTCAAGAACTTGCTTGCTGAAACTTAACCTGAAGGCTGGTCCAGAATACAAGTAAGGAGATGAAAGCATTTCTTTTAAGAAACTGGTTCACACCGGGCCAAATGTCAACAAGACTTTCAGATTCACAAGTGTGTATAGATGACACTTCTGAATCTGGAAGCAATAAAATAAGTTGTGAAAGTTGAAAAGGAAATTTCAAATGCATTTTTTGGTCTCAGTAAAGATGGATTTAAAAAAAAACCTGGTGTTTTGCTCTAACATTTAATTAAAAGAAAAACACAGTTATGGCTTATGATATACTTTGCATATTTATCACAATCACTTAATATATTTAAATATGAAATTAGATTAAGATTAATGCCATGCTCGAGAATTTCCACTTCTTAAAAAAATGCTTAACTGATTTAAAGAAATGGAAAACAAGCAATCAATTATCTTTGGCGTGACCTTTTTATGCTAGGTTCCATAACAGAATATGAATAAATTAATCAGTTAATCAGCATGTTTGCATGATTTCAGAGCTGATTTTCATTTATAAATCTAACTGGTAAATGTGACATTTTTCAGAGTTATTTTAAAGTGTTATCCACAGTGATTCAATGAATTGAGCCAATTAGCACTTTGAAAGGGACAACAATTATTGATAGAATAACATTATTGAAAGATGTCTAAATAATGTTAATGCTAGTTTACTAAAAAAGATACATTTTTTCAAAACTTGTCATCTTGCTTTCACAGAATCTCAGAGACAAAAGACACAGAGGAGACAGTTTAACCAATCAAGTCAGCACCGACTAATCTACACCTGCCCCACTTTCCTGCACTTGACCCATGGCCTAGAATGTTATGACAAGTCACATGCTCATCCAGATTATCTTTTCAAAGCTGTCAGGTTTCCTTGCTCTACTACCCTCTCAGGCAGTGCAAAGAGACAGAGGTAGTTGAAAACCAGAAGTAGTGTTGGGCAAGCAAATGGAGCTAAGGAATAGTCAAGTCTCCTGGCCCTAGTGGAATGCATCCCAGGGTACTATAAGAGATGCCGGGAGAAATAGCAAGTGCACTGGTGGTAATTTCCCAAAATTCGCTGGATTCTGGGGCAGTCCAGCAGATTGGAAAACAGCAAATGTGACATAACTGTTTAAAAAGGGAGGTATACAAAAGATGGGGAATTATAGACCAGTTAGCTTAGTTCTGTCGTGGGGAAGATGCTTGAGTCTATTATTAAGTAAGAAATGGGAAATAGAAATTGTCCCGTTGTGCAGATGCAGCATGGGTTCATAAAGGGCAGGTCATACTTTACTAATGTTTTGGAATTCTATGAAGAAATTATGAGTAAATTGGACAATGGGACCCAGTGGATGTGGTGATCCTAGATTTCCGAAAGGCCTTCGACAAAATGCTGCACAAGAGGCTGCTGCATAAGATAAAGATGCATAGCCTTGGGAGTAAGGTATTAGCGTGGATAGAAGATTGGTTGACTAACAGGAGGCAAAGAGTGGGGATACACTAGTGCTGGCAATCAGTGAAGTGTGGTGTGTCTCAGGGATTGGTGTTGGGACCGCAATTATTCACAATTTACATAGATGATTTAGAGTTGGGAACCGCATGTAATGTGTCAAAGTTTGCAGATGACACTAAGATGAGTGGCAGAGCAAAGTGTGCAGAGGACTGTGAAACTTTGCAGAGGAACATAGAGACTTTAAGTGAGTGGGCAAAGGTCTGGCAAATGGAATACAATTTTAATAAAATTGAAAATCATTCATTTTGGCATGAGTAACTGTAAAAAGGATTATTACTTGAATGGTAAAAAGTTGTAGCTTGGTGCTATGCAGAGGGACCTTGGTGTCCTAGTGTATGAACACAGAGGGTTGGTGTGCAGGTACAACAATTAATTAGGAAGGCAAAAGGAATTTTGTCCGTCATTGCTAAAGGAATTGAGTTTAAAAGCAGAGAGGTTATGTTGAAGCTGTCTAGGCATCACCCGGAGGACTGCATGCAGTTTAATCTCCTTATTTGAGAAAGGATGGACTGACACTGGAGGAGGTGCAGAGGAGGTTCATTAAGTTGCTTCTGGAGTTGAGGGGATTGGCTCATGAGGAGAGACTGAGCAGAAGGGGATTATATTCATTGGAATTCAGAAGAATGAGGGGGGATCTTATAGAAACATATAGAATTATGAAGGGAATAGATGAAACAGAAATAGAGAAGATGTTTCCACTGGGAGATGAAACTAGGACAAGAGGGCATAGCCTCAAGATGAGAGGGAGCAGATTTAGAACTGATTTGAGGAGGAACCTCTTCACCCAGAGTGTTGTTAATCTATGGAATTCCCTGCTCAGTGAAGTGGTTGACGCTACAGCAGTAAACGTTTTTAAACCTAAGACAGATTTTTTTTGAACAATAAAGGAATTAAGGGATACGTTGAGAGCGCGGATTAAGTGGATCTGAGTCCAAGAAAAGATCAGCCATGATTTTATTGAATGGCAGAGCAGACTTGAAGGGCCAGATGGCCTTCTCCTGCTCCTAGTTCTTATGTTGTTCTATTCCAGACACCCATCACCCCCTGGGTGAGAAAATGATTGCCTCAAGTCCTCTTTAAACCTCCTGCCCTTTGCCGTAAAATTATACCCCTCATTATTGACCCTTCAGCTAATGGGAACAAGTGTTTGCTATCCACCGTGCTCCATGCAATCTTTTACACCTCAATTAGGGCTTCCCTCAACTCATTCAGCCTTGCTACACAGCTAAACTGCTCCATCCCAGGCACCATCCAGGTGAATCAACTCTGCAGCCTCTCCAATGCAATCACATCTTTTCTATAGTGAGGCCAAAGTTTTGTACAGCTCCCACATAACCTCCCTGCTCTTGGAATCTATGTCATGACTGATAAATATGTATGCATTCTTAACTGCCCTATTAACCTGACCTGCCAACTTCAGGGATTTGTGGACAAGCAGCTTGTTCCTCTGAGCTTCCTAGTGTCCTGTCATTCACCGAGTCCTCCCTTGCTGTGTTGTTTCTTCCAAAGTGCATCATATTACATTTATCAACGTTAAATTCCATCTGCTACTGATCTACCCACCTGACCAGGAGAAAGTGAGGACTACAGATGCTGGAGAACAGAGTTGAAATGTATTGCTCTGGAAAAGCACAGCACGTCAGGCAGCATCTGAGAGGCATGGGAGTCAACATTTCGGGCATAAGCCCTTCATCAGGAATGTGTGTGTGTGTGTGTGTGTGTGTGTGTGTGTGTGTGTGTGTGTGTGTGTGTGTGTTGGGTGGGGGGGTGGGGGGGTGTGGTTGGAGAAGGAGGCTGAGAGATACATAGGAGGGTGGGGTTGGGAGGAAGATAGCTTGGAAGGCGATAGGTAGATACAGTTGAGTGTGATGGTGATAGGTCAGAGTGGAGAGTGAAGCAGGTAGTTGTGAGGGTACCATTTATATCTTCCTGGAACCTAAAATTTTCTTCATCAATTGTTGTGTCATCCATAAACTTACTTGTCATTCACCTCCCACCTTCTCACTCCCGCATGCACACACACACACAATCACCTATAATGTTTATACATATGATAAACACTAAGGGACCCAGCGCTCATCCCTGGATGCCACTGAACACTGGCCTCCATACACACAAACAGCCTTCCAAAACCACTGCCTGTCTCCTACCACTAAGGTGATTTTGGATCCAACTTTTTAGGTTACTCTGGATCCTATATGCCTTTACCTTCTTTATCACTTTGTGGGATCCTTTAACCTCTGTGGGACCTTGCCAAAACTTTTGTTGAGAACCATGTAAATACTATCAACGATAATCACTCATTAGACAGCTCACAAGAGACATCAATGGAAAGGGAAAACAATGTTTATATCAGCGAATGACGGTCACCTGTTTTGTGAGTTGAAACAGAGTATATGTTCACGTTCTTTCTGTTTACAAAGAACAGAGCCTGTGTATTAATATATGCACCTTCCAGTATGAGCAGGTGACTACTATGAGGCTGACTGACAATCCTAAATTGGTTGTCAGTGTAATTCTCCAATAGCACTGATGATGTTCCCTAGCCAGGGAACGAAACGTTTGCAGCAAAAACTTCCAGCTCGGCGAACAGAACCGCAACAACGGACACCCGAGCTACAAATCTTCAACCAGACTTTAATTCTTCACACACTCAGGATTATTTAACAAATATTGTCCAATTGTATAAACACATCTAACACAGGGGACTGTGTTATGAGCTTTGCTAGCACAGGCAGTTTGGGTAGATTCACTATCTTTTTTTTCAAATAGCTGAAGGGAATTGCAGCTTGTTATGATCCACTAGTCCTTGGGATTCATCGCCTACAAACCAGGCATTGCATAAGCACCGAAATCTCCAGACCACGTGATTCATTTGTATGATAGGAAGAATGCCTTTTGGCTTGGCAGTGACACCCAGTTACTGGTGAACACCACTCATTATTGCTGCTGATAGTAGCAGCATTTAAACAGCCAACTCCTTTGATAGCTCAAATATTTGTGATATCTTACCCTCATCTGAGATCAACTGGGAACAATTCAGGACCAAAGGTGATGGTCCTCACCATGGGTTTGTGAGACATACAGAGAAGAATTATCTTACCAGGGTCGACCTTATCTTGCAGAATGCCTTCGATGCACCTATTTCAGCATCATCCTGTGAAGTGGACAAATTGCTCAAGCTCTATTTACAATGTTTTTGATAGATCCAATCGTGTAAACACATGGAATCCAAACAAATATATTGAACAGTGAAGGTTGGCTGATCTCTCAGTAAGGACGCCAAGCAAGGGGAGCCTGTTTGGCTGCTCCATTTAAAAGGTGAAACTGGGTCTAGGTTGGAATCCATTAAAACTTGTAAGGAAATACTTACACAGAGCTGTGGATTCAAACACAGCAAATATATCATCGACATACCAGAAATATGCAAGAGGTAGAAAGTTAGGTATCATTTCATTGAATGCATGTTTCTCATGGAACCCATCAAAGGTGTTTAGAGCTGGGTCTGATGTGGATGCGATGGTAACACCATCTATTTGGACAAACATGGTGTTGTTAAAATTGCACTGACTGCATTAGTTGCTGAGTCCATAAGTGTAATGCATGCTGATTCATACAATGGTGGAATTGGATGTCCTGTGCCACCAAATGACCAATGTTCATTCAAAAATATTGTCAGTGTTCACTAAAACCAGATAGTTTATATTTATCCACAATTTAAAAAAATGAGCTGGGTAAAATAAAAACTAAGGCAATATGAACTGCTTTAAATTTATGAATTCATTCATTTCCTTTTTCTAACAAGAATTCATTTTTCAGGTCTGTGTTCAGTCCCATAGAAGGGGTTTGTGGTTATTCAAGTTTGTTGTCCTAATGAAAAGTCTACATTTGCCTGTCTTTTCTCTTTACAGATCTGCATTTCTAGAAATTTATGTTTTTATTACAAAATATTCAATATATAGTTAATAGCATCTGTCAACATTTATAAATAGAACAGTTACTGTACTATATGCAATGAGACATCATTAAATATTTCAGAATCCTGCAAACCATTTTACAAAGATACAGTTTTATTGATCATTAACAACTTAGGGATCTACATCTGTAAATCAAACTTGCAATATTTTTTACAAATCTTTCTTTAGTTATTGCTTAATTATATAAACATAACTATTAGCATTCTCTCCCCTCAGTCCTCAATACACCTTCCATCTTTCACTGGAAGTTTTTGAACTTTATTTAGCCATGATGCATATCCAGAAGTCGTGATGATACTTCTTTCTGACAGCAGTCTGAGCTTTCCGCTTGGCATTAGGCCAAGTTGTCATGGGCCAACCAGTCAAAATCATAGTCTCTGAGGTTCAGCTACTTTCAAAGGTCACACATCACTTAGACAACTCCCTATCCTAATAAATGTCTTTAGTTTGAAGTGGGATTAATAGTGATAAATCAATCTTAATGTTTTGAGCAAAAGATGGTTTTTTTTGTGGGGATGAATGCCTCTAAGGTTGTGTTTCACCGTAGCATTCAAATTTCTATCATAATCTGTTAATGGAGTTTTAACAATTTTATTATGATCAACATTTTAAAATTCTGTTATGTTCACTTGTATCAAAGACACAAAAAATGTTGTTATAGTCATAATGTGGTTTGATGCTATAATAGGTGTGTTAGATTTTCTAATTAACATTAAGACCTATACTAAATACTTCAGAGGTGAGAACCTATTAGCTTTTATTGTCTTTTTAATTACTTGTTTTAAAACCATAATTAACATTTAACAAAAAGGAAAGGTCTTCAACTTTTTGGAAGTTCATTCCCCCACTGCTCTAACATATTCATAATAGCATCCAACTGCATTATGAATATAATAACATTTTTGTGTCAACTATACAAGCATTTGCCATTATTTGAGTAAAGGAACTACAGCTGTACTGATAATTCAATGATTGGGTTTCACAGGTTTGGCATAGCTGATTTGTCTATTTACCACTTTGTTTTGTCCATTTAAACTAATCAGATATTAGGAGCTTTCATACTCCATGCGGGGAGAGGCTGGCCATGGAATCAATTCTTAGGTTTTCCAATTCTACTCCACTGGCTTAGTATAAAGTAATCCTGGTTTATCTTGTCTATCTCCTTTAATATTTTACAAAGCTCAGTGAAGACTGTTGAGGTTGTGGTGCTCTTCATAGATTATCCATTTTACTCTTTGCATCAGCTTTGTAGCTCTTATATACTATCAAATATATGTGTGTGTGTTCATTGTGAATGCTTTGGGTTTTTTGTTCTTAACATTATGTGATCTTATGCTTGGGAAACTTTGAAGTCGATAATGGTGACCAGAATAAGTTCATGGACGTGAGAATAATGTGGGAAGCTTGCTTCACACTTATCAGTAATCCCAGGAAGTACAGCCAAGAAGTGAGTGAGTGCATCATATCCACTTGGAATTGAAGGCTTTAAATGATGTTTCTAAATTCTACATGAAAGTTTTAAAAAGCTAAAATAATTTTAGAAAAGTAGCTGATTTGATGCTTTTATTTGATGCCGTTTTCATGCACTTTGACTAAGACAATAATAAGAATGTGGTGGTGGAGACAGAGCTAGGAAAATCATACTTAAATCATAGACAGTTGTCAGGAACGATCTTCTCATTCTAAATTCATACAAAGTTGTTTCTATGCGAGGTAACGGACTGTCACTGAGGAAGGAGCTGTGACTGTGAAAGCCAGTTTTAGCAAAGGCTTTCTCTTTGTTTCTTATCATGTCGTTGCTGTACAGTTAATCTTCTAGTTCATAACTTAGTGCAGCACCGTCGTTATAGCTGTTGTATAGTTACTTGACAGAGTCACCTGGATCTAATAGCCTCTCTTTTTAAAAATAAACAGTCGGGTAATTATTCCCAGCTTTCTCGCCCCACTTCATCTGAATGCAATATGAGACCTTGACTCATGTTGTGTGGTGTTAGCTTTAGAATAATTTATGTATTTTTTGAAAAAAACTTCAGCCACCAGGTTACAAACAGGTTTTCAACAGAAAATGAAAGAAAAACAAGGAATAAGAATGCATATATATGATAAAGAATTCCAATTTATTGTATTTCAGTTTGACTGTGAGCCTTATTAGAATGACAAGGATAAACAATTAATGGGATACAAATAAGTTGAGGTCACTTTTGTTGCCCATGCCTTGGACATTTTAACCAGTTTATGTTTTAAAGACACTTTACCTAATTGGTGAGGCAGAATCAGGGACACAGAATTGGTTTGTGGTTCACCTCAATTTTATTAACAATATGTTCCTTATTAAACCACAATGGGAGCATTTCCCAAATTCCCACAATATTGACTCATCATCCAGCTCTATCTGTCTGAGAAAAAAGATAATTTCCAGAAAATCAACGTGTTTGAACTAGGCCGTCAGAATCTCCAACCTCTCCAGTGTAGGGTTGACTACACTTGCATGAAGGTGTGCCTGCCAGGTCAGTGCAGATCTTCTCCTGGGTCTTCTTGGGTTGCCTCATTGTTTTTTTTTAACAAGTCTTACAACGAGTCTTCACCAATTCTTTACTACACCTTCCCTGAGGGGTTGGTGTCCCGGTATGTGGAGGTTGCCTGAACTGCTGAGTGTTTTCACCAAAAGTAATGAAAAGATAAAGCATCTGAATGAGATTCATAACAAAGTAAATGAATCAATACTGTGTATTGAAGTAATAAATTTGTTCTGACTAAAATTATAGAGACATCTATTCAGGATGACAGGGAGTGGGTGCTGAATATTGAATGGCTATAAGACATTCAAGAAATGTAGGGAGATAATTAAAGATGGAGAGGTATAGCACTGTTAATCAAGGATAGCATTTGTGCAATAGTTAGACATGACCTTGGCTCAGGAGGTCAGAACAGGGAGTTGGTTTGCTTGGAAATGAGAAACAGTAGGAAAAAGAAATCATCAGTGAAGGTAGTTTACAGACCCCCAGAAAAGGAGCCACAATGTGGGACAAAGTAGACAAAAATAAATATTGAGTGTTTGTGATAAAGGGATGATTATAATCAGGGTGAATTTAATCTCCTTGAAAACTAGAAAAAACTAGATTGGCAGCCGTAGCCTGGAAGCAGAGTTCATAAATACTTTTGAGATAGTTTCTTAGAGCAGCATATTTTGGAAACAACCAGAGAGTACACTTATATTAGACTTGGCAATGTTTAATGTGACAGGATTAATTAATGACCTCAGAGTTAAGACACCCTAAGTAGCAGTGGCCACAATATGATTGAATCCATATTTGTATCCAGTTTGAAAGGGCGAAGATTGGGTCTAAGATAAGTATTTTAAATGTAAATAAGGACAGCTATGTGGGCATGAAAGCTGAGCTAGCTGAAGTGAGTTTGCATACTGGTCCATGTGGTAAATCACAATAGCAAACATTTAATGGGAAATTGCAGAATATTCAGGATAAATACCACCTGTGCCACTAGAGCCCACCACGTCCCTGACTTTAGGAAAGTAGAAGAAAAAGTTATGGAATAAAAATGATTCCAAATTGATGTCACCTTTCTTTCATGACATTTTAACAGTTCAACATTTCAGAGCTTAGCACATATGGCAGCAAAAGAGACAGCCACAAATGGCTCTTTATTTCTGTCATCACTGACCAGATGCATCCCAGTTTTCACAGATACATCTTTTGGAGATCAATAACTTGGTTCTTACTTTCTTTGTCAAATATTCCCAGTGACAATGTCACTGCAATGTGAAGTTGATAATCTTATACTTGATGGAGTCTGTAGGTTTCTCTAATCTGAATTTCACTCATCAGGTATGCTTTCACCAAATTACAGTCTTAAAATTGAAGTTAAATGAAATTTTAAAATATGCTGTTTATTTGTTATTTCTCATCTTAGGGTTCAATTGATTCCAATTTATAGTTCCTTCTTCTCTCTGACTTTTTAAATCAGATATAATCTCAGGTGTCAAAATTAAAAAGATATGTTCACTTCATTTAAGTTTTTTTTAATGGCGCACATTCATTTTGTATCTTCACTTTGGGCTGGATCTTACCTGGTGAGGAGCTGGGAAAGCTGGCAAAGTGGTATGGGATAGCACACTGGTCACTTCCCTTGTGCCAGATCAGCTTGTACGTTAGCACAAAGTTTGCTTGCTGGTACACAAGAGACCAGATAAAGGCCTCGCTATGCCTCCATTGGCAGTTCCTTACTGTGAAGCACTGCAATCTTGTCAGCTGAACTGAGGAGCCCCTTCGGTGGGATTTCTTTTGACTGGAGACTCCATTCCCCTTTGAAACATGGGGTGGCCCTTCCAAAGATTTCAAATCTCTCCATGGCTTTACCCTTTTTGAACTCTGTAATCTCCTTCAGCCCCAGTGCACTCTGATAGATTTACGCTCTTCCAAGGTTGTCCTGTTGAGCACTGTTGTTTTTAACAGCTCCACCATTTGTGGCCATCTCTTCACTGCCAAGGTACTAAGGTCTGAAGTTCCTTCCCTATACCTGTAAATACATGTACCTCTCCTTTTCCTCTTTAGAAATAGGATTAGAATTAGATTTTATTGTCATGTGCATTCAAGTACTAAGTACATGAATACAGTGAAAAGTATACAATGTCACCATTCTCAATTCCATCTTAGGTAGAAACGTACCTAGGTACAAAATCTTAGGTACAAAGAGAAAGATAAAGAAGTTAAAAGCTAAACATTACATTCCTTCTGAGTATTAAATAGAAAAATAAATAAGTCAGACATTCAATAGTACTATTTAAAGCCTACCTCTTAACTAAGCTTTTGGCCACATACCCTGTGTGGCACAGTGACAAGTATTTATTTTATAATGTTCCTGTGAAGTACCTTGAAGTGTTTTGCTATCTCTCCATCTCTTTCTCTCATCATTTTGGAAGACAGTGTCCAGGAAAAAGCAACTTGGAAACAACCATTCATCAAGAACTCAAAGATATTTACAGATTCTGATACCGCTGAGGGTACAAGTCAGCAATTAAATAATATGGTCTCACGTTAAGAATGCAATACCTCTTTAACCATGCAGCCTTTATTCTCCCTGTCCACACCAGACACTGTCCTTTTTAAACATATTAAATGTATTTTTGTAAATTTAAACTTGCATTTTGTTTTTACAGGTTTAGTACGTGATAAAATTCATCTCTCTTTCACTCAAGAAAACCTTGGCAATTGGCTACTTTAATTTCTAATGAACTATAGTGTAAATTCATTGAGTTTTTTGAGGAAATCACAAAGATAGTTGATGAGGGTAGGGCAGTAGATGTTGTCCATATGGACTTTACTAAAGCATTTGAGAAGGTCCCTCATGGTAGGCTGGTCCAGAAGATTAAGTCACTTTCAAAGTGAGTTGGTAAGTTGGATACAAAATTGGCTTGGTAGTAGAAGACAGAAGGTAGTTTTGGAGGGGTGTTTTTCTGACTGAAGGTGTGTGAAAAGTGGTGTTCTGCAAAAATCATCGCTGGAATCTCTGTTGTTTGTACTATACATAAATGATTTGCATGAAAACTTATGTGGTCTGATTAATAAATTTACAGATGACATGAAATTTGGTGGAGTTGTGGATTGTGAGGAAGGTTATCAAAGGATATATTAGCATATGGATCAGCCGGAAAGTTGGGCAGAGAAAGGGCAGAGATATCTTAGTTTGGATAAATGCAAGATGATGTATTTTGGGAGGGCAAATGCAAGAGAAAATTACATGGCATGACCCTTAGGATCATTAATACACTAAAGGGATCTTGGAGTGCAGGACCATCGCTCCCTGAAACCAGCAACAGAAGTGGGTAAGGTTGTAAGAAATGCATACAGCATGTTTGCCTTCATCGGTTGGGCACTGAATATGATAGTTGGCAAGTTACATTTAGCTACATAAAACTTTAGTTAGACGACATGTAGAACACTGTATGCAGTTCTGGTCACCACACCATTGGAAAGATGTGGGAGCCTTGGAGAGGGTACAAAAGAAGTTTACCAGGATGTTGCCTGGATTGGTGTGTATTAGCTATAAGGAGAGGTTGGACAAATTTGGATTGTTTTTGCTGGGGTGTCAGAGGCTGGGGGCTGATCTGACAGATCTGTATAAAATAATGGATAGGGTGGATAATCAGAGTTCCTTCCCCAGGTGCAATATCAAACACTAGGGGGCATAGGTTTAACAGAAGAGGGGGAAATGTTTAAGGGAGATGAATGAGGAATTTTTTTTCCCATAGAAGGTGGTAGGTGCCTGGACTGTGCTCTCAAAGGAGGTGGTGGAAGCAGATACGATAGAAATGTTTAAGAGGCATTTAGACAGACACATGAACAGGCAGGAAACAGGGATGGGATTAGTTTTGAATGGCATCGTAATCAGCATGGACATGATGGGCTGAAGGGCCTGTTTCTGTGCCTATGCTGTTCTATATTCTATTTTCTAACTGAAGTATGGTAGCTGCCTAAGAGAAAATAATTATATTTAGATTGATTTCTTCAGGGCATGTGGGGATCTCCTTCAAGACCCACATTTGTGACCTGACTCTAGATACCCTTGAGCTGAGTAGTTTGGCCATTTCAGCTGGCAGTTCAGAGTCAACCACATTTTTGTGGATCTGGGACAGACCAAGTAAAGATGGCGGATTTCCTCCCCTAAGGGTATTAGTGAACCAGATGGTTCACTAATTGATGCTGCTTGACGTTGACATATTGAAAATCATCTCAGAATTATAGATTTTGATTTGATTTATTATTGTCACATGTACCCAATACAGTGAAAAATTTGTTTTGTAGCATAGGCTGATCATACCATACACCGTGGGCGGCACGGTGGCACAGTGGTTAGCGCTGCTGCCTCACAGCGCCTGAGACCCGGGTTCAATTCCCGACTCAGGCGACTGACTGTGTGGAGTTTGCACGTTCTCCCCGTGTCTGCGTGCGTTTCCTCCGGGTGCTCCGGTTTCCTCCCACAGTCCAAAGATGTGCGGGTCAGGTGAATTGGCCATGCTAAATTGCCTGTACTGTTAGGTAAGGGGTATGGGTGGGTTGCGCTTCGGCGGGTCGGTGTGGACTTGTTGGGCCGAAGGGCCTGTTTCCACACTGTAAGTAATCTAAAATCTAAAAAAAAAGTATTAGGGTAATAGAACAGAGCGAGGAATACAATGTTACAGCTGCAGAGAAGCTGCACAAAGAGTAAGTGAACATTAAATGTAAAATTTGAGAGGTCCATTCAGAAGTCTAATAACAGGAGGAGAGAAGCTGTTTCGAATCTGTTGGCATGTGTGTTTACGCTTTTGTATCTTCTGCCCAACAGGAGAGGGTGGAAGAGATTATAACCTGGGTGGGAGGGTCTGCGATTACGTTGGCTGCCTTCCTGAGACAGCGAGAAGTATAGATGGAGTTAGTGGATGGAAGTTTGGATTGCACGATGGACTAGGCACGTGTTTATCACTCTGTAGTTTCCTGGGCAGAGCACTTGTCATACGAAGCCATGATGCATCCAATAGAATGCTTTCTATGGCACATCTATAAAAATTGGTAGAGTCTTTCTGGACATGCTGAATTTCCTAAGCTTCCTGAGGACATAGTAGTGTTGTTATGCTTTATTGACTTTTTTTGATAATTGAATATAAATTATACCAGCTGCTATGGTAGGATTTGAATATGTGCGCTATTAGGTAGGACCTCTGGGTTAGAACCTCAGTAACATTGCCGTTACACACAGTCGCTATTTGCTGCAACTGACCAAGAATGAGTTAAAAAGAGAGGAGTGATTCCCCCTCGTCACATAATCACAACAAATGTTACAAAGAATTACAAATGTGACATTTTTGGAACATCTAACAATTAATTGCTGATGACTGAAACTCCATCCTTGAGTATGGTGAACTTCAATAAGGTCACCTATTATTCTTCTAAACTTTGGAGAATATGTTCAATATACAAAATAAAGTACACATGTTGCTGTGTACAGTGTCCTATCTATCATACAACTATACCAATCTCACAGCATTCAATACCTTTAGTGAAGCACGTAGTGAAATGTTATTTTTGCAATGCGAGTAGTGTAACTCATTTATGGACATTTGAATATTTGCATATAAACCTGTATCTACCCCTTCCTGAATTTGCTGATCCATTGACACTTCAACAGCAAAATATAATCATAGGCTTTTTTTTAATTTTAAACAAATCAAATGGCCAACTATACTCAGTGACACTACTTTTACAAGTCTTGTTTTACACACAATCCGTGTAGCTAGACCTTTCTTTGTAATAAATATACACTGTGCAATATGGTTATTCTCTGCAGAGTTCTGAGAAAATACTACGTTAATTATACAGAGCTACTCTCTCAACTATCATTTTTATTTGTATTGGGCTGTTGTAATCAGTGCAAAGGGGCACCACAAGCAATTGTATGCAATAGATATCTGAACGCTGCAGAGCTTTTCTATAAAAATGCAAACTGTGTGAAGCTAATGTGCTCTGTAAGATTGATTTGTTTTATGTGATTTCAGAGCCCCGGTGTCTTTTTATATCTGATCATAGAATGTTATTTTCCAATAGCTATTCTCCATGGAATTGCAACGAGCAGGTATTTTAAAGTGTTTATGAGGGCTGGGATAGCTTACAGGTGACTGAATTATAGCAGTCATTTCACAGTCCTGGAGCAGTCATAATTCACAAAGCCATAAATGTGAATGAGATGTACAGAGAAATATCATTCCTGACTTCCCCTCCAAATCATTGAATAGTGGCACATCTCTGTCGATTTAATTCTTACGTTGCTTCCGGTATGCGTTTGTTATCCACTTTTATAAAAAGCTGATAATCAGCTTTTTAATCTTTATTTCTTTTTAGCATCATTGACTACCAACAACTATAGCAGTAATAGCTCTCGATTAGTAATCCATAAACCCAGGCAATGTTTTGGGGACATGGTTTGAATACCACCATAGTAGTTGCTGAAGTTTAGATTCAATAAAAATGTGGAATACAAAGCTAGTTTAATGGGACCATGTTACGACAGTTGACTATTGTTAAAAGCGCATCTGGTTCAATCGAGTCCTTTAGGGAAGAAAATCTATCAATAGCTGGTCTGGTTTATATGTGACTCCAGATCCATGGCAATGTGGTTGACTCCCAACTGCCCTCTGGGAAATATGTGGTGACCCAGCAAGTGATGCCCATACCCTGTGATTAAATAAAGTTATATTTTATGACCAGTCTCTGGGTGAGGTTCCTCAAGTTATTATGGTTCCACACAGGATATCCCAAATTGTAAGCCCCAGGTGGGGAGGAATGAACTACCTCCTGTTCTTTATTCACCCATTCCCTCAGTTGGTCACAATAAGGTAAAGTTGGGAAGGAACCCATCCCTTATGCCTTTCGCTTGGACCAAATGAATTAATGTTTTAAAAGGACAAATTTAACCAGGATTTCTTGGGTTAATAAAATAATGAGTTTATTAATTACTAAAAACATGAAGAAATAATGACATAATGTACATACAGATTGAAAATGAGTAGTGAGATCAAACAAAGTTAAGAGGCATACAGATCAGGCTCTCTGAATGGCTCATGAAAAGATTGTTGAACACCTGTTTTTGGGAACCTTGGCATTCCAGGTTAGTTGAAATCCTTTTGTCCTGTTTCCTTTTGACTGTGACAGGTTGGTGGCAGCTCATTAACACACCTTCTTCCACTAACACACACAGACCAAGGTTGAACTGGCTTTAATTCCTGTTTTTGCATATTCTTGCAAAGGAAAGATATAAAGCACTCACCCAAACTGTGGTATTTTCTTCCACCATGTCCCAATATCTGAGAATATCTCCCAAGAGATTATTGTTTAATATATAGTGCATTTCTCTCTTTTAGGTTCATCCATTTGAAATTTCTTTGACACTACATTAGGTGTGTTATTCAGCTTCTGAACTGTTATCTACAGTCACCTTTTGGCTGTATATTCTTTACTTGAAAATTAAAAATTGCAATTAAAATTCTGTAAGTACTTAGAACTTTCTGCTTTTTAAAAAATAGTTCATGGAATATGGACATTGCTGGTTGGGCTGGTATTTATTGCCATCTCCAGTTGCCCTGGAGAAGGTGATGGTGAGCTATGTTCTTGAACTGCTGCCGTCTATTTGCTGTAGGTAGACCCATAGTGTCCTTAGGGAGAGCAATCCAGAATTTTGACTAGCAACACTGAAAGAACACTGACATACTTCCAAGTCAGGAGTCAATTGTCATGACAATATATCTCCATCACCTTAATAAAATGTGACCATGGACTTCACAGAAACAAAATAAATCAAGATTTGACATGCAGCCTTATAAGGATATAATATGGAAAATGACTAAAACCTCAGCAAAGAGATACATTTTAAAGAACTTCTTAAAGATGGAATGACAGTTAGGGAACTGGAGAAGTTCAAGGATGGAATTCCAGAGTTTATGCCTATGATAGCAGAAAGGTTGACTGATTAAAATCGAGAAACTTCTAAATGACAGAATAACATGAACACGATACCTGAGGGCAATGGGGCTGAAGAACATTGTAGAGAAAGGAAGGGGTGAAGTCATGGAAGGGTTTCAAAAACTCATGGTTGAACTTTTTAAAGTAGAGGTGTTGGCTTAACCAGAAGTCAGTGTAGATCAGCATGTGTGGGGCAAATGGGAATGCATAATTAGCAATTGGGACACAGCAACAGAGTTTTGATGATCTCAAGTTTTCATAAGAGACTAGTAGGGTTTGCACTGGAATGGTCACACTTACAATTAACATAGACATTATTGAGGACTTCAGCAACATGTTTCAATTGTTGTGGTTCTGCTCGCCGAGCTGGAAGTTTTTGCTGCAAACGTTTCGTTCCCTGGCTAGGGAACATCATCAGTGCTGTTGGAGCCTCATGTGAAGCTTCACACGAGGCTCCAACAGCACTGATGATGTTCCCTAGCCAGGGAACGAAACGTTTGCAGCAAAAACTTCCAGCTCGGCGAGCAGAACCACAACAACGGATACCCGAGCTACAAATCTTCAATCAGATTTTAAACATGTTTCAAGCTGATTAATACAAATAAGTAATAGACCCATGAATGGTGGATGTAATTGATTAACACTGGAGTGCCACCATAGCACTAAACCTGTGGGAATTACATACTGATCATGTTGAACCTAAACAATGGCAGTTCCAATTAAACTGATATCCTCACTCAAAGTAACTAGCTACACACTGGGATCAAGACTATTCAACCATTTTCAAAGTATCTGAAATGATTTGTAACATTTTTATGCTCTTGGCAAAGACTACAGGAGGGAGGAATGATTGGAATTTAAGAAGGAAAATGCAACTTGGAAGCACAGAGTAGAGCTTGGGTCAAATGAGGAGTGACAGTGTTGCTGGTGCCACATTTTACAACTGACAAAGTGAGGGAAGCAAAGAGAATCATTCTCTTTGGACTAATTTAAGGCTCTAATACATTGACAGATATTTTGGCAGATGGTTGCAGCAACATCTGCTGATCTCCCAAAAATGCTTTTGTTTAAATTTTGCATCACCTCATGGGATTGTGGCATAAATTATTTGTTCAGCACCAGAGTCCCCTTCCCTGATGCTAACCAGTCAAAAAAAACTATTAACTTCCTCTGATTGTTCTTGCCAGTTTTCTTTTGGGCGATCCTGCAAACCCCTTTCAGTGCAGGAGTTTCTGAACAACGCAGTGCAGAGAATCTGGGCAAAAGCCATGACCTCGTTTTACAGCATTAGCTGCTGCACTCTGGCAGTAACATTGTAAATGTCCCAAAACCTCTTAGTGTGTTAGTGTGATTGAATGGGTGGATGGGTATTTGGGTGGATTGGGTGAAGTAAGTGTGTAAATTGGCAATGTGGGTGAGGTAAGTATTAATGCAGCCCAGCTTATATTTAATAGAGCAAATTCACTTAACCAGGCAGTGATATTAGGATTAGAGTTCCTGGATATCTATCCAGCTCTCCCACAATTCATATCTGAAACCCTTCCAAACAGGATATTACCCCTTTCACAGCAGCAAAGTGGCCTTCACTAAAGTCACAAATAACGTTGTTTGTGAATGTGATCACATTGTATTATTTCTCCTCAATCTTCTTGACTTTTCCATTTAAAAACACCATCCTCCTTCAGCGTCCCCTTGCTCCTTGAGACAACCTATGTTTTGTTCCGCTTTTAAAATCCAACCTGGCAACCTTGGCTTTGTTTTGTTTTGTGTGTTAATAAGAGAATGAGATAAGAGAACACACACACACACACCCCCTATCATTCTGGGTGCAAACAGTGTTGAATTAAATGAGGCCTAAATGCTGGATTTCTGGGCTGCCACATTCAGCGAGTTAGAAAATTAACCAAAATCTGGAGGTTTTGCACAGAGTGTGAATCAGCTTCATTACATCAATTAATTTGGAATTGGTCCCTTAACAATCTGTTGACTCTTTAAATGTGTTCCTCTTGAAGCAGCTGTCATTGGGATTTCCTGCTCTTTATTTGAAAGTCTGATTGACTTTTATATTGTACTTTAAGCTTCATGGCTCTCCCATGGCTGTCTTCGACAGCAGCCCACCTATTAACAGCAACCCAGAGTACTCAGTGCAAGCATCGAATTGGATTCCAATGGCAGCTGCATTTAGATGAGAAAGGGACCTGTGTGGAGAGGGACCTGAACAGCTGGCATCCATTTTGCTACATCCCTGGAGCTGAGTCCTGAAACCGAGAAACACTCAAAGATGGTTTGAAGACATTTGCTTTCCCCAAGTACACTTCAGAAGAGATTAATTTTGAGTCTGACCTGTGCACGACATCCACCACAGGGACAACCCTGACCCTGGCTGTGACTATTACTACTGTTTCAAATAGGTACGTGACTTGGACCCCTATCCCACCACAAGTGACATTTGCCGCTGTCACTCTTCAGTCCACTGATGCAGAAGACAAGTGAAAGCAAGACGTACTGTTTGCCAAGAGAAGCATTTTCATCGCTTTCCCAATGGAAAGGGGAAACAACATCAACTGCAGCACATTTACCAGCTGACAGGATTTCCAAAAGTATAGGGTCAACTTAACAGTACATGTGCAGCCTTTGGGAATCTCAGTAAAAGTCTCACTGGAATTGAAAATCTTCGCACTCTATTAATGTGCAGCTGGTGTTCAAGCACAGAAACAGAATAATACAAATAAACACACAGTATTGCAGGAGCAATTCTGTAACCATGCAGCTATTATTTGATGCAGTGGGCAGAGTGAATAGGTGGCTGCTAGGGGACTAAGAATATCACTAGCAACCTCAGGAGGTGACTCTTTCAACTGTCAAGGATGCAGATATTATGAAGCTCGAGAGTGCATGTAAATTATGGTAGAATATAGAATATAGAAGGGTGGTATAGTGGCTTAGTGGTTAGCACTGCTGCCTCACAGCACTAGGGACTGGGTTCAACCCCACCTTCGGGCAACTGTCTGTGTGGAGTTGCACATTTTCCGTGGTTGCGTAAGTTTTCTCTGGCTGTTCTGGTTTCCTCACACAGTCCAAAGATGTGCAGGTTAGGTGGATTGACCATGCTAAATTGCCCATTATGTCCAGTGAGGTGCAGTTTAGGTGATTTAACCATGGGAAATGTGGTGTTACAGGGATAGGGTAGGGGTTTGGATCTGGTTGGTGTGGAGTCAATGGGCTGAATGGCTGAATCATAGAGATTTTATGATTCTATAGAATTGGTAATTTATTGAACACAGATTCTGCTGTTTGCTCACATTAGACCCAGTATTAATGTGAAGGTAGTTTGCAACAAAGATGGATGGAGACGATAGGGGAACAGTCCATGTGCAATACCTGAGTGTACGTGAGTTGAATTCTCTCATTTGAAATAGATTGAAACATTAGATATTTCCTTGTGATTGTTATGTTTCCAGGCTGCACCATGGCCAATTCAAAGTCACTATTTAAAAGATCAAACCAGTACTTTGAGGAGTTATAAGGTGTTTGAGATAAATATAGAGGGAGAAAGGGTGTCACTAGAATTCAGTGAAACCAGTCAGGGCTTATTTTAGGATGCAGTGAGGAACTAAATGGACTTACCTTTTCTAAGAAATGGCTGGAAGAAAGCTGGATCTGTCATCAAAAAGACAGGGTTGAAGCTGGCCATGAGACTGAGTAACATGAACACTGTGCCCAGTCTTACAATTAGTGCAGGAGGTGTTTTAAAGATCGAACAAGGGCTCACAAATAGACAGATTTGCTCAACCACCACCTCCAACTCCCATGCGATTCTGTGATGCTCCCCTATTACATCATTCCTCACATATCTGAAGCTTCTGGATTTAATGTTCTTCACTTTCAATGTATTTTCTCATCTCACCCTTTGGTCACCCACCAGTGCCAATGATTCCGTCCTGATGAAATTTAATACATCTGTCTGATAGTCATTTTCACTGAATAAACTGAACTCAGTGGGTGAATAGATGTCCCATAGTAAGACACTGGTCTTTTGCCCCTTTGAAGGGGAACAGCATGAAAAGCAAGGTCAAAGGATAGTGCTGGAGCTTTCCAATCACAAATTGTGTAGCTTGTTGTTGTAGAGGAGGAGGCCACGTGAAGTAAGTCACATGTCTGTTCTGAACTGTTCTGAAGAAGGGTCACTAGACTCAAAAGGATGATTCTGCTTTCTCTCCACAGACCTGCTGAGTTTCTCCTGAAATTTCTCTTTCTGTTTGCTAATGGTTTTATAGGTTTCCAACAGAAGGTTTTAAGAAACCATATAATAACCAGTTCAATGTACAGGTTTTAAACTTATGAATAATTATTTTGCAATTCATTCTGAAAATTTGCCATGTGTGTCATGTTGTCATGGAGATAAGCTATAGGGGTGAAGAATCTGTTTCTTGTTGACCATATCTCTGCTGTGTTTTGCAGACTGGGCATCAATCTTAGTCAGGAGCAGTTGGATGAAGGCAGAGAAATAATCTATCAGGAGCTGTGGACAATGACCAGTGAGCCATCAGAAATCATTACACAAGGACGTGGGAGATGGTCAGGTCAGGGATATTCAAATCGATGAAGTGTTGAAACGGGGTTGGGAGAATGCACTTAGCCAAATGCTAGTGGAAGAATCTCAAAAGAAAAACTCCTCACTTCATCAGATAAATAAGAAAACTTGGAAAAAATTCCTGGTAACTTAGACACATTGATTTGGTTCTGAGAGAATTGAATGAAAATTCAAAAAATTAACATTAAAAGGGATTATCAAACTGAAGGATAAATGGGAAGTGGGTCTTTCAGCACTTTAGCTTTGAAATATAAGTGCTTTTGCAATACAGTATTCAAATGAGTGTGCTTGTACATTTTCTTTTTTCAGTAAAAGCATTTTTTCCTTTAAAATGTGAAGTCTTGTTATATTAATAGCTGGGATTTGGATTTCTTTCTAAAAGTCATCAATCTCTACATAGTTCATAATATCTTATAAATAATTGAATTATGAAATGCCTGAACGTGGTAATTATCAAGATTGTTATTTTGTGTGTTTATCTTTCATGGCACCCACAAAAAGCAAGAAAGTGCACAAGGATATTTCCCAGCTGGTTGTAATGGAACATATAGTCAGGTACTAATATACATACTTCAAACTTCCTTAGTCCAGTTAGAGAGTTACAATAGTTTGGTGTTCAACTGGGGGTTGCTCATAATCAGCATTAGCTGATGACTGATGGCAGTGATAGCTGGAGAAAGTTGGTGTTAGTGATCACATTGTTTCCAAGTTTTTCCTAACTGAACACGAATGTTAAACTCGAGGGTTAACACTGGGAAGGGCAATGATAAAGACACAGGAACTAATTATAATATACTGACAGATGTACCTCACCCACTCCATGTAAAAGTGGAGACCATACAGTTTTCCAATTTGAACAAAAATGGATTGGGACTGTAGGTTATGGTCAAAACGTCTGTCATGGAGAGGATGGCTCCCTCCATGGAGCGTCAAGTGTAACTCTCAGATGAGTCTGTTCATTTTATGAACACAGTCTGGCAAAAGATATTTCTCACTGTTAAACAGAACAAAAGATATCTTATTCATGACCTCACAGTGCATCAATAGTTTTGACGATACATTGCTGTCCATCAGACAAGTGCAGTGCTCTAGTTCCAGGAGAGGGATGGAAGTGAAAGAGGATATAAAAAGGAATTCTGCACAAAGCCCTCCTACTTGTCAGCATTGCCCAATCATGAGCCAACATGCTGCCTTGTTTCCAATGGTGGAATCTGCATCTCATGGAGAAGTAGAAATGTTTTTAATCTCCTGTTGATCCAAAATCCAAAAGATTAAGACCAAATGTATCTCAGCAATTAGTGCAAGGATATGAGCAGGCTGCCTCTTCTCTATTGCAACTGATTGGGGTTTGTTTTTATTCATTAATGTGATGTGTGAGTATTGCTGCTTCAATCAGCATTTATTGCCCATTCCTTGCTGCCCTAGAGAAAGTGGTGGTGAACTTCCTTTTTGAACCGCTGCAGTCAATGGGCTCTAGTACAGTCACATGCTGTCAGGGAGGGAGTTCCAGAATTTTAACTCAGCAGCTGTGAAGAATGGTGATATAGATCCATGTCAGTTTTAAGGGAAATTAGCAAGTGTTTTTTCTATGTATCTACTGCCTTTGTCTTTCTCAGTGGTAAATATCACAAAACGCTATTGAAGTGTGTGCCTGAATTGCGAAGGTGTATCACATTGATGGTACATACTGTTGACACTGGGAGCCAGAGGTGAAAGTTGTCAATGATTAAGGCAGTGGATAGAATGCCAGTCAAAGGGGCTGCTTTGCTTTGGATGATGCTGAATATCTGGTGTATTATTAGAGCTGTTCTCATCAGGAAATTGGTTGTCTCACATTTCCTGGCATAAAAAGATCTAGGATATTGGACTGTTACAATATGAAAGTACCAAGATAGTACCAAGGGAATCAGGTATCATAACATCCCAACTCCTATACTTAATGCACTGGCCAATAAAGGCAAATGTACCAAACACCTTATTCACTATCCTGTCTACCTAGTTGGAAGAAATTTCAGCTGGTCCACTATGGAATGTCATACAAGAAGGGCAATTAATCAGAAAGAATCAGCTGTAAGATGAGTATTAACATCATGCATGTAGAAATGGATAAAGAAACGAACAAAAGTTTCACTTTAGGGAGAGGCATTGTCTTTTCTGTCCACCCCAAATGACAGATTAAATCTGAATTCAGTCATGTTTTATTTTCCTTGTAATGGCCCTTGGGAAATTCACCAGTTGCTCGTATCATTCAGAGTATTATGAAAACAGCTTGGCAGTTGTTCACACAGCCTCAAGATCATTATTGACTAATAAACATCCATAAAAATATCATCACATAATACAATATAGATTTATTGTTGAGGGATCCCATATGTGAAGAAGCTCAAATCTACATCAACAAAATTCCTAAATAAAGCCAAGAATTGCAGAATATGGAAAATGCTGAACCCCTCGTGAACCATGCCATGACTGTGTTAAATCAAATCACGCAATGAAGGGTATAGGGAGAAATAAAATGTCAATTAAATGAGGAACAGCTTGGAATTAGAAATCTGGAAAGGCTTGAAGAGATATTTATTTAAGAATGGTATTCGAGAAAATTATGGATGTGAAAGGAAGTGAATAGATCAAAGGAAAACCTTTGACAGATAAAACAGAACAGATTCACAGGCGTCGTTCAAAGTTTTACAAATTATTGAAAAGCTTTAAAATTGGGAACCAGCAACAATAAAAGAACACAAAAATAGTTCACACTTGTAGGTGCTTTTCACAACCTCAGACACCCCTTCAAAATAAATCTCAATGAACTACTTTTGAGATGTCTCATTAGGAGAAAGAGGATAGCCACTATGAATTACTAAATTACGATGGTAATGTTGGCCTGGAGACAAAGCAACTCCTTCACTTTGTGTCTCAGGGCCTCACTTTAAAGGTATGTGTAAAAGACAGATACAACAACAGCACTCCATAAACATTAAACTGAACTGCCAGCCTAGATTATGTCTTCATATTTATTTAATGGGGTTGAAGGTTAATAAACTGAATTGAACTAAACTGAAAGGTTAGGAGATGATTGAAACAAGCTTGTTTTATATTTTCCAAGAATATCAACATACATTTTTTGAGATAAAGTATGGACATTTTTCAATGTGGATCCAAAGACAATGGAAAATGAACAGAAACTAAAAATATGGCAATTATCAATAATGGTTGCAGCTATGATGGAGATTTTTTCATTAATATCTAAAAGAGAAGTAAAATAATATCTTAAATAATAATGGAAAGGTCAAAGCCATTGATGATCACATTATCCTATGCATTCTCCTAATTTGAAAAACAGAAAAATAGGGCAAGCAGATAAAATTATTTGTTCTTGCATTACTTAATAAAATAAGAGTCAAAATGATTAATTGGGTTATCAGCAACAGAATACTCGATACATGTGTCAAGTGAAATGTAATAATATTTTCATGTTTTTGTAAGTCCATAGGTTTTTGACAACTGTATAAGTAAATGGGGTTTCAGTTAACTCACTGGCTGGATGTTGAAATGTATGATTCCAAATAACAGAGTGCAACACCACATTCCAGATGAGTTAGACTTAGGACCCGCTTTCTCAGGCTATTCATAGGACTTTGCCTGTTTTAGCAACTAATCACCAAAGGCCAGCCATCAGGCAGAGAACTCAAGAAGAATATTCTGACAATTGTGTAAACAAGTATTAAGCTGCTTCACTGGCATTACTTAAAACTGAACCATTCAGAACAGATTTCAGATTTAATATTCTGTTTTCGCTAATTTCATTCATCTCAGCTGAAGGAGCAATAGGGTGCTACAATTTGCCACAAGACCCCTGTGATGAAGAAGGGAAACCCCGTTAGGATTTTTTCTCCTGAGGGGTAACTGTTGCTTGTTGGAAACTATGGAATTCAGGCTATATGAATGCAACCATTGGACCAAAAGTGCTAACTAATAAAATGGAAGGCATTTGAATTTAAATGCTATGGATAAATGTTGAAATTGTGTTGGACAAGAATGACTAATGAGAGTCCTTGAAATAGCACAAGATAAATGATGAGATTACTGAGCAGAATAACAGACTGGGCTCATTGTCCAGCAATCCCAATGAGTTCCTGAAGCTGTTATGGCCTGGAAAGTTGATCCGATGTAATAGTTAAAACAAATTGTGGTGAATTGATGTGATGGAATGAGCAGGTCTGATCACCTGGCTGAGGGCATGCAGTATCGGGCACAGTTCAGAATGAAAAGCTCAGATAGAAGGTGACGGGGTTGGGGGTGGGGGTGGATGGTGGATGTGATAAAGCATATATTACAGCTATTCCAATCTATTAAAATGCATCTTTTTTAAATAGGTGATTCCTTTGTTCGAAGCTCAGGCCAAGGTCAGGATTTTGCAGGCTCAGAGCATGCACTGAGAGGCATGTCACCAGCAGTAAGGATTGTGGAACATCCTGGCTTCCCATTGGGCGAGTTGAGACTTTCAGTGTACCAGAGCTAGTTGAACACCGAGGGACTGCCTGGTATTTGTTGACAGTCTCCTTATGGGCTTGAAGTGATACACTAAAATTACCAAAGTTTACGTGTTACTATGATAAAGTATCATTTACATCCAGCTCTCAGTAAAAAAAAGTTCACAATTACTGCTGAGGGTGAATAAACAAGGCTTTAGAAAAGAATGGCATTGCAACAACAGATAGCTTTTGGAAATGCATGTCAGACCTACATTGGGTTAGATTTTTATTTTTCTAGGTGTCCTCATTAACTTTCAGCTGTACCCAATAAATCATTGGGTTCTTCAGACAATTAGAAGGCCAATCAATCAAGATCTCTAGCTTGGGGAAGTGTTTGTTTCCAACAAAACAAAAGCGAAAATTGAACCACCCTCCAGTGCTAATTGATATCATGTCAACAAGAAAGATACATTGACTGCCTATTAGGCTCTCTGTCACATTGGATTATCTGTGCGTAGGTAAAGCGAGTATAATGCTGAAGGGTTTACTTGCAAGCAATAGATAAAGAGCCAGTTTAGCTTTTTTAGTAAATAAAAAAGCTTTCCAATTTACACAGAAAGGGCAATTGTTAATCCAGGGTTAAATTCAGATTAATTAAGTTCTAAGCATGATCCACAATGCAAAGGGAAATCTTAAAACATTTTAGATCTATCAGGTTGCTACTGCATCATCCTGTCTGTCTGAAGCCAGGCTTCAGTTATCTGGCAAAATAACCAAATTAATCAGATTGATTTTCCATCTGTTTCCAGATATTTCAAATTATATTAGGAAGGGCTACATTTTAAAACTGAAAGGTGAAATATAATGAAAATAATCACCACAAGTTCCACAGAACTAAATATTATTTCAATATTGTTACCACCTGAGAGATAACTCAACAGAACTTTATATATTTAAGCCATTTCTCTCAACTTGTCTAAGAATCTTTTACCAGATATTTATTGTGATTATTTAGCCGAAGAGTTGCTGAGTGTTGATGACCAAGGAATGCGTTTGATTCAGTCGGCGATCTTACTGACAGCTGATTACACTGGAGCATTGGCTGGAACACAATTGGTATCTTGGTATCTTTTGGATTAGACAGAGTAAAATTGGCTAAGGTTGCCATTCCTAACAATCAGCACTGGAAACACATTAGGCAATGGCACAAATCAGCTCAGTCACAGATGTGATAGCCCTTACAGACAAACAGTCTTTCAGCATCGCTCAGCAATAATGTTGTTTCAGTATGGTAATGAAAAGTTGTTAACGCTTTTGGAATTTTCTTCTGTGCTGATAGAAGTACAGAAAACAAACCCAATATAGTTTTCTGTATAATTTTCCGACAGAAAACTGCATTTTATTTTAGGATCACACACGCTATTGCTATGCATACATTCCTTTTGTGTTTGGAGAAACATTAGATTAGATTAGCTTAGCTACAGTATGGAAACAGGCCCTTCGGCCCAACAAGTCCACACCGACCCCCTGAAGAACAATCCACCCAGGCCTATTCCCCCACATTTACCCCTGACTATGGGTAATTTAGCGCGGCCAGTTTACCTAACCTGCACATCTTTGGATTGTGGGAGGAAACTGGAACACCCAGAGGAAACTCACACAGACACAGGGAGAATGTGCAAACTCCATACAGGCAGTCACCCGAGGTGGGAATTGAACCCGGGTCCCTGGTGCTATGAGGCAGCAGAGCTAACCACTGAGACACTGTGCCGCCCCAGGAACAGAACGTCCAGCATGTCCAGAATTACTTTGTTCTTTTGAGTCAGCTTCTCCTGAAGTTCAGTTGACAGAAGTTGCAGAAAGTAATGTAGACAGCTCCTAGTTACATAGAGCTGTCCACATTGCTCTAGTAACAATTATAGTGTCACAGTCAGCTTGAACAGTGATACAGCAGATGAAAAATTATTCTGGCACCAAGGCTGGCTCTTTAGCCAATTTTAAATTATGAGATTGACTGTGCAGGTTAATCTATTATACATGCAGGCCAATTTATTAAACAGTTCAGTGCTTGAAACAGTGAAGTAGTTTATCTGTTAAGATGTTTGAATCCAGAAAGCACTGTGTGTGATTTGAGAGTGTGTATAACATGTTAAGGCTGTAACATCTGAAAGCAGTTGACAAGACAACAGGAACAATACCACGCCAGTATTTGTACCAACACCGTAGCTGTTGGTTCATGCACGGTTTCTCCCATTGCAGGCAAGTCTATGACTTTGCTCAAGGTTAGGCACACTCTGTGCATAAGAAATAGGCGCAGTTTGATCAAATTTCTTTGCATTTGACTTGTGATATTACAGAATTTAAACTTTAATATTTGTTTTAAAGTCCATTTGATTCTTAAAAAAATCATTCCAGTAATACAGACTTTGCTGGCTAGGCAAGCATTTATTGCCCATTCTTAATTGCCCTTGAGAAGGTTGTGGTGAACTGCTTTCTTGAACTATTGTGGACACTTACAATGTTGTTGGAGTGGGGGAGCAGGGGTGGGTGAGTAGAGTTCCGGGACTTTGGTGCAGAATCAGTGAAGGAATGGCAATACATTTCAACACCAGGATGGGGACTGGCTTGGCGTGGACCTTGCAAGTGGTGGTGTTCCCATGTATCTGCTACCCTTGTCCTCCTTGATGGCAGAGGTGCTATCTCAGGAGCCTTGGTAAACTTCTTATAGATCATCTTATAGATGGTTCACACTGCAGCTGTTGTGCTTGGATGGTGGAGGAAGTGAATGTTTGTGGATGCGGTGTCAATCAAGCGCTGCTTTATCCTGGATTGTGTCACGTTCCTTGAGCAGGGTTGAAGCTGCACTCATCCAGATAAGTGGAGAATATTCCAGCAAACTCCCGTCCTGTACCTTGGAGTCAGTGTGCATGTTTTGGGGTTCACGGTTTGTGTAAAGATTTGTAGCCAGGGTGTCAATTGCTGTAATTGTGGGTATGTTCACCGAGGTGGGAAGTTGATTTGGAGACATTTTGTCCCCTGTCTAGGTGACATTTTCAGTGCTTTGGAGCCTCCTGTAAAGCATTACTGTACTGTGTCTTCTGGAATTTATTTGGTTCTGTTCCTTCTGCTTCAGGTTGCCAGTTCCGGTTGTTTGTTGTAGTAGTCGGTACATTGGGTCCAGTTCAATACGCTTGTTGATAGAGTCTGTGGATGAGTGCCATGCCTCTAGAAATTCTTCGGTTGTCTTCTGTGTAGCTTGTCCTATGATCATTGCGTTGTCCCAGTCAAATTTGTGGTTCTTGTCATCTGTGTGTCAATCAAGGGATGACTGGTCGTGGTGTTTATTGGCTAGTTGATGTTCGTGGATGCAGATTGCTAGTTGTTTGCCTGTTTGTCCTATATAGTGTTTCATGCAGTCTTTGCATGGAATCCTGTCAATTACATTGGTCTTGGACATGATGGGTATCGGGTCTTTTGTCCTGGTGAGTTGTCTAAGCGTGGCTGTTGGTTTATGGGCTGTCATGAATCTCAGTGGGCGGAGAAGTCTAGTTGTCAGTTCCAAGGTGTTTTTTATCTAATGTAGCATGGCTAGTGTGTTGGGTCGTGGTGTGACCAGATTAGATTACCTACAGTGTGGAAACAGGCCCTTCAGGCCAACAAGTCCACACCGATGCGCAACCCACCCATACCCCTACATTTACCCCTTACCTAACACTATGGGCAATTTCCCATGGCCAATTCACCTGACCCGCACATCTTTGGACTGTGGGAGGAAACCGGAGCACCCGGAGGAAACCCACGCAGACACGGGGAGAATGTGCAAACTCCACACAGTCAGTCGCCTGAGTCGGGAATTGAACCCAGGTCTCTGGCGCTGTGAGGCAGCAGTGCTAACCACTGTGCCACCGTGCCGCCCTAACATGCAATGTTTGTCTGTTAGGCATCTGCAGATGAAGTTGCAGGGATATCCTTCTTGGTGAAGACTCTGTAGAGGTGTTCTTCTTCTCTTCACAGGTTACGAGTGCTGTAGTGGGTTGTAGCTCTTTTGAACAGGGTCCTAATGCAGGTTTTCTTGGGTGTATTTGAGTGGTTGCCGTTGTTGTTCAGGATCTGGTCCGTGTGTGGCTTTTCTGTACACTTTTGAGGTGAATTCAATGTTGTATGTTCTTTCTACCATCACATCCAGGATTGGGAGTTGATTGTTGGTTTCCTCCTCTATTGTAAATCAATCCCTGTGAGCAGGGTGTTGGTAATCTAGTGTGTGTTCTCAATTTCTGTTCTCTTAATAATTATAAAAGTGCTATCGATAGTGAGGAGAATTGTCTCAGGTTCCAGACTGATATTTATCAGCTGGTAAATTGGACAGATCAATTTACCAAAGTTTGGGTTCATGTGCAAGCCTAACATAATTTACAATATTCTATGCAAAGATTGCTCAAAACACTATACAGGACATACAGGTAGGCAACTAGCAATTTGCATCCACAAACACCAACTAGTTATGAAATACCACAACCAGTTGTCCCTAGTAGCCATACTCACAGATGACAAGGACCACAAATTCGACTGGGACAATGTGACGATCATAGGACAGCCAGAGAATTTGTAGAAGTATGGTACTCATCCATGGACTCCATCAACAAATTCATCGATCTAGACCCAGCCACTTCAATGAACTACCGGAACTGGCAACCAGAATCAGCATCAACAGAACCACATAAATTCCATAAGAATTAGTACAAAAGTGCTTCTCAGGAGGCTCCAAAGCACTGAAGATGTCATGTTGAGAGGGGGGGGGGCGGAACATCTGCAAATCAACTTCCCAGCTTGGAACAACTCTCATCGATTGTCGTAAAAGAAATGTAGTTTGCTAATTGGTTCTGATGAACATTCTTAGGGTCATAGAGTGCAGAAACAGGCCCTTTGACCCACCATGAGTCTGCTGACCAACAAACATCAAAGTACACATTGATCTGAACTTGCTCTATCACCTGTTGTGCCCTGGCATTTCAAATACTCATCTCGATGTTGCTAAAATTTTGCTAGAGTACCTGCCTCCTCCATCCCCATCTCAGGCAGCATGTTGCATATTTCTACCAGCTGTTGAGTGAAAAACATTTCCCTCAGATCTCTTCTAAATTGCTTGCTCCTCACCTTCATCTTACACCATCTAGTCTTAAATACATCTGCCATGGGGATGAGATTCTCACGATCTACTCATTGTCTGCTTTTCATAATTTCGATTCAGGTCTCCCCTCAGCCTCATCTGCTCTATGGAAAACAAGCCCAGCCAACCCAGTCTCTCCTCATAGCTGAGATTTTTCACTCCAGACAACATCCTGGTGAATATCCTCTGCACCATCTCCATAACAATCACGACCATCTGTTAGTGCTGTGGCCAGAGTTGTATATCGTATTTGATCTATGGCCTAACCCAATGTTTGTAACGTTGGAACAAGGCTTGCTTGCTCCTATATCCCACAACCTGGCTAATGAAGGCAAGCATCCCAACCTTCTTTACAAAATGACTACTTGTGCTGACACCTTCAGAGGTCTTTAGACTTGTACGCCAATGTCCCTTTTTCCCTCAGTACTCCCTAGCAACCTAACATTTAATGTGTATATATCCTTACCTTATTAGATATTCCAAAATGTATCATCTCGCACTTTCCCAGATTAAATTCCATCTGTCATTGGTCTGTCCAATTTACCAGCTAATAAATATCAGTCTGGAACCTGAGATCATTCTTCTCACAATCAATAGCACCACCAATCTGCAAACTTACTAATTATACCTCCCATATTCACATCCAAGTCATTAATGTACATAACAAACCTGTAGTAGACTGCTGGTCACAGACTTTCAATCACAAAATTAAACTTCCCCATCCCCCTTTGCCTCCTATTTCTAAGCCAAATTTGAATCCAGTTTGCCAACTTGCGTTGGATCCCTTTGGCTCTTACCTTTTGGAAGAACCTTGCTTTTGGGACCTTGTCAAAGGCCTTACTAAAGTTAATGTAAATCACATCAATTGCTCTACCCTCATCAATATAGCCACCTTTTCAAAAATCTCAAATAAATTAGTCAGACAAGATGTCCCTCTAAAAAAATCTGTGTTATCCCTGATCAATCCTTGCCTTTCCAAGTATTGATTCATTTTGTTCTTGAGAATAATTTTCCAATAATTTCCCTCCCACTGATGTCACACTAACTGGTCTACAATTACCTGGCCTATCCTTGCTACTTTCTTGAACAATGAAACCACATTAGTTAACCTCCAGTCATCTGGTACTTCACCTGTGGCCAGTGAGATAATAAATTTGGGACCCAGCAATCTCTTCCCTTGCCTCCCTCATCTTAAAACATTAACTCTGCTTTCCCCTCCCAGATACTGCCAGACCTACTGAGCTTCACCAGCCGTTTCTATTTTTGTTTCACCAATGTCCTTTAGGGAAGGAAATCTGCCATCCTTCCCTTGTCAGGCCTACGTGTGACTCCAGTTCCACAGCAAAATGGTCTGCAATGGCCGAACAAGCCACAAAATTGAAGAGTAATGAAGGATGGACAATATATGCTGGCCTTGCCAGCGATGGCCTGCATCTCTTACAAGAGAAAAGCAATGTCCAGAATAATGCTGATATTTCACTTGATTGCCTTAAGACCAAAAGAGGTAGGAGTGGAAGTGGACCATTCGACGAGCTCATGTCTGATCTGATAATCCTCAAGTCCACTTCCTGGAGAGAAATTTCCAGAAATATTTCCTAAATTTACTGAGGAGGATTTCTATTTATTTGAAGCATACAAAATTCTTGGAGTTAGCTACAATAAATGTGAAGAAAAACCAGGAAATCTAGAACATGGGGATAGGGGTTTGAGGATTGAGACAAAAAGAAATTCTGTCAATCAAAGAACTGCTAAAGTTTGGAATAATCTATGCCAGATAGTTGTGGATGCTGAGGGGTTGAATATATTTACATTGGAGGACGATAGATCGGACCATGCAAGGGGAATTAAATTAAATGATGTGGGGACATTGTAAGAAAGTGGATTTGAGGTAGAAGGTCAGCCATGATTTTGCTGAAATGACCAAATGACTTGCTACAGCTTCTATTTATTATGTAAAACTCATTCAAGAGTTAAAAATGAGAAAATGCAATTATCGTGAAACTATCTAATTAAGGAAGATAATTGAAGTTCAATGGTTTAGACAGTGCTTTAACTGTAAATGAAAAATCAAGCTTTTTTCAAATGATTTCTGAAGCTTTACCATGCCTGTGTAATCACTCATGGAATAATTTTGAAGTACTATTCAAAGATGTTTTATGGGAGATATGTATCAAGCATGAAACCCTCCTAAATCAGAGAAAAAAAAGCTTTTATTTCATGAGGCAAAATGAAGTTTGTAACTTATTCCAGTGAAATGCAAATTGGAAATGAGCCAGCTACTATGAAACTAAAAACATTTCACTTGAGAAAATGCCAAGCTCTGATAAAAGACATGGCATTGAAACTGTATTTCGTAACTTCACAAAGACAATGGGTGGACAATTATCACGTCAGCTGCCAAATGACTGGCTCGAAGGTCGGGAGCATCCCTGCTTTAGTTACATGTGACACTCCTGGCACATTTCATGGGGGCCTGCAAACTAATTATGGTTCCCATCACTTGAAAGGATGGCCCTGAGGGGCTGTCAGCCAGTTAGCAGGGCGCGCCTCCATGGGCTACAGTGTGCCCAAAAAAGAGAGCCCCTTTCAAACTCATACAAAGGCCACCAGAATTCATCAGGCTATTTCCCTGTAAGGTGAAAGTCCCAGCAGCCATTAGTAAAATGCCAATGATGGAAGGACAAAGTCCTTAACTGGACTCCAAAGCAGATCAATTAACTTCAGGTCAGGACAGCAATCCTCCGCCTTTGCCACTGGTAAAATAGCACGATGGCAGGAATGAGCAGTCTAGCATTCCCTTTGTCATTTTACAGCCACCCAGAGACCTGGCAAAATTGGCAACGAAACAAACGTTAGGAAGATCATTTGTGTATAGTATATAAAGAAGTAGGACAAGGTCAGAATTCTGAGGGACAACAATGGATGAAGGTTGTAGGGCAGATTCATAACTATAAAGTAAAGCTTTTGAAATTAATTGGAGTGATAGATCTCCAATATCCAGTTGTAACCACTAGAACAATGTGATTGTAATTTTACAGGTTCTGCTTAAAACTATCATTTATTATCTTAAATATTGCCTCATTGAATTGAAATGGCTAAGGGACGAGTATACTCGGTCAGACTAGTAGAAATTGTATTACAAACGTGTTTCACAATAAATTATTGCTTCTGTCTCATTTACATTTTGTCACCTAGACCTGTTTGTCATGGAACATTCAACCTTGGGGTTTTCAGTAATTTAATACAAACTGCAGAATCAAATGATAAATTGGGCCTGTTCAAGCTGTTCTGCACAATCAGCCCACCAATTTACAAGGCCATTTTGTGAATCACCAATGGAACTTAGAATCTACGGGTTATGAAAATAAGATTGTAGGTGGGAGTTGTTTGGCACAAAGTGGTAGCCGATTTCCTCATACCCCTCATCAACAGAATTATTTCACTTAAATAAATAATGCAGTCAAACTTTTCCAAAGTGATATTCTCTGTGGAAGATAATAAAACTATACAAATTTACATGTTGTTCGTTTACATCAGAAAATGTATTTAGTCATTATCTTAGCCTACAAAGGTACTATATTAATGGATTTTCAGAATAAGGTTTATCGGGACACTGATCACTTAAAACACAATTATATCATTATCATGATAATTACTCAAAATGCAAATAATCCCACTTTTGTGAACTGTAATTAATAAAGTTCACATATCCTGCTTTTGCAAATTTCATGCTTATCAGGGTGAGGGATATTAGGTCTGGAAACAATGTTTGTAAACTTTCTAGTTCAGCAACAGAGATGGTTAAGGTTGGGCATCACTTAGAGCTCACTTCACAATTTGTTATTGCTAATTTTAAAAAAAAGCATCCTTCATTGCATCTAGCGGGGTTTTAGACAAGGATTTTTATTGCCATATTTGTGTGAGATTGTCTTATTAGTTGCCAGCTACATTATAGATACTTGTTCATTGAAACCAGGCAAATTAATTTCATGGATGCTTAAACACCCATTAGGGCGAAGGTACATCCCTTTCATGAGTCTTAGCTGGTTTTGAGTCCAGTTCTCAGCAGGGCAATGAAAATATTTAGAGCGTTAAGTGGCTTCCCATAAATGAATTAATTCAGTCATACATGATTTTTCATTTTTGAGATCTAGCTGACTATTAATTCTCTCATTGTAGAGATGAGTGAACATGTCAGAGAGCATGAAACCATGGAACAAGTACTGTACTGTTCACTTGGTTTATAAAACTTGCAAGTTCCACAAATTGTACACAAATCTGCTTAATCTCCTATAAGAACATTCTGCCATTTTCTCTTTGTCCCTTTGTTTTAAATAAAATCAAATGAAACTTTATAATTGCACTTATATGAATGAATATCACTTCGTCAAATACTAAAAAGGCAAGAGATTTTCCTTTTGCTTATGCATTAGACTCAGCTGACTGTTTCAAGGTGTAGGAGTTCGAAATGCAGGTCTGTTTAAAATTTAGACAGATCAGCTCCAGACGGTTTTTTTTAGAATTGCTACAGTGTAGAAACAGGCCCTTCAAGTCCACACCGACCCTCTGAATAATAACCCACCCAGACCCATTCCCTGTATTTACCCCTGACTAATGTACCTAACCTACACATGTCTGAACACTATGGGCAATTAAGCATGACTAATTCACCTAACCTGCATGACATTGGATTGTGGGAGGAAACCCACACAGATGTGTGGAGAATGAGCAAACTGCACACAGTCACCCAAGATTGGAATCGAACCCAGGTCTCTGGCACCATGAGGCAGCAATGCTAAGTACTGAGCCACCATGCTGCCCCACTTGTCTGAGAGCAAGTGATGCTCACTAGACGTTTGCAGTTAACAGCTGCAGATAAAAGGACTCTTATGGCACAATGGCATGGTATTGCTATCTTTAGAACAGGAGGCCTGGATTCAAATCCCAGAGTTGTTTAATAACATCTGTGAACAGGATGATAAGAGCTGAGTTCTGAGCATCTCTTAATTTAGCTCCCTTTCTCTCTTCCTACCCTCCTCTATTTTTGTTACTATTTTACTTCCAATAAAAGTTTGTAAATTTGTTGGTAGATCTATTAAAAAGAAAGCTGAGGTCTGGGCAATGCAGGAGCTGGAGCATATTATTTCCCTCAGCAATACCATTTTGACTCTGTCTCCTCCTTTGTTTCCTCCGTTTTATTGGTTTCGGTTTGAGTCACGCCATTTGTAATTTATTTATTGGATCTTTGGGAAATTTGGAGATGGGTTGTTTCAATGAAAAAAGGAGCAGATCCCTTCTCAGTAGGGTATGGGTTTCTGGACAGTCAAAATGTTCACAGCGGATAGGAGGAAGCCTACGTTTGTACTATGCCATAGACTTATACCAAAACCTTTCTAAATCTCTGAAAGTGGTTGTTTAACTCATCAATTGGACAATGTTGTATAAAACAAAATTGTCGCTTCTGAGAGACACAGCAAAGGGAAGGGGATTTTCTGGGCAGTCCTGCTGAGAGCATCTCTTTACCCTTGCTGCCAACCCCTCCTCCCTGTGACCACTATAGCATAACCCATACTCTCACCATCACTTAACTGACTCACAGCTTTGGGAGGGTTTAGAACCAGCAGCAGCCATCACTCCCTGGTGGCATGGCCTGTAAGTTAGAATTGCTGGCTTCTACTTTTCCATCAATTCTCAGCTGGCAGTACTTCAGAGCTGCCCAATTCAAGTGCACGATTGATGCTTGATTTGAATAGCATTCCCCAAAAGGACGTGATGCAGATCTCTTGCCAGCTTTCCAGCCAGTGGGCACAATCCTGTTATTGCCATTAAACATTGCCCTGGGTCTCTATAGCAATGTATACTTCAATTTTCTATATAGTATTTTTGAGTTCATCTTAATCCCCATGGAACCTCGTTCAGTAATTGGTTCAAAAAGAAAATTAGTATGTTGTATGGGGAGTTCTGTCACATCTCATAGTATAAAAAGATCTTACATTGTTAATATCTCTTGATCGTAGAATTGCAGGATTGCTATGGTGCACAAAGTGGCCATTCAGCCCATCAGGACTGCACCAGCTCTCCAACAAGCATTATGACTTAGTGCCATTACCCTACCTTTTCTGACAAGTGTTTTTTTTTTAAAAACAACATCTTCCTTTGATCCAACCCATCCATGCCGACCAGATATTCTAAACTGAACCAATCTCATTTGTCAGCATTTGGCCCACATCCCTCTAAACCTTCCTATTAATGTACTCTTCCAGATGTCTCTCAAATGTTATAATTGTATCTGCCTCCACGACTTCCTCTAGCAGCTCATTCAATACAAACACCACCCTCTGCATGAACAAGTTACCCCTCTGGTCCCTTTTAATATTTTCCCTTCTCACCTTAAACTTATGCCCTCCAGTTTTTGACTTCCCTACCCTGGGAAAAAGACCTCGGCTGTTCACTCTATCTATGCCCCTCATGGTTTTATAAACCTCTATAAGATCATCCCTCAGTCTCCAATGCTCCAGGGAAAATCATCTCAGCTTATTTAGCCTCTCCATATAGCTCAAACTCTCCAACTCTGGTAACATCCTTATAAATCTTTTCTGCACCCTCTCAAGTTTAACAACATTCTTCCCATAGCAGGGTGACCAGAATTGAACGCAGCATTCCAAAAGCGACTTAACCCCTAATGTTCTGGACAGCCGCAAATGGCCTCCTAACTCCTATACTCAATGCACTGACCAATAAAGGCAAGGTCTGCCAAATGCCTTCTTCACCACCCTGTCTACCTGGGAGTCCACTTCAAGGAACTATGCACTTGCATCTCTAAGTCCCTTTGTTTGTCAACACTTCCCAGGACCCTACCATTAATTGTGTAAGTCCTGTCCTGGTTTGCCTTTCCAAAATGCAACACCTCACATTTATCTAAATTAAGTTCCATCTGCCACGCCTAGATCCATTGCTCTATCTGATCAAGGCGTATTGTATTCAGAGATAACCTTCTTCACTGCCCACTACACCACCTATTTTGGGTGTCATCTGCAAACCCTTACCTTCTATATTCACATACAAATCATTTGCATAAATGATGAAAAGCAGTGGATCCAGCACCAACCCTGTGGCACACCGCCGGTCACTGGCTTCCAGTCAGAAAAGCAACCCTCTACAGCCATCTGCTGTCTCCTACCTTCAAGTGAATTTTTGTATCCAATTGGCTAGCTTCCCTAGATTCCATGTGATCTAACCTTGCTAGCCAGTCTATCATGCAGAACCTGTCGGATGCCTTGCTGAAGTCCATGTGGACAACTTTCACCACTCTTACCTTCTTTGTCACATCTGAAAAATGCTCAATAAAGTTAGTAAGACATAATTTTCCACACACAAAGCCATGTTGACTATCCCTAATCAGTCCCTGCCTTTCCAAATGCATGTAAATCAATGTTGAAGATTTTGATAAGATAAATAGTAAGTTAATTACAAATGATTATAAATGGAAGATTGTTGTTTTAGAATACAATGAGAAGGTGAGGAGATTTTATTTAAATACAAAAAAGGTAGTTGGGACATAGAATGGCCTCCTAGACACAATGATGGGAGGAGAATCCATAATGAATTTCACAAAGGAAGTTAACAAATAATTGAATAAAAATTAAAATGAGCTGGAGAAAGGGCATAGGAATTGGACCAGCCACTGGAGATACTCTACCACTAATGACTTTATCATGGCCTTTCATAATAATGAACAGCTCTGAAAAATGTGCAGTCCTGACTCTACACGTAATGTTTCAGTCAATTTTTCCAAGTTTAATTACTATTGTTATAACTTCTGATAATCATTTTTAGATCAAAATTTCTTCATCAAGTTTTAACTTTACCAATGATGGGCTGCTGTAAACAGACCTCCAGCCTGGAACAGCATTATACCAGCTCCTCTGATCAGCTCCCAGAAAAAAAACAGGATTTATCTCCTGACATCTCTCAATCTCCTATATTTTCCAGCAGTTAGTGTAATTAATTTTTGGAACTTTTTTTAACATTAAGTACCTTGAGCAATCTGTCACATGGGAAATTGACTATACAGATAGATGTATACTTAATGTTAGCAGCAATGCATGTAATACTGTGGGCTGCTATGTAATATCTCCTGAATACAGATAGATCAGATGAGTTGGGCAATAGAGAGGCACCTCCACCCCCAGCCAGTCTGACAGAGGCAAGCCTTGATTTCTTTTTGGTATTTATATAATAGTTTTGAAGATAATTAGGCATTTGATACAGGACCATTTCTTATTCACCTCAGTGCAAATGGGGGCTAGGAGTGTTAGAAATATTGATTGCCCCAAATACAACAGAATATATCAGAATAATTGCCCAATGATCCATATCTGAATGACATGTATTTTGGATTTCCCAACAGCTATGGTTTATCAATTCCCCCAAACCTATTAGATCTTGGGCAAGCAGGTGAGATCTAAAATGTGAGAAATGCAAGGGGATTAGTTCCTTAGATTTCAGTTCTTTAATCAAATGCCTCTGAAGGAGGCAATCTTCAATGCTGCTTGGCATGTGAAGTATGAAATGTATGAGGATTAACTCATGTAAAATCAGCTCTTTCATCAGTCGCCTTTGAATAGCTTTGAGTCCAATTGCCAAAACTCTCAGCTGCCAGAAATTGAGTTCCGTACAGTTAGGATGTAAAATGTAAGATGACTTTGCCAATTTTGCATTTGCCTTAAAAATATCTGGTGAAACTCATGTCCAGACCTCAGCAGATGACTATGTGTCTTGTACATGGTGAAGGCAGCGTAATGAATCTATTCTTGTGATTGTATATTGCATGGAGATTAACCTCAGGAAGTTGAGCTTTTTAATTAGTTCATGTTGCTGTAGGTTTAAATGCACGCTCTGAATGCTTCAGGTTAGGAGTACTAAATATCTAAAGTGCTGATATTTACAACTGAATCTCTTTAGTAGGTAAATGATTATGCAATGGATTTTCCCTGTTTGAAATTACAGTTATATGGTGTGGAGACTCATATGTATTGCGCCCAACTACCATGTTTAAAATGTATACCAAATATGAGGGTTTATTCATTGAATGGCTTGAATCTAATCAGTAAAATTCATGGAAGTCCGCTGCTAGGTTTCGTGGGTGGAACCCTAAAAGGTTGCTTTGAATATGTTAAGTATGGGGACTAATACCCATTGAACATTTCTTGGAGCCAATTCCCATCCCAGCCAAAAAAAAAACTTTCTATGAAGCCAGGAAAAGCTGATGTGTTCTCTTGATTCCATAGGCAGCGTGACCAACACTTCCCTCCTCCTAGAAAACCGTTTCAACTAGCTTCCAATTAGACCACTGCTGGCATGTTACATGGTCCGAAATTAGATTCTCCCATCAAGAAAAATTAGCCCCAAATGACACTTTGCACCAAATCTCAAAATCCAAAGGACTGAGCACAATTAGTTCATATGTCTGTCCATTAGCAGCAGTCACTGGATTCTGAAGCTAACATTAAGGGAAATGCTCACATTGTATCATGCAGGCATTGTGATTGACCCAATAAACCATATCACCATCAAGCAAGCGAGCCTTGTAGGAACCTAGGAGCAGAAGTAGGCCATTCAGTCCTTCAACCCTGGTCTGTCATTCAATAAGATCATGGCTGATTTCATTGTGGTCCTGCCTGTCTCACCCAGACCTACAGCCAATAACTCTTGACTCCCTTGTTAGTTGAAAATCTGGCAAACTTACCCTTGACTATATGCAATGATCCAATCTCCAGTGGGATGTCAATGCACACATAACAACACTCAAAAAATTATTATCCTCTTATCTATCTTAAAAGACAGAACTCTTATTCTTAAACTGTATCCCCTATTTCTAGCTACACACAAGAGGAAATATCCTTCTGATATCTTAGCAAGTTCCTTGAGCATCTTAAAAGTAGCAATACGATTCATCTCAAAAGTCCCAATTTGTACAGGCCCAACCTGTTTAACATTTTCTCATAAGGCAAGCCCTTCAGCCCTACTCTGCTTCAAATGGAATACCATTTTAAAATGAGCAGAGTAAAGCCAAACATGTACTTGAAACATTTTCTCACAAAGAGCCTGAATAATAAAACTCTACAGCTGCAGTAAAACCTCCCTACTTTTATATTACATTCCCTTATAATAAACTTCTGCATTCTGTTTGCCTTCCTAATCACTTGCTTTATCTCCAGTCAAATTTATTTTAATTTAATAACCAGATCTTTCTGTACCACTGAGTTCTGTAGTCTCTCTCCAGTTAAATAGTGTGTTATTTTTCTATAATTCCTGCCAAAGTTCACAAGTTCAAATGTTCCCACATTATGTTCCAAATGCCAACTTCTTGCCCATCCAATTAATCTATCTATATCTCTGTGCAGAATCTCTGTCTCCTTTTGACAACTGGCTTTCCTATCTACCTAATGTGGCAAGCATTCATTTGATCTCTTCATTTAAATCATTGCTACAGATTGTAAATAGCTGGGGTCCAGCATTGATCTCTGTGGCCTTCCATTAGTTACAGCATGCCAACTTGAAAAGTTTACTTATCATTACCCTCTGCCTTATGTTAGCTAACCAATCCTTTATCCATATTAATATGTTACCCCAATTCCATGTACTGTTAACGTACCACTGCATTTTGTGGCATTTTTTTCAAATTTTAAAATCCAAGTATATTACATCTACAGGTTCCCCTTTATCTATCTCGTTTGTTACTTCCTCAAAAATTCTAGTACACTGGTTGAGCACAATTTTAATTTTGACTCTGCCTGATTCCATAATGATTTTCTAAGTGTCCAGCTCTAACCTCTTTAATAATGGATTTTAGTAATTTCCCCATGACACAGTCTTATAGATTGTTTTTGCTTTCTGTCTCCATGGGGAAGATTATTATAAGACCATAAAATATAGGAACAGAACTAGGCCATTTAGCCCATTAAGTCTGCTTTACCATTTGATCATGGCTGATGTTTCTCAACCCCAATCTCTTGCACTTCTCCCCATGACTGTTGAGCCCCTTAATAATCAAGAACCTTTCCATCTCAATCTTAAAAACACTTGTAGTCAGGTGACCCATGACCTCCAGAAATATTTATATTTTAGCTAGAGGTGAAGTGTGACAAAGACAGCACTTCCCAGATGAAGGTTCTGTGACCTCCAAAAGTAGAACGTAGTCACCTCATTGGATCTTGATGTCCCTGCCTGATGCTAGTATTGGACATAGATCTCAGGATCTCCAAGAAGACTGTGAAAGGGGTTTTAAAAGGGGTAACTTGGTGCTGCAGCTCTCTCTGTGTTTGCACCTTCTTCAACAGCATCACCAGACAGCATCTTCAACAGGCAGCTGAGCTGCACAGCATGTCCAGCTCTTTGTACCTCATGGCAAGCAGGATCGGACTAACCATACTAAGAACAGCACCTCAGTGAGACCACCCCAAAGACTACAACCAGCCCTGGTCAAGAGGGGAAACCCAAATCAATGACTGAAGATCCAGAAACAACAGCCAATCCCGAAAGACTGAACAGTAGCCTATCCCAGAATTATTGAATGGTTATTACTAATTCTATCAGACAAATACTGTAGTAGGGACCTGTGGGATGGGATATAGCTCATCCTCAGAAGTACATGGCAGATGTAGATTGGTGGTGTGGATTTGAAGCTGTTTACTTAGAGATTTACTGAAGAGTACTGCGAAGAAATTGATAGCATTTCAATACAGTACAATAGTAGAACCTGATAAATATGGACTTTCCTTGATAAAGTGTGCAATAAAGTTGTGTTGGACTTTCCCCTGAGTCATATCACTTTGTCTATTTCATAGCATAACACACTTGAGTTAAAAAAAAGTTTTTGAAAACTGGTCAAAGTTAATCAAGGTACATTTACCATTTGTCACTTTGCACCAAATCAATGACTTGGCCTCTGCAGCCTTCTATGGCAATGAGTTCCACAGATTCACCACCCTCTAACTGAAGAAATACTTCCACATCTCAGTCCTAAAGGCTCATCCTTCCACTCTGAGGCTATGCCCTAGTCTCTTCTACTAGTGGAAACATCTCCACTTTCACTCTGTCCAGGCTTCTCAATATTCTGTAAGTTTCAAAGATCTCCCTTAATCCTTCTAAACTCCATCAAGTACAGACCTAGAGTCCTCAACTGCTCTTCACAGGACAAAGCCCTGGGATCATTCTTGTAAGCCTCCTCTGGACACCCTCCAATGCTCATACATCTCTCCATAGATACAGGCTCAAAACTGCTCACAATATTCCACATGCCACAGCCTTATACTGCCACAGCAGTATATCTTATGCTCTTCTTTCTAGTCTTCTTGAAATGAATGCTAACACTGCACTTACCTTCCTAGTTGCCAACTGAACCTGCATGTTAACCTTAAAAGAATCTTGAAGTAGGGCTCCTAAGTCCCTTTGTTCTCCAGATTGCCAAAGCCTTTCCCCATTTAAAAAATAGTCTATACTTGTATTCTTCCTATCAAAGAGCAACCAATCATAATGACACTGATTATCTTTGCACATGGAAGTTTAGGGTCTTTTAAGGACATCTTGTAGCTGACATGTATTTGACATGTCCTATAAGAGCAAGTAAAGTGTGGACCTCCTTTGTGGCTGGGAACTACCCAAATGAATGAAAATTCGGCATGTTCTGTAACATACCAGCAAGTAGCTGCCACATTACAACCTGCACAGATGATGTAAGAATGTATCTCTCTCTCTTTGTCAATCTCCCAACTGAGAGGATTCTTAATAAAGCTGCATGTTGGCAGCTTGAGCTGAATTCCTTTTGGGCTTGATTGCATTACAAAATTGTTCACAATCTAACTCAGTAAGACAAATTTCTGGGACATAACTTTATAGACACAACTTTATAGGAGATGGAAAATGTGTCAGGTGGCCAGCCAACAGTCTCCTTGCTCCCCCAAACTGGTCCCAATAAAAGGGACAGTGGGTAAGGGGACATTAACTTGTCTGGCCTTACATGTATTTAGGGCCTTAAGTGGCCAATTATTGCCCTCAATTCACCTCTACTACCATAAACACTGGGCACAATAGGCTCTTGTGGTGCAATGGTAGTTTCTTTACCTCTGAGGTGGGTGGCCTGGGTTCAAGTCCCAACAGCTCCTGCAATGTGTTGTAACATCTCTGGGTTAATTAAGGTATATTCAAAGACTGGGCAGCAGTAGGTGGGTGAGAGTAGAAAGATTTTTTTCTGTAATTTTGTTGAATTGTTTATGAAGACATCAAATACACATCATTCGAGCTTGAGGGGTGGGAGAGAACGTGCCCCTGTAGACGTGTGGCAACCCCACTTTTCCCAGAGATGTTAACACCACATTGCTCCAAGAATCTGAGTCTATTCATAACAACATAGGAACAGGAGTAGGCCATTCAGCCTCCTCAAGCCTGTATTACCATTCACTGAGATCATGACTGATCTAGGACCTAACTCCATATACCTGCCATGGTCCATATCCCTTAACGCCTTTACTTAACAAAAATATATCTATCGCAGATTTAAAATGAACAACTGATCCAGCTCCCACTGTCAACTAAAAAGTGGTGTGAAGTGAAAGTTAGGTAGGATGCATATTTGAGGAAAAACATAATCCACATTCCCAAAGAGTGAGTCACCAGTGTCTGGCAAAACTATTTCTGATTATCTTTAGTTCTAAAGCTGAGAGTATGGACAACTATCAGTGCCACCTCCCTCTGTACGTGGCATGAGCCATTTTTCTTGATGGCTTTCTGGCAGCACTGTGCTGTTTGTTTCTTCTTCATCCAGTATCAACCAGGAGGATTTTGAAATTATTGTCACAAAACTTGTATCTTTTCAACTGTTCCTCCTTGTCATGCCTTTGTCCCTCCTGTTGTTTCTAGCACCAGATCCCGGAATGATAGACATTCTTGAAAAGTTGGATAAAGTCATTGATGAATCATGCAATGCAGCTAGCTGACAGCAAGCGAAGCGATCCAAAAACTTTCCTACCTACCTGCTGCTTTGCAGTCTGTTGCTGCAAACTTGAGCCAGAATTGACACTTTGGAGACTGCTCTCTAATTTCCATTCGTCTCCCCCCTCTGCCCCCCAGGCCTCAACCCCCAGCCCTCCCCTCCTCCTGTAGCATGTTAATACCGCTGTCCTCATGATTTAGTCAAGGATGTCCCCAATGAATATGCCAAAGGCCAGACCCACAACACACTGGAGGATTCAACTTTGAAGGGAGCAATGCAAGATTCATCAATGCAAAACTGGTAGGTCTCAATTTCAATATTTCATGACCTACTTCCTTGGGGTAAGGTACCAGAGCATGCTTAAAGTGGAAGAAATGTTTCCTACCAAAATGCTTATACTTTTAGAACAAAAGCAGTGGAGAAGATTTATAAGAAAATTTGAGCCAGACTGGAGTCCTTGGTAGAACTTTGCAGCCCTTGCCTGCTCTGGGCAAACAATAATTACCAGGCAAAAGTGAAGACTGCAGATGCTGGAAACCAGAGTTTAGATCAGAGTGATGCTGGAAAAGCACAGCAGGTCAGGCAGCATCCGAGGAGCAGGAAAATCGACATTTCGGGCAAAAGCCCCTCATCAGGAATGATTTCCTGCTCCTCGGATGCTGCCTGACCTGCTGTGCTTTTCCAGCATCACTCTGATCTAAACAATAATTACCAGCTTTTTCCAGCAGCACTCATGTCCAAAGAATGAATTTTCTAATGAGACTGATTGGAGGAGTTAAAACCTACTCAGTGAGTTTATTATGGGAAAACTGGATTGTTGTATCAAATTTGGCTACAGATAAAATCTCCTCTGAGTCCAAGAACATGGATGACATTGAATGGTTTCTAGCATAAAATACAAAACCTCTAATTCCTCTTCAGACACAAGTCACACTTTTTAATTTGGTTACATTTGAATTAAAATAATTTCATGCTATTAAATACCAAGCCAGAGGGTAAGCTTACATTAGTTGGTATAAAAGCAGAATTGATTGGCTAAATAGTTTTGAATTGGGTATTTTTCCCCTTGCCTCATTAGAAAGATTCCATTGTCTAATTCAGTGCTTAAAGACACAGTAAGCACAATGCTATAACCAGTTCTTTGATATCCTTTTATATTGGTATAATTTTTTCTACGAGTTTATGGAAGAAAACAATATAAAGGTCCTCTGACCTACAGCATCAGCTGAACCCAAACAATTCCCCAATAGCCAATGGTAGTGCATTGGAGACATTTCTGAAACTGCTGTAACAAAAAATCCTAATCTGGCTAAAGAATATTTAACAGCAAAAGGTATTGGTGCACTTCACATAATATTGCCAACAGTCATTTACAGCACCTACTTAATGCCACACAAATAAATTTGTTTCACAAAACTCATAGAAAAAAAATGTAGAGATAGAGGAACATAAAGAGACCTTCAGCCCCTCAGGCTTGTTCAGCCTTCCACCCTTCACTTGCCATTGATTCATACAACTTGATAGTTTTACCGTCAAATAATCTTGGCTTGAATTGCAAAGTGTACATAATTCTTTCTATCAGAGCATTATTCTCACAAAATTTGTTGACAAGCAATGAATCAAAATACATCCCTTATAAATAGCTTCTGCAGATTTTTAAAAAAAATGCATAGATGTGTGCCACATCTGATTCACTGCAAACAGGAAAAGGTCGACGTAATTCCAAAGTACAATAATATTTGGCAGCAGAGACTTGCATTTTACATCAGAAAGCCAACAATCAGTATTTAAATGTCTTTCAGTAGGGATCATCACTAAACTAATCTCACCCAGAGAGATAAGAAAAGGAATGAGCGTGTGAGGTGGGAATACTATAATTGTGCAATAGGGCTGCTCTCAAATTTGGAGTTAAGATCTGTTACTGAGACTGAATATAGAAGCAAAGCTACATCATATCAGATACAGTCACAAAACAGATTTGTTTTAATGGTGATTTAATTCACAGTATCCTGAGCAATAAAAGTTATCAAACTTACAGATGCAAATATATTTCCAGTGAACTAAAATGGAGATGAGCTGGAATGGTAAGGATCCTGAGGCAGGCAGTGACCATCACAAAGTGGGGGGGAACAGATGAAGTGAGGCCCCGAGACAGGGGTCAGAGAACCAATTTGTTGGAATTGGTTCTCCTCTATTGTAGAGAAAAGAGTTAGCTGTTTGATGAGTTGGTTAAAATTTTGTCTATTCATAAACTGTAACAGTGTGCAAATGGCAGGTAAAGTTAATAAAGGCAACATAAATGAACAACATATTTAAAACTCATTAAAGCCAGCTGTTTAAATGATGTGTTAAGGCTACAGCATGTGAGAGTTCTTGGATAGCACTGTGATCCATGGAAAACATGACTGCAGTAAGCTTTTTATGTTCTGTACTTCGGCTCTGAGCTTCTGATCTTGAGGCTGAACTACAGATGAGTTAGGGAGGAGGAAAGGTCTCTGCATTCTTTGCACCAAGCAGCAGTCACGCTGCTTAGGATAGCATCTTCTGACTTGGGCAGTGGGCAAGGACAAGAACATGTCGTTGTGACTGAGGCAGGTAAATAAATCCTGAGGGCAGCCTCTGAAATTTTCCAACAGGTTTGAGATTCTCTTCACCTATTTGGATGAGAGTAGAGTCTGCAGGGTGGATGTGCAGAGTGACCATGACACTGTTATACAGGAAGTCATTCATGTGGGGAGTGATAAGGAATATAGTTAAAACAAGTGATAGTTTGAGGAGGATTGTCACTATTCTTTACAGCAAAGAGCAAGAGTCCAGATGCTGTGTTGACTGTGATGTGCCTGGACCTGGGATATCTTCTCAAAGCTGGAAAGGACCTGAGAGTGGGAGAGGGAGGATCCACTGATCATGTTTGAGTAGGCACCAATGATACAGATAGAACTAGGAAAGTGGTTCACCGGTGTTGGCAGCGAGACATCAATTTGGAAATCAGAACCTCAAAGGCTACAATCTCTGAGCCATGTGCAAAAGATGTAGAATTAGAGAGATTAGTACAAGGCTCAGAGATTGGTGTGGGAGAAGTGGCAGGTTGGTTGTGGGCCACTGACACCAGTACTGGGGAAAGTGGGGGCTGTATTATTGGGATCGTTTACACCTGAACTTTGTTGGGGCTAGTGTTCTTGCAAGTTACACAGCTAGTGAAATAAAAGCTTTTAAATTAAGTAGTAGGGCAAAGGATCAAAGGTGAGAATATGGTATATCAACGAGCAGAGCGGAGGTAAAAAATAAGGGACAGAGAATGGCAGGAAGGAGCAGAGAGACAAAAAAAATCAAAAATATGCCAACAATCAGAACTAAATCTTAAAATGCTAACAAAGACAAAATGAAAGAATCGGTATATGAATGCACATTGCATTCAAAACAAAGTAGACAAACTGATTGCATACAGTGAAACAAATGCACTTTTTGGTTTCTTTGATGACAAGAATTGGGTTCTGAAAATTGAAGGATATAATGACATTCAAAAAAAAAGGGAGCTGGGGAAACGTGTAAGGTTAATCAGTTGTAACATTTATGCAATATTTAGAGGCAACTTTGGTTCAGGAGATCAGGGCATTGACTTGGTTTTGGGTAGGCACGAAGAATATTAGGAGAAAGTAGTCATTAATGGGAGTGGTTTATGGACCTCCTAACAGTAGGACAAAATATACAAGAAAAGTATTGGGCGTTTGTGATGGAAGGATGGCAATAATCATAGGTGATTTCAATCTAAATCTAAGCTGGAAAAATCCAATTGGTTGCAGTAACATAGAACATAGAAAAATACAGCGCAGTACAGGCCCTTTGGCCCTCGATGTTGCGCCGACCAAAGCCTACCTAACCTACACTAGCCCAATAACCTCCATATGCTTATCCAATGCCGGCTTAAATGACCATAAAGAGGGAGAGTCCACCACTGCTACTGGCAGGGCATTCTATGAACTCACAACCCGCTGAGTAAAGAATCGACCCCTAACATCTGTCCTATACCTACCACCCCTTAATTTAAAGCTGTGTCCCCTAGTAACAGCTGACTCCATTAGCGGAAAAAGGTTCTCACTGTCAACCCTATCTAAACCCCTAATCTTCTTGTACACCTCTATCAAATCTCCCCTAAACCTTCTTTTCACCAATGAGAACAGCCCAAGTGCCTCAGCCTTTCCTCATACGATCTTCCTACCATGCCAGGCAACATCCTGTTAAACCTCCTCTGCACTCGTTCCAATGCCTCCACATCCTTCCTATAGTATGTCGACCAAAACTGCACACAATACTCCAGATGAGGCCGCACCAGAGTCTTATACAACTGAAACATGACCTCAGGACTCCGGAACTCAATTCCTCTACCAATAAAGCCCAGTACACCATATGCCTTCTTCACAGCACTATTTATCTGGGTGGCAACTTTCAGAGATGTGTGTACATGGACGCCAAGATCGCTCTGCTCATCCACACTACCAAGTAGCCTACCATTAGCCCAGTAATCCATCTTCTTGTTACTCCTACCAAAGTGAATGACTTCACACTTAGCTACATTGAACTCCATTTGCCACCTTTCTGCCCAGCTCTGCAACTTATCTATATCCCGCTGTAACCTGCCACATCCTTCTTCACTGTCCACAACTCCACAGACTTTCGTGTCATCTGCAAACTTGCTCACCCAGCTTTCAAGCCCCTCCTCTAGGTCATTTATAAAAATGACAAACAGCAATGGTCCCAAAACAGATCCTTGTGGAACACCGCTAGTAACTGCACTCCAAGATGAACCTATATCATCAACTACTATCCTCTGTCTCCTTCCAGCCAGCCAATTCCTAATCCAAACCTTTAATGCACCCTCAATGCCATACCTCCGTAGTTTTTGCATTAGCCTACCATCATCATGATACCTTATCGAACGCCTTGCTAAAATCCATATACACCACATCTACTGCTTTACCCTCGTCCACTTCCTTGGTCACCTTCTCAAAGAACTCAATAAGGTTTGTGAGGCACGACCTGCCCTTCACAAAACCATGCTGACTATCCTTGATCACATTATTCCTATCCAGATGTTCACAAATCCTATCCCTTACAATTCTCTCTAAGACTTTGCCCACAACAGAAGTGAGACTCACTGGCCTATAGTTACTCGGTCTATCCCTACTCCCCTTCTTGAACAAGGGGACCACATTCGCTATCCTCCAGTCTTCTGGCACTATTCCCGTAGACAATGACGACATAAAAATCAAGGCCAATGGCTCCGCTATCTCCTCCCTAGCTTCCCAGAGGATCCTAGGATAAATGCCATCAGGCCTAGGGGACTTATCTATTTTCATCCTTTCCAGTAATCCCCAGACCTCATCCCTACATACCTCAAGGTCATCCATTCTAATCACTTGTGACTCAATATTCACATCATCAACAGTGTCCTGTTCCTGAGTGAATATTCACGAAAAGTATTGATTTAGTGTCTCTCCAATCTCCTCCGCCTCCACACACAACTTCCCACTACTATCCTTGACTGGACCGATACCTACCCTAGTCATTCTTTTATTCCTGACATACCTATAGAAAGCCTTTGGGTTTTCCCTTATCCTACCAACTAAGGACTTTTCATGTCCCCTTCTCGCTTCTCTTAGCTCTCTCTTTAGGTCCTTCCTGGCTACCTTATAACTCTCAATCGCCACAACTGAACCTTCACGCCTCATCTTTACATAGGCCGCCCTCTTCCCTTTCACAAGGGATTCCAATTCCTTATTAAACCATGGCTCCCTCACAAGACCCTTTACTCCCTGCCTGACTGGTACTTACTTATCAAGGACACCCAATAGCTGTTCCCTGAACAATCTCTACATATCATTTGTGTTCTTCCCTTGAAGCCTATTTTTCCAATCCACGCATCCTAAGTCATGCCTCACCGCATCATAATTTCCCTGCCCCCAGCTATAACTCTTGCCCTGCAGTGCACACTTATCCCTCTCCATCACTAGAGTAAAAGTCACTGAGTTGTGGTCACTGTCCCCGAAGTGCTCACCTACCTCCAAGTCTAACACCTGGCTCATTACCTAGAACCAAATCCAGTATAGCCTCACCTCTTGTTAGCCTGTCTACATATTGTGTCAGGAAACCCTCCTGCACACATTGGACAAACACCGACCCATCTAACGAACTCGAGCAATAGCTTTCCTAGTCAATATCTGGGAAGTTAAAGTCCCCCATAACAACCACCCTGCTACTTTCACTCTTCTCCTGAATCATCCTCGCAATACTTTCCTCTACTTCTCTCGGACTATTAGGAGGCCTGTAGAAAACTTCTAACAGGGTGACCTCACCTTTCCTATTTCTAACCTCAGCCCAAACTACCTCAGATGGCAAGTCTTCCTCCATCGTCCTTTGCACCGCTGTAATACTATCCTTGACAAGGAATGCCACATCTCCCCCTCTTTTACCCCTATCTCTGACCCTGCTAAAACATTTAAACCCTGGAACCTGCAACAGCCATTCCTGTCCCTGTTCTACCCACGTCTCTGTAATGGCCACAACATCGAAGTCCCAGGTACCAACCCACGCTGCAAGTTCACCTACCTTATTTCTTATACTTCTGGCATTGAAGTATACACACTTCAAGCCACCTTCCTGTTTACAGGCACCCTCCTTCGAGATCCATGCCTTGTTCCTAACCTCCCTACACTCAAGGTCCTGTACCCTAAAGCTACAGTCCAGGTTCCCATGCCCCTGCAGAGTTAGTTTAAACCCTCCCAAAGAGCACTAGCAAACCTCCCCCCAAGGATACTGGTGCCCCTCAGGTTCAGGTGTAGACCATCCTGTTTATAGAGGTCCCACCTTCCCCAGAAAGAACCCCAGTTGTCCAGAAACTGGAATCCCTCCCTCCTGCACCATCCCTGTAGCCACGCATTTAACTGTTCTCTCTCCCTATTCCTCGACTCTCTATCACGTGGCACAGGTAACAAACCAGAGACAACAACTCTGTTCTAGCTCTGAGCTTCCAACCTAGCTCTCTGAAAGCCTGCCTAACATCCTCACCCCTCTTCCTACCTATGTCGTTGGTTCCAACGTGGACCATGATCTGGGGCTGCTCCCCCTCCCCCCTTAAGGACCCGGAAAACACGATCAGGGACATCATGTACCCTTGCACCTGGGAGGCAACATACCAAATTGTGAGTCTCTGTCGCCCCCGCAAAACCGCCTATCTGTGCCCCTCACTATTGAGTCCCCAATAATTATCGCTCTACCTTTCTCCACCCTTCCCTTCTGAGCAACGGGGACAGGCTCCATGCCAGAGGCCTGAACCTCATTGCTTACCCCTGGTAAGTCATCCCCCCCACAAGTATCCAAAACGGTATACTTGTTCTTGAGGGGAATGGCTGCAGGGGGTCCCTGCACTGGCTGCTTCCTCCCACTCCCCCTCACTGTCACCCATCTCTCTATAACTTTCGGAGTAACTACTTCCCTAAAGCTCTGATCTATGACCACCTCTGCCTCCCGAATGATCCGCAGTTCATCCAACTCCAGCTCCAGTTCCCTAACACGGTCTTGGAGGAGCTGGAGATGGGTGCACTTCTTGCAAGTGTATTCAGCAGGGATGCTAATGGCTTCCCTCACCTCATACATGTTGCAAGAGGAACGTTGCACTGCCTTCACTGCCATCCCTCTAAAAGGTAAACTTTAAAAAACTAGATCTAAAGAAACAAACAAGCAAAATGCAGCACTTACCTGCCTACCAAAACAGGTCTTATTATTAGGTTAGAGGAGGAGGGCGGGTGGGAGGCTCTACCCCTGTAGTGCCTCGGGTTCCTCGCCTGCGCGCTTATATAAGAAAACAAAACCTTCCCAGGTAAGCTAGCGCGACGCCAGCTTCCGGGTCCGCTAGGCGCTTAAAAAAAATCTTTAAATTTTAGCCGTTAAAAAACAAAAACTGGACTATACCCGCAACTTAAAAAAAACACCACCAGACAGCCGTTACCTGCTCTGCCGAGAGAGTGAGGCCGAAGGCTTGAAGCTGCGCGCTTATATAAGAAAACAAAACCTTCCCAGGTAAGCTAGCGCGACGCCAGCTTCCGGGTCCACTAGGCGCTTAAAAAAAATCTTTAAATTTTAGCCGTTAAAAAACAAAAACTGGACTACACCCGCAACTTAAAAAAAACACCACCAGACAGCCGTTACCTGCTCTGCCGAGAGAGTGAGGCCGAAGGCTTGAAGCTGCGCGCTTATATAAGAAAAAAAAACCTTCCCAGGTAAGCTAGCGCGACACCAGCTTCCGGGTCCGCTAGGTGCTTAAAAAAATCTTTAAATTTTAGCCGTTAAAAAACAAAAACATAGATGAAGAGTTCATAAAATGCATTCAAGATGGTTTCTGAGATCGGCGTGTTTTGGAATTGATCAGACAACATGTTATATTGGATGTGGTATAATGTAATGTGACAGGATTAATTAATGACACCTCAGGTCATAGCGACCACAATATAGTTAAACTTTGCATCAGTTTGGAAGGGAGAAGATTGAGCCTAAGACTCTTTTTTAAAATGTAATTAAGGGAAACTATGTAGGTGTGAAAGCTGAACTAGCTGAAGTGAACTTGTAAATACGACTAAACAGGAATAAAAGGACTCAGTAGGAAGAGAAAGGAATAAGAGCAGCTGGGGCTAAATTAAAAAAACACAACCAAAAAGATAATAATCTCTGGATTACTGACTAACATGATTAACAAAGTAAATGTGGGGCACAAAGGTTGTGAGTTGGTACAATAAAAGGAACTCAAAATGTTGCTCAGTTTGCCTTATAAATATACAAATGATGACTGACAGTTAGGGACTTCTATTCCACTGCATCCAGCCTGTAATTCACTTAGTGCATCTCAGTATCAAATCTCTGCTCCAGCACCTTCTGGGTGCTGTGAATATAAGATGTGTGCCTGTCAGGAAAGCAGATCCATTACTTATGGTGACACAGAGCGTTAACAGTTTGCCTTTGGCCATCAAAAGTGAAATTTCTTTCCCAGCAGATAGATCAAACCCTAACCTTAATCCCCATGCACCAATACCTTTCATACACTTTCTCAGCCTATTACAGTTTATTGCTGCAATGTAAAAGGCTGCTTTCTCAGTTATAATATGCATGGCTTAGTGGAAAAACGTACATTTCATTCCAACTACTTTGGGACTAATTAATTGTTAATTTGCAATACTCTAGAAATGCAAAACTCTTTTGAACAGATCTTTGCAATGGTCTCTGTCTCTATTGTGAGAAAGTGAAATCCTATAAAAATACCTATGGTAACGTAAGTTGTACAATCAATCAGATTCTCTGCCTTCACACATGGTTATAATTAATTTGAAATTCTTAGAGTGCTAATCAAACACAAAATGTGTAGATGGTGAAAATATTAAGGAAAATAAATCCAAGTTTCAGTTCACTGAATTAAGGAATTCGCATAAAGGCATTTTCAATGCTGATTGTTGAGTTAATATTTAGATAGGCAGTAAAATTAAAAAAAAAAAATTTTTAAATATAAATATGCAGACTGGTTTGTCCATTAATATGAGCTGTAACTGTTACAGGCTAAGACAGATGGGAATAAAATAAAATGTGAGAACTATAAATTAATGATATTAAATTAAACTAATTGACATGCTCTCAATTTATTAAACACATATTCAAAAATAAAACACAAAACTGCGTAAGCTAGCAAACTGAAACAAAAACAGAAATTGCTGGAAAAAATCTGCAGGTCAGAAGTCGGTGGACTTGAAACCGTAACTCTGCTCTCTCTCCAGAGAGGCATCCAGACCTGCTCAGTTCCCCCAGCAATTTCTGTTCCCAGAGGTCGATACCCAACACACACCCTCACCACATACCTGACTCACTTATAATATTTGTAAATGTTATTTTCACAAATGTCAGGTCCAAATTATGACGAATAACTAAACAATGGGTGGAATTTCTCCATGTCCTGAACAACGTGGACAATATTGAGTCAGTTAGTAAGACATGGTGACAACAGGTGAGATTCTGGATGCCACAGTAGAAAGTCTGATTTTTCCACCTATGGTTTTACAAGCAGGTGAGAATTTCGCTGGTTAGCAGCAAGATTCCTAGTTGCATGTATTAACATCTTGTAATCTCACTTCATTTACATGCAAGTTGCTATTTTCGAGGCAGTGGAGAGAACCCAAGCAGCACCAAATCCCAGCACGGGAGTCTCAGCAAGTACTTGTCAGCCTGCACCTTGTCACTGACTCCTCTGGTAGTTCTTCTTGGACAACAGACAACAGATCCCAACATCACAAGGCATGCTGCATAGGAAGCAACTACCTGCTCACTCTGTTCCTGGAGGTTGATATCCAACACACACCAGCGTCACCACATCCCTGACTCACTCATAATACAGTTCACCAAAACTTCAACACTGCACTTTGGAGTGAATGTACACCTTCCACTGATTGCTGCTGTCGGGCCACTTGGTGTGCAGGGACAGGCACCCATCTCATGTATTGGAATGGTGTGCATCTCAGGGCATTAAGCTTGCTCTCATAGTGCTCACTCACATCTTACTTGGATGCTCATTGCATCTTTGCCTTGCCTTGTCTCTTTGTGCATTAGCGTATCATTCAGAATTTACAGCCTCACAGTACTCTGTCTTGCCCTTGTGTTTTATTACAGAGAAAAAGCCAGGCCGCTTGTCATGTTTACCAGCAGTGATCAGTCAAGGGGGTGTACATGTTGCTGTACAACACTGTGCTACATCAATATAACACCTGCAGCATGTGCCAGCAGCTTATGAAGCAAATACACTGAATATGATTCAACTAAATGGTCATGTTTCAAAGTCTAATGGGGGCATTTCTCAGTTGTCAAGGAGACTTTTAGCAGTTAGGACTCCTGCCAGAATCAGTCCTGTGATTTCCAGATGGATTGCACTGGATCCCCAGATCTGACTTTGGACCACTCCCCATACTGTAGAGGCATGGATTCCCAAACCTGACCATGCCCAAGTGCCTGTGCCAGTATGCCTGACAAAGGCAGTCTTCTTTGGTTTGACTGAGGATGACCTGGCTGCTTAGTTGCAGCACTTGCAGTGTATTTGGTGCCTCTGTGGTTGGTATGTGGTGCAGTGTAACAATGATGTAGTACGGTGTTGTACACCAACATGGCCGCACCCTTGACAAATCACTACCAACAACCAATGATAATGTCCTGGCTTTGTGATGGATTCTATTGGAAGGTGCTGGGTCCCTCTAAAGTACAGCTTTGAAGTGAAGAACTGTATTGTAATTGGGTGAGATATAAGTGATGAGGGTGCGGAGAGGCTGACACATGACGGACTCCAAGGTCCCGAGACAGGGGGGTGTGAGAGGTCACTGCCAACGGAGCAAACCTAAGAGTTGCTGGTGCCTGTGACCACGGTGGAGGCCCAGAGGAGGCAGTGGTGAGCTGGAGTCACCAGGTACCTACTGTGAGTTTTACAGCTGCGGGGTAGTTTCTATCTAGCAGATAGAAAAATGAGAAGTTGCATACTAATTATCTGTGATTAGATGATAATGAAAGATTAATGCATGTTAATACATGTAAATAGGCTGTTCGTCATTCACTGGTGAGAATCTTGTCTCACCATTGGACACTAAGTTGCAAAATGGGACATTTTTGCTTATGGCATTGAGAAACGTTTTCTTAGCTCTGTTACAACACTTTCACCATTGCCTGCATCAGGGCCTGGGAAAACCTCATTCTATGTCTTCGGCGCACCGAATAAAGAACCGTGAGTGAAGGTTACATTTAGCATTTAAGATCAACCTTGAATAACTGTTTGTTGCTTCATGTAATATTGATTAATCCATCCTAATTACCAAGAGCACATTTCCCATTCAAATCATTAACAGAGTACATTAATGGCCCTGATTTTGCAGAAAGATTGCTAACAGTCAGTTGTGCAGAGAAATCATCTGGATTTTTGATGCAACCTACAGTCATTCCTGGTCCAAAACAGCATCTTCGATGTGTTATGAACAGCAAGGAACACCATGCCTCTTAATCAAATCAGACTGAAGAATCCTTATTGAGGCCTCCCAGGGTCAAAATAAACAATTGCAAGTTTGAGTATTTATTTCAATGTAAACTCACAAGAAGCAAAATAATGAGGGGAAAATAAATTTGGAATTAAAGACGATGAAAGAAACAAAGAAAACTATTTTTAAAAAATCATTTTAACATTACAAACTTTACCACTTCCACAAACATTGTCACTCCATCACTGATACTCAGTAGCAGTGGTGTGCACCATCTACCAATTTCTGTACTGCAGAAATTCACCAAAGATCTTTAGACAGCATCTTCCAAATGCATGACCACTTACAAGTAGGACAAGGGAAGCAAATACATGAGAACACCAACTCCAAGCCACCAACCAACCTGACTTGGAAATATATTGCCATTCCTTCACTGTCACTGGGTCAAAATCCTTGAATTCCATCCGCAATTGAAATGTGGGTCAACCTACACATGGACTATAGCGATTCAAGAAGACAGCCCACCACCACCTTCTCAAGGGCAATTAGAGATAGACAATAAATGCTGGCCCAGCCAGAAACACCCAAGTTCATATGAGTGATTAAAAAAAACTAAAACATTATTTCAAATCTGATGGAATGCGGCTCAAATTTGTAAGAGCAAATTTTCAGAACAATAGAAGTTAATTGACACTTATGAATTTGTTTCTTCAGTTTAATAAAATCATTGCACTTATACGGACAAGGAGAAAGTGAGGTCTGCAGATGCTGGAGATCAGAGCTGAAAATGTGTTGCTGGAAAAGCGCAGCAGGTCAGGCAGCATCAAAGGAACAGGAGATTCGACGTTTCGGGCATAAGCCCTTCTTCAGGAAGAAGGGCTTATGCCCGAAACGTCGAATCTCCTGTTCCTTGGATGCTGCCTGACCTGCTGCGCTTTTCCAGCAACACATTTTCAGCACTATATACGGACAAGGTCTAACATTTTCTTGTGTGTTTGGTGAGTACTTATTGGGTAAATATTACACTATCATTACCCATCTGTGTTTGAGTAATGAGCCTCTGATCCAGTAAAACCTTTATAGAAACAGGACAAATCAGACAGTGACTTTCTGGTTTCTTTATTTGTATATGCCTGTACGTTTGCTCATATAAAGATGAATGCTGACAGCCTCAACATTATTTATACTCCAAAATGTAGGACTTTTATATCAAACAAACATAATGCATTGCTTATGGTTTACCACTTCTTAATAAACCTTTCAGAACCAACTCTTGGCAAATAACACGATAAAAAATCCACATGAATGTGGATACTTTCAGATCTGAAATTCAAATTTGTGGGTGTTATTATTTGAGTTTACATGCTTTATTTTTCAAACTTGTTTCTGGGAGATATCTTACAAAATTGAAACATGACCTTCCTATTGAGTAACACGCTGAGACTGTCACGTTAATCTGTGTGGAGGGAAAGTATCAAGTTTTTACGGTCCTTTCTAAGAAATGTTGGCAGAGTCAACAGATTATCGAAGGTCAGTATTTGACTGTTGATAATGTGGAGGAGGTTCTATTGAAATTTCTGCAGATAAAAGGGTCTGCAAAGTCTGTCACCTGTGAGTAAAACTCATGTTGCTGTGTGATAATGCGGCCAGTTGAGTGCTTCTTTTATGGTATCAGTGGTTGGCTGATGAAAAATCTTGTGTTGTTGGAAAAGCGCAGCAGGTCAGGCAGCATCCAAAGAGCAGGAGAATCGATGTTTCGGGCATGAGCCCTTCTTCAGGAATGACGGAATGTTTCAGGGAACACCTCTGGGACACCTGGACCAACCAAACCAACCACCCTGTGGCTCAACACTTCAACTCCCCCTCCCACTCCACCAAGGACATGCAGGTGCTTGGACTCCTCCACCACCAGACCTTAGCAACACGACAGATGGAGGAAGAGCACCTCATCTTCCGCCGAGGAACCCTCCAACCACAAGGGACGAACCTAGATTTCTCCAGTTTCCTCATTTCCCCTCCCCCCATCTTGTCTCAGTCAAATCCCTTGAACTCAGCACTGCCTTCTTAACCTGCAATCTTCTTCCTGACCTCTCCACCCCCACCCCCACTCTGGCCTATCACCATCACCTTGACCTCCTTCCACCTATCGCATTTCCAACGCCCCTCCCCCAAGTCCCTCCTCCCTACCTTTTATCTTAGCTGCTGGACACACTTTCCTCATTCCTGAAGAAGGGCTCATGCCCGAAACGTCGATTCTCCTGCTCTTTGGATGCTGCCTGACCTGCTGCGCTTTTCCAGCAACACATTTTTCAGCTTTGATCTCCAGCATCTGCAGTCCTCACTTTCTCCCTGATGAAAAATCTTGACAGTTTATCTGCGGCCTGAGGATTGTGGTGGAAACTTCATCATGGTATTGTTCATTAGGTATTTCTAAGCTCTGATGACAAATTCTCTGTATGTGTATATAATAAATGATTTGGGGGCTATAATATTCAACACGGTCAAATAAAATTAGAATATCTAGAGTTCCGTGTGATAGTAAGGAAGGAGATCTGATATGGCTAGGAAGAACTGTTTGTTTAGTGTATGGATTCTTCTGTAGGTGAAGAACAGTAGAGGTCCTTTACATGTTTGTGACAACATGTTTCCTGATGAAGGGCTTTTGCCTGAAACGTTGAATTTCCTGTTCCTTGGATGCTGCCTGACCTGCTGCGCTTTAACCAGCAACACATTTTCAGTTCCGTGTGATAGCCAAGAAAAATATTTACAAATTGCAACAGAAATGTGGGGGCATAAAAACATGATAAAAACCCCAGTATTTTATACAACTTAAGCACAAAATAAAAATTCTCAGCTAACAGTGCTGTTTAGATCTCAGCCGCAAAATGACCTCCCAACTCCTATACTCATTACTCTGACCAATAAAGGAAAGCATACCAAATGTCTTCTTCACTATCCTATCTACCTACAACTCTACTTTCAAGGAGCTATGAATCTTGTCACTGGGAGGAACTGAAGTTAGTGCCAAGTCCAAAAAGGAATATTTATAGGGTCATAGAATCATAGAGATGTACAGCATTGAAACAGATCCTTCGGTCTAACTCGTCCATGCTGACCAGATATCCTAACCTAATCTAGTCCATTTGCCAGCACTTGGCTCATGTACCTCCAAACCCTTACTATTCATATACCCATCCAGATCCCTTTTAAATGTTGCAATTGTACAAGCCTCCACCACATCCTCTGGCAGCTCATTCCATACACGTACCACCCTCTGTGTGAAAACGTTGCTCCTTAGGTCCCTTTTATATCTTTGCCCTCTCACCCTAAACCTATGCCCTCTAGTTCTGAACACCCCCATCCCAGGGAAAAGACTTTGTCTATTTATCCTATCCATGCCCCTCATAATTTTGTAAACCTCTATAAAGTCACCTCTCAGTCTCCAACGCTCTGGAGAAATCAGCCCCAGCCTGTTCAGCCTCTCCCTGTAGCTCAGATCCTCCAACCCTGGCAACATCCTTGTAAATCTTTTCTGAACCCTTTCAACTTTCACAACATCCTTCTGATAGGAAGGAGACCAGAATTACATGCAATATTCCAGTGGTGGCCTAACCAATGTCCTGTACAGCTGCAACATGACCTCCCAACTCCTATACTCAACACTCTGACCAATAAAGGAAAGCATACTAAACGTCTCCTTCACTATTTTATCTACCTACTTTCAATGAAGTATGAACCTGCACTCCAAGGTCTCTTCACTCAGCAACACTTCCTAGGACCTTACCATTAAGTGTGTAAGTCCTGCTAAGATTTGCTTTTCCAAAATGCAGCACCTCACATTCACCTAAATTAAACTCTATCTGCCACTCCTCAGCCCATTGGCCCATCTGATCAATATCCCGTTGTAATCCAAGGTAATCTTCTTCGCTGTCCACTACACCTCCAATTTTCGTGTCATTTACGAACTTATGAACACTTCTAGAAAATCAAGGTATTGCACACTGAGTTATTGTAAATTATTCCCCAGTTAGTGGAGTCTGGACAATACAACTGACGTGGAACATCATCCCAGGAATTCCTCTGGGTAATTTCCCAGGCCCAACTACCTTCAGCTGCTTCCTCAATGACCTTTGCTCCATCATAGGGTCAAAAGTGGGCATGTCCGCTTATGATTGTATAGTGCTACAAGCAATCCTTGACCAAACACAGCAAAAGATTAACAAGATCTAGGCTTCAACTGATAAATGTCAAGTTGTATTCACACCACACAGAAGTCAGGCAATGACCATTTCCAAAGAAGGTCATTCAACCATTATCCCATGACATTCAGTGGCACAACTATTACTGAATTTCCCAACTAGCAACATCCTGAGTGTTACCATTGACCAGAAATTGACCATATAGCTGTAACTACAACAACAGGTCAGAGCCTGGGAGTTCTGTTTCAAGTAACTTATCTTCTGAGGAGTTGAAGCCTGGGGAAGTTCAACCATGATTCAGTTGGATAGTGGAACAGGCTTGAATTCTTTAACTGGCTTCGTCCTGCTCTTATTTCTTCTGTAGTCAAAGCTTGTCCACCATCGGCATGACACAAGTCAGGAGTGTAATGGAATATTCTACATTTGACTGGATGAGTGCAGTTAGCAATACTCAAGAAGCCTGACATTATGCAACCAAACAGCCTGCTCGATTGCCTCTCTATCTCTCACTTTCAAATTTTACCTCCTTCATTATCGCACAATGGAAGCAGAGTGTACTGTCTGCAGGATACATTGCATACTTCACTCAAGCCTCTTTGACAGCACCTTCCAAAACCCCAAGCTCTACTTCTTAGAAGGATAAGGGCAGTGGATACATGGGAACATCACTACCAGCAAATTCGTTACAATCCACACACCATCCTGACATGGAACTGTACTGTTGCCCCATCACTGTCATTGAGCCAGAATCCTGGAACATCCTCCCTAACAGCACTATGGGTGGACCTACACCATATGAACTGCATTGTTTCGAGAAGCAGCTCACAACCATCTTCTCAATGGCAATTACAGATGGGCAATAATTGCTCTCTCGACTAGCAACAAGCACATTCAGTGAATTAATTTTTAAAAAGTCTCTTGGGCAAAGTTAAAGGAAGCAGTAAATTCAGCAAACAAATGCATGATCCACCTGAGGAAATAAAGGGCAGAAAGTTGACGAGACTTTTATCCATGTGACATGTTTTTCAGCAGCTAAATGGCACTCACCTCCAATATGATGGAGAGAAAGCAAACACGTTAGAACCTGGACAGGCACCATCACTATTGCCTATTTCTCCAACAGTACCCATCACCCGAAACTCTCACCCACTGGGTTACTGATATTACCCCCTTGGCTACCATATTTTCTGTCCGTCTTCCCATTCACCTCGGATTGCATCCAACCTATCTCTCCCAGTGTTTAAAATTCTGCAATGTTGATTCATATGATAGGAGCACATAAGAAAATGACTGCCTGTCAAATTTGCAGCCCACACCATTTTCTGTCTTGTTATTCTTAATGAATGGAACATTGACAGAGCTGTGAATCAGCCGTACTGACCTCTGTGTTCCAATTCCAGAAGTGTATCTCTCCCATAGAAAGCTCTAAGCCGGAGACGTTAAACCTCTAGGATAGTTTGGGCAGGGCAGAACAAACAAAGACATCAGTAACAAATTCTGTTAAAAAGATACAAAATAGTATTTTGAATATTAGAGTGATGTTCCACCAGCTGTGGCATTTTCTTCCTGCCAGGTTTTCTACTGTGTTCTTTACTCTTAGTGTGAACAGGATTTAATTAAGTATGCATCTTGAATACTAACAAGGTCCTTTTTTTTATTTTCTACAGTTTGGACAGAAATCCTGGCCAGCACTCCTATCTGTGAAAATCTGACAGATAGGAACCATGTTTAAAACAGTTTATAATCTATCTCATTTATTCCCTTCATAAATTCAATAGGTGGTATATTTTGATGTTGATTTTTCTTTTCAGGCTATATTTCTTGCGTCTTCGGAACTGTGTCACCTTGGAAATACTTACGAATTGGTAGAAGCCACAGAGTTGTTGTTAGCAATGTCACAGGGAAGCTTACAGTAGGGGCACTTCTGTAGAGCTGTTCAGAATGAGCCAATTTTCAAAGAAGGTGCTATCTGTAAACTGTTTCCCAACATATTAATGCCCATCTATCTAAAAGGGTACCATGGCATCGAATCATGTGCCACAGGTAGTGTCATTTTGTAAGCCGCTTATTGCTGAAGGTTGGATCATTTTGAAGCAGTCTGTTTATAATATTATGTGCAATGATTGCTATTAGAGTGCTGCTAAATATGACAATATCCAGGCTGGTTGTTCTTGCCATTTTTGCAACAACTTACCCTTAGGCCTTGGCAGTGACCATGCCGTAGTGGCTCCAGAAAGTTCATATCAGCAGAATGCCAGTTTCTGAGCAAGAATATCTACTGCCAGCCTGCATTATATGATTGAATCTGACAGAGGCATGCAAGGTTACCAACACCACAGCCAATCCTTCCATTTATAGAGTCATTGAGTTATACAACACGGAAACAGATCCTTCGGTCAAACTCCTCTGGAATACAGACATCCCAATCTGACCTCGTCCCATTTGCCATCATTTGGCCCACATTCCTCTCAACCCTCATATACACATCCAGATGCCTTTTAAATGTTGTAATTGTGCCAACAACTACCACTTCCTCTAGCTGCTTGTTTCATGCATGCACCACCATCTGTGTGAAGAAGTTACCTCTCAGGTCCTTTTTAAATCTTTCTCCTCTCACCTTAAATATATCCGTCTGGTTGTGGACACCCCTGGTTGTGGGGAAAAGACCTTGGCTATTCACTCTATCCATGCCCCTTAAGATTTTATAAATCTCTGTAAGCTCCCTGACACTCCAGGAAAAAACAGCCCCAGCCTATTCAGCTTCTCCCTGTAGCTCAAACCCTCCAACCCTGGCAACATCTTTGTAAATCTTTTCTGCACCCACGCAAAATCAACAATATTCTTCCTATAAAAGGGCAGCCAGAATTGTTTGCAGTATTCCAGAAGTGGCCTTACTAATGTCCAGTGCTCCTGGGAGATGTGCTACATATCTCACCCTTGAAGGGCTAGCTCTGAATGACAAGCCTAGTGCCCCTTCCTGCACCCACCTGATGCAGCAGCATGTTCACTCAACCAATCCAGCTAACGGGAGTTATGACAAGTTCACAAACTCCAGTTTCTGCCCCTACACTTATTGCGTTAGTCATTTTATTTTGCCTTTGATGTTTTTTTTGCAGTTGGAAAAGGCCGCCTTTGGAATGACTAACAAATAAATAACATGATTTGGGAGCAAGAGAGGGCAATTTGGCCCCTTGAGCCTGCTATGAAAATATTAGCTCCGGTACGAGCCCACTTACCTTCAAACTGGTACACCCTATTACATTTTTGTCCCAATCTTTGTTAAAAGCCCTCCCTCTGGTGGGCTGCCAGGACTTTCCATCTTTACAAAGTACTCGGATGAGCACGTGAATTGTCATAATATTCAAGACTATGATCCTGGTCCTGGAATGTGTGACTAGTATAGATTTAGTGTATTTTTGGTGATATAGATTTGATGGGGCGAAGGGCCTCTTTTGTACCGCATGATTCTATGATTCTACAAGGACCATAAAAGAAAATTGTTAAAATAATAAAAAGTTCTAAGTTGCAAAATCTGTTATGCCCACCTTCCACTTGGACCAAAAAAAAATCCTGTTATCTTATAGTGCCAGCTTTAGCTCTGTGGTGATGCTTTTGCCTCAGATCAGCCATGGGTTCTTGTCCCACTCCAGAGATTTGAATGTATAATTCATGCTGGCATTTCAGTGCACTGCTGAAGAAGTGCCATGTTGTTCTGAGTGCCATCTTTCAATGAGACCAAGGCTCCATCTGCTTTCTCAGATGGTTGTAAAAGTCCCTATGACATGATTTGAAGAAGAACAGGGAACTCTCCCCAGACTAACATTAATGTCCTTAATAAAAAAACAAAAACAGTTGATTTGATCTTTCATCTCATTGTTTTGGAAGTGTATTTGTGCATGGCTTGTGCACAAATAATTTCCTATGTCTCACCAATCAACACACTTCAGAAGTTCTTTGCTTGAAAGCACTTTAAGGTGTCAAGTCAGAAGGTGTTAAGGTGTCAAGAGGTCATGAAAGGCTCTACATAAATGCAATTTGATTGACTCCATTTGACCCAAATGAAGAGCTGAATGCACTGGATACAGCCAATACAATGGGCAACCAATGGCTTCGGTGCTGATGATTGGTGCTCCACAACTAGTTGTCCTTTTAGCTGAGTTGTTCCAGTACGCCAATAACACTGGCAAAGTGGAAAATTGCCCATATATATCCTGTCCATGCAATGTGAGGCAAACATAATCCTATCAGTTACTGTCCAATAAGGCTAAGCTCAGTCATTAAATAGTGAAGGAAGCTGCCAAAGACAGTGCCGTCAAGTGGCACTTATTCACCAATACTCCATTAACCAATGCATAGTCTGAAGCCCGTAAGGACCATTTGACTCCATATCCCATTGCAGCCTTGACTCAAAAATGGACATAGCAACTCAGAGGTGAGAGTGACTACCCTTGACATCAGGATCCATTTGATTGAGTGTGCTATCAAGGAATTTGATATATTTTCTAAACAACCTGTTCAGAGAGAGGTCATCTAGAGCAGGTGAGATTTGAACTCAAACTTTCTGGCTCAGGGGTAGGGGCACAACCACTGCTTGACAAGAGTTCTTATTAACCTATACGGAGATATCATTACTCATCTCTGGAGTAGGAAGGAATCAATTCCAGGCCTCCTGGATGAGAAGTAGAGAACTACCGCTGCATCTCTGCTCATGTTCCTCAGGGTAGTGTCCTAGGCTCAACCATTTTCAGCTGCTTCAATAATGATCTTGTCATCACCCTGCAATCCTGATAAACCATGCTGGATGTGCAGCTAAACCGATGTCTGTACCTCACCATGGGATAGGTTTGCTTCCACCATTCCTTTAAGTATAGTGATCTCAAGTGGCAGAGGAATGCTACTAACTGGTCTAACTAGAAGATGCTTTTTTATTGAACAAGAAATAGCTTACAGTGCATTAGCAATTGTTACAGGTTATATTGATATTACAGACTTTGTTTCAGAGACTTTGAGAATGATCTGGATGTTGTTTTTTACTCCTTTGAGAATCCATGTTTACTACCCATGAGCCCATGATGCTTAAGGTACTCTTCAGTATTAACTTTTTCAGATCCTCTCATTCTTGGACAAAACTTCTCTCCATCATAAGATCAGAGTGATGATGCTTTCTGATGGCTGCCTAGCATTCAATGTTATTCACAACTTCTCACATATTAAAGCAATCCATTCCTGTATGCAATATCAAATCCAACACATTAAACATTCGCTCTTTCCATTTCAGGGGCACAGGTTCTGCAGTGTTATTCGTCTTTGCTAGGGCAATAAAGGATGCACAATGAATACTTGCCACAACGAGCAGTTCAAACCTTATTATACTTTTAAGAACATTAAGGCATGCTTGCTTAGGAATCTCTATAAGTATTATTAGTGAAACTGTGTAAATGGGTCACTAATCCACTCATGATATTTAAAATTCACCACTACTGTTACTAACAGTAATTCCCACACTAGTATTTTCAGAGATCAATGATATTGGTGGTTACCACGGAAGTCACTTTGTTATTCAACCAGTCATCAGTGGTAAATTTTATTGACTAACATCATGTGGAACGATAACAGGTTAACAGGATATAGGACCACTTTCGCAATTTTGCCCAAGGTGGCATCTTTGTGTTATACACACCAATGAGTGGTGGGTGGACACTAAGCCCTCCCAACAAGGAGAGAGAAAACACAGCAATGGCTAAATATCTCCAGGCTTTTCTTGCATGGATTTTGAAGGCTGATTCAAGACAATTTTGACAGTGCATTCGAAACAGGCTCTGCCTTGCAATCCAGCTGTGTATGACCTAAGGTAACTCAAGGGAAAAGGAAAGTACTTGTATTTGCTTAGAAATTACTGTAGCTATTTTTATTGAATAGTGTGCAAATGGAATAAAACCATTTACAATAGATATTTTTCGCCACCACTACTTTCAGACTAACAGCAACTTTCACCCCATTATTTTCAGAAATCAAAGAAACACTGAGAGTTTTCACCAAAAAACTTTATTATTCTACTAGACATTGGCAGCAATTATACATGGGTACATGATTACAGACAAAGATGTAGCATATATAAAATGGTAAGGCCACTATTTCCATAGAATGAGCATGGTAAGCAAATACCAAGGTAAATTGCATGAATCTGCACTCCTGGTAGGCTTAAAGTTTGGAAAAAGAATGACAAATTATTTTTGGAGATGATTATTAGCTAAATGCTTAAATTATCCATTTTATTGGATGATTTAGCCTTTGATTGATGAATGCTATCCTCCAGTATTTCCTTCAATTGTTCAGTCTGAATGTATGAGCATAGATAATTAGCAAACTATTCTCCATAAGATGGAGGGGATAACAGCCGAGCCACATGCTATCCTTACTACATACTCATACGCAGACAAGTACTTTTCAGCAGGAGTCAATGGAATAGAAAACTAGGCTGATTTTATTTCCTTCCAGTTTCCAGTCAGAACTGCAGCATCCAGACTGTTAGCAAGGTGAGATTAGCTAATGCAGCACAGGCTAGGAGTCAGACCTGGAATGTTCTGCGCTGGTGGATTAACTACAAGCTGTGTTTAGCAGTCAAGTCATCAGAGGACCTTAAAATGATTTTTTCCCATGTAGTAGCTCTGCATTGAAGAGAGGAAAGTCTTTATAATTGGGACAGGGGAATGAGGAAGCAGACACAGCGAGTAATTCCGTTTATCGATTTGTTCCATATCTTAAAGAGGCACTCTCTCCTATTCAAAAATTTTGCACTTTCCTAATTTACTCACAAACACAACCAGTGACCAAATATTTTTTGTCATGTGTTGAGAGAGATGATTTGAATACTGCTGATTAAAGGAACATTGCAAACATGGGAATTGATGATGTTTGGAATTGGGATTGAAAGGTGAAATAAAATGAAAGACGAGTAGCCCAGTATTTTATTAGGGATAACAAGGATGTAAAGGGTTAAAGCAGAATAGCCCATAGTGCGGAAGATTACTGCATACCTCATAGGACAGATGTCTGAGAACAGGAAACGCTCTTTAATAAATTGACTGATAATGAAGGAAAAGACTCTGAGCCTGTAATTTGTTGAATAAGATGCACTTGGGCACATACAGCTTCTAAAGATAATGGGAGTTTCAGGTTCTAACCCAAAATCCTGTTAGTATTATACAATAAACCTTTTTGTGGAGGACCAGGGCATTGACTAGGATAACTCTCTGATCGAATTCCTGAAGTCAGCAGGTAGACTTGCATTTTCTGATCAATTAAGACTTTGTATATCATTTAGTAATACCTATTTAGAAAACTAGGCATTTAAATTATAAGGTAATAATATGAGGGAAGTATATTAACTTGCAAATGTTTTCAGGGAGCATATATTTAGCATTGAATAAATTTATCCCACTTAACTGTTGGAAAGTTGTATTTTGTTACAGACTGCACGGCCAGGTTAAAACATTTAACATGTTGCATGTACCAAGGTTAGTGATAATTAGATTGTCTACCTGGAACATGGCACTTGACTGTATTCCCTACATTAAAGTCACAACTATTTGTAATTGGTTGGAGAGTCTGTGTTGTCCCCCCACACATGTAAACAAAACACTTAAAATAAAGAACTACTGCTGCTGGAAATCTGAAGCAAAAACAGAAATTGGTCAGAAGGTTTGGCAGCATCTGTCGAGAGAAAACAGAGTTAATGTTCTGAGTCCAGCGACCCTTCTTCAGACTCAGACTCAGACTCAGAGTCTGTCTGCGAAATGTCCACTCGATTATTTAACACTGCCCACATATAGCCTTACAGGAGCACAATAGAAGATATTTGCAGAATGGAGTCTAACTACTTAAAAGCTGATGACTCCCTGGCTGTGATTCTGAGATGGTTAAGGCCTGAAGAAAGATATCGTGGCCTTCGGAAGAGAGAAAGAAATGTACAAGTGAAACAAAGAAGGCATGGCTGGAGATTGTCCATGACAGCAGTGGCAGTTTGGTACAAAGTTTGAGAAACTAGTAGCAGAATTGTTTTCATAATCTCAACAAAGCAGGAAAGACACCAACACCCTCACATTTGGATGTTGGAATCTTCTCAGTCCGCCTTCTGAAGCTGACTCCAGCATATCATCTCTGATGCCACCCAACCATTCATCCCTCACTGTCTGCATATTCCCTCACAGCCCTAATTGTCCGTTCACCAAAAACACATTTTCAAACTTCGGTAATATGCCTCCATCACTTCAACAAATGCTCTCTGTCCAGAAGAGTCCCATGGGAAATAGAACCTTTCACACAGGCAACTGTGAGATGTCAATATTTATCAGCATATTTCCCTCTCATGTCCGCACCATCCTCAGTTGTCACTTTCACTGGTGAGTTCCAGGAAGGCTGGTAAATCTGTCGACACATAGATTGCAAACCTGAGTTAATATCGCAGGAATTCTGTTGAAGTTGACAACCAGCCTTCCCTTGGCTGTTTAACTTCAGGAGGAGGTGGCATGATTGTAATATCATTAATAATCCGTGAAGGCCCAAGCTAATATTCTAGGAATATGTGTTGGAATACCACCATGGCTGAAATTGAATTTGAATTCAATAAGGATCTGAAATAAAAAGGTAGTCAAACAATAGTCATGTAACCATTGTCAATTTTTATAAAAGCCCATCTGGTTCACTAATGCAATTTATGGGAAAGAATCTGCCATCTTTCCCCAGTGTAGTCTACCTGTGAGTCAAGACCCAGAGCAATGTTGTTGAGACTTCACTGTCCTCTGGGCAATTAGGGATGGGTGATAACTGTTGACCTAGACAGTAATGCCCACATCCCATGCAACAAATTAAAATCAAACTCAAACTTAACCTGAGAATGTAACTTATAAAAAACGTTTTGAGATTTAGATATGAAAGAAGTGAAACTAACATGGTCATTCTAACAGATGAGAGACTTAACAAACAATCAAGGTATTTTTCAATGTGTAATCTCAGTTACATAACACTGTAAACCTTTGCTATAAATTCTGTGACTTACAATTGTGTTTCACAATCACCTGATGAAGGAGCGTTGCTCCGAAAGCTAGTGCTTCCAATTAAACCTGTTGAACTATAACCTGGTGTTGTGTGATTTTTAACTTTGTACACCCCAGTCCAACACCGGCATCTCCAAATCATGACTGCAGGTCATAGTATACATTAATATCCTTACAAAAATATAGTAAATATAATAAAAGTTTACAGATTTTACCTGTTAATTCCACCACACCGCAAGATGCTCAATGAAATAATCTAATTTCAGGTAATAATTTGAGACATTTCAAGGTGAATGTTCCTTCTAGAGGTTCATAGATAGCTGGAAATTGTCTTGTGTAGTGACAATTATCATTAATTCAGAAGTTTCCATTAATGCAGATTTCAATCAAATGCATGTTGTGAGGTTAAATAAGAAAAGATTTATATAAAAAAAGTACTATCCTATTACTTAGCAAAAATGGTGTAAATAGAATCTTAGGATAGTATTTGATGAAAGGTAACAGGAGTCTTGTCTGTCACTGCTTTGGAGAGGCTCATTAAATTAGCACCTATCAGGATGGGCAATTTCAGGCCTTCCAAATGATCAGAGGCCAAGAACTCTTCATTGTTTTGCAGCATCACTGGGGAGGCAGTCGCTGCTCCATTAATGCACCTATCCCAGGACTGCCATGTAACCCAGGCCATTGATGAGTGATAGCATCAGGACATCGAGTGGTAGGGATCAGGGGAGAGGGAGACAAGGCAGAATTGGCAGTGAGGCCAGGGTGGCCATCAATGAGCTTCTCCGTTCCCAATGCCAGGTTTCTGAATTAGGCACTGAGTGCCCAACAATAAGACACTCTCCCTAGCACCCTACAAACAACCCCTGGACAGGGTGTACTGTTCAGGCCTCCCATATTGTAAGTCCCTGATCCGCCACTGGACAAATAACAATGGCACCGGATTTAAGTGTCCAGTTAAGGATCTCAATTTGTAGCAGAATGAACAGGACATCCATAAGCCTTCCTGCTGAAGACATAGTCAGGATAGAGGCTGTAAGGTACCCAATATCAATCAAATACCCTCTGCCACCACAAACATCCCAGGGAGAGGCATCAAACACTGTCATGAGGTTTGCAGCCTCCATGGAGCAAGTTGCTCACACATCTAACTTTCAACTTCAATTACATCCAGAAATTAACCAATTGAAGGCAGGTTTGTATTGGGAAACAGACATCTGACATTTTAACACCTCACCAACCCATAGCTGTTAGAATTCAGTCAATGAAGAGTTATTCTGTTAATATAGTCGTTTTTAGAGGTTTGAAATATGATTTGAAGAACAGTGCTCCTGGGATTTATACAATTATTTCTGATGAGAGAGGGTTGCAAAATTTAAAAAATACAAGCTTAATATAATTCAAATTTTGAACTTGAAGTCATTACTCGATGGAAGAGGTGACCTGTTAGCATAGGGAATGTTAAATTTCAACTTAGTTTGAGCATTAAGAAAGAGATGAATGGATTTTTGATCCAGCAGGGAGAAGAGAGGTACATACAGTGAGTCAACATTTATATGAATATAACATGGGGGTTCTATGCAGAATGAACTGGTGAAGAAAGCTAGACAGGATATGCTTTCTCTTTATTTCTATTCCTATTTCCAACAGGAAAACGCTTTTCCCAGTGTTTATCAAACTGCCAATAACTTGGACTCAAGAAGTCAAAGAGCAGCCAGGTTCAATGTTATATAACATTGAAGTATTCCAAACAACATACTGTCCTTATGTTTCCTTGCAATATTATTTTTGTTTACAAATCATCTGAGCCTCCTCGGTACTTCAGATATTTTTCATGATGAAACGGAGTTTTGATCTTTGAATTCCATTGGCCAATATACTTCCCTGAGACTTCTATGGGCTGAATAATTTCAGAAAAGGAATAAAAACAATGAGTTGAAATGGCATTCCTTTATCCAAACAAGCTGACCACAGTTCATGAAATCAGAATGGATTAAATGATATCATCCTGAGCTGAGATTATTATTTTACAGGAAGGCATTGAAACAAATCAGCCCCACCTTCCCAGTTCTATGGTAGGCATAAAAAAGCTCCCAATTCCTATTTTCCTTTGCACTATTATGACAATCTTCACCTGTAAGAGATGGAACCTTTCCCATAACCATATCTGGGTACAGAATATACAACCAGTTTGGACTTCAAAGAACATTTCTGGCAGAGTAAAGTACCTGGATTATAGACTGCAGAACTGAACACAGGCTGCAGAAGGCTGTCTCTCTTTCTTTCTCAGCAAGAAAAATGACCAGTGACAACATTGACTCTCAGGAACACCAGGAATCTGAGAATTTAAAAGATAACCGTTGAATTTACAATTACTAATGGTCCAAGAAATCAACTAACTAACCATAGTTCCAAGTTAAAATCTTAAATCTCAATGACACCCAAAGGACTCTAAACTGTATATATATATATATATATTTTAACTTCCTTCTGTACTGGACAGAGTGAGTGTGCACCTTTGTGAGAGAGAGCGAGACTCCAGGAGACTGAAGGTCATATGCTTACCATCACATCTTTGTTTTTGGGGGTTAGTAGGTAATAAGTTTGCTCTTTTTAAACTCAAGAGAATCTTGCAATTGACTCCATGCTACTTCAATAAAAGCTAGTTAACTACATTTTCTATTGGAGACATAAATAGCCTCATGCTAAAAATAGCTTAAATCTTTATTGCAACTGACCAAGAAGATTAGAACGAGGGGAGCCATTTCACTCCTTCTCAGCTGATTGTAGTACATAAGTCACTGGATATCAGTGATGAGAAATTTGGGGGCCTATTATTGGACCTTTTGCTCATTGGACAGTTTTGACAGTTGATGTTCAAAGAAGTATTCCAGAAATCCCCGGAATCTCTTCAGAGGGTCGACACAGACGTGATGGGCCAAATAGTCTGCTTCCACACCATCTACCTGTGCTCTCTGCTGAAACGTTGTTATTGTTTTCCAGAATGTCGATTACCACCGGAAAATTAATGCTGAACATCACCACAAAAGTAAGCAAAAAGGAAAGTAATCACAGCAGTACTATGATGATTTTGTATCTTGGATCCTACCATAAGGTGAATGGATCTATGGTGGGAATCCTCACCAGTTGCTGCTCCAAATTCAAAACAACTGAATGAGTTTAATTTTGGAAGTCTGGAGGAGGATTTAGTTGGTACCAGAGCTCCTGGTTGTGGTTCACTACAGGTTAGGAATACTGTTTTAGGATTGACAGGGCTGTTTGTGAGATATTAGGAGATCAGACCATGGCCCAACCCAAGAAATGATCAGATGACTTGAGGCAAGAGATCAGAGTCACTTATGATCTCTCAAGGCAAGGTATTGTTGTGATTCCTTTCCTTTTTGCTTACTTCTGTGGTGATGTTCAGCATTAGTTTTCCAGTGGTAATTGACATTCAGAACAAAGAAAACAATGTTTCAGCAGAGAGCAGAGGTAGAATAGAATTATACAGTGTAGAAGCAGACCATTCGGCCCCTTGAGTCCATGTCGATTCTCCAAAGAGCATCCAACTCAGACTCATCCCTGTACCCTAACCTGTAACCCTGTATTTCCCATGGCTAATCCACCTAGCCTGCACATCCCTGGACACTTCTCCCTGGACTATGGGAGAAAAACAGAGAACCTAAGGGAAACTCACTTAGAAACAGGGAGAACATGCAAAGTCAACACAGCCAGTCATCCAAGGCTGGAATCGAACCCAGGTCCCTTAACACTGGGAGGCAGCAGTGTAACCACTGCCAAGGTGCTGCCCATAGGCAAGATATTGGTAGGTTAAAATCTTTGAGGAGAAAGTGAGGACTGCAGATGCTGGAGATCAGAGCTGAAAATGTGTTGCTGGAAAAGCGCAGCAGGTCAGGCAGCATCCAAGGAACAGGAGATTCGATGTTATGGGCATAAAGCCCATATTGGTAGGCAGGCAATCCCTTACTTGCTAACACAAATTAACTAATAGTTACCTCAGAAGTGTATAGTATTCCTCCTGGTTCCCCTTTTATTAGGTAGTCATCCAGCATGTTTTGTGGCTTTGAATGCCATTCTGATCCCATACTGTGCCCAAGCAATGAACATTATCGATCCCAGTTTTGCACTTCCATATATGTTATTAAGAAGAACGTAGGGAGGTCTCTAAAACCAGTTAAGGTTAAATGAGAGAAGGCTGAGCTGTGACTGCCGTCAGCTAATCTGGTTATCCATCATATAGAATTCACAGTTTTAGCTGCATGACTGGAAAAGGCTGCATAGAAGAGTAAAACGCACAATTTCACAATCATATCTCTTAAGAATGACCTCTGTAAATGTTTTCTACACTGTATTTTGGAACCATGCCAAAACTATATCATAGTACAGCAGCAGGTTTATTGTTGTAATGTATGTTTTGTCGATTAGTGAAGGAGTGCTAAAAGCAATGTATGTTCCAACAGACAATGTAATTCATCAGAAGCATTTCTGTACAGGTAGTATTTCCACCACTATATTATTTACATTATAGCCTATAATATGGACTTAAATTCTGGCAGTCACCATATCTGAAGATTCTGTTTTTTAAAAAAAATTATTATGCTATCCTTTATCTAAAATAATTCTGTAATTTTAAGTTTGTTTAATTAGAGCTCAGGGGATGAAACTAGTGGCTGGGTAATGATATATGTGGCAATAGCTTCAGATGATGGCTTTGATCTTCCCAACATTTAACCATGGGAAATTGCTTCTAGCCCAGGACAGGCAGAGCGACAACCAAGGGGGATCGAGAAAGGGAATGGTATAGAAAGGAATGCCAGATATTCAGATGAAATAGCATTATTTATGCCAATTCTAATATGCTCCCTAATATGTGACATCATTTTCTCATTTCCAGTCAGAGCAGAAGCAGATCTTGGATATTTAACTAAGCTCATCTGAGGAAATTGTGCAAGACTGGCTTCAATGTGCCGTACCTCAATCCAGTCTTGCCACTTCAGCTTTGGATCAGAAAATACATCAGAAAGTACAAAGGAGAACATGTGTGTTTTATTGATATTACAAGAAGTCCTTCATTAATATTAATGCTACAACAGATTATGCTAACTTTATGAATATTGTTTTTTGAATGTATAACCTGAATGCAGAAAATACATTCTTCACATAAAACATCTATTACCTTTCCAGCAAGTAACCTTACCATGCTGATGTTTTCTTAAATGTTAGACACTAATGCATGAATTTGTTTTTCTGATTATCATTTGGTTAAATTACTTTCTGTAGTTACAAATAGAATGATTACAGAACAGAAAGAGGCTATTCAGTCTGCTTTGTCTATATTAGCTCACTACAAGAGCAACTCACATGGTCCTGCACCCCTGTCATTTCCCTATTGCTGTGAAAATGTTTTCTCTTCAGGGGTCTTTACAAATTCATTTGAAAAACCTCAGTTGTATCTGTCTGCACCACATTCTTAGTTTGTGCATTCCAGATCCTGGCAATTTGCTGCATAACCTTTTTTTTGTCTTATGTCAGAGCATTGAGTATAGGAGTTGGGAGGTTATGTCATAGCTGTACAGGTCATTGGTGAAGCCATTTTAGGAATATTGTGTGCCTCCCTCCTATCAGAAGGATGTTGTGAAACTTGAAAGGGTTCAAAAAAGATTTACGAGGATGTTGCCAAGGTTGGAGAATTTGAGCGATAGGGAGTGGCAGGGGTTGTTTTCCCTGGAGCATCAGAGGCTGAGGGGTGATTTTATAGAGGTTTATAAAACCATGATGGGCATAGATAGGGTAAACAGACAAAGGCCTTTCCTAGGGGGTGTAGGAGTCCAGAACTAGAGGGCACAGGCTTAAGGTGAGTGGGGTAAGATTTAAAAGAGACCTAAAGGGCAACATTTTCACTCAGAGGGTGGTGTGTGTTTAAAAAGAGCTGCCAGAGGAGGTGGTGGAGACTGGTACAATTGCAACATTTAAAAGGCATCTGGATGGGTATATGAATAGGAGGGGGTTGGGTACATGAATAAGAAGGGTTTAGAGGGATTTAGGCTAAGTACTGGCAAATGGGACTAGATTAAATTAGAATATCTGGTCAGCATGGACAATGTGGACCGAAGGGTATGTTTCCGTGCTGTACATCCCTATGGCTCTATGTCAGTGCTGTTTCTTTTCTGACCCACCTTGAAACGGTGACCTTTGGTCCTCAACCCTCACAACAATGGAGCCAGTTTCTTCCATCTCTTATGTCTGGAGACTTCACGATTTTGAACACTTTCTTCAAAACTTCTCTTAAACTTCTCATTTTTAATGAGAATAATCTCCAATTATTGATACAACTGAAGTCCCTCATCTTTGGAATTTTTTTGTAACGACCTTCTGTACCTTCTCAAATGCCTTCCCAAAATTGGACTCCGTGCTCCAGCTGAGGTTGAACCGAAGTTTTGTAAAGATTCACAATAAGCTTCCGGCTTTTGTAACCTGTCTCTAAAGTCCCCCATATATCTCACTAAACAACTATGATAAAACCTCATCATTGGATCATCTGTAATAATAACTAACCATTTTGCTTATCAGATTGCACATCGAAAATCATCGAGAATCCCAGGCTCTGCTCTGATGAGATTTGTGTACTGTATACTTCATTCCTGCCGGGTCAATAGTTGTTTGCGCTTTTGAAGCCTCACACAAGATTATGAAATTATATGGTCAATCATGCTAGAAAATGGGCATGATTGTGGGCGGCACGGTGGCACAGTGGTTAGCACTGCTGCCTCACAGCGCCAGAGACCCGGGTGGAGTTTGCACGTTCTCCCCGTGTCTGCGTGGGTTTCCTCCGGGTGCTCCGGTTTCTTCCTACAGTCCAAAGATGTGCGAGTCAGGTAAATTGGTCATGCTAAATTGCCCGTAGTGTTAGATTAGGGGTAAATGTAGGGGTATGGGTGGGTGGTGGGTCAGTGTGGACTTGTTGGACCGAAGGGCCTGTTTCCACACAGTAAGTAATCTATCTATCTGTAAGTAATCTATCTATCTGAAAATTATATGGGAAAACGATCAACTCTGCATTCACTGCAAACCAGATCTTGAACACCTTTGGACCTAGATAACTTTTAAGTTACAATGTAAGACTTGAATTGCCAGTGAACAGGGGCCATACTTGAAGTGACCATACCCACATAAGGAATGTGAGGACTTGCACTTGAATATCACACTGCGTTATGAAGCATTATCACAAGATTCTGATTCTAACATTTCCAGCTGCAGAAGGTAGGTGCCTGTGGGTTAATAGCATTCATTAGCAAGTGGACTTTACAGTTGGAGGGGGTCCATTTGCAACAGCAATGGGAATATTAAATATGTATTTAACCAAGAGGAGGAAGAAATCACCATCCTTAAAACTAAATATCGAAAGCATTGTCAGAGGCATGATTGTCTCTTGGGTGGTGTAACATTGCTCCTTCTAGTAATGCAATTGCAGTTTTTGTCTTGTTAAGATCTTTAGTTTTATACCCTATACCGCTTTTCCGATGGTGCTGCTTTGTACATTAGGCTGGCTTGCTGTCCAAATTCTGTCACAATTACTGTCACATTGTCATTCCCTGAAACTCAATTGAACAGAATGTTAGCACATTATTGTTCTCTACCACCTCATTTTATCCCTTCAGTTCACTTTAGAGATGCAGTGAGCTGCATTCTTGTGACACGCTGGTTTGAAACATTTTGTTTATTGTACCCTGCAGCATAACACATTGCTCTCAATCATAAAAAATGCGGATGTCATACAGATACTCTGCAGAAAAATACTGAGTACAGAATTTGCAGGAAAGTATTTTATTTTCACATCCTATTTTGTCAGGGCGGAATCGTAGAATCTGCACAGTGTGGAAGAAGGTTATTTGGCCCATCAAGTCCACACTAACACTCCAAAAGGCATCCCATCCAGACCCACGCCATCCCTGCATTTCCCATGGCTAATCCACCTCGCTTGCAAATCCCTGCTTGCACCTAAGGCAATTTGGAAAGCCAATCCACCTAACCTGCACATCTTTGGAATGTGAGAGCAAACTGCAGCACCTGGAGGAAACCCACGCGGATACAGCGAGAATATGCAAACTCCACACAGGCAGTTGCCCAAGGGTGGAATTGAACCTGGGTTCCGGCACTGTAAGGCAGCAATATTAACAACTGAGCCACTGTGCTGGCAATGTTTCTGAATAAAATGCTATCCTCTCAGGAGCTTTTGGTCAATGAAATATCAGAAAACTCAAGTAAGGTTCAGCAGATCTGGGGTTCATTTGAATATTTCCCCCACTGGGAGAGAAGAGATACAGTGCTGTAAGCTGGGCCATTGTGATGGTTATTTGCTGAAATCTTGCTTTTCCTGCAGCTGAAATAGCGTAGTTTGGCTTATGGCCCTGTGACAGAGCACTGACAGGCCTGTGCTGAGGAGAACAACTTAAGATAATCCACTCCTGACAAGCATGCCCCAGGGAACGGCATCAACAGAATGAGATAAGACTCAAGACACCCACTCTTCTGCTGACTGAAACTAGCTTAAAAAAACAGTCTTACAAAATATTGATGGTAGGTTTTTTTGTGTGTGGAAATATTTAGTCACCATGAAACAGGCTATTACAGACACTCAATTCTTCATGAAAATATTTTGCAATGAAGGATTATGCAGTTATTTTCAGTCCTATTTAAAACTATAAACTGAGAAAATGAATGCACATGTATGTATAGTACATGCATATAATGTGAAAGCACATTATGATCTAACAGATTAAACACAATTGCAAAATAATGAATGGAAAGACAATTGTTATCACTCTTTTCAGCATTTGGTATTTTTTCCACCTATTCACATAGCCCAGCAGGGCAGTTGATGTGGGATACTTTCCAACCTTTAGAAAGTATTTGGATGAAAATTTGAATGGCATTCAAGACTATGGGTCTAATGTGAGGAAGTGAGACTGATGTAGGTAATAGAGCAGACTTGATGGACCAACAGGCCTCTTCTGGACTGTATGATTCTATGTAAACATTACTGACTTGGCCAGCATTTAACAACTGTCCTTAAATGACCTTGAAAAGATGGTAGGGAGCTACCATCTTGCACTGCTACAATTGGCTTGTTATTTCAGAGGTTGTTAATTGCTGTGGACCTGGAGTCACGTATATGCCAGACAGAGAGAAAGGACAGGAGATTTCCCTAAAGCACATCAGTGTGCAAAGATAGGCTAAACACAGCAAGTCAGGCAGCATCCAAGGAGCATGAGAATCGATGTTTCAGGCAATAAGCCCTTCCTCAGGAAGGGGTTTTTTTCCTGATGAAGGGCTTATGCATGAAACGTCGATTTGCCTGGTCCTTGGATGTTGCCTGACCTGCTGTGCTTTTCCAGCACCACACTCTTAACACTGATCTCTAGCATCTTCAGTCCTCACTTTCTCCTCCGCCAAGATTGGTTAGTACAACAAGAAATCCTGACCTTTCCAGCATTGGCCAAATCCCATGAACAATGATAAAATAGTTACATTGTTACTGTTACAGATACTAGTGTTTAATTCCAGATTTATCTTATTACCTCCATTTAAGTTCCGAGCTGCTATGGTGCAATTTAAACTCATGTCAGTAGCTCAAAAATCCAAGCCTTTAGATTATTAATCCTGTGACATAGCTATTATGCAATCTGGTCCAACAGTAACACTTGTAAGAATTACATACATTTATTTGGAATATTAACTGCAAAGTGGAAGTTTTGTCTGTTGTTTTGCAACAAATGAGCTTTATAACAAGTTGAATCAAGTAGAACTGTGTGGTGCTGGTTATGCAAGAGTGCGTAACTTTTGGCGAAACTGGATTTACTACTTCTATAAGACAGGTTGGCTCCAGGTGCCTTTGGGTTGAATAAAGAAAAGTAAACTGCCCAGCATCAGCTTTTGGATTGGTTTTAAGTAGCAGTTTAGTCATAAGATTGTGCAGTTGAAATTCAGACCTTCAAAAACTTGTCTGCAAGCCATATTCCTCTCTCTCTCTCTCTCTATGTGTGTGTGTGTGTGTGTAAGTGGAAGACAATCTACACTGAAGACCCAGAAAAAATATCTTCTAGCTCAAGTAAAAGACCTAGGTCCAACTGTCCAGCTACTGGTTAGCAATTGCTACTGCCAACAGTGTGATAATATAGGCCAAAACAAAAAATAAACTGTAAGAAAGTTACTTCATTTCACCTTGTGAATGGTCTTTTGATGGATAGACTTTATTCCATTTTATCTACATTTTCCACCCATAATACTCTTGTAAAACTATTTCATCTGTCCCATCCGTCTTATTTGTGAATTAATATGTCCATGCTTGCACTTAAAGAGGGTTATAGTTTATTACTAATTAATAATCAATTTTGCAACATGTTAGGTGCTAAGTTTATTATAATGCATTTGATTTTAATTTCTTGAGATGAATGAAATGTTGTAAATTTCTTAGATGTAAGGTAACGGGCACAGGCAAACTAACCATTCTAAATTTGTGACATTTCTCACAATTGTGACAGCTTGTGGAATGATGGGGCTTGATGCACAGTACACATTTTCCATCAGGGTCGCAACACACTTGATTATTAAAGCAGTGGGTTCTTCCATCGCACAATTAACTTATTATAAATATTAATGCAAAATTAGCCTTAATCCAAATGTATATACAACACTGCAGTTTCCTCATAAAGTAGTGTAAGTGAATACAGGGGATCCCCAATTTATGAACTTATGAATGCTCGTACATACAATGAAATCCCCTACAGGATGCAATTTTAAATAGCCAACATACAAACCTGCCTGTAGTTACAAATGGCTGCTTTATATTGTGATCCAACGTCCATAGAAATCAACTTGTGAACGGAGTCAGGAACGGAACCCATTTGCAGCCAATGGCCTGCAATGATATTATGGGGGAGTGGTGTGCTTTAACCTAGAGGACAGGAATGCTTGTGAATTCGTCCTTTAGGGTGGTAGGTTAGTTAAGGTTCAAAAGTAAGTGTGATAGGAAACCACCTCCAACCTGCTGATTTCTCGGTTTATCTTTAGGTCAGTGCATTATGTTGATTGTGTGTAGCCTCTTTGTATGGTTTTAAATACCTACTAACATATTAACCAGCCAGTTTGATAGCTCAATGAACTTTCAAACATATCATCACATCAAGGGTTTCCAAGCTTCCTGAAACTTCCCTGTAAAAGCAAAGTAAGAACACACTTGAAATTGAGGGGGCATCAGACAGTAAAGGGGATGGCTGGTAGTGAGCTGCTGATTGAAAGTGAAACAGTAATTACAGATCTAACAGTTGTTTCATTGGTTGCTAGCGGGAGAGTGTACTATTGACACATTGGAGGCTTTCTCAATAACAACAGGATGGGTGGTCCCTGACTGCTTTAAACTTGACCTAAAATAAGGAATAATAGGACCAGCAGCAACTGCAATCATCTGCATTGGACAGACCTTCAGCTGGATACCAGGGAGGGATGGGAAAGCAGGGTGTGTAGTATGGAGAGAGACAAGTGGAGAAGGGAGAAGCAGAGAGGTGACAACAGGAATGAGGTAGCAGGGAAGGGAGTTGCTGGGAGTAGGAGCCATAGCTTGTGAAGCTAAATAGGTAATGGTTACGTTCGCTTAACGTATCCATAACTTATTAATATATCTGTATATTCTTAACATATTCATATATTAGTAACATATCCACATATTGTTGGTGTAGGAAGCTCAGGTTCACTTGTAACATGACTGAGATAACCTGAAAGCTCCCAGTATATTTATTTTCTGTTGGAACTGGTGATCATCCGGTATTAGTATTGAACAGAATCACTGCTGCGCCCTTAATTTTATTGCCTCCACATCCTTCCAGGGCATTGCTGGACGTTGCTAGCATCTTCCAGTTGGAAGCCACACACTTCAATACGTAAACTGTCTGATAAGTGATTTAAAGTGTGACTGATGTGTTGTTTGCCAGAGCTGACAGATACAAGAACTTTGTCAGCGATCTTTTCAATCAGAATGAACTGGATTACATCTCTGTGTGACTTCTCACACAAACAGGTTATTAATGACTCCATAATGGCAATTTGTTCTTACCCCTTTATGTCCTTCTCCTCTCACTCTGATTGAGAAGGAATATTTGCAAACCACAAGGGTTTTCACTCCATCAACATAGAAGTGGTGTGGGGGAATCACAAAAAATTGTGCTTTAAATTGCTGAGATGTTGTTTGTGATGTATCTGTCCAGTGGAGCTACAAGGTTTCTGTACCTTAGGATCTGCAAATGAACTGAGATAAAGAATAACCACTTCAAACCTGATTGATGACATTTATCATACATCCAACTAATGAAGGCCAACAATAGTATATTCATTGAATGCCATCTGACCACTAGACGTGTAATTGTAAAACATCAAGAGAGTGGTGCTGGAAAAGGTCAGCATCCGAGGAGCAGGAGAATCGACGTTTCAGGCAAAAGCCCTTCATCAGGAATGAGGCTTGGAGCCTCGGGGGTTGAAGAAATAAATGGAATGGGAAGAAACACTTCAACTGCCCCTCCCATTCTGCCAAGGACATGCAGGCCCTGGGTCTCCTCCATTGCCACTCCCTAACCACCCGATGCCTGGAGGAAGAACACCTCATCTTCCGCTTCGGAACCCTCCAACCCCACAGCATCGATGCAGATTTCACAGGTTTCCTCATTTCCCCTCCCCCTCCTTATCCCAGATCCAACCTTCCAACTCAGCATCGCCCTCATGACTTGTCCTACCTGTCCATCTTCCTTCCCACCTATCCACCTCCATCCACCTATTGCACTCTCAGCTACCTTCCCCCAAGATCCAACTCCCTCCCATTTATCTCTCTACCCCCTAGGCTCCCAGCCTCATTCCTGATGAATGGCCTTTGCCTGAAACATCAAATTTCCTGCTCCTCAGATGCTGCCTGATCTGCTGTTATTTCCTAGTACCACACTCTCGACTCTAATCTCCAGTATCTGGAGTCCTCACTTTCGCCTAGTGTGATTGAACAAAGCCATCAGCATGTCAAGGATGTGCAACATATCTCTGGGCACATTTGCAGGAGCAATTCAATAGATCACAGCCCAGGTGTCCAGAATAGCTAGGTTGTCATTGTTCTGCACAATATAATGCAACTGCAGGAGTTGGAGCTGCAGGGGAAACATTGCGCAGAACACAGGTATTCTGCAGAGGTGGAGGAAGACAAGAAGGAAGAAGGCAGTGAGGACAGAGCAGCACCATTTGCTCACATTGCCACCCTGAAAGTTGTTATGAATGCAAGACTGTGGTTAGAAGCACATTCAAAGGAACATTCTTCACATTTTGTCACATTCTAAATGCCATTGCTAGAAAGCAGCTCAACAACAAGAAAATACCCACTGCACATCACCAAAGGACTCTGCAACTCTAAGTCTTTAGCAAACAAAAACAGAAATTGCTGGAAAAGCTCAGTAAGTCTGAAAGCAGCTGTGGAGAGAACCTTGTAAGCCTTTGTTTGTTCTTCCTGAAAGTGGTGGGGGAGACCAATTCCATTTCCATTTCTTCCCTCAAAGTCAAAAAATCTTATCAATTTCCATTTTACAATGGGAAATAGAAGATTCACAAACTTTTGAGTGAAGACAGATATTCTTAACTCAGTCACAAATCACTGTCACTCATACTGAGACATAGACCCTCCCAGGAAAAAAACTGCATCTTCCTATCTTCCAGATCCAACTCTCTTAGAATCTTATACATTTTAATGGGATTCCCTTTCATTTTTCTAAACACCAGAATGTACAGGCCCCCCTAACTCTGCCTATCCCCAGAAAGCAATTCAGTGAATCCTTATTACCCCTTCTTTAAGCAGATAAATGTTTCCTTATGTAAGATGACCAAGTTCTGACATAGTACTCCTGGTATGGTCTCACCAAAGCCTGACTTCCTTATTCCTGAATGCTAAAACCCCTTTCAAAAACATCCAATGTACCATTTGGCTAATTGTTTCTGTACTTGAATGCTAACTGTCTTTCTTGTGTGAGGGCCCCAAATCTCTCTGACCACTGACATATTATTTTCACCATTTACAAAGTATTCTTAATTTTGTTCAGATGTAGGAAGCATGCGTGCTGAGTTTTTATGGTCTGCTGCACCTTCAATAAACTGATCATCATGGGAGCACAGGCCTTGCCACCAAGGATACAGGGAGCAGCTCAGGAGAAAAGAAAGGAGGAGGTGGAAAAAAGAAAGAGGCAGATCCTCTTTCTCACTGACCATTGTGCGATCACCTCATTCTATGACAGTCCTACCAAACAGAACCCCAAGTCCCCACTATACACTGATACCTTGTCATTTCTCTGTTACTATCATAGCCTCAGTTTGGCCACAATGCTGAAATAAAAGCCATTACAAAACAACCATTCCAAACCAATTTTATCAAACAAACCATGTACTATTCCATACAGAAACAGCAAGTCACCCTTGTGAATCCTTTAATGACTCTCTTACTGGGCCTTCACCTATTCAAATGCTCCTATGATGTGTAATCCCAAAGGCTGCAGCTTGGCTGGAGAAAACCTGTTGATTTTAAGTGTGATGTGGCAGGACCTTGACCTTATACCATTGAAAACCCAAAGTTTGGATTGCCTCACTTCAGCACGGGCAGCGACAGACCAAATAGGCCGACAGGCAACTGCAGGGGTTACTGGTACAGTGACAGATGTGGGGTCAAAACTACTGTCATCCTGAGAGAGGACAGAAGGTTTATGTTCTATGAAGCCACTGTCACTCCCAAAGGATGATGTCTCAGTGATCCCAGTAAATGGCGGACACACAGGTTGCCTGGTCCTGCGGAAGCCTTTAGGCCCCTTTGAGCTAGTATCTATAGTCATGGCAGTAGTTAGAGTCTGCTTGGAACCAAGCTAATCTCTTGTGGCAATAAGCTAAGAATGAAGGATCTCAATCTCAGTTTCTGCAACAGCACTCCAACACTGAGTGACTTCTGCCTGAAATGTAATGGAAGATGAGATGCCAGTAACCAGATTTCAGGAGTAAGTGGTCAGTGCTGTCAAGGACCAGAAATAACAAATGCTGGAGATCACAGCGGGTCAGAAGACATCCATGGAGAGAGAATAAGCTAACGTTTTGAGTCTAGATGATTCTTCATTAGTGGTCTCATCGAGTTGGCCACCACATCCGTACTGGAAAGGATGGGCTCCAGACTCTGCATAACACCCTGGGCCAAGTTGGAGTGAGATTCGTTCATTCTCCTTGACAGCGCTGTTGTGGATAAATCACCACAAGGTACCTTTAATTCAGATACTTTTTAGAAATCTCACAGACAATCAAGTACTGAAGCACCTATTTAAAATTTCTTGCATGTAGCAACCGAAGTAAGGTTCCGGTGTTGGATTCTTACACAGATTTTTGTCCTTCAGGTCCCTGACGTGATATTATTGATGGTTCTTTTAGATTCTTTAATCTACAATATTGTAAGTCTGCAGCTTGCCTTCTTATCATAAGTAGCTTCCTTTTCTCTTATTACATTTGGCATTAACTATCTGATTGAAAACACGGCATTCTAACAGTTAACTACTTACATTTTCTGCAGTTGTCCTTGTGGGATAAAGCAGACAGTTATCAAGTAGATATCAAAGCAGTTTTATCTAGTAGCTTTGACTCCTCCTTTTCCCAGATGTAGCTAATTGCTTTCAATTCCTGTATAAGGTTGTCTTTGTGCTTTAATAGTTTATTCCAGACAGAGTTATTGCTGCTTCTTCCCATGTGTAACAGTTTATCTTTGTTGATTCCTTCAGACCACAGTTATGAAAGTTCTGAAGTCCATAGTATCACAGCACCATGTCTGTATTCTGAACCAATTTTTAAAATATTCATTTGTGGGATGTGGGCATCGTTGGCTGGATCAACATTTGTTGCCCATCCCTAGATGTCCTTGAGAAAGTGGTGGTGAGCTCCCTACTTGAACAGCTGCAGTCCACCTGCTGTGGGTTGACCCACAATGCCCTTAGGGAGGGAATTTCAGGAGTCTGACCTAGTGACAGTGAAGGAATGGCAATGTATGGTGAGTGGCTTGGAGTGGAACTTAAAGGTGGAGGTGTTCCCAAATATCTGCTGCAATTGTCCTTCTAGATGGAAATGATTGTGGGTTTAGAAGGTGCAGTCTAAGGATCTTTGGTGAATTTCGGCAATGCATCTTGCAGATAGTACACACTGCTGTGACTGAGTCAGTGGTGAAGGGAATGGATCCTTGTCAATTAAGCAGGCTGCTTTGGTCCTGGATGGTGCCAAGCTTCTTGAGTGTTGTTGGGGCTGCCTATCTTCCACACAAGTGGGGAGATTTCCATCTCACTCTTGACTTGTGCCTTGTAAATAGTGGAGAGCTTTGGGGAGTCAGGAAGTGAGTTACTCATTACAATATTCCTAGCTTCTGACTTGCTGTTGAAGCCACAGTGGTGAGTCCAGTTGAGTTACTGGTCAGTGATAAGCCCTAAGATGAGTTTCGCTGATGGAATGATAAGGGCGGTGGTTAGATTGTCTCTTATTGGTGATGGTCATAGCCTGGCATTTGTGTAGTGTGAATATTACTTGAATGAGTTGTCTGCAGATATCTCTGTGTATAAATACCCCCTCCAGGGAGATTTCATCGGCCAGTAGTCATCCATGCCTAGTGACCCATCATAGGCTGTTATGCTACCCTCTAATGTTTGTATCATAACATTATCTGAGTGGGTGCCAATGGATCTCCAATCAAGTTGTTTATGTTTCTTCTTCATCACCCTTTTACAGCAGTGCTCAACCAAGGGACTGTTTTCATGTATCTAAAAGGATAAAAACACAAGTTTAGGGTGGAGTGAGGAAAGCCAGGAAGGCAAGAAGTGCTGCTGCTGTAGCTTGTAGCCCAGAAAGGATTGTGAGATGAGGAGAAGGTGAAAGGTGAGAAGGAGGATTAGGTATGAACATTCAGCTGACATTGCCAGCCTCAGTCTCAGAGTCACACAGCATAGAGAGAGGTCATTCAGGCCACCTTGGCTATGCTGAACAACAGACAGCAAATTACATTAACCCCATTCACCTGCACTTAGCCAAAGACAACACTATTTGGGCATTTGAAATGCACATCCAGATGCTTCTGTAATATTGCGAGAGTACCTGCCTCTGCCACTTTCTGAGGCAGCACCTTCCATTTTTCTATCACCCTCTCGGTGAAAAAACTTTCATCAGTGTGCCACTATACCACTTATGCCTCACCTTAAATTTGTGCCGTCTGGTCTAAGAGACATCTGGCATAGGGACGAGATTGTCATGATTTATCCTATCCATGTCTCTCAACATTTTGGTTGCCTTAATTGGACTCCACATCACCCCCCCCACCACACCTCCACCACCCCCCAACCCCCCACCACCACCTCCCCCAGCCTCCTCTGCTCCAGGTTTTACTGCAGGGTCTCCTTATCCAGCCGGTGGCTTCCCTGTTGATGGTAAAATACTGCGTGAAATGAGAAGAGGCTCTGAAATGACAATGTAGTCAGTTTGAGGCTCTGAAATGACAATGTAGTCAGTTTGATTGCTCTTCAGGCAGGCGCTCAATTGACCACTTAATCCAACACTGGCAAAATAGTCGAATGGCAAAATTATGGCAACCATGCCAGTGAATGCTTTCCTGTATCACTTTGCCAGTTCTCCATCCCTTAGCCCCTGCACAATTAGGCTCATAAAATTCAATTGATGTTGTGAGAAAGATATGGCTCACTCTCCATTCTCTTACATTAGTTACTTCAAATGCTACCCTTCCCAGCACATATTCTCCTCTCCCCACCTTTCCTTTTACTCTCAATGTATACATCTTTCCTATAAGTCATTTTCCTCATTAAGCAAATCTTCCTCCATTTGTGCATTAAATATTCCATATGGGTTGTTTTGTTTCATAAGGACAAGATGCAATGGACATGACCTTATTACCAGATTTTACTCCCCATCCATTAATTTTATTGACTGGGATTGCACTCACATATAGTTTAGAACCATTCTTTACATAATGCATAATAGCTTATAGTAGAAGGCAACACTGGACCTAAGAACAAAATGATAGCTAACTTACCATTGCAGGGATCATCTCTTCATCCCATTTTCACAAAATGGTCTTTGGTTAGGTTTTGTTGGTCATGAAAAATCATGCACAAAGACAAAAAGATAAAAACTTCATGTTTATATCAACATTATATAAAATATAGAGAAGACTCATTGTCAGTGACTTGATATTGTAAGCAGCTGAAAATTTATTAAGATCAATGGATGGAAAATATTTTTGAAAAATCCATATTTTTCCAATAAATTGTTCGAGGTATATGAGGCCCAGCAGTGACCCATGGCTGAGTGAAGACTCATCCATAAATGTAACCAAAAGGACTTGATTGTTTTCCAAATTGATTTCAGAGTTAGGCCGAGTGAAGGGCATGGAGAGTGTTAAAGGAAAATGATGGAAAGGTATCACGTGATATCAATGTTATGGCATGTTTGGAGAATGGAGAAGACTGCTCAGTATGTGAAAGGTTAATAATATTATCAGAATAAGCTTTTAAATATTAAAATCCATAATTTTTCCTGCACTAAATTTTTGTTACCTTGTCATGTCTATTGCTTGTTTGACTCATTCAGTTTTAGCCTGAATGCAGATAATCAGCAATCACAATTTAAAATGAATAACTGATTGTGGGTTGTTTTCTGTGTGATTTTAGCTAGCTTCCGACATTAATTTATGTAAATTGCAAGTGTCTAGTTTATTCAATGGACTAATGGATGCAATGTTTCCAAGTTCCTCTTTAGCACACTTCAGAAAATACATAATTACATATTCAAGAGACACAAATAAGTCTTCTGACATTTTAAGGTGCTTTCCTTAACACACCTCTATTGTTCTTACACAAGTAAAATTATCTTATTTTTGAACAATACAAAAAAAATTAAACTATGTGAAGTACAGGGTTATACACAGCAGAATATTAATGAATCAATTATTTCTGCAATAAATCAGCACATCAGGCTAATATGTTAATTATACAGCTGTATTTTCTCCTGTAGTTTTAGTCGTAACCATATTTTCAATGAATAATTTGTCAACACATTTTTTTTTCTGAGCTTTCTATCAATGAAACTGTGATAATTTTACATAATTATACTCCCATGTAAATGACATCCTTTACAGAAAAATAGTTAATTGCTGTGCAATCAAATTAAAAATTATATAAAATTCTTTGTAGGCATCCTTCCTGTCAAATACGCCTGCCATGAAACATATTTTTTTCTGAAAACAGCTTGTTAACAAACCCCTAGAGTGTCTAATGAAGATATCAGAAACAGATCAATTAATTACAGCTCTTCACTTTCCAGGCAGGAAGAGAATATTGGAACTAGCCAATAACAATCTGCATGCATGCAGATTCTAAATGAAATTATTTTTAAAATATTACAGAATTCTTTCTTAGATGAATTAAGATGACTGAGGCTCTCAATCTCTCAAGCCCAAAGCATTCTCCTGAAAGATTAATGCACTGCAAAAAGGGATATTGAGGTATGTTGCTGGTTCAATTGCTGCTCTGTACCAAATTAGATTAGTACAACCAGAGCAGCAGGTGGGCCATTGTAATGGATCTTGTCAAAGACTGAATATATATTTTTTAAAATCAGCCTTTTTTGATGGTTATCCAGTGACCTTTATGAGAATATATGGATGAGGTTCGACAATATGTTCCCTAGAGTGGAACAGTTTGTTCGGATCCACTTTCTTGCAGATAGAACGTGGAAATTCTGCTGGGGTGTGGAAGGGGGTGCCACAATCGACTGGGGCTTTACCTAGCTGGGTAGAAATGGATAGAAAGGCTCCACAATTCTCTCTAAAGTAACCAAATTATTCAAATGCATGCCGTCAATCCTGTGCTGATCATAGGCCATATTTGCAAATATTTGCAAAATTAGGCCATTTGGCCCACTGAGTTGTTCTGCCATTTGATCATGGCTGATATGATTCTCAACCCCGTCTCCTGCCATCTCCCCTTCTCTGAATCCCCCTAACAATCAACAACCTATCTTTTTCTTAAATTAACTCAATGGCTTAGCCTCCACAGCCCTCTGTGGCAATGAATTCCATAGGTTTACTACCCTCTGGTTGAAGAAATTTCTCCTTGTCCCAGTTCTAAAGAGTTGTCCCTTCACTCTGAGGCTGTGCCCTTGGGTCCTAGTCTCTCCCACTAGCAGAAACATCATCTCCACATTCAATCTATCCATGTATGCTGTACGTTTCAATCAGATCCCCCTCATCCTTCCTAACTTCATCAAGTACAGAGTTAGAGTTCTCAAACACACCTCCACAAGCCTTCAACCCTAGAATCAGTCTTATAAATTTCCTCTGCATCAGCTTTAATGTCAAAACAGGTTCAAAATTGCTTATAATATTCCAAATGTGGTCTGACCAGAGTCTCAAACAGCCTCAGCTGTACATCTCCACTCTTGTATATTAGCCCTCCTGAAATGAATACTAACATTGCATTTGCCTTCCTAACTGCCAAATGAACCTACACATTAACCTTAAGAGAATCCTGAACTAGGATAACCAAATCTGTTTGAGCTTTAGACTTCCTAAGCCTTTCCCCATTTAGAAAATAGTCCACACCTCTATTCTTCCCATCAAATTGCATAGCCTCACACTTTCCCACATTTACATTCTATCTGCCACTTCTTTGCCCACTCTCCCAGACTGTCAAAGTCCTTCTGCACCTTCCCTGCATCCTCAACACAACCTGTCCCTCTACCTACCTTTCTGCAAACATAGCAACAATAGATTCCTTACTGTGTGGAAACAAGCACTTCAGCCCAACAAGACCATACCAACCCTCTGAAGAGTATCCCACCGAAATCCATTTACCCACATTTACCCCTAACAAACACATCCACGGACACTAAACTGGATCTTTGGATTGTGGGAGGAAACCAGCGTACCTAGAGGAAACCCACACAGACACAGGGAGAATGTGCAAACTCCACACAGCCAGCCAGCCAGCCAAGGCTAGAATTGAACCCAGGTCCCTGGTGCTGTGAGGCAGCAGTGCTAACCACTGAGCCACCATGCCACCCCCAGTTTAGATGATTAACAAAATAAAACATGCCATTTATGAAAATACAATAAACCAAGACCTTGATAAACTACTGAAGATAATAGAAGGTTTATTCAATGTTCAAAATCAGTTCAAATCAGTGTTTCTGCCCTTAAAATGCCTAAAAGAAAGGAGTAAGCAGAAGTATTCAGACTTGAAGGCATGTGCCAAATACTTCTACTTAATTTGCTATAGTTGTGTGTCCCCTATCAACCTCAACCTATTGAAGCAAATGAACACAAATACCAAGAACAAAACTATTTCTACATTTGCTGAAGCTTTGTTGTGTGCATGGAAATATTAGATTAGATTACAGTGTGGAAACAGGCCCTTCGGCCCAACAAGTCCACACCGACCCACCCATACCCCTACATTTACCCCTTACATAACACTACAGGCAATTTAGCATGTCCAATTCACCTGACCTGCACATCTTTGGACTGTGGGAGGAAACCCACACAGACACAGGAAGAACGTGCAAACTCCACACAGTCAGTTGCCTGAGGCAGGAATTGAACCCAGATCTCTGGCACTGTGAGGCAGCAGTGCTAACCACTGTGCCACCGTGCCACCCACTATTCAGTCTGGGCATTAGTCTAGGATGACAAGTCAGTATCATGTCTTTTGTTGATTCTTGTGCATGTGTGGAATCCACACATCAAGCCTACATCAAGAGTGACTTTTCATGATTTTGTGAACCATTTCTTTGTAGTTTGCCCTAAAGTTACCGGAGACAAAGAAATGATTGGAGATGGGTGAAACTTGGCAACTCTCTAGTTCCAACCTTACCCATTTATGATCTCCTGAGAATATGGATCCATTTTTAAAAAAATTACACTTAACCAATACATTCCCCTGACAGCGAAGAGGCTTTCTAATTCGGAGACATTTCGGAGACATGGATCGTGGCAGTGTTGTTCCATGATCAGGTTGCTAGGGGGCACACTTAAGCAATGCAATAGGAATTTTTGGCAAATCTTTCCGAGTTTTGGTTGTATTCCATTCCGTGAACAAGACAATAACAAAGTCACCCCCAAGCAAAAATTAAAATGTAGACAGTGGTTGAGAATGAAAGTAAGACTAGTAGTTTAGTTTCTAATGGTCCAGTATCATTGTCTTTGGCAAATTGACTAGGAAAGTAACAATTCTATCAATAATACACTGTTATTACAATTTCTACTGTAACAGAACACCTATAATGAATTTGTGTATTGTAAGTCTTTTGCATGGTTCATTGACATGTAAATTCATCCTGTGCTGGCTATATCTAATGGTAATACATTTTTGGAAAGTGCCCATTGTTATATAGGTTTCAAGTAGTAAACACAGATCTGAAATTTAGCTTTGGCAATGATGCCAGCTTTAACTTGGACAGCAGAAGAAGATTAGCACTTTAACTGCATTCAAAGAAGAGAAGAGTGCCCTTGTGAACAAAAGGGAGATAGATGATGGTTGCCTGGATGATCTGGCAGGTTAGTGAGGATCATGTCAGGTGTATATTAATTTCAACAACATTGGCTTTGAGCATTGGCTTTGATGGAACTGAAAATCGGCTATGTTGCATGATTGTGGAGCAGCTGTTTAAAAAATGAGAGCATATTTTGTACACCATTCTATTGTCATGCATCCTGCTCCATTGTTATATACCACCTGTATATAATTAACTGAGATGTACAATAGTGGTACAGGGCTACAACATGCTGAATCTGTCGCAATAGGGTGTAAAGGAATGAGACAGCAATATACCAAGATCTAGTTCCATAGCAGTGGGATGGGAAGTATAAATGCAGGGAGTGTTTATAATACTGGAATGTGATGTGCAACAATGGAGTGGTGTGTGGAACAATGGAATGGCGTATGAAACAATAGGATGGGGTGTGTAACAATGGGATGTTGTGTATAACAATGGGATGGTGTGTATCAGAATGGTATGGGGTGTGTAACAATGGGATAGGTTGTGTAACAATGGGATGGGGGTGTAACAATAAGATGGTGTGCATAATAATGGGTGTTTGTATGAAATGGGATGAGTATATATCAAAAGGATGGAGTCTGTAGCAAAGGGGTGCATAATAAAGGGATGAAGTGCAAAGACTATTTTTGACTGGACTAAATTGAGATTTTACAACCTCTGGAAGGAGTTGCTACAATTTTAAAACAAGTTACAGGAACTGACTGAGAGCTTTACCAGCAGTGGGAAAAGAAAGGTAAAGTACCACAACACATGGAGGTGTGTGCAGCGTGGGATGCATCTAGCCACAGATTGCTGATTGGTTTGTGCAATTGTAACTACTGGTTGGTACTGGATATCACCAATCTGACAACATCTCTCTGATTAACTGCTGGGCAAGTGAACAGGGGAGGTGTTTATGATAGAGGGGAGAGAACATTCTGGCTTGCTGAAGAAGTAGGTGGTATCACTCTGCAGTAAATGTAACTGAAGCTGGAAGAAAGCCTATTAATTTCTCCCACGGTTGCTGTAAGTTGTTGTCCTTAAACAGTAACTTTATATTAATCACCCTCTGCCTCTTGCAACGAAGTGAAATTATTCTGTTGACTGGGGCCATTGAACTGTGTTTCCCCTGTATATTTTTTTCCAAGACAAATAACACCATTGCCTTTTTGTTTGTGTGTGTGTGTGTGTGTGTGTGTGTGTGTGTGTGTGTGTGTGTGTGTGTGTGTGTGTGTGTGTGTAAAAGGGGTCAAAGTTTCAACTAGTAGAGTTATATATTGAAAATTCACTGCTCCATTTAGCACAGGAATTTGATCGATGTTTTCTATTAATTTGATTCCATTAAAAAGGTAATTTGAAAATTTTGCATGCTTTGACTAAATCATTCACTTTGTGGTAATCCTATAACTAATAGGGGCTTGAGAATCAGTGCATTTTCCCAAAGGGGCTATAATGCTGAGTAACAACAACAGGGATGCATAACTTTGGAGCTCGGAATATGAAAATGGAATGGAGTATACACAGTTGCATGGGATATATAACAATGGAGTTGTGTATATAGAAGTAGGGGCATGTGTACAGCAATGATGTGGGTATGTAACAATGGGTGCATGGCAATTTCGTGTATAACAGTAGCCTGAGGAATATAACAATTGAGCAGGATGCATAACAATAGGGTAATGTATAACAGAGGGATGGATATACAATATTGGGGTAGTATGTGTAACTATGGATTACGGTGATTTATGACAGAGTTTATTAATGGGGCTTGATGCATTTAAAATATGTGGGGTATAACAATGGGATGCTTAACAATGGTATGACAGCTATAACAGGGGGTATGGTCTAACAATTGGTTTGGGGCATATCGCAATGGGGTGGCATATATAATAAAGGCATGGGGTGTGAAGTGGTTAAAAAATGTGGTGAGGTGTTTTAAAATAAAGTAGTTTGTAGAACAATGGAATGATAATGGGGGTGAGGTGTATATCAATGGTGTGGATTGCATATCAATGAGATGAGGTGTGTAATAATGAGGTAAGTGTATTTAATTGTACTGGGTATAGAGCAATTAATAAGATGTATATTAATGGAGGGAATTACTTCTTTAATCTTTCCATGTTGGTGTCAAGGCCAGCATTTATTGCCCATCACTAATGGGCACAAGGAGGTTTGAAGAGTCTACCACATTTCTGTGTCTGGAGTCAAAACTAATGGGTTTTTACAACATTTGACCGTGGTTACATGATCACTATTAATCTAGCCTTTTTAACGTATTGAACCAGATTTCACCATCTGCCCATAGTGAGATTTCAACCCCAGCCTAGAACATTATCTTGGAGTTCTCAGTTGTGATAATGATATTATAACTATGCCACCACCTCTTGGAAAGTGCAACAAAGCAGTATAATAGGATGTGGTGAACAACAATGGAGTATGGAATAGAGCAATGGGATGTGGTGTGTAACAATGGGATATGGCCTATAGCAATGAGATGTGGCACAAAGTAAAGCCACCTTAGTCCCAGAGCTGGTCTCTCAATAGCGTAGGGGGGCACTGGTGGCAGTTTAACCTGAGGGTTGCCATCCTGGTGATGGGTGAGGTTGAGAAGTTGGAACTTCATGGTGACCTCAGGCAGTAGCAATGGACAAAAGCATATAGCAATGGGATGCTGTGTATAACAAAGGGGTAAGGGGTGGAGCAATGAAGTGTAATATATAATAATGGAGTGTGGTGTATTGCAATGGGATGGGATGTATAACAATGGAGTAAGGGGTGGCACAATGGAATGTAGAATATATAATTATGGAGTGTAGTGTATAACAATGGAATGCTGTTTCCACAGGCAGCAATCCACAGTGCAGGTTTTCCCCAGATGGTGTATGTTGTGATCCACCTTAGTGCTTTTCTGAAATGGAGAAATATTGACAGTTGGACAGACTTCAGCTAAGATCAGCCAACTCAGTAGAGCAGAGATAAAGCCTTTTTATTTCCCTTCCCTGCACCAGAGACAATAAAGTAGCTGCTGATATCAGCTAACTCAAACAGACTAGTGATTGAACCTGGGACTATCTTCTTTCATTCTGCACTATGAAGTGATTTACCCAATTAGCCTTTGGGAGAGCTTAACAATAATTATTTTAATTAAATTGCTTCACTCAGAGAGAGGAAAAAACAACACAATTTCTTTCAACACAATTATACTGTTTTCTTTTCTGGATGGGCTAAGAATATATAGGTTGAAAACAAATACTTTTAGAATCAGCTAATACAAATGGTCTCTTTCTGCATAAACATTGAAATACCAGAGGGGAGAAGCAGAAGTGAGATTGCTTCTGAAGAGACAGCTGACTTGTCAGACTAAAGCAGAAAAGCTTTCTCAAAACATATCAATGCACTGGAAAGATGTGTACCATGCAGTGTTGGTAAGAATGGAATTATTCAAGTTGTGCTTAATGGATGTGTTCTAACATACAGAGTAAAGTGAATGGCAAAGAGTGCTCTCTGCTCAATGTGGAGAAAGCAGGAGAAATGTGTCTGTGTCAGATAAATCCTGGCATGCAATTATATTTTGATCTTACATCAATGTAATATAGGTATGTGGATCATATTTATTTGAAATAACTTTGTTTTTTTTACAGCTAAACTAATATATACAGCACAATGTAATTTCTAGGTGCAGCTTGTGTCTTGAGTAGTGCAGAACAGAGAGCCTGTGGTCATGAAAACATCTGAGTACTTAGCTGATTTGCATGTTGAACTTCCTAAAGGGACAACACTATAAAAGTGATAATACTAAATTCCCCCTTTTCCTCATAATCTACAAGTGAAAATACATAAACATTGGATAACAGAATAAAATTGTTGTACAGAGATAGGGTTTAGAAAATTTAACTAACTGTCTATATTTATTTCCCATAGTTCCATAACTTTTCCAGATTTTGATATAGTGAAGTCTTCTGTATTTTGCTCTTGTTCTTACTCTGCAGATGTATTGTCAGTGTTCCCTTGGTGTTCCATCACACGGTCACTGTTTGAGTGTGTATTTTCTTGTTCATTGCTGGTGTACTCTATAATTCCTCCAGCTCGCATCTATTCTGCTCAGCATTACTCCATTTGGAGATATGAGGCCCGGTGAGTTTTATTGTGCTATTAATACCTCACTAACTATGTACCATGCCCCATGGCACCCTGCTTGTCTAATGCTAGCCCGACTCTTCCATGTGCCAGAGGAGGAAGTATTGGCCACTGACAGGAAGTTCTGGGATCCTTGGCACCAGAACCATCTTTTATCCCCAGTTGTGCATCCGGTCAAATGGTGGCAATCTAGAGTTGATCTTCGCCATGCACATAGTGGGACAGCAACAACAAAACAATGCTTCTCAGGACACCATAGGTGACATGGCTGATCCTACATCCATGGTTGTTCGAGCACCAAGCCACACAGTTTAGTGATTCATAGGCACATCCCCAACACTTTGTAAGTCACTGCTACTCTTCAATGGTCACAAAAAGCCAACATTGAATCATTGTTGAATGTGGGATCATCACAGGAAATCCTAGAATAGAGCACAGGAAATCCTGCAAATACTTCAAAGCAGTCACTTATATTCAATAGCTGAAAAAGCTAACAGCAAACAAACAAACAGAACCTGAATATGTCTCTCTGAACAGACAGGGACTGTTTGTCTTTCAAGCAACAATGATTCCATTGTCAGTGAATGATCAGTGCAGCCAGCTCTGATCTACTGGAACTGAGTGTCAATGATGTCCTGTTTGGCTTATTGTGTCCAATGCTGCTGCACTCTATCATGCAAAAGATGATGCTCCTCCTGCTCAATGTCCTCATCTTCCTCTTCAGAAGACTACTCCAACTGTCCCAGCTCATCAACCTCCATCATATCGCCTCACTGCCTACTCCAGTTGAACAGATCACAGCATGCTAGGATTAAGCAGCACACTCTTTCTGCACTGGACTGCAAAGCCTGCCTAAACTGATCCAAGCAGTAGAATATGATTTTCAGGAGGCCTATTGTCTGCTTCACAATGGTCCTGGTTGAAATAACAGGCTGGTCTTCACCTCAGCTAGGCGGTTACATAATGGAGTCATTAGTCATGGTGGCATAGGGTAGCCCTTGTCCACCATTAACCATCTTTGCAGGACACCTAGTCCCTCAAGTGCATCAGAAACAAATGACTTCTCAAAATTATGGGCACGCTAGCAGCTCCCAGAGTATCTGATGCAAACTTCCAAAGTATGGTACCGGTGATAACAGATGACGCGTGCATTGATGAAGTGGAACCCTTCAGTCTTGATGCTCTCTGCTGCATTGACATGAACCTTTCAGTGTGGCATGTGTACAGTCTCACATGCCATTGATCCCACATCATGTCCAAGAACCAAATGCAACAATACATCTTTTTTTTGTTGGACTGCAATAGTTTTATACAAAATTCTCCTCAACACAATCTCAGAATGCATGCCCCTCACTGCCATTAAGACCACCAATAATCCAGTTTATATTTGGGTAATTACTGTTCCTTATTGAAACTACCATATACAATTGGCATCCCTGTAATTTCCGTGCAGATTTGTTCTTCTACACCCTTTCCCAAAGTAGTCTTAGGAGTCTCTAGGCTGCATCTACTGTGAAATTTCACCCTTTGGTTTTTACCTTAGATCTGAAAAGATTGATTCTGTCTACGTAGAGCCTGAGATATCTGCTTCCTCCAGCATTGCATTGCTCTCCTTACTGCCACTCTCCTTCTTTTCTGTCTTTTCTGAATACCTTGGACCCAGGAATATTTAACATTCAGTCTTGCCCTCCCTTGAGCCAGGTCTCTGTTATCACCACAACTTCATATTTCCATGGCAACCCACATCTGGAACTTTCTAATCGTATTTAGTATGCTTTGTACATTAACACATATACACAGTGACCCTGATTTAGACTTCAGCTGTCAACTTACTATTCGCTACGGTAAAAACAATCTCTGCAGATGCTGGAAACCAGATTCTGGATTAGTGGTGCTGGAAGATATGCTAGTGCTACCTGTTTTCCAAGTATTTGTGCATTCTAACATTCATCAGTGTTTTTCATTTCCACCCTGTGACAAGTCAGTTTCAAGCCCTCTGTCCACTTGTACAGGTGCCATCTTCCCCTGCCCAAGGAATCTAAAGCGTCCGCCTGCTTCCTGTCCCCCCATTCCTACCACACACATATTTTTCAGCCACGTATTCATCTGCCTTACCCTTGTCTTTCAGTACTCACTTGTATGTGGTACTGGGAGTTATCCAGGGATGACAACTTTTGAGGTCCTGCTTGCCAATTTCCTTTAGCTAAATCCCTAAATTATGATTGCAGTATCACATCCCTTCCTGTCTAATTAATTGGTACCAGTATGGACCACCATCTCTGACTGTTTACCCTGCCCTCAGAAGAATGTCCTGTAGGTATTCCGTGATAATCTTACCCTGGTGCCAGAGAGGCAATCTAACATCCTGGAGTCAGCTTTATGACTGCAGAAACACTTGCCTTTTCCCTTAAACTAAATGAATTCCTGCCATTACTGCTGCTCTTTTCTTATTCCTCCTCCTGCGTATAGCTAGGTCACCAGTGCCACAAACCTGGCTCTGACTGCACTCCCTTAAGGAGCCAGTGCCATTACTGGCTTTTAAAATGGAAAACCAATAAGTGAGTGAGCCTCTTGCACAGCCTGCTTACTTCTTTTGGACAACCTAAAGTCACTATTCCCTTGTTTCCTCCAGGCCATTAAAGCTGTCCAGAAATCTGGAGCTCAAGCTAACTGCAGCTAGCAGCATGTTCTGCATATGTAGTTATCTAGGACACTGTGGGGTGGGGGGGGGGCATATTTTCAGCAAAACATTCCACTTGACTGAGCTGAGCTGCCATATCCTAACTTTATTTCCCTTATGCTAACTTTATTCTGCTATTGATTGCTAATATTACTTTTTTTTTATATTAGACCTGACTTTCCTTATTCTTGGTGTTTCTCAGTTAAATCAAATATAACCTTTGCTTTAAAAATAATCCAGTTTTTTTTAGTTTACTGCAATTTATACATATTCTCTATTAGCAGTTTCTTGACAACCAATGAAGTTTCTGAGGATGAGTAGAATAAAGAAAGCATCTTTTTAAATTCATTCATGGGATGTGGGTGATGTTGGCTATAGCAGCATTTATTACCCATCTCTAATGGTGGGTGGCACGGTGGCACAGTGGTTAGCACTGCTGCCTCACGGTGTTCTAGGTTCAATTCCCGCATCAAGCAACTGACTATGTGGATCCCCTCTGGGAGCTCTGGTTTCCTCCCACAGTCACAAAGATGTGCAGGTCAGGTGAATTGGCCTTGCTAAATTGCCTGTAGTGTTAGGTGAAGGGGTAAATGTAGGGGTATGGGTGGGTTGTGCTTCAGCAGGTCATTGTGGACTTGTTGGGCCAAAGGGCCTGTTTCCACACTGTAAGTAATCTAATCAAATTGCTCAGAGGGCAGTCAAGAGTCAACCACATATAAGCTGGACAAGGTAAGGATGGCTGTTTCCTTCCCTAAAGGGCATTCGTGAACCAGATAGGTTTTTCCAATAATCTACAATTGATTCAGGGTCATCATTAGATTCTATTTTTTATTGAATTCAAACTTCATCATCTGCTATGGTGGGATTCAAACCCGAATCCTTAAAATGTTACCTGGCTTTCTGGATTAACAATCCAGCGATAATACCACTAGGCCATTGCCTGCCCTGCCCTTCCCTGCCCCTCAACAAACTTACCACTCAGCAGATTTCAGTTCCTGTGGGAAACCTTACTTTAAAAATATCTTTGCCGCTCTGTACTGAATTCCCACTTTTTAAACCAAATTCCCATACATCCTCACACTGACCTTGTATCCTTGCTAAGTGTGCGCTTTTCCTTTCTTATACAAAATAGTGATGAGTCACTTTCTAGCTTAATTTCTTGCTACACCTTACCCAGACAACTGACTGATAGATTGCTGCTACTTTCAGACAGCTGTCTGTTTATCTATGCTATTTTATCTTTACTCTGTGCGACATACTGTCAGAGGTAGCAGGATCCATAATATACCAACTGTGGCAATCAGAGTAGATATCACACTGCCTTCTGCCTTTGTCATGAAAATTGTTAAACTCTCCCTCATTTGGTCACCATAGTCCTGTTTTTGTCATGGTTCTTAGATCACACATATTCAGCTCTATTTGTACCTTTATTAACTTGCGTTATCACAAATGATTTGTGCATCTGTATTTGGAATCTTCAATTTTAATGCTTTACTATTTTTCCTTAACGTGACTTCAGATGAAAATGTTCTATTCTTGTTGTTAAAGTCTTGTTGATTCTTCCTGATATAACATTCTTGATTTTACCTAAATTGCTTTTCAGGTCTAAGAATTGACATTTCTCTTTAAGTCTACCCTGAACTGAAGTCTCTCCCTCTCTAATGCATTTGTCTCCTGCCCCAGTTATTCTATTCACCAGGTTACTTTTAGCCTATCTCAACTGGGTCCATTCCCTGAACAGCCTCAGCCAAAGGGATCCCTCAGGGTTATTTTGGTCTATGTAGTCCAAATGCTCGGATGAGGTAATGATGGATTTGCAATGACTAGAAACATGTAAGCTGAAAACATTGAAAAGAAAAGATTAAGTTCTGATTTTGTTGGTTGATTATATATAGTCACATATGCAACTCAAAATAAGAAAAAAAAGTTCTCTTTCAAAAAAGAATAGCAGAGACTTTCTGAAACTGTGAGCTCATTATACCATCGTGCTTCCCCTGTCCACTTGGAATGTCACTTCCTTGAAAGGTGACAGGGATTGATTGGACAGGATCATTCTCTAATGAATACATAATAGATTGAGTTTTTGGTTTAGATTTCCTACAGTGTGGAAACAGGCCCTTCAGCCCAACAAGTCCACACTGACCCTCTGAAGAGTAACCCACCCAAACCCATTCCCCTACCTCATATTTACCCCTGACTAATGAACCTAACACTATGGACAATTTAGCATGGCCAATTCACCTGACTAGCATATCTTTGGTTTGTTGCAAGAAACCAGAATACGTCTAAACTCCACATAGACAGTCGCCCAAGGTGGGAATCAAACCCGGGTCCCTGGCGCTGTGAGGCAGCAGTGCTTACCACTGAGCCACCATACCACCCCATTGGTGACCTGTAGCCAAGCAATATCCTTTATACAATGACCACCATTATTGTCCCTCTTCCTATATATATACCTATTGCATTGAAAAAAACATTAACACTCAGCATAAATCTTTTGTAGTTTGCAGGAAAACAATTTACAAATGCTGTTCAAAAACAAATGGATCACTGTATTAAATTACCCAGATCAACTTATTTCTAACATATTACATTTAGCTGTTTGCAAGTCTTGCCACAGATAGCTATAGTAATTGGAATGCACATTAGTAATGCTCACATCATGCACCTTGATACCTAATTAGCCAGCTCATTGAGGTCAATTCCTTTATCATTTGTTCTCAGTTTGTGTTTACTCATTACTAGCAAGGCAAAGTATGTTTTCAGTACAATATCTTAAAAGTAGCTAATATTTGCTGACAAATATTGTCTTGTGGCATAATTTGCTTGGCGCATCAAATGTGTCTCCAACACCTACTGCATCCTTATCTCTAAGAATATCTTTTGGTTCATATTCCCTTCTTGTTGTTGCACAGTACAAATGATATGTCCTATTGCTTGCTTCAAGTGATTATGAGATTTACAGTTCTGAACGTCTGTGACACAGCCTTCAAACTAATACAGCAAAAAACTGAGCATATTAAATCTCCGCTTGAATCCCCCAAAACAAAAGACCAGCATTATTGGGCCAGTCGCGATCCCATTAATTTATGCACCCCATTGATTCAGTACTCTTCTTTAACTGTTAAGAATCTCAAAGCTTTACTTACTTCAGGAATGCTAATTAAGATTGAAAATACAGGTGTTACTTTATTTTTCCATCTAAATCGATACTACAAAATTGATGGCACAATTACATGTGCCATATGTCTATTTTGATAAAAGGTATTTGCATAATATGCAAGTAGCACCACTGTGCTTCATATAACTTCAGATAAAAGTAACTCTGGAAGGACTTGAATAAGTTGTAACAGTGACAGTAGATCAAACACAGTTTTGGAGACCTTATAGATAGAAGAAACAGATATGGATATGTTGCTTATTGCCATTTAACCTCAATGCAGCTTCTACAGTATAGATCGGGATGATGCTGCATTACAAAATAACACCTTCTGCTGTACAAATTGAAGATCTTGAAGTCAGCTGGCTGTTCTCAAGTTCTCAAAATTAGAAGGTGAAGCTGAAAGATCTCAGCCATGTATCAGTGATGGAGATATTGCCTCTGGCTCCTATGTGTGGCAACATGATAGACAAATACAATAGTTTATCTTCTGTTTACATTGACAGCCCACATTCTGTGGTGGAAATGGTGGCAAGCCAGCCAATGTTCACTTTCACTATTCCACTGAAGCTCACAGCAACATTAGGAGCCTGCACATGTGTGGAATAGCATAGAAATACAAACATTGCTGTCACTGCCTCTACGCTGCTCCAGAGATTGTGCTGTTGAAATCCCTCAAGAGTGAAATCTTGAAAAAAAAAGTGAAGTGAAAAAAAACCTCCACTTTTGTGCCTTTGGTTAAAAAAAACAGGAAAAAAGTTACTGTTTGTTGAATGAGGCTATTAACAGCATATTAAGTTAACATTTACTAATAAGCAACTTCACTGACTCTGACAAGCTCATTTTATAATTGGGGAAAGTGAACTATTTTCATTAGAAAAACATATTTTAATTTTTTTAAACATTTGTTTACCTTAGTTTCTTAGTTTCTCATTAATTGCGCTTAGTTAAAATATGAATTTAAAGTACTGGGAATCAATGTTTTTAACTTGGTGGTTTATTGTTTGTAAGGTGATTAGCTGCTTATCCTGCTTGTTACCGTAATTGCTAGTGTATGTCTGCAAATCCAATTGACTTGATATCGGATTTACATTGTCATCGGGAAAGTGAAAAAACATGTCACAGGGATTGTTGGATTTTTGGAGGCAGCTTTATTTAAGATCTTCAGCATTGCCTCTCCCATGACTGTAAAGTCTTGCCCAATAAGACATTGTCAACATGTCAACAATAATGAGAGAATATGTACAGGCTATAAAGATCACGGTGGCAGTTATATACTTCAGCTGCCCATGGGACCATGCATAAGATTCTAATTTTTCTGTTCAGCACTACACACAATATGGATGACAAAAATGCAGTTCCATTGAGTAGTTTGAAAGTGAGGTAATGGCCTGGATTTCACAGTTAGTAGTGAATGAACAATGTTATTAATTATACTTATAATGATTACTCACTTAAAACAGGCACTTGTGGCTAGAAAGCCATTTCTGCATGGTGCCTTCTACAGGGAATCTAAAACCTGTGTGATGTGAACAAGCAACTGTGTGTCTTCTCAGCCAATTTGATTGAAAAATCCTTACTGAACCAAGATGCTTACAATAGGATAATTAACTTGAACTTAAATCATAAGAATATAAGAATTAGAGAGAGTAACTAAAACGAGAAAGAAAAAATGAAAAAGAAAATATTCTTACATTAATATTTTAATATTTTTGCATTTTGAACATTTACTAAAAGCCATAGGATAGGATATCCTGAATTAGAGTAATTAATATTCAGTGCCAGAGAGGTTATTTGGTAGTAATTAAATTCATCATTAAAAAATTGCATACAATAAGATGGATGAATCCTTCTTACTCTGGCATGGTTGTTGTTGAAGCAATTCACTCAATCCCTTAGCTTTCAGTGCTGTGTCCCTCTGTAAGAAAACATTCCAATGGTTCTTCCTGGATTTTCATGCTTAATTCTGCCTCTGCACTTGTCAGAATTTACTGTCTGATTTACACTTTGATAATCCTGACTAGAAACTAGCTTCCCACTACTTTTACTGCAAAATTCAAGACAGTAATGATGCTACATCTGGCCAGCAGGATGGCTTAAATTCTTAGAATGGCTTAAACTATCACACTGGCCCTCAGTAAATGGACAGCAGTGCATGGATATGTGGGAGAGGGTGAATGTTTGTATAACGTTGTAAATTGATTGCCCTGGATATAACTATGTGTTTACATGACGTACAAGACCATCTGTCTGGAGCCTCAGTGCTACCAGGCATCTGGAAAAATGAGCTTTCTAAACTGAATAACATTATGGAAATTCATTATGTGACTTTTTGGTAAAATGCAAATTCATATCCTGTGGCTTGATGCAAAGGAGAGGAAATGTGTCATCACAGGCCTCATTCATGAAGGTCCTGATTACATTGATGGGCTGAGACCCAGAATGACATCAACAAGTACTTTTTAGGACAGTGTGTGGTCATGTCTTTTGTTGTACTTTGGTTTCATTGACACTATGTTAATAAGAGAAATATTTTAAGAAGTTGGTGGTTCTAAAACAATGTAGGACTAAACAAAAGATTTAGATGTTTCTGAATTTGTGAAATTTGCCATCTTTAATTTTCTTTTGTTTGGCATGAAATAAACAGGTGGGTTGTTTGTTTCAAAGTATTCTGACCTCTTTGTCTAAATAAACACAATAGTAGAGGTAATATTATTCTTTGTCCATAAAGGGCAGTAAATGAACTATCTTAGACTAGGTAACCTATTAATCTACAGTTCACTTGACAATAAATATTAAAATGTCACTAATTATAGTACTTTAAAATTAAATTATAGTCTGTAAAAACTACTTTTAAGTATTTGGTTCAGGAAAACAGTGATTAAGACTTTTTGACTGATTGGTCTGTGATTTTGGTTTTGCAATATTAGTAAACTTGAAAACTTTACTAGATTTAGTAAAGTGTTACTTAAATTGTTCATTATCAGAGACTCATGTTTGTTAAATGTTCATTCACAAGTGTGCAAGTGCTGTGAAAAGGAAAAAGAAGATATAGCACCCTTCACAATCACAGGGTGTACAAAGGTTTTGCACTCAATGAAGTGCTTGTGACATAGTCACTGTTTTAATGTAGGAAATGTGGAAGCTAACTTCAACTTATCCTCCTCCAAACAGCAATGTGATAATCATAGAATACCTACAGTGTAGAAGCAGACCATTCAGTCTACATCGACCCTAAAAGATCTAAATCCCTACTCTATCTCTGCATTTCCTATGGACAGTCTACTTAGTTTGTATACCCTTGGACACTATGAGCGGTTTAGCATGGCCAATCCATCTAACCTGTGCATCTTTGGACTGTGGGAGGAAACTCATGCAGACACAGGGTGAATGCATAGACTCTACACAGACAGTCATCTGAGGCTGGAATTGAACCTGGGTCACTGGTGCTGAGAGGTAGCAGTGTTAACCACTGAGCTACACAAATAACCACATAATCTTTTTGTGATGCTGATTGAGGGATAAATATTAACCAGAACACCAGAGGTAGCTCTCTTACTCTTCTTCAAAATAGAGCTGTGAGATCTTTTATGAGGTCCATCAAAGAGGTCATACTGGGCCTCAGTTTAACATATTAACTAAAAAATGGCGTTTCTGACAGTGCAGCGTTCTCTCGGTACATTACTAGGTCATCAGCCTGGATTGTTGTACTCAAGTCTCAGTGAAGGACTCAACAACTCAAACCATCTTCCATGTAAAGGTGATAATCCCACCTCCCCACTTACCCCCACCTCCCCCCCCCCCCCCCCCACCCCCCATCCACCTCACCCCCACCAACATGGCTGACACAAAAAGCAATCGCACACCAACATATGAGCCATTCCTAGACTTAAGAAGAACTCCATATGCTGCAATATATTCATTGTAAATAACTTAGATACTGTGGGGAACAAATCCTGAACTGATATAGTCCAGGAGGTTCAAATGATCCTGTACTGAGGGAGATTTAAATGAACAATTCTGTAATGATGCTGTTGTTCATTACCTTAAACAATTCCATGAAAAAGGACACCAATTTGTGCTAAGTAATGCCTGAGGATTCCATCTTATACTGAACCCTAATTGGAAGAACAGCACAAATTAATTTTAAAACACAAAAATACATGACAAATTTCTAAATGATGACTTAATGAAGTGAAACCACTTGAAAAGGGCATGAGAAAATTGAGCAGTTACTGTACACAGTATGCGTCTGCCAAAGAGTCACTGAGAACAATCGTTTTAACATAGAGGCAATGCTCTCCTCAGTTCTCGCTCTTTGTCACGGGAAAACAAAGCAGAAAGCCAAATTTAGGGATTATTGGCTTTATTTTCTAAATTTTCCGCACTTGGTTGAGTATAATTCAAGATAACAGACTATGCTTATAATGAACCTCCAGTTTTAACTAACCTTATGCCACACCGAATATATTAAATGTGAACTACAAGTATTTAAGCTGGATAGGCCCTTACACATCCAATAACAACCATGTTGAAGCTTATTGAAAAGACAATGTATTGCAATACAAATGTTGTGTAACATACATTATGTACATTACATTACACTGCATGACAATTTAAATATTGCCATTTCATGCACAGTTTTAGTTTGGCACCTACAGCAAAAATCATAAAAATTTCCTTGTTAGTTGGCCTATTTCCAAAGAAGGGTTAGTTTTTCACTCAACATCAGCTAGAACAAAAGTCCTCCATCAGCCCTTTCCTAGGCAGCCACCTACATCTCCAAATGTCATTAAACATATTGAGTCAATCAGGAGTAAATTCACAAAAACACACATGTCTCCTTTTCTTATTATGGCAAAAGTGAGGACTGCAGATGCTGGAAACCAGGGTTTTCCTGCTCCTCGGATGTTGCCTGACCTGCTGTGCTTTTCCAGCATCACTCTAATCTAAACTCCGTTTCCTATTATGCATGGGTAGCTACCCTGACAATGACAATAATCCATCCTGTGATTGAGCCATTAATTTCCTTGTTTGATTAACAACAGGATGAATTTTATCAAATCTCTTACTACTTCTTTCAGAAATTTCTCATTGTACTTCACACATTCTATTTAGAATTGATTGACAGTTGCCTTTTACAGAAATTGTTTTGATCACAGCTAGATCCTGTAACTGCAATGCAGTAAGTACCATTTGATTTGCTTAGTTGTTGAGAGGGGAGGGGCAAATGTTGTTCAATATATTATAAAACTTTGCTTGCCTCTTTGAATAGTACCATAGAATGCCTAATATTTATATAAACAATTAGGATAGGCTTTGATGTACTATTTTACCCAAACAATGATATCTCCAAGAATTCAGCACTCCTTCCACACTAAACTCCAATTGTATGATCATACCAAAATCTTTTGATTCAGTGCTGAGTGCATTACTGACTGAGAAAGCTGACACTTAAATCCTAGCCCAAGAGAAAAGAATGAAACATTACGTTACTCTCAACTTGCAAACAAATAAGTTTCACTTGCTCATGGGGAAAGTCTCATTAGTCTGAGAGTGCTTCACTGTCCTTCACTAATGCTTCTGCCCGCACAGGAAACCTTTTGATTCTATTGTGAAGGACACATTTGATTAAATAGCTTTCACACGACAGTAACACGCCAGATGGCAGACAGGAAAACAGACAACACAACCTGTTCACGAATATTTAAGAATCAAAATCACATTGCACCTTATTTGCAAATAAAGTCTGTCATTGCACATTTCAAAAGGAATAAAAAGCACATCGTAGTCCAGCCGATGTCTGTCTTATTTTAATAAATCCACAATTTTATTTTCTTCAATGACAATATAAAATGCTTTAAAGATATAATTGGCATTCTGAATTCCTACCTACAATATGACTTAATATTTCAAAAGGCAACTGACCTGCTTTCTTTTTCATTTCAGACTTCTAGCATTTGTGATTATTATTTTCTGAACTAGCTCATTCTTTGCAAAGTCCTGAACACATTCATTTTACTCCCTGTCCCAGTCCTTCCAGCTTCTGGTTAACCCACTTCCCTGAGAATCCAAATGAAAGTTTCTCAAGCTCTGGATTTCCATGACATTGAGAAAGTGAGGACTGCAGATGCTGGAGATTAAAGTTGAGAGTGTGATGCTGGGAAAGCACAGCAGGTCAGGCAGCATCTGAGGAGCAGGAGAGTCGATGTTTCAGGCAAAACTTTGGTGGAATGTATCAGATAAACAGTTCCAGCTGCTTCAATATTTCTCTACAGGATTACACTCATCTCCTGATCAGAGACACCAATTGCAGCCAAGATAAATTTCTCCTTTAAGAGCGGGGGGGAATGGTTTTAACTATTACAGATTGGTGCTAAGACGTATTGATTCCCCTCAATGGTTGACAGGCAGACGAAAGTGACCATCCAGTACATCTGTGGATTAGAGCTGTGTAGTTGTGGCTTACACAACAAGTGAGTTTCAGACCATTCTGGACCTTTTAATTCCTGCATACAAAAGGGTGCTCTTACTCAGCATCAGCTGAACCAAAAATTCTCCATCAGCCATTTCCCAGATAGGCACCTATTAAACATACTGAATAGCTCAGAAATAAATTCACGAAAACACTTATGTCTCTGTTTCCTCTTGTGACTGGATAGCTACCCTGATAATAAACAGTAACACATCCCGTGATTGAGCCCTTAATTTCCTCGTTTAATTAATAAAGGATGAATTTTGCAGAATCTCTTGCTACTGTTCTCAGGAATTTAGAGGGGTCTGGGCCAAGGACATGCAGAAGGGATTTGTTTACTTTGGTGTCATGTTCAGCACAACATCATCATGGGCTGAGGGAGCAGTTCCTGTGCTGTACTGTTCTGCGTTCTATGTTCTAAATTTCTCATTGTGCTTCAAAATGAATCTTGTTAAAATTGAATGACAGTTTCCTTGTACAGAAACGTGTCAACCATTTTGATCACAGCTAGATCACAGTTTATGTATTAAAAACATTTACCCAAGTGCACTTGTTAATGAGGTGAACAAAGGGACGCAGATTTGGTTTATAGATCAACTAAATTTTATCAATAAAATGTCCTTATTAAAAACACCATGTGAGCATTTCTCAAATTTTCACAATATTTACATTCCTTCTAGTTCCATAAGCCTGAGAAAGGATATTTTCTGAAATGATCTACATGTTTGTAGTAGCCTTTGGATTCTCTTTCTTCGCAAATGTAGACCTGGCTCTTTCCTATGAAGGTGGGTCTTGCAGGTCAGGGTGGATCTTCTCCTGGGTGTTTTTGGGTTGTCACGTGGTGTTCTGTCCTGAGCCATTGCTGAGAGTCTTTGCTTAGGGAGTGTCTTCCACGTGTGTGTTTTTATCGCCCTCGCTCCAGACCTTCCTGAATGTTCTGTGCTCTTTAGCCAAAGTACCAATGAGATTGTACCAACACCCTTCACTGTTGCCATGCCAGGGAGGTGTAAAGTGCATGACCTTAGGCACTAGCTGGAAGTCAAGGTAACAGAAAGTCTCATCGATACTTTTCCAACACATAACTCTCGATCATTTGTAACTGGTTCCCCCAAACCTTTGTGACCTCTTTGACCTTGGTTTTCACTGTTCTCCATAGCTGACAGCTGCTGATTGCTGTTTAATTGAGTTTGACTAATTTTCTGTCAGGTCTAATTCGTCCGACTGTGGGTCAGATTAGAATGCCCAGCTTTGGGCCCATGGTTGATTTAGTGCATCATCCATTTTCATCTCCCTTAATACCTGCCTCTCTCTCATTCCGGGAGGAAAGTTTCATGTAAGAGGGCAGAAAGAGTCAAGATGGACACTGGGCTGACCAATAATTATCTTGTTATTCTTATAAGGAGAGGGTCCTAACTCTGACCACCCCAAGTGGCCGGCTGACCTTGTCCAAGCCCCTGGACTGGTATCAGAGACTGCCCTTGCCTTACGGCAGCAGGACTCCATGACTAAAGGCTAAGTCCTTCAAATTTATGGAGTCCTGATGACACCCATGACAAACATCCTTCCTCTGTGTCTGTGCCAAATGACAAGGCAAGGCAGCAATAATGTGAGCTTTGTATCTCTAGCTGTGGGGGATAAGGACAAAATGATAAGGCAAAGCAGGAATGGCATGAGCATCCAGGTAGGATCAAAGTAAGTGAGTGCTATGACAGTGTGGTAAGAGTCTGGTCCATTCCATGTAATGCTGTAGCATTACAATGAGAGTTACAGGTGCAACATTGAAGTGCAGTAACATCCTGTAAATGGCTTAGAGATGTATCATGGAGGTTCTTACAGATTTGCACATAACAGATGCCAATGTCTAAGGACATGGGTTGCATGTGGCCAGTCCCCATGGATTGGGGTCTGAAATGGTGTGGATGCCCAATTGCCAACGTGGAGTTTTTAGGCAGCAATAAGTGAGTTTATTGCCCAATACCCGCTCTGATTTCCTTGCTGAGATTCCTCAATGCCTAGCTTGTTTGGTGAGATCGGTAAGACAGGAAGCTGAACATTAATGAGATCGAGTTGGGTTGTCAATAGGTGTTTAACAAGACAACTCGCCTTTGCCTAGCAAGAAGCTCACCTTGCTATTTGTGAAAGGCATAAAAGATACAGCGAGATATTCCTGATGTCAGGATCAGCCTAGCTGGATATCCTGTCCCATTCTGTACAGATCTCATCATAGCCCACATTGTTCAGACACTATAAGATTCTGCCCTGAGTGACAGCAGTTGAAGTAAAGCCTGAAGTAAACATTGTAATAGTGCTTTTGACTCTATCCAATGTGATAGACTTGGCATTGTTCCTCTACACTACCACAGTCTATCACAGATATATTACTAAAGATGCAGAGATTGTGAACCTATTGTGTAAAGATGCAAAATAGGGCTGAACAATTGCACAGCAAGCATCATTTGACATGTTAAAGGCAAAGAGAACCCCCACTACTTCCCACATGTTTCAATCTACTTGTAAAAACACATATCACTATAAACGAATCAGAAAATGTAATTGGAACAGTACTCTCACGTAGAAAAAAGTGAACAACTGCATCAACACTTGTGAATGTTGGCACATGTACCTCTATAGGAGATAACATATTTTCTGTGCTGATTCACAAAATGTTGACCAGACTGTTAACGGGTCAGGATCAAGACCTTGACCTCTGTGCATCTATAAATGATAGATTTCCCTCATATGTACAAGTTCAAGATTGAGTATCTTGAAGGTTTGTGCAATTGAGTAGCTTGAAAATTAAGTGCAGCATCTGTGAAAGATGACACACTGCAGAAAATTAGTCAGTACCGAAAAATGAGAGGCATCACGAAGTAGGGGAAGGAACAGTCACAATGAGTTGCATTGTGGGTTGACAAATATGGCACTTGTAGAACTTAAGCAATTATCCCAAATAATACTGCAGGGTGTGATACATCTTACTGACATAGGTCATCCTGGTGCTGTCAAGGTGAAAGAATGATCCTGTGGAGGTGTCTGATAGCCAGCAATAGGTCAATGCACATTGAGTTCATCAGATACAAAGTAGTCACCGCAGTCAGTAAAAACGTCCTATACCTCTAGAGTGGACTCAATGGTAAACAATATCATGGCAACAACTGGAAGTAAATACGTTTGGAGAAGTGTAAGCAGTTCTAATTAATCCATTATTTTTATTTATTGTTCATAACCTACAGAGACCAAAATAACTGCAGTATATTTCATGACTGCTAATCAGTCATTGATATTCTAAACTAAATGGGGTTTGCTGAAGACTATCAAGAGAGGTAATGATCTGCAGTCTATTTCCGGTCAGTTCATGGATTCTGAACAAACGACAAAATTCAACACCATCTGACATTGTGAGAACATTGTGAGCAATCGAATGGTGATATTGACTGTTTCAGAGAGCCAGCACATCAGAGAAGAAAACATTTGAACAATCTATTCATATCTGACCTCAGGCATAATGATCCTTCCACATTCTTTGACTAGGTAGATATAGGCCAAACATATAGAACATAGAAAGATACAGCGCAGTACAGGCCCTTCGGCCCTCGATGTTGCGCCGACTGAATCCTACCTAACCTACACTAGCCCAATAACTTCCAAATGCCTATCCAATGCCCGCTTAAATGACCGTAAAGAAGGAGAGTTCACCACTGCTACGGGCAGGGCATTCCATGAACTCACAACCCGCTGTGTAAAGAATCTACCCCTAACATCTGTCCTATACCTACCACCCCTTAATTTAAAGCTGTGTCCCCTAGTAACACCTGACTCCATTAGCGGTAAAAGGTTCTCAGTGTCGACCCTATCTAAACCCCTAATCATCTTATACACCTCTATCAAATCTCCCCTAAACCTTCTCTTCTCCAATGAGAACAGCCCCAAGTGCCTCAGCCTTTCCTCATAAGATTTTCCTACCATTCCAGGCAACATCCTGGTAAACCTCCTCTGCACTCGTTCCAATGCCTCCACATCCTTCCTATAGTATGGCGACCAAAACTGCACACAATACTCCAGATGAGGCCGCACCAGAGTCTTATACAGTTGCAACATGACCTCAGGACTCCGGAACTCAATTCCTCTACCAATAAAGCCCAGTACACCATATGCCTTCCTCACAGCACTAATGCCTTCCTCACAGCACTAAATATAATGGGTCATAACTTACTCTTGCCACTGACTATTCTGAAAACTTCAGCACTTCCCAATGAGAAAGGTCAGAATGAAAGCAGAAAAAAAATCACAGTGACTGGATAAAGGCTACACGTGGACATGCACAAGGAAACCATGATTTGAAGCCAGAGATTATGACCAGAATGAAACAGAATACTCACATCAACAAGAACAGAAACAAAACAAATTAAACAATACTTGGTATCAACATTTATCTGTTCGAAAACAGCACAAAATGCTAAAATGCAAGAAGCTAATGAGCAAGCAAATGAGGATGTTCAAGAATGGTGATATGAAGAGATACTTCCTATGAGTGAATGCAATGTTTATCATCCCTCGATTGAAATGTCCAGGCAGAAAGCTAACCTCAAGTTCAAAGACTCCACGACTGTCCCTTTCTTACTTCCAAAAGGATTTCAGTATTTAGAGAAAGTGGGCATCCTCTGAACTCTAAGAGTTCTAAATAAAACTCAACGTTCATGTGCTTGTTATTTATGATGGTTTAATTTATAATAAAGTTCTTTAGTTTTACAATGGAAAGAAATGTTGCGTTGATTTAGTCATTGTTTGATTAAGTGGGATTGGTAATTGCTCACTGCACTGTGTGCAGTTAGTCAAGCATGTCATTATGGAACTGAGAAACAGAAAGAAGCCATAAGCTTGAGAAAGCTCCAATTCACACATAGAGCTTGGTGAGAGTCATCGCTATGTCATCTCCGGGACACAAACCACAATATAAACCACTTCTACACTTGTGTTTGGCTCTAAGTGTAGCCTAAGAAAACTTCCTTGCAGATGCCATGGCAATTTGATCAGAATACAAGTATGGTATGGCATTGATACAAAGAGCAGAATAGGAGAATGGATTGTGCTGCAGCAGAGTGTAGAGAGAGGGATGATGTTATATCAGAAACACTCAGGTGGGTCATTCTGGCAGTGGAAAAATTCATAAAGCTTCATGAAAAATGTCTGGAGCTGAAAGGTCAAAAGTAATAGAATTGTAGACCAGAAATAACTGGTGAAGATATGAACAAACGATCATTTAATGGATTGTATTTTATTCAAAGCCCACATAAGTATTAGGGTCTTACATTGCAACAAACATTTTAATGAAAAATCACAGCTGCAGTGCCTACTATTTCCTGTCAATTGATTTTGAAAATCCATTCGTGTCAATTAATAGGAACCTGCCCAATCATATTTGTTTGTCTAATACTCTAACTGCTGTAATTCCTAAATCTCCATTCAGGTTAAATTTCAAATTTAGATTTTGGTGGATATAACAATAACTGCTAATTAGGCTGCATGTAAACCATTCCCACTCTTCTTACTGGTGATTTTATACCACACTGAGGAATGATAATTGCCCTCAGATCCTGGTAGCTGAGCAGTTTGTAGTCCCTGATCCTGGATCAGCAGCCAGCGACAATCTGATGCTTTTTGAAACTGAATTTACTCTTCATTTTTTGTAGCCTTCCAGTGAATCTTCATCTTTGAGCTTGTACTCAAATTATCTCCAGGGTGAAGCAGTCTTAAAGCTTCATGTATCTCAAAGTTCTCTCTCAGATCATAAGTGTGAAATTATAGGATAGATCTCAGCCTCAGCCCAGAATGATTCTAAATCCCAGCCATTTTTCATTGGGTGGGAATGACCATGGATTTATATGGAATGAATAGAATGGGAACAGGTCATTCAGTCCAACTGGTCTGTCCTGGTTTAATGTTCCACATGAGCTTCCTTCCATTCATCTTCAATTAGCCCTATTACTCAAATCTCTTATATCTTTCTCCTGTTTATTTAGCTTCATCATGCAGATAGCAATGCTATCATTCTCAAACACTCAATGTGCTGGTGAATTCACATTCTAACCACTCTCTAGGTGAAAAAAAGTTATCCTGAATTCCTTATTGGATTTATTAGTGACTATTTTATATTTGTTGACCCTACTTCTGGCCTCGACTGGAAACTGAAGCATCTCCATTGAGTTTATCTTAATGAACCATTTGGGATCATAAAGATATTTATTGTTCCCCTGCACCTTCCGTCTCCCACAGAACAAAGTAGCAGTCTGCATTGTCTTTCCTCATGGGTGTACCTTCTTGGTTGCAATATCTTCCTTGTAAATGACCTCCAATATTTTCCAGTGCCTTGATATCTTTTTTGTGATGTGGAGGTGAGAATGATTCACTATAGTTTGGAAACAGCATGGAGTTCTGCTGCAACCATGACAGATCATATTTAAGACAATGCTTAAAATGGCACGTGGGAGTTAGGCAATTAGTCTTTGGGCTCTGGCAATCTAAAAGCTTCAGAATTTCTACTTTGGTGTTTGATCAGGTAGCCTAGATCCCACAATTATATAAATTGCTTTATCTTGGAATTTATTAGTATGACATCACTGTTTAAACTTCCCAGGCATTCTAACCATTAAAAGTTGACCTACATGAATCTCACTCCACAGTTGATCTGTTGAATTAGAACAATACATACGTTGGAATTTTTCATCTATGTAAATGGTCATGATAAATTTACTGAATGCACCCTGAAAATCATAATGATGATGAAAAGCACTCAGCTGCAAAACTTATTTGAAATTCAAAGACTTCATTTTTCGCCAATTGGGAGACTATAGGCAACAAGACATCAAAGTAATATTTTTCAAAAATACTTAATCATTTCAGAAGAAGAGAATTAAATAAGAATGCCGGTGAGACAGATGAGGCAGAATGGAGTTAATATACCCACCAGGGGCTCGTCAATTCCTTCCGCTTCTCTGGAACTGCAAAGAAGGCAATTAAAGACATCTCTGTCATGATTTAATCCTTCTTTAATTGTTCATCTTGGCCTATTTTATTAGCAGCTAGTATGTTCAAACCACCTGCACTGATCTGTGGAGTTTAAGTACCATCTTATAAATGTTGTTAAAAATGTTTATCTGTTATAACAGTACAGAGTGGCTTCGTAGCTTTCAAAGTAAATTGAATGTTTTCAGCCTTTAGTATCCAGACATCAAGTCCTGAGCTGCAGTAGGAGAAAGCTTGCAATCTGAATAACACAACTTCTAACATCCACTGCTACTGTAAAGATATTTCTTAGATACTAGGAAGACCTTATTTTAGAAATTAAGGAATTCATTACTCAAGAGCCAAAGCATACTGTTCATCATTCATAAAGAAGTACTAAAGCAAAATGTACTTTCCTTTCAGTGCATCTTTTATGACTTAAGTATCAATGTGCAAGTTAATTACAAGGTAGACAAATATTCTCAATTCAAACATGACAAACAGTAGAGTGTCTTTTCAACAACAACAAAAAATCAGTGTAGGAGTACTTCACTGTGAGGAGAGGAATATCACAGCTAATTATTTAAATTCCTTGCAACTGAACAGAATGCTTTAACAAATTACATTTAAACAGCAGTACGCTTAAAACTCTGCGACAGTGTTGTAGTGTCAGGAATCAGGAGAAAACATTATGTGCTATTTCTGAATTGCTTCGAAGAACAGGATTGTCATATTCAGCAGATGTACGAAATTGGAATGTCAATGACATGTTGTGACAATGATCACGTGGCAAACTGTTGCAAGTTGAGTATCATGCTGATTTCCAACAAGAAATGAATCAGTCGCAGAAAATCCCCATTGAGAAGGGCCAACACGGTGTGTATTCCCCGGAAAGGAAAAGACATTAGAAACCCATGCAAGAAACAAAAGAATTACCACTAATCCTTGCAGCAAATGCAAAGTGAATTCTGCTGAAAATGAAAGCAAACATTTCTGCTGAAAGATCTGTGAGTGGAATAAGGTAGGAATGTATTTTACAGACATTGTTTATGAATGAAGAAACAAAATTAATAACTAACCCAAATATCCCATGAAAATGTGGACCTCCTTTGAAGATTTAACAGGATGACTTATTCAGGAACTTTTTAATGTAATATTAGTTACTAGAAAGCACTTCTTTTCTATTTATTTAACTTGAGCCTCCATAGACAACTTTGAAAGCAAAGGTATATGAATTAACCTACAATAGTGTTTGAAACAGTCTTAATCTTCCCAAATTTTGGCTACGTCATTTTTGTAGAGTACCATCGAAGATAACTCTTCAGCAAACAGTTAGGGACTTAAAATGGGTTTCCTCACACAAGTGTTCCAAACTCACCGCATTAACCATTCACCACGCCCCCGAAAGCGCCCCTCTCGTCTGATGCTAGCCTTATTCACCCATCAGCTGTGGCTAGCAAAACGCAACATCATTGGGATATATCAGCATCGCTGGAGCCAGGATCAAATTTAAAATGTATTTATACAGCCAGGCAAGCACTATCTGTCCAGAGCTGCACTGCACAGTTACAGAAGTTCACCCAGGACATGGCAGACAAGGGGAAATTGGGCACACACTTTGCTGACAGGGAACTGGAGGCCCTGGTGAATGGGGTGGTGCAGGAGAGGAACATTGTTTTCCTCAGGACTGGCAGAGCCTGCCTGCCTGATCTGAAGTTTCTGCCCAGCATCCAGAGTCCAATGAAATGCCCAACAATGTAGGTTTTCTCTCTTTTGTCGATTACAGAGACCATAGAGTCATAGAGCTGTACAGCATGAAAACAAATCCTTCTGTCCAATTCATCCACACTGACTAGATATCCTAACCTAATCTAGTCCCGTTTGCTAGCCCTTGGCAGTGCCCTCTTGACCTAGTTTCACCTGCCAGTGGAAACATCCTCTCTATGTCTATCTTATCTATTCCCTTCATAATTTTATGTTTCTATAAGATCCCCTCCCCAGTAGCCCTAAAGTTACAGTTACCCTTAAGTTCTTTGCAAGTAGCTGAAAATGTGTTGCTGGAAAAGCGCAGCAAGTCAGGCAGCATCCAAGGAGCAAGAGAATCGATGTTTCAGGCATGAGAAGAAGGGCTCAAGCCCAAAACGTCGATTCTCCTGCTCCTTGGATGCTGCCTGACCTGCTGCGCTTTTCCAGCAACACATTTTCAGCTCTGATCTCCAGCATCTGCAGTCCTCATTTTCTTTGCAAGTAGGTCATTTCAGGGAGAAACTGGGGAACCTCTGTGGCATTTCACGAGCGTCAACTCATGTGTATCTGGGATACCATTAATGCTCTCTTCAGAACAGCCTGTTTGTTCACTTGGCTCCCCATTGATGCAACCAATCAGGCAGCTAGGGCATTTGGGTTGTCATCCATCACTGGCTTCTTGCTGATTAAGGCTGCAATCAATTACACCAACATGTGCATAGTAGCATTCTACCATCAACCCACAGGCTCTGTGTTAAAAAATTCCACACATTTTAGGTACAAATCAACATGTTTGAGGTTCCTCAAAGCTACCATGATGTGTACGTTCTGAACCACCCCCGCATGCCAGACTCATTCCAGGCCCTCAGCCTATACCGAGCTGTTTAGCAAGTGATACGGGGTATTCCTACCAAACCTGGCTCATGGCCACTAAGAAATCTTTGGACTGCGCAGTGCAAAGGCTTAGCACATCAACCAAGGTCATGGTGGAACAGACCATACAATGACTGAAAATGAGATTCTGATGCCTGGATTGGACAGGCAGTGGCAGGTGATACCTAATGGAGTGCTGTGGCTCTCATTGTCTGGGTTGGATAAGGGAGACTGTGCTAGATGAAGAGAAGATTTACGGCTGAGTGAAATCTCTGAGGAGTAAAATCTCCAGGATGATTAGCTGGATGGATCCTTTCTATTTATTAGCCGTAATTTCATTTGCAACGTTTGTATTTAGCCCTCTGCATGATTTATTGCACATTTCTTATTATGTGACTTACTCATTATTGAATAAAATGCTCAGTTCTGTGAAAGCTAAAGTGTGTGTGTAAATCTTGCCCTCAGCCACTGCTGGCAAGTTCCTTTGCCCCTACTCTCTTGCAGAACCGTCTCTCTCCAACCCTTTCTGCAGCCTCCTGCTTCCTCCTTTATATTTTGAGTCCCTTCTTCTCCCCCACACTACTGTCACAGCTTTCTTTCTACCTGACCCTTGCAGCCACTTTCTTCCTCTTGCACCTCTTGCAGACTACTTTTCTCTCTCTACATTCCTGCTGCAAACTCCTTCTACCCCACCCTCCTCTTGCAGCTCCGTCTCCCCATCACACTTCTTGCAGTTTCCTCCTTCCCCTCAAAAGTCTCCTTCTCCCCCTTCAAATGTGGCTGGAAATTCCCCTACAAACTCTCTTGTTGGTGCCTAGTTTCCCCATCCCTCTCAGCTTTCCCCAGGATGAGTCCCCCTATTAGGAGGCAGAAATTTTGGGTTCACATAAGGCTCTTCCAGTCTCAGCAAAATGTCACCCCAGCGAATGACCAAAAGCCATAAGAACACAAGAAATAAGAGTAGGCCATCTGGTCCATCAAGCCTACTCTGCCATTCAATAAGATCATGGCTGATATTTTATGTGGACCCAGCTTCACGTCCCTGCCCGCTCACCATTACCCTTAATTCCTTTATTGTTCAAAAGTCTATCAATTTTTGTCTTAAAATTTGGCACTCATCCCATCTCTTGCAACAATCTCCTGTTTATGGCTTCAAGCTCCCAGACTCTGGCCCTTATTGATTCCCTCAATGTCAGTATTTAGCTGTTTGTGCTGCTCCTGTAATCACAGGCTTTATCATTACCGAGATTGCTGCTGATAGGGTCATTATGAGTCCATCAGCACAAGCATGGGAAAAATCCAGTATCTGATTGGAGGAATAGTTCCTCACTGATTCTCTCCAATTTGTTTTTGCAAAGCAAGGGTGAGTTTTCTCTGATTGGTTGTCCTTTCTCAGGCAATTTGGAGAACTGGGCGGGATCCTCTCAATGTGCACCCATGTTTTTCAGCATTATCCAGCATGCACACCGTCATAGATAAAGGTAAATTCGCCATAGTCTTACACCTCATGCACAGAAACAGATTGAGAAGAAATGCTCTTCATGGTAACTTCAGCCAGTGTGGGAACTGAACCCATGCAGTTGGCATCACTCAGCATCATGACCAACTGTCCAGCTAACCAAGCACCTCACCACCATCCTTTAACTTCAAATGGGAAACCATCTGCCCTAACCTTATGGGATCATTATAAGGTCATTATGGGATCTTAATAAAATATTAGCGATGACTGCATTACAAGATTCTCCAATTGCTACTTCAAACAACATGGGAGTGATACACAATTTTACTTATACTGTAATTTCTTCAAAGACAGCCAGAGAAATTTCCTGCCTTGTTTGTGACTAATACTGCACAACATGATTTTATCTTGTTTACAATCAGACCGTTGTAATTCAGCAAGAAACACAGCCAGCACATCATTAATCTCTACATAATTTTAAACTGGGAGTGAATTGGTCTAACAAGTTATGCATTGAAGGAGAATTCATTGCAGATTTAGAAATGCAATAGTATAGATGCACAATCTATACATGACTCAGAGGTCAATAGAAAGGTGCAGTGATGGTCCTAATGCAAATTACATCATACATTCAAAAGATATCTCTCAAATCGACCTTAATGTTACTTTCCTGATTAATTTGGTTATAACGTATCATTGAATTTTGAGACAAGACTAGGTTATATGGAAGGAGGGGAATAAATTAAAAGCCTTGTGTGTTCAGGAAAAGTATGATTGTGAACTATTGCTCCATTTAAAAGTAGACATTGTAATTTATATCAATTTATATGAACAGCTGAATTGGACATCATTAATCCTTTGAGAAATAGGAGGCTTTTTGGAAAATTGTTGGGCAGAGTGTTAAAGGAATAAAACATTAGAAGAAAAGACAATGATAAAGAAAATCAGGCATTCAATTTAACTAGATCACGATCCTGGAATATCAGCCTGAAATAAGACTTATGTCTGGCTAGATGTATTTTGTTAATTTTCATTGGACTGCACTGCTGCTAGATGTTTTTTATTCCAACGAAAGTATATCTTCCATAAATAGTGCAGCTAAAATCAAGTCCATGATTGAGATTATCCAAGCCCAGGACTATTCATCAACTGCATGTTGAATGTCACAACCACAATACATCCTGCTCTCACTTACAGATGAACCACACACAAAAAAAAATAAAAAGCTAATAGAATGCCACTAAAGTTGGAGATTCAAGTTGGGAAATTGGCTAATCTCTAATAAAAACAAACACTCATTCAAACCCTACATCAAAGACAGCTACTCCTTTCATAGTCTTATTAAGATGGCAATCAAAATGTATCCATCACTAAGATAATTGTAGATTTTAAATCTCAGCTAACCATTCATCATAACATAATAATAATCTTGGATAAATTTCAACAAAGAACTGCATGGGACCTGCATGGGCAGATAATATTTTTTTCAATATACATTAGATAGCATGTCAATTAAAACACTCTGGTAAAGAATAATTTTCACTCTCATTGGCAGCTTCAGCCTTTTCTTTTCGCGTTTAAAGAGTAGTGGATTTAAAACTTTCAGATTATAATACTTAACTGGACCTTATCTCCACTTCAAGAATGTTTATGTCCAGACCATCAACTCCCATGACTCTCATGTTGTAGCTTGTGGCACTTGTGACAGCCAAAATAAGGTCCTTTTGAACTCAGCATTTAGTTCAATTTACCTCATTGAGTTCCCGTGTGATTAATGTACCACCTCCTTCTCGAGGCTGACAAATCTGGATCTGTCAAAAACGTAGCAGGGATTTCACATCTAGGTCTTGTCCACCATTTTTAAAAGTCCACAGAATCTTCCTGATTGTGCAAAAGTCTGACCCTTAGCTTTCATATTTAAAGGCTTGGAATTGAGATGAAAAGGATTTGCTACAGCTCTGCAAATCACAGTTAGACCACATCTGGAGAACTGTGCTTTCCACTGAGCACCACTATTAGCATTGGAAGAAATGCAATACAGGTTCACCAGAACATTAACAAGGCCCCAGTGGTTACATTATGAGGAGAGATTTTCAAAACTAGGCTTGTACTCCTCAGGATGTAGAATTTATAGGGTAATTTGATTGAGATTTTTAGGATTGTCGAAGGAATGGAAAAGGCAATTAAAGAATGGTTTTCCACTTGTGGACACCTTGGACTGGATAACCAATCAGCAGAAAAGTTTGGAAATACTGCTTTACACAAAAAGGACAACAGAAATGTGGAACTCTCGCCCATAAAAAGCAGTAGATTGAAGCTCATTTTTATTTAAAATCAATTGATTTTTGCCAACATGATTATAAAGGGCTATGGAACCAAGGAAGGTGGGAATGAGTTAGTCATTATCCCACTGAATGACAGTCTCTGCTCAAAGGGCAGATTGGCTGACTCCTATTTTATATTCCAAAGTATATTCCAAGTCAGTAACATCATAGATTTGGTCTGGTTTGTTGGGGAAGTGATAATTTCTACTGGTCTGAGGATTTGGGGTCATCTCCCTTCAATACAGATAGTGAAATTCCTATTAAATAAAATCTGGAAGTAAAAGTTGGCCTAATGGTGATCATGTAATCTGTTATAAAGCATATCTGGTCCACTAATGTCCTTCAGAAATGAAAATCTGTCAACCTTATCCGACCTGGCATACATGTGACTCCAGAACCACAACAATTTGTGGTTGACTTTTAACTACCCTCTGAAATGGCCCCAGCAGGTCACTCAAAATTAGTGGGTAATTAGAGATGGACAATAAATGCTAGCTCAGCTAGTTAAGCACAATCCTATAAATAAATAAAAATAAATATAAATAAATTAGCTAGCCCAAAGTCACATGATGTTGCAAATCTGATCTAGATCTTAGTTAAAGGGAGAGGTGAGATTCGGCTTTAGAGCTTCCAAACACAGGCATATGTGAAGAAATTAAAGGCAGCAATGTTTTGTTTTGACAGGTCATATTGCAGTTTTGGGCAGGCAATAGTATCATTATTGGACTCTTAATCCAGAGACCCAGGAAATGTTCTGGGGACCAGAGTTCGAATGTCACCAAAGCAGATGATGGAATTTGAATCCAATAAGTATTTGGAATTAATAGTCTAATAATGACCATGAATCCGTTGGCAATTTTCAGAGAAACACATTATAACAGACATTGCTCATTCCGCAGGAGAGCTACTCGAAACTCACAAAAGTCCTCACAAAAACTGCAAATCCAATTCTTTTTAAGAAAACTGGGTCACTAATGCCCTTTAAGGAGGAAAATTACCACCCTTACCTGGTCTGGCCTACATTGTGACTCCAGACACACAGCAATGTGGTTGACCTCTGGCCAATTCGGGATGATCAGTGATTGTTGGACTAGTCAGTGAAGCCTTCATCCCATGAATGAATTTTGAAAAATTACATCTGCAACAGCAATAACACTTCATTCATACCATGAAATGGCAATGTTCTAGATTAATTGTGCCCATGGACCATCATTATTTTTCATGCTGTCTTTAAACAGAAATCGGTAATGGTCTGAATATGCAATTGCAATGGTTGTAGAATATCAGTTCCAGGTAATTATCACTCTTGTAATACAATATTGCATTTCCAGTAACTCAGTAACTGTTCCTTTGTGATCAGCATACTGATATCAGTTTCCTGCCTGCCAGCATTTCTCAATCAGAGGCTAAAATGAGAGGCAACCTCCAGGGCCCACACTATGGATATTACTCATAAGATGGATCTGCTTCTCCAATTAACCTTTTGATTATAACAGACATTGCTCATTCCGCAGGAGAGCTACTCAAAACAGTTCAAAGTCCTCACGAAAACTGCAAATCCAATTCTTTTTAAGAAAACCAAATAAGGATTGGGGTACAAGTGACCTCATATGCATTTAGTGATGAATAGGATAGCAGTTCCGGTTGGTTTTCTAACATTTTCCGATGCACTTTGGCTCATAAACAGAAACCATGTGAAAGGGCAACTTGCAAATCAATCAAAATAATTGAAGCGTTCAAGATAATCACAACTGGGCAGGGGAAGGGGTTAACTCAATAGGCTGGCTTGTAATGCAAGGTAACGCCGACACGGTGGATTCAGTTTCTCCACTGGCTGAGGTCACCATGAAGAACTGTCCCTCTCAACCTCTCATTTCCCTGAGGTGTGGTGACCCTCAGATTAAACCACTATCAGTCATCTCTCTCTAATGAGAGGGCAACTTCAAGATCTGGTAAGATTATGACGATTCTTTTCCACTAACAATTTAAATAACATTTCTTGCATCCAAGTTTGACTGAACAATAATGCCAAATGACATAATTGAATATACCCTCTCCCAAAAGAATTCTATGATAAAAGTGTCCTCAAATCCAACCTGATTTATTAACAAAGCCAATCCAAAAACCAAACATTTCAGGAAATATTCCCCTATCATGGGGGCAAGGAGAACATCTGGGGGTGTTCAAACACAATTGTTGGCTTTATATATATTCCTCGTGCTACCATTATCATCAAGTAAGGAAACCAGCCCTGATTCAATGAGTAGTGAAGGAGTTATGCTGGGCTACCTCAAAAAAAAAGAAGCATTCCCTACTGAAGGTACAACACAGAACTGCATACTAAACAATGGAAGGAATATTGCGTCAGGAGAGGTGAGTGATTTGGGATGTTGTCATGGTTTATAGCCTTTGTTGTAATCAGTTTCTTCAGATTCTTGATGTTGCATGGAGTGAATCAAATTGGCTCATGGCCAGAATCTGTGATGTCATGAATTTTAGATCATCACTCACGTGACACTTACAGTTGAGGGTCTCCCGTGCATTGACATCTATGTTGCATTTCTTGAGGGAAGCCTTCAGGGAGTCTTCAAAACACCTCCATTGTTCTTCTCTTGAACTTTCCTTGGACTGGATGAAGAAGATTTGCTTTAGCAGTTGGAATTCCACCATCCTCCTAAGCACGTGGCCCTTTGGTGAATGGTTGTCGTAACAAAGTCTATCAGTTTAATTTCTTGTACCTTAACTTTGTCCGAACCACAGGTTTCCAAATGGAAGTCCCGCACTTGGAAGGAAATCTGTAAGGAGATCTCTGGCATTCCAACAACTCGTATTGTACTGTATTTTGTGACTATTTTTATAAGATAAAATAATCTTTCTGCAATAAATCATGCATTTTTCCTTTGTTTCTTTTGAAAATGAGAGCTTTACCATCCTTCCTACTCACTCCCTTATTCCCCAAAAACCTCCACCGCATTTTGCATCACCAGCTCTTCACCCCCACACGACTGTGCCAATAATTTAAATGGGATTATTATGTATGGTAAAGGTGAAAGCATTTGAAATAATTTCGGATTCATTGGGGCTGGTAGTAAATGCTTTTACATTCCACACAGGCTGCAATGTGATAAAACATTCAGCAGATGCTTGTTCTGGCAGATTGCTGCTGAGTTTGCAATCTGTTTATTCCCATATTTACCTTTCTTCCAAAATATAATTTTTTGCTTTGAACAAGTGAGAGTTTCATTGTAATGTTTAAATTAAAGTCAGCTAACACCAATTAGACAGAAGTGGGTACTGCGGATGGAGATTAGTGCTGAAAATGTGTTGCTGGAAAAGCGCAGCAGGTCAGGCAGCATCCAAAGAGCAGGAAAATCGACATTTTGGACAAAAGCCCTTCATCAGGAATGGGGCTTCATTCTTGATGAAGGCTTTTACCCGAAACGTTGATTTTCTGCTCCTCAGATGCTGCCTGGCCTGCTGTGCTTTTCCAGCACCACTCTAATGTTAACACCAATTAGATTTGTACCTAATTACCTGACATTCAAACACATTGAATTTTACATCCTTGTATACAGACTGCCAAGGGTCACTATATACTGAGGATATAGGAAAATAAGTTTTAAGAGCTCAATACAGAGATGAAGTAGAAAACGTTCAGTATATTTCTGTGCTATTTTGTTTGCACTTCGAGTTTACTGTCCATGGCATGGACAGTAAGTCCGGATATTTTTGGATATTTCTGAAAGCCCTGGGCATCAAAATTGGGAAATTAAATTAAACGTAAACATAAGAAACATTCAAAGATTCAAACATTAATTTACAATTCTAGTGAACATATATTCCCTTGAGAAAAAAAAAGCATTGCCCTCTGCATTCATACTGCATTTCTAGAAAAATGGGAAGATTTGTAACTTCACAACATTAGGATGTCCCTAAGCACTTTACAACCAATAAAGTAATTTTGAAGCTTAGGAATTTCACAGGCAATTTGTGCAAAGTGAAATCCTACAAACTGCAATAACTTGATTGTCTGCTTTAATGATGTTGGTTCAGGGGTAAATATTGTTTTTTCAAAATAGCATCCCTGAATTATTTTATTTCCACCTGTAAAAGCTGATGGGGCCTCAAATTATTGGATCCTCTGAAAGATGCTACCTCTGAATGATGCTACTTCTGAAATTGTCATATTTCCTCCATTGACCTAGATTTTGTGCTCAAACCTCTGGAGTGGGATTTGAACCAACGTAAGAGCTGAGAGTACAACTACTGAGCCACAGCTAAGTCTTAAGTAACAATGTTTATCACTGGTGTGATAGTTTTGCCGTTGCATTAATCACTGTACCAAAATACAAATAACTGTACTTCATAAGTAAGAGCACTCAAACTGAAAACTGCACAGTGGTAATGTTGTGCACACAGTCTTATATTATGTGCTGGAGCTACTTCTCACAGGATATAAATAGCACAGTATTGGTGGAGATTGTTAGAACATAGATAGATTAAAGAAAAAAGCACATGTAGAGAGAGCCTCCTATAGTATAATAGTATACCGTATGTAGTATTAGTATGGAATCATAAGCTTGAACAGAATTCTTGACTTCACCTTCTCCTCAACCAGTCTGGCTTGAATCCAAACTCCCTGGTGTAGTCCAAAAACCAGAAAGCAAAAGAAATTGGAGTTAGAACAAAGAAAAATGCAATTCAAATTTCAAGGCTGAGATCATTTGCCAAAGAAATCAGAACTGTTTCTTTGTAAAATAGCAAATAACTGAAAAAAGGACCTGAATGAGCCTGGTATGGAAGGAATGTCTTACGAGGAAAGGCTGAGGGCCTTGAGGCTGTTCTCGTTAGAGAGAAGAAGGTTGAGAGGTGACTTAATAGAGACATATAAGATAATCAGAGGGTTAGATAGGGTGGACAGGGAGAGCCTTTTTCCAAGTATGGGGATGGCAAACATGAGGGGAGTTAGGTATAAGACAGATGTCAGAGGTAGTTTCTTTACTCAGAGAGTGGTAAGGGTATGGAATGCTTCGCCTGCAACAGTAGTAGATTCGCCAAGTTTAAGTGCTTTTAAGTCGTCGTTGGACAGGCATATGGACGTACATGGAATAGTGTAGGTGGGATGGGCTTCAGATTAGTATGACAGGGCAGTGTAACATCAAGGGCCGAAAGGCCTATACTGTGCTGTAATGTTCTAAGTTCTATGTTCTAACAATCTATTTCTCACAAATATATTAGTAAGTAGTGATAATTGTGGCTTCTTCAATGGAAATGGTACTACACTTAATGTAAATAATCTGCACAGAGACATAGTCAGCTGTACAGAAAATAAAAACAGAAATTGCTGGAAAATCTCAGCAGGTCTGGCAGCATCTGTGGAGAGAAATCAGAGTTAATGTTTCAGGACCAGTGACCTTTCTCCAGAACTGATGAAAAGTTGATATTTATACAGAAGATCGGGTGGGGTGAGGATGATCGATGTAAATACCAACCTTTTCCTAACCACCCTGAGTTCTGAAGAAGTGTCACGGGACCCAAAATGTGAACTGATGTCTCTCTGCAGATGCTGACAGACCTGTTGAGATTTCCCAGCAATAGCTGATTTTTTTCAACAGCTAAAGCTGTTGAATAGATTAGGATTATTTTCATTAGGAAGACGGAGGTTTGGGAAGGTACCTGATTGAGGTCTACAAAATCATGAGAGGTATAGACAGGGTGGATAGTGAGAAGCTTTTTCCCAGAGTACAGAACTCAATTACTAGGGGTCATGAGTTCAAAGTAAGAGGGGAAAGGTTTAAGGGAGATACACGTGCGAAGTTCGTTACACAGAGGGTGGTAGGGGCATGGAACGCATTGCCTTTGGAGGTAGTAGAGGTGGGAATAATAACATCATTTAAGACATATCTAGACAGATATATGAATGGGCAGGGAGCAAAGCGATAAAGATCTTTAGAAAATAGGTGACAGATTTAGATAGAGGATCTGCATCAGCATCGGCGCAGGCTTGGAGGGCTGAAGCGCCTGTTCCTTTGCTGTAATTCTGTTTGTTCTTCTTTGTTCTCTTTGATCTTTTGATTCATATTTCCAGCATCCAGAGTTCTTTTGTTTTTTTTTGTACAGAAAGCCATCCTGTAAATTGAATAAGACCATCGCAGACTTTGCATTTAAAATAAAGGTAATGGTAGTCTGAAGCTTTTCAATCTAATTTCAAAATCTTAAAATTGAGAAGACATTCCCATGTTTGATGACATAATGAGTAACACTGGTTTAATTTTCAAATTGATCCTAAGTACCCAAAATTATTCCAGTGGATTCATATCCTTTTTGATTTCAGGTTAAATTGGTAGGATTGTGATTTTGGTGAAGCAACTATACTTGCTACTCACCTTGATGAAATTTAACCCGAAAAATTCACAAATGTCTGTGGCATGTATATCTCTGCATTGATGTCAATTTAAATCTGGCACCAGACCGAAGGCTTCTCCAGGCATCCTGCAGCAGAGTTGTCATCAAATTGAATAAACAAGCAATTAAGTTGAAGAATTCTCACACTCACAAACCAAGAAGGAAAAAAACACTGAATCCTTTACTATTTAAAATACTTATTTATAAATACTATTTACAAATAGCAAAATATCTGATTGGAACATGCATGTGATGAAAGTTGAAACTGACATTGTAAAACTTTAAAAGCTGTCTGATCTTCTGAGTATTACTGACCTTATCATTTTACTTCCAGATTTTTAGTTTCTGCAATATTTTGTTTTCTCATTAGCTTGTCAATACTGTAATTAAAAGTATACCATTCCAACAAATGAAAAATAATTTCACTTTATGTGAGATACAATCTCTTTTTGTTTTGCTTTTGGGCTTTTAACTCTGCCAAGGAACAGTTTTCCAGTTGGGGAAACCTATTCAAACTTTATCATAACTTGTTCAATTTGCAACATAATTGAGATTTCAATAGTTACAGACTTGTCTTTGAATTAGTCTAACTGCAGGGATAGCAATTAATCTTGAATATGACATTATGGATTTGAAAAGTAAGACTTAGAAGCACTCTCACCTCTAGTGACTCACAAACACATAAAACAAGTGCTTACATCTGGTTTCATAACTAACTTTCTCCAAAACACTGGTGTTAGTTTGTCACCAGAGGCTATGACTTGCAAGAGTGCCACTGTATGTCAAACACAACTGACGAAGGGAGTCACCCATTTTTACTTTCATGAGTTGGCAGGCATCAAGCAGCCGACTCCCTTATCATTGAGCACACTGAGACCCTTAAGTAGCCACATGAGTGCCTCATTCCACTGCAATATTACCCACAACATGTGAAGTCCTGGGCCAGGTGAGCAGCCTGGCAGCTTTTAACATGTGGAATGGTGCCATGCAAAATGGCTGATGGATCTTCCTTCTAGTCTGCCCTGTGCCCCAGCAGAGACATCCTCAAACAAGATCAATCACCACCAACTAAACCTTTCCCCGGCCTCTCCAATCCAGCCCACACTTCCTCACTGGAGTACATCAACCAGGCCCCACCAATAGCCCAGGGGTGGCACTGCTGCCTCACAGGGCCAGGGACCCGGGTTTGATTCTGCCTTCGAGTGACTGCCTGCGTGGAGTTTGCACCTTCTCCTCTGGATACTCTGGTTTCCTCCCTCAGTCGAAAGATTTGCAGGTTAAGTAGGTTGCCCTTAGTATCCAGGGATGTACAGGCTTGGTGGGTTATCAGGGTTACATGGGTGAGGGGTGGGGTCTGGGGAAGTTGGTCTGGGTGGAATGCTCCTCGGGGACTGGATGAGCTGAACGGCCTGCTTCCACACTGTAGGGATTCTATGATTCCATGACTTACCTTGAAGTTCTGTTTTTTTTAACCTCCTCTAGTTCAGGGGTTGACTGTAGTTCCAGCAGTGACCACTACTTGAAGCTGGCCCTTCCATAGTCAGGGCTTCCTCTTTAGATGTGGGTGGCAGTCTCACTCTTTGGCAACAAATGCACCCTCTGGTAACATACAGCAGCCAGCTTTTACATAGGAAGGAATTCCTACCAACATATTAATCAGGGTACTGGAAATAGCAACAAGTATGACTGTCCATCCAGCCCCCTGGCTCCTCAAAAATTGAAAAACTAGCAACTGAGACAAATGCTTCAATATGTGTTTGATTACTGTTGAGGAGTTGAAAGTAAACTGACGGAATATTATTTGCTTTCTTTGACATTGAGAGCTTACTGATGCCTGTAGCGCTTGCAGTTGCTCTGAAATGTCCCAGCAACCCTTCAAGTGGATGCTGGTGCTATCCTCAATGGTATTGCTGAGGCAAAACTCCAGCTATGCGAACACTCCCAAACCTCTTTCAGTATCAGGCACAGGTCTTAGCTCAGTTACTTAAAAGTTCCAAAATGCTGGAAGCAATTTCACTTAAAACAATGTAAAAATAAAATTAATCATTCACAAACCCTGAAGGAATATGATTTTCATTTGTGTATACTTTGTGATGAAGACTCTTTGCATAATCTTGCAATAAATTATTCTCTAGGTTTGACACAGGTATGTTATAAAATCTCTTTCCCAATCTACAAAGACTTTATTGATGCCGTTCTGATTACTTGCTTCAACCTCTTAATTAAACTTTAAATTAGCTGGGACCAAAACAGTGGTTCTGCACTTAACCTTGGAGTCACTGGGCTCGACAGGGAATTTAAAAAAAACACAATCAGCCAAGTATCCCTGCTGGAAAGTGAATACTGAGTCAGATCATAGCATGATTTGATTGTGATTGCCACTATAATTGAATAGTTGGTAATCATTGTTGAAAAGATGGATCACTTGTGAGCAATTCTGGCATCCGTGCCTCCAGCATGAGACAGTTCCTTCAGGAAAGGAATAAAGAAAATAGATAGGGGAAATCTTCAGAATACTATTTCTGATGCAGAAGATGATTAATTTACATGCACACACATTGCAGAGTGGCAGCAGGGTATATTGAAAGAGTACTTAGTATCAGCATTACATTCCATTATAAAAGATGGCAATAAACACTGCATAATAAATTACCTTGTTTGAACAATGTCATGACATTACTGGACTGAGAGTATGTAAAGACACAAGGCAAGAAATTGACTTATTAGCGTTCATTTTCTTGGTGTCATGATTACCTTTAGAGTTCCAAACTTTATCATTTGTCCCTTCTGAGTTCAATTGTATGGGATGCCACATTGCTCTGCACAAGAGCACAGTGAACTTTCATTGGAATTATTTTGAACAGGCAAATTATGATACCATTTAGCACACAGCAGAATAATTTATCAGTTTTCAGTGTCATTACTTTCTCCAGTACTACTTATAAAAATATAAGCATTCAATTTCTCACTCCCAAGAGATCCTTTCTTCCTCAACATTTCTGGAAAATTATTTGAGTCTTCTTCCATAAAGACAGAACTGAAGTAATTATTCAATTGCTCTGCTATTTTCATGTTCTCCATTTTTAAATTGCCAAGTTCAGATTGTAAGGTGATTATATTTGTCTGTGCTAAACTTTTTCTTCTTACATATTCAGGGAAGCTCTTACAGTCTGCTTTTATATTCCTGGAACTTTACTCTTATACCCTAAATTTCCCCTCCCCCAACTTGGCCCTCCTTTGTTGCATTCTAAATTGCTCCCAGTCCTCAGGCTTGTTGCTTTTGTTGAGTAGCTTTATATGATTTCTCTTTGGATGTAATACAGCCCTCAATTTTTTTTACTAGCTGTGATTAGGCGATGTTTCCTGCTGCATTCTTTCAGGAATATTTAATTGTTGTAATATATGCATTTGTTCTTTAAATATTAACCACTACCAATACACTGTCATCCATATTAATGAAGTTACCTTGTTAATTGCAGACAATTCTCTCCCTTATACTTTCATAATTTCCCTTGTTTAAACTGGGGACAATTGGATCAAATTGGACTACTTTACTTTCTAAGAGGTCCATTGTGTTCTGGTTACTTTATCCTAACTTTGTCCTCTCTTAGAGAATGAACAGAGATCATACAAACCAGACCAAAGCTTCTGAAAAAAGGAGGAGAAAGAAGAGGAAAAGACTTCTTAATACGATAATGTAGTTTTCTGAGATGCTCAGGGAAACATGTGAGACATCAGCATTTCAGCAAGAACATGCTCAGTGAAATCTGCCGCATCAACAATGACCTCAGAGCAGGGTCAGAATGGAGTTGCCAAAAGTTATGGAGGTGACCACAGAGATTTTGTTTGCAGTTCAATACTTCTGGGTTAGAGATGGAGATCTTTGTCACATTTTAGTTCACCATTTGGTAAGGAATGTCACTGAGGTTCTTTATTCAAAGGAGTTCAAGGACATTTCATTCTTCCTTGCCAGAGACAAACAGCTTTGTCAGGATTCCACATGTTGTAGGGCTCCATTCCCTACACATGCACATCCCACTTTTCAGATATAGCATATCAACTCAATTGCACACTGGAACCTAAATGGATTCCACTCACTCAATGGTGTGTAGCTGCAGGCAATGAATCCTACAACTAGGTCAAAGGCTGACATTATGGTAGCAATCATGATCCCTTAATTTTGTGGCAAATAGTGCCAGCTGTATTTGAGTCCCCACAACAAAGCAAATGATGACAAAGGTTATCTGCTGAAGTCATGGCTGATGACTCTGTGAACAACACATGCACACATGCAAAATATGCAAGTACTGAGTGCCAGGAAGTGTCATTTGCCAATGCTTCTTGTCAGTGGTGCTGGGGTTGTCGAACTGCTGGAAGGAAGGCTGCTGCCCTTCAGTGAAGGAGACTGTTGGTCTTGAAGAACGACCTTAACCAGCTCAGAGCCCAGCAGTCGCAGCTTCCAGCGGCACCATCTTGGCTTGGGTGGCAGCAATCTGAGTTGGTTTGTTGACAAATAACAGAGTTGTAGTATGGAAGGTGAACTTGAGAGAGAATTGTTCTGTGGAGCCAATGCCTGAGGGCAACACATCAATACCAGCAAATTGCTAATGGTATCCTAAAAGTCCCTTTGAACACTGCTCGCAGCAGTGCCCAGAGGATGGGTCAGAAAGCTAGTGAGGGGGTATGGAGGGGGAGGCAGAACTCCACGTCAGTCCCTCCGGGGAGCCACAGTTCAATTTGGTGCCCATCTGGCATGCCTTCTACATGTCTTCTCTCTTTGAAAATACATTGCTGGCTAATCTGAGGCCTAGCAGCTCTACCCTCTCAGCAGCTTCACAGGGAGCAGTGGTCACTGCTGAGATTGCAGTCAATCTGGAGAATCAGCATTGATACCATGCTCATGAGGTAGAGGAGAGGCGATGCCAATGGTATTATCACTAGGCTATTAATCCAGAGACCCAGATAATGTTCTTGGCTTCAAATGCCACTATGGAGGAATTTTAATTTGATAAAAATTAGTTGGAATTAAGTGTCTAGTGATAATTTTAAAACCATTGCCAGTTATAGAGTCATAGAGATTACAGCACGAAAACAAACAGCACGGTCCAACTCGTCCATGCCGACCAGTTATCCTAACCCAATCTAGTACCATTTGCCAGCACCTGGCCAATTTCCCTCTAAACCTTTCCTATTCATATACCCATCCTAATGCCTTTTAAATGTTGCAATTGTACCAGCCTCCACCACTTCCTCTGGCAGCTCATTCCATACACGTACCACCCTCTGTGTGAAAACATTGCTCCTTAGGTCCCTTTTAAGTCTTTCCCCTCTCACTCTAAACCTATGTCCTCTAGTTCTGGACTCCCCCACCCCAGGGAAAAGACTTTGTCTATTTATCCTATCCATGCCCCTCATGATTTTATAAAGCTCTATAAGGTCATCCCTCAGCCTCTAACACTCCAAGGAAAACAGCCTGTCCCTATAGCTCAAATTTTCCAACCCTGGCAACACCCTTGTAAATCTTTTCTGAACCCTTTCAAGTTTCACAACATTTTTCCAATAGGAAGGAGACCAGAGTTGCACACAATATTCCACAAGTGGCCTAACTAATATCCTGTACAGCCGCAACATGACTTCCCAACTCCTATCCTCAACGCTCTGATCAATAAAGGAGAGCATATCAAATGCCTTTTTCACTATCCTATCTACCTGCAACTCTACTTTCAAAGAACTATGAACCTGCACTCTAAGGTCTCTTTGTTCAGCAACACTCCCCCGGATCTTCCAATTATGTGTATAAGTCCTGCTCTGATTTGCTTTTCCAAATGCAGCACCTCGCATTTATCTAAATCAAACCCCATCTGCCACTTCTCAGCCCATTGGCCCATCTGATCAAGATCCCATTGTACTCTGAGATAACCTTCGTTGCTGTCCACTACACCTCCAATTTTGATGTCATCTAAAAAAATTACTAACTATACCTCCTGTATTCACAATCACCTGATGAAGGAGCAGTGCTGCAAATGCTAGTGCTTCCAAATAACCTGTTGCACTATTACCTGATGATTTTTAATTTTTGTACACCCCAGTCCAACACTAGCACCTCCAAATCACGACTAATTATGTGGGCATTGAACTCTTCCCCACTGGCTCCAACCCCATTTCTGGACAGAACCACTACAGGAGCTGTCTCAATGATGACCAACACCATCTCCATGAGGGTTGGACCATGCTGGTAAGCATCCTATTGATTCCACCGGTGTACCACCATTTTCTGTGAGAGAATGTGAAGTGTATACTGAGAGTGGTGCAATTTGTTTGGCTGCTAAAGTTATCATAGTTGATTTGCTATCTGCTCCTATTGTACTTTGAGTACATGTCTGGACAGCCTTCTGACCATCTAGAGGTACACAAACTCTCTTTGATTTTTCACTCTCTTCCAATCCTCCAGTGCTTCATTCAAAAATCTTGGAGACCACTTTCCCCAATTGTATCAGGTTTCATTATTTCCCGAAGTAGATTTTACTTCATCTACAACTGCAAGCCCCTGTTCCAGCCACAATGCTCCTTCTCTTTATGAGGCACCAGCCAGCTATCACTGATGCTGGCAAATTATGGCATTGGAGCACCTGCTGATGTGTGCAGACAATGAACAGCAATGTTAACATTGGCTGCACACAGCAATCAGTCAAGTTGGAATGCCACCTGCATTACACTGAAAAGATATATATTAACTGCACATTGCAATCCCTCAGTCTGTTCACAGGGGATATCCAATTTTACCCTCAATCATCAATCTAAGTCAATCTGTATCTATTTAAGCATAACCAGTATTTGGATAACACACAAATGGAAGGTGCACAGTATAAATTTCAAACAAAAATTTGAAACAGAACCTCGACAATATGTCAGGCTGATCAATATTAACAGAGGATTTAGAACCTCCTCAGTTCAGAGGACTGCCTCCAAACTGGCGGCTACAGCCAATGTACTGTGCACAAGTAAATAAAGGGTGACTTGGTGATGAGAAACTGGTCTCTGTGCAGTTATTTCAGTGGCGATGGGAGTGAGATGTGACTTTGGGTTAACCTTGAATGAGATACTGAGAGATCATTTGGTATGTGGGATTAATGGTGTAACCACGCAGAAGTGCTTAATAGCTGAAGTCCAACTGGACTTCAAACAAGTACTACAGTTGCAAGTGGAGCATGGGAGCTATAGGATATCCCAATGGAAGTGGACTCTGTCAACTATCCAACTGAGTTTGGGGACCATCACTTGATTGTAGCAATTGCAGAGCCTCACACAGGGCATATCCTGAGCAGAGGGACCCTAGGCCAGCCCACAGCAGAGCCTCAGCCAAATGGTTAAAAAGTACTTCATGGGCCAGCAAGCCATTGGAGTTGCTGACAGTATTTGGCCTTGAGATAACAAAGGAGTCCTAGGCGACATGATGTGAGTAAGAAAACTTGTAGGCCGGTACCCAGGAGAGTGCACAACCTGGAAGGTCCTCCTACAGGTGATTTAGAACAATAGCTTGCTTAATGACATCCAAATCAGAACCGATTAAAATTAAGGTTTGCATGGAGAGTCACCCAGTTCCCATGGAGGTCGATATTGGCACAGCTGTATCTGTGGCAGCAGAAACTCTCATTAACAAAATTCACTCAGGTCTCCAACCCTTAAGTTTGCACAATACCTCAGCCAGACTGAGAACCTATACTGGGGAATCGTTGCAGATTGAGGATATGACTTCTGTTCCGGTCTCCAATGAGAAGCAATTGGGGCAGTTGCCACTGATGGTAGTTCAAGGCTCAGGCCCTCATCTATTGGGGCAGAATTGGTTAAGAAAAATCCAATTTGATTGGCCCAACATTTTTCCATTAAAAAATCGCTGCCCAGTGAAGTCCTAATGAAATACCCAGTTAATGAATTATTACAGAATATTCCACTGTAATCTGACCTCCATCTTCCAACATAACCTTTACATCTGCTTTCGAAAAATAGTCAGCCCTGGAAACGGTCATGTATCCACAAAGTAACCTTTAGGGAAGTAAAAAAAGCAGCTATCATCATCGAAGGTGTTGGCCCACTACAATCCAAAGCAGGAGGTAGTGTTGACATGGTATGCCTCCCTGTTCGGATTTCAGGGAGGGCTCGGGGCAATCAAAGGGGCCAAAGCCACTTTACATGCCGACCAATTCCACAATGCTGCAAGGCCCACCTAGTGCCACTTGCTTTGTGAGCAAAATTAGAGGCAGAAATCAGGAAGCTGGAGAGCAGAGGAATCATCAAACCAATGCAATTTACAAAATGGGTTGCACCAGTCGTACCGATTGTGATGCCTGACGACTCAATTTGTCTTTACAGGGATTTTAAGCAAATAAACAGCTTCTCACAGCTGGATAAATTCCTGATCCTTCTCAAAGAGGACTTGTACGCAAAGTTGACAGTGGGGGTGAGGGAGAGTTATCCTTGACGAAGCCAGACATAAGCCATGACTACCCATAATTGTGACTAAATGAGGAGTCCAAGAAGTAATCTACAGTTAATACCCACAAGGGTTTATATCAATATACAAGATTGCTTTTTGGGGTATCATCAGCCTGTGCCCTTTCCCAGTGGACCATTGAGAACATTTTACGTGGGCTATCCCAGTTTGCCATTTATCTGAATGACGTCTAATAACCAGGAAGACCAATAAAGAGCACTTGGAGAACTTGGACATAGAGCTTAAACATTTCTCCCACGCAGGTGTACAGCTTAGAAGGGAAAAATGTGTGTTCCAGACACCCCAAGTGACCTACTTGGGTTATAGAGTCGATAAAACTGGGTTGCACCTTTCGGAAGAGAAAGTGAGGACAATCAAAGAAGCCCTGGCTCCCATAGCTATACCAGAGCTTAGGGCTTTCCTTGGGTTCATGAATTATTATGGAAAATTCCTACGTAACCTGGCCTCCATCTTGGCACCTATACATCTGCTGTTGAAAAAGAGTCAGCCCTGGAATTGGTTGCGTAGCCACGAAGTAATCTTAAGGGAAGTGAAAAAGCAGCTATCATCATCAAAGGTGTTGGCCCACTACAATCCAAAGCAGGGGGTAGTGCTGACATGGTATTGGGGTAGTGTCGGCTCACCAATGACCCAATGGAGAGGAATGCCTGATAATGTAAGCTTCCTGGACTTTAGCTGATGCTAAACGCAAATATGCCCAGATAGAGAAGTAAGGTTTGGCAGTCATCTTTGGTGTGAGGGTGTTGCACCAGTACCTTTATGGCTGGGAATTTGTCATAGTAAAAGGTCACAAACCCCTGCTAGGGCAGTGTCACCCATAACTTCTGGTAGAATTCAGCGGTGGGCCCTTATTCTCTGCATGTACAAATACAGGTTAGATGTCTCGAGCTGCTTCCCACTAGCAGATACTCCACCGATGGGGCATCCCCTCGAAGAGTCCATTCTAGTGCTAAACTTCCTGGACACCCTTCTGGTCACTGCTGACAATATTCAATTTTGGATACAGAAAGATCCTGTCCGAGCAAAACTAAAACAGCTGGTGGTAATGGGAGAGACAGAAGGGCCATCGCAGCCAGGATTGAAACTTGGCAAGACCAGATCACCGCAGAGGACGGCATTCTACTGTGGGGAGCAAGGCTAATTGTCCTAAGTAAGGGCTGCCACCACATACTGGCTGAACTCCACTAGAGTCAACCAGGGGCTTTCAAGATGAAAATGTTAGCTATGTGTGGTGGCCAGGGTTTAATACCAACATACTGCATTGGTGTGGCAGTGCCCAGAGAGTCAACAAGGACAAACATTGTCACCACCGGTAGCCCCACATTCATGGGAATGGCTGAGTAAACCTTAGACCAGGTTATAGTTGACTATGCCAGTCCTTTCATGCACTCAATGCTCCTGGCCATTATGGTTGTCCATTCAAAGTGACTGGATGTCCGGCAAACTCAGGGATGGCAATTGAGAAGCTGTGAGCATCGTTTGTGATACAGGGACTCCAGGAAGTATGGGTCATGGACAGTGTAATGTCATTTACCAGGAGGGAATTTGAGTATTTCCTGAAGTTTAATGGCTATTGGCATATCAGGACAGCTCCATATCATCCATCGTCCAATGGTCTTGTGGAAAGAATGGTCCAAATGTTGAAGGCAGGCTTAAAGAAGCAGCCTACAGCTTCCGTCAATACCAAACTGTCCCAGTTTCTGCTCGATTACAGGACCACTTCACGTGCAACTACAGGGATAACTCCAACAGAGTTGCTTATGAAGAAAGACTCCACGCCCGGTTAAACCTGATTTCCCAGACCTGAGGGGGAGGGGGAAACAGCAGCAAGAATGCCAATACCAGCCACAAACCTCCTCTAAGAAGGAGAGACAATTTAATTCAGGGGACGAAGTTTGGAGCCAGAAGCAGGGAAATGATCCTGTTTGGAATTTACAAGAGGTCAGGTCCCGTCACTTACAAAGCCCGGGTAGATGATACAGTCCTGAACAGTGCGTGGATCACCTGAAAGCTGTTACCTCACAAACGGGGCAGGAGCAAAACATACCAGGCCCCTCAGGACAGAACAGTGAAGTCTGTTGGAAACCATAAGTTCTCCCCCTCCATCTAGTGTCAAGGAAACTTCGGAGTTCAAGTCAGATGCAAACTCAATACGATTACTGCCGGAAGAAGAGGAAGAAGCTGTCCCAAGATGCTCCAGATTCAAGAAATGGGCTACGGTCCTGTAGACGCTGGCTGTGTTAGAGTCCGAATCAGAGGAACTGGGCCTGGGTGAAAACGTCACAGAAAAAGTACAAGAGGAAGACCAAGCCCACATCCCTGGACTTAGCAGGAGAGGGATGTCATGATTGAAACCAGATAGATCTCGTTGAATCCTAGGCCCTTGATTGGAATTATTAACCTGGGCCAATCAGGAGGCACTGGCTGACCAAAAAGCAGGGTATTTCTCCAGTGGAGTGCTCACTACTTGGGCATCCTCCCCCTTTCTCTCGGGGAACTGGGGTGGAGGGTGCTGCACGCAGTGGTCCCCTACAACCGCAGATTGCGGTGGTTCGCAGACTCCCAGCCCAACTGCTCCTTCTGTGGTGCTGTGGAGTCCATGGACCATGTTTATATGGGGTGTGGGCATTTGTACTCCCTTTTTGGTTTTCCTAAAAACTTTCTTCTCTGTTTTTAGTTACATTCTGATCTTCGGGCATCCGGTATGGAGGGGGGAAGGCAGGTCTGAGGACCTTCTCGAGTGTCTGCTCCTGAGTCTGGCCAAACTGGCCATAAACAGGTCCAGATAGTGGGCCGTTGAGGGGGTCATTAGGGCCGACTGCCTGTCCCTCTTCTGCGGTTACGTTAGAGCCTGGGTGTCTCTGGAGAAGGAGCACGTGGTGACCACCAACACCCTGGAGTTGTTCAGGGAGAGGTGGGCGCCACAGGGAGTGGAGTGTTTTATTTCCCCCTCCAACTCTATTTGATTTAATCCCTGCCCTCCCCTTCACTGTTTGATCACCCAGCATTGCCCTTTGATGTGAAGGGCACTGCTTGTCACTGGCCACCCAGGTGTTTCCTTTCTTCCTGGTGGTGGAAATTGAATAAAGATTCATGCACCTTGTGTCTTATACCAGCACACACAAGAAAAAAAACTTTTCCCCAGTGAAGGGCTCTATACATGGGAGTCTTCCCTCTTTCTCTTGGGGATCTGGGGTGGAGGGTGCTGCACGCAGAAGTCCCCTGCAACTGCAGATTGTGATGGTTCACGGACTCCCAGCCCAACTGCTCCTTCTGTGGTGCTGTGGAGTCCATGGACCACGTATATATGGAGTGTGGGCAGTGGGCCGTGGAGGGGATCACCAGGGCCGATTGCCTGCCCCTCTTAAAAAAAGAAAAAAAAGGAAACAAAAACAGGAAGTTTAGAATCTCCTCAGTTTGGGGGACTGACTGATCTGGCTGGTCACAGCCAGTGTATTGTGCACGATTAAATAAACAGTGACTTGGTAATGGGATACCAGCCTCTATGCAGTTATTTCAAGCTCTATCCTGGAAGTCCTTCCTAAGGGCATTGTGGTCTCCAGTCGTTCAAGGTGGCAGCTCACCACCACCTTTTCAAATACAACAAGGGATGAGCAATAAATACTGGCCCAGCCAGCAACGCCCACTTCCCACTAGTGAATATAAAAAAAAGCTCGATGACATAAAAGTAATCATAAAGGTTTACATCAATCAATTTTGAGGAGATTCTTTCTTGTTTTTGTACTGATCATTGAGGCGCTCTGTATTTCACTCTTCTGTTTCTAATAAAGGTTCTCTGTGGTAAAAGTTTTTCCTATTGAAAGCAGCTTTGCACAAAATCATTTATAAAATGGTTTGATATGAACAGAACACTTATACAGGAAAGAACATTTTCTAAAAATTTTGGAAATGCGATATTTCACACTCTAATCTTCATTAGGGGTCTACAAGGTCTGAATCAGTCTAAATCCTTTTGCATTTTATATTCACGGTTTTAAATTAACTCAAATAAAGAAAAGCTCTTCATCAATGTAGAATGGTAAGTATGTGAATAACGTCATATTTTCAAAGCAGCAAAGCTTTAGGGTTTCCTGATCTCTGTAGAAGTTATAGAATTTATCTTGTTTATATTTCACTGGTTAGGGAGCCCTCATGAATCATAATCAGCAAATGTGGAACTGTCTTAACATCAAAGTAGCATTGTGATATCCAAAAGAAAACAGTTTATGTTCCTTCTGAAAATTCAGACTGAATATTATCTCCTAAAAGAACAGGTAGATGTTTGGTGAGATGTTAAACAGCAAAACTGCACCAACACACTTGCAACCTGTTCACCTCAAAGTTCAATGGACATGGAGTAACTACCAGACAGTCAATCCCTGTCCCTGAGGAGTACTGATAAATTCCATATGGGGTCTGTGCTATTTGTTGTCCTGGTATTTGTTGATGCGTATACACCTCCCTACTTTAGTCAGGAACAATTTTCAGTCCTCTGGAGACAGTAAGGACTACAGATGCTGGAAACCAGAGTCAATAGATGTGAAGCTGGAAAAGCACAGCAGGTCAGATGGGATCCGAGAAGCAGGAAATTCAACGTTTTGGACCAAAACCCTTCTTCAGGACTGGGGAATGCTACCAACTGACTAGGAGCAAAGCCTGACAAACAGTGTGAAACTGACCATCTCAGCTTTGCCACAAGAATGGCTGGTGTGGCAAATGGAAATAGCACATTTGTGCACCATCAGATGCTGCTGTAAGGTTTGGGTTAATGTACATCTGTGGGACAGAGTTGAGACATCTTGGGCTGGATTCTGTTCCATAATTAGACAAAAGACAATAAAAAAGAATTCAAGTCCTGACACCTATCACTGATTATATCCCATATGGACACTCAGCAGCAGAAGCTAGGGCTCAGGAAGTCAGCACAACCTTCACTTAATCTTCCTTTTTTGAACAACTTTTCCAAACACCATAAGGATGGTGAAAAACTGAAGTTTTAGTAATCTGATAACTTCACAAAAATATATAATTAAATGGACCAAATTAAAAGCTTTCTATTTCAATGCCCTTAAATTGTAAATAGTGATTACTTTTAAAATCACTCTACTCATAAGTGAAATAGTAAGTTAACTTCTGATTTATACCTATATCAGAGAAAGTACCAAAGCAATTCTACTAGATTAGTGCTGTGAAATTACTTTACTTAGTACAGCTGTCATTATGATGCAATTCATTTGGTAAAATTTCTATATTCATAGAATCCCTACAGTGTGGAAGCAGGCCATTTGGTCTATCAAGTCCACACCAATCCTCTGAAGAATATCCCACCCAGACCCATCCCCGCACCTCCCATGGCTAATCCACCCAGCCTGCCCACTTCAGCATGGCCAATCCACCTAACCTGCGCATGTTAGTTCTGTGGGAGGAAACCTGAGCATCTGGATGAAACCCACACAGACAGTCACCTGAGGATGGAGTTGAACCTGGGTCCCTGGTGCAGTGAGACAGCAGTGCTAACCACTGTGCCGCCACAGACACTGTACTAGCTTGCTGTAAACATAATGTTCAGTTAAACCCCTTTCACTTCAGTGCAATAAAACTCTTGTATCAGGATATAGGTCTGAAACACAAAACAGCTTTTCTCACATAACTCTTCATGTCCCTCTTTACGATAACAATTACAATTGACACTTGACCCAATAATGGTAAAGTCCTAATATCTCCACAATATAATTTATTTGATGTTTAATTAAGAGCTGCATGAAATCATATTCAGCTTAGTCTTCATGTGCGTGGATTAACTAAGATGGAAGGATATTAATTAAATAAGATTACAATCATAACATGGAAACATAGGTTTCAAATCTTATGCTAAAACACCTTATATGTTGAACACCACTGGAAAGGTTTGACATAAGCAATGCGCAGAAAGATACATCTTCTATTTATATATATTTTTTCACTATCTCAGCATATCCCACAATGCTTTAGAACTTATTAAATCTTATTGTAGTTACAAGATCAGAAATACGGCCACCAACTTGGGTGCAGCTGCAACAAATTACACTGAAACAAACCAGTAGCATTTTATAGATATTTAAAGATATAGAGCATTAGAAATTATTATTTAAAGGAAAAAAATATGTACATCAAATATTACAAATAATTGTATTAGAATTCAAGACATTGAATCATAAAGAAGTAAAATCGGAGGCTTATAAGATGGGGACTGTCTGTCATTTGGGTAATGTAAGAAAATTCAGATTTCAAGACAAATAATAAACTTCCTAAGAATCAAACATAATTGTGCACAACCCAAAGAACCAGACAACAGTCTGACTGACTGATAACCTTGTACTGATGGCAGCAAGTAATAAGCAACACTGTTTTCGTTAGCAGTACATAAAATCTCATCAGATCTTCTGCAAGTGTCTAATGGATGGCAATTAACAGCCTGTAAACAGGAATCCTCATCACAAGCACATTTTAGTAAGTGATGCTTTAAAAAAAACTGGAATCAGTTTTGTACCTTTATTTATTTCTGTTGATATTTTTGGCATTATTACTGAACCACATACTCTGGATATTTTTAACTAATAATTTAGAAATGTGATTTTTTTTCAAAAAAAGGCTGTTACAGAATCCTCACAGTGCAGACATTTCTCTGAAGAGCATCCACCCAGATCTTATTGAACCCCCCCTCTTAATATTAATTTGTGCATTTGTGTCTTGCACTGCAAATTCTTCTCATGTTTAGAAATTAATAAACTCATTTTTTGTTATTTCAAAAAAGCCTGTTTAAATTTACTCCTTTTAAAACATCAGTCCATTTGGATCTATGAGAAAGTTATCCATGAAGGGTATGATTTTTAAATTAACCTTGTTGCAACTAAACAAGGGGGTGGGTTAATAATGAAGGAGAGCCAGTTCATCCTTCTTTATCCAGGAGCTTAACGATTTGATGCATCCAATCTGAAACTGTAACAAATTGAGGAACCTTACCATGGCCTGATAGTAACATTTATAACATGCTCCTAGTTGACAGAATGATGGAAACTAACCAGGAGGACCTATTTAGTCCAACATTACAGTGGAATTGAATTTCACTGGTGTTAGTAGAAACTTGACTACATTAGCAGCCGTGTCATTTTAACTGTAATGAGAATAGTCAAATCCTTACATGGCTTAAACAATACCACTTCCCTTTCAGATTAAACAGTGCTATCACCATTCATTGACTGACAGAAAATTCTTCAATGATTTGTAGACCCAAAGATGTATTAAATTTCATCTTTAGTCTTAACAGTTTAATTTTTGAAATACTGATGTTGAAACATCCAAATTAAAGGAATAACACTACATTGCACATAATGAGCAAACCTTGATAACTTTAATTTTAAAAAGACGCAAAATAAGGCCTATCTCTACATGAATAGTAATAAGTAGCTAAAGTAAACATTAGTCAGGGCATAGTGTTCCATATTAAGAGTTATTTACTGTGTTTAGTGATGCTTAGTTCAGATTTAATTAGAGAATGAATTATTAAATAAGCTGCGATAGAATCATCACTTTTCTGATCCTTTTAATGATGTTACCTTATTCAGGATACAATCAAATATGCTCTGGCCAAGTTAGCCATGTGTCTCATTAGAAGATGCAGTTGCACTTTATGTGTCACAGCAGCAGTGGATGGCAACCACACCAGTCCTAACCTTCAGAAAAATCTCCGACAACTTTAGGTATGTGAGCAGATGGCATAGTGACAGCAAAATGATGAAGGAATACCGATGGCTGGATAGAGAGCTCATGATCTCAGCAGATCTCTGACACTATACTGTCATAGATTCAAAGAGTCATACAGCACAGAAAGAGACTCTCCTGTCCGACCCACCCATGCTGACCAAGTTTCCCAAACTAAACTAATCCCACTTGCCTGCACTTGGCCCATATCCCTCTAAACCTTTCCTATTCACACACCTGTTCAAATGGCATTTAAATGCTGCAATTATACTTGCATCTACCACTTTCTCTGGCTGTTCATTTCACCCGCGAACCTCTGTGTGAAAAAGTTGCCCTTCAGGTCCATTTTAAATCTTTCCTCTCTCACCTGAAAAATATATTCTCCAGTTTTAAACTACCTCACCCTAGGGAAAAGACTTTGGCTATTTACCTTGTCTATCCCCCTCATGATTTTATAAGCCTCTGTAAGGTCACACCTCAACATCCTATCTCCAGTGAAAAGGGATTCTGCCTATCCAGAATCTCCTTATAACCAAAGCTCCAGACCTGACAACATCCTGGTAAATCTTTTCTGAGCTCTCTCTAACTTAATAATATCCTTCCTTTAGCAGGGTGACCAAAGTAGCACAGAACACTCCAAAAGTGATCACATCAATGACCTGCATAACCTCAATATGACATCCCAAAACCTATACTCAGTGGTCTGAGCAATGAAGGCAAGCGTGCTAAACACCTTCTTAACCACCTTGTCTACCTGTGAAGCAACTTTCAAAGGACTATGGACATCAGTTAAATCTGTGGTTTATGAAATATAGTTCAATGCAATGTGAATTTCAATCAGAGCTGACAGTTTTTAATTCATAAGGATAAATTTGGACTAACAAAGATTCAGTTTTTTTTAATGTATACACATATTCATATATAAAGCAAACATAGCTTGCTCTACCTATTTGGCAACAATTGTGGCTGCAGCATATCTGCATATTAATTTGCTTCACTGACCCAGATCAGCTTTAATAGAAAAATTATAGAAAAGCAATTCTATACCTGATGTATGCAGAGCTTTTACATATCCCAGCTCTCTTGTAACAATCAAGGAACTGTCAAATTCACTTACCCTGCAAACCCTGCAGGAGACAGGCTCTTCACATGCCTGTCAAGCTGCTCTCACTTTAGTTTAAGAATGTCATCTATTTTGTTTTACTTCACTCCTTGAAATAAACACCAGCCCAAAAGTTTAGATCGGTCTGTGATTCCTTCTGGGTCATAAAAATCTTTCATAGCATTTCTGAAATTGTGGTGGATCCGGTGATTTGCAATTTTGATTGGTCGATTGGTCATTCCTTATTATTCTTCATTACTCAGATTCTAAATTTGCTGGTAGATTTATTCTCAGATGTTACATCACCATGCTAGGTAACATCATTAGTGAGCCTCTGATGAAGCGCTGGTGTACTGTCCCAGTTGCTACTTGTCCGTCTTGGTCTGTGGTGGTGGGTGATATCACTTCCAGTTCTTTTTCTGACAGTTCGGTAAATAGTGTCCAAATTGATGTATTTGTTAATGGAGTTCCATTACGTTTGGGAATTCTAGGCCTCTAGGAATTCCCATGCTTGTCTTTGTTTAGCCTGTTCCAGGATGGATGTATTGTCCCAGTCAAATTGATGTCCCTCTTCATCTGTGTGTATGGATACTACTGATAGTTGCTCATGTCTTTTGGTGGCTAGTTGATGCTCATGTATTCTGGTGGCTAATTTCCTGCCTGTCTGTCCTATGTAATGTTTGTTGTAGTCCTTGCAGGGTATTTGTATATGATGTTTGTTCTGCTGGTTTTGGTATGGGGTTCTTTAAATACATCAGGAGCTGTTTCAGTGTGGTGGTAGGTTTGTGGGCTGTCATGATGCCTTGGGGTAGTCTGTTCGTCATGTCCAAGGTATCTTTAATGTATAGCAGAGTGGCTAGAGTCTCTGGGTGTGTTGTGTCTTCTTGTTTAGGTCTGTTGTGTAGGAATCGGTGGAATGCACTTATCAGGTACCCATTATTCCTGAATACATTGTATAGGTGTTTTTCCTTGGTTTCTCTTAATTCCTGGGTGCTGCAATGTGTTGTGACTCTTTTAAATAATATCGTCATGCAGCTCTGTTTTTGGATGTTGGGATGTTGGAGGGCATAAAACCAAGGCATTTCGAAAATTGGTCACAGCAACTGCTACTGAACAGGAGAGCAATTGCCGTAGAGCCAGAGAGCTAACTGCCTATTTAACATCTCGCTCTCAAAAAATACCCCCAACATCGTACCCTGTCATTTGTCCAATTTTGTCAATACAATAAATTCAAATTCATTTGGGTTTTAGTATCCTGGGCATAACTTACACTGATTGGTTAAATTTGAATTGTTGTCAAAACAGCAACTAAAACACTAGGTACTCATTTAACTGCCATTTGTTATAAATATCTATTTTGGAACAGCCTATCTCTTAGTTGTTCTGTTCTATAGCTGTGCTGTACTTTAACTTTACTTTAAAAATTCAGAAAACACTTTCTATCTTAGAATGCACATACACCCTTTGAACTTCATAACAACAAAAAATACCAGGAAGAAAGAAAGACCAAAGCTTTAGAGTGGTCTCTTGGTTATTTCTTGCTGAGCCTGTGACTCACTGTGCCAAGTGTTACCTATGTTTCCTGTCATGATCACTTGCCTCCTAAATATGAACTGCAAATGGAAAATGGCTGCAATTATACCAGAAGTGGGTAAAGTCAGTGTTTTATTTTAAACCATCTCCACATGTAGACTCCAGTTGTGAATGATGGGGATACCTCCCCAGGCAATGGGTCAATCATGATCTGGGTAATCCAAGATGGAGGATGGGAAAAATTTCTGGCTGTAACAGCTGCTCCTTTTTTGGGGTATTTTAGGTGCTGGAGGTGATTTCCTTGAATTTCCAAGAGCAGCAATTACTGTTTTATATGCTGTTGCATTGTTTTGGAACTTTGGAAAAAAAAGTCAAAACCACAGTAGTTTTAAAAAGAGAACAGACAAAGGAAGCGCATGATGAGGTCAGTGCAGGAGAGAGAGAGAGAGAGAGAGAGAGAAGGAAACTGACACTGCCTTTGCTGTTTGAATTCATGTATCGCTGGACATCGCAGTACATCTGGGAAAATTAACAAACAGTGAAATTCATAACTGATCTTGGAGGAACTGTTGGGTGAAGTTCACAGCACAGAATCATATAAGTTAATTGTTGTTTTAAGTGTGGCCTACAGAAACTCTGCAGTAGTGAGTAGAGTGGGTTCTTTCTTGATTATATGTTTTTCGAGATATGCCTATTGATTAAACTTAAAATATAAGCCATAACTATTAATTTAACCTGGGGTGGTGTTTGCAGAATAAAAGACAGTGTTATTTTCTGGGTCCATAGATTGTGAAGGAGCAAAAATGGCCTTTGCAGTGATATGCACTTATTGTCAGATGTGGGAGTTTAAAGAGAGTTTAAGGGCTACTACGGATTATATCTGCCATAAATGCTGTTGGTTGCAAAACTTATCAGATCAAATGGATCGGTTGGAGAGACCGTTAGAAGCAATGAGGAATTTGCAACAGCAACAGAATGTGATGGATGGCAGTTATAGGAAGGAGGCAAATTCTCAGATACAGTCACATAAATGGGTTAACTCCAGGAAAGATAAGAGAGCTAGGTAGCTAGTGCAGGAGTCTTTTGTGGATATACCCATTTCAAACAGATATGCTGTTTTGGAAAATGTAGAGGGTGTTGGATGCTCAGGGGAAGTAGCACAAACAGCCAAGTTTCTGGTATTGAGACTGGTTCTAACACAATGAGGGGTATGTTGGGTTCCAAGAGATCAATTATGTTAGGGATTCTGTAGTCCAAGGTACAGACAGATGTTTCTGTGGCCAGCAGCAAAAAGCAGAATAGTGTGTCGCTTCCCTGGTGCCAGGATCAAGGATGTCTCAGAGAGGGTGCAGAATGTTCTCAAGGGGAGAGGGGCCAGCAGGAGGTCATTGTCCACATTGGAACCAATGACATAGGAAGGGAAAAGGTTGAGATTACAGAAATTTAAAAAGGAGGTCATCAAGAGTAGTAATATCTAGATTACTCCCAGTGCTATGAGCTAATGAGGGCAGGAATAGGAGGATAGAGCAGATGAATGCACGGCTGAAGAGCTGGTGTATGGGAGAAGGATTCACATTTTTGGATCATTGGAATCTCTTCTGGGGTAGAAGTGACCTGTACAAAAAGGATGGATTGCACCTAAATTGGAAGGGGAAGAATACACTGGCAGAGAAATTTGCTAGAACTGCTCGGGAGGATTTAAACTAGTTAGGTGGGGGGGGGGGGGGGGGTGTGGGCAGGGAGATAGTGAGGAAAGAGATCAATCTGAGACGGGTACACTTGAGAACAGAAGTGAGTCAAACAGTCAGGGCAGGCAGGGACAAGGTAGGACTAATAAATTAAACTGCAGTTATTTCAATGCAAGGGGCCAAATAGGGAAGGCAGATGAACTCAGGGCATGGTTAGGAACATGGGACTGGGATAATATAGCAATTACAGAAACATGGCTCAGGGATGGGCCGGACTGGCAGCTTAATGTTCCAGGATAGAAATGCTACAGGAAGGATGGAAAGGGAGGCAAGAGAGGAGGGGGCATGGCATTTTTGATAAGGGATAGCATTACAGCTGTGCTGAGGGAGGATATTCCTTGAAATACATCCAGGGAAGTTATTTGGGTGGAACTGAGAAATAAGAAAGGGATGATCACCTTATTGGGATTGTATTATAGACCTCCTAATAGTCAGAGGGAAATTGAGAAACAAACTTGTAAGGAGATCTCAGCTGCCTGTAAGAATAATAGGGTGGTTATGGTAGGGGATTTTAACTTTCCAAACATCGACTGGGACTGCCATAGTGTTCAAGGTTTAGATGGAGAGGAATTAGTTAAGTGTGTACAAGAAAATTTTCTGATTCAATATGTGGGTGTACCTACAAGAGAAGGTGCAAAACTGACCTACTCTTGGGAAATAAGGCAGGGCAGGTGACTGAGGTGTCAGTGGGGGAGCACTTTGGGACCAGTGACCATAATTCTATTAGATATAAAATAGTGATGGAAAAGGATAGACCAGATCTAAAAGTTGAAGTTCTAAATAGGAGAAAGGCCAATTTTGATGATATTTGGCAAGAACTTTCGAAAGCTGATTGGGGGCAGATAAAGGGGCGGCTGGAAAATGGGAAGCCTTCAGAAATGAGATAACGAGAATCCAGAGAAAGTATATTCCTGTTAGGGTGAAAGGAAAGGCTGTTAGGTATAGGGAATGCTGGATGACTAAAGAAATTGAGGGTTTGGTTAAGAAAAAGAAGGAAGCATATGTCAGGTATAGACAGGATAGATTGAGTGAATCCTTAGAATAGTATAAAGGAAGTAGGAGTATACTTAAGAGGGAAATCAGAAGAGCAAATAGGGGACATGAGATAGCTTTGGCAAATAGAATTAAGGAGAATCCAAAGGGTTTTTACAAATACATTAAGGACAAAAGTGTCACTAGGGAGAGAATAGGGCCCCTCAAGGATCAGCAAGGCGGCCTTTGTGTGGAGCCGCAAAAAAATGGGAAGATACGAAATGATTATTTTGCATCAGTATTTACTGTGGAAAAGGATATGGAAGATATAGACTGTAGGGAATATCTTGCAAAATCCCCTGATTACCAAGGAGGAAGTGCTGGATGTCTTGAAATGCGTAAAGGTGGATAAATCCCCAGGAGCTGATCAGGTGTACCCTAGAACTCTGTGGGAAGTTAGGGAAGTGATTGCGGGGCCTCTTGCTGAGATAGTTGTATCATCGATAGTCACAGGTGAGGTGCAGAAAACGCGAGGTTGGGAAACATGGTGCCACTGTTTAAGAAGGGTGGTAAGGACAAGCCAGGGAACTATAGACCAGTGAGACTGACGTCAGTGGTGGGCAAGTTGTTGGAGGGAATCCTGAGGGACAGGATGTACATGTATTTGGAAAGGAAAGGACTGATTAGGGAGATTCAACATGGAAATCACATCTCAAAAACTTGATTGAGTTTTTTGAAGAAGTAACAAAGAAGATTGATGAGGGCAGAACAGTAGATGTGATCTATATGGACGTCAGTAAGGCGTTCGAAAAGGTTCCTCATGGGAGACTGATTAGCAAGGTTAGATCTCATGGAATACAGGGAGAACTAGCCACTTGAATACAGAACTGGCTCAAAGATAGAAGACAGAGGGTGGTGGTGGAGGGTTGTTTTTCAGACTGGAGCCCTGTGACCAGTGGGGTGCGACAAGGATCGGTGCTGGGTCCTCTACTTTTTGTCATTTATATAAATGATTTGGATGCAAGCATAAGAGGTACAGTTAGTAAATTTGCAAATGACACAAAAATTTGGAGGTGTAGTGAACAACGAAGAGGGTTACCTCAGGTTACAACAGGATCTGGACCAGATGGGCCAATGGGCTGAGAAGTGGCAGATGGAGTTTAAATGCGAGGTGCTACATTTTGGGAAAGCAAATCTTAGCAGGACTTATGCACTTAATGGTAAGGTCTTAGGGAGTGTTGCTGAACAAAGAGACCTTGGAGTGCAGGTTCATAATTCCTTGAAAGTGGAGTCGCAGGTAGATGGGATAGTGAAGAAGGCATTTGGTATGCTTTCATTTATTGGTCAGAATATTGAGTACAGGAGTTGGGAGGTCATGTTGCGGTTGTACAGGACATTGGTTAGGCCACTGTTGGACTATTGCATGCAATTCTGGTCTCCTTCCTATCGAAAAGATGTTGTGAAACTTGAAAGGGTTCAGAAAAGATTTACAATAATTTTGCTAGGGTTGGAGGATCTGAGCTATAGGGAGAGGCTGAGCAGGCTGGGGTTGTGTTCCCTGGAGCATCGGAGGCTGAGGGGTGACCTTATAGAGGTTTACAAAATTATGAGGGGCATGGATATGGTAAATAGACAAAGTTTTTTTAATTTTTGATCGGGGAGTCCAGAACTAGAGGGCATAGGTTTAGGGTGAGAGGGGAAAGATATAAAAGAGACATATGGGGCAACATTTTCACACAGATGATGGTACATGTATGGAATGAGCTGCCCGAGGATGTGGTGGAGGCTGGTACAATTGTAACATTTAAGCGGCATTTGGATGGGTATATGAATAGGAAGGGTTTGGAGGGATATTGGCTGGGTGCTGGCAGGTGGGACTAGATTGGTTTGGGATATCTGGTCGGCATGGACGGGTTGGATCGAACGGTTTGTTTCCATGCTGTACATCTCTATGACTCTATGTGCTTGCAGAGTACAGGGTAAAGCTGTCACACCCTGCTTGTGAAATCCATCTGTAAATCCTGGTCACAAACTTGGTCATTGGGCATTGCAGATTGATTATAGTCATCACTGCGAAGCAGAAATAATCACAGGCAACTTTCGAAGTAGCAGCTGTGGGTCATAATATGCAAGGATAGTACAAAAACTCCTAGGCTTCACAAGACCAAGGAACTGATTCCTTTCACCTTGAAGTGCAAGTATTCTACAATATGCTGTCATATGCAATGATACCTTTCTTGGATGATATGGAGTTGGGAGCACAAAGGCTCAGTACTGATACAGTTTTCACAATATTCCTCTATTACTGAGATCTTTCTGCTACTGAATGCATCAGATTATGGTGCAATTTCAAAGTTCTGTATCAGGGTATTCCATTGCTATCCCTGACGAAGAGCACCATGTCCCATAGAATGAAAGATTTTGCTAAACTCTCAGTTTTGAACAGTGTGACTGCTGACTGTTCACAGCACTCAGGACCTGTTCTGTTTCATATGTTCCCCACATACAATGTAACTGATGTATTCAGCCACAGCAGGGGTTATCATTGATGTTATGGAATGAAGGTACAGAGAAATGGAAGACTAACAGATGTGAAAGGAAGCCAAGGTACAACAGGTGTTGAACAGGCTCCACATGAAGAGGTTGCAGCTGAAGGTCCCCTCAGGATGTATACGATGTCGAGGAGGGCCAGAGTCAATGCCATTTCCTACAGATTAGTGAAGTACAGTGTCAACACAGACTGAGGTGTCCGAGGACATTGTCAGGTGCTGAAGTGGGACCTGCAATCTGAAGAAGCAGGTGCCCATCCTGTCCCAGTGGCTGTCAAGGGCACAGTTAGTTATACATTTTATTTATACATTTGTACATCCAGCTTCTTCCAAGCTGCCACTGGGAACCTGTGTGGAAGCTCTCAGTCTTTCATCCACAATGTATCAAGGCTCTCACTGATATTATTTGTGCACAGTTCCATCTCGTTTCCCCATGACGGGGTCAGTGGTAAAGCCCAGGCCATATGATTCTCACATGTGGCTGGTTTCCCCCATTCCCGGTACAGAGTGGGATACACTGCACACACATATTGACAGGGTCACATCATAATCTTTAGGAAAGGTTTCCATTCCATTAATGTGCAAGTGAGTTGTGATCGTCGGTTCCACGTCTTAGATGTTTGCACTCAGATACCCCTAGCAGCTGCAATGATGCTCGGTTCTTGAGAACTCTCATGCTCCTGCTGGGTTCAGATGCCTTTACTTGGACAGTTATTGGGCAATGAGAACTACTCTCTGTGACCATGGCTGATGCCTCCATTACATAAACCCTGACAGAGGTGCAGCGTAGATACAGTACGTACCATTCTTCAACCAGTGCCACTGAGGAGCAAACAAAAGGCTAGCTGAAACTGAATGTCTGATGCTAGGATCAGTCTGGAGAGGGCCTTGCAGTACACTGTACTGCACTCCCTACACCTGGAACAGGGAAAGACGGAATGTGATGGATGCTGAAAAGCTGGGAAATTGGAACGATATTCCAAGAAGGAGGATAAGGACATCGAGCAGAAGGAATCTTACCTTCTCCAAGATACAGCACAACAGCGTCAGCTGCAACAAGCCAGACAGGATTTAATTAACACCCAGTTCCACTAGATGTGTGTTGGATTCAGTGGTCAGTCATTACTTGCAAAATTTTTCAAGCTCAAAGAGCAAGCAGTCTGCTTCTGTTCTGAGAGGCAAAGGTTTGCATTCTGTTGGCTTTTGCAATTGCCAAATACAAGTGAGCAGCTTGAAGCATGAGAAGATGTTCCTATGTGTGATGGTCCTACATTCAACAGTGAGAAGATGCTTGGCCACAACAGGTCCTGGGGAAAAACTAACAGTGACTTAAACAGGGCTGTAAAATGGGATATTACTAAGAACTAGTAAGCTATGTGGCTAGATGCTTAAATAGCAATAAATGTAGGAATGTACACTTGAATGTGAAATGAAATGTCAGCCATGCCACCAACGTTCTCTGCGTACATAACTTAGTGGTTACTGTTCCACATGGTGAAGTGCAACTCCGGGCTACTAACACTCAACCAGGTGCACTCTGGGATTCAAAGAACATATTGGTGACAGGGATTCTGGGATATTCCTGCAATGGCAAGAACTTCCGCCCATAGTAAGTGGGAGAACAGGACAAGCGGATCCAAAGAGTCATGTTGCAGATTAATAAAGTAAAGATTGGGAAGATAGCATGAGAAAATTTGTTAGGCCTTGCAGGGAGAAACCCTCCATGAAAATCTCCAAAAAATACACTTAGCCAGTCAACATTTTTTTATTCATTCCTGGGATGTGAGCGCTGGCTGGGCCACCATTTATTGCCTGTTGCTGTTGAGATTTTGATCATTCTCTCCAAACCTTCCCTGTCAAGGCTCCTCAGGATCTATTATGTTTCAATTAAGTTACCTCGTAGACTTCTAAACTTCAGTGAATGAAAGCTGAGCCTGTTCAAGCTTTCCTCAATTTGGTGCTTTTTTTAAGACTTTCCATCTCCTGAAGAAAGTTCACGTATTCCTAATTTGCTGCTTTTTGAAGTCCATTCCTTTTTTCAAACCAAAACTGATTTGTTTTCCTGCAAAAATCCATGAAGCAACCAGTAACAAAAAGACGTTTTGAAGAGAAGGTGGAATTAGGTGTAAATGCACCATGGTTTCTGATGATAGTTGAACCTCACGCATCCTTCTTGGATCATTTGATCACAGCGATTTTTTTTTCCAAGGAGGTCTTTCATCAATTAAACAAGACAACGTTGATGATTAGGAGGAGACAAAGCAACGTAACTGCAAATGAAAATGGAAGATCCAGATTGAATGTAACTGGGATATATGGGAACAGCAGGAGACCACCTGCGCACCCCCCCCCCCCCACTGAGCCAATTCTCCCATTCAGTGAGATTATGGTTGAGCTTCAATCGAACACTTTACACCTGCACTTTACTCATGTCCTTAAAATCTATCAATCTCAGTTTAAAAATAACATTTTTTTATTCATTCCTGGGATGTGAGTGCTGGCTGGGCCAGCATTTATTTCCTGTTGCTGTTGAGTAGTTGCAGGTGATAATTGCCTTCTTGAACGACTGCAATCCATTTGCTCTAGGTAGAAGGAGGCAATTCGGATATTTTGACCCAGTGACACTGAAGGAACGACGAAATACTCCCAAGTCTGGATGGTGAGTTGTTTGGAGAGGAACCTGCAGATGGTAGCGTTTCTATGTATCTGTTCCTCTGATCCATCTGAGTGGTAATGGCCATGGGTTTGATTGGTGTTGTCTAAGAGGACTTGGTGAATTTCTGCAGAGCATCTTGTAGATACTGCTGCTCCCCCTTTATATTCTATTCCTCTGGGACATATAGTCAACCATTCCATAAATCATTTTAATTATTTGTAATTATTTAATTACCTGTTATTTTTACAGTAGTATGGCTGGAAGCTGTTACTGAAGAATTGTTTGTTGTTAACATACTCCAGTATAAATCAACAGGCTGGCAGTTCAGTGGCTGAGGCCAGTTTCCAGCTGGGATCACTTTCTGAACTTGCACTTGTTACCTTCATGTCTGATTTCTCATTAAAAAGTCGCCAGGCCTGAATGGAAGTATAGGCTCAGAATTGAGGCCACTAACTCACCAAGGGAACAGTAGAAGAAAGCAGATGAGAAGTGTTTGAAGATTAAAAAGTTACCTTCAAAGTCATATGTCACCAAAAGAAACTTCAAAATAACATGACAGTTTCAAACCAAAATAAACCTTCCCCTTCATGAACAGCTGGTTATAAATCAATAAGTCACCTGTTGATGAAAGACCCTGTGAAGTGTTACTCTGGAGCAGACTAGAGTCAAAGGTAAAATCATTGATAAATGCAAAAATAATTCAACACCTTCATGTGAAAACTTTGAAATACGTTCTTGGAGACTGTGTTTGATCTGGTTTCTCAGCTAAAGTGGCAGCAGAGATGTTAAAATGGCCTGGCCCTCATTCTGGGACCGCAGTACAAGCTTATTATTTGTTGCACGCCCTAACTGTGCCCTGAGGTGACGTGCTGTATTTACATTGGGTAATTTGAATTAAACTTTATTCCTTTAAATTACAAAGTGATGATGGAAGACCCAGGTGCAGGTTGAAAACAAAAGGCAAGATAGTTTGAAGAGAACAGTGATAATTAGATGGAGTAATTACATATGATAATGCTATTGAGAATGTGGTGCTGGAAAAGCACAGCAAGTCAGGCAGCATCCAAGGAGCAGGACAGTCAATGTTTCAGGCAAAAGCCCTTCATGAGGGCTTTTCCCGGAAACATCGACTCTCCTGCTCGTTGGATGCTGCCTGACTTGCTGTGCTTTTCCAGCACCACACACCTGACTCTAATCTCCAAATCTGCAGTCCTCGCTTTCGTCTATATGATATTGCTGTCTAGTGTATAAGGGATGGAATTTTCAGTGTAATAGAATTATACTGTGTAACACTCTTGACTGGCAAAAGGTATAGATAAATTTCAGTGAAAGGGGAAGCAGAAATATTGAGCGAATTCGAATGGACTTTTACAGAGTGTTGCTTTTATTATTCTCCATTGATTTCTGGCATCTGTTAGCAACCTCAGATTAGAGCTGGACCACTAATTCCACCTCAATTTTTCATTTACACTGATGCTCTCTTTGCCACGATATGAAATTAAAAAAGCCATTCACACCGCTTCAGTTCCATAATGTGCACATTGAATTCAATACAGCAAGGTGTTTAAATACACTGCAATGATGGTAACACAGAGCTATTTTATTTAAAGACATGTTTTGGTGTATTTTTCATATCACACAAATGCATGGAAGTTTGGCGACATTATATTTGACAATATCATAAGGCGTGGGCCAGGACTATTTGGAGGCAGTGGGGATCCAATTGCTGGGGATTATAATATGACCCCAGGAGAGCAGGCAGTGGGACTGGGCTGCACTTAATGTCCAGTGCTGAATTAAGTGGACCCTACCAGGGCTGCCAATTAAGAGAATGGTCAGGCCTGGCCCCCCACAGAGCTGCCAGTTCAATAGGTGAGTTAAGCAGCACCACCAGGATGGTTCACTCATGTCCTTCAGGGAAGGCAACTACCATCCTTACCTAGTCTGGCCCACGTGTGACTCCATAGTAATGTGGTCGACTCTTAACTGCCCTCTGGACAATTAGGGATGGGCAATAAATGCTGCCTGGCCATTGATGCCCTCATCCCGTGAATGAATAAATAACCAGGAGTGGTGGACATTGATGGGACTGCAGTTGGAGGAAAGGGACACATCAGAAGAACATGAGGAAAAAAAGTAAGAAGAACGAACAGGAGATGGTCATACAGGCCCTCATACCAATCTATCAGTCAATGAGACCAGGGCTGAACTACTTCAACATTATTTTCCTGCACTTTCCCAGTTTCCCTGTTTTCTATATATAGAAAACTATCAACTGGAACCATGGTCAGTCTCAATAACTGAGATTCCCCAAAACTCAAGGAGAGAGAATATTGAAGATTCACCTCCTTCTGAGTAATAAATTTCCTCATCACCTTCGTCCTAAATACACCATGCTTTACTTTGATACTGTGCTGCTGGTTCTAGATTACCCAAATAATTTTCATTTGGAGATGCCAGTGTTGGATTGGGGTGTACAAAGTTAAAAATCGCACAACACCAGCTTATAGTCCAACAGGTTTATTTGGAAGCACTAACTTTCGGAGCACTGCTCCTTCATCAGGCGGTTGTGGAGTATGAGATCGAAAGGCACAGAATTGATAGCAAACGTTTATAGTGTGATGTGACTGAAATTATATATTGAAAAAGACCTGGATTGTTTGTTAAGTCTCTCATCTTTTAGAATGACCAAGTTGGTTTCAATTCTTTCAAATGTAAACCACAGAACTTTTTTAAAGTTACATTCTCAAGTGAACTTTAACAATTGATGTCATGTTGGCTCAGGTAATGCATTGAAGGTGTGAGGTGCCCTGTGTGAGTCCAGCTGTGCCACGATGTTCAGACTGATTCTAATCTAAAAAATAGATTTACAGAATCTTGCAGTTTTCATGCAGTTTTCGAGCAAAATAAAATGTAAGTCAGCACATACAAATTCACCCCACAAACTTATATATGTGTGTGTGCACGTGGGTATATGTATGGGGTCTGGGGGGCTTATGAGTGCCTGTGAGAAAGTGTATGTATGTGTGTGAGTGTGAGTGTAAAGGGGTATAAGTCTGTGAGAGGGTATGTGAGTGTGGGAGAATGGGAATGTATGTGTGAGCGTATGAGAGAGATCTTGTGTATGAGAGAGGATCTGTGTAAGTGTATGGATCTGTGGGAATGTGTGTGTGTGTGTAGGAGTGTCTGTGTGTATGTTTCTATGTATGTGTGTTGTGTCTGTGAGTGTGCATCTGTCTGTGCGTGTGTGTGTGCGCGCGTGAGCATCTGTCTGTATGTGTATGTGTGTGTGTGTGCGCGCGCATCTGTGTGTGTGTATGCACTGGGGTCACCTGTAGTGTGACATGAACCCAAGGTCCCCATTGAGGCTATGACCATGGGTGACAAACTTGGCTATCACCCTCTGCTTGGCCACTTTGCATTGTTGCCTGTCCCGAAATCCGCCTTAGAGGATGGTAACCTGAAGGTCCAAGATGGAATGTCACGGACTGCTGAAGTGTTCTCCAACTGGGAGGGAACACTTCTGTCTGTTGATTGTTGTGCAGTGTCCATTCATACATTGGCATAGTCTCTGTTAGGTCTCGCCAATGTCCCATGCCTCAGGGCAGCCTTGCCTACAGCGTATGAGATAGATAATGTTGGCTGAGTCACATGAGTACCTGACATGTACACGGTGGGAGGTGTCCCCACGTGTAATAATGGTATCCATGTTGACACTCTGACATGTCTTATAGCGTCTACCGTGACAAGGTTGTATGGTGTTGTTCTGAAAACCAGGCCGTTTGCTACGAACAATGATCTATTTGAGGTTTGGTGGTTGTTTAAAGGCGAGAAGTGAAGTTGTGGGGAAGGTCTTGGGAAGGTGCTCATCTTCGCTGACAATGTGTTGCAGGCTGTGAAGAACATGGCATAGTTTTTCAGCTTCTGGGAAGTCCTGGATGGCTGTTTTAATATGTTTTGAGTGGAAGCTAGAGAAGTGTAGCTTTGTGAGGTTATTCGTGAGTTTGCGTAGAGTGAGGCGCTGAGGTAACAGGAATCCGTTGAGGAGCAACCAAAGAAGGAGTCAACTTGGACCCCACTGGAGGGCCCCTGCCCTGAGCTTGACATGTATACTCAAACCGTCAGAAAATATAAAATGCCAAATTCATCAGTTGCACCCAAAAGGTAGAGCAAAACATCACCCAATCACAATGCAACACCATCCATGCTTTCAAAACCAATCAAAACATTGTCATCAAACTATCAGATAACGGAAGAATTATCGTCATTCAGAATAGAATAGGTTACTGCAAGAACAACCAGGAACAATACAGGCGATCCGACCAAAGAGCACACCTATGAACCAAACACATTGATCTGGACTTTGGATCCATTCCTTGAGGGTTCCCTATACGCCCTCATTCCATGTACCTTTTGTGCGGGGTACTTCTACTGCCTTCCAGAGATACACAAAGTCAACACACCAGGACGTTCCAGCGTACCAGGCCATGGGACCCTGTGCGAGAACCTCTCTGGCTATGTCGAAACCCATCGTACAGGGGATCCCCAGCTTCTGTCGTGACACTCCAGATTTCATACAGAAACTCAGCACCCAGTCAAATCAGGAACATTCCTCGTCACAATGGTTGTTTCTGCATTCTACACCAGAGTGTCTGTGTGTATGTTTCTGTGTATGTGTGTTGTGTCTTGTGAGTGTGCATCTGTCTGTGCGTGTGTGTGTGCGCGTGAGCATCTGTCCGTCTGTGTCTGTCTGTGCGTGTGTGTGAGTATGTGTGTGTGTGTGTGTATGCACATCTGTGTGTGTGTGTGTAGTGCAGTGGGGTCACCTGTAGTGTGACATGAACCCAAGGTCCCTATTGAGGCTATGCTCATGGGTACTAAACTTGGCTATCAGCCTCTGCTTGGCCATTTTGCATTGTTGAAAATGTGTTGCTGGTTAAAGCACAGCAGGTCAGGCAGCATCCAAGGAACAGGAAATTCGACATTTTGGGCCAGAGCCCTTCATCAGGAATGAGGAGAGGGTGCCAGGCAGGCTAAGATAAAAGGTAGGGAGGAGGGACTTGGGGGAGGGGCGATGGAGATGTGATAGGTGGAAGGAGGTCAAAGTGAGGGTGATAGGCCGGAGTGGGGTGGGAGCGGAGAGGTCAGGAAGAGGATTGCAGGTTAGGAGGGCGGTGCTGAGTTCAAGGGAATCGACTGAGACAAGGTGGGGGGAGGAGAAATGAGGAAACTGGAGAAATCTGAGTTCATCCCTTGTGGCTGGAGGGTTCCCAGGTGGAAGATGAGGCGCTCTTCCTCCAACCGTCATGTTGTTATGTTCTGGCGATGGAGGAGTCCAAGGACCTGCATGTCTTTGGTGGAGTGGGAGGGAGAGTTAAAGTGTTGAGCCACGGGGTGGTTGGGTTGGTTGGTTCGGGCGTCCCAGAGGTGTTCCCTGAAGCGTTCTGCAAGTAGGCGGCCTGTCTCCCCAATATAGAGGAGGCCACGTCGGGTGCAGCGGATGCAATAGATGATGTGTGTGGAGGTGCAGGTGAATTTGTGGCGGATATGGAAGGATCACTTGGGGCCTTGGAGAGAAGTAAGGGAGGAGGTGTGGGCGCAAGTTTTGCATTTCCTGCGGTTGCAGGGGAAGGTGCCGGGAGTGGAGGTTGGGTTGGTGGGGGGTGTGGACCTGACGAGGGAGTCACGAAGGGAGTGGTCTTTGCGGAACGCTGATAGGGGAGGGGAGGGAAATATATCCCTGGTGGTGGGGTCCGTTTGGAGTTGGCAGAAATGACGGCAGATGATACGCTGTATACGGAGGTTGGTGGGGTGGTAGGTGAGAACCAGTGGGGTTCTGTCTTGGTGTAGGTTGGAGCGGCGGGGCTCAAAGGCGGAGGAGTGGGAAGTGCAGGAGATGCGGTGGAGGGCATCGTCGATCACGTCTGGGGGGAATCTGCGGTCCTTGAAGAAGGAGGCCATCTGGGCTGTACGGTATTGGAACTGGTCCTCCTGGGAGCAGATGCGGCGGAGACGAAGGAATTGGGAATATGGGATGGAGTTTTTACAGGGGGCAGGGTGGGAGGAGGTGTCGTCCAGGTAGCTGTGGGAGTCAGTCGGTTTATAATAGATGTCTGTGTTGATTCAGTCGCCTGAGATAGAAATGGAAAGGTCTAGGAAGGGGAGGGAGGAGTCTGAGACAGTCCAGGTGAATTTGAGGTCGGGATGGAAGGTGTTGGTAAAGTTGATGAACTGTTCAACCTCCTCGAGGGAGCCAACTGCCGCCGCGACATTAACCGACTCGACCTGTCCACCCCTCTCACCCACTCCAACCTCTCACCCTCAGAACGTGCAGCCCTCCACTCCCTCCGCTCCAACCCCAACCTCACCATCAAACCGGCAGACAAGGGAGGCGCGCTAGTAGTTTGGCGCACCGACCTTTATACTGCTGAGGCCAAACACCAGCTCGCGGACGCCTCCTCCTATTGTCCCCTTGACCATGACCCCACCTCCCACCACCAAACCACCATCTCCCAGACCATCCATAACCTCATCACCTCAGGGGATCTCCCATCCACCGCCTCCAACCTCATAGTCCCACAACCCTGCACCGCCCGTTTCTACCTCCTGCCCAAAATCCACAAACCTGATTGCCCCGGCCGACCCATTGTCTCAGCCTGCTCCTGCCCCACCGAACTCATCGCCGCGTACCTTGACACGGTTCTGTCCCCTTTAGTCCAAGAACTCCCCACCTACGTTCGGGACACCACCCACGCCCTCCACCTCCTCCATGATTTTCGCTTCCCCGGTCCCCAACGCCTTATCTTCACGATGGACATCCAGTCCCTGTACACCTCCATCCCCCATCACGAAGGACTCAAAGCCCTCCGCTTCTTCCTTTCCCGCCGCACCAACCAGTACCCTTCCACTGACACCCTCCTTCGACTGACTGAACTGGTCCTCACGCTGAATAACTTCTCTTTCCAATCCTCCCACTTCCTCCAAACTAAAGGAGTTGCCACGGGCACCCGCATGGGCCCCAGCTATGCCTGTCTCTTTGTAGGATATGTGGAACAGTCCATCTTCCGCAACTACACTGGCACCACCCCCCACCTTTTCCTCCGCTACATCGATGACTGTATCGGCACTGCCTCGTGCTCCCACGAGGAGGTTGAACAGTTCATCAACTTTACCAACACCTTCCATCCCAACCTCAAATTCACCTGGACTGTCTCAGACTCCTCCCTCCCCTTCCTAGACCTTTCCATTTCTATCTCGGGCGACTGAATCAACACAGACATCTATTATAAACCGACTGACTCCCACAGCTACCTGGACTACACCACCTCCCACCCTGCCCCCTGTAAAAACTCCATCCCATATTCCCAATTCCTTCGTCTCCGCCGCATCTGCTCCCAGGAGGACCAGTTCCAATACCATACAGCCCAGATGGCCTCCATCTTCAAGGACCGCAGATTCCCCCCAGACGTGATCGATGATGCCCTCCACCGCATCTCCTGCACTTCCCACTCCTCCGCCCTTGAGCCCCGCCCCTCCACCGCCACCAAGACAGAACCCCACTGGCTCTCACCTACCACCCCACCAACCTCCGTATACAGCGTATCATCTGCCGTCATTTCTGCCAACTCCAAACGGACCCCACCACCAGGGATATATTTCCCTCCCCTCCCCTATCAGCGTTCCGCAAAGACCACTCCCTTCGTGACTCCCTTGTCAGGTCCACACCCCCCACCAACCCAACCTCCACTCCCGGCACCTTCCCCTGCAACCGCAGGAAATGCAAAACTTGCGCCCACACCTCCTCCCTTACTTCTCTCCAAGGCCCCAAGGGATCCTTCCATATCTGCCACAAATTCACCTGCACCTCCACACACATCATCTATTGCATCCGCTGCACCCGACGTGGCCTCCTCTATATTGGGGAGACAGGCCGCCTACTTGCAGAACGCTTCAGGGAACACCTCTGGGACGCCCGAACCAACCAACCCAACCACCCCGTGGCTCAACACTTTAACTCTCCCTCCCACTCCACCAAAGACATGCAGGTCCTTGGACTCCTCCATCGCCAGAACATAACAACATGACGGTTGGAGGAAGAGCGCCTCATCTTCCGCCTGGGAACCCTCCAGCCACAAGGGATGAACTCAGATTTCTCCAGTTTCCTCATTTCCCCTCCCCCCACCTTGTCTCAGTCGATTCCCTTGAACTCAGCACCACCCTCCTAACCTGCAATCCTCTTCCTGACCTCTCCGCTCCCACCCCACTCCGGCCTATCACCCTCACTTTGACCTCCTTCCACCTATCACATCTCCATCGCCCCTCCCCCAAGTCCCTCCTCCCTACCTTTTATCTTAGCCTGCCTGGCACCCTCTCCTCATTCCTGATGAAGGGCTCTGGCCCGAAACGTCGAATTTCCTGCTCCTTGGATGCTGCCTGACCTGCTATGCTTTAACCAGCAACATATTTTCAGCTCTGTTCTCCAGCATCTGCAGACCTCACTTTTTACTTGGCCACTTTGCATTGTTGCCTGTCCCGAAATCTGCCTTAGAGGATGGTAACCTGAAGGTCCGAGGTGGAATGTCCCGGACTGCTGAAGTGTTCTCCAACTGGGAGGGAACACTTCTGTCTGTTGATTGTTGTGCGGTGTCCATTCATACATTGGCATAGTCTCTGTTAGGTCTCGCCAATGTCCCATGCCTCAGGGCAGCCTTGCCTGCAACGTATGAGATAGACAATGTTGGCTGAGTCACATGAGTACCTGACATGTACACGGTGGGAAATGTCCCCACGTGTAATGATGGTATCCATGTTGACACTCTGACATGTCTTATAGCGTCTACCATGACAAGGTTGTAATGTGTTGTTCTGAAAGCTGGGCCATTTGCTACGAACAATGATCTATTTGAGGTTTGGTGGTTGTTTAAAGGCGAGAAGTGAAGTTGTGGGGAAGGTCTTGGGAAGGTGTTCATCCTCACTGACAATGTGTTGCAGGCTGTGAAGAACATGGCGTAGTTTTTCAGCTCCTGGGAAGTACTGGATGGCTGTTTTAATATGTTTTGGGTGGAAGCTGGAGAAGTGTAGCTTCGTGAGGTTATTCGTGAGTTTGCGTAGAGTGAGGCGCTTAGGTCACAGGGATCTGTTGAGGAGCAACCAAAGAAGGAGTCAACTTGGACCCCACCGGAGGGCCCCTGCCCTGAGCTTGACATGTATACTCAAACCGTCAGAAAATATAAAATGCCAAATTCATCAGTTGCACCCAGAAGGTAGAGCAAGATATCACCCGATCACAATGCAACACCATCCATGCTCTCAAAACCAATCACAACGTTGTCATCAAACCAGCAGATAACGGAGGAGTTACCGCCATTCAGAATAGAATAGATTACTGCAAGAACAACCAGGAACAATACAGGCAACTACCTGGTGATCCGACCAAAGAGCACACCTATGAACTAAACACATTGATCTGGACTTGGATCCATTCCTTGAGGGTTCCCTATACGCCCTCATTCCATGTACCTTTTGTGCGGGGTACTTCTACTGCCTTCCAGAGATACACAAAGTCAACACACCAGGACGTCCTATCGTACCAGGCCATGGGACCCTGTGCGAGAACCTCTCTGGCTATGTCGAAACCCATCGTACAGGGGACCCCCAGCTTCTGTCGTGACACTCCAGATTTCATACAGAAACTCAGCACCCAGTCAAATCAGGAACATTCCTCGTGCCAATGGACGTTTCAGCACTCTACACCAGCATCCTCCAAAATGATGGCATCGCGGCAACAGCCTCAGTACTCAACACCAACAACTGCCAATCTCTGAGCACCGTCCTACAACTCATCCACTTTATCCTGGACTACAACATTTTCACCTTTGACAACTAGTTCTTCATCCAGACACATAAGACAGCCATGGGACCAAACGTGCACCCCAACATGCAACATTTTCATGCATAGGTTTGAACAAGACTTCTTCTCTACACAGGACCTCCAACCAACACTACACACCAGGTACATTGACGACATATTTTCTTCCTCTGGACCCATGGCGAGGAGTCACTGAAAAAAGCCACACAGTGATACCAACAAGTTTCATCCCACCATCAAACTCACCATGGTCTACTCTCTACTATCTGTCTCATTCTTGGACACATGCATCTCCATCAAGAATGGGCACCTCAGCATCTCACTCCACCGCAAACCCACAGATAACTTCACGATGCTACACTCCTCCAGCTTCCACCCGAAACATATTAAAATGGCCGGCTCCTACGGACAAGCCCTGCACATACACAGGATATGTTCAGAGGAGGAGGAACATGACGGGCACCTGGAAGTACTCAAGGATGCCCTCGTAAGAACAGGGTATGATGCTCAACTCATCGACCGCCAGTTCCGACATGCCACAGTGAGAAACCGTAATGACCTCCTCAGGAGACAGACACATGCTGCGACCAATAGGGTACCCTTCATTGTTCAGTACTTCCCAGGAGCCGAAAAACTGCGCCATGTTCTATGCAACCTGCAACACATTATCAATGAGGATGAGCACCTCTCCCACATCTTCACTTCTCACTTTAAACAACCACCAAACCTCAAACAGATCATTGTTCTTAGCAAAGTGCCCGGCTTTCAGAACAACACCATACAACCTTGTCACAGTAGACTCTATAAGACATGTCAGAATGTTGACATGGATACCACCATTATGCGTGGGGATACCTCCGACCGTGTACATGTCAGGTACTCATGTGACTCAGTCAACATTGTCTAACTCATACGCTGCAGGCAAGGATGCCCTGAGGCATGGTACATTGGTGAGACCTAGCAAAGGCTATGGCAGCGAATGAATGGACATCACACAACAATCAACAGACAGAAGTGTTCCCTCCCAGTCGGACAGCACTTCAGCGGTCCAGGACATTCCACCTCGGACCTTCAGGTTACCATCCTCCAAGGCGGATTTCGGGACAGGAAACAATGCAAAGTGGCTGAGCAGAGGCCGATAGCCAAGTTTGGCCTCAACCGGAACCTTGGGTTCATGTCACACTACAGGTGACCCCACTGCATACACACACACAGACACACACACAGACACACACACAGATGCACACTCACAGATACAACACACACACACAGAAACATACACACAGACACTCCTACATACACACACACACACACACACACACACACAAATACACTCCTACAGACCCTTTCTCATACACAAGCTCTCTCTCATACGCTCACACATACACACCACATATACGCACACACACACATACCCTCTCGCAGATTTATACCCTTTTACACCCACACTCACACACATACACATACTCTCTCACAGACACTCATAACCCCCCCACCCAAACACATACCCACATGCACACACACACACATATAAATTTGTGCGGTGAATTTGTACTTGCAGAATTACATTTTATTTTGCTCAAAAACTGCATGAATCCATGTAAGATTCTGTAAATCCATTTTTTAGATTAGAATCAGTCTGAACATTGCGGCACAGACAGCCTCACACAGGGCACCTCACACCTTCAGTGCATTATCTGGGCCAACATGGCACCAATTGTTAAAGTTCACTTGAGAATGTAACTTTTAAAAAATTTCTGGGATTTACATATGAAAGAACTGAAACCAACATAGTCATTCTAAAAGAGACTTAACAAACAATCCAGGTCTTTTTCAATATATAATTTCAGTTACATCACACTGTAAACTTTTGCTATCAATTCTGTGTCTTACGACCTTATACTCCACAACTACCTGATGAAGGAGCAGTGGTCCGAAGGCTAGTGCTTCCAAATATGCCTGTTGGGCTATAACCTGGTGCGATGTTTAACCAAATAATTTTGTTTCTTTGATTGAAATTACTCTCTCATTCTTCTAAATTCCAAAGAATAAAGGCCCAGTCTGTTAAGCTTTCGTCTAAGAGCAACGCTTCTCATGAATATGATGCGTTCCCTCTATGGCAAGTATATATTTCTATAGGTAAGGAGACCGATACTACACACAATACTCCAGGTATGGTCTCATCAATGTTCTATACAATTGTAGTTGACATCTTCACACTTATACTCAAATCATCTTGTAATGAAGGCCAACAACCATTAGCTTAATTGTTTACTGTACATGCATATTAAGTTTCAGTGTCATTAACAATGTTAGAGTCCCTTTGACGTTCAATACTTCCCGGCCTCTAACCATTTAAGAAATATTTTGTGGCTACATTGTGCATTGATGTACTCCTTATCGATGGATGGCCTTCTCCAAAGACAGGGAAATGGAATATGGGGACCTCGGGGTCATCACGAAAGCCTGGTGTGAGAGGTAGCCAAGAAAATGCTTCAAAGGAATTTTGAAAGAAATAATAAACATGGCAGAAATCACCTTGCTTGCTGGGAGTTTACAGTTAATGACAGAATGTGAAATATGGCAAAAGTAATGGCAGTATGTGTCTTCTGCAAGATGACTGCAGAAATTCACTAAGGCTGTTTAGATAGCAATCCCCAAACCATGACCACTTCCATCCACAAGGGAGGTGCACCATCTGCAGGTTTCCCTCCCCATCCTTGCTTGACAATATATCGCTGTTCCCTCACTATCTTTGGGTCAAATTCCTGGAACTCCCTTCCTAATGATATTGGGGGTCTAGCTACAGCAAATGGACTGCAGCGACTCGAGAAGACAGCTCACTACCACCTTTTCAGGAACAACTAGGAGTGGGCAATAAATGCTTGCACATCCCATGAATAGTTTAAAAAAACTTAGTGATTAGAGGGGTGTCAAAACAAAACACAATGTGAGGTCAAAGAAACAGACAATGTTTTATTGGTGCTTTGAGATTTGATTCCCTCCAGTGTGGAAACAGACCATTTGGTCCAAGAAGTCCACACCCACCCTCCAAAGAGTAACCCACTCAGACACATTCCCCGACCCTATTACTCTACATTTACCCCTGACTAATGCACCTAACACTATGGGCAATTTAGCATGGCCAATTCACCTCCTGCACATCTTTGGACTGTGGGAGGAAACCAGGGCACCCAGGGGAAACCCAAGGAGACACAGGGAGAATGTGTAAACTCCACACAGACAGTCACCCGAGGGTAGAATTGAACCCAGTCCCTGGTGCTGCAGGGAGACCTGAAAGCTCAATGAAGTTTGAAGAGACACCTTCAACAGCGGCACAGACTCAATCTGATCCAAACCTAAAATTAATGGCTGAATAATCCTACTGCACTCACCGAGGGGACTGTGATGGGTGATGGTTATACTGAGCCTGGTTTTAGTGTTTGTGATGCAAAAGCCTCAGCATCCTTTATCATTGTGCTACTGAAGCTTAAGAAATTATGACAGGAATATGGAGATGAAAATGCACACTTTATGCCTGCCAGCCTCAGATGTAACTTTAAAATCTAGTACCATGATTGAGACTGGATTTGTACTACAGTGTAGAGAAGTATTTTCCATTAAATACTTTACGTATGGATTTAACATAAAGCTAGTCCACACCACAAGAAACATGTTATTCTTTTAAAAAATACAGTAATATTAGGAACATATCAGAAGTTCATTCAATTCCATCAATCCCATAATTTTCCAATATCATGTACAATGATAAATACAATAGTGAGCCTAAATATTTCTATCCCTGCCCAATCTGTTACCTAAGCAACAAGGTCAGAGTGCAACTAGGTGGAAATGCAAGCTGCACATGAGTCCATTTTAAATATGTTGACCCTGGCAGATGAGAAATGTTCTACAATTTCTGTTGGATTTCATAGCTGTACAAGACTTTTGCAGATTGTCACCAGTCACTACATTAATTGTCTCCTTTGCTGCTAATAACAACCATGAAATGCTCTTTTAAACGCAGGTCCAACCATCAGTATCCCACATAAACATCACAAAGGCAAAAAGCATTATGGTTCAGGTTAATACAAAAGTATATTTACATGACTATTTTATTAGCTTTCTGAACACTTTTGTCTGCATACAAAATATTGATCATGCAGTCTAAAAGAATTGAGCAGAACGAATATACTGACATGAAACAATAAAATAACTGAGTAAATGAATCTACTTACTGATGTTAATTAAGCTTCCTCATAAACATTAAGCTCAGAAATGTCTCCAAGCCACCATGATCCCTTGATTAGGTAATAAAAAGGACAAAAGCATTCAAATTTACATTAAAGCTAAACCAACTGTTCTGACTGAACTTTTCAAACTTCATTTTCTACTCAAATTATCTAATTCACAAATTCTGTCAGTGAATTGCACCTCCTGATGAGAAAGCAGCCTAATAATTAATTCTGTCCATGGTAGATTTACACTCTGTCTTCATTCTTACTTATCAGAAAGTATGACTTGAAAATCTACCTTCATGAGAGTTGGGACTAAGCCAATTAAATCACAATTAGCTGAGTTACAGAAGCAAATACTCTGGCCACAAAAATCAATAGAGGCTATTTTCTCACTGCTAGGGGTTTCCTTTTGACTGCAAAGTGGTTCCCTTTCCAGTGCTGACTGTGCTGGGTGCCATTTTGGAGAATGTGGCCTATCGCACACGGGGATCATTAGCCAGGCACATGCAGGGTAGGCAGATTGTGACATCAATCACCACTGCAACTGTGGAGCTCAACAAAGCAACGAGCACCTTGCGTTCACCTCACAGAGCTGCTCACATGCTCGGGAGCAAGAAGAAATCTCGAGCAGCACTATTTCTAGGGATCATCAACAACTTGCACATACATAATTAATGCAAAGCTGGAAGAAACCTTCACACCATCAAAGGATTGTTTTTAGCTAGTTACTGATTGATATTTACTGACAGTTACCATGGAAGGGATTTTTTTTAATCGTCAGCAGCATTTTAAAAGTTGCCACATGCAAAATGGGTTTTTGTTGTCTTCAAGGATTCCAGGCAAACCCCGTCACTCTGAGATATAGGTATCCTAAAGAAGACATAGAAAATAGAAACAGAAGAGGACCATACAGCCCATTGAACCTCCTCTGCCATTCAATATAATCATGACTGATTATCCAACTCAGAGCCCTGCTCCACTTTTGCAGCATACCCTTTGATTATCCCTTGGGCTGAAGAACTATATCTATCTCCTTCTTGAAACCAGCAATGTTTTGGCTTCAACTGGTTTCTGTGGCTAAGAATTCCACAGATTCATCACTCTCTGGGCAAAAAGATTTCTCTTCATCTCAGTTCTAAATCACCTACTTTGCACCCTTAGACTATTCTGCAGTAGTATTCGTTATCTTTGGACACTGAGAATGATTCAAAACGGCTTAGAATAGGAATATCTGTTGGATCGAGAGGATCAGGACAGAAAGAAAAGCTCTCTGCTGGAGGCCATGTTCAGGAAGCAATTAGCTTGTCTGAATTTTGATATGTCACACATCTCTGATTCAGTAAGAAGGCGTTCACTGACATTTTTCACCTTTCACAGCCATGAATATAGCCACTGAACAGGGTGAAGATGCAATTGCTAGTGGCTGTGCTGATGAGTACTGTGATGTTAACTGTATGATATATATTTATTGCAAGTTTGGGTTTGATTTTTCAGTTATTAAACTGTGGGTATTTTGTGCACCTTGAGTTAACATCTGTAAGAATTTCTGTAGCCTTGATGATTAATTTTGAAACAATTTTTGAGACCAGTCTTCAGAATGAATGAGCTTGTGTGCACCATAACTTCTTTTTGTTTATCTTAGATTGTTTAGTGGTCCAGCAGGGTAAATAATGGAGTCGAAAGGTTTGTTAGAGACTTCTGGAACTAGTTCTTTTACATTTAGAGAAAACCCCCATAGCATAGGGAGGGAGATGTTTGGTTTCAGTTTTACTTTGAGTCTTCAACAGTTCTGTGAAGTCTTTGGAAGGGTATGGCTGTATAGACCAGTGTTCCTAAGAAGGGAAGGATATATAATAAACTAGATTACATTAGATTGAAGAGTTAGTGTTAGTTCCAGACTAGAAGTGTTTGGATGAAAGCATGAAGATGTTCAAGTTGAGCACACTTAAGGTCAGGTGTATGAAAGCTTCAGGTTGAAGCTGTCTACATATCAGTTTAAAAGTTTGAGTCACAAATAACTGAAGCATTTTTTTTTGAGATTACTTACAGTGTGGAAACAGGCCCTTCGGCCCAACAAGTCTACACCAACCCGTCGAAGTGCAACCCACCCATTCCCCTACATTTACCCTTTTACCTAACACTACGGGCAATTTAGCATGGCCAATTCACCTGATCTGCACATCTTTGGACTGTGGGAGGAAACGGGAGCACCAGGAGGAAACTCACGCAGACATGGGGAGAACGTGCAAACTCCACACAGTCAGTCGCCTGAGGCGGGAATTGAACCCAGGTCTCTGGCACTGTGAGGCAGCAGTGCTAACCACTGTGCCACCGTACCATGCCGTCCATTAGATATGGGGCCACTAGTGTGAGTATTGTGTGGGCAGTGTTTTTGGGTACTGTACCTGGAATGCATTTTGGGTTCTATATAAAAGCTATCTTTTGCTCTTTCAACTTATAAAAGTGTGTTTTCAGGTTTTAATGGGATTCTGCTTTTACTTCATGTTGAGAAATATTTGAATTTTGATCATAAGCAGATGGTTTGATTTATTCTATTTTTTCCTCATTTCTTTTGTTAAGTAAATTTCTATTTTACTGTTAAAGCAAAATCTGCAGCATTACGTGTTTATGTTTATCTGAAAGACCACTGTTAAAATCAAAACAAATCAAAATATGATCTATCATGCCAGTTTTATGTCTGGAATCTGACGTATCAGTTGGGATCATAACACTAATGATATACTTTAACACTCCAGGCTCCTTTCAGACTGCAACATTTGCAACACCTCCCAGTTTGCCATCCACTATTGGTCATGATTTGGATACACCGGTGTTGGACTAGGGTGTACAAAGTTAAAAATCACACAACACCCGATAGTAGTCCAACAGGTTTAATTGGAAGCACTAGCTTTCGGAGCAATGCTCCTTCATCAGGTGGTAGTGGAGTCCACTAGTGCTTCCAAATAAACCTGTTGGACTATTATCTGGTATTGTGTGATTTTTAACTTTATCCATTGTTGGATAAGGGTAGTCGGATAAGGGATAAGATAATTAAGGCCTTGTGTTCTGGACAGGCACGCATTTAATTCACTCCAGCCAAAGTGTAGAAGGCAGAGTAGCATGCGGTTTCAGAAGTACTTATTACAAGGATCCCCATGTGCAGGGTACCATTCAGTGTATGTACTTCATTTTGCAGGCTCATGTCAATTCTGAGATGTAAGGAGATTCCACTTGCTCAGCATCTGGTGACCTTACACATCAGAACATGTGAATCAAAGTGTGGTATGATGGTAGCAGTCATGATGCCCACATTTTGTATTAGGTTGCTGTGTCCACTGCATTTGAGCAACAAGGATAAACTTGATGGGAAACAGAGACTAAATATGTGGCTCTTGACTTCAGCACAGAACCCGTGAATATATGGGCAACATGCATAAAATGAAAATGGTGCTGCTACATGAAATGAGATTGAGAAGATCACTAAGGTGCTGATGCCTTGCAGCATTCACCAGAATGTGTGTCACAGTTTGTTGTGGTCTGTTACATGCTGCACAACCTCACCACCATTACAGCATAGCCAGCTATGTAAGGTGGCCAGCTGATGTGGAGGAGGAAGAAGTCAAGAGCTTTCCAGTAGAGAGTCTTTCTGGCCTTGTTGTCTGTGATTGACTCATCCAACAACAATTCTGGTTCTCCATTTACAAGCGCCCCGCATCTTGCCTTTCCTCTGTTATTGGGCATCACAGCATTCATTTTGATCACAATGCAATATGTGAAAGCCATCACAAAACAAGCATTCCAATTCTGATTTAAAAACCAAACATTGCTATATTGTCCACAAATTGGTTACCACTGGGCACTTCCTAATATCTGTCTTGTGCATTGGATGATCCTCAAGCCATTCTACACATGCAACCCTGCACAAAGGCTGCTGTCTGGCAGCGGGGAGACTAAAGATTAGTCATCTGAGATTACAAGGCCCACTTTGGAACTGGACTACCTCAACATGGGTGAGGGCAGTCTCAGCTGGCTGATTGATAATTTGTGGGGCAGCAAAAGTGAGGATCATTGACTGATTGATGATGATTGCTGTCATCCTCAATCTTCTACACCTTGATACTGCAGCCACACCATTGGGGTGATGCCTCAACAACACTAATAGAGTGTTGGAGGATAGATTATTGGACAGCCATGGCACCCTGCATGTTCTGTTGTACACTAGAATCCACAGCCACGATGCGAGCAGCCTGAGACATCTTTGCGACCAACTGAGTGCACAAAAATTCCAAGCAAGTGTTGCAATAAAGATGCTTCCTCTGTTCAGAATCAAATGTCAATGTTATGTTACCCATAATAGTCTCTGACCTGCCCTTGTAGAACCTGTATTTATACGGCAAGTCTAGTTGAACTTATGATCAATTTTAACCCCCACAATGTTGATAGTGGGGGATTCAATGATTATAATACCATTGAAAGTCAAGGGGAATGAGTAGATTGTCTCTAATTGGACAAGGCCACTGCCTGGCATTTGTGTGGTGTTAATGTTACTTGTCACTTGTCAGCCCAAGCCTGGATATTTTCTGGGTCTTGTTGCATTTGAACATGGCTCAGTATCTGAGGAGTCGCGAATGATGCTGAACATTGTGCAATCATCAGCAAACATTCCCACTTCTAATCTTATGATGGAGGGATGGTCATTAGATTACTTACAGTGTGGAAACAGGCTCTTCGGCTCAACGAGTCCACACCAACCTTCCGAAGAGCAACCCACCCAGAACCATTCCCCCACATTTACCCCTTCACCTAATACTATGGGCAATTTAGCATGGCCAATTCACCATTGATGAAGCAACTGGAGATGGTTGGACCCAGGACATTATCCTGAGGAACTCCTGTAGAGATGTCCTGGAGCTGAGATAACTGTGCACTAATAACTACAACCATCTTCCTATATGCAAGTATGACTCCAATAGATAGAGATTTTGTCACATAGTACCCATCAATTCCAGTATTGCTCGGGCTCCTTGATGCCACATTCAGTTCAATGCTGCTGAGGTGTCAAGGCTCATCACTCTCACTTCACCTCTGGAAGTCAATACTTTTATTCATGTTTAAGCCAAGAGTTGTGTGTTCACTAAGTTTACAGAACAACTTGCAGTTTAATCTTGGGAGTGACATGACTAGCATGAAAGAATTCAATAATTAATCAAAGGATGAAAAATGCTCAATGTTTGTCACAGGTATTCACATGGAGTCTGTCTACTGAAACCAATAAGAACAAAGGAAGAGAAATCCATTTATTTTGAATTTCTAATTCTTCTGAAATGTGCAGTCAATGAACGATGGTCACATTAGCATGACAATATTATTGAATTGGGACAATACTGTACATTCTGAGCATTCATGTAAGATTATATGATAATATTAAGAAGACAGCACCATGGAATATTAACATGAAGATAAACTCCATTAATGTAACGGGTGTTTCAATGCACATTTGTCTCATTATTTTAACTTAATGAAGCTCACACAAACCCAGCAATGAATTATTGCAAATACAATGACACAACAAACTGAACATCATGAACATATTCAACATATAAATATAAAACTGATAGTCTGGACTGAATTAGAACATATCACTTTGTTGATATACTGAATATCGGCCTGACATGAATTTTTTTTAAACAAAAAGAACAAAACATCAGTCATACAAATTCAGCTATTACAGGATTTAGAATTTCATTGCTTAGGACGATTTGCCAGCTTCAAAGAGAATGAAGTAATTAAGAAGAAGACAGTCAAATCCCTTTGAAGTATGTAATTTAAAACTGGAAGCACAGAACAAAGAGCTTTGCTTACTTAACACCCAACAGCTCATTTCTTTTCAATAAATAAAAGCTCAGAAAGAAAATTCTTCTCAATTTGTAACTTAACTCAAAAGCTACAGCTTGCCCTGACTGAGTATTGACAACTCATTAGCACTTTGTAGCAGATTAACAATCTGGCGACATCTTTGAAGTAGGTGGTTTCCATTGTCACAGTTTCTTTGGCTTTGGGATATATAGAATAAAATGGCAAGAGCTCGGTCTTCAATGAACTCTGTCAGACAGGGTACAAAATTCCATTTAGACTTTGTGGCATAATTACAACAGGCCTCTCCACTGAGATTGCTGGTTTTGGCAACTAGAACCATCATTTGAGAATCTCCAATTTTCCGGCCATCAGACGCACCTATTTTTTCAACTATTTACCAAGTCATTGAGCTAAGCTTTGCTATTGGACAACATTTTAATATCTTATTAGATGGGAGATAATGTAAAATGCACAATGATCTGAATTAATATGGCAACTGACTTGATCTTCTCAACACTGGATCTAACAGAAAGCCTATTTTAAAACTTGTTTATAAAGATTCAGCCAATATCTCTCAAGTGGAAAATTACTCAGTATATTAAAGGAGACTTTTTTTTATTTTACTTCACATTAGCTCATAAACAAGAATGAGGAAAACAGTGGAGACAAATGCACTTCACATTTCACAAGCATGATTCTTGGGTTCAGAAAGCTCATTCCTAAAGGCAACATTCCTAAGACTAATTTGCCTCATCAAATGCCATAGTGCACTTGCTGCTCCAAATTTGGCTTCTCAGTGTCTCTTCTATCTCAACAAAGCCTGTTATGCATTCCAAATTATATTTTTGTGGTCATCTGACTACCTCAAATAAAACAGATCTGTTAACTTGGGTATTGTTCCATTACAGTCACAATGTATAATTTCACACAGTGGATGATTCCATCCTTAAACTCTTTTAATTTGATAAATATGTGTTGACCTATTACAATACAGAGGATCTCCTGTAATTTTGTTCACATGCAGCCAGAGAGGAGATGGCTTTGCAGTTGAACTAGAATACTTATACTCTCCAATGCTTATGGTATCTGTTTAGTTCCTTTGAACCACTTGACAGATAACACCAGATGGTTAGCCCAGAGCAAGCAGAATGCCAAGGGAAATGCTACATTCATGCATACATACATTCCACGGGCACAACATTATCAATAAAATATGACAAAGTGGCTCAGATTCTGTTGGAACCTTTTGGGTGCATGATAAAACAGCCAAAGCAGCTTGATTTATGCTCTTCTCGTCTTCAGAGTGTAAACTTGTGTTTTATTCTTTTATTGATCTATTTGCTTGTGTGAAGGAGTACAAGTTAATTAGGCTTGTTAAGCTGAGTAGAAGATATCTGGTGGGTGAAGTGAAAGTGCATGTAAAATGCTGGAATTGGTCTCAGACAATTGCCTAAATCAATGGTTCAGAGCTGCAACATGTTATATGATTTTAAAAGGTTATTAAGCATTCATCCTTGATCTACTGTTAAGCTTATTCTGGCAACACACAAACAATCACAGCTGACATTTTAAAAACAAAATAAAGTGCAATGGCTGCAGAAACCTTGGACCATAGAACTATACATTTTGCAACTCTTTGTTTACGTTTGAAGTCTTTTTAAATTTTACAAATTTGTATGTACGCTGGAACAAGACAGCATTACCATTCTTGATTGCCCACTCACTCCCTACTCTTTGCACTGGACCAAAACAAATATCTAAATGTTCTGCTATTGCATAGCGTAATAATAAAGCACTTCATTGAAAGAACCACACTTAAATTCAGAGAATACATTTGTACCTGTTTGTGCTTTATTTGGAATTCATGCTTTAAGGCAACAGATTCTATTTTATCATGTATTTTCAATTCTGAAAAGTTAGTTTTATTGCAATCAGGTTTATTGCAACTCCTGCATTTATGTTTTAACAAGACTTTGATCCCCAGACTTTTACCCTGTAATCTGATTGGGATCGGTGGCCAATGGGCTGAGAATTTGGCTTGACCTGGTTTCTGTTAGCTCGAATGTGTGTTGGTGCTGCATGAGTGAGGGAGGAAGGAAGTCAGATTTCAAGATGGTTCGACAACAAATGAGCTGTGACTTGTGGAAAAGTGGATGCTTTGGAAGTAATTGAAGATTCAAAAGCTTTTCACACAGAGGTATAGCATTTCTAATTATCAGAAAATTGAGCAACTTGAAAAATTGGAGAAGGAATGAGTTCTGTGACGAGCAAGCATAAGCCTGAAAATAAAGTAACTGATCGTACTGAAGTAACACTTAGGTACAAAAGTGCAATCCTTCCAGACCAGAGTCTGTTGAAAGCCAAAGTTAATGAGCTCACAGCACTCAGTGTGGAAAGTTCTGAAATATCAAATAAATTCTTCTGGTGCCACAAAAAATGATCCACAATCCTGTTCACGAAACACTGTGCCATGATAATGTACAGTCACACGTCTACTCCTGAAAGCAACATAAAAAATACACAATCAGTTTTCGAGATGATATACTGTATATTTTTTTATGCCATTTATTGTACGACTCTATGAGAAATTCAGGCCAATGGACATCAAACCAGCATTGAGTTTTGTTGTTTCCTGAGCAGTTGCAATTAAATGGATTTGTCTGTAAACCAATCCTTGTCACAAATCTGTAAAGACATTCCAGCTTGATGATACTCATTTGGGAACAGGTAAACAATCATGAGGTTTGTTAGTGATAAATCCCATCAGAAATCAGAGAGATTTTCATTCGAGGGCTATTCTTGTATTGTCAATAATGCAGAGAAACTTCACATTATTTAAAAAGACATCTACAAGATAGTTTATGTCATAGTAATAAGCTCCACATATATCCTATATCTACATTCTCTTCCAGCCCTCGATATGTCTTGACACTAAGAGAAAGTAGGCATCAACAATCTATTTATTGAGGATGAAATTAGACAAAGGCACATCTACTGCTCGTTATTTATTTCCATTCATGACAACAAAACTGAATGTAGGCTGCATCACCTAAATGCAGGAAATTGAATTCCTCCTGAATAAAATCATGGCCATTTTGTATAATCCCATGTTCTTGTATGAATTAGAGATAGACTCATGCTTTATTGAAAAAAACTGCTATGTTTGTCATGTTAATATATTTTTCTGGGTATTGAGAGACCTATTGTGCACTTGTCTCAGTTTGAGTTTCCAGTTACACGTATTTTACGAGGCGGGTAAGGGATGGCAGATAAAAAAGGGCATAATTCTGCAGAACAATGTGTGTAGATGCAACCAACACTGGTAAGTTGCACATGAGATGTTAAGGTGCTTTGCCAAAGTTTGGATTGAAAAGTGCACGCAGATGATGGTCTAACCCAATGGCTTTATATTAAATATATAAGACATTTTAGACTTTCATTACACTGTATTAAGCAGGATGGAAGGGCAGTAATATTTTCACCAGCAATAAAGCACTTAACTCTTATATTTTACAAAGGAATTCACTGCCAGCTTTCTCCTATCATTCTGACTGTCAGCCGATTTTAAATTTACAATTGGCTACTGTTCCACTTAGCTTTCCAAAGTTAAAACGTTCGCTGCACTTATGCTATCCTTCTCCCTAACGGAGGCAAGCCTACTTACTGACTTGTGAGCTTCTTCACAGGAGACGTGTTAATGCATTAAGTGATTTCACTGTTCACCTCTTAGCTTCTGCTTTCACCCCCTTCATTACCTCTTCACCCTGTTTTAAAAAGTAAATCAGGTCATAATCACTATAAGTGGTTCTATAGCCCTTCCCTAGAGCAAACCAGATTTCTGGGTTAGTTTCCTCTTCCCTGTCAAAGTGTTTAATGCATTTCAAGTTCTTAGGAGCAGCCATTTCCATCTCTCCCTGGTGCACCCATAGTCTCAGGCCTCTCCGACCATGATTAAAGCAGTGAAGGACTGTCTATTTTCTAACACTGATCACCGTTGTTCCTCCCTGAGGTATATTTGACTTCAACATACCCCAGCTCCTGCCTTTGGTGTTTCCCGCCTCTGTCAGAAGAAGTTAAAGAGGATAAAATACAATTCCAATGGATAAATTGAATCACATTTTCTGCTAGTTAGCAACGGCTTAAGGGTTTTATTTTGTTTGAAAGTTTCTTTTGAAAAATATAAATCTCAGTTCTTTTATTTGCCAGAACTGAAAATTGTTTGTACATTTTTTTGTATTTTTTTCATCCTCCTTGCGTTAATGGCAGTACATCTTGCTTCAGAAACTTGGTTTCAGGTCCCCCGTCTGTGCACACAGTCTGGCTTGGTCCTATAGAAGCGTCTACAAGGTCTTATGTACCTTCTCCAGTGGATTTGAAAGACCTAGTGATGATAATTGCAAAGCAATGTGTTTTTCCTAATATTCTAATCAATATTTACCTCTCAAACGGTGGCTCAGTGGTTAGCACTGTTGCCTCACAGCACCAGGGTCCCAGGTTTGATTCCAGCCTCAGGCAACTGTCTGTGTGGAGTTTGCACATTCTCCCCGTGTCTGCGCAGGTTTGCTCTGGTTTCCTCCCACAGTCCAAAGATGTCAGGTGAATTGGCTATGCTAAATTGTTCATAGTGTTAGATGCATTAGTCAGAGAGAAATGGGTCTGGTTGGGTTACTCTTCGGGGGGTCAGTGTGGACTGGTTGGGCCGAAGGGCTTATTTCCACACTTTATGGAATCTAATCAAACCAGCACCAGTAAGATAGAGTATGTGGATATTATCACATTTCTGTTTGAAATGCCACACAAAACTCTCTCATGTTTGATTATATTACACTGGCGATTACATTTTCAGAGTATGTCATATGCTGTGAAAAAAGTTTAGGACAATCTGAAGCTGTGGAGGGTGCTATAGAAATGACGATGGATGATACAATGTATCTGGAGGTTGGTGGGGTCGTAGGTGAGGACCAGTGGGGTCCGTTTGGAGGTGGCGGAAATGACCTTCCTAACCTGCAATCTTCTTCCTGACCTCTCCGCGCCCACCCCCACTCTGGCCTATCACCCTCACCTTATACCCTCACCTTGACCTCCTTCCACCTATCGCATTTCTAACGTCCCTCCCCCAAGTCCCTTCTCCCTACCTTTTATCTTAGCCTGCTTGGCACACTTTCCTCATTCCTGAAGAAGGGCTCATGCCCAGAACATTGATTCTCCTGCTCCTTGGATGCTGCCTGACCTGCTGCGCTTTTCCAGCAACACATTTTCAGCTCTGATCTCCAGCATCTGCAGTCCTCACTTTTTCCAGCTTATTGATAAGCAGACAAATCCTTATCGCGAGGTCACTTGAGAAAGGCAAGTGATTGTATCAATAGCATTTAGATGTCTAATATTGAAAAGATACTATGAGTCTACTAGATGTATGTCATGTCATACGTAGAGTATGCCAGACACTTCCAGCATCCTTTCTCCAGTCCCCCTGCATAGTTCTGTTCCTGTGACTGCAGCATGATTGGTGGAAGGCTGCTGCTTTTCAGTGAAGGGTATTCTAACAGCAGCCCTCAGGCTCCTCTGGGTCTTGAGGTAGCTTTGAACTCCACCACCTCAGCATGAGAGATGGCAGTCTGGCCTGAATGGCTAACTGATTCCAATAGGGGATTGGTGGATTGGCAGTATTGGGAACGCAAACTGCTGTCACCCTGGGCAGTAGGTTCATGCTCCATTGCACCTCTGCCATTCAGGAGGAGCAGGATGTTAGACATGTGTGAGAGGGAAAATACTGAGCTGCTTTGGGAGCCTGTCTGTCACTGACACAGGCACACACACACGCACACACACACCTCCTGTGGACCTTCAACACTAAGACCGCTAGCATCATACCTGTGAAATTAAGAACCTTTTTATTGGTGCTGTACTTACAGTTAATTACATTACAGTTAATTGACTACAGTTTGCTTCTAGTGAATGGGATAAGATGCTTTCAGATATAGGGCTGGCTAGAACTGGTGACAGCCATGTACACAGCCGGACCTCTTGCTGTGCATTCAGCAAGCCAGCAAAATGGGTCACACTCGATTGTCTGTCAATGTGGTTCTAACAAAGAGGCAATGTGACATTTGCATGGTGCCTACTTCAATGGGGCAGAACGTGGACAGATTGAAAAATCATGAACTCCTTTCCAAAGATAAGAAAACACAACCTTGAGCCTTTTCTCTCCATTGGCCTTCATTTGCTTCCCTCTGCCTCCCCCCAATTTAAACATCCAAGTCATGCCAAATGCCTCTTTAAGTTCTATTCCTGGTGAGGTTTCCTGTAACTTCAAAAGGACTGGTCTTAAAATAAATGTTTGCTATTGTTTATGGTGGGACTTTGCTGAGAGATTGAAATTTCACCAGGATCTGGTGGTTTCCATCCCACCCTTACTAATGCTTCTTCTGTCTTGACAATCTCAAAAATGTTATACTTTAAATAGATTGTGCAATTACAAACTGCAGTTAATGTATAATGTAACATCATCATCTGCATCTTGTCACATTCTTATGTTGCTCAAGAAAGGACTTTTGATTTTCATTTACAAAAGGATTATTTGTTCATAAAAATGTTGAACAATTCCACCTGTTGAGACTTCTAAGATTTGTAACATTTCGCCTAATGTAAGTTTGCAAAGTGATCATATTAAATATGCAAGCCTAAATTATGCTCTTCAGAGTTGAAAACTTACATGAAGATTCCATTAAAGATAGCAATTCTTGTCATTATTTAAGAATGTAATGGCCTTGTCATTCACAGTTCAGAAGTTTCTGTATTATTTTTAAACATTACCATTTTTGATTTCCAAGGAAAGTGATGAATCTCGAGAGTGATGTAAATAGGGCTGGAGAATGAGAGTAGCTGGGGAGCTCTTTTGGGAACAGACATAGACATGATGGGTCGAGTGGCCTCCTTCGGTCCTGTAAAATTCTATTTTAAGGAATTTCGCTTCCAAGTGCAAATATTTAGTTGACCATAACCTCAAAATACAAATGTAATAAATGTCATTAAATCATTAAATTATTGCTTCCAATAATTCTGTTTTAAGAGGCATTTACTTGGAGTTCTTATGTTTATACATAGAGTGATAGAGCCGTATGGCACAACCTTTGTTGTCAAAACTTTCAATATCTGAACACTGTAGGCTGAATTTTCCCCATTTGTTTTTAGAATTAGAATTAGGTTTTTATTGTCATGTGTACTCATGTATAGGAATACATAAAGACAGTGAAAGGTATACGCACAATGATCCATGCAACTTTTCTGCTGCAACCTTCCAAACTTCATCTCACATGTTATGCATCTGGGCTCAACAGCACCCATCTCATGGAGTCACACAGCAGGGGAGGGGTCATGCTGTCAGGACCTTGTGATCCTCACACCATTGATGCCACAATTAAATCCCAGGTGTGCACCAGTTCAGATGCTGCAACCCTTCACACAGTGTCCTGCACTGTTCTCCCTAAGGAAATGGCACAGAGTAGGAAAGTTAATGCATTACCCAGTAACAGCAGCTCGTCACTTACTTCTCCAGGTTTTCATCTCCAGCAATCGTCATCACAGCATCCCTATACACTCCATTGACGCTGTCCTCTTCCACTCTTCACTGCATGTAAGCCAACTGCCACCATTGTTGGATTACCATCAGCCACTGAAGGTCAAATTCACTACCCGGGGGTCACATGTAGATCAGGGCTCCTTGGTTCACCAACATGGATCTGGAGGTGCTGATGGATGGTGTGGTGGGAAAAGAAAGCAGTGTTGTATCCTGCTGAGAATCAAAGGAGGTCATACAGGACTAAGATAGTGACCCAGGTCAGTGCAGGTGAAATGCAAGGAAATGTGCCACCATCCATCCTCTGCTACCTCACACTCACTCTAACTCTGCCATTACACATGCCTCTCCCTAAGGCTTATTGAGTACAACCTTTCTGTCCTCTATGCCTCCTACTCACTCAATGAAGAGACCTCACTTCCTCACCTGTATCACCGCCAATTGGTCTTGCATCCATTTCCATGATACATGATCCCTCTCTCTCTGTCTCATTACCTACCCTCCGGCTCGCACTTCATCAGCACTCAACTGATCGACATGTGACCCCCAGGGTAGTGAATTTGACCTTCAGTGCTGGCGGTAATCCAACAATGGTGGCAGTTGGCTTGCATGCAGTGAAGAGTGGAAGAGGACAGCGTCAATGGAGTGTATAGGGATGTTGTGATGACGATTTCCGGGGATGAATACCTGGGGAAGTAAGTGACGAGCTGCTGTTACTGGGTAATGCATTAACTTTCATGTCAGGAATTAGCTCATGTCAGTTTCTTGGGGAGATAGAAGAGAATTGGAAGCTGCATGTAAATAAGGCGAGTTGGGCTATTAATGACACACCAATGCATGGAAATAATCTAACCACTGCTTGTTAGTCAGATTAAAGTTTGGGGGGAAAATCAGAAATATTTTCTCAACACCGAGATTCTGATTTTTTTCACTTTTGCTTAAAAATGCCACATTTCTTACCATTGCCTATGCTGCTGATTGAAGCAAAAAAACTGCCCTGTGGGGAAAAAAGGTACTTAAAATGAATGTTTAATATGTTAATTTTATATGGTAAATGACTGATGGTACAAACACGCCATGCATCCTTCAGATAAAATGATGCTAGAGGGTATCTTGGTTACAGTCTTAAGCACCAAACTGTGCAAGTGTCCCTGACTGTCATTTCTCACTGAGAGCCAGAATGGTACATAAGATACATATGGTACAGGAGGCTGGTGCTCAGAGATAATCTATACATCCTTCTAGCAATTTAATGATGACCTTGGTTTGAGGAACAAGGTGAAGGAGTTCACCGCCTTAAGTGAGCTGAGGTGTCATTAAAAATGTAGAAGGTTTATGGTTTTGTGGATAAATGCTCATGTGATGTGATAATCAGCTGTATAGACCAGATCCAAATCCTGGCCTATAACCATATGTCTAACAGCTGACAAAACTATGGCGCATGTGTGCGTATATACACACACACACACACACACACACACACACACACACACACACACACACACACACACACACACACACACACACACTTACGTGCAGACAGCTCTCTACTCTGTCAAACATGAAGCCATTAATGGCCTCAGGACTCAGAGCCAATAATGTCAGGTTCCCATTCCTATGGTGGAAGTGGGTACTGCAGATGCTGGAGATTAGAGTTAAAATTAGAGTGTTGCTGGAAAAGCGCAGCAGTTCAGGCAGCATCCGAGGAGCAGGAGAATCAATGTTTTGGGCAAAAGCCCTTCGTCAGGAAGCCCTTCATCTCTTCCCATTCCTATGCTCAGCTATGCTCAGTCTGTTGCCATCTCATCCCTAAGGGATTTATACATTCAAGCCCCAGTGCAGGACTGAGCACATAATTGAGGTCAACACATCACGGTATTATTGAAGAAATACTGTATTTTTGGAAAGGCTATCTTTTCGATGAGATACTTAACTAAGACCTTGTCTGCCTGTAACAATGATTAAGGTTATTGTCACTTAAAGAAGAGATAACTATTCTCCAGCTGTGACACCCCCACCATGAAATAATCTGCTGACTAACTCAGCTCCCAATCAAAAATGCCGATTTGAATGAGGTACTGATGGACTGGAATCTCTGTGAAAAATAGCCCAGCATGAGTCACTGCCTTAGAACAGAAAACTGACAGGAAGAAAAGGGTCAAGGAGAACAGTTTTCTATAACTTTGTGTCACTTTAATCCAGACGTATTTGACGTGTTAGAACTGAGCATCCATTTTCAAAAACGTATGAACAAACACTCAGGAAGAAAATGAGAAAACTGGTTAATTCCTGATGGTTCCTCAATCTTGAAACTCATTCAGTGTCATTGTAGAGGGATGATTTGGAGATGCCAATGTTGGACTGGAGTGTACAAAGTTAAAAATCACACAACACCAGGATATAGTCCAACAGGTTTAATTGGAAACACTAGCTTTCGGAGCGACGCTACTTCATCAGGTGGTTGTGCAGTACATGATTGTAGGGCACAGAATTTATAGCAAAAGTTTACAGTGAGATGTAACTGAATTATACATTGAATAATACCTTGATTGTTGTTAAGTCTCTCATCTGTTAGAATGACCATATTAATTTCACTTCTTTCATATGTAAATCACAAACCATTTTTATAAAAAGTTACATTCTTAGGTGCACTTTAACAATTGGTGTCAGCCCAGATAATATATTGGGTATTAGCACCTCTGTGTACTGCTGCCTGTGCCATAATGTTTAGACTGATTCTAATTCAAAAAATGAATTCACAGAATTTTCCATGGATTCATGCAGGTTTTGAGCAAAGTACAATGTTCTGATTCTTACAATCATGTATTGCACAACCACCTGATGGAGGAGCAGCGTTCCGAAAGATAGTGTTTCCAATTAAACCTGTTGGACAATAACCTGGTGTTGTCTGGTTTTTTAAACAGTGTAGAGAGAAATTATGGTCAAGTAAATGAGACACTGCTCTTTTCAGGATATTACATATTTCTGGCATAGAGAGTATTACTGATTCAATGGCACTGGTCTTAACTTTGACATGTCTCTTGAATTTGAGTTTCCACAAACCAGTACCTACCAATACATTAGTGTAAAAGGGACAGCACTGTGACCCATTCCTGTCGTACAATAGATAACATGCAACGTGTACATGCTTCATGTGGGCACTACCAATGGGCAGAACCGAAAAGCTTTCTGATAAGAGTTAATTAATGCGAGAGAGGTACGTTCATTCTGCAAAATGTCCACTTTTGAATCATTTGGGCCAGCGTTTAGTGTTCATCCCTAATTGCCCTTGAGAAGGTGGTATCGAGCTGCCTTCTTGACCCGCAGCAGCCCTCTTGGTGTAGCTGCTGCTATATGAAAGGGACATTTGTTTGACAAATTTCTCAGAGTTCATTGTGGGTGAGAAAGATTCATTAGGCGAGGGAATCATAGGGTATTTAAGGTAGATGGTAATATGAAATTTGGAACGTGCAGATCTTAGTGAATGGCAGGATGGGTTTAAAAGGCTGAATGACCTAATGCAGCTCCTAATTTGTACGTTGTAACAAGCAGGGTGGAGAAGGGAGGACCAATTAATGTAGTGTATCTGATTTCCAAAAGATATTTAGTAAAATTCCAAATGAAAGATTATTGCAGATGATGAGATCATGCTTTTAGTGGTTATGTGTTAGCATGGACAGAGGACTAGTTAACTGACAAGAAACAGCAAGTGGGAATAAATGGGTTATTTTCGGGTTAGCAAACTCTAGTGACTAAAGTGCCACAGCAATCAGTGTGGAGTACTCAACTATTTTGGTCGATGTTAATGACTTGGATGAGGAGGCCAATTATATTTTAGCCCAATTTAACACAATATGAATATAGGAAAATATTTTGACAGGAGGACACAGCATATACAGGAATATAGAAAGGTTATCTGGATGGAAAAACGTTTGGCAGGTTGAATACAATGTGACAAGATATGAGGCTGACAATTTTGACAAGAAGAATAAAAAAAACAACATTATTAAATGAGAGATGCAGGATGCTGCAATATAGACAGATATTGGTGTCCTTGTACTTGAATTAGAAAACATTAAGATACAGGTCCATAAAGTAATTAGGAAGGCAAACGGAATTTTGTCCTTTGATGGGGATGGAGTGTAAAAGTATAAACGTCTTGTTACAAGTGCACAGAGGATTTCTGAGAACTCACCTAGAGTACTTTGTACAGTTATAGCCTCCTTACCTAAGGAAGGATATGTACACATTGGCAATTGTTCAGGGAAGGTTCACTCAGCTGATTCCTGAAATGACAGGGTTGTCCAGTGAGGGAAGATCAAGAAGCGTCGGTCTATTCTCATTAGAGTTTATGGAGAATGGAAGGCGATCTTACAAAACATATGACTCTCAGAGTGTGTGCCTGCTGAGAGGATATTTCTTTAAGGGGGATAATCTAGAATGGGGACACAATTTAAAAGTGAAGGCTATCCCATTTAAAAGTCAATGAGGAGGAATTTCTTAACAGAGTCTTCAGAATACTCTTCCACAGACTGAAGTAGAGGATGGAATAATGAATATATTCAGGGCTGAGAGAGACCAGATTTTTGCTTGACAAAGTTTTCAAAGACTACAGAGAGCAGGCAGGAAGGTCAAGCTGAGGTCACAGTCAGATCAACATGATCTGATTGAGGGACAGAGAAATTTTAATGGTCTAAATGGTCTACTCCTGCTCCTATGATATTACTGTAAGAAGGAATATGAACATTTGGCACTTCATTTTAAATTGGTATAGTGGTTGTAACAAGGTGTGCCGGCTGTACATCTTAGAATATGAGTTCCCCGATTGGGGCTGGTAATCTGATCCAATCAGGGAGCCCTGGCTGACATAAAACGATGAGTGTGTTTTGGACTAGGCCAGACCACTCAAGACTTTCTTTAGCAGGTCGCCCAGACCATAAGTTTACAATTTGTTTCACTAAGTGTCCAGTGAAAATTACCCAGAGTAAGTTAGCTAGTTTGACTACCAGGTTTTAAAACAGACAAAACTTTATTCACAAATTTATAGAATGTCACACAAAGAACAGAATAAAGAATACCCACAGAACTCAGACTATCCCAAACTAGACTTAATTATCCTGTCCCAAATATACACCATGGACAATAAACAAATCCCTTAAACACAGAGCAAAAAATGAAACAAAGGCTTACAGGTCGAAGTTAAAAGGGCAGAAGGAGAGAGGGTCTAGCAGCCTGTTTCCACACACTCCACTGCTGCACTCCTCAAACAAAACTTCAGTTTGTAGGACTGATCACTCCCCTTTCATTATACAGGTCACTTCTAAAACATAAGTTTTGGCCTAAAGTCTCATCTGTTTATGTATAAACATAAAGGCTTTTCATCTCCATATCAAACCAGTTGATTAGATTAGATTACTTACAGTGTGGAAACAGGCCCTTCGGCCCAACAAGTCCACACCGACCCGCAACCCACCCATACCCCTACATATACACCTTACCTAACACTACGGGCAATTTAGCATGGCCAATTCACCTGACCCGCACATCTTTGGACTGTGGGAGGAAACCGGAGCACCCGGAGGAAACCCACGCAGACACGGGGAGAACGTGCAAACTCCACACAGTCAGTCGCCTGAGGCGGGAATTGAACCACTGTGCCACCGTGCCGCTGATTTGGAGCCTGAGTGGTTTATGACCCCACTGAAAAAAAAACCAAGGGCACAGTATCCTTGAGAAAAGGAACATCTTTTAGAAAAAAGGACCAGCTTTGTGACAAGTGTCAGGGATACTGAGTTGCCTGACTCAGTGGGAGGCAGTGCTGTTGTCAAAGGCTATGCCTTTATAAATAAGTGGTAACTGGTGATGGGATGCTGGCCTTTGAAGAGTTGTTTTATTTTGAATCTGCATTTAAATATAATTAATGAAATCTCTGTGGAAAATGGGCTAAAATCTCAAAATATATCGATAGCCTGGTTAACCAAAATTAGAGAGTGTGGTGCTGGAAAAGCACAGCAGGTCAGGCAACATCCGAGGAGCAGGAGAATTGATGTTTCAGGCATAAGCCCTTCATCAGGAATTCTTTGTGTGTCACTCCTAATGAAAGGCTTATGCCCAAAACATCAATTCTCCTGCTCCTCGAATGCTGCCTGACCTGCTGTGCTTTTCCAGCCACACTTGCGTCTCTGATTTCCAGTTCTGCAGTCCTCTCTTTCTCCAACCAAAATTCAACACAACTACATCTCGGTATGCTGAGTGCACCATGTGTTAGTCTTGCCCAGGATGTAAGGACGCCAACAAACTCATCCAAGATTTTAATAAGCTGTCATAAACCTGATGTGACAATACGGCTCAATTATCAAAATAATAAAACTTAGATGTACTTACTTTAAAATATGGTGCAGTTGAACATATTGAACAACTGAACAATTGAGGGGTATGCTCTACAAAAGTGGCCTGCTAAATGGGCAAAGAATTATCCGTTAAGACCAATGGGAAGCCCATGCTTGAACAGGGAACGTATATGAAAAGTAATAAATTCATTCAGAATGTATGAGAATAATTGATAGACAAGTGAAAACACACAAATATGAGTTGGTAGAGGAGTATGTTAACAGTATGCAACATAAAACATAATCATCAGTCCTGGCTACTCAAGTGTGCAGAATTGTAATGAAAAGATGCCTCCGGGGGGAAGTTGTTTTTGTATTATAGATGGGAGTTATTTTCAGACAATAATTGTTTACTTTCCTCAACAAATCATTTACATTTTTAGAGCAGTTTCTGCTTTGATGCTTTGCTTGAAAAAATCTTTCAGATTATATTGAGGACAGTGTAATAACTGGTTTCCCGCTAACTGCTGTTGGAACTGCATAATTTCAGCAACTATTTAAACAGGTATTGCTCTCTTCTTAATTAGCCTAGACAACTGGATTAGTGTTGTGCTAAAGAACAAGTTGTACTTTTATACAATCTTTTTTTGGTTCCTCAGGATATCTCAAAGTGTTTTACTGCCAATGAAGCCATGGCAGGAAATTGGTGGAGTCTAATATTAAGGATACACCTTGACACTTCTCGGCTAATCAGAGGCAGTGGAGCATAGATTAATAATGGATAAAGCATGCCTGCCAAATCTGCCTGAAATTTTTAAGAGGTCGCTAAAGCAATGGGCAGAGAAACATCTACTGATTTTATTCGTACAGAGAAACATCTACTGATTTTATTCATACAGACATTTGATAAAGTCCCTCATATAGGAACACAGGCATAGGCCAATGAACATCTCAACTTTGCTCTGCCATTCTAGATCATGCATCATTGAAAGCAAACAACTGTTGTCTGAAAATAACTCTATTGATATAAAATGACTCCCCCCACCGCCCCCACCTCCCCCCCCCCCCCCCCACCCCAGGCATCTTTTCATTACAATTCTGCAGACTTGAGTAGCCAGGACTGATGATTATGTTTATGCTGCATATTATTAACACATTCCTCCACCAACTCATTCTCATGTATTTTCATTTGTCTACCTCAAAACTATATTCTGCACTATCCCCTTGATGTCATTGGTAGCTAGAAATCTATCGATCACTGTCTTTAACTGATATAATATCTTACAAAGGCCTCTGGAATAGAACATTCCAAACATTCGTCATCCCATCAGTAATGAAGTTCATCCTCATCTCAATCCTGAATATTTGATTCTAATTCTGAGACTAAATCCTACGGCTCTAGATCCCACAGACACAGGAGCTAAGAGGTTGGTATCGGCTGAGATGGGGGATTTTGTCAAGATCTATGTAGGGTCTGAGCAGGTATTTTCTGGTTGCTTGCCTTCAACTTGCTGGTGGAAAATTTCATTTACCAATTAATTATACCTAACTTATTTTCCAACTTGGACAAGTATGTAGACAAAGCAACTAGTGACCCTCCAGTGTAAATGTGGCGAAGTATGCAGATGTATGAAGTTGACATTTTGCTTAATAAGAACTGAAATGAAGGGTTACTTTTGATTTCTTCACAACTTGACTCTCACTTTTATTCAATTTTCTGTTTTTTTTTCTTCCAAATTCTTACAGCATTTGGATGTTTTGCACTTTAATAGTCAGGAAATTCCTCAAGTGCAAACAAGTTTCAAATTGTATGGTAATTAGATTCACACAAATCAAATACTATTCTTTGTACATATTTGATTGCACTCCTTTCTATTGACAAATGAGAAATGGTTTTTGAGCATTGCATGAATGCTAATGTACCAGATATAAAAATAGGAATGCAGCATGAAGAAAAAGTGGAAAACGTTCATGTAGAAGATAATCTAAATAAAGAAAGTTCTTCTCCCCACCCTTCCTTCTTGAATAAATGAATAAATATTTGAATAATGCATCAAAACAGCAATCACAAAGCTGATGAACTATGTAAATATTGTAAAGATGCCCTGTCTAATGACCACCAGGACAGTGATGAGGATTTTAAAGGTGAACTTAAATTTTTCTTGCTTTTCACATGAAGGTTGCTCGTGTTCAGCTCTGAGAGGAACAGCAAGAGATAACAAGCTCCTGTCAATAATCCAATAACATCACCAAGAATCAGTCCTTTCTGGCAAATTGGGTTATTACAGCAGGACTTGCCCACTCAATCCTCGTAAAACTGGCACTAATAAGAATACAGAGACAGGCTTTCCTGTGCCTGGAGCTACTGAACTGCGACAGCACAGTAAATAAAAACTGGCATGAAGGAATGCGATTTCACAGATAACCATTCAAGTAACTTGATAGAAACTTTGACAAGGCCTGCTAAAAATATCCTTCGTGCCTAACTTTTCGGAACTCATTGCATCCAATAGCTCCAACTGTACAACAGAAAAATCTGTCTCAGAGTGAGGAAAAGACCATTCAGCCCATCAAAGCTGTTCCACCCATTGATGATTATTCTAAAATGATCACCATCAGTTAAAATTATCCTATGCTTCAAGGAAACTTGACAAAAGTCAACAGCAATGTGAGACTATATAGTTAACTTTATGGTTTTACGCTATCAGGATCTCCATCAGTGACAGAGAACTATAAAATTAGCCTTTTTTCTCAAAAATAGCCTGATTTTTTTCTGACATGTGAGATGATTGATTTCCTTTCCCCACGTACCAGAGAGTCATTAACAGCCATTTATGTAGCTAATCATGATATGATTTAATAGGAATTTCAACAGAACTGAAATAGCTAGGATATTCTAAGTTAAATTGGCTTGGAATCAATGGTGATACTCCTGCCTCTCAGCCAAGTGGCATTGGATTCAAGTCTCATTTCCAAAAATGAGCATATATAAGTCTTTCTGTCATTTGCCTGAACAAATAAGTGATCATTAGTCTAATTCTGATAATAACTTCAGTAAAGTCTCCAGCTTAACATTCAAAATTACTGAATAACTTTCTCTTCAAGCACTGTGGCTCAGTTGTTAGCACTGCTGCCTCACAGTGCCAGGGATCTGGGTTTGATTCCAGCCTCAGGCAACTGTCTGTGTGGAGTTTGCACATTCTCCCCATGTTTGCGTGGGTTTCCTTCGGGTTTCATCCCACAATCCAAAGATGTGCTGGTCAGGTGAATTGGCCACGCTAAATCATCCATAGTGTCAGGTGCATTAGTCGGGGTAAGTTTAGGGTACGGGAATGCGTCTAGATGGGCGACTCTCCGGAGGGTCGGTGTGGACTTGCTGGGCCGAAGGGCCTGTTTCCACACTGTTGGGAATCTAATTCGCTATTTTGATATTACAACCAACTGTCAGTCCACCGGGGCTCCACTCCTGTCAACATCCAGTCACACTCTATTTACTCACATCAATCTACATTCTGAAATCCAGGCAACAGTGCAAGAGTTTATAAAGGAACATGCCGGAGATACTCATCAGATCTGGTAATGTCTGTGATGATAGAAAAGAATTAATTTTTCAGATCTGCTATGATCATCAGATCTTGACTACTTCAGTTTTGTCCTTCTTCTTTGTTTATCTCTCACCATAGATGCTGCCTGATGGGCTAAGTGTTTCCACCTCCCACAGCATTTTGCTTTTGTATTGTAAGAACTTGTTTCAGTTTTGATGGCTATCATTTATTCAGAATGCGAACTTCTCATTACCAAGTACTAAATGGCTTGCAATAACTAGGCAATTAGGAATCAGCAATAAATTCTGCCTGCCCAGTGATGCCCACATTTCATGAAAGAACTGATAGATTGCAGACACTACTAATATATGTACATGCTTAGTTTGTGCTGTGAGAGTACAAAGTTGACATGTTAGTAGAGAACGGGAAGATGTTTCTTCTAGCTGAACAGTCTAGGCTAGGGGCTAAAGTTTAAGAATAAGGGGTTTAGGATTGAGTTGTGGAGAATTTGGAGAGTTCTGGATCTTTGAAATCCACTACCCAAGAAAGTTGTAGGGCATTCACTAATTGATCATATTCAAGATGAAATCAACAGATATTTTGGCTTTGTGAAGGTTGAGATTTAGGGTGTAGGTTTGCTCGCTGAGCTGTAGGTTTGATATCCAGATGTTTCATTACCTGGCTAGGTAATATCATCAGTGGTGACCTCCAAGTGAAGCGAAGCTGTTGTCTCCTGATTTCTATTTATATCTTTCCCCTGGATGAGGTTCCTGGAGTTTGTGGTGATGTAATTTCCTGTTCGTTTCCTGAGGGGTTGATAGATGGTATCTAGATCTATGTGTTTGTTTATGGCGTTGTGGTTGGAGTGCCAGGCCTCTAGGAATTCTCTGGCATGTCTTTGCTTAGCCTGTCCCAGGATAGATGTGTTGTCCCAGCTAAAAAGGTGGTTTATTTCATCTGTGTGTAGGCCTGTAAGGGAGAGAGGGTCGTGTCTTTTTGTGGCTAGCTGGTGTTCATGTATCCTGGTGGCTAATTTTCTTCCTGTTTGTCCTACGTAGTGTTTGTGGCATTCCTTGCATGGAATTTTGTAGAGGACGTTGGTTTTGTCCATGGGTTGTACTGGGTCTTTTAAGTTTGTTAGTTTTTGTTTGAGAGTGCTGGTGGGTTTGTGTGCTACTAGGATTCCAAGGGGTCTCAGTAGTCTGGCTGTCATTTCTGAAACTTCTTTGACATATGGTAAGGTGGTTAGGGTTTGTGCAGTACAGATGAACTTCGAAAAACAGAGGAGAACCACCTATACGACGTATTAGTGCGCAGATTCCTCAAGAACAAACCACGACAAGCAGACCAAACACAGCCAGAAACCCTAACCACCTTACCATACGTCAAAGAAGTTTCAGAAATGACAGCCAGACTACTAAGACCCCTCGGAATCCTAGTAGCACACAAACCCACCAGCACTCTCAAACAAAAACTAACAAACTTAAAAGACCCAGTACAACCCATGGACAAAACCAATGTCGTCTACAAAATTCCATGCAAGGACTGCCACAAACACTACGTAGGACAAACAGGAAGAAAGTTAGCCACCAGGATACATGAACATCAGCTAGCCACAAAAAGACATGACCCTTTCTCCCTCGTAGGCCTACACACGGATGAAAAAAAATCACCATTTCAACTGGGACAACACATCTATCCTGGGACAGGCTAAGCAAAGACATGCCAGAGAATTCCTAGAGGCCTGGCACTCCAACCACAACGCCATAAACAAACACATAGATCTAGATACCATCTATCAACCCCTCAGGAAACGAACAGGAAATTACATCACCACAAACCTCAGGAACCCCATCCAGGAGAAAGATATAAATAGAAATCAGGAGACAACAGCTTCGCTTCACTTAGAGGCCGCCACTGATGATGTTACCTAGCCAGGTAATGAAACATCTGGATATCAAACCTACAGCTCAGCGAGCAAACCTTCACCCTAAATATTTTGGGTACTAATGAAACGGAGGGATTGGCAGACAATGCAGGAAGTGGAATTGAGATCAAAGGGTAGCTAATGTCAGTGTGAGACCCTTAGAGGATGTGACTGGGGAATTTATAACAGGGAAAAGAGAAATGATAGATAATTTATTTTGCATCCATCGTTATGGTGGAGAATACTACAAACTTAAAAAACATCGGAGAAGCAAGGTACTAACGGGAGTAAAGGTTTTGTAGCAGTTTCTATAACGAGGTACAAAGTATTTGACAAACCAATGGCAGTAGTAGGCAGACAAGTCACCTGGACCTGATTGTCTGTATCCAAGGGCTTACAGAGACTTTGGTCAAAATGTTCCAGAACTCACTGGGTTTTGGGAAGGTCCTAATGAATTGGAAAACCATTATATGTGACATCCCTGTTCATGGAGGAAGGGAGACAGAAAGCAGGAAACTATAGTCCAATTAACCAAACATCTACCACTGGGAAAATTCTTGAATCCATTATTAGGGAAGAAACAGTAGGATGTTTAGAAAAACCCAACACAATCAAATAGAGCTAACACTCTATTTTTTTAACAAATTTGCTAGAGTGCTTTGAAGATATGACAACCAGACCTGATAAAAGAGGATCAGCAGATGTCTATTTGGATTTCGAAAAGGCATTCAATAAGATGCCACATGAAAGGTTATTGCAAAAGATAGGAGCTCACAGTATTGGATTGAGGATTGTTGACAAACAAGACAGAGACCACCCAAGGAATAAGAGAAAGTAGACAAATTGAGCTCATTCTAAATATCTCTTAGTGATCTTCAGCACAAAATGCAAGAAATGAGCCCACTGTCCCCATGCACTGATATTAGCCGCATGGCCAATATGTAACTCAAGCAATGCAAAACTCACTCTTTTTTGCCCTGTTTCCTGCATGGTTGCAATTAAAATTCTAAGTGCTAGTTGTGTGGATGAGAAAGTATATGCAGTTCAGCAGCAAAGGAAAATTCTCATTGGTGAAACCTGCCATCAGACAGACAGTGCAGCAGGTTATGGGTGAGCTGTAAAAGAGCCACCTGATCAAACAAGAAGGCACGTCTTCATGGCCACATGTTTCTTGCTCAATTACCTTGTCATTAACTTAAAACGCAAGAGCACAAAGTTGTTTTTTATCTCACATTTGATATGTAAATATCTTAACATGGATCACTTGAAACATGACATGCTACTAGAACCATACTATTCTGTATAAGGCTAATAACTCACAGCTCAGACACTGATGTAGCTGTGTATGTACATAACAGCCAACTGTAATAAAATATCTACTGGATTCCTCAAATAACATAGTATTCATGCTCAGTTTCTTACATTATGAGGGATAACATAAGCACTGGCACATCACGTAAAACAACCTATTGGAGGCAAACTCACCTCCATGATGGGAGAATTTGTTGCCCATTTTTCTTCACCGCTTAAGAAAGGATTATGGCTCTGGCCATCCTCTTGCCCTAAGCAAGACCTGGACTGATGTCAGACACTGCCCTTGTGCTTGCCCTGAGATGTGATGCCTGGTTTCCAACATAGGGGTCATGCAGAACAAGTGGTGAGCTGAATTCGTTAGGTGATAGCTCTCAGTACTTTATCAAGTTTACCCGATGTCGAACATGTTCGGCAAGTTTCGCAAAATGGGAGGCTGAGTATTAATAAAACAAAGTGGGCTGTTAATAAAATGGTTAACATGTGATAATCATCACGAATAGACAACCCTGCCGCTGCTTTGTGAGCATCTCACCACAGAACCAGTGAAAAGCATTGCTAAATTCATGATGGACCTCACCACACTTGTTGCCTGATTCTGTCGCACATCTTGCCAATGCCCACAAAATCGCTGGGAAACCTTAGCAGATCTGGCAGCATCTGTGGAGAGGAAGCACAGCTAACATTTTGGGTGCAGTGACCCTTTTTCAAAATGCCCATGATCCTCAGCCCCTTATAAGATTCAACCCATTATTAACCTCACCGTGGATATATATTGCAATAAACTAAACTACTGAACAGATTTATTCTCAAAATCATTTAAAGCTGCAATGTGTGAGTAAGACTTTGAACAACACTATAATTTTGAAATAAGTTTGCAAGTGTCTCATTAAACAACAGAATCACTTTGTGTTCCTGCAAAACTTTAACATTCTCATTAGGAAGACACAATCTTCTCTTGCAATGAAAATAGAATGCAATCTTTGTACACATAATGGGAATGCACACTTAATTCACCCTGCGCTACACAGCAATACAAATTAACTGCTAACCCATGAAATGTGGCCTATCTCTTAATTTCTGTGAAAGGTAGATACTTGCTCCAAAGCTTAGTCTATCGAAGCAAGGTGGCTGAAGAAGATGAACAATCTCCATATCCAGTAGACATCATGGCAAGAGGATGACCATCTACAACAATGAGAATGGTAATACCTCATCTGTATTTGCTATTTGAGACAGTTTCAACTCACGCTCAACATTGAGATACCTTCCATTCACACATGGTTCAAAGTATTTGTACTGGCAGAGACTATACTGATGAAAAGTACACAGGCCATGTCCTGTGCCACCAGACTTGATAAATGCAGGAGAAAACAAAGATTAGAAAGAGTAAAAGACGAGGCAAACCAGGAAGCAAGTAAATTCAATGTTAAAAACAGAAGCCTATGGAAAAGCTGAAGGCAGTTAAAATTGTGGAAGGCATTGAGTTAGAGGAGGACGTGATCTGATGATTATCTCCACACACAACATAAAGTAGAAGGAAATAATAAGCTCATCTCCTTTTTTAAAATTATAAACGTGGAAGAACATTTGACCCCAAATCAGGTTGCAATAGAAAAATTGAACCCATCATCTGCTACATAATTCATATTCTATACCTCAACTGATAAACCAAGCACCAGAAATATTTCTCATTATAGACAGAATGTCCATAGAAATGAGTAGGAGAAATGTCTTTGGCATAAAGACAAACTCACCAAGGCTTAGCAAGGTCATGGACCAATAGAGTTGAGCATGTTAACAAGTTGACAAGCTGGAAAAATGTCATCCTCAACTCTTACGCCAAGTTCTTACACACAAAAAATTCTAACTGTGAGTGAATCTAGTCTAAGTATTGCAGATTATCCATACATCTAAAAGGATTGAACTGCATTGTAAACTTGCATCTATATAACACCATTAACGTAAAAGACATCCCAAAGCCTCTCACTGGAATATGAAATTATATCAAGAGCTACACAAGATGATAATAAGACAGATGATTAGAATTATAGTCAAATACGATTGTTATTAAGGAACATACCAAGGAAGGTGAGAAAGATGGGAGGCAGAAAGGTTTCTGGTGGAAATCCCAGAGTTCAGGGCTTAGGCATGTGAACGGTTGGCCACCAAAGATGAGGTGATTAAAATTGAGGTGACAAAAGTCATCAGATTTAGAGGAGTGCTGATATTATGGAGGTTAAGGCTGGAGGAGTTAAGGGAGGCATGAAGTATAAAAAAGTCAAAATGGAGGTATTGCTTAACTGGAAGCCAGTTTAGATTAGTGAATATTGTAATTGGTGAACAGGACTTGATGCAAATTAGAATATGGCAGGCAAGTAGCGTGACAAATCAGAGGCAGTAGAATAGATATGAGAGTTAGTGAGAAATTGAGTCAAGTATGATTGCCTTTTCAGTAGAATCTAACATTATAGCACCACTACTAACTCTGAAATTGGATGGGGTTTGATAGAATTAAAATGATGTGCTATGTCATCATAAGAAATAATTAAACAGCAGCATAGTGTTGGGAAATTGAAGTGGCCTGGGATAAATTCTTCGGTGAAATGAAATATAAGAGGGTGAGAGCATGAAAAGAAGCCAATGCACGTGATATTTTGTCTGTGATTGGATCAATGAGAATGCTGAGGGTAGTTACGTCAAGCTAGATAATGGAGGAGAGGCACTAGAGGAAGATGATGGTGTCAACTGTAGAAAGGGCTATGAACAGGGAGAGAAGGATAAGAAGGTATCATTATCATGGTCAGTCACATCAACTGTGTGACATTGTAACTTTGATAAATACTGTTTCAATTCTGTGCAGGAATAGAAACACAACTAGAGGGTATTAAACAAGTAATTGTGGGAAAGAGGGGTGTGGAATTACAAAGTGACAACTTGTTCAGGACTTTGGAAAGGAAAAGGGATATCGCAGATCAGGTGATAGTTGAACGACAAATAGGTAAGTTTTTTTTCGAAGAAAGGGAATTAATGATTGCAGATTTACATGGAGAAGACAGTACCTGAAGAGTGGGGACAGTTAACAATATGATCAGAAAGCGAAGTCAGATTGTCAGAGTTTTGGTGGGAACAGAGTTAAGGGAGCAAGAGTTGGCTTTTTCAGACAAATTGGACACAGAAAGAGTGTTACAGGAATAAGAGAGAAACTGAAGAAAGATTTCAGCCTGCAAGCTGAGCACAGGAATCTTTGAAGGATGGTTCACTGGTATTTATGAGAAATGAGAGGATGGGTCAGAAATAATTGAGTGGATGACGTCAAACTGTAAACACGATCATCTAGAAGGACAAGGGCAGCAGATATATGCAAACATCACCACCTGCAACTTCCCCATGAAGTCACACACCATCCTGACTTGAAATTATATCATCAGTCCTTCATTGTGACAAGCTCAAAATCGTAGAACTTCCTCTCTTACAGAACAGTGAGTACATCTGCACCATACCACTCACATCCTAGGAACAAATATAAAAACAATTTAATAACAAAGATATTCCTGAACTCCTCAAACGTTTTCTCGGTGGTGAGAGTGGAGCAGGCAGCAAAAGCAGTTTAAGAAGATGGTTTGAAGTGGAAGAGAGACTTTAATTGCTATCTTGGAATTCCAGATAACTTTAGAACAGAGACATATAGTGGGAAGAGCAGAATCCCATTGTACTGTCTGTGGTCCATCCAAATCTAGTGATGATTGGCTAAGTCAGCTGTTGGTCATACATGTTTAACCTTGTGCCCTTTTGATTTAAGGCTCTATCAGTGGAAGTGATCAAGGTGAGAGGAATAGAAACCATTTTAATGGATTCAGGTGCATCACTTGTGGAGATAAAAGAGTTTGCGAGCAGATCAGTAGCTACACGAATGATGTGAAGAAGACCAACTAGTTGGTATTTGGGAAGAGCCAGTTTTAAGTGAATTGGGAGAGAGGTTCCCCCCCACTCTCCCCCAGGGTTGGACAGAGAAGAAAATGGGGTTGGAAGGGCAAACATGATTTTATAGAAGAGACACAGTAGTGATCAGTGATGGCCTTATCTTTGATTCACACCACCGGTGTAGAGAGATTACAGATGATGACAAGGTTGAGAGGGTGGTCATTTGTGTAGGGGATTTCATGTGGAGACAGTGATTCAAGGAGAACAGGAAGGTGGTAAATTCAGAGGAGAGCAGCCTTCATGAGATCAGATGGAGACTGAAGTTACTGAGGATGAGATGCCACTTGGTGCAAAGGTTCAACTATGAAAGTGGTAAAGATACCTCAGCTAGAAACTTGGCAGAGCACTTAATACACAAAGGATACCTCATATTTTGCATGCTTAACCATTGACCTGCTGAATTATTAAAAATTCACAGCAAAGTTACAAGTTTACATGAGTGTTTCAGATTATGGTGTGTGAGATGAACACAACAGTACATGAATATTAATAGATTTTAGCATTCTCTTCAGCCATTCCCTATTTGTACAAATGATGGATTTAAAAGAACTCTACAGAATTATAGACCAAAGCACTTAAACTGCACTCCATTCAGCTTCAAGCTGTTTGTTACCTTTAGTGCTGTGATGTAGCCGTGTGACATTTTCATGAATATTTTATTAATTAAATGAAGCACACTTTAGCGTTATCGATTGGGTGGCCCACACATCAACTCTGAATGCTTTAGGTGGTCGAGGGCTGTGATGTGTGAAGTGAGTGTAGATGGAAACGGCTAATGTAGAAAATTGAAATGGATTGCAGGTCTAAACAGCAAAATTTAGAGATGGGGAACACATGGGTTTTGAACAAGTTTCACAACAAGAATGATATTTCTTCGACCTTAAGACGAATATCACAAGGTCTACATTTTCAACATTTGCTTACTGATTAAAAACTGTTAATTTAGTAAAGAGAGTGGCTGTGATAATTGTCCTTCTGTAATAAATCCAAACACTATTTAAGAAGCTGTTCCCAGAAACTGCATCCAGTGACAGCCATGACCTTGTAGTTACAGTTCCTGTCCTTTCCCACCTGGCTGTACAAGGTGAGTGTGCCTTTAAATTTGCAAGAAAACCTAACCCTATATTTCTTAGACAATTATTCAACCCTTGTTGTGGAGCTGCATCAGTATTACAGATGAGTAGGGCACATCTTATCATAAACAGACTGATCATTTTATAGTCATTGGGGTCATGGACAGTTAATGGGATTTTTTAACAGCATATTGAAGCTCCATAACTCTGAATAGCACATGAAAGGGAAACAGAATCTGCATCTTATTGCCCTTCCTATGGTCGAGATCTACATAAGGCAACTGGAACTGCAACTGTATTCCCTAAACTCATTTGAGACTTATTCAGATTGGAACAGCTTATAAACACCACTTCCTGCTACGAATGCCACAGGCAAATGCTTAGCTGTTTAACTGAGTATTGAATGTCTTCAAAACTGGACGACTGGATCAATTGCTTTGACCTCAATATCAATACCCCTACAATGGGTGTGTGGAGGACACTTTGAGTGTGGTGGGTTAAAATGCATCCCTAACATTTACTTTATATAGGACTGGATATTATCATGTCTGAAAATCTCACCTTGAAGAGATGACATACTTTGTTCATACATATAAAGCAGGTCTCTATTTTTCATGTTATCACATGAATCTCTAAAGTCTGTACACAGCAGAAATTTCTAGAATTGGAAGTCAATGCATCACCAATCAGCTTGGAGGGAATATTGGCCTGAGGGTCTCCCTCAAGACAAATGTCTGCCAGCAAGATCCACTGATGATTAGAATCCCTACAGTGTGGTAACAGGCCCTTAGGCCCCAACAAGTCCACACCAACCCTCCAAAGAGTATCCCACCCAGACCCATTCACTGACTGTTTTACTCGACATTTTCCATGACTGATGCACCTAACCTACACATCCCTGCACACTATGGCAATTTTTAGCTTTGACTAATCCACCTAACTTGCACACCTTTGTGACTATGAGAGGAAACCGGAGCACCTGGAGGAAAGCCACACAGACACAGGGAGAATGTGCAAACTCCACACAGAGTGTTGCCTAAGGCTGGAATTGAACCCGAGTCCCCAATGCTGTGAGGCAGCAGTGCTAACCACTGAGCCACCATCTTCCCTGATGACCATATAAATGATTTACTGGCAATCTATTGATGTATTGACTCATAATCTGCATGAAATAGTATCCTGGGGAGAGATCATAACAGGAGTTGGGGAGACGGGCAATGAACTTATTAAAATGAATTCTATTAAAACTGCATTACAGTTCATATAAATTTTCAATAAGAGGACCTCCTCCATACTTGCCTTGTTTTATACTGGTGAGCATGTTTTTAAAGTTATTAGTAGTATAAAAATATTTCTTCTGTAAGTTAACAATAAACTGCAATCGAGCATGAGGTTTTTGTATCACTGGATTGCTTCACCAATAAATTATTTGAAAAGGACCATAAATGTGGTGACACTGATGATATTAACACTGTTACTTTTGGAGTGTTTTTGGTTTCTTCACTGAATGAAAAGTAGCCTTCGATAACTGCAACAACAAGCATGCAGAGAGAGATGTGATCTGTGTGTTCAGGCTTCAGGCAGTATCTTAATTGAACTACATGAGTTCTCATGAAAGGTTATTGACTGGAATGTGAACTCTTGTTTCTTTCTCCACAGATGCTGCCAGACCTCTGGTTACATCCAGAGTTTTTTTTAGTTTAATTTTATAATAGAACTCTCCCACTTTACATCATGCATATCGCTAAGAAGCTGAAGTGAATAATCATACTGTTCTCAAAGTTTAGAGGAGAGGACATGAATATCTTATTTCTTCGTACATCAAACAAGATCTTGATAGATTTTATCTGAATAATGTGCTTCTTTGATTGAACTAAGTCACAAATTTGTGGTGAAGTAACAGAAAAGGCTCCCAAACAGAATATTCTGGATGCTGTCCATGTGGATTTCAAGAAAGTACTTAACACACAGTCATATAACAAAATTAAGCAGCACAGAATAGGAAGGTCAGTATCAAAATGTTGAAAACATTGATGTAAGCACAGAAACAGCATTTTGTGGTATATGGTGTTTTTTTCAGACTGGAGACTGTAGCGATCCTTAATGTTCAGTGAATCATGGAATCCCTACAGTGTGGAAGCAGGACATTCAACCCATTGAGTCCACACCAGAGAAGATCCCACTCAGACCCATCCCCCTATCCATACAACCCTGTATTTCCCATGGTTCATCCACTTACCCCACACATCTTTGTGAAACTTTCCCTTATAAATTTAAAATTTCAAACTTTCTCCTCTTGGACGAAGTTTATGGAAAGCTTAGAGGATTGGATTTGGCTTGTAAAGCATGGATAGATGGGTTTACCCCACGAGAGAGACATGTAAGCTCTGATTTTTAAATTTAAAACAGAGATATATTGGCATTTCGACAAGCAGAGTCTTAAGTGGCACACTCCATTTTCAAGGAGATCAACCTATATAAGAACAAATCAGTTTGGAGATAAATAGAAAGTAAAATCAGGCAGGATGTAAAATGAACAGCTAGTTCTATTTCATTAGCTTCCTACCAGTTCTAGTAGGATAAAATTTACTCCCAAAATTGATAGCGGGTTTTTGCCAGTACATGTCAAAGCAAAGAGGTTTTTCCATTTCAGTATGGGTAAGAAAGATAGAAGGGAGCAAAAGGTGGATAAGGGCCAATAACAAGTGTGGGTTTGTAATGTGTGGTTACCTTGTGCCTATTAATTGCAAGTTTCAAGCTACCAATTAATTTCAGTGATAATAGCATTCCACTGAATGCTAAACCCATTGCTACATGCCTACGTCACTTGAAAACTGCCTGCACTACTTAAAGCCAGGATGCATTCCGATTACAGCAGGTGCTGGACCTTCATGTAGAAGAGTCTCTGAGGGGCAAGAAGACTGAAATAGGTGTAACAGAGCAAAGACCATGATTCACTTACCTACCAACAACCTCTATCAATAAAAATGCAAACACCATATTCATAGCTTCACCCTCCACACAGTTTCCCAGTTACTCATTGTAATCTCTGGCAGCTGGAATTGTGTTATTATACGATGATAACGTTATGCAGGACACAGAAAACAATGATGACATTGAAACCACACTCCTGTGAGTGCTAAAGGCTCCTTCCGAATCGTTGGCACTGAAACTGTTGCGTAAGTACTCCAGTAGTCTGCTGTATGATTGTGACGTAATTGCTTTCATTGTACATATACCTGCTGTATCTACAAAGGTTGTATACTGATGGCTGGGTTTAAACATAGAGTCCTACTCAGCTAGAGGCTATATTTTGGATTAACATGATTACTCCAATATTAATAGTACAATGAATTAGAGCAGAATAAATTCATGGTAACCGCTGCCATGAAAGAGGACATTCTCCAACCTAATGTGTTCAGTGAAGTCTCACACCAACTGCACATTCAGCAACTGGTAACCTTTGCTTTTATAGTCCATCTGCAGTATCCACAAAACTCTGTGTGTGCAGTCAATGGCACCTTCCAATGAGAGAAACCCACATGCATGTTCCATCTGCATCTGTCTGTTTAGTCAGAACAGAATGAACTCTCCTCTAATGTAAAAAGGAGCTGTGGACGGTGAACTGGGAGATGTCGCACTTCCACCTGCTTCAATTTGGAAGGATCCTGACACAAAGTAATTAATGTCTATGGCCACCTACACATTCACTGGCTGTGCCTTTCTCTCTCTGGTCTGTAGTTGCAAATCTACATGCAAATAGTGACAGATTTCCTCCTTCATAAAGTGTTGCTAACATCACCCCCCCACCCCCATACCCCCCACCTCCCCACCCCCCGCCGTGCTGGCTTCAGTTGTGACTGAGAAATGATCTTGGAAGGTTCTAATTGGTTAAGAACCTCTTCATCCCACCGAATGCAACTAGTCTTTTCTGTCTGCTGCATCTCCCTCACTTCCTCCCCTCTCCCCCCGCCCAAGGTAATGGCAATTACAAAATCCAGTGAAATATTCGGAACCATATGTTACAGACAGGGGAGAGATATGAGATAACATTTCTCCTTTTCAATCCTTTGAATGAGTGCAACAATTGGGAAGGAGTCCCTGCAGAACCCTTAAGAACTGGAATTTTTAGGACAAGCACAAAACATGTTCTCTTGTAAGTTTCAATCAAAAGAAATAATAAACATTTATTTTCACAACAGCCAAAACATAGACACAATAAAAACCAACTCCTCAGAGACACAATCAGAACCACAAACAGGAGAAACAATGATTTCTAAACTTATGACATTGCTTAAAACTCTGAAAGCCCCTGGAGTTTATGTTACCAATACCATGGATAAGTTCTTTTCTGAAGCTGAAATTTAACAAAGCAATTTCTGAATTTACATGGTATTTGAGTGAATTAGCAAGCAGGTTGCTCAGACAAATGTAGCAGTGAACCTTAGTTCTTTTAGAGATATAAAACTCTCTGAGATAACTGTATTAAACCTCAGTGAAATACAGTTTCCTGATTGCTTCTGGAAAGCTCTAATGTTTTTTAAGCCTTAAGAAAAAATTGGAGGAGTAATTATTCAGAAACTTGTTTTGCTGTGCACTGCACCATTCCAGTACATGTAGTCATTGATCACAATTTTGCCGGCTGCTCAGGTATATCTTTGGCAACATTTTCTTCCTCAAAGCATTTGGCATTTCTGACAAACCAAGGACCTGTTGCTTGGGGCCAAAGTGCAGATATTTTCTGCTTCCTCCTTACAGCACCGCTTACTCATGCAGTCAGGTCTGTTCGAGAAATTCTGCCCCAGTTACTAATTGAAAGAAAGCTTTGCACAGCTCATGTAAATCTCAAACATGGAAATCTTGTAAGGACCAGTATTAAGATATGAAAATTTAATTTCATTTCCCAATTTGCCTGTTCATCTCACTCCCACCAACAATTAGAAAATGATTTACATTGTCTGTTGGATTTTCAAATTAGCTTATTTCTATCAGCTGCCTTCAGGGCTTGCCTAATGCCTTTACAATGACATTATCAGAATTTCCCTAGCTGATTTGCTGTGAACAGTTAGAGGCCTGTGCCAGTCATAGTGAAAGGACTTTCGAAATCAAAGTTGCCACAAGCAATCTCAGTCTAATGAAGGGAGTTTTCTGATTCTGAGGAATGCAAGATGCACTGTGCAGGGTCCACACTTCACCTATCATTGGTATTATTGCTGCAAGTAAAAACTCTGCTGAAGTGAATTTTGATAAATATTACTAATGAGTCATTTCCCAGAAAACAGTTTCTCAGTCTAAGACAATCTGGGAAAATGCTCATTCTCAAGATCTGTCTGACTTTCCTCTGGTTAACAAAAATTCCCAATCATGTTACTTCAGTTTGCTATTGTCCTTGCTTCTCTGTAGCGTTGGATACAACAGTCCCATTGAACAGAATCAACTGCCTTTGCTGCTTTTATGAGACATAATCGCTTTTATCACTTTCAATCAATTTCTATTTATTACTAACTTGAATGCAACACACTTCCAATAGAGTGCTTTCTATTCCAAAACTTGCAAGGAACAGATTTTGCAATTGAGATAAATTGGAAAATAAAGGAATGGATATTGCTATTTATGAGCAATAGGATGTAACTGACATTAAAACAAACTGACAGCAAAAAAATTCAAACAGCATTAAAAAATAATAAGAGGTGGATTGATCCATCTGGCAGTTAAATTAACATGGCAACATCAGCATTAGAGTAGTGGAATTGCCTCCTTGGACAATCAGGAAGGAAAGATCTATCGGAAAGCACCAACATATATCCATTTGTATGTTGGCTTGTCTATCAGCTTTGGGCTTCAGATTCTGTGGTTACAGCATCTCTTAGCCTGCTCTTTTTTTTTTGATAGTTGAGTAATTGATCAATGCCACACATTCTGAACATTGTTCCCAATGACAACCTATTAAATTTGGAATAAGTCTAAAGTCTGATCAAAGTCTTACAATACTGCTTTGTGTTCCTCATATTTCATAATGTGAAAATTGGGTGCAAGTTACAAGAAAAAGGAACAATCCAAACACAGGTACTGGAATGGTGGATGATGCAACGTGCATTTTCTTGAATGAATATATGATCTAAGAGTACTATTTATCTTAGTTTTAGAGAGTACTAGTTCATAATTATGAAGGATTAGTAGGAAAGGGAGCCAAACAAAACTTATTCACTCAAAATGTAATGGGTCTGTGACGTAAATTACTGGGGATGTCTATAACCTATATAAAATGTGATAAGGTTCTCCTATCTTTACCGCAGCAAGGTAAATCTCAGCTGTCAAACGTATTGTCAGCATAAAATCTAAACTAGGAGAAATTTCAAAGCATCACAGGAACTTAGCTTTATTATCCTGGACCAGTTTCCCCGTCAAGAATTTCAAACTAACTATATTTTCTCAGGGTAAACTATATCTACAGTTATAGTATAGCAGAAGTAAAATTTTTAAAAATTTACTTAAAATCCTATCTTAGAATATTTTAACGTAGATGTGAGCTTATGAGGAATTAGTTCACTGTGAGAATGCAACTTCGTTGTAATTGCTCATGACTACTTATTGTAAGAATCAGTTCTAAATTATATTTAGTTCTAAATAAAGACTTTACACACTTGGAACCATTATATTTCAAAACGGTGAGTTCACAATTTTGGACAGCCTATACAAGAATTCTTCAATCAGTTTTGCTGTGGCTAAGGAAGCCACAAGAATGGCTGTGGACATTCTTCTGAATTAGATAGGAAGTGTATGTAGTCCTACAGTCAGAATTTAGGGAGTTAGGTAGAATATTACCAAAGCAGTAATCTCCTGCTGACAACACTACTGTGGTAGAATGAATACTAAACAACGATAAGTAAGAATCCAGAAAGGAAACAGAGGGCTTGGTATTATGGCAATAATAACAATCTCTCTCTCAATGTCAGTAAATTACAATAAATGATCATTGACTTCAGAAAGAAAGGAGGAGAACACGTTGTCACCTATATCAACAGAGCAAAGGTTGCGAAGGTTGAGAGCATTAGGTTCCTAGGAGTGACGATAACCGATAGTCCTGGACTTCTCACATAGATGCGATGGTCAGGAAGGCATAACAATGCCTCTTCTTCCTCAGGCAGCTCAGGAAATTCAGCATGTCCACAATGACCCTCACCAACTTTTACAGATGCTCCATAGCAAGTATTCTGTCCAGCTGCATAGTAGCCTAGAACAGCAACTGCTCTAGGCAGAACTATAAGAAACTACAGAAGCTTGTGTACACAGCCCAGACTTTCATGGAAGCCAATCTTCTATCCTTGGACTCCATTTACATTTCCCATTGCAACAGAAATGCTACCAATTTCATTAAAGACTCCTTCCACCCTGGTGATGCTCTCTTAAAATATCTTCCATCAGGCAGAAGATACAGAAGCTTGAACACATGCACCAACAGATTCAAGAACAGCTTCTTTCCTGCCATTATTAGACTGATGAATGGACCTCTCTAACTTCAAATAATATTAATCTTGTTAATAAAAATATAAATTGCTGGAAAAGCTCAGCAGATCTGGCAGCATCTGTGAAGAGAAATCAGAGTTAATATTTCAGGTCCGATGACGCTTCCTCCAAACTAAAGGTAGCTAGGAAAATGCTGTTTTTTTATGTATTCAGTGGGGCTTAGAACAATGAAGGGAGATCTCATAGGAAGCTATAAAATTCTAACAGGTCTAGGTCATTTAATACAGGAGGGATAGCCCTGATGACTGGGGTGTCCAGAGCCAGGCGTCGCAGTCTATGGAGGTGGTGTAGGACAGAGATGAGGAGAAATTCCTTCATCCAGAGAATGGTGAGCCTGTGAAATTCACTGCCCCAGAAAGTGGTTGGGGTCAAAACATTAAATATTTTCATGAAGGAGTTAGATTTAGTTCTTAGGGTTAAAGGAATCAAAGATTATAGAGGGAAAGTGGGAACAAGGTGCTGAGTTGGATGATTAGCCATGATCATATTGAATGTTGGAGAATGTTCAAAAGGGTTGAATGGCTATTCCTGCTCTTACTTTCTATTTCTCATGCTTCCATAAGATCTAAAGGGCACACTTATGCAAGGTAAGAAAAACGTTTTATCACATGGCAAGTAAATAGAGCCTAAAATTCCTGTTTGGGAGTATGGTGGAGACAGGTTCAAGTGAGGCATTCGATTATTAGACTATTATTTTAATAGAAACAAAGTGTGGAGTTACAGAGAAAGGGAAGGAGATTGGCACTAAGTTCAAAAGCTCAGAGAGCACCTGCTCACACAATGTGTCATATGGACTCCTTCTGCACGAAAACAATTCTGTGATTAGGTAGTTTAATTCATCAGATTTGGGATAATGCTGGCATTGCGGTTATATTAGGGTTCCAGCAATCGAGAGTTGTGGACACATGATCTGGAGACACATACCTGAGTCTCATCAATGGCAAGAGAGAATTCAAATTCAATCGTTTAATTAAATAAATTTGGAATTGAAAAGCTAGTCTTAATAATGGAGGCCATGAAGATACTGAACTTTCATAATACACTGATTGATCAAGCTCCTTTAGGACAGGAAATCTGCCATCCTTACATATTGTAGACTATACATGACTCCATCACCTTGACAGTTTGATTGGCTGTTAATGAGCTTTTGAAATGGTGTGGTAAACCACTCAACTGCACAATAGTAATTGGCAATAAATGCTATAATTTCCAGCAACAATCACAATCACATAAATGAATATAAAGAAAAGAGGGTGAGTTCTCAGTTTGCTAGCTGATTCTGCACTGGTCTATCAAACATGACCAACAAGAAATAAGAATAGAGTTGACACCTAATAGATTGGTGCAGTGAACAATATTGGTCTTAGTTTGATTGTATGATAACATAGTCCCCATCATTTATGTTGAGACCAGGAAGCCACCTACATTGGGCTAACCATATGCCAGTACGATAAGAATCTTTCGAGGTGCCACTCAACACATTAAACCATATCAAGCAGTTTAATCCACTGTAGTCACCAATCTGGAGCAATAAGCTCCATGGTTTATATCACAGCAGAGAAATAGTTTTGCTCTTTCTCAAATAGCATGAAGAAATCATTCATTTGAAAACCCATTCTGTACTCTACAAAAGTAGGAAGCCACAGATCAACAATGCAGACAAAAAAACAGAGTAAAGAAAATGTGGAAAAGGATAGAAAGGAGTAAATAAGTTGGATGATCAGTAGAAAGTCACTAAGATGGGCCAATAGTTAGGCTTGAATCATTTTGAGGTATTGAACATCATTTTTATAGCCTTGGTGATCTCCATACTTAAATTGATATCCTACTGTCACCCTTCAATTGGCCAATTATTGGAATTACAGTTAATAGGAATGCCCAGTTGATATACCCAGCCAGTGGAGCTTATCAGGCCAAAGTCTGAAAGGAAACCTAGCTGTGGTGGGAGAAAGGAGCCGTAGTGTGAGGCAACAGCAGCCCCACAGTATCTCTGTCAGCCCAGACAGCTGTCCTACTCCTGTTAAATCCACAAAAATGAAAGAAAAATGGAGGTCTGGCCCTTTTTTTGACATTACCATCTGGGGCAAATGGTACAAACCTATTACAATTAGGCTTCTCTGCTTATTGCAGGACACTGATTTGCAGATTAAAAAAGGGCTTTCTTTTTCACCACAAGCAGCCGGCTAACCTGTGGCCAATTGGAAAACCCCTTCCCAGACATTACATGTCAGCTAGGTCCATTTTCAGAGCACTATATGCTGGGTGAACTGACATAAACTCAGGATTCCTAAGTTATATTATAACTAATAGTACATTAGAGAATGCTATAATGAGAAATTCCTGTATTGCATTGTTCTGATCTGCTGGTTGCACCTAACTATTACATCAAAGAAGAGGCCTAACCTCTAGAATTCTATTAATTTCCTATTACGTTTCCATTCAATGCTTCACTGAACATAATTTCAGATGTGACCTAGTTTGTTGCTTTTCACTTTAGAAACCCCTCGAAGCAAATACTTTCGTACTTTCCTAATCCATTACGGTTTTGTGGTTATGATCTTAGCCTCCACAAAATCAAAAAGCAATAGACCACCACCTCCCTACACCATCCCCTCCAAAACCGCTCCCAGTTGGACCTGAGTTAAATATGTAACAAGCCGGTTGCCTTGAGATTGTATGAATTTTGTTCCGTATTCACAAAAAAAAATCCAGACATAGCTCATCATTAATAAAATCCATTTCAAATTCACAATTGGTTGGCCATGTGGTTTTTTAATCAGTGCTAACAGCCTACTGCTCATGACAGGAAACAAATGTTGAACGTGTACAATGAAAGATTCAATGGTAACCTGATACAAGCTCTGAGCTGAATTTCACTGTATTATGTTCAACTGACTTTTGAATAAATTATACGTTATGTTTAGGACACAATTAGTTCAACACTCCTTATTTAGTATTCAAATTGTAGCATCAATTTTAATTCATACTGAGGGGTCAAATGCAGCGCAAGTAAAGTCTGGGAAAGGAGATACGTATTCACAGCATCATCAGTGTGAGCCTTCAGCATTATGAAACCCTTTCCCCAAACTCTTTGTCACTTAAGATAACGAGATCCTGGGACATTGGGGATGGTAGTGGCATTAGCTTACCTCAGAAGGATGTTCACATTTTTATTTTGGTACTTCAGTAACTTCTGAGTTGCTTTTGCAAGATTGTAATCTCCCCACTTCCAGTTCCTCTGTCCTTTCCCAAGTCTTCTCCCTGCCCTCGAGGTCCTCTCAACACCCAAATAATGCCTGAAACCGAGAAGTCTGAAAGCTGCACCCTGGATCTTTCCTGGGGAAAATGCTCAGATATTGAACACGCTGGAAAGGTAGAAGTCAACTGTGCAAAATGGAACATCAGAAACAAGTGAACAACAGCAAATAGGTACAGTGCAGCAGTGAGCTCATTGAAACATTAATCTTCCCCACACGTGCAAAGGAGTTTTAGAACCAGGGCTAAAACTGGGGAGGAGTCATCTCTACGTCTCTTTGATGTCACCACATGGTCTTGACCCTCTACCCTCAAGTAGTTGTTCACCTCCAGTGATATGCAAGCAGTCCTTCAGAAATGGAGTCACTGCTCCCATCATAAATAGTTTGCATGCTTTGACCTTATCTATTACAGATTATACAGGGACTTTAGAGAAACAATGTCCACCTTGACCAGTTAGAGGGAATTTAGAAGCAGTCACTCGACCTTTGTAGTCTGTTGTCTCTCCTGTAACTGAGTGGAAGTACTGAGTCGCTACTCCACAGCAATAGACGTGGCTCAATGCAAGGGGAATATGTTAGCCTCTCTCAGAATGTCCAGTACTACACGAGGCCAGTTTATCAAGTGGGGAGTAGCATTTGGCAAGCCTTTGAAGGCACAAATAGCCAGGAGGCAGCAACAGCAGCTTTTCACCAGCCTTGCTGAGGTTACTGGAGGGTGGATCACCTCATGCGGGTAACTGAGTATCAGATCTCCTACTAAGTAAAACACTAACTTTATCACTGAGTGCACGAAGTGTTACAAAGTCAAAAGAGTATATGGTCACTTTAAGAGAGTGACCTTTTCTGGGCTGAGAGTTTGTGACAGCACATGTGTCTGGACTAGCTGACAGGTGCAGAGAATGTTGAGAATTGATAATATGTAACATTCAGCTTGGGGTTATGTTTTGATGTTAAGGCAACCGGATTTGAATTTAACCAATTAATTCAAGTTATGCCCAGGGTACCAAAAACCAACTGAATTTGAATTTATTGTATTGACAACATCAGATCAATGAGAAAGTATGATGTTGGGGATATAAAAAAGAAGGGCATTTTGAACATTGGTTAGAGCCATCAGAAGAAATAAATAGCTTGCTCTCAAAAGAAATCTCTCAGAAGGCAACATGTATTAAAGGTACCAAGAAATTTTATACGAAAACACTTGCAGTTAAAAGTAAGAAGATGACCCAGGGAGAAGAGAGCAGAATTGGAGGGTTAGGAGGAAGCAGCAGATTCAGAAGACTGGAAGAAAGGTAGCGTAAGAGACTGTATGGACTTTGAGAGATGAAGTTAATTTAATGTTTAATACTTGTGTTACTGGAGCAGCATTTTAATAGAGTTGGGGGCCAGATAGTGATTAGTTAAGAAAAAGGCAGCTTGGGTTTGTTAATAGTTCTGGTTTAGTTTTCACTGTTAGAGTTAGAAAAATAAAGTGTTGATTTTTTTCTCTAAACAGTTGGAATCGGGGGTTTTCTCACTCACTCACTCATACTTTTAGCAGATGGCAAGATGAGCTTTTCTGGGTGCTTTCGTTTTAATTAACAGAGGGGTTTGACTTCCATGTTGTAACAAAATCATGGAAGACAGTTGTTATGAACTTCAATACATTAATCATCTTCATCACTTTTGGTACGTTTAAATCCAGTTCATTTAACAGCAGCTTCTGAATCTGCACCGTCAGTGTGTAACTGATGTAGAATTGTTTGGAATGGTTTGAGTTTACTTTAGCACAGGATCAAAGAAGTGTTGCTGGCTATAATGAGGATTGTTCATGCAGGGGGTTCATGTAAGCTTGCAAAAGAGAAGATGCCTACTAGGTTCATTAGAAATTAACACATCTCTCAATCTTATTGTTACATGCAATCAATTGCCGTCCTTCTACTGCCTTGCCTTGTGCTTCCCTCCCTCATCTGATGAGGATTTCAGCGGCTGCTATCCCATTAAATGCAGAATGTAATGGGTCACTTCTCGTACAGTATTTTAATGCAAGCCCCAAGCCTGTCCAGACACCTGATTGTCTGCTACAGCTCACTAATCCCTCTGGTGGTCTCCTGCTTTAATGAGATATATGTCACACAAGTGTAGAGCTGCATGTAAAGTCTTTTCCATACACCTGGGATGGCAAATAAGGATTTCATAGAATGGCTTCATGAATGACATAGAATTATAGAATCCCAGCATTGCAGATGTAAGCCATTCGACCCATCGAGTCCATGCTGACCCTCTGAAGAGCATCCCACTCAGACCCATCCCCATTCTCTATCCTTGTAACTCCACATTCTCCATGACTAATCCACCTAGCCTGAATATCCCTGGACACTTTGGTGCAATTTAGCATGTGTTAATTCAGCAAACCTGCACTCCTTTGGATTGTGGGAGAAAACCGGAGCACCCGGAGGAAACTCCACACAGACAGTCACCTGAGGATGGAATTAAACTCAAGTCCTTGGTGCTGTGGATGGAATTAAACTCAAGTCCTTGGTGCTGTGAGCCAGTAGTGCTAAACAATGACCTGTCATGCCATTTGTTTAATGTCTCAACTGAAGGACAGCTCCCTGACGGTGCAGCAGTCCCTCAGTATCAGCATCAGCACTGATATTCACATGCTCAATCTTTGGTGTGGAACTTGAACCTACAAGGTTCTGACTCAGTGCAGTACTGAGCTGCAGCAGGCACTATCATTGCGTGAGAATGTAGGGTGATGGTTGCGACAAGAATGTCTTACATAATAAATATCTATAAACCATCTGAATATAAATGTATGACAATGTTAAGAACCAATAAGTAACCAAACTAATACCCTGGAATGAACCCCAGCTGGCAATGAACAGTTTCCTGGTGGGCAAGATATTATTAATTCACTTCTCAGATTTCTCTCGCCCATTGAAATTTCATCTAGTCTTAAACATGGATAGGATTTCTCTCGCCGGAAGTTTCACCCTTAAACCAACAAGGCAACCTCTTTAAGTTTCAAATAGTTTCACGGTGAATGAAATAACCTAAAACTAATCAAGAGCTGCATGGTCTCAATACAGCTTTTCTTTTTCTGTTGACTTCCAAACCTATGAATTCACACACTATCTTGGTGTATTGCCTGTCCCTTCATTATATTGTATTAAGTGTATTCTGAAATCCCAGCTACAGTTTAATCAGACCTTTTAATGGACTGCACTCATGCAGACACCACAATGTTTTTTACTAGAATGCTATTACTGCCACTTTCTGTTTAAATAATTGTAGGCATTCAGCTCTGCAGTCAAGGCAGAAGAGACAGCCAGGTGGTATACTGTAATAGGGATCATTTAATTTAAAATACTGAAGCCTGTAGATTGACTCAGCTCCCAGTGTTGCAATCATTCACTGGGCTTGCTGGCCTTCATCATCAACCACATGATCCTAACTTACAATCAGGTCAGCATCTAAATGATGGCATCTACAGTGACTGCAGAAACTACCCAAACTCAGCGTATAGGAATTTCATGACAACAGGAGTCAACTGAATCGAGGAAGAAGGCTTAAAATGTCATGAGGGGCTTTTTTTTTACACAGAATGGTTCATGTGTGGAATGAACTTTCAAAGGAAGTAGTGGACGTGAGTACATTTACAACGTTTAAAAGACGTTTGGATGAGCATGTGAATAAATATTTGGTAGGACATGGGCCAAGTGCAGGCAGATGGGACTAGTTTAGTTTGGGATTATGGTCAACATGGACTCGTGAGACTGAAGGGTCTGTTTCCGTGCAGCGTGACTATTTAACTCTACAACCCTGCTCTGCATGTATTGCAAGGCTCCGGTGAGACCTGGGATGGTGACTGTCAGAATTCAGTAAAAATGAAGTGGTTATTCTCTAGACAAAATCCCTCCCTCCTGTATGTTTCTTTCGATCTCCCCATGAATGTTGCAGTTTAAAATAGCCTGATGGTTTCATTGGACTGAAATATTTACTGCCTTAATTTTAATATTTCTCCGAGCACAGAGTTTCTGCCCACAGATTTATAATAATCACTTAACTTTGCATTACCCACTCATTCTTAAATTTCAACTCATCCATTACCACTACTATGACCATTGCTATCAATATTTTGTAAGATTCCTCTTCCTTTGTAAACACTATTATAATTTACTTATTGGTGTTATAGCAGCTCGAAACATTAATTACCTTTTTTATGTTTAGAATAGGGCCACTCTGTCTCTTACTACCCACATACTTTTACATGCAGGTGCAAGACATTTGGACTTCCCTTAATGCTGGCTGCCATTGTGCTCTGAATGTCCCTGTTTGCCAGTCTTACATTCTTCTTCCTTTCCCCTCTCTGCATTTGACCTGTTTCTCAATTGAAGAACTCAGTTGACATGTATCAAATACGTTCTCACTTTGTTATATCATAATCGCTATCTCTTTTGTCATCCAAGGAAACAAAAACACAAAGTGACCCTTCACTGAACTCAGAAACATTAACTGTGTTTCTCTCTCCTCTGATGCTGCCAGACCTCCTGAGGTTTTTCAGCAATTTCTGTTTGTGTTTTCACATCTCCAGTATCCACAATTCTTTGTTTTATGTGAGTTCTTGTTTGGTTGCCCTAACCTCCCCCCTTCCCCCTCCCCCACCCCCCCACTCCCCCCCTCCCACCCCACACACACACACACACACACACACACACCCCCCGTTGAAATGTACCTAGCCTGCATCTGAAGTGTTTCTTCCCAAAATGTCACCTTCAGTACTATTGTTCCATTACTATTGCTCCTGTCATTGTTTGGTTCCATTCACCCTGGCTAGATCCTTTCACATTCACACTGAAATTACTCCTGTCCTAATTTAGATCGTCCTTCCCTCCTTTCCATTACTAGTGTAAACCTTAAGATACAATACTCTCTCTTACCCAAGTGCTCTCTCACAGACAGTTGAGCTATTTCATTTCCTAGGACTAGATCCAGTTGGTTCCCTTTTACAGTTGGGCCAAAAACACGCTGATCAATGAGGGTCTCCTGAACATATTTCAGAAATTCCTACCTCCTCTTTATGTTTTACTGCAATTGACATTTGTACAATTAAATTCTCCCATTCTGCAATTCTTGTGTAGCTTTATGATTTTCCTGCAAGGCTGTTCCCCTATCTCGATTTGGAGATACCCGGAAGATTGGAGGTTGGCTAGCGTGGTGCCACTGTTTAAGAAAGGTGGTAAGGACAAGCCAGGGAACTACAGACCAGTGAGCCTGACGTCAGTGGTGGGCAAGTTGTTGGAGGGAATCCTGAGGGACTGGATGTACATGTATTTGGAAAGGCGAGGACTGATTACGGATAGTTAACATGGTTTCGTGCGTGGGAAATCATGTCTCACAAACTTGATTGAGTTTTTTGAGGAAGTAACAAAGGGTATTGATGAGGACAAAGTGGTATATGTGATCTATAGGGACTTCAGTAAGGCATTCGACAAGGTTCCTCATGGGAGACTGATTAGCAAGGTTAGATCTCACGCAATACAGGGAGAACTAGCCATTTGGATACAGACTGGCTCAAAGGTAAAAGACAGAAGATGGTGGTGGAGGGTTGTTTTTCAGACTGGAGGCCTGTAACCAGTGGAGTGCCAAAAGGATTGGTGCTGGGTCCTCTACTTTTTGTCATTTACGTAAATGATTTGGATGCGAGCTTAAGAGGTACAGTTAGTAAATTTGCAGATGACACCAAAATTGGAGGTGTAGTGGACAATGAAGAGGGTTACCTCAGACTACAACAGGATCTGGATCAGATGGGTCAATGGGCTGAGAAGTTGCAGATGGAGTTTAATTCAGATAAATGCGAGGTACTGTATTTTGGGAAAGCAAATCTTAGCAGGACTTACACACTTAATTGTAAGGTCCTAGGGATTGTTGCTGAACAGAGAGACCTTGGAGTGCAGGTTCATAGCTCCTTGAAAGTGGAGTTGCAGGTAGATAGGATAGTGAAGAAGGTGTTTGGTATGCTTTCCTTTATTGGTCAGAATATTGAGTACAGGAGTTGGGAGGTCATGTTGTGGCTGCACAGGACCTTGGTTAGGCCACTGTTGGAATATTGCATGCAGTTCTGGTCTCCTTCCTATCGGAAAGATGTTGTGAAACTTGAAAGGATTCAGAAAAGATTTACAAGGATGTTGCCAGGGTTGGGAGATTTGAGTTATAGGGAGAGGCTGAACAGGCTGGGGCTGTTTTCCCTGGAGCGTCGGAGGCTGAGGGGTGACCTTATAGAGGTTAACAAAATTATGAGGGACATGGATAGGGTAAATAGCCAAAGTCTTTTCTCTGGGGTGGGGGAGTCCTGAACTAAAGAGCATAGGTTTAGGGTAAGAGGGGAAAGATAGAAGAGACCTAAGGGGCAACGTTTTCACACAGAGGGTGGCACGAGTATGGAATGAGCTGCCAGAGGAAGTGGTGGAGGCTGGTACAATTGCAACATTTAAGAGGCATTTGGTTGGGTATATGAATAGGAAGGGTTTGGAGGGATATGGGCCGGGTGCTGGCAGGTGGGACAAGATTGGGTTGGGATATCTGGTTGGCATGGGCGGGTTGGACTGAAGGGTCTGTTTCCATGTTGCACATCTCTATGACTCTATGGCTCTATGAACTGCAGTAGTGATCACTCCCTTTTTGGTTTTCAACTCTAACCAAATGGATTCTATCCTTGCCATCTTAACAATCCCCTACTTCCAAACCTACAATGTGTTCCCTAATCAGTCCTGCCACCCAAACCCCTCTGTGCCTCCATTATGTTTTTCTGGACATTTCTTGTTCTGTTGAAAATTTATGTTAAGTTATTTGTAAAATTGGATTCCAAAATAGACAGAACACTTGAGGTTATTAATTCAGCGCTTTCCAAAACAAATAGAAGAGAAAAAAGAAGTATGCTATGGAATATTTCCAAGATGTCCTGTGACACAGGGAGACAAAAGCCAAAAACAAGTTTCCTTTTAGGAAGAGGGACAAAACTAGAAGTCTTGGGAGTGTGTAGGCTCATTTCAGAGAGAACAAAGAATCATTCAGTGGAAATGTCTATAAGAGAAGCAGTGCAACTTAGTAATCTCCAGAACAGTCACGACAGAAGATAAGCCTGCAGTGGCTTAGAAATGAATAACAGTGAAGCTCCAAGGCTTTATGGTGTCAGAAAGGAAGTCATCCTACAGCAAGCACAAAAATGCTAAAGAAACTGTCCACATCTGGTAGTATCTGTGGAGAGAGGATCAGAGCTAATGTTTTGAGTCTGACATAACTCTACTTCAGCACTGGTATCCTATGAGCCTGTTGAATACATGAGTTTAAAGAACACATGTTAGGGAGTTAGCAAGCTGTGTCAGTGTTTGATTCAGGGTCTCTGAAGAAACGTTTACAAGTGAAGATATAATCAAGTGAATGCAGAAGTGTACTGAAAAGAAACCAAATTGCATTCATCAACTGAAGAAGGAACTTTAAAGTGGGTACAGGTTGATCCATCACTGAGGTTTGAGTATTGGTAAGATTGTTGTTGATTGTAAAAGGATGGAATCATTATTTCTGATATTTGTAATAAGACCAATTCAAATAATTCTTATAACCTATGAAATCGTTGGTATTCGTTCTTTTGTTAAAACCACATTGGTACACCATGGTTCACAAATCACAAAAATAAAATTTATGGCTCACCAAGCAAGGTTTCACTCTGGAAGCAGACTGTCTAGTTTTACTTTTATCTTAGCCTGCTCACCTATCACATTTCCAACGCCCCTCCCCCAAGTCCCTCCTCCCTACCTTTTATCTTAGCCTGATGACCAACCAACCCAACCACCCCGTGGCTCAACACTTCAACTCCCCTCCCACTCCACCTGCAAGGATATGCAGGTCCTTGGAGTCCTCCATGGCCAGACCATAGCAACACGACAGCTGGAGGAAGAGCGCCTCATCTTCCGCCTAGGAACCCTCCAACCACAAGGGATGAACCTAGATTTCTCCAGTTTCCTTATTTCCCCACCCCTAGCTTATCTCAGTCAAATCCCTCGAACTCAGCACCGCCTTCCTAACCTGCAGTCTTCTTCCTGACCTCTCCGCCCCCACCCCTACTCTGGCCTATCACCCTCACCTTGACCTCCTTCCACTTATTGCATTTCCAACGCTCCTCCCCCAAGTCCCTCCTCTCTACCTTTTATCTTAGCCTGCTGGACACACTTTCCTCATTCCTGAAGAAGGGCTCATGCCCGAAACGTTGACTCTCCTGCTCCTTGGATGCTGCCTGACCTGCTGCGCTTTTCCAGCAACACATTTTCAGCTCTGTCTAGTTTTACCATCAGCTGAGATAATAACAGTATCCTAGAATATTAAGTACCTAGTCTTCACCATTTTTCCAACATGCTTCCATTATTGCCATTATATCATATTCCCAAGTGGCAGTTTGTGCTTAGAGATCAGCAAAATGCATGCATTTTGCATTCTTTATCGTTTATCTTTGGCCACTCCTAATATGGAGCTATTTCTTTTTCTGGGACTGTCCACACTCTTATTTTATTCCCTCTATGCATCTTCCCTTAATCTATGAAAATAGAACACAAAAACGTGGGAAAGGGAGCAGGGTGGAGCATGTAGCCTGACAAGCCTCACCTGCCATTCAGTGCAATATTGGCTGATCTTCTACCTCATCTTTACGTTCTCATACATTCTCCTTAGTTGTTTGAGAGGCCAAAAATCTGGCTATCTCAGCAGTGTCTGATGATGGAGCCCCCATCTTCATCTGGCATACAGGATTCGAAAACTGCATCAAACTCTTTAGTGACGAGACCTTTAGTTATATCCAGAACTAAATGATTGACCAATTATGCTGATTCTGTTCCTGTGAGCTGGAGAAACAACTCCATATGGGTTCAGTACCTTCCCCTGGGACTGGGCTGGGAGACAGAGGGGTGTGTGAGGTGGTGGTGTTGGGGGTGGGGGGAGGGGATGCTTCATCAGGTGGGAAGGCAAGGGGTGAGAGTCTTGTAACATTCCTGACTCCACCTATAAAGTCTAGGGCAGGAATGGTTGAGCATAGCCTTCCTGCTGCAAGCCCAATTAAAGCCCTTAAATAAGGCCTTGAAGGGCTTAAATAAGATCCTCATTTTACCATTGCTGCTATTCTACATGACCTTGACAACTAAGGATAACACATTTACTTGATATGGAGCCTTCCAGTGATTGGTCTCCTCATGAGTCTCCTGTCATACAGGTAAAGGGCACTATATGTGTTATTGAAGAGCTGCCAGCCTCTAGTTGGCTGGCAAGCCTTTTACTTTAGCAAACCTTAGAGGCAAGACATCCACCTGACAGGTCTCAGCAGCTCCAAAGGCAGATAAATATATTCTTGATTGGATTTAATTTGTGTTAGGGATCTTGGGAATGGCTACATTGGGGTTGTCACGAGATTTTCAGTCAATGGATGGACCACCTGCTGTCACTGTTACATCCAGCGCTCAGTGTCCATCCTGGCAATCTCCTCCATCATGATGCATACATCAAAAAGCCATCATTACAGCCAAATTTACTCAAGACTATCTCCATAAGATAGCTCATCTATTCTATAACTTAACTTTTCACTGCACTGTTTCCAAGGCAAGTAAAGTTTGGATAAGGAGATCAGTGCACTGTACTCCTGATTTAATCCCTCCAAAGCCCCTGACAGGAACTCTTGCTTTTCTGCAGCTTGGGTAGTGACTGCAGCTAAGAAGCCCTTTGATTCTCCCCATTGAAAGCCAATTGATGTAATCGTCCAGTGGTATTATTGGTGGACTGTTGATCCATGAGCCACGTAATGTTCTGAGGACAGCAGATGCTGGAATTTGAATTCAATAAAAATCTGTATTTAAGATTCTAATGATGACTGTGAATCCATTGCTGATTGTTGGAAAAAAACCATCTAGTTCATTAATGCCTTTAGGGAAAGATTCTTCCATCCTGACCTTGTCTGGCCGACATGTGACTCTAGACCCACAGCAATGTGGTTGACATTTAACTACCCTCTGGGCAATTAGGGTTGGGCATTAATGCTGGCCTAACCAACAATGCTCTTATCCTGAATGAATTAAAAACGTACTTCTCCAGCCACAAGGAGATGTTCCAAGCATTGTCACGGGGCTGGGAACACAACCTTCGATGTTCCCAGTCATACTGAAGATACCAATATATATCCACTAACAATAGTAGCCCCAATCAATACATTCCTTTCAATCTCTCCACTTGAATGGACTCCTGCACCATGATACTGTAGTCAGTTTATCCATTACATATCTACTGTCTCTCTGGCTGTACTCCTTGCCTTTTAATTATTGTTGATTTTTGAAGCTTTCACTCTCAAATCTCCCCTCAGACCTCAGGTCTGATATTATCTCTCCCTCCCACAGGCCAGTTCTTGAGTTTGATTTTAACCTGCGTTGCTGTACTCACTTTGAATGAACAGGAAAATCTAGCACAAAGGGATGAATTGTAATGTACTGATCGATTTTACCAGCCTGCTAAGTTACAAATATTGCTCTTACAAAGTAATGGATTTTGTTGAATTGATTCAAGGTGTCTATAACACAGATAATTTGTTTCTGTTTCTGTCTAAATTTTCTTTCACTGCTAAACGACAATGCCAACACTGACAGTTCCCCTGGGTTGCTTTGCGGTCAGAAAATGCAGATAGAATTTTCCGCTACAAAACCATGCTTCTCCCTTCACTCCTTTGCTTTAATTTTACTGGGATTATTTCTAACCAAAACAAACAATGCATATGTCCACTTTTAAAGTTGATTTAAGTAAAGATAAAAGACCTCCATTAGATTTTATATTATGAACATTTCTGCAAGTACTTTAGATATTTGGAAAGAGATAAAAATTATATTTAACTTCCACTATTATTGCACCTCGGTGGCAAATTATACTTTAATTACCCATTAACTTATTTGAAATTAAAATAACCAAGAATAATTGCATGTCTTCTTTCATTCTGAATTTTCCTGGCAGGTCCTGGGATCATGAGAAAGAGCATTCATGAAAGTGGTGAGCTCCTATCCTTCAAGTGAAGATCTTTCCGCGCTTGAAATTGCATTAAGTATGTTCAATAAAATCTCATTTCCGCTAAATTTGTTGAACTCATTACTCATCAAAAATTAAATGTGCTATTAAGTAAGGACAATAGATATGAATAATTATGGCTACTGGGTGGACTGATAGAGAAAATGCATAGAAATGAAAATTCATTGTTATTCATAATTTATCTGTCACACATATAGTCAAACAAGCAACAACCATTCAATAAGGATTTAAGAAGAGCAGCAACATAAAGTTAATCTTGCTAAGTAAAAGACTGCTGATGCTGGAAAGCTGAAATCAAAACAGAAAATGTTCAAGTCAAGTTGCATCTGTGGCGAGACAAACAGCGTTACCACTTCAGGTCAATGATCTTTTGTCAGAAGTGGAAGAAGTAGAAGTGTAATTGATTTTAAGTAGGTCAAGTTGGAAAAAGTGGAAATACACAATTCTGTAATAAGGTACGAGATGGGAGAAATGAAGCAACAAAGGGAATAGTAAAGAAAAAAGATCCAAAGGAGGTGTGAATGGCAGAATGATGAACCATTCAGAAGAAAAAGCAAGAGAATAACAGAATTACAGAAATACCAACATATGAGTGATTGTAGAAGGAAGTCGCTTGGTCCACGAGGCCTTCTCCACCATTTCACAAGATTATTCCCTTCTGCCTTGGACATGTTTTAGTCCCTTTGGCAACAAGAACCTATAACCCCAACATTCAAAATATTTAGTGACCCTGCATCAATTGCCTCCTGAGGCAGACAGTTCTGGAGTTGTATATGTCTCTGAGAGAGAAATAAAACTCTCATCTCAGTCCTAAAGGGGAAACATTAATTTTTAATCAGTGCCCCTTATGTTCTGAATTCACCCACAAGAGGAAACATTCTTTCCACGGCTGCCTTGTTAGGACCATTCCGGATCTTACACACTTCCAAGTCACCTTGCCCCCACCCCCCCAGCCCCTAACTTTTATAAACTCTTTCATTATAGGTATTAATCTAATAAACCTCCTCAGACCCATCTCCGACACGTTTACCTCCTTTCTTAAATAAGGAGACCAAACTGCACACATGTATTCAAGGTGTGGTCTCACCAATGTCTTGTATAACTGAAGTATAACATTGTTACTTTCATATTCAATTTCTCTCATAATAAAAGATGGCATCCTATTAACATTCTTTAATTAATTACTTGCTGTAGCTGCTTACTAATTTTTTGTGACTTGTGCTCGAGAACATTAAGATCCCCCTGCACCTTGGAATTCTGCAATCACCTCCACTTCAGTAATGCTCTACACTTGTTTTTTATTTCCTGCTAAAGTGAACAACTTCATATTCTCTCACATCACAATCCATCTGCCAGACATTTTTACCACTCATTCCACCCATTCATATGTCTGCCTTCTCCATATGTCCTTTTCACAATACACATTCTTATTTACTTTTGTGTCACCTGAAATTTAGCTACCATGCCTTTAGTATAAATTGTAAAAAAAAACTGAGGCCCCATTACAGTTGTCACATCCTACCAATCAGGAAAAGATTCTTTTATAGATACTTTTGGTTTTCTGCCAATCAACCTTCTATCCATGTTAATATCTTTTGTCCTCTATCCTGAACTCCTACTTAGTGCAGCAACCTTTAATATGGCCCTTCAAGGCCCCGGGCGGCTGTCTGTGTGGAGTTTGAGTGCTCCCCCCATGGCTGCGTGGGTTTCCTCTGGGTGCTCCAGTTTCCTCCCGCAGTCCGGGGATGTGTGGGTCGGGAGGATTGGCTGCGTTAAATTGCCCATAGTGCTAGGTGCATTAGTCAGAGGGAAATGGGTCTGGGTGGGTTACTCTTCGGTGGGTCGGGGTGGACTAGTTGGGCTGAAGGGCCTGTTTCCACACTGTAGGGAATCTATAAAAAACCTAAACATTCCAAAAAAAGTCTTCTAGATGTCCATATATGTAACATCTATATGCTCCTTTTTATCCACAGTGCATGTAAATTCTTCAAAGAACAATTATGGTTAAACAAAAACAGAAGTTGCTGGAAAAGCTCAGCAGGACTGGCAGCATCTGGGACGAGAAATCAGAGTTAACGCTTCAGGTCCAGTGAGCCTTCCTCAGTACAGTTCTGAGGAAGGGTCACCAGATCCCGCCACACACCTGAGCATCTTTCAACTGATGCACAATGTCAGTTCCAAACACACTTGCTTTCAGATGATGGATGGCATCGGCACAAGCTGGAAGTTTATTGCTTATCAGTTTCTATGGCAACATCCACCACCCAGCACGTCCCTGATTCTGGTCATCCCCACGGTGACAGCCCTCCCCTCCACCAGCCCCTCATGCTGCAATGGTGAAGGTGCGGATTCCTGAGCAGTGGCTGGCTGACAGTGACAGATACTCCTGATGTTGGGAAACCTCAACCCAAGCATAAAATAGATTAGAAACGTTTTAAATTGCTTATAGCAATGTGCAACATGCAGGAATGAGACCCATTTGTTTCTAGATATTTTCCTAATCAACCTGCTCAGAGATTTTTATTACATACCTCTGGGGTAGGCCAGATTCGAATTCAGGTCTCCCAGCTCAGAGATAGGGACACTATCACTGCACCACAAGAGCCTCTTCTCAGCTAGCGTCTTCTTTTTTTAATTTTATTTTGTGTATTTTTATATTCAGAAGTGCTTTTACATACAATTGAATGGTTTCTTTTCATCACCAAATCCCCAGTAAATCACCCATGCTTTCCAATTGATTAATTTACATACAAAGCCCATTAAGGGCATCAGCTAGTTTTCTTTTTATCATTTCTTTATTAGTTTCTTGAACTGGCTGCCAACTCAAAACGTCTGACACCAAACTGAATCTCTATCCCAGTATCTTGAATTGCTGTTGTATTCCTATGTGCAAGAAGGTAGACCTTGGAACCAGACATAAAGAGGTGAGACAGCAGAGTCTAAGATAATAGTCCAAAGGTACAATTGAAGAGGGGTTTTTGAGAAGATTTTTGAAAGCAAGGAGTGAGAATGTGAAGAAAACTGGGTAGTAAATTTCAGAAGGTAGGAGTGCAATGGCTGAAAATATGGCTATTGATATAGGAAGAGAAGGAATCAGAAGCAAGATGTCGAGAGCACCCTTCAGATCCAGGGTTTGAAGACATGAGGAGATCACCACAGTACATTGGAAAAAAATTGAAAACAAACAGAAATTTTACAATCACTTCTAACGAAAGGGGATAGGAAAACTGTGAGGTTGTGATGATATTGTTTGATGGAAAGGGTGAAGACACAATTTCTGCCATTTTTGAAACGTTGAAGCCAGGTGACTATGTTGTATCCACAGAAACCAACATTGCGAGCATGTCATATGTTCTGGTTACCAACCTTAGTGGCTTATGGCTGAGTTATTTACTGTCACCAGTCTTGTTTTCTATTCCTTTAGATAAACTTTAACCAGGCGAGACATCTTTTGGTAGGGCACTATAATGAAATAATCAAGAGGTCAACAAAAACGTATCAAAATTAAACCAAAATATTGTTACCAAGGTGATGATGCTCCCCAGGAGCCCAGAGCTCCCATAAGGCCTTTGTTGTGCAAATGGACTCTTCCTTTCAATGCTGTTTCTGTCTAATTATCAGCAGTAGAAGACAGGCCACTAAACAATTTTACAAGAACAGATATAGTTTATTGAATGATAGCTCTACATAAGTTAACATTTGCTACTGAGACAGAATTACAAATATCAAGGTGTCAGAATCATTATATCTGACTCCATTGGTACCTTGCACATAACTAATTATTTTTCCTTCCAAAGACTGTGTAAAATTATCAGATTGGGTGAAGCTTGATACATCTCCAGATTAACTCATTTAGATCCATTACTTTATATAACATTTCCCTCCTAGCTTTTATTTCTTTTTGTCAGCAATTCTAGACTCACATATATAAGTTTACAGATGACACCAAAATTGGAGGAATAGTGGACAGCGAAGAAGGTTACCTCAGATTACAACGGGAACTTGATCAGATGGGCCAATGGGCTGAGAAGTGGCAGATGGAGTTTAATTTAGATAAATGTATTTTGGGAAATCAGATCTTAGCAGGACTTATACATTTAATGATAATGTCCTGGGGAGTGTTGCTGAACAAAGAGAACTTGGAGTGCAGGTTCATAGCTCCTTGAAAGTGGAGTCACAGAGAGATAGGATAGTGAAGAAGGCGTTTGGTATGCTTTCCTTTATTGATCAGAGTATTGAGTACAGGGGTTAGGAGGTCATGTTGCAGCTGTACAGGACATTGGTTAGGCCACCACTGGAATATTGCATGTAATTCTGGTCTCCTTCCTATCAGAAGGATGTTGTGAAACTTGAAAGGGTTCAGAAAAGATTTACAAGGATGTTGCCAGGGTTGGAGGATTTGAACTATAGGGAGAGGTTGAACAGGCTGGGGCTGTTTTCTTTGGAGTGTTGGAGGCTGAGAGGTGACCTTATAGAGGTTTACAAAATCATGAGGGGCATGGATAGAATAAATAAACGAAGTCTTTTCCATGGAGGGCAGAGTCCAGAAGTAGAGGGCATAGGGTTAGGGTGAGAGGGGAAATATATAAAAGAGACCTAAGAGGCAACGTTTTCATGCAGGGGGTAGTACATGTATAGAATGAGCTGCCAGAGGAAGTGGTGGAAGTTGGTACAGTAAAAAGTGAGGTCTGCAGATGCTGGAGATCAGAGCTGAAAATGTGTTGCTGGTTAAAGCACAGCAGGTCAGGCAGCATCCAAGGAACAGGAAATTCGACGTTTCGGGCCAGAGCCCTTCATCAGGAACGAGGAGAGGGTGCCAGGCAGGCTAAGATAAAAGGTAGGGAGGAGGGACTTGGGGGAGGGGCGATGGAGATGTGATAGGTGGAAGGAGGTCAAGGTGAGGGTGATAGGCCAGGGTGGGGGCGGAGAGGTCAGGAAGAAGATTGCAGGTTAGGAGGGCGGTGCTGAGTTCAAGGGAATCGACTGAGACAAGGTGGGGGAGGGGAAATGAGGAAACTGGAGAAATCTGAGTTCATCCCTTGTGGTTGGAGGGTTCCCAGATGGAAGATGAGGCACTCCTCTTCCTCCAACCGTCGTGTTGTTATGTTCTGACGATGGAGGAGTCCAAGGACCTGCATGTCCTCGGTGGAGTGGGAGGGAGAGTTAAAGTGTTGAGCCACGGGGTGGTTGGGTTGGTTGGTCCGGGCGTCCCAGAGGTGTTCCCTGAAGCGTTACGCAAGTAGGCGGCCTGTCTCCCCAATATAGAGGAGGCCACGTCGGGTGTAGCGGATGCAATAGATGATGTGTGTGGAGGTGCAGGTGAATTTGTGGTGGATATGGAAGGATCCCTTGGGGCCTTGGAGAGAAGTAAGGGAGGAGGTGTGGGCGCAAGTTTTGCATTTCCTGCGGTTGCAGGGGAAGGTGCTGGGAGTGGAGGTTGGGTTGGTGGGGGGTGTGGACCTGACGAGGGAGTCGCGAAGGGAGTGGTCTTTGCGGAACGCTGATAGGGGAGGGGAAGGAAATATATCCCTGGTGGTGGGGTCGGTTTGGAGGTGGCGGAAATGATGGCGGATGATACGCTGTATATGGAGGTTGGTGGGGTGGTAGGTGAGAACCAGTGGGGTTCTGTCTTGGTGGCGGTTGGAGGGGCGGGGCTCAAGGGTGGAGGAGCGGGAAGTGGAGGAGATGCGGTGGAGGGCATCGTCGATCACGTCTGGGGGGAATCTGCAGTCCTTGAAGAAGGAGGCCATCTGGGCTGTACGGTATTGGAACTGGTCCTCCTGGGAGCAGATGCGGCAGAGACGATGGAATTGGGAATATGGGATGGCGTTTTTACAGGGGTCAGGGTGGGAGGAGGTGTAGTCCAGGTAGCTGTGGGAGCCAGTCGGTTTATAGTAGATGTCTGTGTTGAGTCGGTCGCCTGAGATAGAAATGGAAGGGTCTATGAAGGGGAGGGAGGAATCTGAGACAGTCCAGGTGAATTTGAGGTCGGGATGGAAGGTGCTGGTAAAGTTGATGAACTGTTCAACCTCCTCGTGGGAGCACGAGGCAGCGCCGATACAGTCATCGATGTAGCGGAGGAAAAGGTGGGGGGTGGTGCCAGTGTAGTTGCAGAAGATGGACTGTTCCACATGTCCTACGAAGAGACAGACATAGCTGGGGCCCATGTGGGTGCCCGTGGCAACTCCTTTAGTTTGGAGGAAGTGGGAGGATTGGAAAGAGAAGTTATTCAGGGTGAGGACCAGTTCAGTCAGTCGATGGAGGGTGTCAGTGGAAGGGTACTGGTTGGTGCGGCGGGAAAGGAAGAAGCGGAGGACTTTGAGTCCTTCGTGATGGGGGATGGAGGTGTACAGGGACTGGATGTCCATCGTGAAGATAAGGCGTTGGGGACCGGGGAAGCGAAAATCATGGAGGAGGTGGAGGGCGTGGGTGGTGTCCCGAATGTAGGTGGGGAGTTCTTGGACTAAAGGGCACAGAACCATGTCGAGGTACGCGGAGATGAGTTCAGTGGGGCAGGAGCAGGCTGAGACAATGGGTCAGCCGGGGCAGTCAGTTTTGTGGATTTTGGGCAGGCTTATCTATACCTTGCATGATTTTATAAATCTGTATAAGGTCAGCCCTCAACATCCTACACTCCAAGGAAAAAAGTCCTAGCCTATCTAGCCTCTCCTTATAACTCAAACCCTCCATTCTAGGCAACATCTTAGTAAGTCTTTTCTGGATGCTCACTAGCTTAATAATATTCTCCCTGCAACAGGGTGACTAAACTTGGACACAGTACTTCCAAAGAGTGAAAACTTTCTCATAAAATATTGTCAAAACCCAATAATAATGTAACTTCCTGTCATGTGATACTTCCCCATCTCATTGTTTTAATGACAGGCTTTGGATCAACTCTTATCCCGCCAATTCCTCTGCTTCAGGAAAGAACAAAAATGCATCATGAGATGAGTTATAATTATCAAGGGCTGGCTGAAACAATCTTTAAATACAGTCCTTTTACATTGAGTTTGGACTGAAGAGTTTTTTTAAAAATCCTCTATGCCCTTAGGAAGCTTTTACGTGCATTATATCTATAAATGTGCATAAATGCAGAACATATTTGGATAGTTTGAAACCAGGCTCCATTGAGCTTCAATGGATAAGTCAAATCCAATCATAATTCAAATCTAGTGGTGTTGTATAGAGAATTTCGTTCATACAATATATATTCTAAGAGGTGAAGAGCAAAGCTAGCTATGATTTGAGATAGTACTTTGCACAAAAAGTAATCAACATATGAAATGGACTTCCAGGTAGGATAATAAAGGCCTATAGCATAGATTTTTCCTGCATAGATGAGAATGGACCAAACACCCATTTTTATCAATACCTTCTTTGATGTCTGGGCTCAGTATTCAATGATAAATGTATTCATAGACAGCAATTCATTACCATTGATGAAATCAGATGGTTTTTAACATTCATGTATATGCCTTTTGTTGGACATATTTGCATGTTAGATATTGCCTTCTCTGTATACCCTGATGCTTCTTATCATTGAGGACCAGTACCTTCAAAGAGAAGGGACAGTAGAGAACAGTATCATAGATTAGTTTTGTGGCTAGTTCTGAAATAATTTTACCATAACAATACAATATTAGAGATATAAAATGAAGAAATTCCAATAGTAGAATAAGACGGTTGCCTTTTCAGATCAAAAGGCTTGTAATCAAGGCACATTGTTGGAGCAGTGTACAAATCTTTAGCCTGAACCTCATCTATGCAAAACTTTATTCAAAAATCCTTAATCTTACCGATGGTTAGAATTTGGGTAATGGTGGAGGCAAGGGGTAGTTGCAGGAAATGAATTCACCTTCACCATCCTGAGCATAAAATTGAAGAGAAAATCTAAATCAGATGGAAGGAAAAATATCCCAAAAAGAACGTTTCACTTTGCAACAAGAAAATACGGAAGCTGTATGGAAAACCAGCTGTGAATTTTAACAGTAATTTACAAAGTTAAAAGAAAATGAAAGATTATAGATTTTATATAAACAAACAGTTCCCTCAGAATGAGTTTTAGACAGAAATGCAATCTTAGGGTTCTGAAGACTTATGGACTTCATCAAAATCTGATATATCACACTCGGCTAATTCAATAGGATAGGTACCGACTGTGTAAATGTGTAAAATCGGTCATAGAGAATCATCATCACATTTTATATCTCACCCAATTTTTACTTCCATTGATTTCCCCATGGATTTCATTGTACAATGATTGACAGCATATAGCTACCCAACTTATTGTTGTGTACAGTATTACAGGAACTAAGAACAATGGCAAGCAGAAAACCATACTTTAACCGGTCTGGCAAGTTAACACTACCCAGGCATGTCATGTACTAGATGCAATTTAATGATTAAAAACAGAAACTTTCCGGGAAATACAATTTAAAGAATTAAATTTTACTGTAAGGCAGTATGCCATATCACAGGAAGCAATGCAACGACACACAAACTTGCTCTGACTTACAGCCTCATTGGAAGATGAAGCCTCAATCACAGAGGTCTTAATAAAGTTAAAGGTTTTCATGCTTCAGCAGTCTCTCTCAATATTCTTCAGCAGCACAGCAATGTCAAGAATATTTTGCTTGATACAATACGTATAGAGGTGAAAGTGAGCACTGCAAATGCTGGAGATCAGAGTTAAAAAGTATGGTGCTGAAGAAGCACAGCCAGTTAGGCAACATCCGAGGAGCAGGAGGATAGACGTTTCAGGCATAAGTCCTTCATCAGAAATGTGGTATATAGTAGCCTTTCTTGCATGTTACAAAGTAACATTTGCCATTTTGTTTTTGCCAATGCCATAACTTTCATCTGCATTATTATTGCTCATCCACATGCTACGACCAAACACAAATTTAGACTACAACATAGAATGGAAAGCTTTGCCACACTCACATCCTCCAAGGTTAGATATATGAGACCCCAAGATTAGATATATGAGACCATCAGTGATCCGCCTAGTCCATTGGAATTACTCCTGGCTCTGTATCCGAAGATTCAAGTACTATTTCTGGGATCAGTCTGTACACCAGTCAATGAAGGTAAGCATGCAGGTACAGCAGGTAGTGAAGAAGGCTAATAGCATGCCAGCCTTCATAACACGAGGGATTGAGTATAGAAGTGAAGAGGTTCTTCTGCAGCTGTACAAGGCCCTGGTGAGACCACACCTGGAGTACTGTGTGCAGTTCTTGTCTCCAAATTTGAGGAAAGACATTCTGGCTATTGAGGGAATGCAGCGTAGGTTCACAAGGTCAATTCCTGGAATGGCGGGACTACCTTACGCTGAAAGACTGGAGCGACTGGGCTTGTATACCCTTGAGTTTAGAAGACTGAGAGGCGATCTGATTGAGACATATAAGATTATTAAAGGATTGGACACTCTGGAGGCAGGAAACATGTTTCTGCTGATGGGTGAGTGCCAAAACAGAGGACGCAGCTTAAAAATACGGGGTAGAGCATTTAGAACAGAGATGAGGAGAAACTTCTTCACCCAGAGAGTGGTGGCTGTGTGGAATGCTCTGCCCTAGAGGGCAGTGGAGGCCCAGTCTCTGGATTCATTTAAGAAAGAGTTGGATAGAGCTCTCAAGGATAGTGGAATCAAGGGTTATGGAGATAAGGCAGGAACAGCATACTGATTAAGGATGATCAGCCATGATCATATTGAATGGTGGTGCAGGCACAAAGGGCAGAATGACCTATTCCTGCACCTATTGTTTATTGTCTATTGTATCTGGGTTGATATTTCTGTGCAGTTCTGAGACAATGCTGTATTGTCAGCAGTGCTGCCTATTAGATAAGACATTGAATGAAAGACAACTTTGCTTAGATATGAAGAAAAAGTAGGGGGTTTTCCCAATGCCCTAGCCAACTTTTATCCCCCAGTTAGCATTACCAAAAACAAGATAGTTATAGAACAGATCTTGTTTATGGAATCGTCCTTAATTTAGCAAATTAACTATTGTGTCTTTCTACAAAATGACAGCGGCTTCATTTCAAAGTAATTAGTAGGCTGTGGAGCCCAGTGAGACCTCCCAAAGACATTAAAGCTGCAATATCAAGATGAGCTATTTCTTTATTTTATTGCAATAGACATATCATCATTTGCTAAACCTAGGCTAAGCACTTGGCACCCAGCAGTCTTTTCCATAGAAGTACAGTTGGCAGCCATAAAATAATATTTAGAGGGAATGTAGTTGAACATATAACCCATGCTGACTGTTCCATTAGCCACATGTTTGATTGATGTGTGAGCAACACATTGGCTGATAGTGCAATGCTAGCCAGGAAAGAACCACAGAGAAAACAGATGCAATCGAACCAATCATTGGCAGTGCTGTCACAATGTTGTAACTTAGCTGCAGCTGGCAAAAGTCCACAACTGCTTCCCTACTGCACAGGGCAATCTGGCACAGTTACCCTTAATCATTAGCAGGTAAATGTAAGCTGACGGCTATGACTCAATTGGTAAAATTCTTGCCTCTGAATCAGAAAACTCTCGGCTGACACATTAATGCCCTTCTGAAGGAAGTGGGGTCTCTAACAATGAGATGTTAAACTGCAACTTCCTTTACCCTGTGGGATAGAGTTTGAAGATATTTTGCTAAAAGATGTTGAAATACATAAATATAATACCTGAGAATTGACCTCTACATATAACGTTTGGGTTTGACTTCCTTTGCCAACTGTTGCCATCAAGTTCACGTTTACATTATTTCATTGAGATTCTCAACAAATTGACTTCAACTTAAATAAATCACTAACAGTAACTCGACAAGTGTGTGTTAACCAGTGCCACTAAAAATAGAGCCTCTAATTTCTCACTGTTCATTAATGTCTGAAAGCTCATGATCCAGCATTCTAATAATTAGAGCAAGTGTCAAGTAATAATTATTTTAATGAATGGAAACAAATTAGGTTTCCCCACCAATAAAGACTCCCTATAGTCTACAAAGGTATATCTAGAATGCAAACTTCTGAAAATTAGGCACAGCGTTTGTCTTATTTTGTTTCTAAAATATTACAAGAACGATTTTGGCTGTAAATCAATACACGACAATGTGGGAAGGATTTGGTCTGAATAACTGATGAAAATAATAGTCCTGTCAAGAGCCAGTATTCCACAGCCTGTATGTATATATTCATTGAAGGAGACAAGTGAATGGTCCTTTCACCGATCACACTCTTGACTGCATAAGGAAGCTAGAGTGGAGAAGGCAGAAAGGTTTTCCATAATCTTCCGTCTTCCCTGGATATGAAGGAGGTGCCAGAGGATTGAGTGTGCAAATATGACACACTTAGCAATGGGTGTAATGTCAGCCCTCGATACTACAAGCCAGATGGTTTGACATCAGAGGTGGTTTTTTCAAAAAAAAAAATAATCAAGGAGAACAACAATAGGCACTTGGAGAGGTTTGAGCTAATTGAAACAACAGATCATTCAGTAGAATTTTAATAGAGAAAGTTGATGAAGGGAATGCGTTGGATGTTATCCATACAGATTTTAGGAAAACATTGGACAAAGTAGAATACAAAAGACTGGTTAAAAAGATTGATGCTCATGGAATAGGTGGGTCAGCTTTAATTTCAATTAAAAATGGCTGAAGGACTGAAAGCTGTAGATCATGGGGAATAAAATAAACAACTGCAGATTCTGGAAAATCTGAAACGAAAACAGAAATTGCTGGAGAAACTCAGCAAGTTTGTCTGCATTGTGGACAGAAAGCAGGGTTAATGGCTCAAGTCCAGTGACCTTTCTTCAGTTCTAAAGTTGTGTTTTTGTTTCAGGTCATCGTAAATGGGTACTTTTCAGACAGGATAGTAGAAGACAGTGGTGTTCCTTATGGTAAGTGCCAAAACTACTACATTTTTTAATCTACATGAGTCCAAACGTGTGGCAAACAGCGAGGACAGTGTACATCCTTGATGTGAAAATCCTTGACAGGATGCAAGGAGATTTACCAGAATTTTTCCAGGAATGGGGGATTTTAGCTACAAGGTTAAATTGGAGAAGCTGAGGTTTTATCCTTGGAGCATAGAAGTAAGGGGACATTTGAGAGGGATGCACAAGGTTATGGCAAGTTTAGACAAGGAAGAGCTCCCAGTAAGACAGCAGAAATGCTTTAGAAAGGACTTTAAAACATCCCTGAAGTTTTTAAATATCCTTGGTGATTCATGGGAGTCCCTGGCTTGTGACTTAACAAAATGGAAAAGGTTTATTCATAATTGCACCAAAGACATCAGGAGACATTGGGAAAATGCAGGAACAAAATTAGGCATCAGTGAGAGAGTGCAAAATCTCCAAATACCACATCTAGCTGATCCTTCAAGCTCCACTGTCCATTCAAACAGCAGAATTTGACAGGTCACACATTGGCGTTAGCGGCCATCACAGAATCTATAGAATCAGAATGGAGGTGATCATCCTTGAGCTTGAGGGACTACGACAGAAGGAGAATTTTGCCTTAAAGTAAGGTACAAGAGCTAGGGGGCAGGGATTTAAGATTTTAGGCAATTAAGAGACAGCTTTTTTAAGCAGTGAATGTTCATAATCTGGAACTCTGTCAATGAGAGTTATGGAAGGAAAGATGGTTCATTATTTAAACAGGATATTGAATGAACTCTTTAAGACAACATACTTGTCGGGTTATGGGATACAGCAGAACAATGGGAGTGACTGACTTGCTCAAGAGAGATGGACTCGATGAGCTGAATTGGATCCTTCTGTGCAGTGAATGACTTGATGACTATGAATAACAACATGCCACAGAAGATTTTGACCTGAATAAGTCAGCAATATAATTTCACAAATTACAAATTTTGTGAAATAGTGGATCAATTTATGTAAGACTGTTCAGAAAACCTCTCTATGTTTGTGAATATTCACCATTCTGTTGTAACTCATGTGAAACAGTTACATGGTTCTGTGGTTACATGAGTACATGCTACACACCATGCTCACCTAGAACTGTATCACTGTTCCTTCAGTGTCCTGGAATCCAGGATCAAAGTCCTGCATTTCCCCTCCTGATAAGACTGTGGGTGTACTTTCTCATAAGGACTGCAGTGGCTCAAGTTGGCTTATCTCTTTCTCAAGAGCAATGGCAGGTGGGTAATAAACGCTAGCTTAACCAGTGATGCCCACATCTCACTTAAGAGTTTTTCCCATGCATTGTTTGAAGCTAATTATGAACTGCAATTTGCTACAATTGACACAAAATTAATAAAATTGGTTTTGCTTATGTTTTTTTCTGAAGAATAAACTAGTCGGCATGTGATCACACTCTCATCTTGGCCACTACTTCCAATATTCTAGCTTCTTCTGGTTGAGTGGAAAACCAAGGCTCAATACAGCAGACAATGCGCTGCAGCATCATATTATTCCTAAAAATCACCACAATTTATTGACTAAGTAATCTAATGTAATTGGATTCATTATTAGCTACCGTAGGGAGAGGAATTGCAATGCTTTTCATTGGAATTAGGTTACTGTTAATTGCAAATAAGAGACCTCAATATGTGGAACAGTTGCTGACATAGTAAAATTTATGCTGTGAACTGTTCACTAAATATCTGTTTCCCTCCGAATTTATGCTACATGTATCGAAAGCTGTAGTTGTTTAAATTTAATTTTCTATACCATATACCTATTTAAGATAATTCCAATTCAAATCTTCATTCCAGTCGCATTTTAGATTCAAAAATGCAACAATCGAGCACCATTTTCCAACTTAATGCAGAGCGGAAGAAAAATATTGCAAACCAGTGTCCAATCTCTGAATGCCAGATGAAGCTTGATTTTCAAGAGTGTAACTATTTCAGTCTTTGGCCTCAATAAATACCATGCAGTAACTAGAACATAAGCACATTTGAAAATAAATTCTTAATCTTTCTATTTATGATTGTTGTGTTCTTTATTATTTTCTTTTGGTAAATTTCCATCAAAAATTCAATTTCAGATCAAATGTTTTGATTACTTCTGCCATTCATTTGATAAATCTTTCTCTGGTGTCTTAACAAGTTATATTGCAGAGCCACATACAATCTAAATCCAACTTACTCTCCAGGGTAAGAAGATAACAACTGTGACAGCACTGATATAAATTGGAATGATTCCAGAGAACGGCTCAGTGAGTCTTAAGTAAAAATATTCTGCTCCAGTTCCATCAAGCAGCCCCTTTTGGGAGTGATGAAAGGAGTCATTAACTCACTGAGTCGTGCATGTTTTACACAAAAATAATGTAATAACCCAAAGCTTTCAAAAGGTCCAGATAAATTCCTTGGTATTTACTAAACAACTTTGAAGGCCAAATCTTTGTGCAATAACAGGCCCTATGATTTATGACAGCACAATCTATTATTAAATAAATTATAAAGAATCAAAAAGACAATAGCAATCAAATAATTGTTTCCTTATTCAAAATTACATTTTACAAAATGTAACTTGTGGCCCAAAACCCATCTCAGCATTTTGTTTCTCAGATTTTGTAAAATCAGAGAATTATTTTCGAGAGACAGAGATAAGCTGCTCTGATTTGTCACAAAAATCGTTTGTTTTTTTAAAAATCAAATTTATAGATATGCTAAATGAACTAATTAATGATGTAACCAGATTAATTAAGCATTACTACTTACAGAATTTAACACAACTTACATTGCTTATAATTGTCCTTCTTCCCTGTGAAGAAAGCTATTACTGTTTGACAATTAAATTCTATCTGCAGCAAGTTCTATTATTGGTTAAATTTGTGACTTCTGAAGGTGTGCCACGTGCACAAAGCAATGATTAAAGATGGAAATGATTATAATGATTACATAATTTGGTGCTCTTATTAACAGTAAGCGATAGCTTGCTTCACAGTTTTTCCGTTGCTCAGGTTAGATGTTTCCGCACTGGTGTTTGTGTATGACAGAGTCAAGAATAGAGTGGTGCTGGAAAAGCATAGCAGGTCAGGCAGCATCCAAGGAGCAGGAAAATCAACGTTTCGGGCAAAACCCTTCATCAGGAATGAGTCTTTGTGTATGACAGTTTACTTCAGTCAGTGCTAAATAAAGTTCCTGGTATTGGGACTGGCTCTAATGCAATGAGGGGTACATCAGGTTCCAAGAGATCTCTAGTCCGAGGCACAGACAGACGTTTCTGTGGCCAGCAGTGAAAAATCAGAATGGTGTGTTGCCTCCCTGGTGCCAAGGATGTCTCAGAGAGGGTGCAGAATGTTCTCAAGGGGGAGAAGGACCAGCAGGAGGTCATTGTACACATTGGAACCAACGACATTGGAAGGAAAATGGATGAGATACTGAAGGGAGAATATAGAGAGTTAGGCAGGAATTTAAAAAAGAGATCCTCGAGAGTAGTAATATCTGGATTACTCACGGTGCTGCAAGCTAGTGAGGGTAGGAGTAGGAGGATAGAACAGATGAATTAATGGCTGAGGAGCTGATTCATGGGAGATTGGTGATTTCTCTAGAGGCAGAGAAGGCATTTGACTGAGTTGAGTGACCGTACCTTTTCTATACTCTAGAGCAGTTTGGTTTGGGCAAAGTCTTTATAAGATTAGACTAGATTACCTACAGTGTGGAAACAGGCCCTTCAGCCCAACAAGTCCATACCAACCCTCTGAAGAGTAACCCACCCAGTCCCACTTCCCTCTGACTATTGCACCTAACACTATGGGCAATTTAGCATGGCCAATGCATCTGACCTGCACATCTTTGGACTGTGGGAGGAAACCGGACCACCTGGAGGAAACCCACGCAGACACAGAAAAAACATGCAAACTCCATGCAGACAGTTGCCCAAGATTGGAAACGAATCTGAGACCCTGGTGCTCTGAGGTGGCAGCGCTAACCACTGAGCCACTGCACGGTAAGATGAGTAAAGGTTCTCTACAGTGGCCCTCTCACGGTGGTCATCACCAACGGGGTACAATCAAGCAATTTTAATATTTTAGGGGCAGCAGGCTGGGCTGTCCCCCTTCACCATTGCTTTTTATGTTGGTGATTGAACTATTGGTGGAGGCCATTCATGGGGATCCCAATATATCAGTTCCAGAAGTGGGGTCAAAATTACATAAGATTTTGTTGTATGCAGACAATGTCCTAATTTTTTAAACAAATCCCAATATGGATGCTACCCCTGATTTTTGATATCAAATGCTCAGGAGGCTGAACAGATGGTTCAACTCCTTTAAATGGCATTGTAAGCGGGCCCTCATTAAATTAGCTAAACTACAACTGCCTGACAGACTGGGGGGCGTAGACCTTCCAGACATTAAAAATTACTAATTAAGCTCGCTTTTGTCCTACATGAGTGATTGGGTTTGTGGAGATCCTCTTTCAATATGGCTAGATAGCAAAACCTCCCAGGTAAGGTGCCTCCTTACCAGTTTGCTGTTTTTGGAAAAAATGAAGACAGTTAGGGAATATTGCCATAACCCAATAGCTATCAATACTGTTAAAGCATGGAGGGCAAATTGGCAGAGGGAAGGTAATATTGGCAAAATATTTTTGTTTACACTTTTAGTGGGTATGCTGGGTTTTCAACCAGGTATAATAGATTCAGGATTTAAACATTGGGTAGCTAGGGGTGTGTCTTGCATGAGCAATTTATTTGTGGGAGACATAATGATGTCCTTTGATCAGTTAGTAGGAAGTACAAGTTATCTAATAGAGACGTCGTTCATTTTTTTAAGTTAGGGATTTTATTCAAAACAAGACCACATTTTTGACTGATCCCTACAAATCCGGCATAGAGAGAGGGGTGCTAAGTGCTAAGAGTACACTTTCTGTCAGTAGTTTATATAATCAGTTGGGAGGTGATCCCTCAGATGAGTTTAATTGACTCTGCAGGATGTGGGAGAGAGAGCTGGGTGTTGAGGTTTCCTCAGAGGCATGGGAGGATATTTGGGAGAATGCAAGGAAGATATCAATTTGCATTAGGACCCATGCTTTACAGTTGAAGATTCTCCACATGTCCACTTGGCTCCAGACTGTTTGTCAAAATTTAAACCAGGTATATCTTCAGCATGTCCCAAGTGCAAGGTCTGTATGGGCACTCTTACTCATTGTTTCTAGTCTTGTGACAGGCTTCAAACATATTGGAGCGCTGTGGTGGGCGCAATGGAGAGGATTTTGGGTGTAAGGGTGGAGAAGGACCCTATCTCTCTCCTTTTGGGCCTGTCCACTGTATTTCCTGCAGACGTGCATAAGAAAAAATCTTTTCAATATTCACACATGCTGTGCAAGAAAGAATATCTTGTAGGTTGGATATCCAAAAACTCCCCGGGCCTGTCAGGTTGGCAGAAGATTGTTATGGAGCATAGCCCCTGCGATTTTCTCACGAATATGGTACACCACAAAAATGATAATTTTTATAAGACATGGCCGCCCTTTTTGGAATACCTGGACACAGATTTATCAGCCACACTAACAAGGGCCGTAACGATTGTGTTTCATGAGTCCAATATCCAGGGAGGAGGAACTGTGAATGTATGAGCATTTTGTTTGGCTGGGCTACATTATTACTATTTATTAATTTGTTGTCGATTATTTATTTAGTTGAATAGCCAGTTTGGGTATTTTTTATTCTATACTTTTCTATATATGTTTATACATTTGTACATGAAAGTGGGTTGGGTTTTTTTTAACTTGGGTTATTTGTTTTATACTTTTTTGATTTGTATTGTTTTATGCTTTTGTAATATTAAAAAAATTATTTTTTCAGTAAAAATATATTTTTAAAAAAGGGTAATGAGGGAGAGAATAGGACCCCTCAAAGATCACAGCAGGTTAGGCAGCATCCAAGGAATAGGAAATTCGACGTTTCGGGCATAAGCCCTTCATCAGGTCGGATTCCTGATGAAGGGCTTATGCCCGAAACGTCGAATTTCCTATTCCTTGGATGCTGCCTAACCTGCTGTGCTTGAACCAGCAACACATTTTCAACTGTGATCTCCAGCATCTGCAGACCTCATTTTTTACCCCTCAAAGATCAACAAGGTGGCTTTTGTGTGGAGACTCAGGAGATGGGGGAGATTCTAAATGAGTATTTTGCATCAGTGTTTAGTATGGAAAAGAACATGGAAGATATAGAATGTGGTGACATCTTGAAAAGTGTCCATGTTACAGAGGAGGAAGTGCTGGATGTCTTGAAACACATAAAAGTGGATAAATCCCCAGGACCTGATCAGGTGTACGCTATAACTCTGTGGGAAGCCAGGGAAGTGATTGCTGGGCCTCTTACTGAGATATTTGTATCATCAATAGTCACAGGTGAGGTGCTGGAAGACTGGAGGTTGGCTAATGTGGTGCCACTGTTTAAGAAGGGTAGTAAGGACAAGCCAGGGAACTACAGAACAGTAAGCCTAACATCAGTGGTGGGCAAGTTGTTGGAGGAAATCCTGAGGGACAGGATGCACATGAATTTGGAAAGGCAAGGACCGATTAGGGATAGTCAACATGGCTATCTAAGTCACAAACTTAGAGTCATAGAGTTGTAGAGATGTACAGCACAGAAACAGACCCTTCGGTCCAAATCGTCCATGCCAACCAGATATCCCAACCCAATCTAGTCTCACCTTCTTCATTGTCCACTACAACTCCAATTTTGGTGTCATCTGCAAACTTACTAACTATACCTCTTATGCTCACATCCAAATCATTTATATAAATGTTGAAAAGTAATGGACCCAGCATCGATCCTTGTGATACTCCACTGGTCACAAGCTTCGAGTCTGAAAAACAATCCTCCTCCACAACCCTCTGTCTCCTACTTTTGAGCCAATTCTATATCCAAATGGTTCTCCCTGTATTCCATGAAATCGAATCTTGCTAACCAGTCGCCCATGGGAAACCTTGTCGAAACGCCTTACTGAAGTCCATATCGATCACATATACCACTCTGCCCTCATCAATCCTCTTTGTTACTGCTTCAAAAATTGGGGGTGCAGTGGACAGCAAAGAAGTTGCTCAGATTACAATGGGATTTTGATCAGATGGGCCAATGGGCTGAAAAGTAGCAGATGGAGTTTAATTTAGATAAATGTGATGTGCTGTATTTTGGGAAAGCAAATCTTAACAGGACTTATACACTTAATGTAAGGTCTTGGTGAGTGTTGCTGAACAAAGAGACATTGGAGTGCAGGTAAATAAGATAGTGAAGAAGGTGTTTGGTTTGCTTTCTTTTACTGGCCAGAGTGTTGAGTACAGGAGTTGGGAGGTCATGTTGTGGCTGAACAGGACATTGGTTAGGCCACTGTTGGAATATTGCATGCAATTCTGGTCTCCTTCCTATTGGAAGGATGTTGGGAAATTTGAAAGGGTTCAGAAAATATTTACAAGGATGTTGCCAGGTTTGGAGGATCTGAGCTATAGTGAGAGGTTGAATAGGCTGGGACTGTTTTCCCTGGAGCATCAGAGGCTGAGGGGTGACCTTATAGAGGTTTATAAAATCATGAGGTGCATGGTTAGGATAAACAGACAAAGTCTCTTCGCTGGGGTGGGGGAGTCCAGAAACTAGAGGGCATAGGTTTAGGGTGTGAGGGGAAAGATACAAAAGAGACCTGGGGGCAACATGTTCACGCAGAGGGATATGGGCCAGGTGCTGGCAAATGGGACTAGATTGGGTTGGGATATCTAGTCGGCATGGACAAGTTGGACTAAGGGGTCTGTTTCCATGCTGTATATCTCTATGACTGTATGGGTCTAAATTGGAGAGTTGAAGAATAAAACTTGGTAAAATGATATCAATCTGTAAAGACTTCATTGAAGCAGTTTCGCAATTGAAGAAACATCTCTCATTTCTCAGGTTCAGAGACACATGAAATTCCATGAGTGACAGTTGTCAAAGATGAAAAGTTCAGACATGTCTCCACACTGCCAAAACACTAGTTTGAAGCTTGAAGACAAAGTCTTATTAACATTTCTCCAAGTTGTCTCTAGATGACCAATTGCTGAACATCATAGTGTCAACACTGTGGCTGGAAATAGTTTTGTTTGCTCCTCATTTAATTTTTTGAGTTGAAAAATTTGCAATGGAAATCCTTAAAATAACTTGCGGGATCTGGAGGAATCTACAAAGTTGAGATGGGGTGCAGAGGTGCGTGGTAGGACTTAAAAGCGAGTGAAAAATGCCAACTCTTCTTCTTTGGAGGACATTGCCAGACTGAGGGCATGCATTTCAGATTTCTGAGTGAGTTGTAAGTTGTTGAGATGATGAGTGGACTGAGAATCTCAACAATGCTGCGTCACTAGAAATGGAACCAAATGCAGCCAATACAACAAAAGTGGAATAAAGTAAAGAAGCAGAGATGTAAGAGGTAAGATTCACAAATTTTTTAAAAGGGAGGATAAATAGGTCAAACTTTGAGAAAAAAAGCATACCAAGTATTTTATAATGTAAATTATAGCCACTGATATAGAAAGAATGCCTAGCTGTAGGCGTTGCACTTTAGAGAGGGTAGAGCCAGTAAGAGGCAGCAGAATGGGTCTACTTGCCTACTGCGTAGATCATTTGATCAATTCCTGTGTAATTTTCATGCTTCTTTCATTCAGCTATGTATCATTCCAGTGCTGCTTCAGTGACTCAAATTTAAAGCTCTCATTAGTTAGATAAAGGCTACATTTCCTAGGCTCAGTTGTTACTTAGCTGCAGGGAGGGGACTGACATTGTTCAGCAGACATGGAGACAACTGAGCTTACTCTGAAGGGGAAGAATCATTGGATATCTCTTAGTTCACATGAGCGATTTCAGATTCTTCATTATTTTTCTGATTTTTGACTCCACCAGGGCACTGAAATCCCTTACTTATGGACAAACAGCATTTATACTTTTGTTATGGAACCATTTAAATTATGTCCCATTTGGACAACAATCCTTCAATAATTTGCATCTATGGTTCATAAGAAATGTATTTGTGTTTCATCATTTTAGTAGAAGTTAAAATAACTTCAATAATTCATGGACATCACTGCTTTAAGTTGCAATGGACAAAGAGCTACAATTTATCCAAGGCATCATTGGGATGTCACATAGCATTAGATCATATTCCATTACTTTCAATGAATCACATAATGTAACATTGGCAGCTTCAGCAACTGCTTCAATGTTTTGGTTATGCCGAAACCTCTCATGTGGGCATGGTAAGACAATGACATTAAGGATTTCCTCTGTACTATAAAATGCTATGATTCTTCTCTGTGGCTTTTTTTGGTAACTAATCAGGTTCTGAAATTAGTTCATGCTACAGCAACCCCTGGCGGACTGTGAAATAGCAGCCTTAAAGGTCAATGGGTGTGTGCTGTATCTGAAGAGAATGGCTTCAGGTCTTCCAACATGAAGGTGGAGGCAATTTTGATTCAAATAATAGGTTGATGTTAGGCATACAGTGGTGAAAGAAGCTGGAACAGGCTTGTTAAGCAATGATACATTTCAAGAATTTGGAAAGAATAGGGAAGAGAGATAAACCATAGCAGTTAGACAGAATACAATTACTAAGAGTAGATCTAATGAGGAAAGAGCTTTTGAGAAGATATAGGTTGATGGTGTCATCAAAGGTGCAGTTTAGGAATTAATGTTGAATGGTCAAGGCCTGAATGGAAGGAAATTAAATTTTAAACTACACAAGTGGCGTTACACGCTAATTGCAGAGAATGGGGAAGATCTGTTTGAGTGGTGTTTAGAAGGAAAATTTGACCTGACCAGGAAGCGAGTGTTATTTTCATTTTATTTGGGAAGAAAAACCTCAATTACTAGCAAATACCATTTTTGAAATAGTTTATAAATACATATACCAAATGTAGAACAAAAGCTGTGTTCAATAATTAATCTGAAATACAAAAGTTGCATTTACATCTTCAAGTTCAGAAATTTCCAATCATTTTTATCTGTGTTTATTGAGTATTCAATGAACATTTGCACACATCATAAGAAATTACATCAACTGATGGAATGGGTTTTAGAAAGAAAATGTCACTGGTAATGTGGCCAGACTGAGTGAACCCAAAGCTAACTGACAATCAAGCATACAGAATAAAAAAAATTAACCACTTATAAAGTTTTCCATCAAACAGAAAAGATTTTCCACGTTTAAATCAAGAACAAGATCTAACAAGACTAGTTCCAGTTATCGCTTACATTATTTAAAATTATAAATTTCAGCTGTGTAACTCATGTGAATGTTATTTTATTACTTCTTTAAAATGTCAAAGATTCAGAGAAAGGAAAGATGTTCGAATGAAATAATTAGACATCTGGCTCCCTCACAGAAGTTAACATCTTTAGATTCTGTATCACTTTTGGGAAGCAGTTTTCTCAATTCTTAATCCACTGCTGAATAAAGTATTCCTTCACAAAGAGATGCAGTGACTCCATTTTAGGGATTGAGCCTTTTCATGAGGGGGAGATACAATGTAAGTCTCAAAACTTTTAGTTGACATGAAAGATTCTTGATGAAATGTGAATAATTGACATATTTCAGTTGAATATATCTGTGGTCAGCTTTCAATGCTGATGGAAATCCTTCCTCAGTGTGTCAGCAGTTTTACACTGTACATACCCATTAGATTATTATTACTTAGACCAAAGAATGACTCTTGAAATATAAACAGCCATTCACTGTCTCTAAAGCTTTTATTGAAATTCTATCGTTGGCATTTAATTTACAATGTTGAAGTCTTGCTGCATTGTTCTGGAGCCAAGATAATCGTCCTCCAACAAATAAATCAATATTCCTTTGTGCTAGGTATACTTCCAGCAAGAATGAAGATTTCTTTCCCACCTTTGGTTTTTATTGCCATTACTAGTTTTGCTCAAGATTCTTGGTATCAGACTCTTTCAAATGCTACCTTGATGTGAGGGATAGTTATTCTTACCTAACCTCTGGAATCTAGTTTTTGTTTTGCCTGTTGGAATTGTGGTTGTAATGAGGTCTAGAGCTGAATGAATCCAAACTAAACATCAGTGAACAGGTTATTGACGAGTAAGTTCCGCACTATTGCATTATCGACTTTACCATTGATCACTTTACAGATGATTGAAAATAGACTGATAGGATGGTAATTGCTGGATTGGATTTATCCTGCTTTTTATGGACAGACCAAACTTGGACAATTTTCTACTTTGTTGATAGTTGAGCTGTTTGTATCTCAGCCAGTCATTAGTCAGCCTATCAGCTTCTGTTATGATTATGACTTTCTTTAATCTCTCTGTAGAAGTCACGAGCTGAATTTTAAAATAAATAAAATAAAAACACTTTAGGCCTCACTGATTCTTCAGTAAAGTTTTACCTGAAAGCACCAAGCAAGTATGATACTTTCTCCGAGTGGGAAAAAGTATCTTTTGAGAAGTACGACATGAGGCTTTCTAATATGTATCAAATCTTTAATGAAAATCTCTTCCTTTTACATTGTTCTGATCACCCATGCTTTTGCAAGTGTTGATGTTAATTCTCTATATACGTTCCTCACACTTCTATGTGAAAATAATGTCCCTCTGGATCACTTTCAACTTAAGCCATCCACCAAAAAGTGACAAGATTGGATACAGTGCTGCTTTTACTATCACAACACTACTCTCCACTGAAGTCAATATAAGTATTCCACCCAAATCTATGAGCTCCCTGCTCAGTGAGGTAGGTAGAAATTATTTACTGTCCAGGCTTGCACATGAAGAGAGGTCACTTGGGCAAAGTAATGTAAGGCAGCCAGCATTTGGCTATATGCCAGCTTGAATTAATGCTTTAAGAACAGTAAAAAAAAATCTTGGTATACAATTTAGTCTATTTTCTGTGGTTCCTGAGGAACATTATAATCTATTGCTTTCTTTGTTGGCAGCTGCTTTTCTAATCTCACTTTCATCTTTTACAATGTACTTTAACCCAAGAGATTTATTGTCATAATAGTTATATGGGTATGTTTTATGTGCATCTTTTGCAGTCTGAGCTATTTTCCTCTTGTTTTTCTATTCACTGACTGGTAAACACAGACTTCAGGTGCAAAATATCGTAGCTAAATGTTTGCACAGGAATAATCTGGTTGAATAAGAACATATTCAGTGGGACATGCTCCTGAAAGAGGTGTCAGCTTATGTATTGTGTCTAATGGCTGTTCTACGACTGGAATTGGCAGAGATGTCTGGGGAAATTCACCCATTACACATTCACACCAGGAAAGTTAATAAAGAAGGAAAAAATAACGTACAGAACAAGAAGGAGTTTTATTATATCTGATGAGAATTTGTAGATGTGTGTTACTTCAATAAATCTTAATATGGCATATTAGTTTGAATGTGTAATTTAGAGACATTAACAATTAGAGAACATTGGAAAATGAGCAGTTTGAGTTCAGGCACCTGCAGGTGCTGAGAGTCTGCTGAATGCATTCCTATAATATATAGTTGTAAACCTTATTCAGGTTATTTGTAGTTATTCAATTTGGGTTATAATAAACAGAGGAACAAATTCAAAGTAACTTTATGAGAGAAAACATCTGTATTTTTCTTTCAGCTGTAGAATTGTAACTAAGTTTTTTGATTAAAAATTAACACCACCAGTGTCATAGCATAAACAGTCAATCTTAAAAGTACAATATTCCAAACAAAAACTTGCCTTTAATTGAAATTGGTCAGAAAAGTATTGAGGCTGCTTTGTCTCACTTGTTTTGGGGGGAATTTAATCACCTATGTCACATATACAGAGAACGATGTGATTACAGCCCCTCCTGTAACAATCTCCTGTTTAAAAATACTAATTTGAATTAATGTAAAAACCTGCTGACTCTGTTATGGATGTGAAATTTCCCATATCTCATTTTCTTCCATGCAAACCATCCAAGTGATCAGAATGGGAAGGTTTGTAATTGTCATCTTTCCATTTAACTCCGACAATTGATAGCAAGATTTTTTTTTAAAATAAGTTGGAAAATACAGAATATATGTACATACCCATTCAAAATTTTAGGTTTGATTGATACTGTGTATTTAGAAAAGTGCTCAAGTGAAAAAGCTTCACAACAAGTTCAAGTTTTTTTTAAATCATATGTCTGATTGTCATCGACCTCGCAGGCAATGGACCCCAGAAATACAGGATCAGACCATACGACTCATTAATTAGCCAAGATTAGCCATCTTGCTTTTCTGCCCCTTGCCCAAAGCTTTTGATGTTCTTCTCTTTCAAGCAGGTATCTAATTCCCTTTATGAAATTATAGACTTTGGACAAAACTTATTTGGAAAGAATGCACATTATTGTAAGAGGCTGAAATAAGAGAATTATGTATCTGATTGGAATAGATTTGGGGGGGGTGGGGGTGGGGGGGGTTATCTCTCCATGCATCAAACTAAGGTATAAATACTTTATTCTCTTTCTCAGCTAACACTTTTGTATAAATGCATAACAACAGCAATTTTACACAATAGCTTCAAATCAAAGTATTTCAACATTTAGCAAGAAAACAGTCAATATGCGTTTAAAAAATTTTTTAGAATCAAGCTGTTGCAACAACTCATAGTCTTGGACTTTATACTAATTTGAGATCTTATAAAAGTGGGAAGTGACATTGGTTTTAATCCATCTTGCATCCCAAGGAGCAACAGTATTTAATGATCCACATGATGCAAAACCAATTTTGTATCTATTGGGCTTATAACTGATACTAGTGAATATGCTTAAATTCTAGTTCTGCCGGATATACATTTGAATGCACACCAATTTCACTCTAGTGCACTCTGAGTTCATTATAATTTCCTTTTGAAATCATTGAAGTCTTCTTCCACCACCGTCATAGCTAGCAAGTTCCAAGTCAAGACCACTCGCTATATAAACAAGTTCTTCCTAACGGAGCCATCCATGGGGTCTGTCTTGAATGTGTTTGCTATTGTGCTCAGTGGGGTGTCTGATCACTGTCTAATACACATATTTATTATATGTTCCACCTTGAGTGTTAGAAATGAGCAGCATATATATTGTAGATTGTATTACTGTTCTAAGTTACACACTAAAGTTTATTGTTTGTTCAAAACAATGGACTTTTGAGGTTTTATTCTCTGGATTCACTGGATGACACACATTTTGTCTACTTTAAAACTAAAAGTTATTTACTCCTCACCCAATTTTAACATAAATCTAACAGTCTGGTCTGGGATTGCAGCAAATATCATTGTTCCTAAATGCAAAAGGGTTATGTATTCTCATAGATTTCCACATATTGTATGTCTAATAGCAGACCATGTAGACAAGAAATACAATGAGGGGGCTTACCTTTTATGTATTTACTAAAAATCATTAAGTACCTGAGGTAGGTTTTCCCAGCAATTAAACAAAACTGTTAGTAATATTTACCAAATTAAAATGGGTCTTCTGGAATGACTTCTGTAACCCAAATGGGTTCCAATAAAAACTGATTTTATTGAATTTTAAACAGTAGCAGTTAATAGACTTCTTATCAAAGCAAACACCTCAAATTTTCACTTTCTTTTCCTTTGAGTAAATTCAGATATGATATCTACCTGATTATCTTGTTACATAGATCAGTGTGTTATGTATTGTCGTTGTATAGATCATACGTTTATCAAGATTTCATTCTTATATATTCATGCATCAAATCTGGCTGATAACATTGGGACTTTTGAATGATTGCTTCTCTGATAAGTAAAAATTGAATGTTTGGAGACTCAATTAAAACAGGCTGAATTTTGGTTCAAGAGTAATAGTGAGGCTGATAGAAATAAAAACAGAAAAAGCTGGAGAAACTCAGTGCTGAGTTCTGAAGATGTAATATCAGACTTGAAACATTCTCTCTGTTTCTCTCTCCACTGAACCTGCCAGACTTGCTGAGCTTCTCCTGCATTTTCTATTTTTTATTTTAGATTACCAGTCCATTTCAGTTATTTACGTGAGCTGTTGAAATGGTCCATTAATGCTCGCTACAAAGAGCACATATTCCTCTGTACAAAGCTGTTCTCTGTAAGCAATATCTTCAAGGCTTGTATTTTTTTTAAAAATTACCCAATTCAAGTTCAGTGTCAGCAAGTGAGTGTAGGTAGATAATGAAGATGTTTTAAAAAAATAAAAACCAGTCTGTCTTTTATCAGTGTTCTTTAATTCCATTTACATTCCCTTGCCTTTATATTTTGTACATGTTTTAAATCTATTTTGTATTTCCCACTTTATACTTCCAGATTTAGACTCTGGAGCTAAAGTTTAGTGACCAAAAGTGGGTGAATTGATGTCAGGCAAGATTTTAAAACTTTAGAAATCAAGAGTCAACTTCATTCTACCTAATATCTTAAAAACATTTATGGTCCACATGATACAGCTCCAACCACAATGCTCTTAGGGACGTAATTGTAAGATTTGATTCCAGCGACACTGAAGGAATGGCTGTGTAATTCCAAATCAGGAATGAGTTGGGGAGGAAATAGCAGGTGATATTCAGGTGATTTATGTTTGTTGAATATGGCTAGTGCATGGTAACTTGCCATTTAGGATCCCAAGACTAAATGTTTTCTCGGTCTCGCTAAATGCAGATGCAGACAGTTTCAATGCCTGAAGAGTGACAAATGGTTCTGAATGTTGTGCAATCATCAGTAAGCAATTTCACTTTTGACCTTATGATGGAAGGAAGGTAACAGATGAAGCACCTTAAGATGGATAGGCCCAGGACACTACCCTGAGCAACTTCTGCAGAGTTATTATTATGATCAGAGTTTTGGTCTCCAACAACCACAATGATCTTCCTTTGTGTTAGACATATTGCCAAACTGTGGAGAGATTTCTTGGTCAAATGCTTGCTTGATGTCAACGGCAATCATTTCCACATTATCTTAAGAGTACAGACCTTTCTTTTCCATTGTTAACTAGGTTTAGCCCCGGTCAGCCATGATTCGCAGGCTTTGGGTTACCTGACAGGATTTAGGAGGCAATTTTCAAGAAGGTGGAAAATGCTTTCCATTGTCTTCCCACAGTCCACTCAGCTGCTATCAACCCACCAAACCCACAACTGCCCTCCACCGCACAACCCTAGAATAGGGATTGAGCAGCTCCACCATTTCTCCACATTCCTACTAGCATAAGCAGGTTCCTTGTTTGAGGTTGTGGCTTCCTATAGAACGTTCCCTGCCTAACAAAACTTCATGTTTGCTGAAGCAAAGTTACGCACATTTTTCCATCTGGGGAAGCTGAACATCTAGATCTCCCGGCAGAAATACACCTTCCGCCAATATCTACATCAGAACAGATGCAGGCTATTCAGCCTATATAAAAGCAAATTACTGCAGATGCTGGAATCTGAAACCAAAAGAGAAAATGCTGGAAAATCTCAGCAGGTCTGGTAGCATCTGTAAGGAGAGAAAAGAGCTGACGTTTTGAGTCTAACTGACCCTTTGTCAAAGCTTTGACAAAGGGTCAGTTAGACTTGAAACGTCAGCTCTTTTATCTCCTTACAGATGCTACCAGACCTGCTGAGATTTTCCAGCATCCCCTCTATGCTATTCAGCCCCTCAAGCCTGCTCTACCACGCAGTGATGTGGCCTAACTCCATATCTCCTAATACATTGCTTAACAAAAGTTTTTCTATCTAAGATTTACAATTAACAACTGATCCAGAATCCACTGCCATTTGTGGAACAGTTCCAAACATCTGCCCCCTACTTTGGCTATCTATAATGTGCAAGGCTGACAAGAAAGTCTGTGTGGATTCATCAATTCATTTACAGTTAAGACTATAAGACCACAAGAGCATAAGTAGGCCCATCAAATCCACTGTGTTATTCAATGAGATCTGATAACTGCACTTTCCTGCTCTTTCCCATAACTCTCCATGTCCTAACTCATTGCCTTGAATATTCTTAAACACCCACATCAACAGTCCTCTCTGGTAAAGAATTTCACAGATTCCCTACCCTCTGATTGAAGACACTCCTTTTCATCTCTGTCTTGAATGTGCAAAACCATGCTATGTGCTCTGGTTCTAGACTCTCCCACAAGGGGAAACAATCTTCCCCATCTACCCTATAAAAGTCACCAAGAACCTTGAATATTTGAATAAGGTTGCCTCTCATCTTCCATATTTCAACAAGGATAAGCCCAATCTACTTAACCTCTCCTAATTTACACAACTACCCTAACAATTCCCTCCTTACCAGATTCACGAGGCTGATACCATATATGGAGGGAATTGCTATCGAGATGAAAGCACCCTTGCACCTTAAAGCCTCCAAAGTGGTGTGGGCACTCACCAATGAAGTGAGGAGTGAATGATTTACAATAACAACTAGCCAAGCTTTTGTGGAATTCAAGTTGTGCTATTCCTGTTGTAGCATATATCTTCTTAATTAATTATCACATCAAAGGATGATCTTAAAAAATATCTATTTGGATTTTCTCCTCTCTTCCAATGGGAGTTGCATACTTCTTCCCTTTTTCATTTGTCTTTCTGAAAAGAAAGAATTTCTGTAAAATGTTGGTTACAAGGTGTGTCTTGGATGAAAATTTAGATTCCTCCTGCACCAACCTGAACACCAAATTCACATTCAAACCATCACAGAGTCTCTGTGTCAAGAATGATTTATGACAGCACTATGCAAACTCATTTCAATGTTATTTAATTGTAGTTTTCATACTGAATTCCATATATATGCATGATGAGGTTTGAGTAAAATTATATTTCATTGCTGTAATTACTCAAGGTGAGACCTGTGTAAATCTAAACTGATATGCGATCTTGATACTGCATTTGCTGCTTACAATGTGGTCTCCACTACACTGGGGAAACAAAGTGTAGACTGGGTGACCACTTCACAGAACAACTATGTCTGTCTGCAAAAAAAGACCTTAAGCTTCCAATTGACTGCCACTTCAACACACCACTCTGTTCCCTGGCCAACATCTCTGTCTCAGGCTTTCTGCAGTGTTCCAGTGAAGTTCAACGCAAGCTGGGAGAACAGCACCTCATTTTCCTCTTGGGATCTATACAGCCTTCTGGACTCAATATCGAGTTCAGCAATTTCAGGGTTTCAGGCACTTTTTCTCCTGTTCTTCATCCCAATCTCACACACCAGGCCTTGTTATCACATGGTCTGCTATTACAAACAGTCCCCATTAGCAGCTTTCATTATCTTAATCTGATCGTTATCCACTCCTTTGTCTGTCTGACTGTTCTTCTCTCTCTTTGGGCTCTAACTCCACCTATCATTTACTCCTTCTCCTCCCCTCTCTTCTGCATAAGAAATCCAACATTTTTCCAGCTACCATCAGTTCTGAGGAAGGGTCACTGTACCCAAAACGTTAACTCTGATTTCTCCCCACAGATGTTGCCAAACCAGCTGAGGTTTTCCGGCAATTTCTGTTTTTGTTTGCAATTTTAATATATCTAATTAACAAAATCATATCAAGTAGGTAGGGAATTATCATTTGTAAAATTAAAATTCTATATTTGTCATTTTTCATTGAATAGCTCGAATCAAGATTACAGCATTCAGATACTAATTGATAAGAAAATTTATCTGGTTTAGCATGTTTTAGAAAGTCTGATCATATATTATTGACAGACATATTTTGTACATTCCATCAATGTAATTTCTATATGAATCTTACCTGATACTCCTGTTAGCAAAGCTCAGTCAAAAGAATTGTTATGCTGCTGGCATATACACATTGCAGATTTAATTCTGAAAGGTTTCTACATGGCTTGACCTGCAAGCTGTCTTTTCAGCCCTGTGTAAAATGAAGCAAAGTTCACAAGATGAACACAGCGGGAAAGAAAAGTGAAAACCAAAACTACGTTTACCTTAATTTCTGTCATTCACCAGAATCAAAAGATGGATATAATGCCCTACCTGAGGCAGTTTTGTGAGTAAGGGAATATTTAACCAGATAGGTGAGCGATGGGTGGAGACCCCACTCTCTTCCCAAATCCACCTTGTCTCAGTCTTGGGTGGGCAGATTATTGCATGGGACTTCCCACATTCCTGCCTATTGAGGCCCTTATGTGGGCAGTAAATGATCACCTTAGGAATTCATCCTGATGGTGCTGTTGTTCACGCAGCAGTGAACCATCATCCAACAGCTATTAATATGATCAAAATCAATCATTGGATTACGAAAACTTATCAAAAGCTTTGGGCTGAAATTAATGGCTCCACATCACCTACTTTTGGGAAGGTTTTTGGAAAATGCCAATTGGGCACTTAATTGGGCAGTGGTGCGTCATCCCCAGGATCGAAGATCTTCAGGATGGCAATCCTACAACTGAGGCTTTCAACTATTAGTAATGCAACCACTCAAGATCCAGGATTTGTGAGGGACCAAGTGGCAGTCTCTCAGAGAGAGGGTGTAAGGGGTGGTATGGTGGTGCTGTTCAGTGAGTACCCAGGTTCCTGGATTTGGCTCTTGACTGCTTGAGAACAATAGATCCCAACCCCAAAACCCCTGCAAAGAATCCTGACAGAGTCTGCTTTTGCGGGCTTCCCACATAGCACATGTCCTGCCCACTGCAGCGTGAACACCAGCACCATCAGGATGAATCCCGAAGGTGATCATTTATTGCCCACATAAGGGCCCCAATAGGCAGGAATGTGGGCACAAAACTGCCTCAGATAGGGCATTACATCCATCTTTTGATTCTGGTGAAATGATGACAGAAATTAAGGTGAGTGCATTGATTTTTTTTTAATGCTCCTTATCAAAGAAGAACTTCTAACTTTCAGATTTCATTCGTATGTATAGGATCTTCTAGGCAGATTTGCTAAGTGTAGCTCAGTGAGTGAAGCAAATAGTGTACTGCAATTAGCATTTCCATTTTCTGGTTTTCTCTCTGATATGTTCAAACGTTAAGTCCACCAGCTGAGACCAGATCTCCAAAAAGACCACTGTCCTATAAAATCTGAGATTTTATCCTTTGTTTTTATTCAAGTGAACAGTATGTCTTCAAGCCCTTTATACGTGTACATTTCTTCCTTTGGATTAACTCACAGTGCAAAGTAAAGGGATACAGTCTGTAAGATTGTGGCACTGGAGGTAAATTCCCAAATAACTCTATCCACTTCAGGGAGTTGAATGATTGAATGAGCATATGTACAGATTGGATACCATACTAAAAGAGAGCTACATTCCCCAATGTGAAAACTTGAATGAGCTGTGAAACTGAAGCTCCTATATTTTTAATCAAGCAATAAAGATTGCATGGTACCAGATACAGAAAAAAATCCTCATCTGCTTCTCTTTCCCTCAGCAATCCCCATTGTAAAGGAACTCATTGATTATCATTGTCATTGTTGATTGAAGCATCTGCTTATGTGTAGAATGCCTGTGTGACTACCTTTATAACATAATTCATTACAAATGCAGTGATTTGAGATGCCCCTGATAGCTGAGATACATACTGCATAAATATAAGCCTTCTTCTCCTTTGAGCTGCTAATTTATTTAAACTTCACCAGTTTATCGTGGGTTAATGTGGTCAGGATACTGAAATTCTTCTCAATCCATTATAGCCATAGCTTTCTGATCATGTATGCAGTAATCCTCAGCAATGTTCATGCTTAAATCTTCAGTTGTGAAATAATAAAGGGATTGATCTACAACAAGGGCAGGATAAATCACATATCTTACAACGCCACTGCAAACTATTGAAGGTCACAAAGGAGGAAACTTCTTAAGAAACAAAGATACGTAAAGAAGACACTCACTGGAATCGATCACACAAATCAAAGGCACCAGTTAGTTACAAAGCGTCGCCTACATGAATACATTGTATAGATGATCTAAATCCTCCACTAGCCCATCTCATGTACAGACTCACACTCACACACACGAGTTCAGTTTAAATTCAACTCACAATCTACAGGACAGTTGTAATATTTTACATTAAAATAAAAAGTTTGATTTCATTGTCTCTTGAATGTATTATTTAGAATGATACAATACAGAAGAGGCACTTCAGCCCATCCAATCTGCACTAGTTCCACTCTCCAGCACAAAGCCCACAGCTTTGAAAGTTATAACATTTCAAATGGCTAATCCATGTGCTTTTTAAAGGTTGTGAGGTTTCCTGCCTCAACTACTCTCCCAGGCAGTCGATTCCAGATTTCCACCAGCCTCAAATACCATCTAGTTCACCTGCTTTTAGGTTTAAAATCAAAACCACTTGTTATTGACCCTTCAATTAATGGGATTAGCTGTTTTCTACTCACCCTGTCCACACCTCTCAAAGTTTTATACACCTCAATCAAGTCCCACCTCAGCCTTTTCTGCTCTAAAGAAAACATTCCAAGCTTATCCAGCTTCTCTTCATTGCTAAACTGTTCTGTCCCAGGAAATAGCCTAGTGAATCTCTTGTGCACCCCTCAATGCAATCACATCCTTCTGGTGGCAACCATTAGCTAGCTGCTGGTCTCTGATTGGCCAGCAACTTGTGATGAGTAGGCCTGCTGCTGTTGGAGTCCTCAATCACAGGGGAAGGAAAGAGATCCGATTCTATTTTCCTCACTCATGGAACTGGCAGTGGTCATTTGTCAGTCCTTCAATAGTGGGTCAGAACCCCAATGCCCTCACAAAAACCAGGCCGAAGTGTAGGAAGACAGTTTAAGAAGAATCCCTTCATGCAGAAAGATGCAGAGTACAAAATGCAGAAAGTGACTAATGTTAGAGACCATTTCGAGCTTTCAGCAAAAATTGGATACATATTTGAAATAGAAGATATGGGCTAGAGGAAAGGTCTGGAGATATTCATTCAGATTTGGTCCATTTTAAGCAAATAGAGACATGATGGGCTGAATGGCATCTTTCCATAATGTAAATCTGTAACTGATATTTAAGATAGCAACTGGAGGCAAAAACTTGCTTCAAAATTTCATAACCTATAAATGAGATTGTAATGTATCCCTCTCTTTGTAACTTTTCATTTTGTGATGCAGAAGGCAGCATTTTATGAGAATATAACAATCAGGGTGTCCTCAGTTCCAAAGGGTCACATTTGCCTCCTCCAAAGTGTTGATTACACGCAATTCTACTGTGAAATAGGCTCAGGGCAAGTCTAAGATTTTCAATAGGTCCATCAGGATAGTTCTATAGTGACTGAGAGAGAGATCAAATGTTATCAGCAATTTGGAAAGTCAGTGAGTGAGTAATGGACAAGAATAAATTCCATGCTGGGAAGGCAGTGTATAGAACTCAGTCAGAAGTCCAATGAGAAGTTGGATAACTCCTTGGTGACCGGACTCAGGGAAGCCCTGCAAGCTGGAGGATGTAGTAAAGCCTGTCTGTAATGAATTGTTCAGTATAGCTGAGAATTAGAGTTTAAAAGTAAACAACCAGTTTTTAAAAATGTAACTGAGCAAGATTACAGCTCAAGGGAGAAAAGCAAGTTGGTTCTAGCTTGGTAAAGCTAGCTGCCAGTGAAAAGCTAGAGTTTTGACTATGAGTAAGTACTGGAGTGCAGATTTCAGAGAGTCAGGAAACTCAGGAATAGATGGCAATCTACCAGAATGGGAGCAATCATTCAGGCAGTCCACATAGTAAAGGTTCTTGAGAAGGAGTTTCAATGCCAGACAGATAAAAGTGAAGAATTATAATCCTCTCAACCGTTTGATTACATTTGTAGACTCACTATTTTGTTAACATTGGGGTAAGAGTTGCTGAGAAATCCATGATATTTGTCTTGATAGCGTTTTCTATCTGATGTAATGTGCTCGAATATAGTCTATTGCTCATTTTTACCACTTGTTCATTCTTGGGGTCTGCAAATAAATTGTACATGTATTAGAGATTGTATTACTGTTCTAGTTCTGTATAGTCAGGTTTATGGTTCGTGTAAAACTGTAGAATCTTCTATCTTTACTTCTTAGTAAGTTCCCTGGGTCTCACACTTTGGTGACTTAAAAATTAGAATCTACTGCTTCCTAGCCAGATCATAACATACATTTGTTGGTCTAGTTCATGGCTATAATAAAATAAATTCAATTTCTGACTACGTTTTGATCTTCTGTTGGTGAGTTTGCGAGCAAGCCAGGAGGAAGTCTGGAATCTAGTGTGCAATGTATATTTCTACCCAAACACACATAATATTGCCTGGCCTCCTGGCTGGAAAAGCTTTCTCCTATTCCTGCTGGTGGGCTGTCTGCTCTGGTTCCTGAGCCACAGTGACCCTGCCAAGCGCTCAAGGATGAAGGAGCACAAGATGAATGACTCCCATTCAGCACACTCTTCCACTTTCTTCCAAAGCAGCTTTTGAAGACCATTCCCTTAGGAACTCAGTTACATCATGCAAGGTCAATCGACCACTCTGTCTTTAGGCCTTGCACAGCCCCTTTAAAATTTGGACACAATATTTTTGGCTCCAGCTTCCTCCAACTCCATCTCTGAATGTCAAGTGTGACAACAGAGAAGAACAATCTCTAAGGATTGCAGCTCCCTGTGACTCATCCTCCTGCAAATCCAAAAAGCTATCACACAGTAGGTCAAGTAAAGTCACACAGTTAAATTGTATGCATTCAACAGGAAGGTTATTGAAGACACAGGAGACAGCTTCTTATTGTCATTTTTATTTTACCTGAGAGGCTGCATTGACTCCCAGCGAATTACACATACAACACACTGCACTAGTCCATTTTGAATGTTTATAAGGGTCCTGCTGATTACAGCTCATCCCACAGTTTGCCTTCCTCTGCCAATGTAACTGAGGGTCACATACCCACTGCTGAGGTTCCATGCAATTCTCTGAGCTAAAGCACCATCTTACTTGCTCCATTGTGGGTCCATGGATCCAACTCCTTATTCTGTCAGTAATATATAGAGGAAATTGCCACTCAGTCAAGTTCAGCTATCAGTAGAACAAGCTGTATCTGATCCTGAAAACAATGTCTTAGTGTATTTTACTTCTATTACAATGATTGCAATGTATAAGACCTACAATCAAAAATTTCAACAAGTTCAAACAAGCAAAATAGGACAGGCGTTGAGAGTGAGTGAAGGTCAATGCATTTATCATAGAATCCCTACAGTGTGGAAGCAGGCCATTCAGCCCATTGAGTTCACACTGACCCTTTGAAGAACATCCCAACCAGACCCATCCACCTACCCTACCCCTGCAGCCCTGCATTTCCCAAGGCTAATCCACCTAGCAACACATCCCTGGACACTATTGGACAATTTAGTATGGTCAATCCATCTGACCTGCACATTTTTAGGCAGTGGTAGGAAACTGGAGCACCCAGAGAAAATCTACACAGACCCGGGGAAAATGTGCAAACCCCACACAGACAGTCATCTGAGAGTCAAATTGAACTCAGGTCCCTGGCGCTGTGAGGCAGCAGTGCTAACCACTGAGCCACTGTGTCACCCCATTTATGTAAACATGCTTCGATACTTTTCTAGGGTATTATCCCATTTATTCTAATTTTACCTGTTAAAATTCAATCAAAGCATAAACAGCTATTTTTTTATTTTCATTTGAAAAATGTTTCCAATGCTTTCTAGGTAACTGTTTAACCTAAAAAGCGGAAATATTGACAGTATCCAAACATTGAAAAAAATCGAAAGAATTACAAATGCTGTAAATCAGGGACAAAAACAGAAATTGCTGGAAAAGCTCAGCAGGTCTGACAGCATCGGTGGAGAGAAATTAGAGTTAATGTTTTTGGATTGAGTAACCCTTCCTCAGAACAGTTCTGAGAAAAGGTAACTTGACCCGAAAAGTTAACTCTGATTTCTCTCCAAAGGTGCTGCCTAGACCTGTTGAGCTTTTCCAGCAATTTCAGTTTTTCTCCATACATTGAAACATGTATCAAACAGAGGAACATATTTCCTCACACAACATGATTTAAGAGGTCTCTAAAATTGTATTTGCATCTTTAACATTCCCATGGCCAATCAGTGATTTCAAAATGCGACACTGCTGCAAACTATATTTCAAAGCACTTAAGAATTTTACCTGTACACTAAATCAATTAAACGTTTGGTATATATTAATTACAGATTACAATATGGCCTGTTCACATCCCATTGCACTTATAGTGCAATTGCTCACTATCACGAGATGTAAGTCCAAGACTATGAGCGGAATTTTTCCAGGCCCTGAGCCTAGCCCCTGACCAATGTGGGCAATGGTGAGTCAGTTGGGAAAAAAATAGCAATTTTTGAAAAAATGAGATTCTCGATGTCAAGAAAAGAAAGACAGATTCTGCAACCTGATTGATGAGAATCTCATTAGTGATCAGCTACAGGCCTATTTGAATGCATTTACATCTCATTATTACCTAACCTCAAATCATTGCAGATTCCCATTCTCCCACCTGCAGGATAGAAACTAGTTTTCAACATTCAAGTCAGAGTGGTCACTTGGCGACCAGCTCACCACTTGCTCCCCTGGATCTCCATCATGAACAGCAGTTCCTAACATCTCAGGGCACATTCTGTGGACAGTGACCACCTGCAACCCATCCCCTACCCAATGAGGTTGTCATTAGACATGCACCAGCCTCACCACAGAACCTCTAAGCCCCTTCAAAGATAGGTCCCCTTTTCATTGTTGCAATTTGGAGCACATTAACATTTTTCAATATAACGCTGCTGTCAGGGACAGGCACCCAACTCATGGATTGGAACAGGAGACATTTCCTACCCTGCCCTTGTGTATTCATTCACTTTGAGCCTACTTAGCTGCTCACAGTATCTCTGGCTTGCCATTTTCCACTTTGCCACCTCATTCAGAACTTACAGGGTCACAGTCCTTCCATTTCACCTTGCAGTTTAGCACAGACAGAAAGCCAGGCAACTTGTTCTGATGGAGAGCAGTGATCAGTCAAGAGGATGCACATCGCTATGAAGCACTGTGCTATACCAATGTTACACTAGCATCATATGCCAGCGATGTAATTGGCAAACACATTGTGTGCTTTAACCGAACAGCCAATTCTGAATGTCTAATGGGAGTAGTCCTCAGGCAGGCCAAGGGAGATAGCCTTCATTCATGGCCCACCCGCACAGTAAGTCTAGTGGCAGTCCAGGCACGAGGATATGGTCAGTTGGCCACTTGCAGCCTCCAGGGTCAGGAGGTTGACAGGGAGGGCAAGGAATAAAGAAACATGAAGATTTGGGGGAATAACTGAGGCTGAGAGCTCATATTCTGTGAATGTGACTGCTATTGCCTCCATCCTCATCCAAATCACAAACATGTATTGGAAATGTAAATAGCTGCACCACACCACACTGGGCAGAATATATTTTACAGAGGGGGGGGGGTCTTCACTTCCAGGTCTTGTGAGGCTCTTCAAAGGACAGTCACGTTCATTAGAAACCCACACAGTACAGATGAAGGACATCTGTTATCACAAAATGCTGTATGTAGATCTTACTCATTGATCTACTGCTCTAGTTATAAATCCTGGCCATAAACACTCTTGACCACATCATTCAACATGACAAAGCAATCTCATTAATGGCTGTGAAGTACAAGTAATATCTTAAGGGCGAGAAATATTCACCTTGGTTGTCAAAGCAGCAATCAACTTCCAAGGTTCTATAACCTGCACAAGCTGCAGGAGCTGCATGCTTCACACCTCAGATAACAAAATGTCCATGTCATATCCTCAACCTTTTTTATTCATTCTTGGGATATGAATGTTATTGGTTGGCCCAGCATTTTATTGCCCATCTTTAGTTGCTGTTGAGAAAGTGGTGGTGAGCTGCCTTCTTGAACCACTGCAATCCATATGTTGTGGGTAGACCCACAATGCTGTTAGGGAAGGAATTCCAGGATTTTGAACGACTGACAGAAGGAATGGCATTATAGTTCCAAGTAAGGTGGCTTAGAGGGGAATTGGAAGTGATGGTGTTCCTATTTACCTGCTGCCCTTGTCTTTCGAGAGGGAAGTGGTTATAGGTTTGGCAGGTGCCGTCTCACTATTTTTCTGGTGCATCTTGAAAATCTGCCTTTCTTGGGCATGGGATAGCAGTTCTCATTATTGCTGCCACAAGTATAATCATCTACTGTATGTGTACCAAAAGGCTTAAGTAACAAAGACCTGAACCAGACCGACAATATACAATGTCCATATCGAGTCCTCCCGTTGGCAGGTACCTCCATGTCCTAATGTTTGGGAGACCAATGGTCCAATGTTATTTATGTTTGCTGTGACTGCTGAATGATCCCAGTAATAAGGAGCTGCTTTGTTTCTGAAATTGCCAACATCGGCTTATTGGAGCTACCCCCTAAAAATCCAGGCTCAGATTCTGTGGTTGTCCTTCTGTCCACTCCACTAAGGACTGCTACATGAATGGATAAGGAACACATGCCCAGGATTAACATCAAAAGCTGATGAAGAACCAACCCCTAATGCAGAACTTCCAACCACACATACATCATGATATAGCAAAGGTTCAGGAAAACTACTCATGCAATGCCGTGCAGATGAGAGAGAGGAGTGGAGGTGGAGGTCAAAACTATTTGTCATTTTTGCCCAGCGTTTCTGCAATGAAATATCTCCATCCACTGAGACCATCCAGGGCCATGGGATGGCCTCTCCACAACAGGTGGCACATGTGTGGGGTTTTGAACCAGTATCATCCAGGGAAGGGACACTTCTTCACCTTCAGAATCTCTGCTCCAACATTGCAGGATGTACTGAGTGTATAAGATGGATAATGTGTTCCCTGAGAACTGCAGCATTATGCTGAGTAAGAACATGAGGATGTGCTTCAGACAGAACAACACCTTCAGCTTTCTTCACAGCAGGAGACTCAGCCACAGAGACACAGGAAGGACCTCTTAGTGCGAACAGAGTTTTGTAGTCTCCTTTCACTGAGTACAAACATTTCGACACTGCTGAGATCAGCATCCCCTGTATAATCCTAACTGTAAGTGCAGCTTAATGCTTTGATCTTTCCTTTCAGTTCATTCTGTTTTAGAAAAGTTGGCATTATGAACAGATGAAAGCTTTCACAATATTCAAAGCTCTCTCTCAATCATGATGAAGTTCCATGCCAGTACAGACACTATGGAAAGGATAGCCATCTCTCAGACAATATTACAGCATCATATGGTGCTGACAATGTCAAGCCTCCGCACCTTCATTCTTGCAGCTGCAGCTAAAACAATATTTACTCACAGAACTGATGATGAAATGTAATCACATATTTACCAATGTGATAACATATTTATCGCAGAGAAACATTTATGGCACATGTTTGCCCTCTTCTTCATCTTCCTTTCCCTCTCAATATGTCTGAGGATGCTCCACATCTTGGGTGAAGGGAGACTGTCCCGTGGTGGAGCTTGTTGACATTGTAGTTTTCAGCAGATCACCGCAGGGAGGTGTTTGTGGATGGAAAGCTCAGACATGTTATGTGTCTCCTGCTCAGATATGCATTCACTTTCCTCAGTTTGAACACCCACAGGAGTAAAGGTGACAGATAGAGTGGTGGGGCCTGGCACCAGAGTCCTATGAGGAGACCTCTGGGAGGGGCTTTGTATGTGATTCTTCCTGTGGCTGGGTACCTACTGGCATCAGCCTGTGACCTTGTGAATAGGGGTCACGCGGAGTGCTATTGAGATCTCTCATCTTGTTACCTTGCCATTTGGGCTTAGCACCGATAGAGTGCAGTACTGTGCCCATACATCCAGCAGACACAGTGTGGGACACCTTGCTTTCAATGGCAGTAGCCAACGTGTCTATGGAGACAGTCAAACATTCATAGGCCTGAGGCAGTATGGTCCAATACGGCATTGGGAGTTCCTCCATCCTTTGAGCCTGTGTGCCCAGTGCCTCTGACAAACCTGCCTGCTGCTCCTGTGGATTTGTATAAGGTTAGGAACAGTTGATCACCACATGGTCCTCTTCTGCCTGAGACTGAGCAAGTGCCTGGTCTCTGGCAGTCCTCCAAGTGCCAGCATCCCCTCTGAGGAGAGGGCAATGACCCTCTCCTCGGAGGGGATGAAGAGATGAAATGTCAAGCACCCAAACAACAATATTGGCTCTCCACCCTATTTGGGCTGTTTTCCCCTGGACTGACAGGAGGAGGGTGGACGGTACTGAGTGAGATGAAAATTGGCCACATGGAGTGAGTGTTGGTGTAGGTGGAAGATAGGTGCTGAGGCTTTTCCAGTGAGTGAATGTGTAGGTGGCACAGAGAGTACGCGGGGGTCATGGCCTGAGTGTTTGGGATAAGTAAGGGAAGATGTTACATGTGATAGTGAGGTGGTGGAGCAGGTGCTTTGGAGGGAGGTTGATGCTGCCGCAGTTAGAGTGAATGAGAAGTGGCTGAGAGAAGATGGTAGCACTTACCCTTGCTGAGTTCAGTAGGGTCTTGAACCTTCTTCCTGTGCTGCTGGGCATTTCTGCAGACCTGCACTGGTCAGAGTGCCAACTTCTCACCAGGCTGCCAAGGTCCAACGTTCCCTCTAGGCTCCCCAGCTGCTCCAAGATTCAGCCGATCAGCGTGCCAAAACATTGATGTTCTGTTTTGGAGATCAGTATTACATGTGCACCTCAGAGGTCTATGCAAAGAGAAAGAAAATGATAAAGGAGGGTGTCAGCAAGGTCTGGTGCTGCAGTCTCCTCCAGAGGTCCTGAGGAAAGGGATTGCCCCTCCTCCACTCCACCCCATGCACCAGGATCCCAAGTCGCAGTTCAATTGTCCCTTTCTCACCCATTTCTGAGGCATACAGAGGAAAAGTGAAGACCAGCTCCCAGCTCAAAGCACTTGAGCTCATGCACAACTTTCTTTTAAAAATGACTTTGGCACCAGGATTCCCAGGAAATAGCAATGACTAGGGTGCCATAGAGGCATGGTGGATAGATGAGGCGAGCTGCAGAGAATTGTAAGATAATTCACAAGAGCGTATGGAGAGAAACGCTCCATAAAAATCCCCAAATTGATTTTTGATAACATTTAAACCTGTGTTTAAGTTATCAGTTGCTGCAATTGCTGTTGCTACTTTGTTAAAATTCCATGAATACTAAGATCATAATTCTCACAGCAGTAAAGCGTGCAAATAAATTATTGAATAAAAGCATTAAGCCAAAAACGATGATTGAAAATAGATGTTTTTAGGACTATGATAAACATGGGTTTTATATAGGAGTGGATGTTCTCATTTTTTTAGATTATGCAAATCAAAGAAGGCTAAATAACGAAAGTATATTCATCGTTCCACTTACAATATGAAACAGATGAGTATAAATTATTCCAAAATCACTAGCATTCCATGAAAAATAAATTGAGTCTCCAAAATCACAAAGCACCATTCAAAACTTTAATTCCCCATGCAGTTGAAACAAATTTGAATTATTTAGTGACTGTAAGCTAATGAAAATGGACAGAATCATGGCATGCAATAGCAAGAAACTAGCAAAAGCCCTAAATCTCATGCATTAATAATGAAATTTGATTCATTCAGATATTTTGAGATGCTTTACCATAGCCGCTTCAGAGCCTGCATATGCTGTGGGTCAACTCACCATCATTTCACCTTCTGTCTCTTCTTCTTCCACGCAACTCAAGTTGTTTGTGATACATCACAAGTTCACAAAAAATTGTTTCCAGTAACTTCACTCCTTACAAAATCATACACAATTGGTTAAGAAAAGTATTACCAATTGGCATTTGCAATTCCAGGGCCATATACTGTATTTGGAAACCATTATTAAAGGTGATTACTGTACTATCTGGGAACCACTAGCAAGCTGCTATTTATTGTCCAGGGCTAAGAGTTCTTCCTCAAAAATGAGCTTTATCTGTAAAATTTGGAAAGATGCATTTAAAAATATTACAAATTGAATATTACATGTGCTATTGAATTCTTTAATTCTCCACAGAGCATGTTCAAATCTGATGTGCCTCAGTGCATTATAATACTTTTTACCATGCATCCTGGCATACAGTTGGAGAGCTTGTACACAATTCCACTGTGGGTGACATGGCAGCTCAGTGGTTAGCACTGCTGCCTCACAGTGTCAAAGACCCAGGTCTGATTCCAGCCTCGGGTGACTGTCTGTGTGGAGGTTGCTCATTCTCAGTTATTCCCCCAAATCTTCATGTTTCTTTATTCCTTGCCCTCCCTGTCAACCTCCTGACCCTGGAGGCTGCAAGTGGCCAACTGACCATATCCTCATGTCTGGACTGCCACTGGACTTACTGTGCGGGTGGGCCATGAATGAAGGCTGTCTCCCTTGGCCTGCCTGAGGACTACTCCCTTTAGACATTCTTTGGGATGAAGAATAGAGGAGCTGAACAGTACCATGTTGATGAATTTTATTTTATTTATTATTGTCACATGTACCGAGATACTCTGAAAAGTATTGTATTGCAAGAATAAGGAATTGAAGACAGGATGCGATAATGGTAAAGCAGTGTGTGAGATGGTCTTTCTGCTCTTCATCAGATTCACTTTTGGATCTGCCACGTGAGAATAACATTTTGGCCTCAAGAAGAATATTCTGGCTATGATGTTATAGTCTAACAGGTTTATTTGGAAGCGCTAACTTTCAGAGCGCTGCTCCTTCACCGGTAACTGATGATCAGCAGAGCTACATGATGAAGAAGCAGCGCTTTGAAAGCCAATGCTTCCAAATAGACTTGTTGGACAATAACCTGGTGTTGTGTGATTTTTTAACTTGTCTATCCCAGTCCAACACCAGCTCCTCCACATCATTCTGCCCATGGAGGGAGTGCAACAAACAGTTACACAAGGACATTTTACACTTTAAGAAAACTCGTCTGCGTGTTTCATACCAGTTGGTTGAAATACAGATACAGAAGTGCTAGAGAAAAGCAGTAGGTCAGGCAGCATCTATGGGGAGAGAAACAGATTATTGAATGAAATCTAATATGATTTCTTCAGAACTGGTTGAGATACAGGACTGAGGTTTGGTGCATGGGACGTTGCTGTTGACATGTATTTCCAGGATCCTGGAGAGCTGCTTCCATTCAGTACACCAACTGGTTTCTGTAAAGTCGTAAGAGCTGGGGGAAATTACCTATTCGAACTCCATCCCCCATTCTCCAAATGTTCATTTTTTTATATGAAATAACTCCTATATTCAGCCACGGTTTTCCAACGATGAGCTGATTATTTTTCTGATGGGGAACTTCTTTCATCAATTCAGCACCACCAGCAGTGGCTGGAATTGGGCTATTCTGGTGCTATAAGGGGTAAAGTCTAAACAATAGTGTTGCCAGTTTGATCAGTGATGAAAGCAAGGGAATGAAATTTATACTTTCCAAACTAGTGAATGCAAGCATAAAATAATCACATTAAAAAGTTTAAAAGTTCATCAGCACAGTAACACTGAATACCGTGATATGGTGGGGTGAACAAAGTTAAAAATCACACAACACCAATGCATAGTCCATCAGGTTTATTTGGAAATATTAGCTTTCAGAGCGCTGCTCCTTCATTAGGTAACTTGTGGGGCAGGATCATAAGACGCAGAAGTTATTGCCAAAGATCACAGTGTCATGTTTTTATAATGATATATTGATCAAATCTAGATTGCTGTTAAGTCTATTATCTTTTGGAATGGGTTACAGGCTTTGGTTTATTAATATGTAAATCCCAGAACTTCTTTTAAGTCACATTCATGAGATAACTTAAGGTTTTATAAAATAAGGTGACATCTCAGCTCTGACAATATATTAAAGGTATGAGGTTAGAGTCTGTCTGTATTCCTATCTTGAGTCAGACTGGTTCTATTTCCAAAGTAGATTAAATTACTTACAGTGTGGAAACAGGCCCTTCAGCTCAACAGGTCCACACCCACCTGCCGAAGCGTAACCCACCCAGATCCATTCTTCTACATTTACCCCTTCACCTAACACTACGGGCAATTTAGCATGGCCAATTAACCTGACCTGTACCTTTTTTGGATTGTGGGAGGAAACCGGAGCACCCGGAGGAAACCCACACAGACACGGGGAGAATGTGCAAACTCCACACAGAGAGTCGCCTGAAGTGGGAACTGAACCCGGGTCTCTGGCGCTGTGAGGCAGCAGTGCTAACCACTGTAAAAGTTTATAAAATGTTATATGGATTGACTGCCGGCATTACTGCCTGCAGGTTGTGTGCTTTTTGAGCAAAAATAGAATGTATCTGCAAATAAAATTCTGCACATGCAAATATTCACCTCATAGACGTGTGCATGTGCGTGTATGTATGTGCATGCACGTGCGCGTGCGCATGTGAGGAAGAATGAGAGAGAATGAGTGTGTGCATGTGAGTATGTACATGTGAGTGTGAGTTTGCGTGAGAGAGTTGAGTGTGTGCATGTGAGTGTGAGTTGGTGTGTGTGCATGCTTGGTAAAGTGCATATGTGAGTGTGATGGGCATACCCTCTCACAGGTTTATACTCTGTAACCCCACGCACACACTCTACCAAGCTCGCACAATGCAAACACTCACTCCCTCACGTGCACTGACACTCACATGCACACACTCACTCTCTCTCTCCATCACATGCGCACGTGTGCGCATGCACATACACACAAACGCACATGCACACATACACACGCACACACACACATATAAGTCGATGTGGTGAATTTGCATTTGCAGAATTATATTTGCAGAAACACTTTATTTTTGCTCAAAAAGCACACAACCTGCAGGCAGTCAATCCATATAACATTTTATAAATTCCTACTTTGGAAATAGAACCAGTCTGACTCAAGATAGGGATACAGACAGACTCGAATGACACTGCGATCTGTTGGTAAAAATTCTGTGTCTTATGATCCTGCCCCACTAGTTGCCTGATTGAAGGAGCAGCACTCTGAAAGCTAGTATTCGAAATAAACCTGTTCGACTATAAGCTGGTGTTGTGTGATTTTTAACATTGAATATCATATGACAAGTTAAAATTCTCACTGCAGCTAACAAGTCAGACAAGTTCAGATTTCTCAGAGCTGCCAACTATAAACCCGAACTGCAAATTTCTTGGCAGCATGTTTTAAAACTGAGGTTGGTGTTCTGGTCCAAGACTGGTCAAGTACCAATTATTTTAACAGGACTGAAGTCCTGCTTTTATTACATTAAAGGACTTCAAATGCAAAATGTGTGCTTATCACTATATTTTTTTTCTTTTGAAATTATAATTGCAATAATACATACCTATTTTTTTTCCATCTTTCAGGAATCAAGGCAGTGAAATTGTCCAAATACATTCTGTGAATGAATTTTTTTTAAATGTACGTTTTTCTTGGGCCATCTTGAATTGGAGCACATTTCCTTCTCACAACAGGTCACATTCTAGTGCATTTATACCATCAATAAAAGGTAAAGTCAGCATTCAAACTCAGCAAATAATGTGGAATGGATTAATGGAATATTAAACGATTAAATGGATTTTAAAATTAAATGAATATTAAATGTATTAAATGAATATTTCACGTCAGCTTTTACTATGGAGTAAGAAATGGGCTTTAGAGAACTCGGGGAAATAAATATTGATGTTTTGAAAGTAGTACATAATACAGAAGAGGAAGTGCTGGAGGTATTATAAAATGTAAAGGTGGATAAATCTCTGGGACCTTAGCTAGTGTATCCAGGACTTTGTAGGATGTAAGGAAAGAACTTGCAGGGCCCCTTGCAGAAATATTTGTATCTATAACTAGAGATGAAGTGCTGGATGTCTCGAGAGTGACTAATATTGTGCCCAGAGAAGCCTGGGATTATAGAAATGTGGGTTTGACTTCAGGTGGGTAAGTTGTTGCAAGTGATTATGAAAGATAGGATTTATATACATTTCGAGATGCAAGGGATAATTAGGTATAGTCAGCATGATTTTGTGTGAGGGAAATCAGGTCTCACAAACTTGATTGAGAATTTTGAGGAAGTAACCAAGCTGGTGGATGAGGGCAGAGTGGTGGACATTGTTTACTTGGACTTTAGTAAAGCCTTTGATAAGTTCCACATGATAGACTGTTTAGTAAAATTAGATCACATGGGATTCAGGGTGAGCTTGCAAATTGGATACAAAATTGGTTTAGCAACAGGAGACAGCGAGTGATAGTGGAGGGTTGTTTCTCGGACTGGAGGCCTGTTAACAGCAATGTTGCAAAGGAATCAGTGCTGGGTCCACCTTTGTTTGTCATTTATGTAATTGATTTAGATGAGAATATCGTAAGCATTGTTAATAAGTTTGCAGATGACACCAAAATTGATGGTATAGTGGACAGCAAAGAAGGTTATCTAATATTGCAAAGAGATCTTGATGAATTGGATCAGTGGGCTGAACAGTGGCAGATGGAGTTGAATTTGGAATATGTGAGATATTGCATTTTGGTAAAACAAGCAAGGGCAAGATTTATACAATTTAAATGTAGGGCCTTGGGTTGTGGCGTAGAACAGAGACACCTAAGATTCAGGTACATAATTCTTTGAAGTTTGCATCACATGTAGACAGGGTGGCTAAAAAGGCATTTACACTAGCCTTCATTGCTGACACCTTCCCACATAGGAGCTGGGACGTCATATTGAGGATGTTGGTGAAGCCTCTTCTGAGTGCTGTGTCCAGGTCTGGTCGCCCTGTTATAGAAAAGGTATTATTAAGGTGGAGAGGGTTCAAGAAAGATTTTACAGGATGTTGCCTGGAATGGAGGGTTTGAGTCATAGGAGGTTGAAGGCTGATCTTACAGAGATTTATAAAATCATGGGGGCTATAGATAAAGTGAATGGCAGGTGTCTTTTCCCTAGGATGGGGGATTTCAAGATCCAGGGGCATATTCTTAAGGTGAGAAGCAAAAGATTTTTAAAAGATATAAGGGGAATGTTTTACATAAAGAGTGCTTCATGTATGGAATGAACTTCCAGAGGAAGCGGTGAATGCGGGTACAGTTATAATGTTTAAAAGACATTTGGATAAGTACATGAACAGGAAATGTTTTGCAGGAATATGGACCAAGTGCAGCATGTGGGACTAGTTTAGTTTGGGATTATGGCCGGCATGGACTGGTTGGACCGAAGGGCCTGTTTCCATGTTGTATGTCTCTACAACTCTATGATTCTTAGGATGGCAGAACTGACACATGAAGAGGGATTGGATCAGTTAAGACTATATTCACTGGAGTGTGTTGAATATTTTCAAGAAGAATTTAGATGTAGTTCTTAGGGCTAAAAGGATTAAAGAACATGAAGAGAAAGGGGAACAAGGTACGATGTTGAATGATCAGCCATGATCACATTGAATGGCAAGGCAGGCTTGAAGGGTTGAATGGCCTACCCTTTTCCTATTTTCCAAGTTTCTATGTAATATTATTGAAATGATGAAAGCCTGCCAGAAAGCTGCAGCATAGAAGGACTTGGGAGTCCACCTGCATCAATCGCATGAAGCTAGCATGTAGGTCTAGCAGGAAATAAGGAAGGTAAGTGGAATGTTGGCCTTTATTTCAAAAGGAATGGAGCAGAAATAGGGAAGTCTTGCTCAACCTATAAAAGGCACTAGTCAGCTCACACCTGGAATACTGTGAACAGTTTTGATCCTCTTATCCAAAGAAAGATGTACAAGCATTGGAAACAGTCCAGAGAAAGGATTCCAGGAATTTTCTTATGAGGAGAAATTAAGTAGGTAGGGTTTGTACTTATTGGAGTTTAGTAGGATGAGCAACGACCTTATTGAAACATATAGGGACTTGACATGGGAGATTCTGAGAAGTTGTTTTCCCTTGTGGGAGAGTCTGGCGCCAGACAGCCAAATCTCATTGCAAGGGGTCACCCAGTTAGGGCAGAGAGGAGGAGGAATTTCTACTCTCAGAGGGTAGTCAATCTGTGAAATGCTTTACCGCAGAAGATTACAGAGGTTGGATCTTTAGATATATTCACAGCTGAAATGGACAGATTTTTGATCAGTAAGGGAGTCAAGGGCTATGGGAAAAGACGGGAGAGTGAAGATGAAGGTTATTAGATCAGCCGTTATCTCATTGAATGGTCTCTTGGGAGTTGCTTGATTTTAATCACTTCACCACTGGTGATCGTGTCTTCAGTTGTCTAGGCCTCAAGCTCAGGAATATCTTCCTGAATCTTTTCCTTTTTGCCTCACTTTCTTCCTTACTTTCTTCATTATCCAAGCTTTTGCTCAAGTGATTTTGTATCTCCTTTGGTGGCATAGTGTCTTGTACTGTTCACATGAAGTACCTTGGGACACTATATTGTACTGTAATAGCTATGTAAATAAAATTTGTCATTGTTCAGTAACCAATCTGCTTCCTGAAAACAAAGTGGCCATCTTTTCTTGTACCAACTTGACTGCACTAGAAGTTGGCAGGCCTGAAGCAAGTCGAGACCCTGTTTCAGAATTTTCTGCCTTTGATCTCTGACTCAAACACAAAGCAATCATTTTTGAGTTAAGACTGAGGCCAATGGGATAGCAGTGTAAAATAGGTCCAATCATGAGGAACCAGAAAGAGTTAACAAGGGAGCAATGTCGGAATATGTGGGAAAAGAAGCCAGAATAGAATAGGAATTTTGTGATAAGAGTGTTGAAAGGGACAGTTACAATAGGGACTGGGAAAAATTTTTAAAAAGTGCTGGACAGCAAGTGCTTCTGAATGTTACAATCTCTAAGACAGTGCTATATTTTCCACCTTTTCAGAAGCAGTCATGAATTTATAGAGTTATAGAGATGTACAGCACAGAAACAGACCCTTCAGTCCAACCTGTCCATGCCGACCAGAAATCCTAACCCAATCTCGTCCCACCAGCCAGCACCCGGCCCATGTCCCTCCAAACTCTTCCTATTCATATACCCATCCGAATGCCTTTTAAATGTTGCAATTGTACCAGCCTCCACCACTTCCTCTGGCAGCTCATTCCATACACGCTTCACCCTCTGCATGAAAATGTTGCCCCTTAGACCTCTTTTGTATCTTTCCCATCTCACCCTAAACCTATGCGCTCTAGTTCCCTCCACCCAGGGAAAAGATTTTGTCTATTTATTCTATCCATACCCCTCATGATTTTATAAACCTCTATAAGGTCACCCCTCAGCCTCCAACGCTCCAGGGAAAATAGGCCTCTTGAATTGAGGCCTATTCAACCTCTCCCGATAGCTCAAATCCTCCAATCCTAGCAACATCCTTGTAACTCTTTTCCGAACCCTTTCAAGTTTCACAATATCCTTCCGATAGGAAGGAGACCAGAATTGCACACAACATTCCAAAAGTGGCCTAACCAAGGTCCTGTACAGCCACAACAATTGGTTTGAATGTGGATCTTCTGGCTAGTAATCAAATAAAACCCAGTTGATATTAATGGTGTGAGTAGAGAAAACAGATAATTTGATCTCTACCATTGATCCTAAGGTTTGCAAGATTGAATTCCAGAATCTTGGAATCATAGTGGACATTGTACAACAGCAATTAAAATAGTAAGCAAAAATAGAGCAACCAAAAGACAATGAAATGAAACACGTACAGGCATTCCCCAATTTACTTACATCCAATTTACAAATGCACACACTTACACACAAGATGCCATATTAATATTAATTTCAAGAATTTGACATGTGAACATTGACTCATACTTACAAATGGCTGCGTTATTTGTGCTGTACTATAGAGTCATAGAGTCATAGAGACGTACAGCATGGAAACAGACCCTTCAGTCCAAACTGTCCACGCCGACCAAATATCCCAACCCAATCTAGTCCCACCTGCCAGCACCCAGCCCACATCCCTCCAAACCCTTCCTGTTCATATACCCATCCAAATCCTCTAAAATGTTGTAATTGTACCAGCTTCCACTACTTCCTCTGGCAGCTCATTCCATACACGTACCACCCTCTGTGTGAAAATGTTGCCCCTTAGGTCTCTTTTATATCTTTCCCCTCTCACCCTAAACCTATGCCCTCTAGTTCTGGACTCCCCGATCCCAGGGAAAAGACTTTGTCTATTTATCCTATCAATGCCCTTCATAAACCTCTATAAGGTCACCCCTCAGCCTCCAATGCTCCAGGGAAAACAGTCCCAGTCTGTTCTGCCTCTCCCTATAGCTCAAATCCTCCAACCCTGGCAACATTATTGTAAATCTTTTCTGAACCCTTTCAAGTTTCACAACATCTTTCCGATAGGAAGGAGACCAGAGTTGCACGCAATATTCCAACAGTGGCCTAACCAATGTCCTGTATAGCCGCAACATGACCTCCCAACTCCTGTATTCCATGCTCTGACCAATAAAGGAAAGCATACCAAATGCCTTCTTCAATATCCTATCTACCTGCGACTCCACTTTCAAGGAGGTATGAACCTGCACTCCAAGGTCACTTTGTTCAGCAACACTCCCTAGGACCTTACCATTAAGTGTACAAGTCCTGCTAAGATTTGCTTTCCCAAAATGCAGCACCTCACATTTATCTGAATTAAACTCCATCTGCCACTTCTCAGCCCATTGGCCCAACTGGTCAAGATCCTGTTGTAATCTGAGGTAACCCTCTTCGCTGTCCACTACACCTCCAATTTTGGTGTCATCTGCAAACTTTACTAACTGTATCTTTTATGCTTGCATCCAAATCATTTATGTAAATGACAAAAAGTAAGGACCCAGCACCGATCCTTGTGGCACTCCATTGGTCACAGGCCTCCAGTCTGAAAAACAACCCTCTACCACCACCTTTGAGCCAGTTCTGTATCCAAATGGCTAGTTATCCCTTTATTCCATGAGATCTAACCTTGCTAATCAGTCTCCCATGGGGAACCTTGTCAAACACCTTACTGTAGTCCATATAGATCACATCTACTGCTCTGCTCTCATCAATCTTCTTTGTTACTTCTTCAAAAAACTCAATCAAGTTTGTGAGACATGATTTCCCATGCACAAAGCCATGTTGACTATCCCGAATCAGTCCTTGCCTTTCCAAACACATGTACATCCTGTCCCTCAGGATTTCCTCCAACAACTTGCCCACCACCGAGTTCAGGCTCACCGGTGTTTGGTTCCCTGGCTTGTCTTTACCGCCCTTCTTAAACAATGGCACCGAATCTCCAGTCTTCCGGCACCTCACCTATGACTAGCAATGATACAAATATCTTAGCAAAAGGCTCAGCAATCACTTCTCTAGCTTCCTACAGAGTTCTCAGGTACACCTGATCAGGTCCTGGGGATTTATCCACTTTTAACCGTTTCAAGACATCCAACATTTCCTCCTCTGTACTCTGGACATTTTGCAAGATGTCACCAGCTATTTCCCTACAGTCTATATCTTCCATATCCTTTTCCACAGTAAATACTGATGCAAAATATTCATTTAGTATCTCCCCCATTTTCTGTGGCTCCACACAAAGGCCGCCTTGCTGATCTTTGAGGGGCCCTATTCTCTCCCTAGTTACCCTTTTGTCCTTCATATATTTGTAAAAACCCTTTGGATTCTCCTTAATTCTATTTGTCAAAGCTATTTCATGTTCCCTTTTTGCCCTCCTGATTTCCCTCTTAAGTATACTCCTACTTCCTTTATACTCTTCTCAAGATTCACTTGATCTATCCTGTCTATACCTGTCTCTGCCTTCTTTTTCTTAACCAATCCCTCAATTTCTTTAGGAATCCAGCATTCCCTATACTTACCAGCCTTCCCTTTCACACTGACAGGAATATACTTTCTTTGGATTCTTGTTATCTCATTTCTGAAGGCTTCCCATTTTCCAGCCGTCCCTTTACCTGCGAACATCTGCCTCCAATCAGCTTTCGAAAGTTCTTGCCTAATCCCGTCAAAATTGGTCTTTCTCCAAATTAGAACTTCAACTTTTAGATCTGGTCTATCCTTTTCCATCACCATTTTAAAACGAATAGAATCATGGTCGCTGGCCCCAAAGTGCTCCCCCACTGACACCTCAGTCACCTGACCTGCCTTATTTCCCAAGAGTAGGTCAAGTTTTGCACCTTCTCTAGTAGGTACATCCACATACTGAATCAGAAAATTGTCTTGTATGCACTTAAGAATTTCCTCTCCATCTAAATCTTTAACACTATGGCAGTCCCAGTCTATGTTTGGAAGGTTAAAATCCCCTACCATAACTACCCTATTATTCTTACGGATAGCTGAGACCTCCTTACAAGTTTGTTTCTCAATTTCCCTTGACTATTAGGGGATCTATAACTCAATCCCAATAAGGTGATCATCCCTTTCTTATTTCTCAGTTCCACTCAAATAACTTCCCTGGATGTATTTCTCGGAATATCCTCCCTCAGCACAGCTGTAATGCTATCCCTTATCAAAAATGCCACGCCCCCTCCTCTCTTGCCTCTCTTTCCATCCTTCCTGTAGCATTTGTATCCTGGAACATTAAGTTGCCAGTCCTGTCTATCCCTGAGCCATGTTTCTGTAATTGCTATGATATCCCAGTCCCATGTTCCTAACCATGCCCTGAGTTCATCTGCCTTCCCTGTTAGGCCTCTTGCATTGAAATAAATGCAATTTAATTTATTAGTCCTACCTTGTCCCTGCCAGCCCTGACTGTTTGACTCACTTCTGTTGTCAACTGTACCCATCTCAGATTGATCTCTTACCTCACTATCTCCCTGGGTTCCCCCCTCCCTCCCCCCCCACCCCCCCCACCCCCGCCCTTGCCATCTTACTAGTTTAAATCCTCCCAAGCAGTTCTAGCAAATTTTCCTGCCAGTATATTAGTCCCCTTCCAATTTAGGTGCAATCCATCCTTCTTGTACAGGTCACCTACCCCAAAAGAGATTCCAATGATCCAAAAATGTGAATCCTTCTCCCATACACCAGCTCCTCAGCCACGCATTCACCTGCTCAATCCTCCTATTCCTGCCCTCACTAGCTCATAGCACTGGGAGTAATCCAGATATTACTACCCTTGAGGACCTCCTTTTTAAATTTCTGCCTAACTCTCTGTAATCTCCCTTCAGAATCTCAAACTTTTCCCTTCCTATATTGTTGGTTCCAATGTGGACAATGACCTCCTGCTGGTCCTTCTCCCCCATGAGAACATTCTGCACCTTCTCTGAGACATCCTTGATCCTGGCACCAGGGAAACAACACACCATTCTGCTTTTTCTCTGCTGGCCACAGAAACATCCATCTGTACCTCAGACTACAGAATCCCCTAACATAATTGATCTCTTAGAAGCCGAAGTACCCCTCATTGCGTTAGAGCCAGTCTCTATACCAGAAACCTGGCTGTTCGTGTTACGTTCCCCTGAGAATCCATCACCCTCTACATTTTCCAGAACAGCATACCTGTTTGAAATTGGTATATCCACAAAAGACTCCTGCCCTAGGTGCCTACCTTTCTTACCCTTCCTGGAGTTAACCCACCTATTTGACTGTATCTGAGACTATCCCCCCTTCCTATAACTGCCATCCATCACATTCTGTTGCTGTTGCAAATTCCTCATCGCTTCTATCTGTCTCTCCGACCGATCCACTCGATCTGATGAGATTCCCATCCAACAGCATTTATGGCGTCAGTGCTGACCTGCACTGACTTGCGTACAAATCAATTTACAAATGTACACAGGAACAAGGTCTGCTGGTAACCTGTGGACTATCTGAAGGGCTAATTGGTGTGTGCTCACAACACACAATGAATTGCACTTCATTTATTCACCTAATGATGAATAAGAACAATATTGCATTGAATATCTCAAAGAAAAATCATTTTTAGAATTAATTCCTACACAAGCACCTTGTTGCAGTTCTGAGGCAACGTTGCATTGTCAGTAGTGCCATTTTCAGATGAGACATTAAATCTCAAAACCTCTGCACTTTCAGGTAACCACTCTACATCCACTGGCACTATTCCAAGAAATGTCATGGAAGTTCTCTTTGGTTTCTTGTTCAGTATTTATCTGGAAGTCGTTTCAGTAAAACAATATACCTGATCCTATGTGATATTGTTGTTTTGGGAACTTATGTGTGAGCAAATTAGCTCCTATGCTTCCCAACATTACAATAGTGGCAGTATTTTAAATGTACTTTGCTGCTTTAAAGAAATGAAATGTCATGAGGTTATGAAAATTGCCAAATAAATAGAACATGGAACAATACAGCACAGAACAGGCCCTTCAGCCCTTGATGTTGCGCCAACCTGTGAACTAATCTAAACCCATATCCCTACACTATCCCATTATCATCTATGTGCTTATCCAAAGATTGTTTAAATCTCACTAAATGGAAGTTAATTATTTCTATCAATCTGTAGATGTGTTTATATTCAGTTTTTGTGACACCACAATATTCTTATCAATTATCAAGAAAGCTAAATTTGATATTCAATGAACAGAGACAAATTTGAGCTTTTCAGGGTATAAAAAACATATAAAAAGAACACTTAACATTTTATGTGTCATGAACTAATCGAATAAAAGCAGTGCTATGTGTTCAAGAAAGGACAAACATGCTTAAATGTGCTGCATCTTATACTTTGAATTGCTTTGCTTGTAAATTGCTGAAGAAGATTAGAAGTACTTTACTTCGATGATCATTTCACTGTGGATCACATGTGGCATTATCAAGTTAAAAAAAAGAAGGTCCATCTTTTTACTGATATTTCTTGAAAACCAGGGATTCATCAGCATCGGATCATTATAAACCCTTGTTGTTTGAGAACTTGAACATCAATGAACTTTAAGATAAGAGATAAATTACTTCCATAGTAATCAATTTATGGTGACAATTCCACAGTAGAACACTGAATAAAAAACCTATGCATTTGAAAGCAGTACCTATTTTATTTGGGGACCACAATAAATAGCATACAGATTCAACCATACAAGCAGCCATCAAAATAGGGGTTACTATAGATGCTGTCCGTACTTTGGACTCTTTGACTGGTTTATGTATCAAAAGCACTTACCAGGGAGGTCAGTGTCTTGTCAGTGACGTGGACAAAAGGACACAGAATTCGGTTTGTTGTTCAACTTGATTTTATTAACCAAATATTCATTGTTAAAAATGCCAGATGAGCATTTCCCAAATTCCTACAATATTTACTCTCTATCTAATTCCATCTGCCCTAGAAGGATATTATTCGCAACAATCCACCTATTTGATCTGGGTCTTCAGAATCTCCTTCCTCTCTGCGACATAGGGCTGGCTCTTTTCCACCAAGGTAGGTATTGCACGTCAGGGTGGATCTTCTCTTAGAACTTGAGTTGTCACATGGTCTTCCACTCTAAGTCCTTGAGTCTTTCTGAGGGAGTGTCTTCATAGTATGTGTGTTATATCCCCCTCGCCCAATGAGTGGCCCAGAGCTATGAAGGTGGGTACCCCTGACGACTGGAGGTGGGGTTTCACCAGGCCTCACATTTCTGGCCTTGGGGGTGCACTTTTCCTTCTCCCCCATGGTGCTGTGCATCTGCTTTTGTCTGTGGTCATCCCTCCTCATATTTTCTTACAGCTACCTTTTTCCATTTTGCTGTTGGCTTGTGGGGCCACATGGTTTCCTTTTCTGGTTATTCCTCACCTCTGACCAGTTCCCTGGCTCCTTCATTGCCTCCTCCTCCCCTATTTATTCCATATATTCAGTTGGTCATTGGTTTGGTTGTTCTTCCACTGCATTGGCCTCCTTTCTCTCCTCATGAGCCTATCCCTCCTTCTGGCTGTACCTCATTTGTTGCTGTTGCTGGAGGGTAACACTTTGCTGACCTTTGGGGGTTCACGACTCGCATTGTCACTTCATAAAATCCCTACAGTTCGGAAACAGGCCATTTGTCCCAACAAGTCCGCAGTAACTCTCTGAAGAGTAACTCTCCTAAACCCATTCCTCTACCCTATTACTCTCCATTTACCCTGGACTAATGTACTTTACCTACACATCCCTGAACACTATGGACAATTTAACATGGCTAATCCACCTAACCTGCACATCTTTGGACTATGGGAGGAAACCAGAGCACCTGGAGGAAACCCACACAGACACGGGGAGAATGTGCAAACTCCACACAGACAGTCGCCCAAGACATGAATCGAACTGTGAGACAGCAGTGTTAATCACTGAGCCACCGTGCCGCCATTATAAGCAAAGGCTGACACAGTCAGGAAGCACTTATTTTGCCGAAACCTGGGATTGAGTCAGGGACATTTAGATCTTCAGTCTAATGCTCTTCCAACTGAGCCATTTCAGCTGGATCATCTGAGTGTATGTGGCAACCCATCTTGGGCAGGCCTTGTAAAGAAGGCTTGCTTCCCCAAACAGAATGCAGCTCTTGGACTCTTTACAGTCTTCAGTCAGGTAGCCTCCTGTTGGCAGTTCCTGCAGTGGGTCACCTTGCAGTCCACTGCCATGTGCCATGACCTCCTACAGGTTCAGCACACCCTAGGCTGACCCGTGTACATTGGGTAGTCGTGAAGCTGGAGAGCAGGTGGGGGAATGTTCCTGCCGACATCCACCTTCAGGGTCACTATGACCTGCCATTTGCTGGTACAGATCCCAAATGGATCCATCACATCGATGCTGCCTCCTCCAAGCTGTACAATTTTCCCAGGAAAGTCAGGATACCTGCTGCTGGGACATGGGGGTTGTACATATGGATTGTAACAACTCAGCTCCTCTGCACCAGGGAGGACAACAGTGATGCTGCAGACAGGTTGGAGAGAGAGGTCCCTCATCTCCTTTATCCACAAATACCTTCAGGAGACACTCGCATTAATGTAAAAATTAAAGATCTTGGCTGGGAATAAGAGTATTGATTAAACAGCCAATGCACATATCAGTAAGGCAAAAACATAATAAGGTACATACAATTTCAAGAAGATAACATGGGGTCTACACATAGTTTCAAAAGGTAACTTGAAATCCATTGGCACTAGTCAACAGACACTCAGGGAGGATCCAAGATGCATGAGTAGGGTAACGTATGGTCAAAATCCTGAAAATGGGGCTGGCCTGGTATCTTCTGGCCAATCAGGGCATCACAGCTGGGAACAGCCAATTAGAGGGTTAGACACTTAGCATTGTTATGAGTGGAGCTATAGTGTAACTCCATTACGAAAAGTAAACCTTTGTAAGAAAATGTTCAGGTAACATTGTCTCCCAATCAACTGTAATAGAGCTTGTTTTACTTTAAAGCTGTCAGGACTTCATGTTGCCGTTTAAGAACTACAACACACCATCCATGTTCAGTTCCTGCTTCAAACTGGGACAAGTTGGTCTTAGCAGGTACAATAGTGCAGGTCCTACAATTGCATTCAGTGCCCCAGGCTAAGGAGTGGGAGACATCCAGCAACACCTATTAGAAAGTGCACAGGGGTGACAAGAGATGACAATAGGTCAGAGAATAACTGGGTTGCAGTCTACAGTCAAACAGTTTGCCACCATTCACCATCAAAGCTCACAGATACTTGTTGCAGTGAGGTACCAGAGGATTAGTGGAGCTTCTGGAACAGGCACTCGAGCAATGTCATGGAAAAAGATGAAAACCATTAAAAATGTGTTACCTCTTCAATACACCTAAACATGTTCCGAATAGCCTTAGCTAAACATTATGATGACTATCTCAAGAAGTCCTTCAATAATTTCACTGAGATGATACTTTTGAAAAGACGAGGTGACTTTTGTGCAGCCAAGCAATAGACTCCACTACCATCAAGCCAGTTCATCCTACAGACACAGAACTGACAGAGTATCACTTAATTTAATCCACTCTAACAGACTGTTTAATATTTCAGCCCTTTTTTGTGGAATTGAACTCATGAATACGGTGAATTCATTCCTTGTGTATCTAAATTGCACAAAGTAGGGAGCTGTCATAGAGATTATTGGCTTCAGTGATATTTGAATGTTATCTGCCGTTACATATTGCATTGCACTGAAAAGAATAATAGAAGAGGGTGAAATAATACTTTTAAGGTTTACATTTGATGAATGAGCCTAACGAGTTTCACTAAATGGAACAAAACTCACTGCGATATTGAGTGGCGAAAGTGTAACTCAAAATTCTCATACCTTTTAAATTTTTCAAGTACATTTTTCCTGAAAAATGATATTACATGGAGCAGCAATAACAGCCATCAAGAATTCTGTAAAAGAGGTTATCACTCAGAAAGAGGCACTTAAGGCTTATCACTTCAGCCTGCCCGTCCAACAAATCTGGCTTTTTGCTGGGTTCTCACCTACAAGTAAACTGCTCTTCTGTTTGGCATTTTATTTTTGTCACCTATGCAGAATGATCATTTCAAATGTGTGTGCATTGCCATTTTAATAAAAACTCTTTGTCCACATACACTACAGTACTACAAAATCTTCTTTCTTTTTGCTACACTACAGTATGGAATATTCTCCATGGTTATTTCCTAAATCTAAAACCATTCAAATCATCCTTCAGTGAAATGTTTGCTTTGTTTTTCTCATGGGCTAAAATTTCTAATGTCCGTTGTCATGGTGTATAGCCAACTCAACTGTTCTTTCTGACAGTACGTCAAATATCTCAAATGTTTTTCTCTTAACTGAGCAAAAGCCAAAGGAAAAAAGTTCAGAAACCTATTGAGGTGAAGCTTACATTGACTTCTATATGAATTAAAGATAGTGAAGGATTGCTTTTAACCTTCTGCAAATGGTGATATTGGAACGACAGTGGATCAGACACAGTCTGACTTTTGTTCCACTTATATTGAATTGAGTTTCAATTGCTCTACTGTAACATTTGCTTTCTTTTACAGTTCTGGTGATATCATTTGATTTTGATTTGATTTGATTTGATTCATTATTGTCACGTGTACCGAGGTACAGTGAAAAATGTTGTTTTGCATGCAGTACAGGCAGATCACACCCTACAAAGATCACAGGGTGATTAAACAGAATGAGGAATACAAAGTTACCACTGCAAAGAAGGTGCAAAGCAAGGTCAACTTTAGATTTAAACTTTGAGAGATCCATTCAGCAATCTAATAACAATGGGGAAGAAGCTGATCTGGACCTTATTAGTATGTGTATTTAAGATTTTATATCTTCTGCCTGACAGAAGGGGTTAGAAGAGATTATAACTGGGGCAGGAGGGGTCTTTGATGATTTTGGCTGCCTTCCCAAGGCAGCGGGAAGAGGAGATGGAGTCACTGGATGGAAGGTTGGCTTGTGTGATGGACTGGTCTACGTTCACAACTCTCTGTAGGTTCTTATAGAACTGGGCAGAGCAGTTGCCGTACCAAGCCGTGACATATCCGGATAGAATGCTTTCTATGGTGCATCTATAAAGGTTGGTGAGAGCCCTTAAGGACATGCATATCTGCAGATTATTGAATAATTACTAATTGGAGAAGTGGCATCTCTCATTTTTCAAGTTCTTCACACAAAAACATGCTTCACATAACTGGTCAAATGTACTATCAGAAACTGGTCAAGACTTCAGAAATGTTTTTAATGACATGGATTTTCCTTATCAACTGCTCCTCTTGCCTGAGGAGTGGTGACCCTCAGGTTAAATCACCACCAGTCATCCATCTCTAACAAGAGAGTAGCCCTATGGTCTGGTAAATGATGGGGACTTTACCTATTCTTCAGTGCTCTGATTTTGGATGTTAGAAAGATGGTACAAGTCAAAGGTTCTAGCAAAATCTCTGATTTGATGCCCAGCCTGTCCTTCTAAATATTACCTCTCTATATCTTAAAATAACTATCTACATCAGCCTGGTATGTCCTTTGAATGCTCATATCAGCCCTATCAGGTGTTTTTTCAGCACCAATGTAGAGGGGAGATATAAGGACAACTTACATCTACATTAACCCTTTAATGTCACAAAATATCATAAGAAAATAATTGGACACATGGTCAAATATTTGGCTGCAGGTAGCTGGATGCCTAAATGCCTATTGTGGAATGATGAAAATCAGAAATGCAAGAGGCCAAAATTGGAGAGGTGCAAAGATGTGGAATGTGGGGAGGGAGAAACAAATAGAGATATTTTGAAACAAGTTTCAGTGATAGAGATATACAGCACAGAAACAGACCCTTCAGTTCAACCTGTCCATGCTGACTAGATATCCTAAATTAATCTAGTCCCATTTGCCTGCATTTGGTCCATATTCCTCCAAATCCTTCCTATTCATACATCCATCCAGATGCCTTTTAAATGTTGTAATTGTACTATCACCCACCACTTCCTCTGGCAGCTCAATCCACACACGCACCACCCTCTGTGTGAAAGTTGTCCCTTAGATCCCTTTTAAATCTTTCCCCTCTCACCTTAAACCTATGCCCTCTAGTTTTCTTTTGCTGTAAAATAAATAATAGCAATAAACAAAGTGGCCTTAAAATAGTTGTTAAGCCTGGTCACTATTATATTAATGTTGATGCAATGTTTCCCTTCCCTTTCTCATTATGTGGACATTTCAAGCTGGCTATCACTCTTCAAAGGTTTCAAATTGAATCTCTAATTTGGTAAATACAGGCTTCAGATATTACAGATTTAAAGTATATTTAAGGAATAGTCTACTTATTTTATGAAAACCTGTCAATCAAACTAATATATGAGCAAATTGCAAAAATTGCTTGAACTGGAATCAAATGGTGTGGCTCGTCTTCAAATGTACTCAAGCAAATCAAACAATTGATTCAAAAAGTTGCATTGAAACTGCATTAGAATTATTCCAGGTGGAAGGTTTTTTTTTAACTCTTTACCTATCACAAAGGAATAAATGAAACCAACACCATGTTCAAATCTTAGAGAAAAAAAGTTCCATTATTGTCTCAACTGATGATCAAACTTACAACAAAAGGATATTGGACAGTTTATTTTTCCCAAAGGGAGCCTATAGTCTATCCATATGTGTATTAAATCAATGTTTGCCAAGTTCATTGATATTTCATTAATATTTGGATGTAAAGATGTTGTTGGTTCTTAAGACATTGTTCTATGTGTGGTAACAGCCTTTCAGTGTGAGACACTGGCAATAACACTCTGAGGTTATACTGCTGCTTCTAACAATACAGCCTTAACTTGCTGAACCACCCTCATACTTAACAAGGTTCCAAATCAGCATGGGAGCCTCTGACATTCAGTGTTTTCTATATAATCTAGTGTGCAGAAAATGTAATTTAGTTCTAAGTCATTCCATGTTGCCAGAGAGTGATTATTTTCTGGTTTTTGATTATCTGGGGTACATTTTTGACAGAGCATTGCAAGTGTGTCTATTATAAAGAGATAGTTAATAATAAAAATGCTGAATCCCATATTTTAGTAAAAGGTACACAGAGGAACCTCGATTATCTGACATTCGATGATCCGAATATCAGATTATCCAGCAAGATTGCAAGGTCCTGATGCTTGGCTAAACTATGATATCCAGCATTTGATTATCCAGAATTCAATTAACTGCCTGTGTCCTTCGAATAATCAAGGTTCCTCTGTAAAGAGACCATGTACTTCTTGATAAATTAAAAGCTAAATAAGATAAAGGAGCTGAGGGGTCCAGGATGTAAATGCAAAATCATAATAAATAGCAATATAGTTTAACAAGGCCATAAAAGATGCAAATCAAAACTGTGGTTAATTTCTGAAGAAATAGAATTGAAAACCATAGAAGTTGTATAGAAGTTTGACTAAATTATGTTTTAAATATTGCATACAATTCTGATCTGGAGTTTTCAAAATCAAAGTCCCCATGCTATGTCCTAAATTTTCTGAACTAATTCCTTTCTCCAAGAGTAACCATTCTTACATCTGTCCCCAAATGAGTCTTCTGCAAACTGTCCAAAAGCTTTCCAATCTATGAGTTTATCTTAAGAAAAAAAAATTCTTGATTATTCTATGCCAGAATCAAGCTAATGCCTTTCAATATTTATTTTTGTCTGATTGTAAGACTCTCATAATACAAAGAAACTTACAACATAACTTCAGAAGGGACCCCAATCATCTGCTCTCTTCAGGTTTAAAATCATGGCTGTGGAAATCCTGATCAGTTAATTACTAAACCCTGTCAGATACATAAACCGAAACTCATATACCACTAGTTCAAATACCAAACTCTAAATTAAATATTTAAAAAATTGCACACCTTATATCACCCAGTGCATTCCAGACTTGAACTACTTAGTGTGTGAAACATGTGTTTCTCATTTCATTTTTGCTTAGAGTCACGGAGATGTTCAGCATGGAAACAGACTCTTCAGTCCAACCCATCCATGCCAACTAGATATCCCAACCCAATCTAGTCCCACCTGCCAGCACCCGACCCATATCCCTCCAAACATTCCTATTCATACACCCATCCAAATGCCTCTTAAATCTTGCAATTTCATCCTCCGCCGCTTCCTCTGGCAGCTCATTCCATACACGTACTACCCTCTGTGTGAAAAAGTTGCCCCATAAGTCTCTTTTATATCTCTCCCCTCTCACTCTAAACCTATGCCCTCTAGTCCCAGACTCCCCAAATTGTTGTGTGATGATGAATCAATGCTTTCAAATGCCGATTATAAAGAAGCAACCATTTCCTTTGCCATCATGATTTGCAACAATATGGAGTAATTGAGATGAATAGCATAGATGCTTTCAAGAAGGAGCTAGGTGATAATGAGGAATACAAGGATGTGCTGAATAGGTTATATGAAGGGTTGGAGTAGCATGTGCATATGGAATAAGCACATCAGAATCAGTAAGTTATGCCAAACTGTGCTGCATATTTTATGACATTCTATCTAGAATGGACAGCAACATAGAAAATTGTTTCAGATTGAACCCTAATCAATTGTGAACCAAGTTCAACTCAAAAACACTAACAATTCAATTTTAAAACAAAATTGTTAGCTTTTGGGTGAAAATTAGTCAGGTATAAAATATTGTGCGATTCCAACGGAAATACTTCTGGCTAACATTCAAACATGAATTTGCAAGCCTTGACTTTTGTGGCATTTATTCTCCAAACAACGGGGAGAATAGTTATTTCTAGTGAAGAATGATTTACATCAGAAGGAACAGTGGGATGTGCTGTAGTGGGCAACTAATTCCATGTTTTTATCTAGAATGAAAGCAAAGTAGATATAAATCAGCCCCAGGTTCTATAACAATTCAATTATCACAAACAAAACAGACAAGCATCATCGTTACATTTAGAGAATGTGGAAAATATACTGCCTTAATGTATTGCTTTGGAAAATGCCCTGAAGCTCAGATTGTTTGAAGATGATACTTGGGAGTCCTTTAAGAACATAATGGGCGTGATATTAGTGTGAAATCTATGTTGTTTGGGTTTCTGTTCTCCTTGCTGATGGATATGCTCATGAATACAGAAGCGTTGCTTTTTATCCTCGAAAAAATGTATCATCCTCCATTAGAAGATGTAATAACCTTAACATTACGAGTTGGATAAAGTTTAGTGTAGCACAACATCAAAGGGAAACTAGCATGTGGACACTATCTAGTTTCCATCCATTGGTCACAAATTTCAATTGCGTGGTGTCTGCAATTTCAGTGTCAATGATGCCAATTCAGGTCCAGAATAGCATCCGAGTCACACATGTCCACTTCCAGTGTGGAATGTGCGGGCTGTTAGTGCAGGAGCTGGGAGCAGACACTGTAGGTATACAGAGAAGGAAAACCATGATGGTAATTTTGAATGCTGTTTTCTTTAGCCAGAAGCGCTTTTACACACAACAGAGTGGTCCTTCACATTTCAAAATCACCTATATATGATATTTTCTTTTCATCCATTAACCATCCAGCCGTGATATTTAAAGAGATCAATAATTGCTTTGAGGTTAAATGCTGATTGATCTCAAATTACTATTATTATGCAACTGAAAGTGTTTGGCGCTTTGTGGCACTGAATCAGGTTGGTAAGGTTTTCAGGTTCATGGTATAACACAAGGTAAAGGCATTGGTTCTCACTTCAATTTGCTCCAATCCATGGGCACTGTAGTTCCTTGCAGCATGAATGGAAGGATGCAGAGAGATGACACAGCGGAGGATAAGCTGCTCAAAGATGGAGTAGGGAGAAAAGAATGGCTCTCAGCAGGAGGCTATGAATCACAGCAATTCTCCCATATCGACCTCAGTGGGGAATGGTGTGTGATGATGGGTGCTGCTTTCACTGAAATCTGGCACATGTTTCAGACAGACCAGCAGCCTCAGAGAAAAGTGAGACTGCATTGCCTGTGGCTGTAAAGTTGACTATGGAGACAAACATCTTCATATTGGACTTCCTCCAGGCTCCATCAATTTGCTGTTTATCATCCACTGCTGTGGAAGAGAGCCACTCCAATTGGATTCCTACAAGAGAAAAATACATTGTGCCCCTTCTTTCCAGAGGGAAGCAGGCAGAGTACTTGGCTAAAGCTGTGATAATCCCCATGGTGCCATTGAGTGCCACAAGATAGTGGTGCGGGAGCAGGCAGCGGCAAGTTTCTTCAGTCCCGGGGTCATCCATTCTGTCCATTTTTTCTTGTTCTTCAACTGTCTTTTATTTTAAGGTGTTTTTAATCGTTTTGAATAAAAATCTAACTTGGAGCAACAAAGCAGAGTGGTCTGGGGTGCCCGAGCAGACCAGGGTCTGCCAGTGTACCCAGAATGGAGTAGGGACTGCCAGTGCACTCAGAGCAGAGAGGGGTCTACCAGTGTACCCAGAGTAGAGTAGGAACTGCCAGTGTACCCAGAGCGAAGTGGGACCTGCCAGTGTACCCAGAGCAGAGAGGCGACTGCCAGCGTACCCAGAGCACAGTAGAGACTGCCAGTGCACCCAGAGTGGAGCAAGGACTGCCAGCATACCCAAAGCAGAGTGGGCACTGCCAGTATACCCAGAGCAGAGCGGGAACTGCCAGTGCACCCAGAGCGGAGTCGGGACTGCCAGTGTACCCAGAGCGGAGCAGGGACTGCCAGCGCACCCAGAGTGGAGTGGGAACTGCCAGTGTACCCAGGGTGGGGCAGCGAATGCCGGTGTACCCAGAATGGAGTGGGAACTGCCAGTGCACCCAGAGAGGAGCGGGGACTGCCAGTGTACCCAGAGTGGAGTGGGAACTGCCAGTGTACCCAGAGTGGTGTAGGAACTGCCAGTGTACCCAGAGTGGAGTGGGAACTGCCAGTGTACCCAGAGAGGAGTGGGAACTGCCAGTGTACCCAGAGAGGAGTAGGAACTGCCCACGCACTCAGAGAGGAGTGAGTGTAATTGTTGGACTGGGGATTGGTGCGGATGGTCAGTGGTTTGCGAGCCCAGTCAGACAATGTGTGGAAGCTCCTTGCACCGATCTACTGCAGGCCCTTTATAGAATAACTGTAATGCTTATTTTTAACTTTATTTCTTATTTTTCTAACTTGTACTATGAATAACTGTAAGGTAATGTAACTTGTTTCCTTTAGTTTTCTATTTTGTATTTAAGATTTGTACCTGGATACTTTCTACGTAAAGTTGCACCATGTGGGGTGACATTGTAAACTTTTCACTGTACTCTAGTACTTCTGTACTTAAGTACATGTGACAATAAAGCAAATTCTAATTCTAATTCTAATTCCAACATGTAAATGCAGATTTACCCTCCAACTGCAAATGGCTCCATTCCCTCAAAACCCAACTGGTATATGACCATGCTCAGCATATCATGCAGATCAGTGTCAGATGTCCTGGCAGCAACACAATACCATCATTCTATCTAATGACACTCTGATGTACCAACACTTGGCTCATGTCTCGGTCACACAATGTACACACTCATTGGTACAACAAGACCATGTTACCATACAAAACATCATCTAACAGATCATTGGAATGCTTTACAAACAGCTCCACTACTTGTGATTATCTCACGATTCAATATGACCTGCTGCTTCCTGCACTACCTCACCAGCATAAAGGCACAGCCCTTACCACTAAGTGTACAGTGAGAAGCTGAGAAAATGGAACAAGATAATTGGAGTGGGAGTAGCAAGAGACATGACAACCAGCACATCCGATCTCTGAACGGGTTATTGTGAATATCCAACAGTAGTGCCATCTACCATTTCCCAATTACCATTAAATCACCCTCTGAAGCTAACACAATGCAACTGCTTCTAGCCACTTGTTGCAACTGTGAAAATAGTATTTCTTTTTCATTAGTCTATTCCTCCCCTTCCACTTTTAGCACTGCTCTCTGTCCAGATTGCTATTCTTGGGTGTTTTAAAGGGGAAAATGGAAGTGTACAATTTTAGTGTGGGGAGGGCAGAAACCATACTTAATTACTCCACTTGGTCTTGAGGGAAGAACGACTTTCTGTCCAACAGGCTCTCCAGGATCTGGCCTGCAAACTGGGCAAGGATTTCCCCTGTCTGCCGTGCTCAGGGTAAATGTCATCAACTGTGCAGGCAACTCTAACTGACAGAACTTGACTGGGCACACTATTCCCTTTTGGAGATAGCATCTGCACCAGGGGTCCTGGTCAATTCCGAGGTATCCAGTGAGTGGCAGGTTGTTGGGAAAGGGGCCTGGTAAGATGCAGATGAAATTGGACATGCTACTCCCTAAAGGGCAGGAAACGGCAATTAATGTGATGGGTCTGGTAAGATTTTGCCAGAAAACCCATACATTTTCACAACATGAAACACTCCATCCAACTTAACATCACTTGGACTTTGCCAAAAAAAATCATATGGAGTCAGTGAGGTGTCTGATAAAACGTCGATTTTCCTGCTCCTCGGATGCTGCCTGGCCTGCTGTGCTTTTCCAGCAACACACTCTCAACAAAAAAAAATCATATGGTTGAGCTCTGTATGTGTTATGTGTTTATCCATTTCCCCCATCACAATAATGACATCATTTCATTGGCTCAAAAGCACTTTGGCTCATGTTGAGGTCATCAAATGTATTCTACAAATGTAAGTTGATTTGGTTCAATTTTTCTTCCTACATGCTGTCTTTCTTTATTTCTACAGGCGGTTGGGTATTGCACAGAGCTACAGCTTTGCTATGGTCAAATGATGAAATTTTGTTTTAGTAACACTCTGACATTTTTAGCTCTGCTTTGAGGATTAAATTCTCCCACAGTTCATCTTCCTGGGAAAACAATGAGGCACCCAGCAACTGCTAGACCATTACTTAATGTTTAATGTGTAACCGCTTAAAAAAAGATATCTCAAGGGTGTAATCAGAGTTCAGGTTATAATTAGAAATTGCCCCTGCTCTTGTGTCATCCAATTAGATTTGCTAATTAATAACAGTGTTGGGTACCGTGAGTCTCAAAGTAATTCAGGACAATGACAAACTAAAGCTGAAATCTAGACCTCAAATGTATTGATACAGAATCCAAGTATTATAGGGTTGATATGATCATGAAAAAAATCTTTGACCTAAAACTTGTTCATATTCTTCCTGCAAGATTTTTTCAACCTATCCCTAAACACTGAGTTTGCAATCAATTAAAAAGTAATTAATTTGTATCTGATTTTAATAGGAAATCTCTAGATACATTTTGTAACTTCTTTGGTAGACCTCATGATAAAAGTATGTGCATTCTGATATATGAATTTAGCTGTTGTTTGTTCATTTCACATTCAACTTTTATTCTTCAATCTACTATCTCCAGGTTTATCTCTCATATACTACCTTGAAGGTTTTACAGTGAATCATCTTTCACCCGTGGGTTCTGTTGAAATTTGCGAAGTGAAATCTATTAACTACTTTTCAAATACATTGGGAATAAGTTGGTCTCTGAGAATAATGTCCTTTCTATATAAATGCAAATTGTAAACACATTCCTCTTAATTGGTTTCAACAGTAAAAGCAATTGATATTTGTAAGTTTTAGTTCCCAAAATGCAATTACATTCAAAGTTAATGTATCACACAAATATTTCCAATAATAATACGAAAGACTATGGACATGCTTTTCCCAGCCAGTGGGCAATGGCAAGTCGATTGAGAACACTTTGCGAGAATGGAAACATTTGATTCTTGTTGTTGACAAAAACTGGCCAGATTTTGCACATAAAGTTTTAATGGCCAGGTGAGAATCTCACTTGTCCGCAGCAAGGTACCTATTTGTGCATATTAACAATTCATTATTACCTAATTTCACTTCATGTGTATGCAATTTGTTATTTTCCCAGGCAGCAGAGAGAAATTAAATTGCAACAATTTCCAACATGAAAGCCTGAGCAAGTTCTTAAAAGCTGCAACCTGCTGGCATCTGCTCCTGGTCTCCATCTTGACCAGTACTCCCCAACATCTCAAGGCATTCTTCATAGGCAGTGATCTCTGTAAAGATTAGAGTAGTGCTGGAAAAGCACAGCAGGTCAGGCAGCATCCAAAGAGCAGGAAAATCAACATTTTGGGCAAAAACCCTTAATCAGGAATGAGGCCTGACCTGCTGTGTTTTTCCACCACCACTCTAATCTCTGATCTCCAGCGTCTGCAGTACCAGTGATCACTGTAGCTCTTGGAAGCATCAGACAATCACATCCTCATGGCAAATCCCCAACTCACCCTAATGCTGTTCACTTCAGTAATGCACTTCAGAGAACATGACACCCTTCATTGCAATGCTGCTACCATACCACCGTGGTACATAGGGACAGGCACCATCTTATGCAGAAGGTCAGGGATTATCTCAGGGGTCTTCACTTGCTGTCTTAGCACTCACTCACTTTATGTCTATTTCTATGCTCATAGCACCTCCGACTTTATAGAGTCATAAAATCATACAGCACAGAAACAGACCCTTCGGTCCAACTGAACATAATTCCAAAATAAACGAGTCTCGCCCATATCCCTCCAAATCTTTCTTATTCAAATATAAAGATCCACAAAGAATCAAAATAAAATCTTAACCTACTGAAATGTAATAACTATAATAAGGTTAGACGTAAGCCTGCAATCTCAGGAATAGCTGCAATGTCCGTGCTACTCTCAGTCGCCAGTTTTGTTTTGCCTTATTTCTTATGCATTACCACCTCATTACAGGCTCACAGTACATCTGCCTTATCTTGCCTTTTGGTGCTGGCAGAAAGCCAGGCAACTTGTGATGTTTGCTGGCAATGATCAGTGAATGGAGTGGACATGTTGTTGTACACACTGTGCTCCATCAATGTTGCACCTGCAGCACTTTCTAGCGATTAACACGGTAAACACACTGAATGTGTTTCAACCAAATGGCCGTGTCGCACCACATAGTTGTCTGTCACATTAAGGGGCACTGACATCAGTCAGGTGGTACTGGCACATTCTGATATCATTTCAGGGGCTTGGACACAGTCAGTTGGTTGTGTAGGGCTCTCAGTGTCAGAGATTCTGTATCCTTACAGTCCAGGGAGTGGCCGCAGTTCATCATGCAGATGCAGTGAAACTAGTCCAGGGATTCAAAGTAAGTCAGTTGGGAGCTGAAAGGAGGCTGATTAGTCATTAGCCCATGCTGTCATTTGAAGTAGGTCAGGGAGTGGGTCACGGTCAGTCCTGAGGGTCTATTCACTGAAAGTCAATGGGAGTTATCGGGGGCCATTGCTGTGATGAGGAAATTGGCAAAGTCAATTGTTGAGATAGGAGACAGCATGCTGGGATACAGAGATGACAGTAACTGTGAAGCGTGTAACTTAATGTAGAAGAGTGATTGACATTAGAGCATGGGTGGGCACAGGCACTGCAGGAGCTGGGGGTCACCGACAGACACTACTATTCTTGCTTCACTGGGAGGGCAGCTTGTGCAAATCAAGGTTTGACATAATTAATCCAAAAGCCTGAGGTGAGGGATTGCAGTGTGGAGGTAAAGAGTTAAATGGAAAACTTGAAATGTGAGAAGGGTCAAAGCTAATGGGCTTGAAAGAGAGGGCAAGACTGAAAGGACCATGAAGGTCTGGAGGGGGTGGAGTGGGGGGTGACCACCTAGATCTATCTGCAACTAATTCTGTTAAACAAGACCTCTGATGCCTTGTATCACAAATTTCTGAATCACAAATGTGCAATACAAATGAGAAGTGGCTGCAAGCAAACCCAGAGTGGGCAGAGTAAACATATTATTTTCTAATTCTAAGGGAGTGGTGTCTATTTGTGAGTGACTTGAGGCCTTCAGGGTGTAACTACATGATCTGACACTCACACAGTACAGATTAAAGGCATCCATTCTCACAAAATTCTGAAGGTGAATGCTATGCAGTGACTAGAGTCATAGAGATGTACAGCATGGAAACAGATCCTTCGGTCCAAACTGTCCACGCTGACCAGATATCCCAAACCAATTTAGTCCCACCTGTCAGCACCCGGCCCAAATCCCTACAAACCCTTCCTATTCATATACTCATCCAAATGCCTCTTAAATGTTGTAATTGTACCAGCCTTCACCACATCCTCTGGCAGCTCATTCCATACACGTACCACCCTCTGCGTGAAAACGTTGCCCCTTAGATCTCTTTTATATCTTTCTCCTCTCACCCTAAACCTGTGCTGTCTAGTTCCGGACTCCCCAATCCAAGGGAAAAGACTTTGTCAATTTATCCTATCCATGCCCCTCATAATTTTGTAAACCTCTATAAGGTCACCCCTCAGCCTCCGACACTCCAGGGAAAACAGCCCCAGCCTGTCCAGCCTTTCCCAATAGTTCAAATCCTCCAACCCTGGCAACATCCTTGTAATTTTTTTCTGAACTCTTTCAAGTTTTCACAAAAATCCTACCACCAGTCTTTGTTGTGTCATTGAACTCAACAAGTTAATGTTAGTAATGGAGGTGAAGCAAAAATAATGGCAGGCAAGCTGTAAAATTTCACCTAAGCTTCACAATTGACATTCCAAGGTCCTACAGCCTGCAGGGTGGAGGAGCCAGGCACCTCTGGAGTGTCCTGAGAGAAGGTTTCTGAGGTAGCATGTGGTATCTCCACCAGCAGGATGCCTACTGGCACTGTGTGGCATGGGCACCTGGAGTGAGGTCAAGGTCTCTCATCCCCATCTCAGCTCAATGTTGATGCTGAGTATCAATTGCAACAGCAATGGAATATATGTCGGTGCACCTACCTGACAAACACTTAGCATACTGGAACTGGATCTCCATGGCAACCGCCAACCTATCCATGGAGGCAGCTGGCACATGAGCATGGAGCCAACATGATACAGATTGTGTTGGCTCCTCCAACCTTTGATCCAGTTTGCTTAGTTTCTCTGGTGTTTCTGTGTCTCTAAATGCATTTTCATGAAGTTATTAATGACTCGCACCTTGGGGGTCTTCTCCTGCCTGAGGCTGACCACTACCTGGATACCAGCTGTCCTCATAGTTCCAGAGACTTTGGGCATTTCTCCCACAACCTTAAGCAGAGAGGTGATAGTGAAGTGCTCACCAGAATGTGCCCCCAGTAGTATTCTAAGTAATGTATGCACCAAAATGTCAGAATCTGAGCTGGAAGAGGGTGCAGGAGGCTGCCTGAATGTCCATCTCTGAGGGGTGTGTGTCTTCTTCTTCAGAGATGGAGACTCTGCCGATTCTGCTGGTGTCACCAGAAGATGAGAGACAGAGAGAGAATGAGCTGCAAAATAGGGAGAGAATCTCAAAGATGCAAGTAAGTCATTCACCAGTGGGAGCACAGCACAACAGTTAACAATGAACTTTACAGCTACTTGACATTCTCTCCTATGAGTTCAAGGATTATCCATTCCTAAGGAGTGAAGAGAGAAATGTTGGGTACCTTCCACCCATATGACCCTCTATCCAGCACCCCTCCCCCCCACATTGTCGGCTATTTTCTCCTGGAATGAGACAAAGGGAGAGATTAAATGAGTTGAAAGTGAGTGGTGCAGCTATTACTGCATTTGGTACTGGTAGGGGAGAAGTTGGTGAGGTGACCTGAGTGAGTGATGAGGCAGTTCAGAGGGAATGCAGGGTGAGTAGTTTGGTGGAATAGGTGGATGAGAATAATTGAAGGGAAGTGTTGCATACAGTAGTAAGAGTGAGAGACTGTGAGAATTGGTGGCATGTGGGTGCAGTAGCAGAGTTGAGTGAGAGTGAGGTAGCAGAGAGAAGATGGTGACACTCAGCCAGACAGAGCTCAAAATGTCATTAACTTTCTTGTGACATTGTTAAGCATTCCTCCAGACATTGGACGTCACATATTGATGGCTTGCTCAATGACACAGCAGACTTACATATGGCTTTCATTGTCATGCTCCTGCCCTCACAGGTTGCAATCCTCGCAAGAGTCACCAGCCAAGTTTAAAGTGAGTAATACTTGAATCCTGGGAGCAAGCAGCCAGTAACACCACTTCAAGATGGGAGTAGATAGGAGAGACTGGACAAGCAGCATGGCATCTGCCTGGCAGTGTTGCACATACCAACAATGGAGTAGAAACTCTTGCCATTCACAAAAAAACTAATGTGTGATTTAATTGTTAATGATGATTGCTCTTTGTTTCTAAAGTATGGTGGAGATGTAGACCGTTCAGCCTATCATTTCTGTGCTGGTTCTGTCAAATAGCAATCACATCGTGAGCTTCTCCCTAGATCCATTTACTTGCCTCAAAACTCCACGTAATAACAAATTCCATATTCTTACCAGTCTCTCAGGTCAAGCCCATTCTTCTGATTTCCTGGTTTGATTTATTGCTGACTATCTTATACTGGTGGACATGAATATAGAAGTTAGTCAGGCCTTCAAACCTGCTGTGCCATTTAATACAAACATGACTAATTCAATTGTGGCCAAAAATCTCCTTTCCTGTTAATCTCATAATTAATTTTCCTTTGTCAGTCAAAAATCTAACTAACACAGTCTTAAAAATATTCAATGATCCAATCTACAATGCTTTCTCAGGTAGAGAATTCCATAAAAACATTTCCCTTATATCTGTATTATATGAGAGACTCCTTCTTTTTAAATTAAGTCTCTAAATTCTAATCCATACCCTAAAGGAAAGCATACTCCCAGCTTCCACCCTGTCAACTCACCTCAGGATCTAGCATATATCTAGCATATATCTAGCACGTTCTCCCCGTGTCTGCGTGGGTTTCCTCCGGGTGCTCCGGTTTCCTCCCACAGTCCAAAGATGTGCAGGTCAGGTGAATTGGCCATACTAAATTGCCCGTAGTGTTAGGTAAGGGGTAAATGTAGGGGTATGGGTGGGTTGCGCTTCGGCGGGTCGGTGTGGACTTGTTGGGCCGAAGGGCCTGTTTCCACACTGTAAGTAATCTAATCTAATCTAATATGATCATTTCTCATTCCTATAAACTTCTTCAGATACAGGCCCAACTTATTCAACCTTTCCTCATAAAATAGCTCATCCATCCCAAGAATATTTGGAGTGAACCTTCTCAGAAATACTTCTCATGAAACTATATCCTTTCTTATGCAAGCATACAAAAACTGCAGGCTAATGCCTCTAATTTTCATCTTCCCCACAAGCGGAACCAATCTGCTTGTGTTAAACTGTCAAAACTTTGCATAATTTTAAAAGACCTTTATTAGGTTTCCCAACAAGTGTTTTCTGTTTTCCAGAGAAATAAAATCAAGCCTGTTCTTCCTTGATAGATATGAACTCATATTTTTGTTATCATCCTTGTAAACCTCTCCTATAGCCCTTTTATTAAATGGCAAACAAAGCTGTGCAATGATGCTGAGAGACTGGAGAATGGGTGGCATGAGGTACTAGGGATGATGTCTTTGTCCATGAATAGTGAGGCTGGTTTCAGGTCGTAATTTCAGCTTCTAGGTGTTTCTTTAATAGAATTTTATTACTTTTCCTATTGCTGGTGTTAAGTTGACTGGCCTAGACTTTCCTAGGTATGTTCTATCTGCTTTTTTCAAACATGCGTATAATATTAGCTTTTTGTCGGCTCTCTGGCACAACATTATTTATTTAATGAATTATTAACTATGTGTAAGATTGTTTCTGCTACCTCTCTTCTACATTCATTTCAAATATGTGACACAACCTGTCCATACCGAATCTTTGAGTTTGATTAGCTTGTTTAATATTTCTTCTGTTTTGCTTATTTTAAATGCAGTTTTACCATTTTTAATCCCACTTTCTGAAATCTTGTCCACCTATACATCTCCATGCTAATAACAAAGCAAAGCAATTATGTAATATCGTTGTCCTTTTATTCATGTTACCCATGGTTTTATCCTGTCTGTATCATAACGGCTTTATTCTTATCCCGACTCTGCTGATCTTATTTATGCACCTGTGAAATGTTTTACTTTTTCACTTTCTGTCCCTTAATAATTCAATCTAAACCCTTCAATCTATGAAACCTCCTCTTAGCTTTCTGTTCTCTCAGGAGAAGACCACAGCTTTTCTCAATCTCTCCATGTAGCTGTAATCCCTCATCACTTTAAACATTCTTTTAAATCTGAAATTGCTGGAAAGAATCAGCAGGTCTGGCAGCATCTGTGGAAAGAAATCAGAGTTAGTGTTTCAGATCTAGTGACCCTTCTTCAGAACTGATGATGGCTTGGAAAAAAATGTTTTTTGTGCAGAAGATTGAGGGATGGGTGGAAAGAGTAAATGATGGGTGGAGATAGAGACCAAAGAGGGAGAAGAGCAGTTGGACAGACAAAGGGGTGGATAGTGATCAGCCTAGGAGAATGAATAACTGTTAATGGGGACCATTAGCCCATGGGTGGCATGTTAGCCCTCCCCCGGTGGCTTAGTGGTGAGCACTGCCGCCTCACAGCACCTGGGACCTGGGTTTGATTCCTGGCTCAGGCAACTGGTTGCATGGAGTTTGCACGTTCTCCCTGTGTCCATGTGGGTTTCTTCTGGGTGCTCTGGTTTCCTCCCACAATCCAAAGATGTGCAGGCCAGGTGAATTGCCCCTAGTGTTAGGTGCATCTAACAGAGGTAAATATAAGGGAATGGGTCTGGGTAGGTTACTCTTCAGAGGGTTGGTGTGGACTTGTTGGGCCAAAGGGCCTGTTTCCATATGGTAGGGAACATAAACAAACAGTCCCCATGAGCAGATCTTCGTTCTCCGAGGCTGGCCACTCCTTCATCTGCCCAACACTTCTGCTCTCTGTTTGGGCTCTATCTCCACCTATTGTTCACTCCTTAACCCTTTCTCCAATCCTATTTTCTGCATAAAAACCAATCCTTTCCTAGTTACCATCAGTTCTGAACAAGGGTCCCTGGACCAGAAGCATTAACTCTGATTTCTCTCCACAAATATAGCTAGACCTGCTAAGTTCTTCTGGCAATTTCTGTTTTCATTTTTTCCTGTTTCAGATTTCCAGCATCCACAATTATTTTGTTTTTTTTATTCTATTAAATCTCTTCTGTATCTTCATGAAAGTTTTTCACACTTCTAGCAATTGGAATGTGAATACATAATTGGCTACATTGTGCAGAATTGGTCCCAGCAGTTCCAACTGCAGCCAAATTAGTGCCCTGCATAGGTTTAGCATAAGTTCTTGTCTTTTGCACTCTGTCACCCTCTTTATAAAGACCACGATCTCATATAATTTATTGCCGTTCTGAAAATATTTCCTATCACCTTGAAAGATTTGTGCATAAATACCCCCGATTGTTGAACCCTGTTTAAAATTGTAGCCCTTACTTAGCTCATGTTGTTAAGTGCAAGTTTCACATCAAATGTCAAAATCGTGCCCTCTACACCATATCTAAGTCATTGACTCTTATTAAAAGTAGCAATGCTCAGAAAACAGTTGAATGCCACTCTGTACCTTATTCCAGTCCATAAAACTCATGTCCCTGTGTTCAATCCCTGAGCCAATTTTTTGTACCCATTCTGCTACCTCTTCTTTCTTCCATTGGTTTGTTGGTGAAATTGAAGCCTAACAAATGGTCATTTATCCAATGCTGTTGAAACTCCACATACAAATGAAGTGCACTGTTCCAACCCATCATTTCCAGCATATCATTAGACAGAGTTTAGTAGAATGAAGAGTGTTCTCATAAACAAATATCAAATTCTAACAGGAAGGATGATCCTAATGGCCGTGAGATCCAGAAGTAGAGGTCACAGTTTAAGGATGTGGGACTAAGATGAGGAGAAATTTCTTAACCCAGAGAGTGGTGAGCCTGTGGAATTCTCTTGCACAGAAAGCAGTTGAGGCAAAAACATTGAATGCTCTCAAGAAGTTAGATATATTTCTTCGCATTAATGCATGGCGAGAAGGTGCAACCAGGCTACAGAGTTGGATGAGCAGCCATGATTACATTGAATAGTGGAACAGGCTCAAAGGGCAGGGCTGAATGGTCTACTCCTGCTCAAATATTCTATATTTCTTTGTCATGAAAAACCTTAATCAGGTTAGTCAAACAAGATTTGCCCTTAACAAATCTGTGCTGACTTTCCTTTCATTGTCTATGCTTGTCCAAACAACGGTAAATTTGCTCTCAGATTGTTGCCTCTGAAGTGAAACTGATTGCCTGTAATCTCAAAATGTATCTTTTTTTTCTTTTTTGAACAGTGATGTAACATTTGCAATCCCCCAATCCTCTGGTGCAACTCCTGTAGCTAAGGCTGACTGGAAGAGTGTAGCTAGCAACTATCCAATTTGCTTTACTCAGCAATCTTGATGCATCACATCTAGAACAAGTCACTTGTCCATTTTAACTATTGCCAGCCCTTAGTGCCTCCTCTTTTTTATATATAATCTTCTATTTTGACAATGTCATCTTCCAAAATGTTCCTTTGGATTATGATTACATTACTTACAGTGTGGAAACAGGCCCTTCGGCCTAACAAGTCCACATCGACCCGCCGAAGCGCAACCCACCCATACATTTACCCCTTACCTAACACTACAGGCAATTTAGCATGGCCAATTCACCTAACCCACACATCTTTGGATTGTGGGAGGAAACCGGAGCACCCGGAGGAAACCAGGGGACACGGGGAGAACATGCAAACTCCACACAGTCAGTCGCCTGAGTCAGGAATTGAACCCGGGTCTCAGGCGCTGTGAGGCAGCAGTGCTAACCACTGTGCCACCGTGCCACCCACGGTGCACAGCCAACACATTTTTCTACTGTCTGTTTTCCTCTCATTTCTTTTTCACTTTCCTATTTTTAGATTCAGCCTGATTTTCCATTGTTCTTTCAAGCTACCTTCTGCCATACAAGCCCTTTTCTCAGCTTCATCTTACTCTTAACTCCTTCAGCATTGAGTAAACTGTGTTTTGTTTGATTTTGCATTGTGTGAATGCATCAAGACTGTCCCTGAACCATCTCCTCTTTAAAGGATGCTCATGTTGTGCTGTATTTCTCCACCTTGGAAGTTGACACCAATTACTCAGACCAGACCCCTCCTCACTTTCCTGAAGTTGTTCCATCTCCAGGGAATTAAGGCTATTCCAGATTATTACTTGTCCAAACCTTAGGATTCTATGAGCATTATTCCTGAGATGTTACCCCACAGTGACATTCTCCACTCGACTCATTTCATGTCATGCAGTAATGCTTCCTTCCTCATGGGCAGGAAACATCAAAAAAGATCTCCTGGTCATTTGACAAAAATTCCTGCACAACTCTGCCCTAATACAATCACAACCCCATTCAATATTGGGATGAAATCCCTGATTAATGCAACTCTAAAGTTTGTGCACTGGATGTATTGAGACTAAATGCTCAAGAGTTGCAATACATATTAGTTTATTCATGATTTTAACTTTCTTTCTATTGGTAAGAAGTCCTATCCCATAGACATAACCCATTTTGGATTCTACCACAAATCAACTCATATTATTCATAAATTGATTACTCATTCAGTGATAAATAATATAGTAATGGAATGATATCACATATTTGTGGGGCCATACTGAAAAACGATCATATACTTTTGTGATCTAAAAACATTTAGGTAAATGGAACAGAAAGAATGATATATATGCTGTCTGAGATCATACTTATAAATTTGGACAAAAACTCTAAATTTTTGTCATTACAGCTGCATCGTACAAGTTATTCACATCTGATCCACACTAATACCAAGAACAGGACAGTAGCTGTGACTCCTGTTTGACCTTTTAATAATTCAAAACACACTCCCAGAATTTCAGATGGCAAAAACTTTGCTCATCATCTTTGGAAAGGTCGGGATCAACTAAAATTCTGCTTGCTGTATGAATCCAAATATAACTATATCCATTGCCCACTGGAGCATACAGTGCATGGGATTATTCAGTGACAATCCAACATAAACCCTATCAATTTATTTTGCAATCTCAACATTCCCTTGGGTGGTGGGATATCTGACCTCACTAAAGTTGCCTTGACTGCCATGTGAACTAATGAGTGGCACAAAAACAAACTTGAAGATGCTCTACTTAAGGTTCATTTACCTTATCTAACTTCTAATCATAAACATAGAAATAACATTTCTCCAGTCTGTATAAAACATGCAACTAATAGACAAAGAATTTACTACAATTATCAAATTGAATTTTCTCAAGTATTTTTCCACAGGAGTAATATCTGCAAAGATAAAACTGGTCGATTACTTTCTTCCAGTACCACTCTTCAAGTTGCAGACTAACATGTAAGTACAACAAGCAATTAGAAGGACCAATAATATCTTAGCAAGATGATTTGACTACAAAAGTAGTGAAGCCTTATCTCAATTATATAGTACTTTGGTTAGACCCCACTTGGAGCACTGTGTGCAGTTTTAACTCTCTTGTCTTAGAAAGGATATTATTCGTCACAGATGATATGCAACAAAGGTTTACTGGACTTCTTCCTGGGATGGTTGGACTGTCCTATTAAAAAAATTGGGGAAACCATATCTGTTGTTTTCTGAAGTTTCAAAGAATCAGGAGTGATCTAATTGAATCTTACAAAACACATAAACGGATAGACAGACTAAACATGGGTAAGATGTTTCCCCTGGTTGGGGAGTCGAGAACCGTAGGAAAACAATTTCAAAATAAGGGTCAGTGCACTTATGACCCAGATGAGAAAAATTCTTTTTGCTCAGAAGATTGTAAATCTTTGGGATTCTCTACCCCAGTTGGCTAAGAATGTTTTTATGCAGATATATACAGGCCATGGACTTATTTAGTGACAATCCAACATAAAACCTGCCAATTTATTTTTCAATCCCAACAAGCCCCAAGCTCAATGCGTATTAGAATCAGAGAGATTTACAGTACGGAAACAGACCCTTCAGTCCAACTCGTCCATGCCAACCAGATATCCTAGATTAATCTAATGCCATTTGCCAGCGCGTGGCTCATATCCCTTTAAACCCTTTCTATTCATATACCCATCCAGCTGCCCTTTAAATGCTGTAATTATAACAGCCTCCACCACTCCCTCTGGCAGCTCATTCCTTACATGCACTGTCTGTGTGAAAAAGTTGTCCATTACGTCCCTTTTATATCTTTCCCCTCTCACCCTAAATCTATGCCCTCTAGTTTTGGACTCCCCCACCCCAGGGAAAAGACTTTATCTATCTATCCTATCCATGCCCCTCATGATTTTATAAACCTCTATAAGGTCACCCCTTAGCCTCTGACACTCCAGGGAAAACAGCCCCAGCTTATTCAATTTCTCCCTACAGCTCAAGTCCTTCAATCCTAGCAACATCCTTGTAAATGTTTTCTGAACTCTTTCAAGTTTCACAACATCCTTCCAATAGGAAGAAAATCATAATTGCACACACATTCCAAAATTGACCTAACCAATGACCTGTACAGCCGCAACATGACCTCCCAACTTCTGTACTCAATACTCTGACCAGTAAAGGAAAGCATACCAAATGCTGCCTTTACTATCCTATCTACCCCTGACTCTACTTTCAAGGAGCTATGAGCCTGCACTCCAAGGTCTCTTTGTTCAGCAACACTCCCCAGGACCTTACCATTAAGTGTATAAGTCCTGCTCTGATTTGTTTTTCCAAAATTACAGATCTCATATTTATCAAAATTAAACTTCATTTGCCACTCCTCAGTCCATTGGCCCATGTAATCAAGATCCTGTTGTAATCTGAGGTAACCTTCTTCACTATACCTCCAATTTTGGCGTCATCTGCAAACTTACTATCTATATCTCCTTTGTTCACATCCAAATCATTTTTGTAAATGATGAAAAGCACTGGACCCAGCATTGATCCTTGTGGCACATCATTGGTCACAGGCTTCCAGTCTGAAAAGCAACCCTCCACCACCACCCTCTGTCTTCTACTTTCAAGCCAGTTCTGTATTCAAATGGCCAGTTCTCCCTGTACTCCATGAGATCTAATCTTGCTAACCAGTCTCTCATGAGGAACCTTGTCGAACACCTTACTAAAGTCCATATAGGTCACATCTACTGCTCTGTTCTCATTAATCCTCTTTGTTACTTCTTCAAAAAACTCAGTCAAGTTCATGAGACATGATTTCCCAAAGCCATGCTGACTATCCCTAATCAGTCCTTGCCTCTCCAAATACATGTAAATCCTGTCCCTCAGGGTTCCCTCCAACAACTTGCCCACCACTGAGGTCAGGCTCACCGGTCTTTAGCTCCTTGACTTTTCCTTACCACCATTCTGAAATAGTGGCACCATGTTAGCCAACCTCCAGTCTTCTGGTATCTGACTTGAGACTATCAATGATACAAATATCTTAGTAAGTAGCCCAGCAATCACTTCCCTAGCTACCCACAGGGTACAGCTGATCAGGTCCTGGGGACTTACTCACTTTTTAAGCATTCCAAGACATCCAGCACCTCCTCCTCTGTAATATGGACATTTTTCAAGATGTCACCATCTATTTCCCTATGTCACCATCTATATCTTCCATGTCCTTCTCCACAGTTCACACTGATGCAAAATACTCATTTAGTATCTCCCCTATCTCCTGCGGTTCCATAAATAGGCTGCCTTGGCGATCTTTGATGGGGAGAAAATGATGACTGCAGATGTTGGAGATCAGAGTCAAAACATTTGGTGCTGGAAAAGTACAGCAGGTCAGGCAGCATCCAAGGAGCAGGAGAGTCAATGTTTCGAGCATAAGCTGTTCTTCGGGAATGAAGAAGAGTTCATTCCTAATGAAGAACTCATGCTCAAAATATCGACTCTCCTGCTCCTCGGATGCTGCCTCACCTGCTGATTTTGACAGGCCTATTCTCTCCCTGGTTACTCTTTTGTCCTTAGTATATTTATAAAATCCCTTTGGATTCTTCTTAACTATTTGCCAAAGCTATCTCATGTCCCCTTTTTGCCCTCCTGATTTCCCTCTTAAGTATACTCCCACTGCCTTGATACTCTAAGAATTACATACCTGGAGCAGTTTCATCAAAAGATATCATTGAAAGTTCATTGTGGACTTTGGAGACCCTTTTCAGAAAGGTTTCCTAAATTATGAGGGGCATGGATAGGATAAATAGACAAAGTCTTTTCCCTGGGGTCGGGGAGTCCAGAACTAAAGGGCACAGGTTTAGGGTGAGAGGGGAAAGGTATAAAAGAGACCCAAGGGGCAACGTTTTCATAATGAGGGTGGTACGTGTATGGAATGAGCTGCCAAAGGAAGTGATGGAGGCTGGTACAATTGCAACATTTAAGGGGCATTTGGATGGGTATATGAATAGGAAGGGTTTGGAGGGATATGGGTCGGATGCTGGCAGGTGGGACTAGATTGTGTTGGGGTATCTCGAAGGGTCTGTTTCCATGCTGTACATCTTATGACTCTATGACTCTATGTCACATGACCTGTGATAGGTTTTGTATTTAAATCTCTAAGTCTCTTTATTTCTTTTAACATTAAGTTTTGCCATTCTAATTCTTAAACAAATGGACATTGTGGCATCAGTGATGGCTTTAACAGTTATTACTTACAAATAGTTATCAAAAAATATATATATTGATCTTGTACCTATCAGGACAATTTGCTAGAATAGCAAAGATAAAATAATATTTATATCATATAAGAGGAGAGTACAGATTGGTTCTCAAATGTACTCTGGTTGTATGAGATAGCATGAGACAGATTACGATTGACAATTAACTGCTAAGCTTTGATTAATTTTAATCCAGGCAGGCTGGCTCTGATTAGTCAAAGTTAAAAATCACACAACATCAGGTTATAGTCCAACAGGTTTATTTGGAAGTACTAGCTTTCAGAGTGCTGCTCCTTCATCAGGTAACTAGTGAGGCAGGATCATAAGACACAAAAGTTTTAGCAAAAGATCACAGTGTCATGCAATTAAAATTATATATTGAACAAACCTAGGCCCTGCCCCTCTAGTTATCTGATGAAGGAGCAGTGCTCTGAAAGCGAGCACTTCTAAATAAACCTGTTGGGTTGTACCGTGGTGTTGTGTAATTTTTAACTTTGTCCACCCCAGTCCAACACCAGCACCTCCACATCCTGATTAGTCAAGATAATGTCCTGAGAAATGAACAAGACAATGGCTGTCACCTACTTTGTTAAGTTGATGTAGGTGTAATGCATGTACACATTCTGTCTGCAAGGAACAGGGTTCTGTGCATTAATAAATGTTGTCCCAGCTAGCAATGCCAAAATTCCATGCATGAGTTTTTAAAGATATATCTATGTAACTTCCAGTATGCACAAATGTATTATACTTTAACCCAATCCCAAATTTGTTATCAGCGTATTTCTTCACACACTGAAGATTATTCAACAAACATTGTCCAATTGTAGAATCATATCAACAGTGGACGAAAAAAGTTCTGGAGAAATTCAGCAGGTCTGGCAGCAAACGTGGAGAGAAAAACAGAGTTTTGATTCCAGTGACTCATCAGAATGTCTAATATCAGATACTGGGTTTTGAGTTTCTTTTTAATTCAGGTTGGTTGAGTATGTTAATATCTTGCTTATTCCAAACAGCTAAAGGGAAATGTTGTTCCATATGATCCCCCGTCTTTGAGATGTATGCCTAGCATATTTAATATCATAACAGCATTAAAAAAAATCACATTACTCATTTCTTCTTGTGTTTCTTCCTTTCTAACATTAAGGTTTGAAAATAAAACAAATTGCTAACAATTATCCTTCTAAAATATACCACTTTTAAAAAGCATATCATTAGTACACATATACAGATCAATCTCTAAAGTATTCATAAGAAAACATGGATGAATTCTGGAAATATCCACTCCAACTAAAATTGTGTGAATCAAGCATGACTAACTGTATTAAATAACTAGTTCATATTTCAGATATGATCATCTGAATGGGTCATTTTGACTGGCCCACGACATTAAGTATTATATAGGTCAGTCCTAACTGAAATCTTATTTAAATTTATATCAATTCCTTGTCCGTCTGAACCTTCAATTTATTTCACCTTACCATCTGATTTTTTTTATAATAGTCAATTCAATTTTAAACCAAACCAAGCCTAATTACTACATAATGTACAAAGAATTCGAGATTTACTTTATCATGAAGCTTTTTTTGGCAAAATTGAGTTGATCCTGACTGTAATCTCTTCTTAAGTAAAACTGAAAGAACTGTGGATGCTATAAATCATTAACAAAAATAGAAATTGCTGGAAAAGTTCAGCAGATCTGGCAGAACTGAGGAAGGGTCAATGGACCTGAAACTTAAACTCTGATTTGTCTCAAAGATGCTGCCAGGACTGCTGAGCTTTTCCAGCAATTCTTATTTTTGTTTGTAATTTCTTCCTAATCTGGCTGCAAATAATGCAGAAAGAATTTAGAAATTGGTGGAAAAACATTGGGATGCACCACATGTTTTGAGTTAGGTATTAACTATTTCTGAGCCACCTAGTTCATTTTATTCCACTTTGGAAAGCCAATGGTTGCAAATTTAAAGGTGTGCATAGTACACTGTGTAACTTCCAAATGCCATGAAATTGAAACTGAGTATTCTACCAGACAAGGTACTAATTTCCTTTTCATTAGATGGCCCAAGTATAAAGGTAGGCCATCTCTAAGAATGCACCAGACAGAATAGTGACAATCAACTTGGGAAGGGGGGTAGGTGCTTTCTTTCAAAACTCTGAAACTTGTTATAAATCTGAGGTCTTAGAAGACCATTATGTTTTGGACTGCAACTTAAATTTAGATCAAAATAGAGGAATTATGGGATCACATAGCTTGTCTGAATTCTACTGACAGCAGGCCTGAGTGATTGGTTGTTTAGAAAGCCCAAATCATTTTATTGGGAAGGTACAATGTATCCATACCTCTCAGCAATTAGGCAGCAGTGCTGACTGTGAGTAGACAGTTCATCTCCAAGTCCCATGGAGGTGTGAGGAAGCTCTGATGTTGCAGTTATATTTTAAACTATTTAATTTCAAGATAGAGTGGAGTTGGGAGTTTAGTGGATAACTAATTAACATTTATACCTGGATGTAAGGCCTATGTGATTCACATATGACTTCCACAAGAGAAGAATCCAAATGAATCGTTGTAGGATTAGATTACAAGTCTTCCTAAATAAAACATGGTTCTCATAGACAGGGTCAGTCTAGAATAATAAGAGAGAGAAAGACGGAGAGAGAGAGAGAGATAGTAACTGCAAGTCTCAATGTTTGACCACACAAGAATGAGGATGTTTGCTCATGCTCAGATTAAGAGATACAGCTTGTGAGGATTTGAGGATTTAAATGTGACTTGAAGATTTACCTAGCTTTGGCTAAGAGGGGTGGTGGGGAGGGTGTGTGAAATCTCCTCACCAAGAAAACAAGTCCTCCTGGGCAAAGAATCACCTCTGAAGATGGGTCACTTAACCTGAAACATTAATTCTGATTTCTCTCCACAGATGCTGCCAGTCCTGTTGAGCTTTTCCAGCAATTTCTATTTTTGTCAAAGAATCACTTTGGACTGGGGGTCCTGGAAGAATAGCAGTGTTTACCTGAGGACAAAGCATGAGCTTGGGAGAGATCTTCAATCATGTTAGAGCATTAAGGGGGAATTTTTCTGTCATTTGTCCTATGCAAGTTGAAACAAAATCATGTTTAGTTAATGTTGCCTTTAGTTTATTGGTTACCGTACAAGTGAAATATAGCTGTGCAATTCCTTTAAATTTGTCACCGGGAGCTCGAATTTCCATTTTAAAATTGTCGTCTCCGGGGGATGGTAACAAGACGCGGAGCTTTAAGGATTGCAACCCCGAAGCCTCTCCCTGTGCTGGTGTATCGAGTGCAGAACGGTGTGTTCAATGTACGCTAACAGTAACGTGTGTGAATTTAAACGGAAAATCAGCGGAAAGTTACAGCCGACTTCGATTTCGTTTGGTCCCTGGCTTCCCACACTGACAATCCCAGTTGGAAAGTGCCTTCTCCATCGATTCCGAGCAGTTTGATCCTCGGGCAGTTCGAAACATTTGCGTCCATTTAGAACCGTCGCCCCTTCTAGTTTTAAGCGGCTGAATTCCAGATGGATGTTAAATATCACTCCTTGCAGATATCCCGCTGAATGAATGGCTCCTGCGGCTTACTGGTCCCTTGCTCGGGCAGCTTCCTCAGCCTTTAGTGAACGGGAATAAGATTTGTGCGTACATTGACAGAGCTCTGTGCTTGCCAGGCGAATGAATTGGTGGGTTTATCAATGTTCTGGAGATGGTAACAATTCCCCCCTGGTTGGATATTGGACCATTCATGATTTGCAAGGCGGAGGGTGGAGGTGTCTGGGGTCTTCCTGGCGATGTGAAACCTCACCATCCTAACTAACAGCTCAAGTTAAAGTCTCAACGCTGGGAGCCGAGCCGCAGACTGGGACCTGATTGATTTCCCAGTGTCAGAGAGAATTTGCCTGAGTCGAGCCACGTGTCTGACACTGTGGGGGAGAGGCAGGGAGGAGGGGTAGTGTTGGGAGGGGTGGGGGGGTAGTGGGGGGGGAGGGGGGAGGTGGGGGAAGGACAGGACAGAGTGGGGTGCCCACAGCTCGCATCGCGAAGAAATGAAGGGAGACTCGCAGACATGACTGCCTCCCGGATTCACTGGGACTGACAGCGAGACAGAGAGAGAGAGAAAAAAAGGGGAGAAGCTTCTATCAAACTCGCTGCACGAAGATCCGGTGAAAGTGGCTGTGTGAGCTGGAGACTCAAAATGCCTATGCACCCAGTGACTGCGACCTTAATGTACAGGGGCATCTATACCATCCCTGACATTCTCAGCAACCAGGACCCCATAGATATCCCTGAGGATGAACTGGAAGGTGAGTCTCTCCATCTCTCTTTGCTGATCCTAATCGTGTTACCTGTGAGGATGTTTGTTTAATGCTCCAGCCCTCGTTTCACGGTGTTGTCACATCCTACCATACAAAAAAAACTGTTGCTGAGTGGGAACCCATTTCCCTTTGCTGTAGGTAAAACTACAGAGGATTCTGACTGGGGGAGAGGTATCATTGCAGGGTGGGTGGTAGAGGCGGTTGAAGAAACGGAGCGAGTGCATTCGAAAGGGATAGAATCAGAAGGAATCCCTCCCCCTCCCATAAAGCATTAATGTTGCCACAAACACAGATGGGATAATGACGGGGAGATGAAAGGTAACGGGGGAAGAGAGTCCGGCTGTTTGCGTGGAATGCAGAGTATTGGCATTCAGCGCGCGTCTCCCAGTGCAGTTTTTCACTTGCCATTGGGAGGGAGGATGGAGCAGTTTCCCCTGTCTATGTCAGTGTAACCGCTTTCATTGTTGGGGACTGGGCATTGTCTTAGCTCAGGGATTGAGCTGGACACTTTACACTCGACGTCTCCAGCCTGAGACATTGATCTCTCTCTCTCTCTCTAGTCATCCCCAGTGACAAAGCCTGAGTGTGTGAACCGCCCTTTTCCACACGGGGGATAACTTTAAGCAGCAATTGAGCTGTGTAAGAAAGCGGGTTCCATGTCACCCTGCAGTGTGCCCTTTTAACAGACCTGCTGTGAAATATGGAGAGCGAATGCTGAGGGAACCACTTGTTTCTTGGGGAAACACTGTCAGGCTAGTCTTCCTGGTTCCCGCGCACCGGCGCAATGCTCCAGGGAGCAAGCCGATTTTGATCATGAAAGTGCCCCAAGTCAACAACAGATTAACCAGAAAGAGCAGGAACTGGCGAATGTCTTGCCTGCGCTGGTCAGGGTCTTTTTTTGCTGTAACTTGTGTAGAATGTTAGCAACCCAACAGCCGGCGAGACATTAACCTTTGTGTGCTGTGCATATTGAAATCTCCCGGCAGAGATCCGCGAGGCTTTTAAAGTCTTCGACCGCGATGGGAATGGGTTTATCTCGAAGCAGGAGCTGGGGATGGCGATGCGCTCACTGGGCTACATGCCCAACGAGGTGGAGTTAGAGGTCATCATCCAGCGCCTGGATATGGACGGTAGGACGCAGCTACAACTTGTTGGTACTGTATTTCCAAGCACACGCTCCAAGTGGGCCAGAATAGACGGACAGCAGTCAGGGCGAAGGGTCTGAATGGAACACAGCCCACACAACAGTTCCCCATAGACTCACTGCTTCGGGAAACGGCATCCCCTGAATCTGCCCATTCATTTATATTTCTTGTGGGGGGGGGGGGGGAGAAAGGGATGCCATTTCACCAGGGGGTTCCATAACATAGAACCAAGTGGTTTTTCCAGGAATTGTCATGACCACCGTTCTATGTACAAAGGCCTGAGAAAGCGACAGATTTTACATCAAAATAATAACTAGCTATAAAACTAGTTGAAACCTGTGAGTGGACGTGCTGCAGTAGACACCAATGTTTAGCAATGCAGAGGTAGCCCCCACCTCAACAAGTGGAGAATGATGTACTGTCCTTTCACTTTAGTGTTAACCAGCAATGGCGGCCTATATGATACTGTGTTCCAACGGGATCGCTTGTTTTGCTGTTTGTACAATGGTGGCTGTGTACAAATTTAAAGCCACTGCGCCCACAGTGATAGCTGGTGCTATCAGAACGCTCTCCATTTCAGGGAGCAGACTGCACACCATTTACATCATCAGTGAGATCCAGGAGGTGTTGACTGGTTTGGGGGTAGAAGCGCGTTCTCGGCCTGGCTGTGACCTGGGTTTATCAATGGCCAGGTGGGGGGTGGGGAAGAGTCTCCCTGAAGCTTGGTTGGCATCCCGCTGTCAGAAGATTAGGAAACTGCGGGTCTTTCACTTTTGGAAACTGACTGAAAGTCATTGCAGTTACAGTTTGAAACGCTCTCGGAGCCTGTGAGGAAATTCAGATCAGCAAGTAGGATGTGTCATCCCCACTTTATCAGAAGGGCAGTCCATTTGTGTGTGCCATTCGTTCAGAACATTGTTGTGTTGTAGTTTTTTTTTCACTTGTTAATATATATTATACCCACACTGTGGGATAAATCTGCTATATCAGGATAACATACCCAACTATTGAGTGATCGGAAGGCAAAGTACAATGGTTACGAGTCGTGGTTAATCTGGAGGTGTGCGAGGGGGTAATATATTCCCACTGGCGATAATATCTTACATTTACTGATGGGATAATCCGTCATTATCCAAAGCAGCTTACAATCAGGACAACTTGACAGGAAAATCTCACACAAGACCGTCGGGATCTTGAAAGTTGAACTTACACCACAACAGGTTATGACTTAAAAAGGGGAAATAACTTAAAATATATAAACTGGCACCAGAATTGGTGACGGATCAGCCGCAACAGTAAGATGAGGTACAGACAGCATGAACTGAAGAGAACAGAGAGAGAGAGAGTGTGTGTGAGAGTGGGAGAGAGGGAGAGAGACTCAAATGTTGATGAAGATGAAAAGAGTACAATCAGAAAGGTCTAAGGTTCCACAGCGCTGGTGAAGACCACATTTCCAAACCGGAAGAGTCACGTGGTTACAAACCAGGTGAGTGTGACCTGGTACAGCCAACCCATCACCAAACGCCATAAACTTCCCGAATGGAAACGTCTTTCAAAAATGAAGAAGGTTGATCATTTGTTCAGATTTGAATTGTCAAAGGATGGAACTAGAAGGAGATGTGGGAAAGAGCGGAAATGAGGATGCGAAAGATATAGAATGTCCTAAAATGATACATGGGCAACATGGATACATTGAGGTATAGTCGCTGTTACAGGTAACACTTCCGACGAATTTGTGCACCTTATGTCTCAGCAATGGCAAAAGAGAGAAATGAGTAGCTGGCTGGTACTCAGTCAGGCGTGAAGGCTGGCTCGCATCCTGGGAGATTCTCAGCAATGTCACGGCATTTTTCACTTGCGCTGAAGAGGTAGACGGAGTTCTCCAACAAGCAAGGCAATCCCAAAATCCAGCTCAGCTGCCACTGCAGCACTCCCTCAGTGTGGCACGTTCCCGCTTCATCACTTAGGCTACTGCCACAGAGCCAAACCTCTGCTTTCTTCGCCCGTGTTAATATTTAGACTCTATATTGCTGTACAAAAGCTGGTTCGTGTATGGTTCTACAGTAATCCACTGAATTACACAATCCCAAATTATTTTAACAACATTCTAGATACTCGATGACACGAAATTAAAATGCTACTTATTCATACTTATCATACAAACTTCTTAATGCACATTCATCATGAATCAATTAAATGAAGAGTTTCAGCTTTAGAAAGTTTTGAGGCTCATTTCTCTGAATGACTGAACAATAATCTACTTCATGTAGAGAGCGACCAGTGAAATCAGGAACATTTAGGCAGTTGCTCGACATAACTCCACGCGTGTCCAGTCTCTCTCTCTCAACTTTATTTTAAAATGGTATGGAAACATCAAAGTAATTGTTCACCTTTAGGGACTTGTACTTCCTTCGTTATTGGTCCCTTTCCCGTCACGTACCCGATGCAGTCCCGCCTGATTTCTTAATTGGCCAATGATGGGCCAGATGCAGTAGTAAAAGTTTCAGCCTGACCACACTAACAGTGATTCCGCATAATCCATTAAATGTTTAAAATTAATTGCATCCGCAAGACCTGTTCCTCATCAGTAGCTGAAAGACCTGCTGCTGTGGCACATCTAAACTGGAATTTATTCAATGACCTTAATGCTGCTCAAAATATTCTTAACATCTGGACTGCTATTTGTGTTGATAAGTCAGCGTAAAAAATACCAACTTTTACTCATTATGCTTTTTTTTGTGCAGTTCTCGGCCTATAGTGAAAAATAAAAAATGAGTAATTAGGTCCCTCGGGACGATAATTTAAGCATGATTTGAATATAATGCCAGAGATCCACCAACTGGTTGACCTTTAGAAAATCATGCCTTGTTTGAATTGATGAAGGAAGTCAGTATCAGAGTGTATTTCCATCCCTACACGTATACAATGTTTTACAACGTCATGTTTTTCTTGCCATGCTGGCATCTATGCATAATTAATTAACTTGTGGGCAAACTATATTGAAATACAAATTGTCTTCTTTACAATCTGTCTATTCCACTCTATTGTTTCCTTATGGTTGTCTGTGGTCCAGATAAGTCACTTAAGGGATAGCATTCTAGACCCTTCCAGCGTCAGCAAAAGTATAGACGTGAATGCAGATCAAAATTGCCAAGAGGACATTAGTGTGTGTTCATTGTGGTTTTGAGCATTCATGATGTTTCAAAATTGAACTACAAACACTCAAGAGTATTATTTAAAGTTTTGCTAAGCATAGATTTCCCAAAAGTCATTTATGAGGAGCTTATATAGCATTCTGAATTCCAAATGAAATGAAATAAACATTTTAACCAGTCTGACCTAATATTTTAAGCTTGACAATTATGAATATTTTGAAATATTGTCAAGTTTGTGACAGAAATAAATATTCCACAAGAGGTTTTTTTTTCAGTGAATAGTCATTGATGGATGTACTGCAGGGAACAAAAAGACAGCTGAGTTACATTGGGAGCAATTTTAGCCTCATCTACTTGGTGGGAAAGAAAGGCCTTTTATCCTGTACTCTTCACAATCTCAGGACATTCCAAAGTTCTTCATGGCTAATGAAGGATTTATGAAATATAGTTAGTGATGTAATCTGTGTTACCTAATAACCAATTTGCACACGGCAAGCTCCCACAGACAGCAAGGTGATAATGCCCAGATCCTGTGTTTTATTTTCTGATGTTGACAGAAAGATACATATTGCCCCAAACTCACAGATGACTCCGCTGCTCTTCTGCAACATAGTTCAGTAGGATCTTTTACATTCATCTTAGAGGATGTACAGGGCCTTGATTTAAAATCTCATGTAAAAGTCACATTTCTGATACTATAGCATTTCATAGAATCCCTACAGTATGGAAGCGGGCCATTCAGCCCATTGAGTCCACATAACCATCTGAAGAGTATCCCACCCAGATCCATCCTCCTACCCTATCCTTGTATCCATCCATTTCCTCTGGCTAATCCACCAAACTCGCACAATCCCTGGAAACTATGGGCAATTTAGCAAGGCCAATCCATTTGTTAGTCAGCCTGGACTTTTGTCCTCAAGGTTCTAGAACAGTCAGGATTAGTTTGGCTGCCTGTGTTGCACTTCATTTGATTTATACTCATTGACTGTAAAATTAGGTCGTTTGTAAAGCTGACAGCTACCCAAGTCTGTTTATTTTCAGCCAGGCAATTTAGATTAAAATTGGCCCCAAAATTGTCAATAAATGAAGCAGTGATTGCAGCAGATAATAAGCAAGGCAATTATGGATGCTAATGCTGAATCATTGAGTGGAACCAACCTGTTCAGGTATGTTGTGACACACTACTGGGGTAGGTGAGACTTGAGCTGCAAATGTGTTGCTGGTCAAAGCACAGCAGGCCAGGCAGCATCTCAGGAATAGAGAATTCGACGTTTCGAGCATAAGCCCTTCATCAAGATGAAGGGCTTATGCTCAAAACGTCGAATTCTCTATTCCTGAGATGCTGCCTGGCCTGCTGTGCTTTGACCAGCAACACATTTGCAGCTGTGATCTCCAGCATCTGCAGACCTCATTTTTTACTTAGGTGAGACTTGAACCTGGATTGTCTGGCTCAGAGGTAGGGACATTACCACTGTAGCACAAGGCTCCAGAGGTTCAGAATAGACTCTCAGATTCTTCAGGGTATTTGGGATTCAGAAATGTGCACAATTACCTGAAAAGATAGTCAACCCATCTGGAATAGAGTACCAGTGGTGGTGAAAGGGGAAGCCCTCAACTATGATGTTACAGGGAGCCCCACATGGAAGACTGCTAAGAAATTTAGGACAACTGGAATTTTTATTCTTATACAAAGTGAAAAGCACAGGCTGATTTAGTATTATGTCTTTCTGGGATATACACAGAGATATCGAAATGGGCCATTCAACCTAATTGGTCCATCTGGTGTTTATCATTCATCTGAGCACAGCCCTAATCTCAGGAGTCCATTTTGTTTCCATATTTCATTCTTTTTTTCTCCAACCACTTGTCTAACCTAATCCTAAAAGTTGGCATGATCTCTGCTTAAGTCAACACCAATTATGCATTTTGCAGTGTCAGATACCACCCCCACCCAATGTGTTAAGACCAAAGCTTCTCCTTTTCTCTTCTTAAATTTCTCACATTTAAGCTTATAACACAAAATTAATTAGAACAATCTGGGTGTATTTAATTTATCCAATTTCTACATACTTTGAAACAATTCTAACAAAATACCCCATCATCTGCTCTGTTCTCCTGATACAATTAAGTTCTTTTCATGTCTTTCTTCATCCTGTTCTTCCAGTTGGTATATTTTGTCCAGTTCTGGTCACCACACTTTAGGAAGGAAAATAAGATTGTTAGAATGGTTCCACGGATGAAAGATTACCAAGAGACAGACTGGGAAGGTTTGGCTGTTCTTCTTTGAAGATGTTTAAAATCAGGAAGGGTTTAGAGACAGTAAATAAAGAAAAGCTTTTTTTTCAAATGATTGAAGGATTGATAAGCAAAGGACACACATTTAAGGGGTGCAGCAAAAAAAAACAAGAAGTGACATGAAAATCAGATTTATGTCACAAGTGATTCAGATTTAAAATGCCTTGCCTGCCAGGGTAATGGATAAAGATTCAATAACAGCTTGCAAAAGGAATTGGATAAAAACTTGAAGAAAGTAATGCAGGAAAAAGGGAAAGAGCTGGCTAATGGTGGCTCAGTGGTTAGCACTGTAGCCTCACAGCACCAGGGACCCACATTTGATCCCAGCCTCGGGTGACTGTCTGTGTGGAGTTTGCGCATTCTCCTAGCGTCTGTGTGGGTTTCCTACGGGTGCTCCAGTTTCCTCCTACAGTCCAAAGATGTGCAGGTCAGGTGAATTGGCCTTGGTGAATTACTCATAGCACTAGGTGAATTAGTCAGAGGGAAATTAGTCTGTGTGGGTTACTCTTTGAAGGGCTGGTGTGGACTTGTTGGGCCGAAGGGCTTGTTACCACACTGTAGGGAATCTAATCTATAAAAAGCTGAATTTCTCTTCTGTACTGTACGATTCTATGATTTTCATTTTCCCATATTAGACCCATTAAATGAGGAGGAGGAAAAATGGGGAGCTAAAGGTCAGTTGGCAAACTATGGTCAACACTAGGGAAAATGCTATAATATTTAATTGCAGCTGGGCAGGGAAATTTCAGAAATCATAATCTCACTTGGCAGAATCAACATTTTTAATGAAAGGGAACTGCTTGACCAACATGTTTGAGATTTTAAAGGCATAACGAGCAGGATAAACAAGGGGTAAACAGTGAATGTATTATATTTAAACTTTCAGAAATCAATTGAGAAGGTCCCACATTGGAGGATGTTAGACAAGATGAAGGCTTCTGGGATTGAGAGTAATATATCAGGATATATAACCAGGGTAGGAATAAACAGAAATTAACACAGAAATTATTGGAAAATCTCAGCTGGTCTGGCAGCATCTGTGGAGAGAAAGCAGAGTTAGCATTTCAGGTCCACTGATCCTTCTTTAGAAATGGACCCAAAATGTTAATTCTGCTTTCTCTCCATGGATATTGCCAGCCTGCCGAGTTTTTTTCCAGCAGTTTCTGTTTCTCTTTCTGATTTCCAACATCCGTAGTTCTTCGAGATTTTTTAGGAATAAACGGGTCATTTTCAGAATGATAACATTTAACCAGTTAAGTACTGCAAAAAAACTTAAACTAAGGTATTTACAACCCATATCCCAAAGGTTTTGTGAAGGAACTAACTGTAATATTTTGAAGTCATGATTTGGAGATGTCAGTGTTGGACTGGGGTGTACAAAGTTAAAAATCACACAACACCAGGTTATAGTCCAACAGGTTCTCCGAAACGGTGCTCCGAAAGCTAGTGCTTCCAATTAAACCTGTTGGACAATAACCTGGTGTTGTGTGATTTTTAACTTAATATTTTGAAGTTTGTTAATGATACAAAGCTAAGCGGAAACGTAAGCTGTGTGGAGTGCACAGAGAGACTGCACAGGGATATAGACTGGTGAAGCGACAGACCAAGAAGATGACAGATGGATGATTGAGAATTGCAAAATTATTCATTTCCATAGGAAAAATGGAAAAACAGATTGCTTTAAAAGTAAGAGAGTGATACACATTGAAGTACAGAGGGATGCCCAGTTCCTACTACTTTAGATATACAAAATGCAGCTAAGAAGGTAAATAGAACAGTAGTCATATTTACAAAGGAAATGGAATATAAGCGTAAGGAAGACTTGCTGCAGTCACAATGGGCTTTGAGACCATATCTGCAGTATAGTACTCATATTTGTCTTCTTAAAAAAGAAAGAAAAACTTGCCTTTGAGTATGTGCAACTAAATTAATTCCTGAAAAGAGAGGATTTTTTTTTGTCCTGTGAGAACAGCCTGTGTAAAATGGATCTTTATTCTCTGGCATTTGGAAGAGTAGAAGTTCAGATGAAATGAGAGGCCTTGGTAGGATAGATGCTGCTGTGTAATTGCAGGTGGGGAGAGGGGGGAGAGGGTAAATGGCAAACTGGCCTCCTATTTGATTTAATGAGCTCCCTACCAATGATGGGGAGATAAAATCAACCTTAGGGATCATGATATCATAAGGAGTTGTTGGCCATTTAGGACTGAAATGAGGCTCTTCATACAGAGGGATTGTGAGATTTTTCAAGTTTTGAGACCCAAGCGCTGCAGATGCTCTGATGATGAGTGTATTAAATACTGATATTAATCAATTTTAGGGAGCAAGGGATATTGGAATAGGGCCAGAAAATGGACTTGATGTAGAAGTTCAGTTATGATCTTAGAGAAGCAAGTTCAAGGGGTCATTGATGTACTCATATTCCTGTTCTTATGTTCTGACAGCATTCCAGTTACTCTGTGCTTTTCCTTTTTATTCCAACAACGTCCTTCTTAGAGTGAGGACACTAGTTGTCATCTTAAGAACATTACATCTTGACATTTACATTATATCGGTCTTTCCATAAAGCCAATATTCTATTCACTATTTTACAGCCTCATCCACTAGCAGGGAGCCTACAGTGTTTAGCAAAGTTGAACCAAATCTCTGTCACTTCCATGCCACCCAGCTTTAGCATTATTAAATATCATGATTATGTTTTTTAAACAAAAATGTACTTGCTGTTTTTAAACTTTTATCTGCCATTTTGCCCATTTCTACCAAATTATCAATATCCCCTTTCAACAGTTTTCTCCCTTTAAACCAGATTTCAATCCAACTTGCTACTCTTCTCCCTTTGTAACTAATCTTGATGATCCATATCATTACTGTTGATCTTTTTTTGCTGAAGGTGTCGTTCTATGTGTAGATAGTGAGCTTCCAGCTGTAACGCATGTGAAGTTATACAGCAGCAGTTCAATGCCATCGTGTAACCTCAAGACATGGTGCTGTTTCTGTAAACAACAGACAGGGTAATGGCAGATTTTTCTGATAAGGTGTGAGGTTTAGGAACACAGTTGTGATGTATACAACAGCAGCAGAACATCACCATAGTGGTTCTCCACGAAGGTGCCTACAGGCAGACTGAATGCTGATAAAATTGCTTCCAGAAGTGGGAACTGGTAGGGCCTCTCAGCATCTTTAATTCCATGCAGCCCAAAATACCGTTATGTACAAAGGACAATGTTACTTTTTCATATGTTCTCATAACATTCTATGACAGAATTTATTTCCAATCTATTTATAAAGGTCTATCCATGTAATTCAGAAGGGTCATTTGCCTTACTAGATCTCTGCCCTGGAATAAATGCCTCATTTAATAATTACTATTCTTTACAAATAGTTCGTAGCTCACACAATGCTCCTTCAGAGCTATTTCTGAAAGCTGTGCTGGAACTGTTTTAAGTGATGACTATTGATATTCTGTGTTGTAAACTATTTTGCCAATTTCATTTGGTAATGACTACAAATGATGTGTTATGGGTATGTAAGCACATATACTCTACCATGTGTTTCAGCACTATTATTTATTGGGAGGGGCTGGTGAGATAAAGACTAATATTTCAGTAGCTGAATAATTACGAACCATGACCTGTGCTACCTTCCAGTATTCACAGATTGTGCCTTCAAGGCTTTTCAGCCAAAGAGATCAACAATGGCTCACTGGATTCCAACTATTCCATATTGTGCCTTCTGATTTTGTAAATATTTCTCACTGCTACAAGGCAATTTTTGCATACCCTTAACAATTTCAACCTTGCAGCACATACAGAGCTGCCCTATGCATTACCGTCATGTTGTAATTTAGGCTGGTAACATCTTGCTCATCTCAATTTCATAAATGGAAGCCAACCATTCCCATTCCAAAACAAATGATCATAGAATCATAGAGCTGTACAGCATCAAAACAGACCCTTTGGTCCATGCTAACCAGATATCCTAAATTAATCTAGTCCCATTTGCCAGCATTTGGCCCATATCCCTCTAAACCTTTCCTATTCATATACCCAAGCAGATACCTTTTAAATTTTTAATTGTAGCAGCTCCACCACTTCCTCCGGTAGCTCATTCCATACACTCACCACCCTTAGTTGCCCCTTAGGTCCCTTTTAAATCTTTCCCCTCTCACCTTAATGACCCCCAATTTTGGATTCCTCTAGCCCAGGGAACATACCTTGTTTATTCACTCTATCCATGCCCCTCATGATTTAATAAACCTTTATAAGGTCACCTGTCAGCCTTCGATGTTTCAGGGAAAATAGCCCCATCCTATTCAGCCTTTCCCTGTAAGTGAAACCCTCCAACCCTCTTTTAAAGCTCCAAACTAGAATTCACAGGGCTTGAACTGTCAATGCAATTTTCTTTGTGGCCAAGTTCTGCTCCTGTTGCACATTTCCTATACCTTGCAATACGCTTATCACTAACCTATTGCTTTCCCTTGTACAATATTGCATCCCAAGTACACTCTTTCTTTACAAGATGTAATAGAACAAAGAGTCTCAGAAAATGTTTAAGACTGGGATATAAAAGGGATATAAACATAAATTCCCACCATGGAAATTTAAATATTTAAATGCTTCTTCCTATTAGACATCACTTTATACCCAGTTTTCAGTTAATACAGTCATCAATTATAGGAAAGTTAAGCCAAGATGTTCAAAATCTTCACAAATATATTTTTAGAACAAAATTGAGTACTTTGAAAGATCAATCTAATCTCATAGCATCATCTGTTCCAGTTTGCAAGATTACTTCAAATGAAAAAAAACAACCCATTTGATCTCAGATTTCGAGAATATCAGTTCTATCAATTATCACAGTTATGGATCAGAAGCACAGACAGAATGACACTTGATGTTGATGAGTTGTGAAGTCTAAATTCCATTCACGGTCTCTGTTCAAGTGTTTGAAGTGGTTTGAGGTGTGTCTTGTGCTTCTAATTCTAACAATTCATCAAATATTTAACACTTTGTCTTATGCTCTAGTGTTATCCACATGCATCTTTTTAAAATCTGGCATCTGTTTCACTTTATCCAAATTAATCCTTTACATTAATTTTCAAGTTGCTAGAATACTGAAAACAATTTACAAAAAGGTGAAGGGTCCTAAAGGTTCATCTGTTCATTTTACTGTAAGAATATCTGATCAATTGCTTTAATATCATAATACTATGTTTGAAAGCATTTAAAACAAATTGTAAGTCAAAACATGAATGACAAAATATTTGATATTTATATCTTGATGAAAAAATACTTCAGAGGTTAATGATGATTTACTTATAGCTTGCTAAGATTTTACAGTTCCATCCCAAATTAACCAAGTTCACAATGATTCAATTTATTTAGATCAGTTTAAGCCATGTTTTCATCTGGTTCAATCTATTTTTCTATTAAAAATATCTAAAAAAGATGAGCAGGATCAATGGAAAGCAGTAATAAACTTCTCTATTTTTACCAATACCATGAATGTTCATCCCTTACAGAAAATGTGTTCAAGAAATTAATGTTGGGAACATTCACTTCTACATAACTGTTAAGGTTTACATTTGATTTTTATGTAGTGCAAAATGTCAGGTAAAAATCTTTTATTATCTTGAATTTTTCTAGAAATGTAAACAACAAACTTTTAAATGTGGAAAATTATTTCCATGGATTCTACAGTTTGCTCTTCAATGCAACTTAATGATGAATTGGTTTGCAAAGATTTTCTATGTAAATGAGTTGAGGTTACTAATTGAAATAATCAGCATGGTCAGAGTGCTTTTTATTTTTAAAATAGGTATAGAGTTTTAATGAAATAAGTATTAGGTTTCTTTCTATTTTAATTGATCTTCTCCTAACTTTAGTTTTAGTTGTGAGAAACAATCAATGGTTTACATTATTTTCTCCAACTTGAAATGAATGAATCATCATCCTTTCAGCTCAGTTATTGAATGTTGGTGTTTTGTCTCCGTGCATTGTATTTTTGTTGATGCTATCTCTTTAAAAATATATTATGTATCTGGTGAGCCAAAAATCAACATTTTGCTAGTGCTGGTACATCCAGCAAATTAATTATATTTTAATTGCACAGTTAAGAATTAAATCCCAAAAAACGCAACTAAAAATGCAATGTTATTTGACTTTAAGAAATAAACATTCTTTCATTTGATGTGGTATTCCAGACATTTTCTTCTTTGGATCAACTGTTAATTCCATTGCTTTGTTTATGCATTTGGATAAATAGTTGTCCTTCATGTCGCAGAACTCAAGTGTGAAAGCAAATGGCTTTCTGGGTCTTATGCATCAGATCCAGGGACTTGATGTGAGGTAGATTTGAAGCATAAAGGACTCTGGCCTCCAATTGAAAGGGAATTGGTCTCAAGGCAAGAGTGCCTTCATACTAAAGGTCCATCATGAAGAGTCCGATTACAAGTAAATGTAATACTCCATTGCTAAATGCCATCTTTTTGGGACTTATGGACATCCAACCAGCACTTTAAATAAGTAAGGAAACTCAGAGACTTGAGACAACAACTGCTGAAACACATTATCTGGAGATTGGGTGGGAGAATACATTCATGTACTGAGGGCTCAATACATACCATGATTTATCTGTAGAGTCAAGCAAATGCTTCTGGGAATTCTGCACCTCCAGATAACAGAGAAGAATTTTCAATAGATGTGCTAGGTATGCAATTTGCTTTTGAAAGGTTGATAATTATGCATCCAAATGCTGAATTGTGCTGCTTGCACACTTCCTGTGAAAATTCCTACTTTCTATCCAGCAAAAAGGAAAATCTGTACTTGTCAGTCATCCGATGTGAGATGAATAACAGTTGCTTTGGTGTCAAAATTGGTCCAGGAATACATGCCTACCAATGGAAGTTTATACCTGTTTCTCTCACTTGCATAAACATAATAATCCAATACTTTCACAGCCATGATCAGCCCTTTTGGCTTTCTGTTGGAACTTAGACAGGCACAGGTCTATTGTCATTAGACTCCAATTAACCCCAAACACCAATCTCCTAAAATTTAGGGAGGTAGGCAACAGGTGATGCTGTTTCAGTCAACTAAACACTAGTTCTACCATTGCTCAGAACTAGATATCTGTAATCTTTGGTTCTGCCAATATATATGGAACTTTGCTGAACATGAGTAAATGAGGTATGCCTTGAGATGTTTTTACCATGTTAAGGACCACTAGCTAATTAAAAGTTGTTATTGGAGGTAACCCTAAATAAGAAAATGTGCATTGCAGTTTAGTGCAAAGAGAACCCACATGTTGGTGTAAAATTCTAAGCAGCTTGAATGAAAAATTCCGAAGCATGATGCAGGTCAGAAATCTGACTTGCCAAGTATTTAAAATTGTGTTGTCAGTTACAGAGGTTTTGGGTGAGCTAATTTTTCTGCAGAGTTCTCTTTTTATTTTAAAAGTTAACCAGTTTATTGTATATTTAATAGTCTGCAAGTACAATACACCAAACAAAATAGTTTATCTGTACTATATAGTTGTAATGTAATTATCTGTTGAATTGTGAATAAAGTACAATTGCTTTATTATATATTTAGTCTTCAGTCAAGAAATTGATAATGTTGTTCTCATTTTCGGGAAGCTAAATAGCTGCCTGAGCTTGCACTATGATGAGTTGGAATGTATCTGTCCACCACCTTGGTGTAGATTTTATGTTTAAACCCCGCTGGGGCCTGTACTTGATATAGTTATTAGGCTATGTGCATACACAAATGATTTTTTTTTGTTTCAGGACCCAGATTGGATCATCCTGAACATAGCCAGAACTTTCCAAATATCATGTTTTAAAGACAGTCTTAACGATGTGGGGCCAGGAGGAATTGGAGTGCTTCTCCTGACTCTGTGCTAAAACTGCTCCTGTTCACCACTTGTGTCCTACCATATGATTACTAAAGTGAATTCTGTCTCTTCAAATTTCCAATGACATAAGCACAAACATCTCAGCCTTTGTCTTGCTATATTGAGCTCTTGTAACTCAATCCCTGTAACTGGAGATGTTTACAAATTCTTGTTACAATAATTAATATAATAGCTCCAGATAAGGATTTTTAAAATGTCTATAATCCTGAACAATAGCAAATGAAAATCTAACAGATATTTCAAGTTATATTTACTGTTTGCTAATAAATTGATCATAATAAATATGGGATCTGCATTTCCCCATGAATCAATGTGCTCATGTTTAAATTCTATCACACTTTATTTTATCCTATGCATGGTCATTTTCAATTTTCAGCTATTAGATGGGTTAGACCATTTACTATAATATGTATCCTTTACAGACAAGGAATTCTCCACAAATCAATGCTCCCTTCATGATGAGCTGCCAGGAGGCACTGTTTAAGTAGCACAGCTGAATGGTGCACGCTTTTTTCCCCTCATTTCCCTCAAGGTGGGAAATCTCATTATCACATTTAAGTTTTAGTTTATAATCCATCTGAGAACAAAGATCGCCTCGCTGGTATGCCTCATGTGCCTCAGTCAAACAAATTGATTTGTATCTCAGAATAGTCAAAAGTGACGGATTGAGGGGTGGACGAAACAAATTCTGCTAATACATTCATTAAACACTTTACAAAGAAATCCTGTCAGAATTTGCCATGCAGTTAACAAATGTAATCTTCATGCCATTATTAGTGAGGAACAGATAGCCCATGAGTTACGAATCACCACAAATTGTGAGACAATTTATACATTTCTACTTTAAATTCACAAAAACAGCAGTTTGCCTCAACTTTTCAATTAGATTGTACATTTATTATCAATTAAACTAACCATTAAATGTTAGGGCTGGAGATTCAATCATGTGAAGGCATTTAGAACAAGATATATATTCCTGCAATGTTACTAACTCTACCAACTTATTCCCAAAGGTAGCAAATTATTTTCAGAGAATTTTAAAATTCATAATGTTTTTTTTCTTTCTGTTTCTAATTCTCTTTGAGAGAGAAAAAGAATGATGGAATTATGTCATTTCTCTTTCCAATCCAACCTCCTCTCCATTTAAGTCTCATTCGGAAATAGACTGTTAATCCTGTTGTTCGCATAGGTCCCAGTTTCCCCATTGTCCTCAATGCACCAATATCAACACACATTTGAAACTATTTGCAGCATGAACTGAAGAGTGAAGGATAAAATATTACTAACAATGTTTGCAATGAGATGCCCTGTCCCAGCAAATTCTAGGCCATTTCTAGTACATCATTCTTTTTTTCACATTTGCTAATTGTTCATGCATTACTGGATAAGATTACAGATTGTGAAGTCATTTTGAAAGATCTATTTAACTCTAATTGTTTCATCATCTGTATTTGGTAAGAGTACCTGGTAGCTGGAAATTATCTGCAGTAGTTCAATGGAGTAAAATAATATGGAATTAAAGCATTTTCCAATCAAACAAAAATTGACTGAGATTGAGAATAGACCGACAACTAAATTGGAGAAAGTGAGGTCTGCTAGATGCTGGAGATCAGAGTCGAGAGTGTGTTGCTGGAAAAGCACAGCAGGTTAGGCAGCATCCGAGAAGCAGGCTCTGGCCCGAAACGTCGATTCTCATGCTCCTTGGATGCTGCCTGACCTGCTGTGCTTTTCCAGCACCACATTCTTAACTACAACTAAATTGCATTTGATAGAAACCATAAGTTACAATTTCAATAGTTGTTGGAACAAAGGCAAGTTCTCCGGATAAACTAGTCGGTCTACTCAGAATGTATGGTACTAATTTCAGCCACAAAGTCCTATAAAGCTCAGCCTTCTCCAAGAGAATTCCAAATCCTTTTTGTTGAGGACTTAGCCTGATGCCCAGCTGACAACAGCATCCAACTAACCTGGATTTCATAGACATGACCTCCACCAGAATGCAGAACCTCCTCAATTCTCACAATCTGCTGGTGCAGATCCATCAATGTTATCTTCAAGTAAGAGGAACAGCTGCCGCAACAGTCTATTTATCAACTCCCAGCTTCTGGAATAGGCCAATCAGTTCTTTCAGTTTGTTTCATCATTCATAATCTACTTCTACTTCCTTTTCAGGAAGGTGGTTCCAAAGACCACAGCCCTCTGTGAGAAATAATTTCCCCCCATATCTTTTATTTTAAATAAGTGACCCTTTATTTTTGAAGAGTGACCCATAGATCCTCCCATAAGAGAAAACGTCCTCTCTGCATTCATCCTGAGAATCTTAAATATTTCAATCAAGTTACCCCTTACTTTTCTAAATGCCAGCAGATACAAGCCTAACCTGTCCAACCTTATTTCGCAAGACCACCTTGTAATTACAGATATTAGCTTGCTAAACCTTCAGTGAATTGCTTCCAATGCATATACATTCTTCTTTAAATATGGTGACCAACACTATGTACAGTACTCAAAATGTTGTCTCACAAGTGCCTTATATAACAGAAGCATAAGCTCTCTTGTTATAATTTATTGCAAGGCAAATTAAATACATATATTAGCTTTTATAATTACTTGCTGTACCTGCATACTTGTCTTTTACAAGTCATGCACCAGGATAATCAGATCCTCCTACATCTCCTACATCTGCAATCTCTCACTGTTTAGATAAAATATGTCTTTTAGTATTTTACCTGTCATAAATGGATGATTTCACAATTCTCATATTTTTGCTTACTCCCTTAACCAATCTATGCCCCTCTGTAGCTTCCTTATATCTTCTTCACCATTTAACATCCCACTCATCTTTGTGACATGAGCAAATTTGGCTATCATTACCTTCTGCCCCTTCATCTTAACAATTTATAAAAATTTGTAAACATTTGGGGTCCTAGCACTAGAGCCATGACTCACTGATTGCTACATCCTGCCAAACTGACAAAAGACCATTAATGCCCACCGTCTATATCCTGTTAGCCAGCTAATCTATTGCTAATATGCTACCCTTCCACCATGGGCTTTTGATTTCTGCGATAATCTTTGATGTGGCACTTTATTGAATGAGCATTGGAGCACAGTCCATCCAAAGTTCCCCTTTATGCACAGCACATGTTGCTTCCTCATTAGTCGTGATTTCCCTTTCATAAAACCATGTTGACTCTGATTAATTATTTGAACTTATTAAAGCGCTCTGCTATGATTTCTTTAATAGTAGCTTCCAACATTTTCCCTGTGACAGATGTTAATCTAACTGGCCTGTAGTTTCATGCATTCTGTCTTCCTTCATTTTTGAATAAAGGAGTTGCATTTACTTTCTTACAATCTGATGAGACTCTCCTCAAATCAAGGGAGGTTTGGAAAATTAAAACCAAGCATTAACTACCTCACTAGCCACTTTAAAACTCCTTGAGTGAAGTCCATCAGGACCCAGGTAAACCAAGCATTAACTACCTCACTAGCCACTTTAAAACTCCTTGAGTGAAGTCCATCAGGACCCAGGTACTTGTCAGCTCTCAGTTCCAACAAATTGCTCAGCACCACTTCTCGGCTGATTATAATTTTCTGGGAGTTTCTCACACACTTCCATTTCCTGCCCAGTCTGGGATGTTGCCTATATTCTTGAAGCAAAGACTGTTGCAGAATGCCTGTTTAATGCAAATACCATCTCTTTAGTTTCCTCTTTTAATCCTCCAGATTCACTTTCTATAGGGTCAATTCTCAATCACAACTGTAGAACCACGGAAATGTTACACTGCAGAAAGAGGTCAGTCAACCCATCATATCTGCAGCAGCTGAATATACTAGCGACCCATTTTAATCCCAATTACCAACATTCGCTCTGTAGTTTTGCAGGTTACAGATCCACAATCCTTTTAAATGGATCAAGGAGTTGCACCTTAATGACCAAATAGGGCAGTGAATTCCAAAAACACTCACCGGGTGAAATAAAGTTTCCTCATGGCCCCTTCCAATACCATATAACCATAGAGTTATAGAAACTACCTTAAATCTGTGCCTAAAGTCATTAATCTTGTTGCAGCTGGAAACAAGTCTCCATTATTTCCAAGCCTCTAATTTTGTATACCTCAAGTAAGCCACCCCTCCTCTATTCAAAGCAAAACAAGCCCATCCAATTTTGACCCGCAGTTGCAATTTTCAAGCCTGAGCAATATTACTGCAACTCTCCCTTTGGAGGGTCAGTGTGGCCTTGTTGGGCCGAAGGGCCTGTTTCCACGCCGTATGGAATCTAATCTAATCTAAATCCTCCATACTCTCACCAGAGTAATTATGTAATTTAGTCACCAGAACTGCACAGACATAACTCCAGCTATGGCCTCACCAGAGTCTTGTATGGTTACAGCATTAAACCCATCTTTTGTATTCAATATCTCATCCATTACAGGAAAGCATCCCTTATGAAGAGAGGTTAAATAGATTAGGAGTATTTTCATTAGAAAGACGGAATTTGAGGGGGGGGGACCTGATTGAGGTCTACAAAATCATGAGAGGTATAGACAGGGTGGATAGCAAGAAGCTTTTTTTCCCAGAACTCAATTACTAGGGGTCACGAGTTCAAAGTGAGAGGGGAAAGACGTAGGGGAGATACGCATGGAAAGTTCTTTACACAGAGGCCATTGCCAGCGGAGGTGGTAGAGTTGGGAATGATACCGTTATTTAAGATATATAGAGTCATAGAGTCACAGAGATGTATAGCATGGAAACAGACCCTTCGGTCCAACATATCCATGCTGACCAGATATGAATGGGCAGGGAGCAAAGGGATACAGATCTTTACAAAATAGGCAGCAGTTTTAGATAGAGAATCTGGATCAGCGCAGGCTTAGAGGGCTGAAGGGTCTGTTCCTGTGTTGTAATTTTCTTTGTTCTTTGTTCTTTATACCTTTTTTACCACCTTATCTACCTGTCTGCCAGCTTCAGGGACCTATGGACATGCACTTCAAGGTCTCTCACTTCTTCTTCTAACCCTCTCAATACACATCTGTTTATTGTTTTGCTTTATTTGTCTCCAGATACATAATCTCACACTTCTCTGATCTGAATTCCATTTGCCACATTCCTGTCCACTCATTCAAACCATTAACATCGTTCTGCAGCAAATAGCTATCCTCTTCACTATTAACTACCCTGCAGATTTTTGAGTTCATAGAATACCTACCATCCAGAAAACGGCCATTTGGCCCATAGAGTCTGTACTGACTCTCTGAACAGCATCCCATCCAAGACCATCATCCCACCCTATTCTGTAACCACACATTTAGCTTGGCCAATCCACCTAACCTCACACTTTTGGACTGTGGGAGGAATCCTGAGCATCTGGAGGAAACTCACAGGACTGAACCCAGGTCTGTGTCACTACGAGGCAGCAGTGATAAACACTGAACCACCATGCCACATTGTAATCATTCCATATGTTTCCCAATGCCTCCCACATTTAAGTCTAAATCATTAATATATCAGACGAACAGGGTGGAGCTGTCCCTCAAAGTGGTCACCCCATCTGTGTTTGCTCTCATCAATGTATAGGAGATTGCATTGTGAGCAATGAATACAGTAGACTAGATTGAAAGAAGTACAAGTAAGTCATTGCTTCATCTAGATGGTGTGTTTGGGGCCTTGGAAGGGAGGATGTAAAAGGGCAAGCGTCACGCCTTCTGCAATTGAATGGCAAGTTGCCGTGAGGAGAGGTAAGGAAGTATTTGGTGCAACATAGGAATGGACCAAAGTCAGAGACAATGATACCTTGGAATGCTAACAAAGGTGAGAGGGGAAAACATTCAAGAGGCAGCATCCTGCTGGAGGGACCCAGCCTTCACCTCCACTATCCCCTCCACCCCTCCCAGAATAACGATAGGGTTTCCCTTGCCCTCCAGCAACTTCCACATTCAACGGATCATCCTCCACCATTCCCACCACATCCAGCAAGATGCTCCACCAAATGCACCTTCTCCTCCCATAGCTTGTCAGCATTCCACAAGGACCATTCCCTTGGTGATAGCCTAGTCCACATTCAACAATTCTTCACTCACCCACACAGTGCTCCCCCAACACCTCTCCATCCAATCGCATTTCATAGAGAGACTGAATAAATTGGAAAGCATATAGGCCATTGAGCACCTCTTCCCCTTCCTGCCTCACTCCTTTAATCACTTTCGACTTAATCAGATTTCAACCGGTGTCAGGTCTGTTTCCACTTTAGTTTTCTTAGAAATCTGAAGGTTTAATTTCTCTTCGAGTGAGCTCACTTTTTCAATACAGTTCCAGTTAGTCTTCTCCGAAGAAACAAGCTTTGAAACCACAGTCAGCGTCAGCAATACCTCGCAACAATGTATTTCATCATATATTGTCAAAGCAATATTTGGAAGTGATCTTATGGTGCAGTGAAAAGAGGGATTCAGTTCTTTTCCTATGAATTCAGTACAAGACCACTGACTACATTTTCCGTGACGACTGAACCTAACCTACAAGACCACTGCTATCTTTGATATATGTCGATGACTTGAACTTGGGGGTTCAGGGCACAAATTCAAAAGGTGCAGATGATGTTAAAGACAGAAGTGTTGTAAGCTGCGAGAAAGTTAGCAATGGAGCTCATGAGGACATAGGCTGGCTGGTGGAATGTGCAAACACATGTCAGATAAAACACAAAACATTAACATTGGAAGGTGGTCCATTTTGGTAGGAAGAATGAGGAATGGCAATACAAACAGAATGGTACAATTTTTAAGGGCTGCTAATTTCATAGAATTCCTACAGTGTGGAAACAGGCCATTTAGCCCAACAAGTCCACACCAACCCTCTGAAGAGTATCACACCCAGACGCATTCTGCTTCCCTAGTATCCTACTTTCCCCTGACTAATTTACCTAACCTACACATCTCTGAACTCTATGGGCAATTTAGCATGGCCAATCCACCCAAACCTGCATACCTTTAGACTGTAGGAGGAAACTGGAAGACCCAGAGGAAATCCATGTAAACACAGGGAGAATGTGCAAATGCCACACAGACGGTCTCCCGAGGTTGGAATTGAACTGGGGTCTCTGGCACTGTGAGGCAGCAGTGCTAATCACTAAGCCACCATGCCACCCCACAGACACATGGTTTCTTGTGTGTGGTTTCTTGAAGTTGGAAAGATAGGTTAACAAAGCATATAATGACGCATATGGGATCCTTGTAAATAGAGGCATAGAGTACAAAATTCTGGAAGTTATGCTAAATATGAATAAAATACTGATGAAGACCCAACTGCTGACTGTGTCTTATGAAGAAAGATGTGAAAGCTTGGGATAGGATATGGAATGGTTTAACTAGAATAATTCCTGTAATGAGGAATATTTTTATCAGAATAGACAGATGAAGGTTAAGATCAGAGTTGATAGAAGTGTTTAAAACTTAGCTAAAGTAAATAAAATGGAATTGTTTCCAATGGCAGAAGAGACAACAGAAGATGCCAATTTAAGGTGATTGGCAAAAAATAAGATAGCATAAGGAAAAGAATTTGTGCAGTGTGTGGTTAGGATTTGGAATGCCTTAGATTAGATTAGACTTACAGTGTGGAAACAGGCCCTTCGGCCCAACAAGTCCACACCGACCCGCTGAAGCGCAACCCACCCATACCCCTACATTTACCCCTTACCTAACACTACGGGCAATTTAGCATGGCCAATTCACCTGACCCGCACATCTTTGGACTGTGGGAGGAAACCGGAGCACCCAGAGGAAACCCACGCAGACACGGGGAGAACGTGCAAACTCCACACAGTCAGTCGCCTGAGTCGGGAATTGAACTCGGGTCTACAGGCGCTGTGAGGCAGCAGTGCTAACCACTGTGCCACCGTGCCGCCTTACTAATATGTTGAACGGTAGCTTTCAAAAGGGAAGGAAGTAAATTCTTGAAGGAGACGGAACTGGAGGACCCTGAGGACAGGTCTAGGAGAGGAAACAAATAGAATGAGATGCTGCCTGGCCTGCTGTGCTTTGACCAGCAACACATTTGCAGCTGTTCTTTGAATGGACCTTGATCATTTGAAATATCTCCTTCAGTGCTAAACTATTTTGATTCAAAATTACAATACAATCCTAAACAGGTTACTATAATGTATTTCCAGTTTATAGAATGAATTCATTGTAGTTCACTGCGCAAGACACCATTAAGTTCATCGTGTCAGTACATGTCCTTTCTAGAAGAGTTATCCACTTTACTCCTGCTTCACTACAAATTGCTTACGCTCTTTTAAATTCCCTTTCCAAATGTATCCACTTCGCTATTAAAAATTATCATGGAATACTGGATGTGACAGCAAAACACTTTGGGAGATCAATCAATTCTTTGTAATACCTTGTTCCATTAATTGGCTACTTTTCTTTAATTGCTACAGTCAGGCAACAGTTGAAATGCTTAATTTTGTTCTACTGTCCAAAATGCAGTGGACCTTCAGCATTTGAAATTTTTGCTTTAGGCACAATCCAAGTATTATCTGAAATTGCACTAATTTTGAGAAGTATATTTCTCTCTCAACATTCTGCTTAAATTTATTTGCAAACCACCAAATGCAAAAACTGCCTAAATCTGCTCAGTGTTTTATAAATGTTTTTTAAAAATATGTATTTTGCATTAAATACGGTGCTGGGCAAGCACAGCAGGTCAGGCAGCATCTGAGGAACAGGAGAATTGATATTTTGGAAGGGCTTATGCCCAAAACGTCGATTCTTCTGCTCCTGGGATGCTACCTGACCTGCTGTGCTTTTCTTGACTCTGATCTCCAGCATCTGCCGTCCTCACTTTCTCCTATATTTGCATTAAGAATTTGATGCCTTTCATGAGTGGTAATTTGCTGGAGTTTTAATAGTATATATGATAAATGGTTTCTCACCAACAAAAGCATTTTAAATCAGAATCTAGCCTGACCATGTAACTCAATTTTAAATTGAGCATGATTTTAAGGCCTCTGTACGGTAGTCAGTTTCTTTTAAATTGAAAACAATTACACAGTTTTCATAACTAAATATGCACTGATTGTAACAAGGTCAGCCAGGTAGATTTCATAGAATATGAGTTCTCTGATTGGGGCTGTTAACCTGGTCCAATCAGGGAGCCCGGGCTGACAGATATAAACAGGAGAGTCAGAGGTTCTATTCATTCTGAGAACTAGCCCTGAGGATGCCAGACCAGTGTCAAGTACTATGCACATGTAAATAAAGGATGACTTTGTGACAGGATACTGGCTTCTGTGAAGTTATTACAATATATTTGCATCTTTGCACCTAAAAGGGCAAAATTCAGTTTATGAACCATCTTCACCCCACCCTTTAAAAGGCCTGCAAATGGGCGCAATTAGTGAAAAGTCACAATGCTGATTAATTTGTGGGCGGCACGGTGGCACAGTGGTTAGCACTGTTGCCTCACAGCGCCAGAGACCCAGGTTCAATTCCTGCCTCAGGCGACTGACTGTGTGGAGTTTGCACATTCTCCCCATGTCTGCGTGGGTTTCCTCCAGGTGCTTCGGTCTCCTCCCACAATCCAAAAAATGTGCAGGTTAGGTGAATTGGCCATGCTAAATTGCCCGTAGTGTTAGGTGAAGAGGTAAATTTAGGGGAATGGGTCTGGCTGGGTTACGCTTCGGTGGGTCGGTGTGGACTTGTTGGGCCGAAGGGCCTGTTTCCACACTGTAGGGAATCTAATCTAATTTACTCATTGGTTTTGTACGTGGAGTCAGCTTCTATTGTAATGCTTTTACACGAGAGGAAATAAATTGCCGAAACTCAGTTTAAAGTTTGATGCTCTGTGTTCTTTAGCATTGGTCTAGCCAATTTTCATTAAGTTGCAATGAACAGAATAATAAAAATTCCAAAGCCTAAATATTTAAAACTATTGATATTTAGAATGTTTTATAGTTATTATTTACTATGGTCATGCAAAACAACAGTAGGTAGTTCTTTTATAATACAATGGTTGCATATTAGAGACAGCACTTAAAGTGTTGGTGATATAATTTCATTACAGCTAACACACGTTGTAAAAGTTTGTGGTTTAGAAACAGTGTCCCCAATTCGTTAAATGTGTTACAGTGAATTTGCGTAAACGAAATGTGTGTTATAGAAGAATGACCCGTACGTGATTCCGCGGTTATATGAATACAAGCTGCACACTATGCTGACTAAGAACTATATCGCTGTTCCTTCAGTGTTGCTGGATCAAAGTCCTGCATTTCCCCTTCTGATAAGACTGTGGGTGTACTTTCCCATAAGGACTGGAGTGGCTCAAGTTGGCTTATCTCTTTCTCGTGGGTAATAAAAGCTAGCTTAACCAGCAATGCCTACATCTCACTAAACAGTTTTTTTCATGCATTGTTTGAAACTAATTATAAACTGCAATTTGCTACAATTGACACAAATTAGTCATATTGTTATTGCTCATTTTCTTTTCTGAAGAATAAACTAGTTGGCATGTGACCACGTTCTCACCTTGTATACTCCTTTCAATATTCTAGCTTCTTCTACGTTAAGTAGAAAACCGCAGCACAATACAGCAGACAATGTGCTGCAGCACCATATTATTTCTAAAAATCACCACAATTCATTGGCTAAGTAATCTAATTATGATGTAATTGGATTCATTATTAGCTACCGTAGGGAGAGGTATTGCAATGCTTTTCATTAGAATTGGGTTACAGTTAATTGCAAATAAGAGATCTCAATATGTGGAACAGTTGCTGGAAGTAGTAAAATTGTATGCTGCGAACTGTTCACTAAATATCTGTTTCCCTCCGAATTTATGCTACATGTATCGAAAGCTGTAGTGTTTCCTTGGTTGTTTAAATTTTAATCTTTTATCCCATATACCTATTTAAGATTATTCTAATTCCAGTCACAGTTCAGATTGAAAAATATAGCAATCGAGCACCATCTTCCAACTTAATGCAGAATGGAGGAAAAATATTGCAAACCTCTGAATGCCACGTGAAGTTTGACTTTCAAGCGTGTAACTATTTCAGTCTTTGGCCTCAATAAATACCATGTAACAACTAGAACATAAGTACATTTGAAAAAAAAAAATTCTTAATCTTTCTATTTATGAATATTGTGTCTTTATTATTTTCTTTTGGTAGGTTTCCATCAAAAATTCAATTTCAGATCAAATTTTTTTTGGATTAGATTACTTACAGTGTGCAAACAGGCCCTTCGGCTCAATAAGTCCACACCGACCCAGACCCATTCCCCTACACCTAACACTACGGGCAATTTAGCATGGCCAATTCACCTAATCTGCACATTTTTGGACTGTGGGAGGAAACCAGAGCCCCCAGAGGAAACCCACGCAGACACGGGGAGAATATGCAAACTCCACACAGTCAGTCACCTGAGCCGGGAATTGAACTCAGGTCTCTGGCGCTGTGAGGCAGCAGTGCTAACCACTGTGCCACCCATTTTATAAATCTTTCTCTTGTGCCTTAACAGGTCAACAATTCATCAATCGCATTGCAGTGCATTCACATTAACGAAATGTGCGTTAAAGTAGAACAATCTGTTGTTTCATTTATTAAGCATCTTCAATACATAGTTAAAGAAAATCACATAGAACTCCACAAATGAGATGGTCAGGAAATTAATGTTAAACTATGAAGAGTGGAATTTGGAGTTCAATCCGTAGTTTGATTAAAAGGTCTAGCTTGAATAACATTTTTTAAGTTGGATAGAGAACTGAAGAAATGGAAGGCTTTTAGAAGGAATCATTCAACAATAGAGCTGAAGGCTGGGTGCTGGTGGGATCAAGGGAGGTCATGCCAGATAAATGAAGGGTGCTGAATCTGATAGAAATTTGAATAAAGTAAGGCCACAGAGGGATTTGGACACAAAAATCTGAAATGCATTGGGGAGCCACTGTACATCAACAAGAATGAATGTGGATGAGCAAATATAATGGAAGACAGCACCATAAATTTTGCTAGGTGTTGGACAATTTAGAACTTAGTCCAGTCCAGAATTAGAGCACAAATATCAAGCTGACACTGTAGTGCAGTGTCGAAATGCTGCACCGTTAGTGGTGCTGTCTTTCAGATGAGATTTTATCAACCCTCTCAGGTAAGATGAATCTTATGGCTGTAACTTCTAAGAAGAACAGGGGAATATTATTGTTGTGATGACCAATCCTTCTTCCTCAACCTGCATCATGCAAACAGCTTATCTGAATATTGTCACATTGCTGTTTGTGAGAGCCTGTTGTGTATAAATAGGCTGTCCTGATTCCTATCCTATTAAAGTGTGTACTTTATTGGCCATGAAGTATTCTGAGGGTACAATCATGAAAGATGTTATCTAAATACATTTTTTTTTGGTGTGGGCAATCATGGTGATGACTCAGCTTATTTAAATCCCACCGAATAATTTATTTCAAATTTAGAATAGCAATCCATTATTATTATCTAACAGATATCTAGAAAGGTTGTGGAAAGCAGTTTCATATGGTGCAGTGGTAGTGTCCCTACTTCTGAGCCAGAAGTCCTGGGTTCTAGTACCATCAGCTCTTGAGGTGTGTTATAACATTTGTGGATAGGTTGATTAGAAAATAACTGGGCTTTGCTGGTGGGCAAACATTTATTACCCATCTACTGTAGGTTGTAGTGAGTTGCCTTCATGAACTAATGCAGTCCATTTGCCAGAAGTGCTGATAGGAAGGGAGTTGCAGGATTTTTAACACAGCGATCCTGAAAGCATTATATTTTCAAGTCAGGGTGGTGAGTAGGTTAGAGGAGAACTTGAAAGTGGTTGTATTCCCATGATGTTGCCGTCTTTTGGCGCTGTCATGGATTTAGAAATACATCTAAGAAGGCTTGGTGAATTTCTGTAGTGTATCTTGTGGATGACAGTGGTAGATGGAGTGATGTTTGTGGATGTGGGCTGCATTGACCTGGAAGGTATCTAGCTTCTTGAGTATTTTCAGAGCTTCACTCATCCTGGCAAGCGGAGGGCAATCAATCATACTCCTGACTTGTGCCTTGTAGATGGTGGACAGGTTTCTGGGAGTCAGGAGCCGAGTTTATTGCTGCAGTATTCATAAATTCTGACCTGCTCCTGTAGCCTCAGTATTTATAAGGCAACTCCAGCTCAGTTCCTGATCAATGATAAAGCTCAGGATGTCGATATTGGGTGTTCCAGCAATGGTAATCCTATTGAAAGTCAAGGAATTATTTCAAATCTTGATCTCTAGCAATTAAGAGCACCCATTGTGTGTAATAATTATCTTCTTGTCATTGTCAGCAAAGCAACTGTAATCAGGCAAAGCCACTTAAAGCAGAACCTATAATTCCTATTTCCCAGTGAGTGCAAAATGGTGGCATCTACCCTAGCAGAGCACTGATCATCATCACAGATCATATTGACCTTTAACCCGGTGTCACAAAGCTCGTCCTTTTTTATTCTCTAAAAGCTGTTCCTTGGCTCAAGGATACTCTGCCCTTGATTCTTTCAGAGGGTCAATAAACCAGGCCGGGCTCCAATCAGACTGGTTTGATACAGAGATGAAAAGGATTCTGAGAGGGCTTTTGTTTGTATGTAAACAGATGAGTCTTCAGGCCAAGTGGTCATGTTTTAGAATTGATCTGTAGAATGAAAGGGGAGAGGTCAGCTCTCTAGCTGAGCAGTTTAGTTCAATCCAGAACTGGTTGGGAGTTCAACAGTGAGGTGTGTGGAAACTCTCTCTTTTGCCCTTCTAACCTGTAAGCATCTGACCCTTTTTTGTACTATGTTTTAAAGAGGATTTGCTGATTGGGAGTGTTGTGTATATTTGGAACAGTATACTTAACTCTAGATAGACTGAGTTCTGTAGGGGTTCTTTATTCTATTCTTCGTGTTTCATTATGTAATTTTGTGAATAAATTTTTTGTCTGTTTTAAACCTAGGAATCAACCTCGCTAACTTAACCTGGGTAATTTTCACTGCACATTTACCGAAACAAATTGCAAAGTAATGGTCTGGGCTGCCTGCTTAAGGATGTTTAGAGTGGTCTGGCCTAGTCCAAAACACCCAGGGCAATGCTTGGACCCAATTCTCTATCTGGGTCCAGCCTGGCTACATTGCTAGTGTGGCCTCCAGCAGCTGGTTAAATAGTAACCATCATCTCCACCATCACCTCCAGTTCCCTGCCCGCGAAACATGAAGCACGGTTTCCTTTCTAGGGCTTTCTTGGTTTAGTAATAACAATGGAAAACCACCTTGTGAGAGGTGGTTCCTGATGTGCACAATCTGAAGTGGTGTGCTACTGGGCTTTAGAGATGTCAGCAATGATGTGAACACTGCAACCAGCAGTGAATACTTCGGCCTCTCTTATAGCACAATTCCACAAGAAACGCACCTCAGAGCCCAGCTGAATAATTAATGAAGTGACAAGTGGAAGATTGAATGAGAACAGTCACCTGTGAGTCTTGGCTGACCAGATGCTATGAATCTTATTCAACAAATCACTTTAATTGCAAACGGGAAAATTTCACCCCAGGGCTCATTTGGGTGAGTGAAATTATAAACCCTTTCTTTAGAAATACAGAAACAATTTTATTAAAAGTAGAGAAAAATGGAAATTTTCACAAAAGAGCACATTTGCAATGTGATTGAATATACTAAGCAGAGACATTCTTCCACAATTGTTGACATAAATTAGAAGATCTTTACTCTAGTTCTTGTTTAAAAAGTGAGGTCTGCAGATGCTGGAGATCAGAGCTGAAAATGTGTTGCTGGTTAAAGCACAGCAGGTCAGGCAGCATCCAAGGAACAGGAAATTCGACGTTTCGGGCCAGAGCCCTTCATCAGGATGAAGGGCTCTGGCCCCAAACGTCGAATTTCCTGTTCCTTGGATGCTGCCTGACCTGCTGTGCTTTAACCAGCAACACATTTTCTAGTTCTTGTTTCTCTATCCATGAACAGGCATTATTTGAGTCTAATGTACTGTCTCTGAAGTGCAATAATTGCTTTATCTACCTTCATTAAAATTCACCAAAGATGGAACGGATATACTAAATAGAAAGATCTACTGGCTGCAAGTTAAGGTAAAGTGTTCACTAGTATTTTCTGTTCCCAGTTCCTCCTGGTGCTTCGGTTTTCTCCCACAGCCCAAAGATGTGCAGGTCAGGTGAATTGGCCATGCTAAATTGCCCATAGGGATAGGTGCATTACTCAGAGGGAAATGGGCTGAAAATGTGTTGCTGGAAAAGCGCAGCAGGTCAGGCAGCATCCAAAGAGCAGGAGAATCGACGTTTCGGGCATGAGCCCTTCTTCAGGAATGAGGAAAGTGTGTCCAGCAGGCTAAGATAAAAGATAGGGAGAAGGGACTTGGGGGAGGGGCGTTGGAAATGCGATAAGTAAAAGGAGGTCAAGGTGAGGGTGATAGGCCGGAGTGGGGATGAGGGCGTAGAGGTCAGGAAGAAGATTGCAGGTTAGGAAGGCAGTGCTGAGTTCGAGGGATTTGACTGAGACAAGCTGGGGGGAGGGGAAATGAGGAAACTGGAGAAATCTAGTTTCATCCCTTGTGGTTGGAGGGTTCCTAGGTGGAAGATGAGGTGTTCTTCCTCCAGCCGTCGTGTTGCTATGGTCTGGGGATGGAGGAGTCCAAGGACCTGCATGTCCTTGGTGGAGTGGGAGGGGGAGTTGAAGTGTTGAGCCACAGGGTGGTTGGGTTGGTTGGTCCGGGTGTCCCAAAGGTGTTCCCTGAAGCATTCCGCAAGTAGGCGGCCTGTCTCCCCAATATAGAGGAGGCCACATCGGGTGCAGTGGATGCAATAGATGATGTGTGTGGAGGTACAGGTAAATTTGTGGCGGATATGGAAGGATCCCTTGGGGCCTTGGAGGGAAGAAAGGGGGGAGGTGTGGGCGCAAGTTTTGCATTTCTTACAGTTGCAGGGGAAGGTGCCAGGAGTGGAGGTTGGGTTGGTGGGGGGTGTGGACCTGACGAGGGAGTCACGGAGGGAGTGGTCTTTTCGGAACGCTGACAGGGGAGGGGAGGGAAATATATCCCTGGTGGTGGGGTCCGCTTGGAGGTGGCAGAAATGGCGACGGATGACGTAATGTATGTGGAGGTTGGTGGGGTAGGTGAGGACCAGTGGGGTTCTGTCCTGGTGGCGATTGGAGGGGGGGGCTCAAGGGCAGAGGAGCGGGAAGTGGAGGAGATGCGGTGGAGGGCATTGTCGATCACATCTGGGGGGTAATTGCGGTCTTTGAAGAAGGAGGCCATTTGGGTTGTACGGTATTGGAACTGGTCCTCCTGGGAGCAGATGCGATGGAGACAAAGAAATTGGGAATATGGGATGGCATTTTTACAGGGGGCGGGGTGGGAGGAGGTGTAGTCCAGGTAGCTGTGGGAGTCGGTCAGTTTGTAGTAAATGTCCGTGTTGATTCGGTCGCCCAAGATAGAAATGGAAAGGTCTAGGAAGGGGAGGGAGGAGTCTGAGACGGTCCAGGTAAATTTGAGGTCGGGGTGGAAGGAGTTGATAAAGTGGATGAACTGTTCAACCTCCTCATGGGAGCACGAGGCAGCACCGATACAGTCATCGATGTAGTGGAGGAAAAGGTGGGGGGTGGTGCCAGTGTAGCTGTGGAAGATGGACTGTTCTACATATCCTACCAAGAGGCAGGCATAGCTTGGGCCCATGCGGGTGCCCATGGCTACTCCTTTGGTTTGGAGGAAGTGGGAGGATTGGAAAGGGAGGCGTGCTAGTAGTTTGGCGCACCAATCTCTACTCCGCTGAGGCTAAACGCCAGCTCGCAGACACCTCCTCCTACTGCCCCCTTGACCATGACCCCATCTCCCACCACCAAACCATCATCTCCCAGACCATCCATAACCTCAGTACCTCAGAGAATCTCCCATCCACCGCCTCTAACGTCATAGTCCCACAACCCCGCACCGCCTGTTTTTACCTCCTGCCCAAATTCCACAAACCTGACTGCCCCAGCCGACCCATTGTCTCAGCCTGCTCCTGCCCCACAGAACTCATCTCTGCATACCTCGACACGATCCTGTCCCCCTTAATCCAAGAACTCCCCACATACGTTCGAGACATCACCCACGCCCTCCACCTCCTCCATGATTTTTGCTTTCCCGGTCCCTGATGCCTTATCTTTACCATGGACATCCAGTCCCTGTACACATCCATCCCCCATCACGAAGGACTCAAAGCCCTCCGCTTCTTCCTTTCCCACCGCACCAACCAGTACCCTTCCACTGACACCCTCCTTCGACTGACTGAACTGGTCCTCAGCCTGAGCAACTTCTCTTTCCAATCCTTCCACTTCCTCCAAACCAAAGGAGTAGCCATGGGCACCCGCATGGGCCCCAGCTATGCCTGCCTCTTTGTAGGATATGTGGAACAGTCCATCTTCCGCAGCTACACTGGCAACACCCCCGACCTTTTCCTCCACTACATCGATGACTGTATCGGCACTGCCTCATGCTCCCACGAGGAGGTTGAACAGTTTATCCACTTTACTAACACCTTCCACCCCGACCTCAAATTTACCTGAACTGTCGCAGACTCCTCCCTCCCCTTCCTAGACCTTTCCATTTCTATCTTGGGCGACCGAATCAACACGGACATTTACTACAAACCGACTGACTCCCACAGCTACCTAGATTACACCTCCTCCCACCCTGCCCCCTGTAAAAACGCCATCCCATACTCCCAATTCCTTCGTCTCCGCCGTATCTGCTCCCAGGAGGACCAGTTCCAATACCGTACAACCCAAATGGCCTCCTTCTTCAAAGACCGCAATTTCCCCCCAGACGTGATCGACGGTGCCCTCCATCGCATCTCCTCCACTTTCCGCTCCTCCGCCCTTGAGCCCCGCCCCTCTAATCACCACCAGGACAGAACCCCACTGGTCCTCACCTACCACCCCACCAACCTCCACATACATTGTATCATCCGTCGTCATTTCCGCCACCTCCAAATCGACCCCACTACCAGAGATATATTTCCCTCCCCTCCCCTATCAGCATTCTGAAAAGACCACTCCCTCCGTGACTCCCTCGTCAGGTCCACACCCCCCACCAACCCAACCTCCACTCCCGGCACCTTCCCCTGCAACCTCAAGAAATGCAAAACTTGCACCCACACTTCCCCCCTTACTTCCGTCCAAGGCCCCAAGGGATCCTTCCATATCCGCCACAAGTTCACCTGCACCTCCACACACACCATTTACTACATCCGCTGCACCCAATGTGGCCTCCTCTATATTGGGGAGACAGGCTGCCTACTTGCAGAACGTTTCAGGGAACACCTCTGGGACACCCGGACCAACCAACCCAACCACCCCGTGGCTCAACACTTCAACTCCCCCTCCCACTCTGCCATTGCCAGACCATAGCAACACGACGGCTGGAGGAAGAGCGCCTCATCTTCCGCCTAGGAACCCTCCAACCACAAGGGATGAACCTAGATTTCTCCAGTTACCTCATTTCTCCTCCCCTCACCTTGTCTCAGTCAAATCCCTCGAACTCAGCACTGCCTTCCTAACCTGCAATCTTCTTCCTGACCTCTCCGCCCTCATCCCCACTCCGGCCTATCACCCTCACCTTGACCTCCTTCCACCTATTGCATTTCCAATGCCCGTCCCCCAAGTCCCTTCTCCCTACCTTTTATCTTAGCCTGCTGGACACACTTTCCTCATTCCTGAAGAAGGGCTCATGCCCGAATCATCGATTCTCCTGCTCCTTTGATGATGCCTGACCTGCTGCGCTTTTCCAGCAACACATTTTCAGCTCTGATCTGCAGCATCTGCAAGCCTCACTTTCTCCTCAGAGGGAAATGGGTCTGGGTGGGTTACTCTTTGGTGGGTCAGTGAGGACTGGTTGGGCTGAAAGGCCTGTTTCCACACTGTAGGCAATCTAATCTAAAAAAAAGGATCGTGGTGTTTAGTGTGAATTAATAATAGCAAAGATGATTTTTGCTATTCACAAATGTTTTTGTTCCCCATTAACTGTGCTACGCACTGAGGATCCAGCTTCAGGTACATTTCGAATCCTTCCCAATGGTAATTTGAAATCTAAATAATAAAGAGTCCAGGACACTACTAGAGACTTTGACAAACATCTACCACTAGACTGGCAAGAACTTAGACATCGAACTGTATGATTTCTCATGTTAAAAGTCAAACATCTGCCGTGCTGAATCATGAAGGATCATTTTGTTCTGCGTGTTCATGTGCAAAAGAGAAATCTCTTTGAACCAAAATTGGCTTCTTTGAATAATCTGAATTTTGCCTAATTAGATTATTTTGCATTATCATTTTTGACTTCACATTCCTGCCTAATGCCTGCAGTTATTTTAAAGTTGTGACCTCTTATTGTGAGTAAATATTCAATAATTATCACAAGGTATTCCAAAGATTTGTTAAAATAGTCATAATCACGTTGGTAGATTTCACCACCTACAAAATAACCCCATAGACTTGAACCTGAAGCATGAAAAGCTCTGTGATACTAATAATAGTATCCAGTAACTGCTTGTGTTGTCACTCACTTCTCTAAATTGATCCTAGTTAGTTGCTGCAGTTCTGCACAAATACCCATGAGCTGTACGAAAGCTTCCTACAAGTTCCATGTAAAATTGTTAACAATGTTATATAATGGTCAGTTTGAGGCAAGTGCTATCTGCACAGAAGTCAGTTTAAATAACATTCATGAGCAGGTTCAATGTTACATTAGCAATTCAGATTTGTACTCCTGTTCACAATCAATTCCAAAGATGATCGTTAGATATAAGCATCATGAGATTCTCAACTGCAGATGTGTTGGTAATTTTAAGATACGCTGATGGGGTTTTATGATGATTTTCCAGGCATGTGATAAGTAGCAGCCTAAATGCCAATTAGTGGGAGGGAACATTAACATTTCTTCTCAAATTCTGATATAAATTTGTCATGTTGATAAATCATAGTTGCTAGTGACCTAACTAAGCAGGGTTACTTCTTTCAGATTTACACAATCAGTGCATATTCAGGTGTGCGTTCTGGAATATGCTATGTCTTTTACCTTTTAATCTGCTTTTAAGGGGGATGAAGTCCCCTTAAAAACTTTCCTGCTGTCTGGAATATAGGGTATAACCTAAATAGGGTGGAAACCCAGTAGAATCAGGGTCTTTGTCAAAGCTCTGTCATTCTTTGGGATGGTTGGGGAGGAAGTAAAATTCTTGTATCCATACTCCAACGTAGGTATTTTAATTATTTATCTGTATGTAATGTAATTATCAGTATGTTATTTCTATAATGCTGTGTATCTTTTTTTAGTAACATAGCAGCACTGTATTGATGGGAGTTGACCAGAATTAGAATTCGTTTACGTGGCGCCTGATGCATCTCTCCAGACATTGCAAACATCCGCCAACCTACCTTTGCAGTATAGTATTGGTGTTATGAAGATAAATGCACAGCCAATGGGTATGCAGTTTGATACAAAAAGCAGCAAATGAAATTCAAGTATGTTGATTGAGGAAAGATTGTTGGCCAGTGCAACAGTTGTATATTTTGCATCCACCTTGACTATCATTTGACATTGGATAAGCATATGGAGGTTATTGGGCTAGTGTAGGTTAGGTAGGCTTCGGTCGGCGCAACATCGAGGGCCGAAGGTTCTGTACTGTGCTGTATTTTTCTATGTTCTATGTTCTATTTCAATTTGGCACATCCTATGTTCAAAGCACATCTAACAACCAAACACTGGATAATGCACTGGAATGTTGGCCAAGGTCAAATGCTTGATCTATGTTATTGGCACTCAATCAACAAACATTTATTGTTGAGGCTAGAGAGCTAGCATGTGAGTCAGACTGCTGCTGTTAAGATGATAAAGATTGAACTGAATCAAATTGACAGGGACATAATCCTGTAGAAGCATTGAAAATTCCTTGATCACCTTTTCTCAAAGGATGATCTTGTTCGTCATCTGAGCTGATTGGTAGGATTCTGGTGGGTATGTAAATGATGCTAATCTACGCCCGCTAGGTTCTGTTGCATATAGGTCAGGATACTGAAGATGACTGAGTTTTGGATAAATTGTTGGCTCAAAATTTCTGCTCCTTGCATTTTCTGTCTGTTTTTGACATGTGCTTGCTGAAAAGGAAGTTTTTTTTTCTTTGATTGCACAATTCCTATGGCAAAGATATGGTATGGTAAAATGAAAGGCTAAATAAAGCCTTTATAGACTTAACACTTACTTTAGCCACCACAAGAGTGCATGCCAGCCAAAATCCCCCATGAAGTTCACATTGGCTACATATCCAGTACAACTTAGACTAGGGACACAGTGGTTGAGACCAAATTCTTCCATGTACAATGAAAGATTCTTCTTACTCATCTTCGGTCCCATATTTGTTCTTGTTCCCTTCCTCCACCTCCTGTCAAATTAGTTCAAACCTTCCCCAAATTGCACGTAATATATGTACTAACATGTAACTCACGGCAATGTATTTTTCAGAAGCTGCAGCGATCCAGTATAGTAACTTGCTAAATTATATAAGAGTGCAAGTTGAATGCATAATTACCATTGCATTATCATTGTTACAACAAATACTGATAAAATGTTAATATGCCAGTAAATGTCATTTATTTCCATCATTGTAACATATTCAGAAACAATGAAAACATTTCTAATGATCATTGATACCATTCTGGAATTAGAAATATTGGAGGTATTGATGATCTCTCATCATTGCATTTAATTTTCTTGCTTGCTTTCTCTCATTTCAAAGGTCCTTTCAAATCAAAAGGTAAGCTAGACTACCATAGGCATTGGCAACCCCACTCTTAATACAGCTTTATGATTACTAGTTATAAATCAGCGTTTGATGAAAGTCATTCTATCTTCCTGTATTCCAGGGTTTAATATGACAATAAATTCTCCTCTTCAAAGTAACGGCCTAGAAATTTGATAGCAACTGTTCTAAGTATACTGACATAAATAGGAGAGTGTACCCATCTGACTGTGCTACGCAGGAAATGCAGCACCCACTGAATTGGGCGAATCTATAGGTATCTAGGGCACACGCTAGATGTACTAAAAACCTTCAATGCAACAAGGAACATCTGCTTGTTTTAGGAGCCTTTTCAGAAGCTTGTCGGTCCCCCCACCCGTGTTAACAGCAAGAACCTTGCAGCAGAGCTTTTAAAAAGGGTCATCCATTTGATAGTTATTTGCTGGCTGGTCTTCTTGTGGGAAGTTGGCACCTGAGTCTATTTTGTCCTGTACATCAGAGAGCAAAATGTGAATGCTTGCAATCCACCAAGAAGGAACGTACTTGGCTGTGTGAGATGTTATGGCCATAACCGGAGTCTCAAACCAAGATTTGCCCCGTGGCTGTCAAAGTCACAGAGACCTTCAATTTTATGTTTTAGTGTGATTCCAGGAAAGTGGTAGTGTGTTAATGTCATTGGACTAGAGTTCTTCAACTCTGATCTCCAGTGCTCACATTCTCCTAGTAATCCAGAGTCACAGTTTTGGGTACTTGGGTTCAAGTCACACCAAAACAGATGGTGAAATTTGAATTCAATAAAAATTTGGAATTAAAAGCTTGTCAAATGGTGACCATGTAATGACTGTCAAAATCCATGGTTCACCAATGTCCTTTGGAGAAGGAAATCTGTCATCCTGACCTAGACTCCAGACCCACAGCAGTGGCATTGACTCTTAATTGCTCTCTGAAATGGTGTATAAAGACATGCAATTCAAGGGCAATTAGGTATGGGTAACAAATGCCAGCTCAGCTGGTGATACCCATATTCCAGGGATGAATGAACAAAAGGCTGCAGAAGGTCACTCAATTTGCCTCTACTGCAGTAGGGAAGTGACAAACTCAATGTATATGAGTGCATGCCCTGGTTACCTTTAGCGGAAGCTAGAGAGGCCCTATTTCCCATCTGTCTCCATTAGTCCACCCCCTATAATTTGACACACAGCCATTAAACAGCATCGTATATGAGCTCTATATCCAAGTACCTGTAAATGGAATGTGCAGATAACCCCAGCTCCTGCAGCACACTCACTGCACCCTTTTCCAGGCATGAAGAAATCTCTAAGCATACATATCATTTTGTTCAATGAGTGAATGCAAATGACAGAGAAGCCTGAGACTTCAATCCCTGTTTTCATTCCTGGGAGATGAACACAGTATTCGTTGTAGCTCCAGGTCACTATCCAATGCTAACACAAGAGTACAATGTGATTCAATTTATGTTTTTGTTAGGTGGTGTCACAAATTTAGAATATCCCGTACTAACTCTGTATTATGACTTCAGGTGATGGACAGGTGGACTTTGAAGAGTTTGTGACGTTGCTAGGACCTAAACTGTCATCAGCTGCAATTCCAGAGAAGTTCCATGGAACCGAATTTGATAATGTTTTTTGGAAGGTAAGGCATCAGGGGAACAATGTCAACTTAAGTACCAGCAACATTATGCAACTGAAAAAAATGCCCCAGGACTTAATTTGCTCTCATAGCTATGTGTTTATTTTTCCATACTTCGACTGAAAAAATGCTGTGGGTTACTAATTCAAAATTCAATTGTAGTCATTGGTTTAGTAAGTTAAGGATCTGCTATGTATCTGCTTTATCACTGTACATCATTTCCATGAATTTTCTTGGTGTATTTCAACCTATCTGTAGAGGTGGCCTGATCATGTCTGGATTAAGTGACCATTGCTCCAGTCCTTTGTGGAGGCAGTGGCCCAGAGGTCAGAGTAAGCTTGCTCACATCAACCCAAAAAGCCAGATTTCCTGGTCAGCTAACTATTAACTTTGCCAGTTTGTGTCTTCTGGCTGCATGTGATGAAGTCCCAAGAGCTGTTGACTAATCAGACAGCAGACATCTCTTCAGTCCCAGCAGCACCACCTGCAGTGATGGTCACTGCAGAGATTGCAGGCAGTCCCCTCATGAAAAGCAGCAATGCATCTGGATCACATGGAAAGGCTTCACATAGTGAATGGACCATAAGGCATTAACATACATGGGTGACAACTATTATTGGATAGCCCCAAACAGGAGGACCCCAGTCAGAACCCACAGTCAAGCCAGTGGGTTTTATCAGATGTAACATGACAGTAGAAAGAGGCACTTAATTGATTATTAATTGACTACATAAGGGCCTCAGTTGTTCAAAGGATGGCAGGCCACCCACAACTGGTACAATTGTGCCAGCAGTGGGCAGGCAGAGGGCATAATGCCCCTGCCTCCCAGCGCACTCATACAGGAAACATAAAACTCTGGGCTCTTTTTCCCAAGGCCCAACTTTGTATTCTCTCTTTTCCCAACTACATCCAACCTTCCCTCAGCAGTCCACAATGTGGGCATTGATTCATCCAAGATGTGAGTAATGAGAACTTCTCAGAAAATAACCGATCAGTTGAACATTGCTAGAACAACTGGTAATGCCTGCATATGTATGAATAGTAACATTGCTGTGATCAGTTCCACATTGTACCAAGGGAGTGTCTTGTGTCTGGTAACATTGAAGTTGCATATCACTGTTGCATCTAATTCCTGATAATGGTGAGGAGGACAGCTCAGTAAATAGCAGTGAATTATATACTAACTGTTCAGTGTGATATCTCCTGCTCATGCTAAGAAGCTTGCAATAGTCTCTTGCTAAGAAAGGTCTGAGATCACATACCACTCATATTACAGACACTTTGCATGCTGTTCTTCATTGGGTTGAGATGTGTAAATTCTGTAAAAATCTCTTCTCCTCTCAAAGGTCCTTAAACCATTTCTGTTCTCTTTCCTCCTCCATAATGTTCAGCACCGACAGATTTGCTTCCTTACCCAGCTGTCATTATCTGAAAAACAGCTCCAGTCAGAGATAATAAATACATCTTGGTCTCTCACCATTCACGCTTATCCTACAGCCTTCGCTAGTCCAACTCCAGTGAGAAATGAAGTAAATGTACTGTGAGAATTAAATAAATCATGAGTCATTTTCTACTCCTATTGCTGCTCAACGAACAATAACCAGAAAAAGTTAGAGACATGTATTCCCTCGGTAATCTGGATCTTATTTTTCTTGTGTTCTCTGCCTGATGGTGAGTACAAGACATAATGCCACAATCTCCAGGGGGGTAGGGGGAAGGAAGCAGGTGCTGAGTACACTGCAACCAGAATGATGATCGAGTCCTGTTCTCTTATCGCCAATCTGATCCAGACCAGCCATCCATCCAACTGTCTCCCCAAATAGTCTGAGTTGCTTTGCCAACACAGATTGCTATAAGCACGTTGTCATTTGGATAGTGATGGCAGAGGTTCCAAATTTCTTTCCATCAAATGGCTGACCAGGAGGAATCATTCCCCTCTCACCCGTGCCATTGAGCTGCGTTGGAAAGAATTACAAGTTCACATTCAATCCATTTGGCCATGTTACGAATGAACTTCCCTTGGCCATCAAGCCTCAGAGTGGGACAGTACCATTTTGCTACAAGGCCTCGATCTCAGAACCAGGGGTAGAAACTATTACTCTTTCCATTAAAGTCAATGGAGAAACTCTTAAGAAAATAACATGCGCTCCAACATACGAAGAATTAAATCCCCAAAGAATATCAAAATGAATCCTGAACCTAAATTGCTCCAGTTCAGGTTAAAATAGCTGAGTAGGTCAGTTTTGACTTTGTTTAGACATTTAAGGTTCACGTCATCCTTCGCTTCTAAATAATATTTGTTTTCTGAACAGAAGCAGAAAGAAACATACCTGTGACTTTATCCTGTAGTGTTACTTACAACTGAACAGCTGCAGCACCAACAAATAGCTGAATGACCTTTTGTTTGGAACTGCAAAATTCAGTAGAACAGTGTTTATGGAGAGAAATCAGGGTTAATGTTTCAGGTCCAGTGACCTTTCTTCAGAACCTTTCTGTAAAGAAGGATCACCAGACTTGAAATATTCACTCTGATTTCTCTCCACAGATGCTGCCAGACCTGCTGAGACTTTCCAGCAAGTTCTGTTTTTGTTTGAGATTTACTGTTCTTTTGATTTTTTTTGTCTAGTGGAAACGTATTTGTCAAGTGTCTGTTTAGTAAATATCTTTAGGAGTGCAGGGGAGATAAAGCTGCAACCAATTTCCAACAATTTTCAGCCTGGCAGCCTTGCACTTATTTAAACTTAGCAATTTTGTTCAGTCTTGCAATAATAATGCTGGGAAAGCCATCCATGAGGTACTAATGACTGGTTGTCGAATGGAAGCAGGGATAATTTCTGTAAATGCAGCAGCCAGTTGAACACACCAACTTTAATGAGATTACCATTAAATAATCTGTTGTAATGATGTTGATTGAGCAACAATTATAAACCAGGATACAGGGGAGAATTCCCCTACTTTTTATTTGAAATAATGCCACGTCTATGAAGTCACACTGAGTGACAGAGGAACACGTGAATGTGGGACATAGAATTTGGGAGCAGGAGTAGGCCATTCAGCCCTGTGAGAGTGTTACCTACTGAGTCATAGTTGATGCTTTTAATGAACAATATGCTTGTTAAAGTGAGAAGACAGTTCTTCTGTGAGTGAGTCAGCTTGGCCTTTTGTGTTAGGAGCATTAAACTACAGATAGATTAGGTGCTGGAAAAGCACAGCAGGTCACAGCATCCGAGGAGCAGGAAAATCAACATTTCGGGCAAAAAGCTCTTCGTCAGGAATGAAGGGCTTCTGCACGAAACGTCGATTTTCCTGCTCAGATGTTGCCTGACCTGCTGTGCTTTTCCAGTCCCACTCTAATGTAGACCCTGATTTCCAGCATCTGCACTATCCACTTCTGTCTATAAATACAGCTGGCAAACTCAGGTTGGCCTTGGGCTGAAAATTTCACTGCAGGAGAAGGAGCTAGTTATTTAGTAAGTATCTATTAACATGGTTTACTCTATTCTTTTGACATCAATGAATAGACAATTGTATAAAATATTTTAGTTAAGTCAAAAAAATTAAGGAAGGCAGAGCAATTGATGTTTCACAGCTGGAGCATGTGGAAGCTCCATATCGTTCCAGGAAAAACATAGGTCTTTTCTCGGGCTGGCAAGATACAACAAGTGGTGTCCCACAGGGATTGATGCTGGAATCTCAACTGGTCACAATTTATAAAAATCACTTGGATGAAGGGAGGGAAGGCATGTTTGCCAAATTTGCCTATGTTCCAAAGTTAGGCCCAGAAAGTAAGTTGTGATGAGGACATAGGCTACAAAAGAATACAAACAGGCTAATTGAATGGGTAACGATCTGGCAAATAGAGGATGCTGTGAAATTGTCCACTTTGGCAAGAATAAGAAAGAAAAATCTTAACAGAATGATAATATGCTTCAAAGCTCTGAAATGCGAGAGATCTGTGCACTTCTGGCTTACAAATCACAAAAGATTAGTATGCAAACAATTAGGAAAACTAAAGGAGTGTTATAATTTACCACAAGAGGAATTGAATACAAAAGTAGGAATATTCTGTTTCAGTCATTCAAGGCATTGATGCAACCACATCTGGAGTGCTACGTATAGTTTTGGTCATCTTATTTAAGGAAGAGTGTAAATATAATGGAAGCACTTTAGAGGAAGTTCACCCAATGAATACTGGAATGGGCAGGATATCTTATGAAGGTTGTCTAATGAGGAGAGGGCTTGACTGGATTAAGAAGAGTAAGAGGTGAATTGATTGAAATATATAAGATCTTGCAGGGTATTGGCATGGTGGATGTGGAGATGACATTTCCTCTGACAGAATCATTAAATAATCATTGTTTAAGAATCACCAGTTATTCATTTACAACTGCCACAAGGCAAATTTTTTTCCAGTCAGAGTCATGATTTTTTTGGAACTCGCTTCATGAAAACCACAGCCCTCGAATATTTTTTATATATAATAAAGATTCTTGTTCCATAAGAAGTTGAAAAAAGATCAGGGTAGTTTGCAACATAGATGTGAGGTTACAGTCCAGTCAGCTGTGATCTTATTGAATGGCAAAACAGGCTTAAGGGTTCAATTGACCTATACCTGCTCATAATTCATATGTAGGTTAAATTACCTAAGAAAACTTTGACCTATTCATTTTAACACTTCATTAAAGAACATTCTGGAGAGCCACTATCCAAATCTAGTAGATTATCGGGTGCTGAAATTTACTTGCATTGTACAAGTTAACTGATCCAAATGATACAATTTTTAAACAATCAAAAACTCTCCAAAGGCCAGTGCCCCAGTGAGTTTTTGATTTAATCTCTTCTTGCAAAATCATTGAAGAATTTACGCAACTAACCCAAAACTAGTATTTATGTGCACTTTATGAAAACACAGTTAGTAGCAATTTAATGCTGAACATATGGTGGGTAATTAGGACAATTTGCAATTAGCCCGCACACTCCGACTAAGAGATGCAAAACTGGCCTGAACCTTATCCTCAGGCTTTGCTTGGCTAATTTGAATATTTACTGGAATGTAGGAAAATGGGAAGTTTACTCATTTCAAGTGTTGACAATGCCCATGAATGAAACTAGTATATAACATTATGAATAGAGCAATTGTATTAAGCTCTACTTTCAAACACATTGCCAGTTAGCTCATGATAAGGTGATCTTAGAGTCAGTAAAATGTACAGAGCAGCACCTAGTTGACTGCAAGACTCAAAATATGCACATCATGTCTTTAATGGCTAACCATGCTATGTCTAACCAGGAGCTTCGTGGCAAACATTATGAGTTCAAGAAAGATGTAAGAGGTGAAGATCTATCCTTCTGACTCTTCAGATTAACTGAATTGGCCTGTCATTCAGTTTCAATGGGACGTAAGGACTGCAGTCAATCAAGCACCAATTAAAATCCAGTCTGTGATCTATATTAACAAAAAAAAAGTTTTGTTCTTTTCTTTTTTATACCAAAGTGCAACCTTTGAGGAAAACAGATATCCTTTGAGAGCAATAGCTTTTCAAGGATTGCTCTTTTCCTACATTACATTCAGCTCAGGGACAAATGCAATTGGGAAAAATCTTCACGAAGCACACTCTTGCAGAATTTCAGAGATTCAAATCCAAGCAATACTTCCTCATGTTTTATCAATTGTTAGCTCCCAAGGGGACAAAGCATTTACAATGCTCAGGAAGTAATCTGCAGGCTGCAGTTCCTTTTTACCTTCAACAAGCCACTAATACAGGGAATATGGATGAGGCAACTCAGTAGGGAGTCACATTGTAGCCACAAGAATGGAATGAGACACTGCAGTTATGATGATAGATTGGAGAAATTGCAATTTGTTTCTGTGAAAAGGAGAAGGCTGAGGAGAGGTTTTCAAAGCCTTCAAGGAGTTGGGTAATGTAGCTGGGGAGACATTGTTCCAATTCATAAAAGGATTGAAAACCAAAGGGCAGAGTTTCAAAATGTTTTGCAAAACAAGCAGATGTTGTTTGAGAGAAAAATCTTTCTCATGCAGTGAGTAGTTAGGTTTCGGAAAGCACTGCCTGGAATTGTGGGTGCAGCTGAAAATGTGTTGCTGGTTAAAGCACAGCAGGTTAGGCAGCATCTCAGGAATAGGGAATTCGACGTTTCGAGCATTGTGGGTGCAGCCAACATCCATCAGTGCACTCAGGAGGAGTGAATTCATGAATGACGATTTAAAAGGAACAATGGAGAAAGTTGTTGGGAAGAAGCAATGGTTTGACACTAAGTCAAAATGCTCAAAGATGTGATGGACTGAGTGGCCTCTATCTGCGCTGAAACAATTCCGATTCTGTGAACTCGCGAGGGGATCAGGTATTGGGGTCAGATGGAATGCCGGTTGTGCACTCCACCCAATATTTAATTCAATGAAATGGAATGTACCAATTTTACACCTAATTGCCATGAGACAGATTAGGTTGAAGTTACCACAAAAATTGTTGAACTCCTCATCATGACTAAAATGATATGCACCTCAATGAAACTATTCTACCACAGAGCATTTTTGTGCACATTTATTCAATGAGTAGCTGAATCATATGAACCAAGCTATAGTTAGACAATAGTTCAACAGGAAACCACTTCTGCATTAACTTTCATCAGTGTTGATAGCCTCTATATGGAAGCATCAATCATGCCCCTGTGGTCAATTACCCTCTTAATAGTCAATGACATGTTATGGCCACTATATCAATATTAATTCTGTCTTTGCGTCAAAAGTGCAGGAAGCTTGTTGTCATTTCTTTGAACTGAAAGTAATTAAACATTCAGCAGCACTTTTAAAGCTCTTAAACCTTTTTTATTTGTTATTCATAGAACTGTTCTCAGTTAAATTAGGGCAGTGTATAATACAGCAAGCAGTTGGAAAAGCTTTGGGGACACAAAAGGTCGTTCAGATTGTCCCAACACATTATCCCAACGAATAGTCAAAAGTTGTTTGAACTGTTACATTGCCTTCCAGTGTAGGCAGGAAGGCACTGGTGAAGTACTTGCATTTCTTAAATAGAAGACCATTGAAGATGGAATTTATGGAGATCATCCCAAGAAGATGGGACAATTTTATGTTAAGGAAATAGTCAACAATCTGGCCCAATGGCTGGGTGCCTCTCTAGTACTGTTATGGCGAGATCTTGGACAAGTTTTCCCAATTTGTTATAGTTGCAGATAGAATACCTCTAATCATTAAGCTCCTGGGAAAGTAGGGTTGAATCAGCTTCCCTTCTTTATTCACATGCTCTCCCAGTTAATCGCAACAAGGTTAATTTACAAAGGACCACTTTCCTGTCAGTGCCCTTTGCCTGAACCAAATGATGAGTTAGCAAAAGAGTTTATTACTTATTAAAACCAGAAGAAATAATAACACAACACACATACACAGCAGATAATAGAGAATTTTGACTGTTACATTGAATGATTCTGGTTGTGTTGATGGTGATAGTTGAGCAGTTAATTTTTTAAAGAATATATTTTTATTGAAAAATAGGTTTTTAATATTACAACAAATACAAAACAATACAATTCAAAACAATACAAAGGACGAACACCAAAAAAATGTAAAAAACCCAAACCACCCTCATGTACAAACGTAAAAATATGTACATAAAAAAATTCAAACTACTTAACTAAATAAATAATAACTAACAACGAACTAAAATAATAATAACACAACTCAGCCAAACAAAACACTTACTGTCGAATATCAAGAACATTAGTTTTCACATATGCAGATGTTTGCAGTTCCTCCTCTCTGGATATTGGACTCGTAAAGCACAATTGTTACAGCTATATAAAAGCCCTTGTTAGTGTGGCAGACAAATCTGTATGGAGGTATTCCAAAATGGGCTGCCATGTCTTATAGAAATTCTTGGTTTTGTGGTGTACCAAAGTTGTGAGAAAATCCAAGGGTCTATGTTCCATCACAATCTTCCGCCAACCCAACAGGTCTGGGGGTTTTTCGGATACCCAACCTAACAAGATATTTTTTCTTGTACAGAAAGTGAGGATGTTGAAAAGTTTTTTCTTATGAGCGTCTACAGGAAACACACTGGGCAGGCCAAGAAGAAGAGAGATGTGGTCCTTCTCCACCCTTACACCCAAAATCCCCTCCATTACACCCGCCACGGTGCTCTAGTATGTTTCAAGCCTACCGCAGGACCAGAGACAATGGGTAAGAGTGCCCGTACCAACCTTGCACTTGGGACATGTTGAAGATACCCCTTTGACAAATTTTGATAAATAATCTAGAGCCAAGTGGACCATGTGGAGAATCTTCAACTGTAAAGCATGGGTCCTACTGCAAGTTGATATCTTTCTTGCTTTTTCCCAAATATCCTCCCATGCCTCTGAGGAGACCTCAAAGCCGAGCTCACTTTCTCAACACCCAGCAGAGTCGATCAAACTCATCTGAGGGAGCGCCCCCCCCCAATTAATGATATAATGTGCTGACAAAATATGTATTCTTAGCACTGAGTATTCTTCCTATGTTGGATGTGTAGGGATCAGTCAAAAGTGTAGTTTTTATTTGAGTAAAATCCCTAACTTGAAAAAAACGAAAGAGTTCCCTGTTACATTGCTCGTATTTCCATGCTAACTGATCAAAGGACATCATTATGTCTCCCTCAAATAAATCGCCCATGCACGACACACCCCTGGCTGCCCAACATTTGAATCCTGAACCTATCATCTCCAGTTGAAAATGCAGCATACCCATTAAAGGTGTAAGAGAAGATGCTTTGCCAATATTGCCTTCCCTCTGTCAAATTGCCCTCCATGCTTTAACAGTATTGATAACTATTCCCTAACTGTCCTCATTTTGTCCAAAAATAACAAGCTAGTAAGGGGGCACTTTGCCTGGGAGGTTTCGATATCTAACCATATTGAAAGAGGGTCCCCACAAGCCCAGTCACTCACGTAAGATAAAAGCGAGCTTAGTTTATAGTTTTAAATGTCCAGGAGATCCACTCTCCCCAATCTGTGAGGCAATTGCTGTTTAGCTAATTTAATAAGGGGCCACTTATGATGCCAAATAAATGTGCTGAACCAGCCATTCAGTCTCCTGAACGTTTGCTTATCAAAACTCAGGAGGAACATCCGTATAGGGTATATGAAACGAGGGAGAATAGTCATCTTAATAAGCGCTATCCGACCTAATCATGAGACTGAAATTGCCTCCCATCTTTGAAGTTCTTGTTTAATTTTGTTGAATAATTGAACGAAATTAGCTTTGAACAACCAATCAAAAATTGGAGTGAATACGCCCAAATACACAAAAACCGCCAGTGACCACTTAGAGTCATAGATTCATAGAGATGTACAGCATGGAAACAGACCCTTCGGTCCAACCCAACCAGATATCCCAACCTAATCTAGTCCCACCTGCCAGCACCCAGCCCATATCCATCCAAACCCTTCCTATTCATATACGCACCAAAATGCCTTTTAACTGTTGCAATTGTAGCAGCCTCCACCACATCCTCAGGCAGCTCATTCCATACATGTACCACCCTCTGTGTGAAAAAGTTGCTCCTTGGGACTCTTTTATATCTTTCCCCTCTCACCTTAAACCTGTGCACTTCAGTTCTGGGCTCACCGACCCTAGGGAAAAGACTTTGCCTACTTACCCTATCTATGCCCCTCATAATTTTGTAAACCTCTATAAGGTCACCCCTCTCCCTCCAATGCTCCAGGGAAAACAGCCCAGCCTGTTCAGTCTCTCCCTGTAGGTCAGATCTCCCAACCCTGGTAACATCCTTGTAAATCTTTTCTGAACCCTTTCAACTTTCACAACATCTTTCCCATAGGAAGGAGACCAGAATTGCATGCAATATTCCAACAGTGGCCTAACCAATGTCGTGTACAGCTGTAATATGACCTCCCAACTCCTGTACTCAATACTCTGACCAATAAAGGAAAGCATACCAAACACCTTCTTCACTATCCTATCTACTTGTAACTTCACTTTCAAAGAGCTATGAACCTGCACTCCAAGGTCTCTTTTTGTCGGTAACACTCCTGAGGACCTTACCATTAAATATATACATCCTGTTAAGATTTTCTTTCCCAAAATGCAGCACCTCACATTTATCTGAATTAAACTCCATTTGCCACTTCTCTGCCCTTTGGCCCACCTGGTCAAGATCCTGTTGTAATCAGAGGTAACTCTCTTTGCTGTCTACTATACTTCCAATTTTGGTGTCATCTGCAAACTTACTAACTGTACCTCTTATGCTCGCATCCAAATCATTTATGTAAATGACAAAATTAGAGGACACAGCACCGATCCTTGTGGCACTCAACTGGTCACAGGCCTCCAGTCTGAAAAACAACCCTCCACCACCACCCTCTGTCTTCTACCTTTGAGCCAGTTCTGTATCCAAATGGCTAGTTCTCCCTGTATTCCGTGAGATCTAACCTTGTTAATCAGTCTCCCATGGGGAACCTTGTCAAACGCCATACTGAAGTCCATATAGATCACATCTACCACTCTGCCCTCATCAATCCTCTTTTTTACTTCTTCAAAAGACTCAATCAAGTTTGTGAGACATGATTTCCCACATACAAAGCCATGCTGACTATCCCTAATCAGTCCTTGCCTTTCCAAATACATGTACATCCTGTCCCTCAGGATCCTTCCAGCAACTTACTCACCATCGATGTCAGGCTCACCGGTCTGTAGTTCCCTGGCTTGTCCTTACTACCCTTCTTAAACAGTGGCACCATGTTATCCAACCTCCAGTCTTCCGGCACCTCACCTGTGACTATTGATGATACAAATATCTCAGTAGGAGACCTAGCAATCACTTCTCTAGCTTCCATCAGATTTCTAGGGTACACCTGATCATGTCTTTATGCATTTCAAGATATTCAACACTTCCTCCTCTGTAATCTGAACATTTTACAAGGTGTCACCATCTATTTCCCTACAGTCTATATCTTCCATATCCTTTTCCACGGTAAATATTGATGCAAAATACCCGTTTAGTATCTCCCCCCTTCTCTGCGGCTCCACACAAAGGCCGCCTTGCTGATTTTTGGAGGGTCCTATTTTCTCCCTAGTTTTCCTTTTAAATGGGAATCAATATTTGCTCTCAAGACCTAGCACCTTCGTAAGACCACCCATAGGCATAGCCTCTGATTTTGCAAAATTAATCTTGTACCCCGAAAAGTTACCAAACGTGCTGATGCATTCTATCAGGCGTGGCACCAACACGGCTGGATTTGACAAAAAAATGAGGACATCATCCATGTCCAACAAAATATTATGTAATTTTGACCCCACTTCTGGAGCTGATATATTATAATCCCTATGAATGGTCTCCACCAATGGTTCAATCACCAATGTAAAAAGCAGTGGCAAAAGGGGACAGCCCTGCCGACTGCTCCGAAAATGTTAAAATTGCTTGATTGTACCCCATTAGTGACAATTGCAGTGAGAGAGTCACTGGAAAGAACCTTTACCCACCTGTTAAAGGCTTCATCCAAGCCAAACCACCCCCAGAGTATAAAAAAAGGTATGGCCACTCAACTCAGTCAAATGCCTTCTTTCCACTTAGAGAAATCACCAATCCTTGTATTGACTGTTGAATTACATTAAGCAGCCTCCTAACATTATTGAAGGATTAGTGGCCCTTTATGAAGCCTGTCTGAAACCTTTAACAATACAAGGTAACAACACAGTGTCCAGCCTTAACGCAAGAGTCTTTGAGACTCTCACATTTAAGAGTGAGATGGGCCTGTATGAAGCACAGTCCTCTGGGACCTTCCTTTTTTTTAAGAATAAGCAAAATATTAGCTTCTCTCAGAGATGGGGGGGGAGACGATCATGACTGTATGAGCCATTGGACATGTTGAGCATCGGGCCTGACAGCATGTTTATAAATTTCTTTTAGAATTCCTTGGGAAGTCCATCAGGTTTGCACCTTTCCACTCTGAAGCTGCTTCACAGCCTCCTGTACCTCTTGCTCTGATAAGGGGGCATTGAGAAAAGACTCTTGTTGGGGGCCACGCCTGGGAGATCCAGATCCTTGGAAAAGGACTCCATCTTGACCGACCCTTCCTCACAACCCTCAGATTGGTATAACTCAGAGTAAAATCTCTGGAATGCCACTTTAATCTTTTTGAAATCATATACTAGGGTTCCCAGGCCCTTCCGTAATCGATGTAATGGCTTGAGGGGCACTCCTTTTCCTGGTGAGCTATGCTAGGTACTTGCCTGGCTTGTCACCATGCTCATATAACCTTTGCTTTGTGAAAGTAAAATCCTTCTTTGCTGTCTGCGTGAGCATGGAATTCAATGCAGACACTAGTGCCGTAATCCTCTGTAGCTTGACCAACGAGGGCCTGTCAAAGTAAGCCATCTCGGCTGCCTTCAACTGTGCTTCAAAGAGACGTTGCTGCTCGGCCTTCTGCCGCTTCTGACTGGCAGAATAGGAGACAACTAACCCCCTGGCATAGGTTTTGGCGGTTTCCCAAAGGACGGACTGGCTACTAGCCGAGCCTGAGTTGATGTCTAGAAACACCCAAAATTCCCTAGAGAAGTACTCCACAAACTTATTATCCTTGAGGGAAAGGAATGTATTCGCCAGTACCTTGGCCACTGTAACGTCCTTAACTTAACCAACAGGTACACTGGAGCGTGATTGGATATAGTAATATTACCAATCGTAATATTACTGATCACCAAGTCCAAGGTTGCTGCAGGGGTCAGAAAAAAATCAATCCTGACGTGACATCTGTGTAGATTGGAAAAAATGTAAAATCCCTGCCTGTAGGGTGGAGACACCTCCAGACGTCCACCAACCCTAAGTCAACACACAGATCCACTAATTGTTTAGTTTACACAGAGGGTATCCATGGTGGGGTTGGGCGGGGGGGTGGGGGGGTCGCCTTTGGGTAACCTGTCTACCATAGGATTCATAAGACAATTAAAATCTTTCTCTATAATGATGTGCCTGGACTCAGGACTGATCATTTCAGAGAAAACATCTACCAGAAATTTGAGGGATTGGCCGGAGGTCAATAAACATTTATTCTTCCCTGTTTATCAGGGCTTTGAGAATTACAAACTTCCCAGGTGTGTCTTTAATTTATTTGGGAGATTCCTCCTGACCAACATAGCCACTCCCCTACTTCTGGTATTAAAAGATGAAAAATAAACCAGATCAAAGTCATTCCGCTGGAGTCTCAAATGTCCCCTTTCATCCAAGTGTATCTCCTGTAACAAAGTAATATCCACCTTTTCCTTTCTAAGACTCAAAAGTACCTTATTCCTCTTAACTTTTGAGTGACTCCCCTTGATGTTTCAGGTGTACCATTTAATCAATTCATTAGCCATAACCTTCTGCAGTAACATTAAAATTCCAGACAGGAGGAACTCAAACCACAAATCACCGCAGCCTTAGTGTTGCAAGATCCATCGAACATAACAACTACAAACATTAAAACCTCTACAGTAACAAACCTACAAAACTATACAATGTACAACAAAGCCAATATACAACAAAAACAAACCAACATATAAAGCGCCAACAGTGCTGAATAGGGAACTCACCCCCTCCCCAAAGGGGGCATCTACACATCCCAAAACCCAATTTCCCATACTACTGCCAGTACTACAGCCCAGGTATTTAAATACCTAAACCGGGCATAAACTGCCTGTAAGTAGGCATCTGACCATCACAACCATTTTCCTTCCTCCTAACTAGTGTCACACCACAAACACAAGCAGAAATGAAAGAAAATACACCATGGAATAGCAATATGAATAAAGAAAGTTTGAAAAAAAAGGGTAGGTACCCCACCCATCCTTAGGTATAACTTAACTTAGAAATTGAAAGTATGCATCTCAACCTCTGCCAAACAAAGTTTAGACCAGATTATTGCTAATAAAAAAGATAGGAAAAGAAAACTCCTACCTGACTTCCTCTTTTTTTTAAAAGCCTTGTACATTCTCCCTGTGTCTGCATGGGTTTCCTCCCACAGTCCAAAGATGTGCAAGTCAGGTGAATTGGCCGTGCTAAATTGCCCATAGTGTTAGGTGCATTAATCAGAGGGAAATGGGTCTGGGTGTGTTACTCTTCGGAGGGTCAGTGTGGACTTGTTGGGCCAAAGGACCTGTTTCCACACTGTAGGGAATCTAATCTAATCTAACACTACCAATTGTACATACTAAATTGTTCAGATTATGTTAATTTGTCCGCAAAGTCTCTTGCCTTCTCTGACGTGCCAAAGAGAGGGACAGATCCATCTAAGGTGATCTGAAGCACCGCCGGATACCTAGAGAGGATCCCGAGCTCCCTCAGTCTTCTCTTTACACCGTCATAGGATTTGCTTTTCTGGATCCCTGCCGCTAAGAAGCCCTGGAAGAACATGATCTTCGAGCCCTCGTAAACTAGGGCCATTGGATCCTTCCCCTGGATTTTGGAAGCTTCCACGATTCTCTTCTTATCTCTATAATAATGAAACCGCACCAAGATAGGACGAGGACATTGATCCAGACCTGACCTCCGCGCCGTGACCCAGTGAACCCTCTCAAACTTCAAGCATCTCATTCCAGACTCCAAGTTAAGGAATTTTGGCAACCAGTCCTCAATACATTCTGCCGGCCGCTCACCTTTGTTACCCTCCGGCAGACCAACGATCCGAATACTTTTTCTCCTGCTCCTGTTCTCGTGATCATCAACATGGTCAAGCAAATTACGGACCTTTATCTCCAGAGCTTGGATCCTATCCTTGGAGGGACCGGTATCAGCTTCCACTGTTACTCTGTGTTCTACCTCATCCGTCCTTTTCTTCTGGACTCCCAGCTTCTGCAGCTGATAGAGATCGGGGCCAGCTTCTCTCTATCTGCTCACCCAACATCTCGTTAGATTTTGCGAATTCCTTCACAAGGGCCTGTAAGAAATTGAGTCTGAACAGCCGCAGGCCCAGCCTCAGACATTCCTCCTCCCTTCTTAGGTATCTCTGGATGGTGAAAATGCAGATAAGTTGATTTTTAACAGTTTTCTGGGTCTCCACAACCTCTTTAGTGTCCCAGGATATCACGGTGGTCTGCAGAGGGCAGGTTAAAACTTTGTCCCGCTTGTGCTGCAGTGCGGAACTCTGCAATGTGATCTTCTTAGATTGCCACCATCTTGGATCCCCCCAAGCAGTTAATTTTAAAAATTCTTGGCTTTGCAAGTTAATTGTAATTCTTTTGTCCTGGTTATTTTCAACAGTGGTTGACTGGCAGCTTGGAGTGAGACTGTTTTCTTCTTGTGCCTGCAATGTAGAAGTGGTGTTTAACGGTGTTCTCAAGTTGTAGTCTTTCACAAGACATTAATTAACACATGAGTACATCAGGCCACTAACACATTCAGAGGAAGGGTGCAGTTGGGACTTATCCTCTCATTTTCCTACAAATCTGGAAGGGTGAAACAGATACATCATTTCCGAAAATGGCTTGGTGCTGAAGGGGTGGATCGTTAGCTTCCCATTATCTCCTCCTTGGTTTTCCTGTAGCAGTCCCAGGATTTGTAAAGCACTCTGCCAGATAATCACTGAATTTACTTCCTCTGTCATGTTTTACCTGTAGAAGTCCCCTTTGAACAAATATATGTTGGAATTGAACGTTTAATGTTCTGTAAGTACTTTGGGATTCTTGTCTGTAATCATGACAAGTATAAATTGAATTTTCACACTTTATCAATAAAAAGCAGCTGTAGGCCTCTAGAGGAAATTCTGATCAGAGTCAAAATGATTCTTGGCTTATAGAATAATATTAACCAACAAGAAAAAAGGAATCAGAATTCACCCGTGTTTTATGAATGGTAAATCGTGTTTGACTAATTTGCTAAAGTTATTTGAAGATGTAACAAGCAAAGTAGCTAATGGAAGTTCTGCAGATGGATGTCATATATCTGGAATTCCCGAAGGCATTTGCCACGCAAAAGGTTAATACACATGGTAAGATCATACAGGATTAGAGTGGATAATCAACAGAGAGCAGTCAGGATAAACTCATCTTTTTCTGGTGGACAAGAGGCAACTAATGGATTGCGACAGAGTTCAGTCCTCGGGCCCCAACTACTTACAATCTACATTAACGTCTTGGATGCAGGAGTAGAATGTACGATAGCCAAATTTGGAGATGAGGCTAAAATAGGTGAGAAAGTAAGTTGCAATGATGAATTAAGAAATTTACAAATGGTTATGGACAGATTAGGTGAACGGGACAAAATTTGGCAAATGGAGTTTAAAATGGATTAGTGTGAGATCATCAACTTTGGTCAGAAAACTAAAAAGCATCATTTATCTAAATGTAGAAACTTCAAAATGACTAAGAGCATAGGGTCTGGGTGCCCTTGTACATGAGTCGCAAAAAGCTAGTATGCAGATACAGCAGGTAATAAGGAGGGCAAATGGAATTTTGGCATTTATTCATAAAGAATTGAGTATAAAAGCAGGGTTATATTGTTGCAATTGTACAAGGAATTGGTGAGACTGCATCTGGAGTGCTGCGTACAGTTTTGGACCCCTTAATTGAGGCAGGATGTAATTGCAGGCAGTTTTCTAGAAGGTTCATCACATTAATTCCAGAGATGACAGGCTTGAGTTACGAGGAGGGACTGAGCAGTTTAGGCCAATGATTGCTGGAGTTTAATGGGATGAGATGAAAGGACATGCAGCATATGTAAGGTAGTAATGAGAATTGAGAAAATAGACACAGAGCAGGTGTTTTCCCTTGTGGAGCAATCTAAAATGAAAAGTCATAATTTAAGACTAAGGGATTGCAAATTTAAAACAGAGATAATGAGGAATTATTTATCTCAAAGAGTCATGAATCTGTGGAATTCACTATCCCCGAGTGCAATGGACACAAGGACACAGAATAGACTTAAGGAGGAGATAGACAGAGTTTTAATCAGTAATGGGTTAACCATTATAATGAGCAAGTAGGCAGGTGGAGTTGAGGACAAGCTGGGGTCAGACATAATTGTTCAAATGGTGCACCAGGTTTGAGAAACTGAATTGTCTACACTTGATCTGATTCTTCTGTCCTTCTTATGAATGAATAAATGTATTCAACCCCATCCTGCCCATTTTGTTTATAGTGAGGTTGCAAGATGACATTTAGCCAAAATATCAATTTTCAAGCACAGTTGGGTCTTGTTTCCCAGGGTTCGGTAATTCATTAAATTAAACGGAGTTGAGATACATCCTATCCATGAGATAGGTATAATACTGACATTGTGTTGCTGGAAAAGCACAGCAGGTCAGGCAGCATCCAGGGAGCAGGAGAATCGACTGTTTTGAGCATGAGCCGTTCTTCAGGAATGAAGGGCTCATGCCTGAAACATCGATTTTCCTGCTCCTTGGATGCTGCCTGACCTGCTGCGCTTTTCCAGCAACACATTTTCAGCTCTGATCTCCAGCATCTGCAGTCCTTAGTTTCTCCTATAATACTGGCATCGTTTGTGGACCAGAAAATTAGGGCAAGTTCTCTCTCCATTATATCAGTCTTTTTGCTAATTCTGCTATCAGAAAACTACTCACTTCTGTACCCTACCAGGATCTCAGAATCCATTCTCCATGATCTCAGCCATCCCTCAATCTCAAATTTCACCACCATCGCCTGCCCTGCTGTTATTTAGCATCCACTCCCCAGCTGCTTTTACCACCCATCAACCTACTGAAAACATTGAAAAGATTCCTGTGGTTAATTTCGGCAGGATGTGCATCGATGGGAGGTGGTAGTGAAACGGTATTGTTATTGGATTAGCATCCAAGTTAATGTGGATGTAGGTTCACTCACTGAGCTAGAAGATTCATTTTTAGATGTTTCGTCACCATACTAGGTAACATCTTCAGTGAGCCTCCGGACAAAGCCGAGTTAATGGTTTAGTGATGTGGATTCAAATCCCACCACAGCAGATGGTAAAGTTTATACTCAACAAATAAAAATCTGAAATTAAAAAGACAGTTTAACGTATCCATTGTGGGTTGTTGCAAAATCACTTTAGGGAGGAAATCTACTGTTCCTACCCTAATTGGGGCCTATGTAGTCAGGGCCATATAGGTTGACTCTGAACTGCCGTATCAAAAACGTCCAAAAGTCTAAAGCAAGGAGTAAAATCAGATGGATCACCCAGCATTGACCAAGGCACCAGAAGCAGCAATGGCAAACCTAGCCCTGTTGACCCTGCAAAATCCTCCTTACCAACTTTGAGGCATTGTGGCAAAATTGAAAAGCTGCTCTGAAGAGACTGGTCAATCAATAGTTTGGCACAGTTGTGGAATCATACCTTACTGACAATTGATTCTGTCCCAGACATGACCATCACTACTCCTGTCCCACCAGCAGAAACGATCCACCGGAGGTGATGGCACAGTGGAATAGCTGGGAGAGAGTTACCTTGGGAGCCCTCAATGTTGACTCCAAACCAAATGAGGTCTCTTGTCATTAGGCCAAACGTGGACAAGAAAAGCCCCTACTAATCACCACTTAGATTGCCCCTCCCCCACCAACCCTGTATGATGTATCAGTACTTCACCATATTAAACATCACTCAGAAAAAGCAGAGCACTGATAGTGGCAAGAGCACAGAATGTCCTCTAGTTGGGGGACTTCAAAGTCCATCAGCAAGAGTAATTCAGTTGCATCACTATTGACGGAGTCATACAGGACAGAGCTGCTAGACTGGGTCTGAGACCGCTGGTGAGGGAATCAATAAGATGCAACAACTTATTTGACCTTGACCTCACCAATTCACCTCTGACAGTATTAATAGGAGTGATCACCGGGTGTTCATTGGGGAGACAAAGCCTCCTTTTCCCACCACAAACTCATTCCACCTCCCTCCACTATCCAACCGCCAACTACCCTTTGCCAGCTTTCTCACATCCGAGTAATTGGGCCAATGATGTTAGAAAGAGGCTTTTACAAGAACTTAAATTGAATCTGAAAGTTTGAGTAACCACCAGCAAAGCAATTGAAAGAAATAAGCACATAGGGATAAATTGAAATACTTAACTAGGACAAGAAATAGCAAAATGCCAGTCAGATTGCAGCAACATTTCAATCTAGAGATCTCTAGTCAATGTGTCCCTTGAGAATGAATATTCTCAATGAATCAAGAGGTAGAGGATTTCAGGATTCTTTACAATTTACACAAGTGAAACAAACATTAATGAAGCCACTGGAGGAAAGAAGAACTATGTTAGAACAAGTGCAGATTTTGGATTCATTTGGAAACAGGTCTGTTTTGGATGCGAGAGTGCATCTACATTTGACAGTACATCATGAGAACATTATGATTATGGATAGTTGATCATAGCTCTCCAAAGATTCTGTGATAAATTTAAGAGGAAGAATCTTGTCATCTGTAAAGCCATCAACTTGACAAGAGATATTACCTAAGCTGCTACATTCAGATAAGTCATTAATCCCTTCACCCTGCTTTCTTATCAGAGAGTTATAGAATCGCTAAATGCAGATAGAGGCTATTTGGCCTCCAAACAAGCATCCCATCCAGACATACCCCAACCCCACAAGACTGCATTTCCTCATGGCCAACCCACCTAACCTGCACACCTTTGGACTGTGGGAGGAAACTGGAGCACCCGGAGAAAACCTACACAGACACAGGCAGAATGTGTAAACTCCACAAAGTTTGGACTGGAATTGAACCCGGTTCCCTGATGCTGTGAGGCAGCAGTGCTAACCACTGAGCTACTTTCATCATTCACAGTTGGCAGATTATTAAATATCTGAATGATCTTCCATTATCCAGTCTACATTATTTTAACTTTTACACAGCCAATCACCCTTTAATCAGCCAAAGGATCAGTGAATGAATGAATGAATGAATGAATGAATAAGCCTCTTTTGACAATCATCAATGAAATTGCACAATGAATAATGAACTAAAATTTCTTGAGTAATACATTTAAGATAATACAATAACATCAATAGCATTGCATAAGCAGTGTACATCTGAATCAAGGAGCCTGAGGCCAACCTGTAATTGAATCCCAGGCCGAGCCTTAATATCCTGGATAGTCTGGTGATGTCAACAGGCAGCTTGTTTTTAGGAGAGTTGCGTTCATTTACAGGGCTGCAAGTAACATTGAGAGGTTGAATAAGGGCCAACAGCAAACTACTTGAAAATACAAACCTCCATGTAAGCTTACTTTCTTAGCAAAAAGGTAAAAACAAGGACTGCAGATGCTGGAAACCAGAGACTAAATTAGAGTGGGGCTGGAAAAGCACAGCAGGGCAGGCAGCATCCTAGGAGCAGGAAAATTGATGTTTCAGGAAAAAGCCCTTCATCAGGAATAGAGGCAGGGTGCCTGCAGAGTGGAGAGATATATGAGAGGGGGGTGGGGGTGGGGAGAAAGTAGCATAGAGCAAATAGGTGAATGGGGATGGGGATGGAGGTGATAGGTTCAGGACATGGTTGAAGAGCTTCAGGGCAGAGGAGATGACCTGGGGGTTGCAGTGAGAGAGAGAGACTCACTGAGATTCTTTTAGAGAGAGGAGGAAAACTGATGCCTACCTTGAAGAAGTTTTCCTCCTCTCTCTACAAGAATCTCAGTGAGTCTCTCTCTCTCACACTGCAACCCCAAGTCAGCTCCTCTGCCCTGAAGCTCTTCAACCATGTCCTGAACCTATCACCTCCATCCTCACCCCCACTCACCTATTGTACTCTATGCTACTTTCTCCCCACTTCACCTCCCCCCCCCCCCCCCCTCCCATTTATCTCTCCACTCTGCAGGCACCCTGCCTCTTTTCCTGATGAGGAGCTTTTGCCCGAAACACCAATTTTCCTGTTCCTTGAATGCTGCCTAACCTGCTGTGCTTTTCCAGCACCACTCTAATCTAGATTTAGCACCCTGCTTTACAGCAGTAAAGCATGGTTGACCTTAGCCAAGAAAGGTAGCTGTCTCAGATGAATACTAGGTATCTCCTGGCGAAACAGAATATAGAGGTATAGTAGAATGCAGAGATTGCCAGATTGTTCACCACTGAGTCAGCAACATTTCTGTGGCAGGGTCATGAGTTGAGTGCATGATGACTGCACCCCCAAAGAGATACTCTGTAGTGAGCTGGCTATGGTTACACGACTGAAGGGTCACTTACTTCTGTGTTACCAGGACATCTGTAGGTGAGGCTCAAGTTGACTGGGAATAGAACAAATTCATGAGATTTTCTCACTGCTGATTAGAACTCAAAGAGATGATTGTCAGGATAAGAAGGTTGGCCAATGTCCTTCCTGCACAGAATGTAATTCCATTTGTTGACAAGTATCTGAAAGCACATAGCAGAATTACCCTTTAGCCTTACTTTATACCCTGGGATGGGAAAACTTATTTGGTTTTGATCATCATTCTTTATCTACCCATTCAACTGAGATCGGGTGGCCATCGTATAACCATTCATAGAATACAATCACATTCTATTGTTGTATTTAAACACAATAATTGTTTATAGTGCTTTAATAGTACTTTTATATGGAAATAACACAGTGATATCATGTTCATTAATCCAACCATTGTTACTGTTTTTATTTAGATTAAAACCATAAAACATGTCTTGGTTTCAAATGATAGTAAACCTCTTTCTAATAAATCTCTTGCTAAAAATTAAATTATAATATGAATTCAGTTTATCAGCCAGAATGTATTCATTTATACAATCCAGTGGTCAAAATGTTTAGATGAGTGGACAAAGGCAAGAAACTCAACTAAGATTCCAATTCAAGTTACAGTAAAGTAACATATCAGCTAACCGCAGAGTGTCACTGGAAGAGAGAAATTATAATTGTTGTTGCTATCAGTATAATCAATATCATTATAGACCAATGTTATAATCTCAGGTGGTCAAATTTGATGGATTTGATTTGTCCTGCAGTGCGATATGCAAAGAATGACAGTAGAAGAGTTGAAGAGACTCCTTTATGAGGCATTCTGTGAACATTTGTCAATGAAGGACATCGAAAATATAATCATGACAGAAGAAGCAGGCCATGTTGTAAACCCAGAAGAATGTCCTGTTGACATTGACAGTAAGTCTTGTATAATACTGTCCAATCTGTCTCTGGCTTCCAGTAAATCTCTACACCCATCATAAATCCACCAAGTATGTCTGAATGAATGTCACATTCTTTGATAAGACTTGAAAAATGGATGAACACTTTTCAGTAAGAAGACAAAATGCTGAAAACGCTCATCAGGTCTGGCAATATCTGTAAAGAATGAAACAGAGTTAGCAGGCTGAATTTTAACACTTGACCTGCCAGATGTGACGGTTCTGCAAGACAAATGGGGAAACCAGAAGTTGCTGTTCCCCACACACTGTGGAATTCTAACTTCCCAGTTGATTTGTGAGACTGCCAAAAGGTTCTCTGCCCAGAAGCCAGCCTGACTGAAAGTTTCTAGTTTGACAAAAGGTCAGCAACCTGAACCAATACCTCTGTTTCTCTATCCAGATTCTACCAGTAATGCTGAACATTGCCAGCATTTTCTGCTTTTATTTCAGCTTTCCAGGATCTGCAATATTTTCCTTTTGAATATTTTCCAATATGATTTCAAGTCTCATCTAAACCGTTAAGACTATGTACATTATAAATAATAGACAGTACCAAACAGAAACACTTCCCTTGGCCCATTTTTAAATTGTGTTAATTTGATTCTTTTAGTCCATATGGCATAAGGAGAGTACCGACTTCCTGGGCCTCTGCTCCCACTGTATCCGAGCTATGAACCGTGCAGGAGTAAATGAAAATAGTTCCCAATCTAATTTGTCATCCCCTCAATATGGATAACCTCATTCTATTAGTCACTTGAACCTCAGATAGAATTTGAGACTATGTGACAATTATATGGGTACACCCAGTCTTTACCTGTCTGTAGCATAGTTTTGACAATATTGAAATATTGCAATTTTACCACAATGAAACAGTATGCTTTAAGATCTATGTTAGCCTAACATATGATGATCAGCTGAGGATCCTGGGATCATATTCATTAGAGTTTAGAAAGTTGAGAAGAGATCTAATAGAAACTTACAAGATAATGCATGACTTAGATGGGTGGACTCTGGGAAGTTGTTTTCGTTAGGCGGGGAGGCTAGGACCTGTGGGCATTGCCTTAGAATTAGAGGGGGTCAATTTAGAATGGAAATGAGGAGACATTTCTTCAGCCAGAGAGTGGTGGGCCTGTGGAAATCATTGCCACAGAGCACATGGAGGCTGGGACGTTGGGTATCTTCAAGGCAGAGATTGATAAGTTCTTGATCTTGCAAGGAATTAAGGGCTATGGGGCGAGTGCGGGTAAGTGGAATTGAAATACCCATCAGCCATGATTAAATGACGGAGTGGACTCAATGGGTCGAATGGCCTTGCTTCCACTCTTATGTCTTATGGTCTTAAGATCAAATGTCATTTCAAGAAAATTCTATTGTTACTATACCCTAACAACAACACTAGAAGAAATCACTATGGAAATTCTTACTCAAAAATGGAAGTTGGTAGAAAACCTTTCTACATTTCTATTTATGCTAAGCAGACAGTAAAAAAATTCTTTTGAATCCCCAAGAACAATGTGAATAAAATTAACAGAATGTTCAACATTTCCTTCAGGACAAAGAAAAGTAAAGGTTTAATGAAAGATTGTGGTTACATTCTGCTGTCACTTAAATATTCAATCCAATAGTACTGCATGGCTTGTTAATTTTGGATATTTCTGAAATGATTCCAAACTTAAGTATCATACTTAAATATACCTTTCATCAAAATAATTGGCTCACTGTAATGAGGGAAGAATTAGGACAGTACCAAAATCAGAATTGAAAATGATATCTGCAAAGCCTTTAATGTTATTCTGTAAGATCAAACCTCACTTTCTAAGACATTATCTGTAATACATGTTTACATGGGTATTTTGATGTTAACGAGTTTTGAGAAGTTTTGAGAAGATTTGTCGCTCAGGTTCAGGTTTTGGATGTAGGTTTGCTCGCTGAGCTGCAAGGTTCATTTCCATACGTTTTGTTACATTACTAGGTAGCATCTTCAGTGGGCCTTGTGAACTCCTAGAAGCGCGGCATTTTAACCAGAATGCTATCAACAACCCCCCGAGAAAAGGAACAGAAAGTGACTTCACCACAGGAAATGACAACATCAACCCAAAGAAACCCAAACATATAAATAGAAATCAGGGATTTTCAGCATTGCTTCACCTGAGGCCCACTGAAGATATTACCTAGTAGGGTAATGAAACATTTGGAAATAAACCTTCCAGCTCAGCAAACAAACCTACATCCAAAAGTATTTTGATATTTTTAAATTACACAACTATTTATCTCCTTGTGGATTTGTTGTAAGGATTACATATTTATTGTTTCCAGAACAAGTGATAGTTCCTCTGCTGATAAATATTGACCCTATAATAAGATGCTTTACCTTTCAATTACTACTTTTAAACTTTTTTTATGTATTGCTAATCAATATATACCCTACATATGAGTTAACAAATAAGCATAGTTATCTCTTGTTTGCCAGAGATATTTAAACCACACTTGAGTCCTAATCAAAGAAAAAACAACTGCACATGTCCTTATTTGTTCTCACCGGGCAGTTTTCATCCCTTCTTATCTCGGACACTGTTTACAGTCCAATGCAACAAGACATGGTGGTGGTTTCAAATGAATTCAGAGAATAAATATATTTTGATTCCATCTGCAGCATGTTCAACACAGCAAATCAAACAGACCTGTGTCAGGAAGAGTCTCATCTGTGCGTTCGCTATCGCTTTCATCATCAGTGTAATGCTCATAGCAGCAAATCAGGTGCTGAGAAGTGGGATGAAATAAGAGCAATGCTTCAAATCAGCCTACACCTGGACAATTCTGAAAAACTGATAGACAGCAGCCCGATTGCATGGTAATCTTATTGATTTGGGAATCCCTGAAGGAACATCCAGCCTTTACAGAACTACAAGAAATTAGATGCATGATGATGCATGGATTTTCAAATGCACGGTGATAACATTTATTTTGTGAAATGTCTGCAGTGTTGATGAACAGCATCCATAAGGATATCATGAAGTGCACTACTGGCAATTTAAATGTGCAGTACGCACGATACTATTGAATAGGCATGAGCCTATGTGAAGACTGGAGCAATTCCTATTTTGGCAGATGGTGAATCCAAATGCATTGGTGTAAAGAGGCAAAAAAAAAAGACTGGTGAGTGAAAGGGTTCTGAATATGTATTCACATCTCCACCTTAGAAAACAGTCATAAAACCAGCTGATTTTTCATTTTATGTCAGAATCTGAAGTTTCAATGGACCTCAAACAAATACAACACTTCCAATTCCATGGCTGTTTGTCAACAAGAAAGTTTAAGTCACTTTTTTTAGTTAAGAAGTGAAGTTCCACGTTTTAATTTACGTTACACAACTTAAAATATTTCATTTTGATACTACATACAAACACACAAAGTACATGGTTAATATTTCAGCATTGCACAAATACCATTTAAAAATTTAATTTCTATTGTCGGATATCATGGACAGTTGTAGTAGAAATTATCACAAATCAATTAAACTTGTATAGATTTGAGTTTTAAATAATATCAATGTACTGCTTTGTAATTATCCTGTATTTACTCACATAACTATATGTCAGCAAATGTAAAGAAAATGTCTGTCCCATCAACAAGTAGATTTCAACGTTAGTACAATGGTTTTTTTTGACAGCAATATTACAGATGTAACTTCCTAAAATGGTAAGGGGCGCAAATATAAGATTGTCCGCATGGCTTGATAGAGAAAAACATTGACCTTTCTCGATCAAGCTTTTGTGCTTCCTTTTCCAATAATAAGTAAGACAACTTGCTTTACCTGAAACCCAGCTTTCACTCTGTCATCACATTTAAGAAGGAAATTAATGATAATGCTAGAGGTTTGGAATCATTCTCAATTTGTCAGAATGCAGTTTCCATGCCCCTTACCCTTAAGTCAACAATTTTAAAGCACTTTTACTTTTTTAGCAAAATATGTTACGAGGAAAACTAGCTTGTTGTTTTATTAAAATTGCACAGATATATTTTTGCACAGTTAACTATAGTAACTTTTATTCATTTATGGAAGAAAGTGAAACACGTTTATGAGGTACAGGGCAATAATTCCCGCATTGGATTTTGTTGCCGCTGTTGATGGTGTTTGCTATGCGAACATGAGGAAACCAAGCCAAATTGTTAAAGGTTTCAGGGTCCTAACGACTTCTAAGAAGAGTGAATACTTCTAATTATTAAAATTAATACACTTAATAAGAAAATATAATCTGCATTGGAAGATGGTTGACAGCCAGCGGTGTTGTGTGATATAATAAAGAGACCTGGGTTAAGTGTGAGATAGCAACCTTTTTCTTCCAGAAAAACAATCAAACATAAATAATCCAAAGTCACTCAAATGGGTAGAAATTACAGAAATGGCAGGGTAACAAAAAGTTTAAGAATTGTCAGAAAATTTATATATATTTATAAAATAATACTTTATTTTATCTCAACAAGACATCAAATGTTTATTTGATACATCTGAAAGCAAAATATAAACACTTCGATTCTATTATCAATATTTTCATCTATTTATTATAGTCCTGAGAATCTTCATATTTCATAAAACATTTGGAGGCATACAAAGGCTAATAAAATAGCACATTACACTGTAGCAAACAACTCAGGTCACATGATAGTTAATGTTAATGGTTTAGGTTAAAGTGTGAAGATCGAGCACTGTTAATGATTTGGTGTAGTAGAATTGCCAATAACCACTTCTCTAAACAATAGTTGCAAACATACATTGAAAAAACAATACAGTTTTGGTCAGAGTGGTATTTGTGCAAGGGGATTGGTTAGCTCCATTGGCTGCACAGCCAGTCTCTGACAGAGAGTGATGCCAACAGATGGGTTCCATTACAACACTAGCTGAGCTTACCATGAAGGACTCTCCTGCTCAAACTCTCCCATTGTCTGGGGCATGGTTAAACCACCAACCAGTCATCTGTTTAATAAGAGAGAACAGTTCTGTGGTCTAGGAGACTATGGCAACTTTATATCGCATCTACTAAAACCAAACATGAGGGCAAACAATGCACTTAAAAGGAAACAATTTATCTTAGTACCTGATATGATAGAGGAAAGAACATTGACCTTTTCCTGATCAAACTTTGTGCTTCATTTTCCAAAAATAAGTAAGGCGACCCTTTTTTTATCTGAAACAAAGCCTTCTCTCTGTCATCACATTTCAGGAGGAAATTAATGGCAATGTTAGAGATTTGGAATCATTTTCAATTTGTCAGAATACAGTTTCCATGCCCCTACCTTCAAGTCAACATTTTTAGAGCACATTTATCTTTTAGCAAAATGTCAAAGAACAAAGGGCTAGATTTTTAAAGCCCCAATTTAATACATTAATTAGCACTGAGAGGAAAAATGATTTATTGTAACAATTAAAAAGCTAATAATTTTATATTCCACTAAAAGCAAAATTTGAGATAATATTGAAAATGTCTGAAACTCAAATATTTCACTTTAGTTTATCCCACTTTTTATCTCAATGACCTAGCTGTTGCGTAATGTTGTGAGTTATTACATCCTTGGCAATTAATTGACCTGCTCAATGTTTGTTTGATACCATCTATTGGATAATGTGTATTAAAGGAAGTGCATTTCAAACTGTCAAAAACTCAGAATTTTAGAGTTATGAGCAGAAAATGGATTGTATAATACATATTCATATGTGATTTCTTCCTCTGCTATTTTGGTGGGAGCATTAATGCATTATTTTGAAGAAATGAATTCCCCTGCTAAAATAGAACAGAGAGAAAGCTCAAACAGACACATTAATATTCCAAAGTGTAAATTCAAAATCTCTGAAATGAGGCTCCCTGTGATGTTCAAGCACCAATGTTACACAGCTAGAATAACTTGTTCCAAAGTCATCTTTGTCAGTCTCCACCACAAACAAGGTAAACTTGAGAGAAGCGATTGCTTTACAAGTTATATTGTGAGCAGTCATTCAGACTTCATGTTTTTTAAGAGGATGGGACTGATTTCCCTCAGAGAGTGGACTAGAGGCGACTGGCAGCACCCAAAGCTGTTCAGCCTGTGATGTTCCTCCTAGTCACCTAAAATGAAGATTAATTATCTACTATTGGCATTGTAAGGCCCCTGACTTACATACAGTACTTTGATTAACTATCTTCCATAGTTAGTGATCCGGATTACTTATTCAGAAGATCCCAGAAAAATGGAAATTACCACAGTGACGGTAATAGTCATAGAGTTGCACAACACAGAAACAGACCATTTGATCCAACTCATCCATGCTGACCAGACATCTTAAACAGATCATTTGCCAGCATTTGGCCCATTTGCCTCTAAACCTTCCTGTTCAATTACCCATCCAGATGTCTTTTAAATGTTTTAGTTGTACCCACCTCCACCACTTCCTCTGGGAGTTCCTTTCTTACATGTCCCACCCTCTGCATGAAAAGGTTGCCCCTGAGGGTCCCTCATAAATCTTTCTCCTTTCACCATAAATTTCTGCCCTCTAATTTGGCCTCCCCTACCCTGGGAAAAAGACCTTGTCTATTTTCCCTATCCATGCCGCTCATGGTTTTATAAACCTCCATAAGGTTACCTCTGAAGCTGTAGGGAAAATAGCCCCAACTTATTCAGCCTCTCCCTGTAGTTGAAACTCTCTATCTGGGCAACATTTTTGTAATCTTTTCTGAACCCTATCAAGTTTAACAACATCTTTCCTAAAGCAGGGAGACCAGAACTAAACACAATATTCTAAAAGGGGCCTAACCAATGTCCTGTACAGCTGCAACAGGACATCCCAACTCCTATACTCAGTGCACTGACCAACGAAAGCAAGTATGTCAAAAGCCTTCTTCACCACCCTGTCTACTTGCAATTCGATTATCAAGGAACTACACACCTAGACCTTTGTTTGACAATCGGGGTGGCATGGTGGCACAGTGGTTAGTACTGCTGCCTCACAGCACCAGAGTTCCAGGTTTGATTCCAGTCTCGGACAACTATCTGTGTGGAGTTTGCACATTCTCCTCGTGTCTGTGTGGGTTTCCTCCGGGTGCTCCAGTTTCCTCCCGCAGTCCAAAGATGTGCAGGTCAGGTGAATTGGCCATGCTAAATTGCCCATAGTGTTAGCTGCATTAGTCAGACGGAAATGAGTCCGGGTGTGTTACTCTTCGGAGGGTTGGTGTGGACTGGTTGGTCCAAAGGGCCTGTTTCCACACTGTAGGCAATCTAAAAAAGCACTCCTGTGAACTGCATAAGTTCTGGCCTAATTTGCCTTACCAAAATGCAACAATTCATATTTATCCAACTCACATTCCTCAGCCCATTAGCTCATCTGATCACTGTTCCATTGTACTCTAAGATAACTTTCTTCACTGTCCATTACACCACCAATTTTAGTGTCAGCTGCAAACGTATGAACCATAACACCTATATTCACATCCAAATCATTTACATATAGACACATAAGTTCTTCCATGCCATTACAAGGGTAATGCCCCCCTATTTGTGCTGGCCAGTAGACCTCAAGGTTTGCTGTAATGTACTGAAATCACAGATAGAATTACTAAGGGACACGGTTAGTAGTCAGAAATTAAAGGTGAACTGTTAGATTGATAACTTACCTTAAAGGTGTTTTATTGATTTCAGCAATAGCATCTGCACTGTGTGCAATAATAGCACAGTAAACTGAAAGAAGCAAACACATCTACTAAAGGCACTTGTAGCTATAATACTTTGAAGTATTTATCATTTCTTTTTCTTACTAATTTGTTAGAAGCTTTAGATATTTAAAAAAATCATGTACATATTTTGTAAAAAAAAGACACTTCAGATTTAGGGATAGTACCCTATAATTTGTTCATTCTTCCCGTGCATTAACTGGAAGAGTCAGTGACATCCATCACCTAAGGATGTGTTCTGTAACTCCAATGGCATCTACAGTGGGCTTACTTAATCTGCTAAGCCACTCTAAATATTGAATAGGGAATATCACATTACAGGTAACGTAACAGAGAAAGGCTAATGTAAGAACCATATTGCACCAAAGTGTTTTCATGCAATATATTTCTTTCTCTGCATTAGTAGATACAAAATACACTTTGGAGAAGTGTATGTTTTATTTGATAAAATGTTTCATGTTTACATTTGTGTAGAAAATGTGACTTTAACCATAGCACCAATGTTTCTTCATCCCAGCCAGGGCTATGAACATCAGTTTTGAATGTCTTTGATTATGTATCTTGTATGTCCTCGTTAATGTGTATTGAACTGAACAACTGTATCATATCAAATTATGTTAAAGTTGTACATAAGTGTGATATATGATTTACAATGTCAATGGTTAGTTAAATCCAACAAATGTTCAGGTAATAGTGATCCCTTACAGAAAATATTCTGTCTGTGAGTGAGGCATTTCACAATCGTGTAATCCATGAAGTGTGAATTTAAATTTATATTTATAGATCGCTGAAAATGTAAAAAAAAAGCTATTGTCCCCTTTTGTAATTCCTATCTAAAATATTAATCAACAAATATCTATATTGCTTATGCACATCCAAAGTTCAACTTAACAGAAATGTTGTTATGTTGTAATAGTATCTATAACCTACATTGTTTCCTGGTCTGTGTTTGTGTGTAGTGAACTGTGTTTGGTTGAATTAGTGCTAAATTTAGAATTCAGGCTGTTTTCACAGTCCAGCCAAATCCCACTGAACAGTGAGAACTGAAGTAATTTAAAGAGCGGTATGTGCAGCAGATAAGGTCACATCTTTGGCATATGGACTGGAAGTAAATATTCATGTGCAGAAAAGTATATCAGAATTACCCTGCCAACAAGTTTACATTGTTCCCAGGCTGCATCATGTCAGACTTCATGAAAACTAGAACATCAAGCCAAATCTTAGAAGACTTTACATTTCATTTGAGAGAATCACTGCCACTCAAATTTATTTCATATCATTTGATGGTTGATTTTAGGATTTTCTAAAAAGAATATTTTGTTTAATTTAGCAGTCTGTTTTGCTTTTCATCAAAAACAATTTGACCCATAAACACATTGAATAGAAAAAGGAACTGTCTTCATTGGGAGAAGCCTTTTCTCACACATTTGTGCCCATTAAGATATTTTCAATTATCAATACGATTTTGAAAGGAGAAACAACTTTCAAGTATTCCATTTCAATTGCATTTCCTAAATTGCACTTTATGCACCAATAATGACTTTAATGGTCTCATTGATTGCAGTATGTTAAAAACATAAAGACTTCAGGCAGAGGTTGAGTAGGACTTCAATAAAAATGATTCATAGTTGTCAGAAAAGTGGCCATATGTCAACAAGTAATGGATTCCAAGTCATATAAACAGACAGCATTTGAAAATGACATGGACTTTTACTATGCAAGTTGCTGCTAGATGGTATATCCTAAAATGAACAATATGTTGAAAGGGCTCCTCATTATTACTTTCCTGAATAAATAAAGGGCAGATGTATTAGTTTTATTAAATGTTGCTAACTAATGGGTAATAAAATGCTTAAACAAATGTAATTTTCAAATATGTAAAGTTATATTTTTAAAGCAATAGAAATCTTTTTGTTGGTCTTTATGAGGTGGGCTTGATTGTAGAATTAAACATCAGCTTTTTTCCAAGTTCTGTGGTTGATGTGATGTATTTGGACTTCAGTAAGTTGATAAGGTTCCACATGGTAGGCTATTGCACAAAACACAGAGGTTTGGGATTGAAGTTGGTTTAGCGGTTTGGATCAGAAATTGGCTAGCTGAAAGATGACAGAGGGTGTTGGTTGATGGGAAATGTTCATCCTGGAGCTCAGTTACCAGTGTGTGCCTCAAGGATCTGTTTTGGGGCCACTGCTGTTTGTCATTTTTATAAATGATCTGGATGTGGGCATAGAAAGATGGGTTAGTAAATCTGCAGATGACACTAAGGTAGGTAGACTTGTGGATAGTGCTGAAGGATGTTGTGGGTTACAGAGACACTTCAATAAGATGCAAAGCTGGGCTGAGAAGTGGCAATGGAGTTTAATGCAGAAAGGTATGAGGTAGTTCACTTCGGAAGAAATAACAGGAATGCAGAGTACTGGGCTAATGGTAAAATTCTTGGCAGTGTAAATCTCGGTGTCCAGGTGCATTATTCCCCAAAGGTTGCCACCCAGGTTGTTAGGATTGTTAAGAAGGCATACGGTGTGTTGGTATTTATTGGTGGGGTGATTGAGTTTCGGAGCCACAAGGTCATGCTTCAGCTGTACAAGACCCTGGTAAGGCTGCACCTAAAGTATTGCGTGTAATTCTGGTCACCGCATTATAGGATGGATGTGGAAACTTTGGAAAAGGTTCAGAGGAGATTTACTAGGATGTTGCCTGGTATGGAAGGGAGTTTTACAAGGAAAGGCTGAGGGCACTGAGACTGTTTTCATTGGAGAGAAGAAGTTGAGAGGAGACTTAATCGAGACAGAAAAGATAATCAGAAGGTTAGATAGGAAGGACAGTGAGAGCCTTTCTCCTCAGATGGTGAGGGCTAACACAAGAGGACATAGCTTCAAATTGAGGGGTGATAGATTTAGGACAGATATTAGGGTAGTTTCTTCACTCAGAGAGTAGCAGGGCTTGGAATGGCCTGCCTGCAACATAGTAGACTTGCTGACATTGAGGGCATTCAAATGAGCATTGGACATCCATATGGATAATAATAGAATGGTGAGCATCAGGTTATTTTCACAGGCAAATCAAGGGCCGAAGGGCCTGTACTGCACTGTAATGTTCTATGTTGTATGTTCTGTTCCAGGCAGCTTTTGGTTAAAACAATGGAAAGTGTTCTCTTAAAATCACTTTGGGTGGAGATTTTTGCAATTCCACAGTCAAGTACATTAGTGCACTTTAACAGCTTCTTGTTCCAGTACACTTTTCTCCTACATGACAGTTAGATCTTTTAATCAGTGGATAATAGGTTGCTGCTGTCCTCTGCTACCAAAACTTTTAAGTAAACGTCAAATGGTGAACACTGTGAAGTCAGACCTTCCAACTGATCCTTTCATTGTAAGTGGATGAAATGACATGCCTGGCAATAGGAGCTGGGAAGCAAGCCAAATCTCTTTGGCTGACTCGATAATCAAATATAAAAAAAAGCAGGCAACACTTGTGGAATGAGAAACTGAGCTAATGGGCAGGATTTTGACTCTTGGGTGAGGACGCTGGAACTAGGTCAACTGGATGTTGGCTCTATGCGACAAACAGACACTAACAGTGATTCTCCCTGAAATGGCTAATTCGTGGACCCACTGCCCCATCAAGAATGCTGGGAAGTCTTTTCAGGCTGGAGGACCAATATGAAGTCCTCCAGCTCAGAAGGGAAAGTAGCCTGCCTTTCACATGAGAAAAAGAGGACACTACTGTCCAGAGACATACTCTCTGCAACTTTTAAAATATTTCAAATAGAAAATGGGTCCAGCAGCCTAAGTCTTCAGCAAGGAGGAGAAAGCCCTTCTAGCTTTGGGAGGTTCTTTAAACGCAGTTGTCGACAAAGTGGTCCTCAAAGTCTGCCTAATGCACGGACCCTCTCAGTTTATCAGCTAGGAGGCCACGTCCAGGTAGATGACCTAGTCTGCAACTCCTCAGGGGTTTCAGTGAGCCTCTGTTAACTGGCCTAGTGACCTTTTGATTAGGCTGACCTAAAATAACACCTTAAACAACGTGGCTCGGGGCCTGATGGGGCCAGAAAGCTGACTGATGCTGTGAACCTTTGTGTACTCCATGCTTCCCCTAGGCCACCCTGTTTCCCTATGCACCCTCATATGCAGGCCAATATCCTGCTCAAAATTTCAAATTGTGGAGCTTTTGCCAAGTTATGACTCTGTTTCCATGGATGCTGCCCGACCTTTCCAGTATTTTCTGGTTTCTTGGCCAAAGGTATACACTCATTTCAATGATAATAGCCTAATTTCTTAATAATCAACTGCATATTTATCCAACAAAATGACAACCCAAAGTTTCTTCAGCATCCCTATGCCAGAAAATTTGGATAGTCCTGTATCTTCAGCACTTAGATTAAGGATTTTAACACCAAAGTAGTTTCCTTAAGATGCAACGTCTGTAAAGCAAACTCAATGGACAATAATGTCCTAGATTAGTGTCACTTCCCAATATATTAAAGAATGTTGCTGCCTTTGGTTATTTTATAATGTTTCTCCCACCACTGTGATTTACACTGGCAGTGTATTGAGAGGCTAAGGTTTGGGCTTTGAAATTATTTTTGTCAGATAATTTAATTTGAATGTTTAACATATTCAGCTGAAACTCAACTCTGCTATTTTAATGGAGGCAATCGGTTATTTATGAAAATGGGGTTAATGTCTTTGCAAGTTACCGAGGAATTTCAGACAAACACGTTAGTAAGCAACTCCAGCACACTGTGATGTCAGTATTATTATTGAAGTGAGTCACAGCAAGTGAAATAAATATGGATTTGGGTGGTACTTTTAACGAGCAACGTGGATGAATTTTAAATGCTGAAAAATACAAAAATTAAATGTTGAGTGGATTTGACTTCTAACAAAGACCAAAAAAACTCTTTAATTTGTTTGCATGTGATTTAGAAGTCTGTTTTTTTTATTTTATTTCTATGCAGAACTGACTTGTGAGTTACTTTTAGTGCATGACTAACATTTTTATTAATTATTTGCAATACTGAATAAATATATCTAAATTTAATTTTTTTATTAAATGTTATGTTTTAAAATTTGGAATAAAGAAGTTGTTTAATAAAAGGTTAATCACTTATTCAAACTTTGAATTTGTTCATATTTCTTTTAATAGATGCTGGCAAAATATTACATTAAGAATTATGTTGACATCATAGATTAGTAATATGTTTCTTATCCAGAATGTGCAAGGGTAAATTAGCCAGCTAAGTGTTTAAACCTCCTTATGTTTCAATTTAATGCATTAGGATTTCTCAGCTGTGATGTATAAATAAGTAATTTATGAGACGGACTGAACACACCAGTTGGCCTTTTCCTGTTTGACATTGTTCTATGTATACCTGCACATTTCCATTAAAACACATTACCGTGGGAAGTAATGAGAGGTTTGCCCTTTAAGTAATGCACGTATACAGTTAATTTTTACGTGTTGGCTTTTTATCAGTTTGGTCGAGCTTCTTGAGTTTCTCAACACAAGGACGAGTGAGATCTCTGACCATATTTTACCAAACTTGCTTCATTAACTTCTAAACCTGCCTGTATGGAACACCATCCCCCCACCACCCCACCTTGGTATCTTTAAATGGCCACTGCAACTGGCCAATTGTTGGCAAACTGGCATTCCTCCTCACCAGCCACGCAATGGAGCAGCTGTCACAAAGCCATACAGCTCACAGCACAGTATAGTTAACACTCCCTCTGACATAGAACTGCGTTCTTTTACCAAGTCACTGTTTATCCAGCAGGCCACACAGTTTATCAGTCTGTCAGTATTGATGGCCTTTAAGCTCAGGCTGAAAAACCAACATGTTAAAGTATGGCACAGCACAGCTGCGAGCATAAAGGTAGACGCTAAGTGAGTGTGTGCGAAGAGCAAGTGAACAGCCTAAAGGTGTTCAATCCAGGAGCTGAGTGTCTGCCCATGCATACAAACTGTCTTTGCAACAGCCTGTCAATGTTTGTTGCCAGTGAGCCCTTCAATGTAGCTCCCTGCCACCCAACTGCCCCACAAGTGGAGGTACCATGAGGATTATGAGGGATTAGCAAACATCAGATACCAGTGCTCGTGGTGGTTGCACACAGCTGGTGCCCATAGCTTGGGCTCTGAGATGTTGTTTGGTGATGATCAGCCAGTGATAAGCTGAAGTCACCAGGAATTTGCTCTGCCTTCCATGCCAAGATGTCTTGCCATTGAGTTTGCTCATGGCAGATGGTATTATGGGAAGGTACATAATAATGAGGGGAAATGTGCAGCTAATACATTTGTTAGCAAGCAATAATCCCTGTTAATAGGCAACTCACTCTCTAGTGAGAATCTCACCTCAACATCCAGAACTTACGTAAAAGATGTATCAAGTTGCTCATGATGTCAAGGTAGGTCTTACCCAACTTCTCAAACAATTCTGCCACATTTCCTAGAGGAGAAAGAGAAGTCTGCAGATGCTGGAGATCAGAGCTGAAAATGTGTTGCTGGAAAAGCTCAGCAGGTCAGGCAGCATCCAAGGGACAGGAGATTCGACATTTCGGGCATATCTCCTGTTCCTTGGATGCTGCCTGACCTGCTGCGCTTTTCCAGCAACACATTTTCAGCACATTTCCTCGAGATGAGGTCCAAAACATTATACAAAATGCTTGCTACCCAGCTCTTAATTAAATGAGATCAAATATTATACATTTTAAATAAAATGCAACTTGCTATCTTGGATATAGTGAATTACTGAAAGTGTTGGTAAACAAGAACATATCCTCTGTGTTGTGTCTGAGGCAACTTCCTTTCCCGATCCTTTCTTCCAGAAACAGAGAAATGTGAACATGGCAGCTGCGTCAAATTGATTTACTATCAAGTATCACCCTGGGGAATGGTCTTACTGTCAGATGAATTTCAACCAAAAAATGCATTGAAGTTTTAAAATGTATGAGCCTCTGTCTAAGCAGAAAGATGCTTGTGAGTAAGTAGACATGAATTTGGTTATTGTTTAGACTGACATTAGTCAGTTTCTACGGACAGCTGGTATTAAAGATAAGTTTCACAGCCCTTTTGGTTTCCCATCTAATTAATGTAGCACAGTTAAGAGATAGAAGGCACAAAATTCATCATCTTACTGTGCATATTTTGTGCAAACTCGCATTGGATTATTTGTAAGAATAATTGGAACAGATGAAAAAAGAGATGATGGATGAAGTTGTAACCTCATCAATAATCGTTCCACTTTTTTCTCTTCAGTGCAATTTCATCCTTTCTCTCCTCTCCACAAGTCTCAACATTAGTTCTAGTGCCATCAGCTACTCATTTGTTTCAAAGGAAATATATAAGCCCAGAAGATATAGTGAGTAACACATTGTCATTTAAATGGATTAAGCATTCACATCCTAGTATAGTTCACAGCACTGTTTAAACAATAATGAGAATACAATGTTGAAGTTTCAAACTTTCTCAGCATTGAAAGGAATAAGTAGTCAATTTTTATGCATTCTTTCCTTATCTGCCTTCCCTCATTTGTCATTATGCCTTGTCCTCCTTTAACTGGAAACCTCAAAAAGTACAGGGCATCAACTTCCAACCCTACAGCTCTTCATTGACACACACATCTCTTTGTTTTGCATTTTCCTGCTCTTCTGTTTATAACTGCTTTCCCCCCACACTCCACCCCCACCACCTAAAGCTGGCTGATATCTGACATCTGACAAAGGACCCTAAAATTCCAGAAATCTGTCTACATTTAAGAGGGGTGACCATGTAAACTGTAAAGAACTTTGCTGAGAGTCTTTGCTTAGAGTCATAGAGCCATGCAGCACAGAAACAGACCCTTTGGTCCAACTCATCCATGCCGACCAAGTTTCCCAAACTAACTAGTCCCACCTGCCTGCATTTGGCCCATATCCCTCCAAACCTTTCCCATTCATGTGCCTGTCCAAACGTATTTTAAATGTTGTACCTATACCTGCATCGACCACTTCCTCTGGCAGTTCATTCCATATATGCACCACTCTTTGTGTAAAGATTGTTGTTCCTCAGGTCCCTTTTTAAAATCTTTCTCCTCTCACCTTAAAAATATGCACCCTAGTTTTGAATCCTCTCACCATAGGGAAAAGACCTTCGCTATTCATTTTCTCTATAACACTCATGGTTTTATAAACCTCTATGAGATCACCTTTCAAACTCCTACTCTTCAGTGAAAAAAGTTGGAGCCTATCCAGCCTCTTTCCATAACTCAAACCCTCCAGTCCTAACAACAACCTGGTAAATCTTTTCTGAAAACTTTCCAAATTAATAATATCCTTCCTATAGCAGGGCACCATATCTGTACACAGTACTCCAAAAGTAGCCTCACCAATGTCCTGTACAACCTCAACATATTGTCCCAACTCCTATGCTCAATTGTCTGAGCAACAAAGGTAAAGATGCTAAAAGCCTTATTAACCACCCTGTTTACCTGTGTCGCAACTTTCAAAGAATGACATATATTTGGAAAGGCAAGGACTGATTAGGGATAGTCAACATGACTTTGTGTGTGGGAAATCATGTCTCACAAACTTGATTGAGTTTTATGAAGAAGTAACAATGAGGATTGATGAGGGCAGAGCGGTAGATGTGATCTATATGGACTTCAGTAAGGTGTTTGACAAGGTTCCCCATGGGAGACTGATTAGCAAGGTTAGATCTCACGGAATACAGGGAGAATTAGCCATTTGGATACAGAACTGTCTCAAAGACAGAGGGTGGTGATGGAGGGTTGTTTTTTCAGACTGGAGGCCTGTGACCAGTGGAGTACCATAAGGATCGTTGCTGGGTCCTCTACTTTTTGTCATTTACATAAATGATTTGGATGTGAGCATAAGACATGTAATTATTAAGTTTGCAGATGACACCAAAATTGGAGGTGCAGTGGACAGCAAAGGTTACCTCAGATTACAACAGGATCTTGACCAGATGGGCCAATGGGCTGAGAAGTGGCAGATGGAGTTTAATTTGGATAAATGTGAGGTGCTGCATTTTGGGAAAGCAAATCTTAGCAGGACTTACACAATAGTAAGGTCGTAGGGAGTGTTGCTGAACAAAGAGACCTTGGAGTTCAGGTTCATAGCTCTTTGAAAACGGAGTTGCACATAGATAGGATAGTGAAGAAGGCGTTTGATATACTTTCTTTTATTGGTCAGAGTATTGAATACAGGAGTTGGAAGGTCATGTTGTGGCTGTACAAGACATTGGTTAGGCCACTGTTGGAGTATTGCATGCAGTTCTGGTCTCCTTCCTATCGGAAAGATATTGTAAAACGTAAAGGGTTCAGAAAAGATTTACAAAGCTGTTGCCAGGATTGGAGGATTTGAGCTATAGGGAGAGGCTGAACAGGCTGGGGCTGTTTTCCTTGCAGCGTCAGAGGTTGAGGGGTAACCTTATAGAGGTTTACAAAATCATGAGGGAAATGGATAGGATAAATAGACAAAGTCTTTTCCTTAGGGTCAGGGAGTCCAGAACTAGAGGGCATAGGTTTACGGTGAGAGGGGAAAGATATAAAAGAGACCTAAGGAGCAACTTTTTCACACAGAGGGTGGTACATGTATGGAATGAGCTGCCAGAGGAAGTGGTGGAGGCTGGTACAATTGCAACATTTAAAAGGCATCTGGATGGGTATATGGATTGGAAGAGTTTGGAGGGATATGGGCCAGGTGTTGGGACCAGATTGGGTTGGGATATCCGGTCGGCGTGGACGGGTTTGACTGAAGGGTCTGTTTCCATGCTGTACATCTCTATGACAAGAGGTAAATCCCTCTGCTAATTTAAACCTGACACACAGAGAAGCTCACCTCGTGCTGTAAGCTGTTAAATTTTGGGAGGTAAAGAACTACCCCAGATCTTACTTTTTAAAATAAAAATTAACAATTTTATTCTTTAAATTCAAAAGTGAACATTAAACAACTATTTACAACTCCTTTCTCTTAAATCTATCTTTTACCTCCCACTCTACAATACTAATCTGATAAAAAAAACCCGATTAAGATTTTTTTTAAAAATCACATATGAAAAACCAGCCAGCTGTTGATTCTCCTCTGTAGATTTTCCTATCATCTTTCTTTGGTCTTCTGCTGCACCACTTTCTTATGGACAGGTACCTTTCAAAGGGCTATTTGGTTAGCAGTCTGTATTTATTGGTGCTCTTTGCAGTTGTCCCCTAAATGTTCATAATGTCTGGTTTTATACCCCAAAACACCGGATCATTTCATTGGTTTGATGTCATCCCAAACAGTAAAATTCAAATTCAATCGGATTTTGGTGTCTGAGGCATAATTTAAACTGATTGGCCGAATTTTGATTTTGTTCCATAGCAATGCAACTCCAGCTATTCGTTTCAACCAAGTGTTATATTTTTAATTGTTCAGCACACTCTGTGCTTTCAGTCAGTCCTTGCTAGCTTCCTCTCTCTCGCTTAAAGGTGCAGTACACACCTACATCTTCATAACACTTTGCACCTGAACCCCTAGGTCTCTCTGTTCAACAACACTCCCCAGAAGCCTATCATTAACTGTATAAGTCCTGTCCTTGTTAGCTTTACCAAAATGCAATACCTTGCAATTATTCAAATTAAACTCCTCAGCTTATTGGCCCAATTGGTCACCATCTCGTTGTAATCTTAGGTAACCTTCTTCACTATTGACTATACTGCAAACTTACTAACTATGCCTTCTTAAATTCTCACCCAACTTGTTCATATATATGACAAGCAACAGTGGACACAATACCAATCTCAGCGGAACATCGTTGGTTATAGATCTCCAATCCGTAAAACAACCCTCCACTATCACCTTCTGTCTCCTCCCATCAAGCCAACTTTGTATCCAATAGATAAGCTCTTCCTGAATCCCATAACTTTACTCATCAGTCTACCTTGCGAAACCTTGGCCATGTAGACAAAATCTGCCGTTCTGCTGTCATCAATCTTTTTGGTTATATCCTCAAAAAACTCAATTAAGTTTGGTAAATATGATTTCTCGTGCACAAAGCCATACTACCTCTCCCTAATCTGTCCTTGCCTCTCCAAATGCATGTAAGTCCTGTCTCTCAGAATCTGTTCCAACAATTTACCCACTACAGATGACAGATCCACTAGTCTATAGTTCCCAGGATTCTCCTTAGAGCCTTTCTTATATAAAGGCACAATATTAGACTGCCTCCAGTCCTCTGGCATCTCACTCATGGCTATAGTTGATACATATATCACTGCTAGGAGCTCTTCAATTTCATCCCTAATTTCCCACAACATCCTGGGATACACTTGCGGATCAAGCCAAGGATTAACCTGACTGATTGCTCTACAGAGAGCTAACAAGTACTCAATAGGCCAAATGGTCTCCTATTATACTGTAATGATTCTACAACTCTGGACACCTGGTTGAATTCATACACCAAAGTATAAAGATGAACGGCAGTTCCTGGTTGATATGATTTTTCCATTCGGTGATAATAGAATCATTAATATTTCAATTTTCAATTTGTCAGCAGCTAACACCACACTGATTTAGAACATCACAAAGCCCTGCTTGAGCTTTTAAAATACCGCATTTTAGTGCTTCCCCGATTATGACATATTTCACGAGTGTGTTTCACAGACATTTTAATGATTACATTATGACCGAGTTTGAAAACTTGTTTGAAAGTTAATGTCAGAACAGATTCGATGTAACAAACAACGATATCAGACCTGAGATTTTTATTTCTTACTTCAGTAGCATGAGATTTGAAATCATGAAAGCTGCCTTCCCTTAATATTGCTATTCCTCATGCAGGTCTGGGTGTAACTGCTCCACATCCTGTGCTTGGTGCTCTCCTTCATGCTTGCCATGTGCTGCTGGATGTTCTATTGACTATTTCCCAGCTTGACACTTGCGGACAGTGACTGTTTGCTCAGCAATTTCTTGATTAGCAGCTTAATTGTTCGTGGTGGTTAGAATATTCAAGTCCACATTAATTTCCCTTCTTGCAATACTGAGCTGCACAAATTATAAGAGTTGGAATGATATACAGCGGGCATCAATTGCTGGTTCAGTTTATGTCTGTACTAATTTTACCTAATCTGTATCAAATCTGGAATCAAAAGGACACAAATGCAGCAGCTTATTGGCTGTCTGTTGTTCCAAGCTTGATGGACATTTGAAAGTACCTGATTGGGCTGTTATCTATAAACACTTCCCAAACTCAGCACCGATCAGAATGCCTCAGAACTACTGGCAAATAGCCCACTTCAAAACTTGCAGTTCAACTTTAATACGGGAATAATTCTCCATATTCCTCTCATTCAGCTTGAGACACCGACTGGTGTAAGCAATAACAGCTATTTTCTGCCCTTCCACCTGTGACAGCATTGCTTCTAGGATAGGGAAACTGTCCCGTTTTCAGTATCAGGGTGACTTAGAAATCTAGGGAGCCAAGGACAGCTGATGAGACAAGCTTCTGCTTGAAGGTGGAAAAAGGAGTCTTCACATGCTGGTGTCCAACTTCCTGTAATGCTTTGTGAAAAATATACTTTGTGCACCCTTTCTTAAGCACCCCTTCAACAATATTGTGAGTTCTCAGCAAGTGGTGGAATTGTACATAACCTTCAACATACTAGACCATGGCAATCATGCAGTTTCTTCTCTACTTGGGCAGAGGCCACTCATCTGTCACTTGGATTATCTTCATAATCAGGAGTAACACCTTCCTTGACTTAAGGTCATTAGATGACGAGAAATTAAGATCAAACAAGGCAGTCTTGACATAGAATGAATCCAGTGTTGTTCATTAGATTGAGAAATCCTTTGCCTTTCTGCTTCTCCTTCTCGTGAAACTTCCTTCCCCCAAAGGCAATCTTTTTTATTCCCGGAAAGTTCATTCAACCACTGCCAGCTTCCCTCCCTCACCATCGCCATCTGTTGCTGGAGGTACTATTACATTTATTTGTCTGTAAATCTAGAAGACTTTCCAAGTTCCTTCTATCAAAAATCACATTGCAAAACTATCATCAAAGTAACACATTCCCAATATGAAGAATTGAATACCTTCAAAAATCTGATAAATGATCCATGATTTTTGGAAAAAAGATAATTCACTTTGTTACTACTAATGGATTCCCAAATCATCGTTCAATTGTTTCTCTTTATATAGGGTAGCATTTCAAATGATGGCCAAACATTGATCAATAAATGCATTCCACAATTTTTAAAAATACCTGTACCATATTTTTATTAACCACTACAGAATCTTGTGACCTTTTTATTCAATCACAAGGTTCAATATGTAAGAAATGTATCGGTTGTTCCTTTTTCACACAAGTCATGTTAATCATTCTCCCACAGAATAAGCAGTCACTGACACTCACCGCTCTAATAAAAGGTTCACTAGAATCAAATCATTTACTCTGCTTTTTCTCCATTGATGCTGTCAGAGTTGAGATTTTCCAACAATTTCTGTTGTGTCTGTTCTAGTGTTTACTTCGGTTTGTCATCATGGATCCAATGTATTGTGATTTTGATGCCAAGCAGATAACCATTGCACAATGAGCCCTAATTTCATGACGAATATTACACTGAAGCCTGAAAACATTACAATGAAGTTACTGCAAGGAAGGAGGGAGCAGCTCTTCATTTTGTTTTTTTTATTTATTAAGTTTAAATGACTATGTTGTTCTGTTTTCTTTTAATGTGAAGGTTTTATCTCTGGTCCCTAAATGATTAACAACATCTGCCATGATCAAAAATAAATAGCGTGTTTATTGCATAAGTAGGCTCATAATTATGATTAATATATTGTTGACAAGTATAAGTATCATAATGAAAGGTGTATGATTTGTATGTTCAGTTTTTTAAGAGTTTGGATTTTTAACTAGTAGGAAATAGGTTCAGTCTTTTTCAATGAAAAGGTTTAATAATTAACTAGGTCAGTCTTTTTAAACCTTTAGGTATCAGACAACAGATGACTAAAGATTTCCTGGAACGTCAATGGAGGATTTTTTTTAATATTGTGGGGTTTTGGATAACCAAGAGAAGTGGGGATGTGTCATCAGAAACCTATGTTCATTGAATTTAAGAAGGATATAGAACATAGCTCATAGAACAGTACAGCACAATAACGGGCCCTTCAGCCCACGATGTTGTGCAGAATATGACACCAAATTAAACTAATCCCTTCTGCACGTCTTTGATCCATATCCCTCCATTCCTTACATATTCATGTGTTTATCTTAAAGTCCCTTAAATGCTCCTAATGTATCTGCCTCGACCATCACCCCTGGCAGTGCATTCCAGACCCCTACCACTCTCAGTATAAAAAGCTTGCCCCTCACATCTCCTTTGAACTTGCCCCCTCTCACCTTAAATGCATGCCTCCTCGCATGAGACATTTCAACTCTAGGGAAAAGACTCTGACTGTCAAACCTATCTATACATCTCATAATTTTACAGACTTCTATCAAGTCTCCCCTCAGCCCCCACTGCTCAAAACAACCCAGGTTTTTCTAGCCTCCCCTTACAGCTCATAGCTTCTAATTCAGGCAGCATCCTGAATGTGTCAAAGAGCAAATGACTGAACGTCTCCAAGAGCATTAATGAAAATTTTCGAGCTATTTGAAATAAATATCCATTTTGCAGAGGAGGAAGTGCTGGATGTCTTGAAACGCATAAAGGTGGATAAATCCCCAGGATCTGATCAAGTGTACCCTAGAACTCTGTGGGAAGCTAGAGAAGTGATTGCTGGGCCTCTTGCTGAAATATTTGTATCATCGATAGTCACAGGTGAGGTGCCAGAAGACTGGAGGTTGGCTAACGTAGTGCCACAATTTAAAAAAAATAGTAAGGAAAAGTCAGGGAACTGTAGTCCAGTGAGCCTGACATCAGTGGTGGGCAAGTTGTTGGAGGGAATCCTGAGGGACAGGATGTATATGCATTTGGAAAGGCAAGGACTGATTAGGGATGGTCAACATGGTTTTGTGCTTGGGAAATCATGTCTTACTAACTCGATGGATTTTTTTGAAGAAGTAATAAAAAGGATTGATGATTGTAGAACGGTGGACGTGACCTATTTAGACTTCAGTAAGGCATTTGACAAGGTTCCTCATAGTAGACGGGTTAGCAAGGTTAGGTCACATGGAATACAGGGAGAAATAGCCATTTTGATACAAAACTGGCTCAGAGATCGAAGACAGAGGGTGGTGGAGGCATGTGACCAGGGGTTTGCCACAAGGATCAGTGCTGGGTCCACTGCTTTTCATCATTTATATAAATTATTTGGATGTGAACATAGGGGGTATATGACACCAAAATTGGAAGGGTAGTGGACAGCGAAGAAGGTTACCTCAGAGTACAACGGGATCTTGATCAGATGGGCCAATGGACTAAGAAGTGGCAGATAGAGTCTAATTTAGATAAATGTGAGTGGCTGCATTTTGGAAAGGCAAATCAGGGCACACACCTAATGGTAAGGTCCTAGGGAGTGCTGCTGAACCAAGAGACCTTGGAGTGCAGGTTCATAGTTCCTTGAAAGTGGTGTCGCAGGTAGATAAGATAGTGAAGAAAATGTTTCATATGCTTTCTTTTATTGGTCAGTGCATTAAGCATAGGAGTTAGGAGGTCATGTCGCGGCTGTACAGGACATTGGTTAGGCCACTTTTGTAATATTGTGAGCAGTCTGGTCTCCCTCTTATCAGAAGGATGTTGTCAAACTTGAAAGAGTTCAGAAAACATTTACAAGGATGGTGCCAGGATTGGAGGATTTTAGTTATAGGAAGAGGCTGAATAGGCTGGGGCTATTTTCCCTGGAGCATCGGAGGCCGAGGAATGACCTTATAGAGGTTTATTAAATCATGAGGGGTACGGAGAGGATAAATAGATAAAGTCTTTTGCCTGGGGTGGGGAGTCCAGAACTAGAGACCATAGATTTAGGGTGAGCGAGGAAAGATTTAAGAGGGTGCTAAGGGGTAACTTTTTCATGCAGAGGATGATGCATGTGTGGAATGAGCTACCAGAGGAAATGGTGGCGGCTAGTGCAATTACAACATTTAAAAGGCATCTGGATGTGTACATGAATAAGGAGGGGTTATTGGGATATGGGCTATGTGCTAGCAAACGGGACTATATTGGTTTAGGATATCAGGTCGGCATGGACAAGTTGGACCGAAGGATTTGTTTCCATGCTATACATCTCTATGACTCTATAACTTTAAGTGGTTAAAACTTGAAGGGAGAGATATACAGTTTCTGCGGAAAGAGGGTTGAATGATGTTGTGGCCATTACAAAGACTTGGATATCACGGGACGGGAATAATTGTCGGATATTCTAGAGCTTAGCTGTTCCAAAGGAATAAGTGGGGAAATAAAAGTGGTAGAGAAGTGACATTGCTAATCAGGGACAATATCACAGCTGCAGAATGGGAGCTCATTGAGGGGTTGTCTGCAGAGTCAGTATGGGTGGAAGTCAGAAACAGGAAAGGCGGAGTCACTTTACTGGAGGTTTTCACAGGCCGCCCCATTGGAACAGAGACACGGAGGAGCAGATTTTGGAAAGGTCCAGAAGGAACAGGGTTGTTGTCATGGGTGACTTTAATTTCCCTAATATTGATCGAAACCTTCTTGGTTCAAATAGTTTGGATGGAGCAATTTTGTCATATATGTCCAGGAAGGGTTCCTGATTCAATAGGCTGCCTACAGGGCACGCCATATTGGAGTTGGTGCTTGGCAACGAACAATACCAGGTGTCAGATCTCTCAGTGGGAGAGCATTTCTGTGATAGTGATCACAACTCCCTGACCTTTACTGTACTCATGGAGATGGATAGAAGCAGACGGTATGCGAAAATATTTAATTGGGCGAGGGGAAGTTATAATGCTATTAGGCAGGCACTGGGGTGTCTAAATTTGGAATAGATGTTCTGAGAGAAATGCATAACAGAAATGTGGAGATTGTTTAGGAAGCTCTTGATGATTGCGCAGGACAGATTTGTCCCACTGAGGCAAGGAAGGGATGGTAAGTTGAATGAACTTTGGATGATAAGGGATGTGGAACACCTAGTCAAGAGAAAGAAGGAAGTTTACCTAAGGTTGAGGAGTAAAAAGTGAGGTCTGCAGATGCTGGAGATCAGAGCTGAAAATGTGTTGCTGGTTAAAGCACAGCAGGTTAGGCAGCATCCAAGGAACAGGAAATTCGACATTTCGGGCTAAAGCCCTTCATCAGGAATGAGGAGAGTGTGCCAGGCAGGCTAAGATAAAAGGTAGGGAGGAGGGACTTGGGGGAGGGGCGATGGAGATGTGATAGGTGGAAGGAGGTCAAGGTGAGGGTGATAGGCCGGAGTGGGGTGGGGACGGAGAGGTCAGGAAGAAGATTGCAGGTTAGGAGGGCAGTGCTGAGTTCGAGGGAATCAACTGAGACAAGGTGGGGGGAGGGGAAATGAGGAAACTGGAGAAATCTGAGTTCATCCTTTGTGGTTGGAGGGTTCCCAGGCGGAAGATGAGGCGCTCTTCCTCCAACCGTCGTGTTGTTATGTTCTGGCGATGGAAGAGTCCAAGGACCTGCATGTGGAGGAGGCAAGGATCAGACAGGGCTTTAGAGAGTTACAAGGTAGTCAGGAAGGAACTGAAGACTGGATTTAACAGAGCGAGAAGGGGGGGGGGGGCATGAAAAAGCTTTAGCGGGTATGATTAAGGAAAACCCTAAGGCATCCTACACTTATGTGAGGAACAAGAGGATGGACAGAGTGAGATAGGGCTGATCAGGGATAGTAGAGGGAACTTGTGCCTGGAGCTGGAGGAGGCAGGGTTGGTCCTTAATGAATGCTTTGCACGACTGAGAGGGACCTTGATGTTTCTGAGGACAGTGTGAAACACATTGATCTGCTTGAACAGGTTGATGTTAAGAAGGAGGATTCCCTGAGCCAGATGGGATATGCCCTAGGTTACTACAGAGGAAGTGAAGGAAGAGATTGCAGAGGATGATCTTTGCATCGTCACTGTCTACTGGAGTAGTGCCAGATGATTGGAGGATGACAAATGTAATTCCCTTGTTCAAGAAAGAGAATAGTGATGATCCTGGAAATTACAGACCAGTCAGTCTTACGTCTGTGGTGGGCAAAGTATTGGAAAAAATTCTGAGAGACAGGATTTATGATTACTTGGAAAACAATAGTTTGATTAGAGATAGTCAACTTGGCTTTGTGAAAGGCAGGTCATGCCTCACAAACTTTATTGAATTCTTTGAGGATGTAACAAAATACATTGATGAAAGTAGAGCAGTGGATGTGATGTATGTGGGTTTTAGCAAGGCATTTGATAAGGTTCCCCATAGTAGGCTCATTTTGAAAGTAAGGAGGCATGGGATTCAGAGAAATCTGACTGTCTGGATACAGAATTGGCTGGTCCCTAGAAAGCAGAGGATGGTGGTGGATGGAAAATATTCAATCTGGAGCTTGGTGGACCAGTGGTGTTCTGGGACCTCTGCATTTTGTGATTTTTATAAATGACTTTGATGAGGAAGTGGAAGGGTGGGTTAGTAAGTTTGCCGATTATACAAAGGTTGATGGAGTTGTTAATAAAGTGAAGGGCTGTTATAAGTTGCAACAGGACATTGACAGGATGCAGAACTGGGCTGCTAAGTGGCTGATGGAGTTCAACCTGGAAAAGTTGAAGTGATTCACTTTGGAAGGTCAAATATGAATGAAGAGTACAGGATTAAAGGTGGGATTCTTGGCAGTCTGGAGGAAGAGAGGGATCTTGGGGTCCATAATTCCCTCAAAGTTGTCACCCAATTTGTGGGTTGTTAAAAACACATGGTGGCTTTCATTAGCAGGGGGATTGAATTGAAGAGCCACAAGGTTATGCAGCAGCTCTCTAGAGCCCTGGTTAGACCACACTTGGAATAATGCCTCATTGTAGGAAAGATGTGGCAGCATTAGAGAGGGTGCAGAGGACATTTACCAGGCTGCTGCATGGACTGGAAGGCCATTCTTATGAAGAAAGGTTGAGGGAGCTCGGGCTTTTCTGATTGGAGCAAGGAAAGATGAGAGGTGATTTGATCCAGGTGTACAAGATGATGAGAGGCACAGATACAGTGGATAGCCAGAGACTTTTTCCCATAATGGAAATGTCTATCACGAGGGGGCATAATTTTAAGATAATTAGAGGAAGGTTTGGGTTGATGTCAGAGGTAGGTTCCTTACATTAAGAGTGGTGGGTGCATGGAATGTACTGCCAGCAGTAGTAGTAGAGTCAGATACATTAGGGACATTTGAGTGACTCTTGGATAGGCACATGGAAGACAGTACAATGAAGATTAGTCTGATCTTAGAGTAGGATAAAAGATCTGCACAAAATCGAGGGCCGAAGGGCCTTTACTGTGCTGTACTGTTCTATGTTCTCAATGAGTTTACTTTTGTAATCACTAATATCATTGCAGAAACATGTTGAAACTCCCAAAATTTACTTATGGTCAAATAATCCTGTAATATCTTTGATCAGATTTAATTCTATAGGATCAACTATCAGAAGATATGCATTAAGAAAAGTCTTTAACTAGCACTTTCATCTTTTCCTCAGAAGTTGTTGGATACACCTGTCAATCAAGTATACTATCTCAGGCTAAGATCTATTTCTTGTTTATGTATCAAAAGAGCTAGTGATGTCCTCTCCAACTGAAGTGAGACAAAGATAAGCTTTGATAGAATTTCTCAAATTTACATTAGATCAAAAAGATATTCATCAATGTTGAATAAATAACCAGCAGCGAGGATGTTTGCATTACTTGTTAATGACACTGGTTGATTAACATATCAGATAATCTATTATGTTTGTCTTAGAAACACTCACTTTGTGAAGCCCACTCCAGCAAATTTATCTCGCCTGAGTGGTGCCTTTGATTGAAAAATTACTTTGTGTAACCTTGGATAATATATCCTAAAATGTAGTTTCTAACACTACAAAATGCAAGTTAAAAATACAGCACTAGCAGAAAATACATTTCTGAGAGAATTTGAAACTATTCCATAATTGTAGCTATCCAAATTAATATTTTTGCATTTCTTTTTAACATTGAATTCACAGCATAAATAAGTGCATTCAAACTGAACCATCCTAGTCTGTGTTTATCGTCCATACAAGACTGCCTCCAACCTCCTTAATTTCAGACTTTCAGTATCATCTTTTAGTTTATTCCTCTACCTATTCATCTAGCGTCCACTTTTTGGAAATTGGGGTCTGTCTTAAAATTGAATTTTTTCAGTGTTTCGTATTTTTTTTTCCTGCATAGCCCAAGTGACACTGCAGTAACTAGACTTCTGAAAATATAAACAGACATCTAGTGTATGAAAACAGAGGAAAGTTTATAAGCATCACTAAGGTCGTGATTCACCTCAAAGATTTATCACGTACCACACTACCCTCTATTCAATGCAATATATTTTAATAAGAGGTTCTTAGAAGCAATGAAAACTAATCTTCAAATAAAGGTGAGTATGGGAACAATGGGCATCCTAGCATCATGACCAGCCATTCATGAACATTGTTTGAGAGTGTTTAGACTAGTGGTTGACTAGCAAAGATGGCAAGCTTTCAAAACAAAGTTCATCAACAGGGGTAGGTGAGGAGGGAGAGTCATAAGAAGAGATCTAGGGAAATAAGTCAATATCTTCTTGGGAAAAGACCAATAGTTCCTCTAAAACAGCCGGATGGAGAAACAAAGACAAAAACCACCATTTCAAAACCGTCATCCCCACTCTTCTATTCTACGGAACAGCTGCATATCTTGTAGCATCTGTGGAGAGAAAACAGAATTAATGTTTGGATCCAGTGACCTTTCTTCAGAATTGGACCAGAAACATTAATTCTGCTTTGTCTCCACAGGCACTTCCAGACCTGCTGTTGTTTTTCCAGCAATTTCTGTTTTTGTTTCTGATTTCCAGCAGCAACAGCTCTTTGGATCGATGATGTGTTCTCATCTGTCACGTTCATATAGTCTTCTTGATCTAATTAACTGATGCATCATATGTAAACTAGTGCTTCTTAATATGCTATCAGAAAATTGCATCAAGAAAGTTGTTATCAAGTCAAGAAATGTGGCGCTGGAAAGGTACAGCAGGTCAGGTGGCGTCAGAGTGGGGCTGGGGGGAGGTAGCTTGGAAGGCAGTGGGTAGATGCAGGTGGGGGGTGATTGGGATTGGTTGGTGGGGAGAGTGGAGTGTGGGAAGGAAGGTGGACAGGTGGGAGGGGTAAAGAGGGCAGTGTCAAGTTAGACAATTGGATCTGGGATGAGGTGGGGGAGGGGAAATTTGGAAACTATGATGTCGATGTTGATTCCGTGTGGCTGAAGGGTCCCAAGGCGGAAGATGAGGAGTTCACCAAGATTAAACCCCCTCAAAATCAGCACCTTAAATATTTTATGTTATTTGCCTTGATTTTCAGTTGTTCAGAAAGAGCCATCTTGAAATAAGTAATGCAGGATGACATCATAGGCAAGTGTAGTCTGAGATTTTAGGTGTATATCTGAATAACTACACATTAGAATTCATAGTTGAAGAAACAACAGGACAAAGTGAGGTTATGCTGCTGACCATTGATGGTCTTCTTGTCAAGGAGCGATCATGTTAATGAGATCTGTCAGTAAAAATTGACATTATTCAGTCAGTCTTAATTTTTGCAGTCAAAAAGTGTGGCACTGGAAAAGCACAGCCAGTCAGGCAGTGTCCGAGGAGCAGGAGATTAATTCTCGCAGTCATATCAAAATGGACAAGTTTTTAAAAATTTCCTTGTAGGATGTAGGCTTCACTGGCTAGACAGCATTTATTGACTATCCCTAAATACTATTGAAAAAGAGATGGTTAACTGTCTCCTTGAACTGCTGCAGTCTATGTGGTGTAGGTTTACCCACAATACCATCAGGGATGGAATTTCAGGATTGGGACCCAGCGACATTGAATCAAGGCCGAGATTGGGATGGTAAGTGACTTGTGTGTGGTATCTGCTGTCCTTGTCCTTCAAGATGGAAGTAGTTGTGAGGGTGGAAGGTGCTAAGGATCTTTGTTGAATTTCTGCAGTACATCTTGTAGTGTAGATAGTATACACTAATGCTACTAAACATCAGTGGTAGAGGGCAATAGATGTTTGTAGATGATGTGATGCCAATCAAATAGGCTGCTTTGTCCTGGATGGTGTCACGTTTTGTAAGTTTTATTGGGTCTGCACTCATCTAGTCAAATGGGGAGTATTTCATCACATTCCTGACATGTACCTTGCAGATAGACAGGCTTTAGAAAGTCAGGAGGGGAGTTACTTGCCACAGTATTTCTAGCCTCTGACCTGCTACTGTGCTTATGTGGTGAGTCCAGTTCAATTCTTGTCAGTAGTGACCCCCAGCATGTTGATAGTGGGAGAATTCAATGAATGTAACTCCATTGAATATCATGGAATGGCGGTTAGATTGTCTCTTATTGGAGATGGTAATTGTCTGGCATTATTTACTACTTGTCAGCCCAAGCCTGGATATTGACCAGATCTTCTTGTACTTGAACATGGACTAGTTAGTTGCTATAGACAGGATCTTAAAACTACTTCTCCATTCTGAACATATATTAGACTTTTGTTTATGTGTATAAACAGAGTTACCTTTTGCTCCTTATGTTGTTAATTTGAAGGGACAGCTGTCATTTTGCATTTCTATTCATCTCTTTACAAACCTTCCACCCAGTTTTCAATTCAGTCTTAGCTCTTAGAGGTAATTTCCAGACACAGATGACTTTACCAAACTTAGTGGGAATAGCTATCTTCATTGTTTTGAAGCTCAACCCTCCAAGTTTTTTTTGCTTGGGACAAGGAAGTTTTAGTTCTATGTAATATGTTGCAATGGTAACATCAACAATTTTAATTTATGTAGCATCTTTAAACCCTGATCCGATCCCCTAAGTGGATAACTGCCCTTGGGAGGGCCGAACGGCCTGAGTTTGTCCCGATCACGTCTCAAATTCGCTAGGATGGAGGGTGGACCTCTTCTGACAAATTGGAGTGGGAGTGAGGGGGCAGTGTGTGGCATTCTCACTGAGAGAGAGGTGTATCTTTGGGAAATAGTAGAAAAATGTGCTGTCCAAAGAAGTATCAGGAGATTTTGGAGACAAGTAGCAGCAGGATGAAAGGTTTGTAAAGGAAATTTGAGAGGGAAAGCCCAAAATGGCAAAAGTTCCCATCAACGTTGTTACAGAAGTTGGAGCTGGCGCATGTGAGTCAATAGATTCAATGATATGAGATGTAATGGGAGACAGGAATCAAGAGATTTCAGAAGTAAAGTGAAACAATACTATGGAGGGACTAGAAAATAAAATCCTTTTCTCAGAGTTCCATTCACAGAAGGATAGTGAGTTAATAAAGGACAGCAAAGCTTGAGGACATAATGTGGTGCAGGATATGGACAATCGTATCCTGAATGAAATGAGGTTTGTGTAATTTACTCTTGGGAGATTTCCTAGAGGGTGTTCACGATGTTAAATGTGGAGGTAATAAAAACATGGATATAATTTCAGAGATGATGTGGATTAGGTAAAAGCAGTTGCAAGTAATACCCTGAATGACAGGTCAACTGTCAAAGACTCACTTACAGCTGACAAACTCCCACAAACAATAATGTGATAATGACTAGCCTGTTTTTGAAATATTGACAATGATAAACGATGGTCAGGACACCAGAGAAAAAAAACCACCAGCTCTTCTTTAGATGAGGCTGTGGCATATTTTGTAGCCAGCTCAGCAGGAATATAGGAACTTGCTTTAACATCACATCTAACAAATAACACAGTGCTGCATTCCTTCAATACCGTATTGCAGTGTTAACCTTGATTTTTGTACTCAAGTGGTACTTGAACATGTGGCTTTCTGACTCAGAACTCAGAGTATGTCTAACTTGATTGTTTTCCTTCAAATCCTCCCACTTCCTCCAGACCAAAGGGGTAGCCATGGGCATCCAAATGGGCCCCAGCTATGCCTGTCTCTTTGTTGGCTATGTAGAACAGTCCACCTTCTATATTTACACCCGCACCACTCCTCTGCTACATTGATGACTACGTTGGCGCCACCTTGTGCTCCCGCGAGGAGGTTGAGCAATTCATCAACTTCACCAACACATTCCACCCTGACCTTAAACTTACCTGGACCATCTCTGACACCTCCCTCCCATTCCTGGACCTCTCCATCTCCATTAATGACAACTGAGTTGACACTGACATTTTTTACAAACCCACCGACTCCCACAGCTACCTGGATTACACCTCTTCTCACCTTACCTCCTGCAAAAATGCCATCCCGTATTCCCTATTCCTCTGCCTCTGCCCTATCTGCTCCCTGGAGGACCAATTCCACCACAGAATACACCAGATGGCCTCCTTCTTTAGAGACCGCAATTTCCCTTCCCACATGGTTAAAGATCCCTACCAACGCATCTCATCCACATTCCGCCCCTCCACCCTCAAACCCCACCCCTCCAACTGTAACAAGAACAGGACCCACTGGTGCTCATCTTCCACCCGACTGACGTTTGCATAAACCACATGATCCGACGACATTTCCGCCACCTCCAAACCGACCCCACCATCTGGGATATATTTCCCTCCCCATCCATTTCTGCTTTCCGCAAAGACTGTTCCCTCCGTGACTACTTGGTCAGGTCCACGCCCTCCTACAACCCACCCTCCCATCCTGGCACCTTCCCCTGCCACCGCAGGAATTGCAAAACCTGTGCCCACACCTCCTCCCTCACTTCCATCCAAGGCCCCAAAGGAGCCTTCCACATCCATCAAAGTTTCACCTGCACATCCACCAATATAATTTATTGTATCCATTGCTCCCGATGTGGCCTCCTCTACATTGGGGAGACTGGACACCTCCTAGCAGAGTGCTTTAGGGAACATCTCCTGGACACCCGCATCAATCAACCCCACCGCCCTGTGGCCCAACATTTCAACTCCCCCTCCCACTCTACCGAGGACATGCAGGTCCTAGGCCTCCTCCACCACCACTCCCTCACCACCCGACACCTGGAGGAAGAACGCTTCATCTTCTGCCTCGGAACACTTCAACCCCACAGCATCAATGTGGATTTCACCAGTTTCCTCATTTCCCCTTCCCCCACCTCACCCCAGTTCCAAACTTCCAGCTCAGCACCGTTCCCATGACCTGTCCTACCTGCCTATCCACACCACCCTCCTCTCTGACCTATCATTTTCATCCCCACCCCCATTCACCCATTGTACTCTTTGCTACCTTCCCCCACCCTCCCCTCTGACCTATCACCTCCACCCCCACCCCCATTCACCTATTGTACTCTATGCTACTTTCTCCCCACCCCAACCCCACCCCCCTTCTCATTTATCTCTCCACTCTGCAGGCACCCTGCCTCTATTCCCGAAACGTCGATTTTCCTGCTCCTCGGATGCTGCCTAACCTGCTGTGCTTTTCCAGCATCACTCCAATCTAGACTTTGGTTTCCAGCATCTGCAGTCCTTCTTTTTACCTGATTGATGGTTGTCACATGTACCGAGATATAATGAGAAGTATTGTTGGCCATAACTGACACTAAGGACAAAAAGGGTGGGATGTAAAAGGAACAGTCATTATAGTCCCAAGTATGAACTGGCACTGGACCAACTAGCTCCACATCATAGCTTCCTCCACTGAACCCTCAATCCTTGCTTATTCGAATTTTTAAAAAATACATTCTATTGGAGGTCATCTAATTGCACGTCCCAAGCAACCAAAATTCAATATTAACACTATCCAAATGTTGCAGATTCAACTACTTACATCATTCAATATAAACTTTGGTTAAACTGGTTCGAGTTTAATGAAAATTCATTGAATATTACCATCACAGATGTAAGGTGATTTAAAGCATGGAAATGCTTACAGCCATCACTGCAGAATCTGGAAAGTTATCTATCAAGGATTTCAGGAAACTTCCTACAAAGATTTTGGTCAACTGAGAGCCAGATATAGAGATGTGCCATCTGCTGCAGGAAGACTGTCTGGTATGATGCAGCATGACTCTTGTACATCTAGTGACAGCAACAGCAGTTGTGACTTAAAACGTGGCTCCAATTCATTGCAGGCATTCTGCAAAGCTGACCTACAGGGGTGATGTCTTGGGACTGCCACAGGCATCAGCCCTCTTTGCAATCATGTCTTGCAGCATCAAACAATATTGGATACTGGGTTCAGTATTTTCTGCAGTCTCCTGGGTTCCACACTTCTTTAGTTAATCTTTTGCTTTTCATCCTTTGCCCCTTCAGCCCTGGCAAAGGCTGGCAATGCATTGATGTTATCCAAAGAATTCAGAGCATAGAGTGAACTCCCATCTGAGTCTGAACTATTGGGTTTAAACTAGCCCAGTAGTGATAAATTGAGGCTAATGTATCAAATTACCTTTTCAAAAAACATTGAATAGCAATATAGTTCTATTTGTTGAAAACAAAATTGTTTCATTCCTTCACTATTACAGATTTATAACTGATCTGGATGTGGCTAAATATTCCAGTTTTGGTTATACATCTTTATATTAATTACTCACCGCTAAGTTCTAATAATTTTGAAAAGAAAAGCAGAATTTGGTTGAATTTGAATCCATGTTGACTATATCTAAAGATTAATCAAACATGACAATGTATTTTCTTTTGAGGAAGTGACAATCAGGTAGTGGAATGTTAATACTTCACATGGATTTCTAAAAAGGATTTACATTAAGTTTCCATATCAGTAAATATTAGTTAGAATTAAATTACATGGAATGGAAAACAAATTAGTGATCTGGTTGCAAGAATGGTGAAAAGCAGCAACTGGCTGCTGATGCCCCACCAAGATCAGAATTGGGATTTGCATTTTTTGATGTATATTAATGGATCAGATAACAATACAGACAGCTATACAACTATGTTTGCCAAATGACTGAGATTAGTGGCATTTGTAGTGTGACAGAAACAAAGTAACAAATCAGCATTGATGAATAAATGGATTGTGTAAATGTGTGATAAATGAATTTTAATACAGGCAAGCCTGAGATCCTCCATGTTAGAAGTAATTACAAATGAAGTTACAATGATTATGTTTATAGACTGTTATGCTTTGGGATTGCCTTGAAGGTAAACTGAAGGGAGTCATGTGGCTGTTCTTAAGTCTACATGACAGCAAGCTTGGGGGGGTTGATTAACAGTCAAAAGCGAACCAGATTGTTCCACTGAGATGATGATAAAAGGCATTTATATTTGAAAGACAGCAGCCATTAGCAGCATTGTAGAGTAGCTTTTTGGATGATGATACCTAGAGTAGGACAGGAAGAAACAGTTTACAAAAAATGAATCAGTAGCACAAATAAAAGTTAATGGGTACGATCTTATAGGCAGTGGAAAATAGCTGCAAGGAGATCAAAGCTGGGAACTAAATTTTCAGTGACTTTTCAAAACAGCAGGCTAGAAGGAGTGGTGAGGTAGTTTTGTCATTATGTGATAGAATACGAACAAAATTATTTTGGATAGGAAGATTTGAGGGGTGACCTCTATAAGGTCATGAGGAGCATTGTTAGGTAAATAGATAAGGTCTTTTCTCTGGATTGGGGGAAATCCAGAACTAGAGGGCATAAGTTTATTGTGAGAGGGGAAAGATTTATAAGAGACTGAAGGGGCAACTTTTTCATGCAAAGGGTGGTGCATGTATGAAATGAGCTGCCAGACTAAGTGGTAGAGGCTGGAACCATTACAACATCTGGATGGGTATATGAATAGGAAGGGTTTAGAGGGACATGGGCCAAGTGTTGGCAAGTGGGACTACATTAATTTAGTCTATCTGGTCAGCATGGATGAGTTGGACCGAAAGTTCTGTTTCCACGCTTTATGACTCTATGACAATGTAGAATCCATATAAGTGGAGCTAAGGAATTAAAAAAAAGAGGAGAGACAGGTGGAAGTGGTCTACAGGCTCACTATAATATTCGCTTTTTGGTAAGAATAAATCAGGAAATAATGAGACATGTAAAACAAGACAGTACACTAATCATACATAACTTCACGAACACACTGAAAGGCAGAGAAAGCCACAAGGAAGAATTCTAAGTGAATTTAGAAACAGAAAATAAGACCATTAGGCCATTAGGCCCTTCAAGCCTGCTCACCATTCAGGATGATCATAGCTGACCGTCCAACTCAGTACCTGCTCCCACTGTCTTCTAATACTTTTTTATCCCTTTAGTCCTAAGAACTATATTTAAATCCGTCTTAGAAAACATTCAATGCACTGGCCTCAACCACTTTCTGTGGCAGAGAATTCCACAGGTTCACCACTCTATAGGTGAAGAACTTTCTCGTCATCTCAGTCCCAAATGGTCTACCCTGTATCCCTAGATTGTGACTCCTGCTTTTGGTCAGTGAACATAGTTTTAAGTAATCCAAATCTCTCTATATACAAGAATCAGGCTGGGACAGTTTCCAAGAACAATATATTGGGAAAAGAATATTTTGAATCTGATAATGTATAATGAGGCAGATATAATAAATCATCGCGACTCTTGAGATGATTTGTAGCTCAGGTTGAGATTCTGGATGTAGGTTTGTTCACTGAGCTGGGAGGTTCATTTCCAGACATTTCATCACCGTACTAGCTCACATCTTCAGTGGGCCTTAGGCGAAGCAGTGTACATCATTCCTGCTTTCTATTTATATGTTTGGGTTTTTTGGGTTGGTGATGTCATTTCCTGCGGTGATGTCATTTCCTGTTCTTTTTCTCAGGGGGTGGTACATGGTCTAACTCGAAAAAAGTTAAGAGTATTATAAAAGATGCAATAGAAGACAGCATGGTGGCTTAATGGCTAGCACTGCAGTCTCACAGTGCCAGGGACCATTGGTTTGATTCCTGCCTTGGATGCCTGCCTGTGTGGAGTTTGCACATTCTCTCCATGTTTGCGTGGGTTTCCTCCGAGTGCTTAGGTTTCCTCCCACAATCCATAAGATGTGCAGGTCAGGTGAATTGGCCAATGCTATATTGCCAAGTCAGGGGTAAATATAAAGTAGGAGAATAGGTCTGGGTGGGTTACTCTTCAGAGGGTCAGTATGGACTTGTTGGGCTGAAGGGCCTATTTCCATACTGTATGGAATCTAATCTAATCTAAACCACATAATATAATCAAAGAGAGTTAGCTGGGCTTCAGGAGGGCAAAATCATGACAAATTTATTAGGATTCTTTGAAGAGGTAACAAGCAAAATAGATAAATGGGATAAGAGTTTTGGGCCCATTATGTTATGGGTAGTATATTAATATGGATAGATCAGCTACCTAAAGAAAACATTGTCGGGGTAATGGGAACATTGTCAGGATGGCAACCTGTAAGTTGAGTGCCACAGGGATTAGTGCAGCAGTGTAATAATGTGAACAACAGTTTAGAACTCACCTCACTGAATACTGCAAGCAGTAAGTTACTTTTCAAATTCTAGATAGGGATAGAAGGGAATTTGACAAAAGGTTGCTACTTGATTGTTCAGTTACTATCACTTAAACATCAATTCACTCTGCTCTCCTGCCAAAGCACACACACAGAATGATTCCTGATGAAGGGCTTCTGCCCGAAATGTCAATTTTACTGCTCTTCGGATGCTGCCTGAACTGCTGTGCTTTTCCAGCACCACTAATCCAGAATCTGGTTTCCAGCATCTGCAGTCATTGTTTTTACCTCTTAGGGAGCTTGCTGTACCAAAAGTATTTGATGCAATATCAGAGACTTTTACCTTCTTGACCAGTCTCCTATGAACCATCTTGTCAAAAGTCATACCAAAGTCCATGTAGACTTCAATAATTGCACTACTTTCATTTATATACCTAGTCACCTCCTCGACACACCTATCATTTAATAATACTTGACTCTCCAAGTGAAGATTAATTCTTACCCTCAGTTTTTTTGCTCTAAAGTTACCTTATCACTGATTCATGAAGAGTGGCAGGGATAAGCTAAGAAACTCTGAATGAATCATAGTATATTAGCTGTCATGGGAACCTCTGGCACCTCTGTGGCCAAAGAGAAATTTGAAAAGGAATGGCAGGCCCCTGCAACCTCCTCTATTGCTCACAGCAGCCTGGGGTGCCGCTCAGCTGAGCCTGAGAATTTATTTAACTTTTAAAACCACTAATACTTGCTTCTATTTGATTGAAATTTGTTCAAGTATATTGCAGTCCTCGTGGATTTCTATACCTACAGCATTCTTCTTTATTGTTAAAATATGTGCAAAGTGCTCATTTAAAATCTCCCCTATGTCTTCCTGCTCCACACAGTTTGCCATTTTGGTCTCCGACAAGCCTTTCCCTGATTATCCCCTTGGCACCCTAACATACTTAAATTTTTTTTGGTTTACCTATGTGTTTCTTCCATGTCTCCTCATCAATTCCCTAATTTCTTTTTTCAAGCAAATCCTTGAATTTTCTGTGTCTTTAGTACTACTTAATATCTGAGCCACCAGAATCTATAGAAACTTCCCTTTTCTGATCTAACCCTGTACTTTTCTGTATGCAGGGTTCTCTGGACTTGTTAGCCCCAGCCTTCCTTTTTCCAGGAGCATGTTAGCTATCACTCTTTCCTTTTTGAAAGATGCCCACAGCTCGGATCTCGATTTTTCCACAATTAGTTACTTCCAGTCCACTTTGGTCAGGACTGGTGCTATTATATTAAAATCAGACTTCTCCCAGTTCAGAATTTTTACTTCAGTCCATATTTGTCCTTTGTTTGGAACTGCGGCTTAAAGCTTACCCGAGGAGTTCATTAAGTTCCCATGCACACCCATGCCTCCCCAGCCTAGTTTCCATTCCTATGCTGTGCTCAAAATCTCCTTCTGCCACCTGAACTATTCTTTACTCCCTCTAGCTGTTCCCTTTACTGACATTAGGAAAAATGACAAGAAGTAAATGAGTTATGGTGAAAAGGGGTGGTGAAAGAGGTTAAAAAATAATTATTCTGAGAGGAAGAAAAACATATTCGGTAAGCATAGAACATGTATCATAATCCTCCTTGTCCAGCCGTTACAAGGACAGCTACCATGGTCTTGATCATACGCTCCAATTGGTCATCTAGTCCTGCAGTACCTTTGGAACTCAATCCTTTTATGTCCCTCACTACCACTGCTGTTTAGATTTGTTGATGTTTTCCTTTGTACTTTCTTTGCGGAGGGGGGGGAGCAGTTTAACCACAATAACCCTCATCATTCTGAATCACTTCTGCTTTGCATGTAATCAAATGGCTCAATTATGAAAAACTAAACAACAGTTGTCCTAATGTTCAAGCCAGTGAATAGGGAAGCCCTGTTACTTTGGATTGAATGGCAAGTTGTGGAATTTGAGACAGAAACAATGTCAATGGCTACAAAAAAAAAACAAAGTAGCGGCATCGCAGAAAATCTGTAAAGTCTGACTTTTGTCAAGTGTCTTTAAATTGCTGCAACTAGAAATGTTTTATTTTTTCTTGTAGTAGCTTACTTGAATTTAAGTGAGAAAGTAACAAAGAGGGAAAGTCAGGGCTAAGTTAATAAATTAACAAGTAATCCAAGGTCGAGTAATGTTAACAGAAGGAAAACAAATTTTAAGAACTGACAGCTCAGTTGAATGATATGCAAATACAAAGACATGAACCGTACCACTAGGCTGATGTGATGACTGAAATGGGTTTAAACAATGGAGGTGCAGCTCACTGCATAAACTTGAAGCCTGGGTTTCACACTTCAAGTAGGAGCAGAGTCACTATTAAATCTGCAAGGCTAAGTGAACGTAGGTTGCACAATTGATCGGAGAAGCAGTTATATCACAGCTCAAGGGGCTAGAAGCAGAAAGAAAATGAGTGACAGCTAGGTAATCGAAGAGAAATGGACAGGTAGCACAGAATGCCTCTGGGGGCTTCTCCCCCTATCCCCAAAAAGGGTTTAATCAGAGTCAGATTTGTGGCAGCATGAACAGCTCAGTTACACAGGAGGAAAGAAAGAAAACAGGAGGAGCAATAGTGATAGCAACTTTGTTAGAGGAACAGACAGGCATCTCTGGGGCCATTAATGTTACTCGAGGAAAGCTTCATAACATCCAGGTGTCAGGGCCAAGGATGTCATGGAACAGCTGCACAATATTCTTCTGGGGGAGGTTAAGCAGCCAGATTTTGTGGTTCCAACTTGGTACCAATGACCTAGGAAGGGAGATGCAGTCCTATACTCAATTTATAGGGAAGATAGAAAATGAGAAAGCAGGGCATCAACTATGACCTCTGTCTTACCCCTCGTGTGTCACGTACATGAGTAAAGAAATAGAAGGAGAAGGCAGACAGACGAGAGGCTGAAAAGATGGTGCAGGAAGGCAGACTTTAGATTTCTAGGAAAGAAGGCATCTGTACAAGCCAGATAGGGAATAGAATCATTGTTTAAAAAAAAATCTGAAATGGATACAGGGTTTGATGTCAACACAAACAGTAATCAGTGTGTTTGGGGAATATGTTCAAACAGAACTGACAGCATTTCTACTGCTGCAAAGTAATTGTATCCACCAATGAACAAGACAGGTGTCATCTAATAATAAGTACATCCAAGGGATCAATTTTGACAAGTGACAAATAACATACTAACTTTTACCAGTGCTTAAACGCATTCCTCAACAAAATATTGAAATGTTGCTCCATTGCTCACCACTCTTGCATCTAGTATGGAAGGGGAAAGAAAATCTAAACAGTATGGACAGAAAATATTGCAATTATTTACCAGGTAAGGAAAGAGTAGAGTGAGAAACAGACTGAAAAATGATTGACCTCTGACACCATCTCTTCAGCAAGACAGTCAGTATTTGTGAATATTCCAGGATTTTCTATTTTATTTTTGATTTCTAATATCCACAGTATTTTGCTTTCATCTGAACAATATGGAACAAGGAACTATTTACACAGGATACAAATACAAAAAAAAAGACAACTAATATTAAATAATGCTCCTCTGACATTACATCACAGTTTGAAGGGTGTGGTGCTAAGAAATAAAGATTTGCATTTATATCAAAGCTTTTATGACCTCAGGACATTTGAAACTATTTTCTAGCCAATTAAGTAAAGTGCTTTTGAAATGTAGTCATTGTTGGACTACAGGAAACATGCTGCCAATTGTGCAGACAAGCTCCCACCAAGAGCAATGTGATAAATCTGTTTATGATGCTGACTGCAAAATAAGTAACCTCGTCACCAAGATCAACTCACTTGTTCATCTTCAAAAGTGCTGTGAGAGCTTTTGCACTGTATTGGCAGGCCAGATCTTAGTATAATCTTTCATACCAAAGATGAAACTTCTGCCAGTGCAGTACTCCCTCAGTACTCGGCTGAACTGATAACTTAAAATGCGTTTAAACTTACACCTTTCTTACCCAGAGAGAAGCATGCTATTAACAGAGTCAACTTAAATCTGGTATACGTGACAAAATTGGAAAATTGCCACAAATTTTTTTTCAATATACACAGTTAAATAAATAAGAGATCAAGATCTATAAAGGCTGTCAAGTACAAAATCCATCTGCTGTATTCAAGCTTTCAAGTGCTACAATAGAATGTTGAAATCAAAAATCTATTAATGAAACAGCATGTTTTTTTTTGTTCTGGTTATACCTCCTTGAATCACATTGCTGAACAGTGCATAAGTGACTGGGGGAGGCCACTGTGATCTGCAGATTATATTAAAGCCCTGCCATTCACATATTGGCTAAAACACATAAATAATAATTCCCATTGTCTATCCAACATTCACTTATCTGAAACTTTTGGAAGGCAAGACTGGGAATAAATGTCAAAAAAGTGAAAATGAGCCTAAAGCACTGTAAAATAAACTATGATACAGGAAGCATCCATGATTACAGTATGTACTTCCTGGACTAGAAAGTGATTCACTGAGCATGTGTCATTTGCCATGTTGTTTTGTGTAACATGCAACAGGTAATGATTACATCTCCTTCACAAGAAAGTGAAAATCTGCTATGAACATGAGCTTTATGTCATGAAACATTGTAGTCAAAAATAAGAGGTATGGGGAATCTAAGATGGCAGCGATCTGAGAAGATCACACTGCAGAGCTTCACATCGCAGCAGGAGCAGGACGGTCCTTTAACCCACCCAACCCAGGTCATCAGGATTTCTTGGGGTGTTGGAAAGATTGTGGAGCCTCAAGAAACATTTAAAAATTGACTTACCTGCATTTTCAGCTGTCCAGAAATGCCTAAAAAGGGAGGAGGAGCATCTGAGGCTGGGCCTGCAGCTCAGCCTGCAGCAGCCTCAGAGCAGATTACTCTCCAGGACCTGGTGAACCAGCTCTCAAAATCTTGCGAGATGTTGGGGAAACAGATTGAAGATAAGCTGGCTCCAGTCTCTCTCATGCTGCAGAAGCATGAGCAGCAGCTGGGAGACCTGGAGAAAAGGATGTATGAGATGGAGCATAGGGTCACAATGGTGCCAATTCATTCAAGGAAGAGATCCAAGCCCTGAAGATGCAGGTTCATAATTTGCGTGACCAAGTGGATGATCTTGAAAACAGGGGCAGGAGAAAAAACATTCGGATCATCGGTCTGCCTGAGGATAAGGAAGGTGAGCGGCCTACGGAATTTGTTGAAGATTGGCTTCCGAAATTCCTTGACTTGGAGACTGGCACGAGAGGATTGAAGATAGAGAGGGCTCACCGGGTTGCAGCACGGAGGTCGGGTCTGGGTCAACGTCCTCGTCCTTTCCTGGTGGAGTTCCATCATTACTGGGATTAGGAGAGAGTCATGGAGGCTTCCAGACTGCAGGGGAAGGACCCAAAGGCCCTAATTTACGAGGGGTCTAAGATCATGTTTTTTCAGGACTTTTCAGCAGCGGTGATCCAGAAACAAAAATCGTATGATGGTGTCAAGAGAAGATTGAAGGAGCTTGGGATTCAGTACTCCTTGAGATATCCGGCAGTGCTTCGGATCACCTTAGATGGATCCAAGCATCGCTTTGACACATCAGAGAAGACAAGAGACTTTGTGGACAAACTAACCCAAGTTAAACAATTGTAGTTTGTATAAATATCATTGCTTGGGTATGCGTTTATCATTCTGTAAAAGAAATGGACGAAATCCGGTTGGAGCTTTGTCTTTCCCCTTTTTATACTTCTATTGATAATAATTTGGTTCAAACTATGTCTGGCGGTGGTTAAGATGTACATTTTAAATTTCTAAGTTAGGACATACCAAAGGATGGGTGGGGTATTTATTCCCCTTTTTTTTATAAAAGAATGTTTTTTTTATTCATATTGATATTCTATGGGGTGTTTATTCTTTTTAGCTTGTGCTTGTGATGCGGCTCTAGCTGGAAGAAGTGAAGGTGATTGAGATGGTTAGATGCCTATTTATGGGCAGTTCGGGATGGGTAGTTGTCCCCACCGGGCAGGGGGTGAGTTCCCCTACTCAGCGCTATTGGTGCTTTATATGTTGGTTTGTTTTCTGGTTTTTGTTGTTTTTTATTTTTAATAATTTTGTACGTTTGTTAAATGTAGTGGTTTTAGTTTATGTAGTTTTTATATTTGGTGGATCATGTGACACTAAGGCTCAGCAATTTGTGGTTCGGGTTCCTCCTCTCTGGAATTTAAATGTAATTGCAGAAGATTATGGCTAATGATTTGATTAAAAGGTGTATCTGGAATATTAAGGGAAGTCAGTCACCAATTAAGGTACTCTTGAGTCTTAGAAAGGAGAAGGTGGATATTGCTTTGTTACAGGAGACACATTTGGATGACAACGAGCATCTGAAATCACAGCAGAATGGCTTTGACCGAGTTTATTTTTCATCATTTAATGCCAGAAGTAGAGGAGTGGCTATATTGGTTAGGAAAAATCTCTAATTTAAATAGTTGTAATGTGTTAAAGACACATATGGGAGGGTTGTAATTCTTAAAGCTTTGATAAATGGGGAAGAATATGGCATTTTAAATGTTTATTGTCACCCAGCTCATCCTCTTAAATTCTTGGTAGATACTTTTTCTAAAGTAATAAGTCTCAAGTCTCGGCACATCATTATAGGGGGAGATTTTAACTGCCTCATGGACCCCACAGTAGACAGGTTGCCTAAAGGTCCCTCGATATCCTCTGCACAAACTCAAAAGTTATTGGGTTTGTGTGGGGAATTAGGATTCGTGGACGTCTGGAGGTGTCTCCACCCTACAGGTAGGGATTCCACGTTTTTCTCCAATCCGCACAGATGTCACACGAGGATTGATTTTTTTCTGTCCCCTGCGGTAACCCTGCATCTGGTGGCATCCTGTACAATTGGTAATATTGCCATCTCTGATCATGCTCCAGTGTACCTCATGGTTAAAATTAAAGATGTTACAGTGGATTCAAGGTACTGGCGAATGGATTCCTTTATTCTCATGGACAGCAAGTTTATGGAGTATTTCACTCGGGAATTTCGGGCATTCCTAGACATCAACATAGGCTCAGTTGATAGCTCATCTATTCTCTGGGAAACTGCCAAAATTTATGCCAGAGGGTTAGTTATTTCATATTCCAAAAGTAGGAAGCGGCAGAAGGGTGAGCAGCAACGACTCCTTGAAGCATGGTTAAAGGCAGCCGAGAAGGCCTCTTTTGACAGACCCTCATTGGTCAAACCACAGACAATTACGGCACTGCGGTCTGCACTAAATTCCATGTTCACGCAGACAGCAAAGAAGGAGTTGGCTTTTGCAAAGCAAAGTTATATGAGCATGGTGACAAGCCAGGCAAATACTTAGCATACCTTGCCAGAAAGAGAAGTGCCCCACAAACCATTACAGCAATTAGGGAAGGGTCTGGGAACCTAACATGTGATTCTAAAAAGATTAATGTGGCGTTCCAGAGATTCTACTCTAAATTATATCAGTCTGGGAATTGTGAGGAGGGGCAGGCCAAAATGGAATCCTTTTTTAGAGATCTGAAGCTCCCAGGTGTGACTCCCGAACAACAGTCCTTTCTCAATGCCCCATTATTAGAGCAATAAGTGCAGGAAGCTGTGAGGCAGCTTCAGAGTGGAAAGGCGGCCGGCCCTGAAGGACTTCCCAGTGAATTCTATAAGGAATTTATAAGTATACTGTCAGGCCCGATGCTGAATATGTTTAATGATTCATACACGTTGAAAATGTTTTGCTGGAAAAGTGCAGCAGGTCAGGCAGCAACCAAGGAACAGGAGATTCGACGTTTCGGGCATAAGCCCTTCTTCAGGACCTGCTGCGCTTTTCCAGCAACACATTTTCTGCTCTGATCTCCAGCACCTGCAGACCTCACTTTCTCCTCCTTAATGATTCATACAGTCATGTTTGTCTCCCACCATCTCTGAGAGAGGCCAATATTTCACTTATCCTTAAAAAAGGGAAGAATCCGGAAGAATGTGCTTCATACAGGCCCATCTCGCTCTTAAATGTGGACTTTAAGATCCTTTCTAAGGCTTTTGCGTTAAGGCTGGGGACTGTGTTACCTTCTATTATTAAAGAGGATCAAACGGGCTTCATAAAGGACAATGCAAACAGGAGGAGCTGAGATGATGGTCTTCATGAATGGCAGAGCAGGCTGGATGGGCCAAATGGCCTACTCCTGCTTCTATTACTGTGAAACTATAAAGGGTCGCAGATCCTCCAATAATGTTAGGAGGCTGCTTAATGTAATTCAAGCATGCCAACAGCAGTCAATACAGGGATTGGTAATTTCTTTAGATGCAGAGAAGGCATTTGACTTGAGTTGAGTGGCCGTACCTTTTCTATAATCTAGACCAGTTTGGTCAGGGTGAAGTAGATCTTCCAGACATTAAAAATTACCAATTAAGCTCGCTTTTAACCTACACAAGTGATTGGGTTTGTGGGGACCCTCTTTCAATATGGCTAGATATCGAAGTCTCCCAGGCAAGGTGCTCCCTTACCAGTTTGCTGTTTTTGGACAAGGTGAGGACAGTTAGGGAATATTGCCATAACCCAATAGTTATCAACACTGTTAAAGCAATTCAGAAGGGCAATTCAGCAGAGGGAAGGTAATATTGGCAAAACATCTTTGTTTACACCTTTAGTGGGTATGCCGAGTTTTCAACCAGGTATGACAGATTCAGGATTTAAACGTTGGGCAGCTAGGGGTATATCTTGCTTGGGTGATTTATTTGAGGGAGATGTAATGATGTCCTTCGATCGGTTAGTACGGAAGTACAAGATACCTAATAGAGACCTCTTTCATTTTTTTCAAGTTAGGGATTTTATTTTAAAAAAAACACACTTTTGACTGATCCCTACAAATCTGACATAGAAAGAGGGGTATGATTGGCTAAGAGTACACTCTCTGTCAGTACTCTATATCACCAATTGGGGGGTGCCACCTCAGATGAGTTAGATCGACTCTGCAAGATGTGGGAAAGAGAGCTGGGTGTTGAAGTTTCTTCAGAGGCATGGGAGGATATTTGGGAGAATGCAAGGAAGATATCAATTTGCAATAGGACCCATGCTTTACAGTTGAAGATTCTCCACAGGGTCCACTTAGCCCCAGACCGTTTGTCAAAATTTAAACCAGGGGTATTTTCAGCATGTCCCAAGTGCAAGGTCTGTATGGGTACTCTTACCCATTGTCTTTGGTCTTGTGACAGGCTTCAAACATATTGGAGCGCTGTGGTGGGTGCAATAGAGACGATTTTAGGTGTAGGGGTGGAGAAGGACCCTATTTCACTCCTTTCGGGCCGACCCATTGTATTTCCTGCAGACTTGCATAAGGCAAAACTTTTCAATATTCTTACATTCTGTGCAAGGAAGAATATCTTGCTAGGTTGGATATCAGAAAAACCCCCAGGCCTGTTGGGTTGGCGGAAGATTGTATAAGACCATAAGACATAGGAGTGGAAGGAAGGCCGTTTGGCCCATCAAGTCCACTCCGCCATTCAATCATGGCTGATGGGCATTTCAACTCCACTTACCAGCGTTCTCTCCACAGCCCTTAATTCCTCAAGACAACAAGAATTTATCAATCTCTGCCTTGAAGACATTTAGCGTCCCGGCCTCCACTGCATTTCGTGGCAATGAATTCCACAGGCCCACCACCCTCTGGCTGAAGAAATGTCTCCGCATTTCTGTTCTGAATTGACCCCCTCTAATTCTAAGGCTGTGTCCACGGGTCCTAGTCTCCTCACCTAATGGAAAAAATTTCCTAGCGTCCACCCTTTCCAAGCCATGTATTATCTTGTACGTCTCTATTAAGACTCCCCTTAATCTTCTAAACTCCAATGAATACAATCCCAGGATCCTCAGCCGTTCCTCATATGTTAGACCTACCATTCCAGGGATCATCTGTGTGAATCTCCGCTGGACACGTTCCAGTGCCTGTATGTCCTTCCTGAGGTGTGGGGACCAAAACTGGACACAGTACTCCAAATGGGGCCTAACCAGAGCTTTATAAAGTCTCAGTAGCACATCTCTACTTTTATATTCCAACCCTCTTGAGATAAGTGACAACATTGCAATCGCTTTCTTAATCACGGACTCAACCTGCATGTTTACCTTTAGAGAATCCTTGACTGGCACTCCCAGATCCCTTTGTACTTTGGCTTTACTAATTTTCTCACCGTTTAGAAAGTAGTCTATGCTTTTATTCTTTTTGCCGAAGTGCAAGACCTCGCATTTGCTCACGTTGAATTCCATCAACCATTTCCTGGACCACTCTCCCAAACTGTCTAGATCCTTCTGTAGCCTCCCCACTTCCTCAGTACTACCTGCCTGTCCACCTAACTTCGTATCATCTGCAAACTTCGCTAGATTGCCCCCAGTCCCTTCATCCAAATCATTAATATATAATGCGAACAGTTGTGGCCCCAACACTGAACCCTGCGGGACACCGCTCGTCACCGGCTGCCATTCCGAAAAAGAACCTTTTATCCCAACTCTCTGCCTTCTGTCAGACAGCCAATCCTCAATCCATCCCAGCAGCTCAGCTCGAACACCATTGGCCCTCACCTTGCTCAGCAGCCTCCCGTGTGGCACCTTATCAAAGGCCTTTTGAAAGTCTAGATAGACCACATCCACAGGGTTTCCCTGGTCTAACCTACTTGTCATCTCTTCAAAGAATTCCAACAGGTTTGTCAGGCATGACCTCCCCTTACTAAATCCATGTTGACTTGTTCTAATCAGACTCTGCTCTTCTAAGAATTTAGAAACCTCATCCTTAATGATGGATTCTAGAATTTTACCAACAACCGAGGTTAAGCTAATTGGCCTATAATTTTCCATCTTTTGTCTTGATCCTTTCTTGAACAAGGGGGTTACAACAGCCATCTTCCAATCATCCGGGACCTTTCCTGCTCCAGTGACTCTTGAAAGATCTCAACCAATGCCTCCGCTATTTCCTCAGCCACCTCTCTCAGAACTCTAGGATGTATCCCATTGGGGCCAGGAGATTTATCAATTTTAAGACCTTTTAACTTTTCTAGCACTATCTCTTTTGTAATGGCAACCATACTCAACTCAGCCCCCGACTCCCTTTAATTGTTGGGATATTACTCATGTCTTCCACTGTGAAAACTGACGCAAAGTACTTGTTAAGTTCTCCTGCTATTTCCTTATCTCCCATCACTAGGCTTCCTGCATCAGTTTGAAGTGGCCCAATGTCTACTTTTGTTTAGTGGAGCCCTCCACTCCCTCCGCTCCAACCCCAACCTCACCATCAAACCGGCAGACAAGGGAGGCGCGGTAGTAGTTTGGCACACCGACCGTTATACCGCTGAGGCCAAACGCCAGCTCGCGGACGCCTCCTCCTATTGCCCCCTTGACCATGACCCCACCTCCCACCACCAAACCATCATCTCCCAGACCATCCATAACCTCATCACCTCAGGGGTTCTCCCATCCACCACCTCCAACCTCATAGTCCCACATCCCCGCACCACCCGTTTCTACCTCCTGCCCAAAATCCACAAACTTGACTGCCCCGGCCGACCCATTGTCTCAGCCTGCTCCTGCCCCACCGAACTCATCTCCGCGTACCTCGACACGGTTCTGTCCCCTTTAGTCCAAGAACTCCCCACCTACGTTCGGGACACCACCCACGCCCTCCACCTCCTCCATGATTTTCGCTTCCCCGGTCCCCAACGCCTTATCTTCACGATGGACATCCAGTCCCTGTACACCTCCATCCCCCATCACGAAGGACTCAAAGCCCTCCGCTTCTTCCTTTCCCGCCGCACCAACCAGTACCCTTCCACTGACACCCTCCTTTGACTGACTGAACTGGTCCTCACCCTGAATAACTTCTCTTTCCAATCCTCCCACTTCCTCCAAACTAAAGGAGTTGCCATGGGCACCCGCATGGGCCCCAGCTATGCCTGTCTCTTTGTAGGATATGTGGAACAGTCCATCTTCCGCAACTACACTGGCACCAACCCCCACCTTTTCCTCCGCTACATCGATGACTGTATCGGCGCTGCCTCGTGCTCCGAGGAGGTTGAACAGTTCATCAACTTTACCGACACCTTCCATCCCGACCTCAAATTCACCTGGACTGTCTCAGACTCCTCCCTCCCCTTCCTAGACCTTTCCATTTCTATCTTGGGCGACCGACTCAACACAGCGATCTACTATAAACCGACCGACTCCCACAGCTACCTGGACCATACCTCCTCCCACCCCGCCCCCTGTAAAAACTCCATTCCATATTCCCAATTCCTTCGTCTCCGCCGCATCTGCTCCCAGGAGGACCAGTTCCAATACCGTACAGCCCAGATGGCCTCCTTCTTCAAGGATCGCAGATTCCCCCCAGACGTGATCAACGATGCCCTCCACCGCATCTCTTCCACTTCCTGCTCCTCCGCCTTTGAGCCCCGCCCCTCCAACCGCCACCAAGACAGAACCCCACTGGTTCTCACCTACCACCCCACCAACCTCCGTATACAGCGTATCATCCGCCGTCATTTCTGCCAACTCCAAATGGACCCCACCACCAGGGATATATTTCCCTCCCCTCCCCATCAGTGTTCCGCAAAGACCACTCCCTTCGTGACTCCCTCGTCAGGTCCACACCCCCCACCAACCCAACCTCCACTCCCGGCACCTTCCCCTGCAACCGCAGGAAATGCAAAACTTGCGCCCACACCTCCTCCCTTACTTCTCTCCAAGGCCCCAAGGGATCCTTCCATATCCGCAACAAATTCACCTGCACCTCCACACACATCAGCTATTGCATTCGCTGCACCCGATGTGGCCTCCTCTATATTGGGGAGACGGGCCGCCGACTTGCAGAACGCTTCAGGGAACACCTCTGGGATGCCCGGACCAACCAACCCAACCACCCCGTGGCTCAACACTTTAATTCTCCCTCCCACTCCACCGAAGACATGCAGGTCCTTGGACTCCTCTATCGCCAGAACATAACAACACGACGGTTGGAGGAAGAGCGCCTCATCTTCCGCCTGGGAACCCTCCAACCACAAGGGATGAACTCAGATTTCTCCAGTTTCCTCATTTCCCCTCCCCCCACCTTGTCTCAGTCAATTCCTTTGAACTCAGCACCGCCCTCCTAACCTGCAATCCTCTTCCTGACCTCTCCGCCCCCACCCCACTCCGGCCTATCACCCTCACCTTGACCTCTTTCCACCTATAACATCTCCATCGCCCCTCCCCCCTACCTTTTATCTTAGCCTGCCTGGCACCCTTTCCTCATTCCTGCTGAAGGGCTCCGGCCCGAAACGTCGAATTTCCTGTTCCTTGGATGCTGCCTGACCTGCTGTGCTTTAACCAGCAACACATTTTCAGCAATGTCTACTTTTGCCTGTTATTTGTTTCTTATGTACTGAAAGAAACGTTTACTATTATTCCTAATATTACTGGCTAGCCTACCTTCATATTTGATCCTCTCATTTCTTATTACACTCTTTGTTATCCTCTGTTTGTTTTTGTAGCCTTCCCAATCTTCTGATTTCCCACTGTTCTTGGCCACTTTATAGGATCTCTCTTTTTCTTTAATACATTTCCTGACTTCCTTTGTCAGCCATGGTTGTCTAATCTCTCCCTGGATAATCTTTCTTTTCTTGGGGATGAACCTCTGTATAGTGTCCTCAATTATACCCACAAACCCCTGCCATTTTTGCTCTACTGTCTTCCCGCTAGCCTCTGCTTCCAGTCTATTTTTGTCAGTTCCTCTCTCATGCCCTCATAATTACCTTTAGTTAACTGTAACACCATTACATCCGATTTTGCCTTCTCTCTTTCAAATTCCAGACTGAACTCTACCATATTATGATCGCTACTTCCTTAGGGTTCCCTTAGTTTAAGATCTTTTATAGAGTCTGGTTCATTGCAAAGCACTAGCTCCAGAATAGCCTGCTCCCTTGTGGGTTCCATGACAAGCTGTTCCAAAAAGCCATCCTGTAAGCATGCTATGAATTCCCTTTCTTTGGAGCATATTCCCCTGGATTTTCTCACAAATATGGTACATCACAAAACTGAGAATTTTACAAGACATCCTTTTGAAATACCTGGTCACAGATTTATCTGCCACACTAACAAGGGCTTTTATATAGCCGTAACAATTGTGTTTCATGAGTCCAATATCCAGGGAGGAGGAACTGTGACTGTAGGAGTGTTTGGTTTGGCTGGGCTGAGTTATTACTATTTATTTAGTTAGTTAAATAGCTAGTTTAGGATTTTGAAAAATTTTATACTTCTCTATATATGTTTATACATTCGTATAGGAGGGTGAGTTGGGGAATCTTTTTTATTATTTGGGTTTAGTTTTGTACTATTTTTGTACTGTTTTGAATTGCATTGTTTTATATTTGTCGTAATGTTTAAAAATCTATTTTTTATTATTAAAAAAAAGAGGTTTATTAGAACAAAAACATTCAACATATAAACTTTATCAAAACAGTTTCATTTTTCTCATTCCAAATGTATTGACAAAAGTTTCATGTTACTAAGAGGAAGAAAGCAGATCTGGGAGTAGATTTATATTGGACACTCTTAAGATACTTAGATTTTTCTAAAATTTGTGACAATTTATTATCACTCAATACCTTATCTGTGGATTTAAGCTTACGCTTGAGATGCTATACAAAGGCATGAATTGTGAAGAATGTCAAGAGCTGTAATGTTTACACACCTGATCACACTTACTAGCTATAATGTTTGCAAAGGACATGGCTTACATTAGCCAGACTTGTTCAACAATAAAAGCACTAGCATTTATGAAAATGGGTCTGCTTGGTTTCAAACAATTCCTGTCAGAATTAAATTACTTTTGATATTAATGTTTTATATTTGTTAATGTGGTTGACAAATACTGCAAATTCAGAACAATTGGTCAAACTGCACTGCAATGGCTGCAAAAGACATCAGGTCGATCGGGTGCTGTGTTCTATACATAGCTTTCATATGGAAATGGACCTACTTAAGAAGATTTTATAATTTTCAAAATGCATCTAACTAAAGTAACATTCCACAGTTAATTGAAATTTATTCCAAGTATATATTTTTTTAATTTCCCATTGACAAAAACTGTTTCTGATGTTAACCCCATTCAACATTTACTGCAGTCTTCCAACCTCCAGGAGGTGGAGGATGGAGAGATGGTGGTAGCTCATGAACTGCTTGATATCCTGGAGGTAGCCAGTAAACAACAGGTTCATCATCAACCTCTTTTGCCATTTCTGAACCACTGCAGAAAACAAAAGGAATAACATTCAATATTGTATCACATCATTTAGTATTACAATGAAATAAAAAATAAATTGAACAATGAATTTGAATGACATGCTATCACAACGTAACACTAACACTTAAATGGAACAAATTGCTGGCTGACTTATTTTTAGAAAAACATTTTTCTAATATTTCTAATACTCAAACTTGAAGAGAACATTACAATTTACAAACAACAAACAGCTGGGAGAAAGTCAGCAGGTCTGACAGAATCTGTGGAAAAAAAACAGAATTAGTACTTCAAGACCAGTGACTGTCTTCAGATGTTTAAGGAAACGGGTCACAACAGTTTGATTTTGAAAAAAGTACAAATTCTCCCAAAAGCAGAAATTGCATTATTGTGCGTAATTAAGCTTGGAGATCAGCATGTCCCAATTTTGATCCCGGGGCTGAGGTAAATGAATTAATCAACTGGTCTAGAAGCAGAGTAATATAATTTAATGTTCCTCAAATAGGAACATTCAATTTAGTATGGAATACTTTGACAATCTCTGCTGTCCCGAAGCATTTACCAACCAATCAAGCATTTTTGAAGCGCAATCAAATATTAAACACCATAGGTTAAATGTTGATTAGATTGAGTCCAGGCATATACTTTCTTAATCAGATTTTATCTCAATATGAACAATACAAAATTCTAGCCCTACAGCACATCCAATTATCCCTGATCATATTCACCTTTTCCTAGTTCCATTTCATCTCAGGTATGTGTGCCAGATCTTGCTAGAAAGTCATTGCCAATGCTATCATATAAAAAAAGCCTAGCTAATTTGTCAAAACAAGACCCACAAACAGCAACATTATATTGAGTAGACAATCCAGTTTTAATGATATTATTCATGGAGGACACCTGGAGAACCTTTCCATCCATTCAAAAAAAAAGTGTGCTGTAGAATCTTTCATGTCTGAGAGTGAGAAACAGTAGAGAGGAGTTAATAGCGATCAAGTCTTGAAGGCTTACCCAACCATCTAACATTTAGCAGGGTCTGAAGACCAGCCAGCAAGATTACTGCCCCAGTTGGCTTATTTAGGTTGGGGAGGGGGTGGTGCAGACATGCTAGTGGCAAGTCAAGAAACATGTCCTACCTTATCAAATAATGACCAATTGAGGGCCTCACCCTGCCTAGGCTATTTTACCTTCAGCTAAGATAATTTTAAAAATTGCCTACACAACTGAAAAGCCAGTCCAGGCAAGCTGTCTGTTTGGTAAAGGAGGAAGTTTTGCAAGACCATGGCACTGGAAATGTGGCAGGGGATGGATGCCATGAGGACACACCCTATCCTTGTTCCTAAGCATCTTTTCTCAGTCACCAATCCTGGAAAACCCTTACAAGCTACAACCACTTTTCATCCTGGACCCTGGACGGCAGTGCCCCCAAAACAGCCATATCCTCTGCACCGGTGCTTCTAAGTTCTGAAGATGCTGGCCTCTCTTTGTTCTGGGATGCCAATTCCAGCTGAAAGACAACCAACAGTTAATCAGCTGCTTAACTGCTGAAAGATGCAGTGAAGTTTCTTACCTCAGCAAGTTATATGTTTCCCTCTGGAAACCCTGCCACTTTTGGACTTAATCTGAAAACTGGAAAAATCCCAGTCTTGTCATCATATTAGAAATTCTCACTGTCAGACCCTTGGTTACCAGCATTAATGTATTCGAAACATTTTCTAGGACTCTATACTTATAGTTGCTTCCTCTCTTTCTCCTTATGGACCTGTAGAAACTTTCACAATCTATTTTTAAGATTTCCTGCTAGGTTAGTTGCATTTTATTTTGTCTTTTGGTTCTACATTTCTCACAGTTCATTTTGGCAACAATGAAAACAGCTTTTAAATTTAATATTCATAATTTCTTGAGTCACAATGATCACTTTTGCAAAGGCACTTTACTTCTTAATAGAATGTACACTGAAAATTATGAATTATTTAAACATTTGTCATTGTTCACCTTTTAATACAACTCCTCATTCTACTATAGCCATTGCCTTTATGCCTTTGTAATTGGCATTATTTAAATTTAATATTCTAGTTTCAGACTTAAACATGTAACACTCAAAGTATTGTAAAATTCTATCATTTTATCATCCCTCTGCCCCAGAGATCCCTTGCTATGAAATTACTAATTAATTTTGGCTCATTACATGAAACAAGATCTAAAATTGCTTTTTCTCTAATTAGTTTCATAATGTATTGTTGCAAGAAATTCTCTTTAATCCATTCCATGAAATTGTCCTCTAAACTACTTTTGTTGGTTGATTTGTCCCAATCTGTATTAAAGATTAAAAAGTGATTATTTCATTACCTTGGCAACAAACTCATTTTATTTCTGGATTAACTCAATGGATAACAGAATAGCTATCAATATCGGATGGTAAATGGCTTCCACTTTTCCTTTCTTTAAAAAATTTCCACCTATAGCATTGATACTTCCTACTCTTCTCAGCCTCTCAGTCCTGTAGGTATTCTAGTTCATTTTATTTCAAGTTGTCAGTGATACAAGTACTACATGGCTCACAGCAACAAAACTTCGTTAATTTATCGAAAAAAATTCAAACTCTTTGGAAATGGTTCTGTGGAGTACCACCATGAAGGCTACTCACATGGTTCATTTCAAAAGGAAAAGTGCATCCCTTCTGCCAGCAGCAAGACATTCCACAGCACATTTTTTTAAAAATTCACTAGTGGGATGTGAGTATTGCTGGCTGGCTAGCATTTGTCACTCACCCTTAGCTACCCTTGAGAAGTTGAGGTTAACTGTCTTCTTAAATGGCTACAGTCTATGTGCTGAAAGTTGATCCACAATGCCCTTAGGGACATTTCCAAATAGAATGATTAGAAAATATAGCAAAAAGTATTAGGCTTGAATTCTGTGCTAGCATTTGAGTTCTGTCTAAGTGGTTGCCGTAATCCTGTGCCATTAGAAATCTGGCATTTGACATGGATGAAAATTGAAGTCCCATCAGCCGGTTTTCATAGATGCCATTAAATTATTCAGGAATAGAGGATCTCTCCCTGACTTCCTGGCTAATATTGCTCCCTCAGTCAATAGAAAAGGTTCAATGGCTATTCAGTTTCACTGGTATGTTTTTAAATAGCAAGCTGTTGCCTAAACTGACAACTAAAGACACTGCACTTTAAAGAAATTTAAGGTGTGAAGTTCAAATATAAAATTATAAATGCACTCATACATAATGTAAACCGAGGGATGCATACACCATGTGACATCCTTTCAATTTATACATATAAAAGTAACTTCCATTTGAAGTAGTTTTACCACATTAAAAACAAAAACATGAAGTTAAGCAAGCAAGATACCATGGGAACTTGAGTTTTATTCCCCCCAACACACAAAAGTCAATATAAATTTTTGATAGATTTTCGTGAAGCTGGAAGCAGTATATTTTTCTTGGATAAAAATAGCCAAAGGAAAAGTCTCACTCATACACAACACGGTTCCATATAAATAGTGACATGCATCTTAAGAACTGCCCTTCACCTTGACAATTCACACACTGCATGTGGTCATCGTGGCTATGAAAAGGACAGAACTCAGTTTATAAAAGAACATACATCCTATCTAGTCTATAAATGCATTTGGTTAAGGATGAAAGAATAGAACAAAAAAAAATCATTTTTCAGGGCTAAAGGTTTTTGTTACTAAACACATCAATTCCATAACCACGAAGTGTTACAACTACAAAACTGTTTATAACATTTAAAGTAAGCTCTATTTCCATATTTCCCAATATAAAAGTATTATTTGTTGTTCTTTCATATTACAAATGAACTTGTAGAAAATATTCTGACGAGCATATAAATAGTATTTATTATTAATACATTATAAAGAAGTGGGAAAAAGAATCCAACAAGAACATTGTAAAATAAAAATGTGCATAGCTTGTACTTACATACTGACAATTGCCCACCTGTTGAGCTCTAAATTATTGCTGATCTGTGAACATGCTGTTCAAGCCATTCAACTAGATGGTACAACCATAAAACAATACTGAAGTTCATTTGTAATATATATGAATTACCTGATGTTTGAATTGCTTTCTTTCCTTTTTGCTCTTTTCAACAACCACTCATTAATGTCAGGGGTGGATCTGTTATCGTGTTCTACTTTGTTTTCTTCTGTAGAACAATTACAAATAAGATTTCCAGACAGTAATGGAAAATTTTAAAATACATATTAACAATTGCTTATGCATAGTTAGTGAATGAAAATGAACCATTTTCCTCATCTAATGATTATTAATTTAAAAAATATAAACAATGATATAGTGCTGAAGGGACAACTAATTGGGTGGCATGACAGAAATAAGCACAATATAACCATTCCATTCTTGTACTTTCACTGAACATATGCTGGCTTTTCTTCATTATACTGTAGCTCAAGGAACTCCACAAATTAGATCCTCAGATTTGCAAATTATTTTTTCTGTGCTTCTAACTGTACTGCTGCTGCTTTCCCTTTTGTAATTAGTTCAGCGCATCTTAGTGCCCCACTCATTCCTCACTACCGATCCCAAGTTAATTAACGGAGTCCAAATGCTGTGCCTTTGATTTGCAAAGTTTTTAAAGACAATCCACAATTCTTTGTCACTATCAACATTAGTAGACTTTACATATAGCATGTCCAATAACCGGAAATCAAGCAATTAACAAAAAGAGAATACGGAAATAGCTAGTACAAGTTAGAGGAAATATGTAATGCTTTGGTCATACCACACCTTGAGCATTGTACCCTAACTGATCTTCAAGATGTATCTCAGCAGGTAGCGAAGAGCATAACATGCGACTGATTATTGAAGAAAGGTGGGAAAAACTTGGCTTTTTTCCAGCCTTTGAAAGATGACTGAAAGCCCTTAAATAGGAATTTAAAGATGAATACAGAACAATATTCAAAATTAAACCCCACCAGTCAGACAAATGGGCAGAGGCTCAAAACTAGCAAAAAATAAATTTCAGACAGATATTAGCAACTTCTACCAGAATACAGATTGATTTTCTGAATAGATTGGTTAAGGTAAACCACTTAATGAAATAGCTATATAGCCAAACTGGTAGTGGGGTCTTGGGGTAGAACTGCAAGCTCTTTCTGAATGGAAGGACTGAAGAAAGGGGATTGGGATGCATGTCTTAGAGTTAGCATCAAATGTTTCGGTTGAAGAGAGGCTGGAGAAGCTGGCTTTGGTTTAGACTCAAGTGCGTGGAGTGATGCAAGCCCAGTGATGATTTGAAATACTTAATGGTATCAAAATGAAAGTAAATAACTGCTTACCTAGTCCAGAAAGTAATTAATAAAGAGTATAGGAAGAAGAAAGGAGAATGGACTGCCCAATTATAAGTTTCAAAACAATAGTGAATGTTTTAAATGGAATGTGCAGGGAGGTGACCTGATCTGATAGCATCATAATTTTGACCAAGAACCGGTGCAGACATTTGAGGGAGACATGTTGGGTAAATCAATTGGAAAACTGTCAAATGTTATGTAAAATTTTAAAGTCCAACTGTGCAGGCAAATGGAATCTTGTTTTGACAATTCATGCAAAAAGAAGATACTGAGAAAATCTGCAGAGTTGCTACTGTTTTGATGAGATGTTAAACTGAGTCTTTATCCACTTTCCAGCAGCTGCATGACTCCATAGCAATTTTCAACGAACAAAGATTTCTTCCAAAGGACTGTTCAATATTCTATGCCCAAGAAATGTCAAAATTGTGACTCAACTTATTAGTAGTAGTGTATCACATCATTCAAACTGTATTTCCTGAGGTCTTGCTACTCACAAATTGGCTATGTGTGATAAAACAACTCCTGAACAACAAATGCATTGGTTGGAAAGTATTTTGAGACATTATGGGAATGTGAGAAGAGCTCTTCTAAAAAAAAATTCTAGAATCAGCCAGGTCTAAATAGCCTTTACTAAACTGCACTTTCTACATCAAGTTAGAAAAAGTGAAATGTTTTGCACAAATCACAGCTGTTCACTTGTGTAAACACACAATGCCATCTGCTGGAAAAATGTAGCTATTTCCTTTAACTCTGTTGACTATGGCACATTTCCTTTTTTTCTTCACTTGCTGTTCTTTACAATGGATTAGCTAACATAGTAGCTCATTTTGAGGATAAACAGCACCTGACAGCCCAAAGCTTACTCTTCTCAATGAAATTAGTTATCACACTTGGAATTTAAAAATAAAACCACACTTGTTTAAAAACATAACCTTTGAAAGTACAGTCAAAATTATAGGCAAGTGAACATAGACATGCTTACACAACTGTGTAGGTCAAATTTCCATTAAAGTGAACTGGTAGAAAATTATGGGCTGTGGAGGACAGGAATAGACCCCATGTCAACACACCACTAATAAGTTAAGGCACAATTATTTTTTAAAAATCAATTAAACACTAACATTTTTGAATCACCTTCGTAAAGTACAGTGAGCCTTGCGAGTGTAAAAACAGAATTCAAATTAGATGAACGACAAATAATTTGGGTGATACCCTCACCAGTGGCACCCAAACAAATATTGTACAATTAGGAGAAAGTGAGGACTGCAGATGCTGGAGTACCGAGTTGAAAAATGTGGTGCTGGAAAAACACAGCAGGCCAGGCAGCATCCAAGGAGGAGAATCGACGTTTTGGGCATAAGCCCTTCTTCAGGAATGAGGCTGGTGTGCCAAGCGGGCTGAGATAAAAGGTAGGAGGGAGAGAATTTGGGGGAGGGGTGCTGGGAATACGATAGGTGGAAGGAGGAGGATGATAGGCCGGTGAGGGGGTGGGAGCAGAGAGGTCGGGAAGAAGATTGCAGGTCAAGAGGGCGGCGCTGAATCCAAGGGTTGGGACTGAGATAAGGTGGGGGGAGGGAAATGAGGAAGCTGGAGAAATCTACATTCATCCCGTGTGGTTGGAGGGTTCCTAGGCGGAAGTTGAGGCGATCTTCCTCCAGGCGTCATGTGGCCAGGGTCTGGCGATGGAGGCGGCCAAGGACCTGCATGTCATTGGCGGAGTGGAAGGGGGAGCTAAAGTGTTTAGCCACGGGGCGGTTGGGTTGGTTGGTGCGGGTGTCCCAAAGGTGTTCCCTGAAACGTTCCGCAAGTAGGCGGCCTGTCCACCCAATGTAGAGGAGACCACATCTGGTGCAGCGGATACAGTAAATGGTGTGTGTGGAGGTGCAGGTGAAATTGCGATGGATATAGAAGGATCCATTGAGGCCTTGGAGGGAGGGGAGGGGGGAGGTGTGGGTGCAAGTTTTGCACTTCTTGCGGTTGCAGGGGAAGGTGCCGGGAATGGAAGTTGGGTTGGTGGGGGGTGTGGACCTGATGAGGGAGTCAGAAGGGAATGGTCTCTCCTGAATGCTGATAGGGTGGAGAGGAAAATATATCCCTGGTGGTGGGGTCAGTCTGGAGGTGGCGGAAATGACGGAGGATGATACAATGTATCCGGAGGTTGGTGGGGTGGAAGGTGAGGACCAGTGGGGTTCTGTCCTGGGGGCGATTAGAGGGGCAGGGTTCAAGGGCGGAGGTGCAGGAAGTGGAAGAGATGCGGTGGAAAGCGTCGTCGACCACGTCGGAGGGGAAATCGCGCTCTTTGAAGGAGTCCATTTGAGTTGTTCAGTAGTGGAATTGGTCCTCCTGGGAGCAGATGTGGAGGCGGCGGAGGAATTGGGAATATGGTATGGCATTTTTACAGGGGGCAAGGTGGGACCAGGTGTAATCTAGGTAGCTGTGGGAGTCGATCGGTTTGTAGTAAATGTCTGTGTTGAGTCGGTCGCCCGAGATAGAAATGGAGGGGTCTAGGAAGGGGAGGGAGGAGTCTGAGACGGTCCAGGTAAATTTGAGGTTGGGGTGGAAGGTATTAGTAAAGTGGATGAACTGTTCAACCTCCTCGTGGGAGCACGAGGTAGCGCCAATGCAATCATTGATGTAGCGGAGGAAAAGGTGGGGGATGGTGCCAGTGTAGCTGCTGAAGATGGACTGTTACACATATCCGACGAAGTGGCAGGCATAGCTGGGGCCCATGTGGGTGCCCATGGCTACTCCTTTGGTTTGGAGGAAGTGGGAGGATTGGAAGGAGAAGTTGTTAAGAGTGAGGACCAGTTCAGTCAGTCGAAGGAGGGTGTCAGTGGCAGGGTACTGGTTGGGTCGGCGGGAAAGGAAGAAGTGGAGGGCTTGGAGGCCTTTGTGATGGGGGATGGAAGTGTATAGGGACTGGATGTCCATCGTGAAGATAAGGCGTTGGGGGCCAGGGAAGCGAAAATCATGGAGGAGGTGGAGGACGTGGTGGTGTCCCGAACATAGGTGGGGAGTTCTTGGACTAAGGTGTATCGAACAAGTATTGTACAATTGCCAATTTACAATTGGGATACAGATTACTGTGGAGGAAATCAGTCAAAAAACACATGACTAAAAACAAAATTTCACAGAAGTATTTTAGGCTAGTAAAACTTCATACCAGCTGACATGTTTGGGTAAATAACTCTTGAAGAGGAATTAAGAAAAATGTTTTGTTCCACAGTATTTGCATCATCTAGAGACAGAATGATTTTTCAGTACAAATCATAACTGCATTCCAGGCAATAAACTAAACAAGTTTTCAGGTAGGGCGTGGGACAACTCTGGGTTAGGTTAACCAACTGATAAATCAGTTGTTACAGTCTTAAATCAATCTTGCTGAAGAACTAAGGCAACAATGACATCCAATTTTTCCTTAGACTCCATTGCATTATATTAAAAAAAATCCTAATCAGATAAGAAGGATATATTTTTCAAATCAACGTGGATGAAACCAGATCAGTTGACTGAAATTGACATGGAAAAATTAAACCAGAGGTACTTCGATACGCAGCCTATCAACAGCTAACTATGCATGTAAACTCTTTTGTATACAGAAACCCAGTATTAATATTTAGCAGCTTATACAACCACTTAAACAGAAGCTTTTCTATATCCAACATTCATATGCATGTACTTTTCACAAAAATCTTTTCAAGATCCATTTCCCTCCCCAATTCAAGGGTATGGAAACTAAATAGAGTCAGAGTCAGAGTTTTATAGCACAGAAAGAAGCCCCTAAGCCCATTGTGTCCACATTGGTCATCAAGCACCACCCACTTTAGTCCCATTCTTTCTAGCATTTGGCTCAGTCTAGTATGCTATGGCCCTTCAAATGTTCAAAATACTTCTTAAATGTTATGATTCCCATCTCTACCACTCTTTCAGGCAGTGAGTTCCAGATACTCTTAAAGCAGTAGGTAAAAACCCTTTTCCTCAAATCCCCTCCTAACCTCCTGCCTTTTCCCCCTTAAATCTATGGCTCCTGTTATTGATCCCTCTCAAGGGGAAATCTTATCTACCATATCTATGCCCCTCAATTTTGTACACCACAATCAGATAACTCCTCACACTTCTCCACTTTCTAGAGATTAATTCCAGTTTATCTAATCACTTATCATAGCTGACACATTCCAGCCCAGGCAACATCATGGTGAACTTTATTGCATTTTCTACAAGTCAGATCTTTCCTATAGTGTGGTGACCAGACTGAAAACAGTGCTACCGCTGTGGCCAAACTAATGCAATTCCGTCATACCTTTCCTGTTCTTGCATTCAATGCCTTGACTAATAAAAGCAAGCATCACATTTACCTTCTTAACTATCTTGTCCACCAGTATGGTTGCCTGTGGACATGCACAATGGCCCCTCTGATCTTCTGTAGTTCTTAAGGTTCTACCATTTTTCACACCCTTGCCTTGTTAGTCATACTAAATTGTAACACCTCTCACGTAAAGACCATCTGCTGTTGTTCAGTCCATCTGACCAGTTTGTCAAAGGCTTTCCTCCTCTCCTATTTACTCTACCATCTGTAATGTTACTGATCAAACTTCCTACATTCAAGTCTTGACCGTTAAATGTATACTACAAAACAGCAAGGAACCTGAACACCAAACCCTGCAGTATTCCATTAGTCACATTTCCAGTCACAAAAACATCCTTCCACCACCACCCTTTGCCTTTTACCATTAAGCCAATTTTGGATCCAATGGGTTCTCAACTTCTTGACCAGTCTCCCATGCGAAACCTTGTCAAAAGCCTCAAAGTCCATGTTGACTACAACCACTCCATTATCCTCAGCCACATCTCTTGTCATCGCCTCAAAAAACGTGTCACACAAGATCACTACTGTGACAAAGCGTTGCTATCTTAGATTAATCCGTGCCTCTCCAAGTGGAGATTAATCTGCCCCTCAGAACTTTTTTCCCCAATAATTAGATTCACTGGTCGACAGTACCCAGGTTAATTATTATCATCCTTCTTGATGAATGAATGAAAGAATGAGTGACATTATAATGGCACCATATTAGCTGCTCCCCAGTCTTCTAGTACTTCTCCTAGGTCCAGAGAAGATTTGGAAATTAATGGCAGGGCCCCTTCAATCTCCTCCCTTATCTTCCATAGAGCCTAACACCATTACCGACCTCTGGCCTCGATGCATCAACATCAGGATCTAGGGATTTTACTTGGAAAAAAAAGGAGCAGCTGCACTGCTTACTGCGTCAGAAGGGAGCTAGAGGTTTCATTTTATAAAAGCAAAAGTACTGAGTATGCTGGAGCTCTGAAATAAGAACAAAAAGTACTGAAAAAACTCAGCAGGTCAGTTAGCATCTGTGGAGAGAAAAAGAGAGAGAGTTAATGTTTAGAATCCAATAGGATTATTTTTCAGAATGAAAAGTAGTCAACATATTGGACTCAAAATGCTAGCACTCTTTCTCTTGCCACAGATGCTGCCAGATCTGCTGAAATTCCCCAGCACTTTCCATTTAATTATACAGAACTACTTCATTTAGCTTCCCCCCCACCAATGCTGTGTACGGTGAGACAGCCCCACAGAACTATTATTCCTTCCTTTTCTTCAGCAGATGAACAGGAGCACTGAATCTCAGCTTTTTGGATATCCAAATTAGACACTTTGTAAAGAATACCTCTTTCGTTTTATTTTAAAAAAGGATTCACTCATGGGATGTGGGCACCACTGGCTGCAACAGCATTTATTGCCCATCCCTAGCTGCCTTCTTGAACTGCTGCAATCCAATTGCTGTTCATACACCCATAATGTCATTAGGGAGGGGGTTCCAGGATATTGGATCAGTGACACAAAAATAGCAATGATGTATTCCCAAGTTTGGGTGGTAGGTGGCTTGGAGGGGGACTTGCAAGTGGTGGCTTTTTCATGTATCTGCTGCCATTGTACATCTAGATGGCAGTGGTAGTGATAGTGGCTTTGGGAGTTGCTGTCTAAGAAGCCTCGATGAATTTCTGCTGTGCATCTTGTAGATGAACACTGCTGTTATGGAATGCCAATATTGGAGGTACTGAATGTTTCTGAATATATAGTGACAATTAAGTTGCTGCTCTCTCCTGGATGGTTTTCAGAATCTTGAATGTTGCTGGAGCTAGTCTCATCCATGCAAAGAGTATTCCATCACAATTTTAATGTGAGCCTTGAAGGTAGTGGGCAAGCTTTTGGAAATCTGAAGATCTACTACTTGTTGCAAGATTCCTAACCTCTGTCCTGTTCTTGTAGCCACAGTACTTGTACAACTGGTACAGTTCAGTTTCTGGACAATGGTCACCTCCCCCAGGATGTTGCTAGGGGGCATTCAATGATGGTAATAGCATTGAATGTCAATGGTTAGATGCTTTCTTGATGTGCCTCTCTCAAATAGCATCAAAAGGAACATGTACACAGTCTTTAAGTACTATAACTTAGTTGATTTCTTTAATCTAAGAGGAAAGATAACCCTATTTTATTACGTATAATAATGACTGGCTTACATGCAGTGATCTGAAGATAAAGTTTGCCAGTACGTGTAGTTTCATAAACAAACTGCTTTAATTCACATCTTTTACATATCAGGTTGACTCACTCATACCTTCCACGCTTTGCCTCAGCTTCTGAACATCGTCATCAGTCATATGGGAGAATTTGCAATTTACACCAAAATCACACTGACCTATTAAAAAAAAGTCATTAAATTCATAACAGTAACAAAAGGATTAAAACCTCAAAATAGAAAAAAGTCAAAAACAGAACTGACAATATGGTGTAGCAGAGTATCAGTGCAGAGAAGCACAAACATAGTTCTCAATTTGAGTCACACTCAAAAGGGCAGCATCCGGTTGATAAATCAGGTGGGATATCTGACTTGGAGAGTATCTCATATCTTTGGTTGGCTACCCAAAAAATACACACGTGGAGGTATGATTGCAGTCTCTTTCCTCTCAACTGATTCAAAGAAATGGGAATGGAACATAGCAATATTCTGTTCTTGACTTTATAATAGTGAACTTGCTTGCAATTTTTTACTGTTCAATAGATTGTAATTTGAGACTTAAAAGATGATAATAATATAGTTTTAGAGTTAGCTTTCAAACAACATACCTAGGCCAGGGGTGTGAAAATAGACCCCTTCCCACAAATTTGCAATTGACAATTATGATCTGTATCAAGAATTCCAGGGAGGCTTTACTACTTCACTGCTCCCTTCCCTTCATCACCTTAGATTTTTTTTTTAAAAAAGTGTACCAAAGTGCAAATAGAACAATTTCACTTAACTGGTGAATTTATTGGAAGTGAAAGTGGAAGTTAGTGTAACAATCTGAAATACTAGTCTTACAAGCTGGCAGCAGGTTGAAACTTATCTTATTGTGTAAAGGCTCTCAGCACCAAATATACCCTCAAAATAACAATCTATTTTCATCAGGAAAGTAAATGTTTATAATTAGAGGCACAAAACAATTCAAACACTTCTGACCCAATTCAGCTTGTAGGGAGACAGAAATTACAACTGAACAATAGGTTATGGAATGACAGTTTTAATTCAGAGCATAAGATAACTCGCTCTACTAATTTATGATCACCAAGGATATTCCCCCATAGCCATCACTCTCCCCAAATTACTACTTCAGACAACTAACTGAGGAAGAATAGAACTGGAGCCCAGTTCTTACAATTTTTTAAAAATTCAGTTATGGGATGTTTGTGTTATTAGCCCAGATAACCCATCCCTAAAAGACAGTGGAGGTAATGGTGGTGAACTGCCTTCTTGAATTGCTGCAGTCCTTTAGGTCTAGGTATATCCACAGTGCTTTGACTAAAAAGGAACTCCAGGATTTTTATCTGAGCAACACGGATATAGTTCTAAGTCAGGAAGGTGTATGGCTTGTAGGCTTCCAGTGCTGATACTACCTGGCATCTGCTGCCCTTGTCCTTCTGGATAGTAGAGGTTGCAGGTTTGGAAGGTGCTGTTGGAGGCTTGTTAGTGAGTTACTGCAGTTTATCCTATAGATGGTACACATGGCTACCATGTGTTTTGGTAATAATTTGGAGGTGATGGAAGGGGTGCCAGTTGAGATGATGCTGCTCCTCTAACAAGGTTACATTGTCCTTGTTTTTTTTTTCAGAAGTTTGTAAAAAACACAGGTTCCAAAAATTCTGGGCTTGGGTGGGTTTTAGGGCCAGTTTGATTATAGCTAACAGATACTGTCTCAAGGCAAAAGGCTTTTAAGTTTAAAAAAGAACCTGTACAAATGAAAGGGGAGTGGCCAGTTCTCCCAGCTCAGTTTTTCTCTGGTTTGGTTTGGTCTAGCTATTCCCTGAAAGCAGTCAGGCAGTTGTAGAAGTTGCTGGACGCAAAGTACCAGGTCCATGCTGATCCCCCCTCCCCCTCCCTCTTTGCGGTATTTCTCCTGTAAGACAGTGTTTGATTTTACCTTTTGGGCTAATCGGTGTTTATAGTTTTTGTTGCAAGTTTTGGGAATTAAGTTGGGATGATCTGTTGGATTTTTGGATAGATTAAGTTATTCTGTATTCTGTTCTCTTTTATGCATGTTTCATTCAGTAATCTTGTAAATAAATTCAGTTTTGTTTAAAACTAAGTAGTCTGACCAACTGCATCCCTCCCAGAATATCTGCACCTGTTTAAAACAATTAGCAATAGTTAGGCTACTTTCTTGAAATGTTTTGAGGGGGTCTGGCCTGGTCAGATGACATGCTGTGTCCTGGATGGAATCAAGCTTGAACTGTCCCTAGAACTACACCTCATCCAGGCAAACTGAAAATATTACATTACAATCCTGACTTGTTCCTTATAAATGGTGAACAGGCTTTGGGGAGTCACAAGCTGAATTACTCACTGCAAAATTCCTGCTGTCTGACCTTCGCATGTAGCCACACTACTGACTGATCCAATTTCTGGCCAATGTGATCATGGGGGATTCCTCAATTGTAATGTCAATGAGGCAATGGTTAGATTCTGCTTTGTTGAAGATGGTCACGACTACTTGCATACTTTAAATACACTTCTACTTGCATACGTCATACGACAAATACTAACTTCCAAATTTAACCTACATTGTTTGTCTGGTCCTATATAATCTACGGTGTTCAAACATGTTATGACACACTTTGTGGAGTAGAACTTGTACCCAGACCTCTGGCTCAGAGGTAGGGACACTACCATGGTGCCACAAGACTATTTTTTTTTTAAAAAAAGCATGTGGTTCCTGGAGTCGGAAAGGGTATATTTGCACACATGGTTAATGAACTCACAACCCTGGCCTTACTAAACAACAGCCACAACGAGGTGGCCTCCTATGGTCAAAAAGAACCGAACACTGACACCAAGGCTCACATTAATAATCATTGCTTCGGTACAGTACCAAAGGGAAATTGATACTTCAACAACTTACAAGAGAAACAAAGTTACTATTGTTTTGTTTTCCCATAACAAGGCTGGAAATATTACAACATATATCATTATCTCATCTAATGAAAGCAAAGCCCTTGGGAAGAGGGAGCATTATACTTGTTCAAGTACAGATTTGAGATGGCCAAGGGAATCCCTTGTGGACTCAGACTTGTAAAGCCTCTCTCTCTGTTCATCCCAGAGATTGTACTCTTTGAAAATCTGGAATAAAAACCTCTTACAGACAGTTTAGTTTAATTGTAATCATCCCCTTTATTCACCAATAGCATCACTGTTACAACATAACACTGAAACCTATAAGCTAAACCAACTAGGGTCTAGTAACATAGGAGAGTAGGGTACCAGTTCTTCAAGTGCCTCAGCAGGCTACTCTGATGTACTAATACAAAGTGGTTTCCTTTATACAAAAGTTTAAAAAAACACTGCATGTTCTTAATTGGACAGATAACAGTGAAAGACAATAATTCGTAAGGAAAAAAATTTAATTGACAGATCGGTGTGTGCTTGACTGATTACTCCTACAGGCCTTGAGCTATCCATCAGGTGGGTAAAACAAATCTAGCCGAGTTAGGCAAAGTGTTAGGGAGATAAGCTCCTATCATAAAGAGGGACCAGTCTGAGCTAATTGGAGAGTCCATAAGGTAACCTTGCACAGCTCACATGTCAGATACAATTGTTTTACAAAATGGCTTCGCAGCAAGGAGGGCAAACTATTGACCATAAAATGGCTTTCCGACTGATTGTATCAGAATCTTTTCAATGTTAGGTTTAGAATAATTTTAAGCTGGGAGCAGATTCCTGCTTTTTATCTTAAGCAGAGAATCATTCTATACCTGAGACTGAAATGTTACTGCAAGGTTGTGTTTAAAATGATTCGTTAGTCTCGGATTAAACATGCCTTCTTTTCAAGTTTGTGATTCAAATTCATTTGCAGCTCTGATCTCCAGCATCTGCAGACCTCATTTTTTACTTTTGATTCAAATTCAAATAAGACATAAGATCTGATCAGTTAGAATTGATAGTGGGGCAGTCTGTAAGGTCCGTACAGTGGTCTGCAAGAACAGCAAGAAAGTTAAGGCTTCATCAATATTACCTTTTACAGAGTTTGTATTTAATAACCAGAAATGGCTACTCAATATCATCAGAACATCCCAAAATGCAATTAAATTCAATCCATAGCAGATAAGCACTAAAGAGTTAATTTTCTACTGGATTGAACAGTCTCAGCACTAAAATGGTCCCTCTCTAGTGTACTTTTGTACTCTCAAGTAAGCAAAGATTTTTTTTCTCTCTGTATCTGCCCTGCATATTTGATATCCAGATGTTTCATTACCTGGCTAGGTAACATCATCAGTGGCAACCTCCAAGTGAAGCGAAGCTGTTGTCTCCTGCTTTCTATTTGTAGGTTTGTCCTGGATGGGGTTCCAGGGGTTTGTGGTGATGTCATTTCCTGTTTGTTTTCTGAGATCTAGATACCATTTATCCAGCCCTATGTGTTTGTTTATGGCATTGTGGTTGGAGTGCCAGCCTCTAGGAATTCTCTGGCATGTCTTTGTTTAGCGTGTCCCAGGATAGATGTGTTGTCCCAGTCGAAATGGTGTTTTTTCCCCTCAGTGTGTAGGGCTACGAGGGAGAGAGGGTCATGTCTTTTTGCGGCTAGCTGGTGTTCATGTATCCTGTGGCTAACTTTCTTCCTGTTTGTCCTACGTAGTGTTTGTGGCAGTCCTTGCATGGAATTTTGTAGACGACGTTGGTTTTGTCCATGGGATGTACTGGGTCTTTTAAGTTTGTTAGTTTTTGTTTGAGAGCGTTGGTGAGTTTGTGTGCTACTAGGATTCCGAGGGGTCTTAGTACTCTGGCTGTCATTTCTGAAACTTCTTTGATATATGGTAAGGTGGTTAGGGTTTCTGGCTGTGTTTGGTCTGCTTGTCGTGGTTTGTTCTTGAGGAATCTGCGGACTGTATTTTTTGAGTATCCATTCTTCTTGAATACATTGTATAGGCGGTTCACCTCTGTTTTCCGAAGTTCGTCTGTGCTGCAGTATGATGTGACTCGTTGGAATAGTGCTCTGATACACCTTCGTTTATGAGTGTTGGGATGCTTGCTGGTGTAGTTAAGTATTTGGTCAGTGTTTGTCGGTTTTCTGTATACGCAGGTTTGTAGTTCTCCGTTGTCCATTCTTTCGACTGTGACGCCCAGGAATGCGAGTTTGTTGTCGGTTTCTTCCTCCTTGGTGAACTTTATGCCTGTGAGGGTGCTGTTGATGATGTTAAATATCTCTATCTTGCTTCGTTTTGTGATGACAAAGGTGTCATCGACGTAGCGGACCCAGATTTTTGGTTTGATGGTTGGTAGGGCAGTTTGTTCTAGTCTTTGCATTACCGCTTCTACTATGCATCCTGATAGCGGAGATCCCATGGGTGTGCCTTTGGTTTGTTTGTAGATTATGTTGTTGAAGGTGAAGTGGGTGGTGAGGTACAGGTCCACTAGCTTCATGATGGTTTTGTTGGTAATGTGATTGATGGTGGTTGGGGTGTGTGTGATGGTCTCTTCTAAACGTGTGGTAAGTATTTCCTTTGCCAGGTCGACGTTGATGGAGGTGAACAGTGCTGTTACGTCAAATAAGATCATTGCTTCGTCTTCCTCTATTTTGGTGTTTTGGACGATTTTTAGGAATTCCTGGGTGGAGTAGATGGAGTGCTGTGACTCTTCTACGAGGTATTTCAGTCTCGCGTGTAGTTCTTTGGCCAGTCTGTAAGTCGGTGTTCTGGGTAGTGAGACTATGGGTCTGGGGAGGGGGGGGGGGGCTCCTGGTTTATGGATTTTTGGTAGTCCGTAGAATCGTGGGGTGTTGGTCCCGTCGGGTTTCTTTTTTTTGGAATTCCGTCTTGTTTAATTGTCCGGAATTGTGCAATTTTCTTAGGAGATATGCAATTTTGTTTTTTAGTTGTGGGGTCAGGACTAGCGCCACCTGTTGGTAGGTATTGATGTCTGCGAGTAGTGCATTGGCTTTTTCTATGTAGTCCCTTCCGTTCAAGGGTGGCTGTGAGCCGACCTTTGTCTGCAGGTAATATTACAATGTTTTTGCCTTTTTTGAGATTTTCTAGGGCTTTCTTTTCTTGTGTGTTCAGTTTGTTTCCTTCCCTCTTTCGGCTCAGAGTAGGTGCAACTGTCTGTCTGATCGTTTGTTGTGTTTCTTCCGTGAGGTTGTTGTCCTTCAATGTGGTTTCGAATGCCGCTAGGAAATCCTTCTTGTCAGCGGCTCGGTAATTGAAATTTAATCCTTTTACTAGTACCGCTTTTTCTGTGTCTGATAGGGTTCAGTCTGAAAAGTTCTTTATCCATGCCCCTGTGTTATCGGTTTTGTCTCTGTGAGTTAGTCAAGTTTCTTCTGCAGATCCCGATTTTTCTTTTTCTGTGTTTATCGTTGTTTGGTGTTTATGGCTCGTTCTACTGCGTCTGACCATTTTTGATTTGTTGCTTGTTTGAATAACAGTTTTTGGTGTGCATTTTCCCGGTTGTATTTAAGAGACATTTACAATCATCAACAACACCCTCACAGGCATAAAGTTCACAAAGGAGGAAGAAACCAACAACAAACTTGCATTTCTGATCGTCACAGTCGAAAGAACGGACAACGGAGAACTACAAACCTCCGTATACAGAAAACCGACAAATACTGACCAAATACTTAACTACACCAGCAAGCATCCCAACACTCATAAACGAAGCTGTATCAGAACACTATTCCAACGAGTCACATCACACTGCAGCACAGACGAACTTCGGAAAACAGAGGAGAACCACCTATACAATGTATTCAAGAAGAACGGATACTCAAAAAATACAGTCCGCAGATTCCTCAAGAACAAACCACGACAAGCAGACCAAACACAGCCAGAAACCCTAACCACCTTACCATATATCAAAGAAGTTTCAGAAATGACAGCCAGAGTACTAAGACCCCTCGGAATCCTAGTAGCACACAAACTCACCAACACTCTCAAACAAAAACTAACAAAACTTAAAAGACCCAGTACACCCCATGGACAAAACCAACTTCGTCTACAAAATTTCATGCGAGGACTGCCAGAAACACTACGTAGGACAAACAGGAAGAAAGTTAGTCACCAGGATACATGAACACCAGCTAGCTACAAAAAAAAAAATGACCCTCTCTCCCTCGTAGCCCTACACACTGAGGAAAATAAAACGACCATTTCAACTGGGACAACACATCTATCCTGGGACAGGCTAAGCAAAGACATGCCAGAGAATTCCTAGAGGCCTGGCACTCCACCCACAATGCCATAAACAAACGCATAGATCTAGATACCATCTATCAACCCCTCAGAAAACGAACAGGAAATGACATCACCACAAACCCCTTGAACCCCATCCAGGAAAAAGATACAAATAGAAAGCAGGAGACAACAGCTTTGATTCACTTGGAGGTTGCTACTGATGATGTTACCTAGCCAGGTAATGAAACGTCTGGATATCAAACCTACAGCTCAGCGAGCAAACCTACAACTTAAATCTCAACCTGAGCTACAAACCTTCACAAACCTTGCAGAATCCATTATAATTGGCAGCATCTGACCGTAAATTACAAAGTTTTTGATAGTACCGAGTTTCGTTTCAGGGTCAGAATCTCACGTGGTAATTAATTTCACAAGGGAACAGCTGTGAAAGTTATCAGTTGGTGTCCCGTTCACTGACGCTAAGGCAAATGTTTTTAATTGTCTTGCAGCATCCGGTTATCCCTCGGTGAGCACAGTTGTCCCTATCTTTTGCATTCCTTAAACTCCCCCCATTTTTGAGCCTTCCTGCCTGTATTTTCTCGTGCAGTAAATGTGTTCTATAATTCAGCATTACATTTTGCCTAAATGCTTTAAGACAAGTTTTAAGGCTATAGACTTGCTCATACTACTGAGTGGAACCTTGTGCTTTTAGACCCACATCACTGGGAAGAGGAACAGAATGTAGTAATATTAGCATGAACGCGATTTAGACCCAAGTCCCAGAGCTGGCAAAATAAAATGCTTAACACATTGTGCTGTTCAGTTCCTGTATTTCCCTCTTTAGACATTTCTGCACGCACCTGATTGTAGAAACTTTCTGCAAGGCTTTTTGGCAAGTTCTTCTGCCAGTATTGTGGCACTATCTGAAATCCAAAAAAATCAGAAATTTTAAAAAAGCCATCTCATATCACAGTTTTTCCAAAGAAACAAACACAGTTCAGTTTACTTCATGATGGTTGAGGTGCCACAGTTGATCACAGCACACTAGTCAGAGCAGCAGAAAAAAATCAGTGCTCCCGCTTATTGTCCAATGACCTTTACTGTAAACTAGGAATGAATTTGACTGTGAAGGCTCCCTACTACCATAGTCAAACAGCTGTGGAAACAAAATTCACGATGAAACAACAATTTATCTGAAGAGCCAAAGGGCAATCAGCATCTCTGCAAATGTACTGCAGTGAAGAATTTGTACTTGCACGGGGAGAAAACAGGTTGATAAATGGGCAGAGAAAAATAGTAATACCTCAGAACAACCAAGTTTTCTTTCAAAATATGGTTTCTTCCACTTTAATATTTTTCCGCCCAAAGCCAGCATGAAGGTACAATTCTACTGTCAGTGATCATGGGATAATATCTCATCGGACCTAATGCATACACATTTTTAAAAAATTCTTCAAATGGGAAGAATGTGTGATAGAAATCAATGTTGTTGTTGTTTGATCATCACACAAACTCAAAACAGGATCTATACCAAGGCCAAGAGCGTGGAAAATGTTACAGCCATTTCAAACAGAAAATCAAGACAACCCAAAGGATGACATAATTAGTTTTGCTTCAATTGTAGCTGCTGAAAAATAGATTCATTATTAAGATTAAATCATACTTCAAAAGAAATGGATGAATCAGAGATAGGTAGAACGAACAGTAAAAAGGGAGATCATATTTAGATAAATTGACTCTTTTCTAAAAAAGGGAAAGCATAGCCATGGTTGGAAATTAGTACGAAACTGCAAGCTCTTCATTATAATATCAAAACCACAGGGAGGGAAGCAAATAATTACTACAATTCCAACAAGAATGAGAAGTTATAATTACAATGAGAGGTGCAAGAAAGGCCTTTACAGTGGATGAGAGGCTAATGGGGAATCAAACAGGGATTTTCAAAATACAGGGGGTCCTCGATTATCTGAACGAGATGGGCAGGCACTATTTCGTTTGGATAATTGATTATTCGGTTAATCCATTAAATGCCTTTCTTCTGCTGCTCGGAGTTTTTAAAAGTCTGCTCCCCGTTCAAGAGACTGCAGCAGTTTACAGCATGCGAACCCCGCCCCCAACCCAACGCCACCCCGCTCCCCAGCCCCATCTAACACTGACCCCCTGCCCTCCAAACTCTGTTCACCACATGTCCCCTCTCTGGGATAGCCGACTGTACACTAACAACAAGAATGCTGCTGCAGCTGCCTTTGTGGGGTAAGTCTCCAAATAGTGTGCGCACGCAAACACACAAACGTTTTACTGCAACTTTGAAAGGTTCCACGTTTGCCCTGTACAGGACAATGTTGGAGAGATTATCTGGGGAAGGGGGGAGGGTTTAGGGTACACCCCTTTGTACAACTCCAGGGAAAGTGTAGAGAGAGAGCGAGAGAGAGCCTATTTAATCACTGTAAACAAAAGACGCGATCACTGTTGGAAACACAACTTTGTTGTAGTGTTTCTATCGGGACCTCAAGATCTCCTTTGGATAATTGGTATTTGGATAATCGAGGTTCCTCTGTAAAAGATTTAAGATGTAGTGTGAAGGGAAGGCGGTAATGTAATGGTATTGTTGAAGTATTGATAATCCAGTGGCCAAAGCTAATACACTGGAGACATGGGTTCACATTCAATCATAGTGGCTGATAAAATCTGGAATGGAGAACTAGTTTCATAGCCACCACAATTGAGAAGAAGCAGCTATCCACATGGCATCAGTGTCAATTTCAATATTTTCCTTATCTCCCTTCCCTTCACTTTATCCCAGATCCAACTCAGCATAGCGCTCTTGACCTGTCCATCTTCCTTCCCACCCATCCACTCTACCCTCCCCATCGACCTAATACATCCCATCTGTATTCACCTATTGCCGTCCCAGTTACCTTCACCTCAACCACACTCCCACCCTCCTATTTATGTCTCAGGCCCCTTCCACCTCGACATTCCTGATGAAGGGCTTCTGCCTGAAACATTGTGCTTTTCCAGCGCTAGACGTTTTGACCATAAGGCCAGCTGGTTCACTAATGAAATAAATATATTACATGAGAAGTGAAGTGGGATATGAACTTGTCATTACTTAACTGATCAGATAGATGCAACTTATGGTATTTGTTAGGGAAGGAAATGTCTTCCTTGCCTGATCTGGCCTACATTTCATTCCAGACCTAAACATAGTGTACTTGACTCAGAAGTGCTCTACGTGGCCAGTCAGTTCAAGAGTAATTAGGGATTGGCAACAAATGCTGGCCTTCCCAACCATGCCAGCAGTGGATTAAAGAATACTTCTTTTAAAAAAAGTGACGGCAGGCAAATACATAACTGGAGAAGTCTGCTAACTTATTGAGTTTCTGAAGGCCATCACTAGAAAAACAAAAGGGGAGAAATTAGAAGAGACTGGGACAAGTGTTTGAGAAGTAAAGCAGAAGGATACAAAGGAAGAGATACAAAGTTACAAATGAAGTATGAGCATGATGAGCCAAATGATCTCCTTCTCTACTGCAATTCACATGTTTTTACATGGACTGAATAGCGTACCAGCAGCTGCAGAATCTAATATGCTCCGAGTGACCCACAGCATTGCAGCCAACTGTAGGACCACACACATCCAACCTGACCTAATTCTGACTTTAACATTGATTCTGATGAAAATCAATGATTCACTGAAGATTATTTCACATTAAGTCATAAGGTATTGTTGCATCACTGAAATTGATGTGAACATTTTACTCTATCCTGGCACGAATGGAGGAGAATGCTTAATTTCAATTTACATGTTCCAAACATTTTCTGCTCCAGGGAAATTAGCTCTATGCGCTCAGTATGTGCTGTGCAGTTTACACACAATGCAGCTCAGTCACTAGCTGAAGCAGCTGAGTCAACCTCACAAAAGGGAATGTATCTGGATGTTATCACATTGCTGCTCACATAAGTGATCAGGGAAGGCGAGGTCTACTGATATTGTTGGCTATTAAACAAGAGAGGAGAAAGCGAGGTCTGCAGATGCTGGAGATCAGAGCTGAAAATGTGTTGCTGGAAAAGCGCAGCAGGTCAGGCAGCATCCAAGGAACAGGAGATTCGACGTTTCGGGCATAAGCCCGTCTTCAATTCCTGAAGAAGGGCTTATGTCCAAAACGTCGAATCTCCTGTTCCTTGGATGCTGCCTGACCTGCTGCGCTTTTCCAGCAACACATTTTCAGTATTAATCCAGAGACTCAGGTTTGAATCCGGTCATGGCAGATGGTGGGATTTCAATTCAATAAAAATCTAGAATTAAACTAACAACCTAATAATGACGATTGTGAACAAGTTGGGATTTTCCAAAAATCAAAAATGTCCCATAAAAAGGAAAGTCTCAAAAAAAAAACCCCACTGAGCATCAACCTAGACACTAGAAATGACAGCAGCAAAAGCAACCCGGTCAGTTCAGCAAAGAAGGCTAGTTCCAAAACTAATAGAGCTATCTCAGAGTAGTCAAGCAACACACAGTCATAGTCATGCTAACAAAATCACACCAGCAGAGGTGGCAGCACAGTGGCATATAATGAAGAAAGCATTACCCTGAGCTCTTCCACACTGATTTTGGACTGCATGAAGCTTCATGGCACTTAGTCAAACATGGACAAGGATTAGCATGCAATGTCCTCCCTCAACTAATGAATCAGAGCCCCTTCATGTGGAATAAGCTTGGAGGAAGCACTGAGGACAGCAAGGGGGCAGAGTATACTCTGGTGGGGAATTTCAATGTCCAGCACCAAGAGTGGCCCAGCAGCAGCACTACTGATTGAGCTGGTTGGGTTCTAAGGGACAGAGCTACTAGACTGCATCTGCAGCAGGTGGTGAGGGAACCAACAGAAGGGAAAATATACTTGACCTCATCCTCAGCAATCTTCTTGCCGCAGATGCAATAATGATAATTTTGCTAAGCGCGACCACTGCACCATTACAGATAATATCTGACCCCCACATTGACAATACCATACATAGCGTAACACAGGCTGTTAAATGGGATAGACTTCAAACACATCTAGAAAGTGAAAGACACCAAGACACCCTGATGGCCATCAGCAACTGAAAAATCATTCTGCAACACAATCTGCAACTTCATGGCATGGCATATTCCCCATTCTACCATTACCTTCAAGCAAGGCGTCAACCCTGGTTCAAAGAAGAATGTAGAAGAGCATGCCAGGAGCGACACCAGGCATGCCCACAAATGTGGTGTCATCATGATGAAGTGCAAGAAAAAAAGACTATTATATTGTCATACTGTTCTCCGTGCCCTCCCCGCCCCCCCACCTTGGTCGAAACAAAATGCTCAGTGACACAGTAATTGTATCTCCTTCATCTTTATTCCAGGCCCTGGAGAGAGAGTAAAGAGAGTAGAGAGTAGAGAGAATACTCACACATATGCACAGTGATATGAGTTCATGGTCTTCTCTGGAACAGCAATTTCTCAATGAACTATTTAATCATTTTGCATGGAGGAGCATCCAGATAAGGCAACATACACATTAATTGTGTGAACATTACAATCAATGAGTATCAATAGCAGAGACCAAGCCCTTTACTGTTATACAATGAATGTTCCTAACCTTGTTAACTGGATTCATACAATGGATACTTTTCCCATTGTTAGCTGACCTTGCATACTGAATGCTTCCAATGTTAAATGGCTCTACATAATGACTACGTTTCCACCACGTTGACCCATTAACCTTACCTCCAACACCCCAGTGTAAACTGTAAGTTCTTATCTGATCTGAGCCATGTGTGTCACAAAACTCAGAACTTAATTCCTTCTCTGCCTGCTTATACTCTATACACATTCTCAGCATGCCAAACAGAGTAAGCAACAAACAACCGACACGACTAAGCGATTCCACAACCAATGGCTCAGAGTTAAGCTCTGCAGTCCTGCTACGTCCATTTGTTAATGGTGGTAGAGGAGGTTTGATCCTCAATCAAGGAGGAGCCCAGCACGTCAGTGTAAAAGATAATGTTGCAACAATCTTCAACCAGAAGTGTTAAGTGGATACAAGGGATAATGTGCCTCCTCCAGAAGTCCCCAGCATCACAAATGCCAGTCTTCATGAGAACATGTATAGGGTATGAGCAGGTAGGGAAAGAGTTAGGTTTTGAGTTTTGTGAAACAAAATATTCAGCTCAGATAAGAACTTGCAGTAAACAATGAGGTGCTGGAGGCAAGGGTAGTGGGTTAACAAGGTGGAAAAGCATTCATTATGTAAAGCCATTTAACAAGATGAAGAAGCATTCAGTACGTAAAGTCAGTTTACAAGGTTAAGAACATTCACTGTGTAACAGCAGATTGCTTAATCCTTACTACTAACACTTGCTGATTGTAACGGTCACCCAATCAATATGTATGTTGCTTTACCTGGATGCTCCTCCTTGTAAGTGACTATATAATTCATTAAGAAACTGCTGTTTGAGCAATTGTTCTCTCTCCCTCCAGGGCCCGGAATAAAGATGAAGGAGGTAAAACTATATACTGTATCTCTGAACATTTTGGTTCAACTGAGGCGGGAACAGGGCGAAAATATTCAAACAATTTAAATCACTGCCTGAAATGCCAAGAAACACAGAGGCACTACAAAGGCTATGGGCCTTGACAACACTGTGGCATTGTACCAAAGACATGCTCCAGAACCCCAAGCTAAGCTGCTGCTATACAGCTGCAACACTGACATTTACCTGACAATGAGAAAATTGCCCACATATGTCCTGTATACCAAAAGCAAAACAAATCCAACCCAGTCAATTATCTCTTCAATCATAAATAAAGTAATGGAAGGTGTCAACAGCAACAATAGTAACAGCACCTGCCTAGCAATAACCCGCTCAATGATACCCAGTTTAGGTCTGGCAGGGCCACACAGCTCCCAACCCCAATACAGCTTTGGTTCAAACTCTGACAAAAGAGCTGAATTCCAGACTGTCCTTAGCATCAAGGCTACATTTAATTGAGTAAGGCAACAAGGAGCCCGATCAAAATTGGATTCAGGGAGAAATCTCTCAGCTGGTTGGAGTTATACCTGGAGCAAAGGAAAATATTTGTGGCTGTTCAAGGATCAGTTATCTCAGCTCCAGGAGATCCTTATTGTTGTGTCTTTGCCCACCCTGCAGTTGCTTCATCAATAACCTTCCCACCATCATCAGGTCAAAAGTGGAGATATTTTCCAATGACTGCACAATGTTCAGCACTATTTACAATATCTTGGATATTTCAGTTGTGCTGAAATACCACAAGTAAAATTCACACCACACAGATAGCCATCTGCAACGAAAGACATCTGAACTATCACCCTTGACATTCAATAGCATGTTGTGGTTCTGTTCGCCGAGCTGGGAGTTTGTGTTGCAGACGTTTCGTCCCCTGTCTAGGTGACATCCTCCGTGCTTGGGAGCATCCTGTGTAGCACTTCTGTGATGTTTCCTCTGGCATTTATAGTGGTTTGTCTCTGCCACTTCCGGTTGTCAGTTCCAGCTGTCCTTTGCAGTGGTCGGTATATTGGGTCCAGGTCGATGTGCTTATTGATCGAATCTGTGGATGAGTGCCATGCCTCTAGGAATTCCCTGGCTGTTCTCTGTTTGGCTTGTCCTATAATAGCAGTGTTGTCCCAGTCAAATTCATGTTGTTTGTCATCTGCGTGTGTGGCTACTAAGGATAGCTGGTGGTGTTGTTTCGTGGCTAGGTGGTGTTCATGGATGCTGGTGGTTAGCTTCTTCCTGTTTGTCCTATGTAGTGTTTTGTGCAGTCCTTGCATGGGATTTTGTACACTACATTAGTTTTGCTCATGCTGGGTATTGGGTCCTTCGTTCTGGTGAGTTGTCCGCAAATACAACCCAAACTCTGGGTCAGATATGTGGACGACACCTTTGTAATCATTAAAAACACAGAAAGAGAACACACACCGGATCATCTACGCCACACTCACAGGAATCCGATTCACGAGAGAGGAAGAAAAGGACAACCAGCTCCCATTCCTAGACGTGATGGTACAGAGAACACCAAGCGGAGAATTCAGCACGAAGATATTCAGGAAAGCCACACACACAGACCAAGTCCTGAACTATGAAAGCAACCACCCCAACACACACAAACGAAGTTGCATCAGGACACTCTTCAAAAGGGCCACAACACACTGCAGCACACCTGAACTACAAAAAGAGGAAGAACACCTATACAAGGTATTCACCAAAAACGGATACCCGCGAAATTTCATCAACAGATGCCTAAGGGAAAGACAACGGAACGAGGACATGCCGCAACCCAAAGGACTGGCCACACTCCCATACATCAGGAGCATTTCCGAACATTCCCCGGCCACCCCCAAAGGCAGAACCAACGTGCTCCATAGTCACCTCGGAAACAGTCGAACCAGAACTTCTTCGCTCTCTGATGCTGAACTCCTTGCAAGTGTTTCTTTCGGTTGTGGAGGTTATCTTGAAACGACCTGCCACAATAATCGCAGAAATAGGTTTTCCCCATCGCCGGCGAATCTGCTGACGCCGGTCACAGAGCAATTCCCTTGCCTGAGTAGACGGGGATGGGGGGGGTGAGCCGGCGCTGGTGAATCTGCTGATGCCGGGAGACAGCTTTTACCCAAACGGCGACCAGTAACGCTCCTGGAGTCACGCGCCGATGAGGGCGGGCTGCGCTTCGCGGTCCCTTTAACGGACATTGCGCGAGAGGGCCGGGACGGGCGTTTCGGTGCGAATTATATATATATATATAAAAACGCGCTGCCGTCATAGCGGAAGGTTACGGGAGGAGTACAGCGGCAGAAGATGGCGGTGCTGAGGCAGATTTACAACACGATGTTCAAGAGGACGTCCGTCTTCGCCTTCACCATCGTGGTGGGCGCCGTCTTCTTCGAGAGGGTCTTCGACCAGGCGGGAGACGCTCTGTTTGAACAACTTAATCGGGGGGTGAGTACTGGAGGGAGGGAGGGGAATAGTTCAGCGAATGTGACCAACGGTGAGGCCCCCGCAGAGGGTTCACCTTCAGCTGTCCTGAAGCCGATTTCCTTCCCCCGGACCGACCCATCATAGGTTTCCCTTTTTTGTAAAAAAAAATGAATGAATTAAAATAACTCCTGGAAAAACTCTGCAGCACCTGTGCAGAAAAATTCAAAGTTAGCATTTCGAGACTTGCAGGTGTTGGACTGGGCTGGACAAAGTCAGCATTCCTGATGAAGGGCTTATGCCCGAAACCTCATACTCCTGCCTGACCTGCTGTCCTTTTCGGCCCTGACTCTCCAGCATCTGCAGCCCTCTTCTTCTGGACAAAGTCAGAAGTCGTATGACACCAGGTTATAGTCTAACAGGTTTATTTGGAATCACAAGCTTTCAAAGCGTAGCCCCTTTGTCAGGTGAAGTCCCTGGAAAAGGTTAGCAGATCTGTGAAGATAAATCATCAGTGTTAATGTTTCTGGTCTGGTGACCATTCCTCTGTTGGACTATAACCTGGTGTTCTGACTTTCTTTAGAGATTCACATGATGTAAGCAGGCTGATGTTTATTTCCTGTCCTGAGTTGACTGTGAGAAGTTGGTGAGCTGTTTTCTTGAATCGTTGAAGTCTGTGCTGTACATAGACACGCAATGTCATTTAGAAAGGGAATTTCAGGAGTGACACTGAAGAAAGGGAAATTTATTTTCAAGTCAGGATACTGAGGAGCTTGCAGGGTAACTTTCAGGTGGTTGTGGTCATATATGGCTGTTGGTTCTGGCATCCTAAATGGAAGTGGTTGTAGGTTTCAAAGCTACTATGGGGGAAGCATGAGGAGTTACTGCAGTAGTTCTTGTAGATGTAAAGTACACTGCCATTGTGCATCAGTAGCAAAGGGAGTGAATGTTGGAGTTTGAAGATGTGTTGCCAACGAAGCAGACTGCTTTGTGCTGAATAATAATGAGCTTTGACTGTTGGAGCCACATCTACCCAGGCAAGTGGGGAGTAGTCTGTCACACTCCTGATGTATTTTTTAGATGGTGGTCAGGCATTGAAGAGACAGGACATGAGTTACCCAATGCAGAATTCCAAGCACTTAGCCACAGTATTTTGTATGACTGGTCCTTTTCAGTTTCTTATTAATAATAACCCCAGAATGTTGGTGGGGAGTTCAGCTGGGTAATGTAATTGAGTGATTGAATTCTCTCTTGCTTGGCCCTTGTGTGGTAAATGTTACTTGCCATTCATTAGCCCAAGCTTGAATGTTGCACGTCTTGCTGCGTTTGAACACGGACTGCTTCACTGGAGACGCAAATAGTCCTTAACATTGCTTCATCGTGAGCAAACATCCCACTTCTGTTCTAGTGATGGTGAAAAGGCTATGGATGGAGCAACTGAAGATGGTTGGGCCCAGGCCACTTCCCTGAGAAACTTCTGCAGCAATGTCCTGCAATTGAAGCAGCTGACTCCAACCACAACCATCTTCCTCTGTGTTAGGTATGACTAACCCATGGAGACATTGCCACTAATTCTCAATTTTCAATTTTGCGAGGGATTCTTGATGCTACACTTGGTCAAATGCTACCTTTATTTCAAGGGCAGTCATCTTTACTTCCTCCTTTAGTAAAGCTCTTTTGTCCATGTTTGGACTAAGTGTAACAACATCAAGAGGTGAGTGGGCCTGGCAGGCTATTGTTGAGTTAGAAACTGTGATGCTGGAAAAACACAGGCCAGGCAGCATCCGAGGAGCAGGAGAATCGACGTTTTGGGCATAAGACCTTCTTCAGGAATGTTGTTGTCTGGCAAGCTATTGTTGAGGAAATGCTGCTTGATAACACTGTCAACCAGACTTTCTGTTACTATGATCAAGAGTAACCTGCTAAGATTCTAATTGGCAGGGATTATCCTGCTCTGTGTGGAAAAGGCATATCTAGACAAATTTGAGTTGCCGGTGCTGTAACTCTACTTGTGGAGCTTGGTTGGTTCTCGGGCATAATTTTGGTACTGTTGCAGAAATGTTGTTGCTTTCAGAGCCTTTGCATTATCCAGTATTATCAGCTTTTTCTTGATTTATTATGTAGTGTGAATCAAATTGACTGGAGGCTGGCTTCTGTAAAATTGAACCTTTCAGGAGTGTACTGAAATGGGTTGTCCATTCAGCACTTTGAAGAAAGATGCATGCAATAACTTCAGCCTTGTCTTTTGTGCTGATGTGCTGGGCTCCATCATTGTTGAAGATGGGGATATTTGTGCAGCTGACTTCACCAGTGATAGGATTTTTGAGTTCACTAGACTTGTTTACTGGAGTTTTGAAGAGTGAGGGGTTCTCATTTGAAGCACACAAATGTCTACAGAGATGGACAGATTAGGAGGGATGATGTTTCCCCTGGTTAGGTTAGGGGGAAACTTCACTTTGGATGGTATACCTGTGAAATTCCACAGAAAGCTATGGAGGCTAAGTCACTGAGAGTATTTAGGGAAAATGTGGGGAAGAACAGGAGTATGGCATTGAAATATAGGATTGTCCATGATCATGTTGAATAGTGGAGTTTGGTTCAATGGACCAAAAGACCTACTACTACTACTATTTTCTGATTTTTATTTTGTAAATGTTATCGTGAGTACTATTCAGACATGTTTTCCTCAGATTTGCACAACTTGGTCATTTCTTCTCTCTCCAGCTGAAACAAAAAAATAGCTTAAAATAGTGAGTGATATTTTCACAGTTCAGTAAAAGATGATTTCTATACTCAATACTCTGACCAATAAAGGAAAGCATACCAATCGCTGACTCCACTTTCAAGGAGCTATGAGCCTGCACTCCATGGTCTCTTTGTTCAGCAACACTCCCTAGGACCTTACCATTAAGTCTATAAGTCCTGCTAAGATTTGCTTCCCAAAATGCAGCATCTCGCGTTTATCTGAATTGAACTTCATCTGCCACTTCTCAGCCCATTGGCCCATCTGGTCCAGATCCTGTTGTAATCCGAGGTAACTCTCTTCGCTGTTCACTACACCTCCAATTTTGGTGTCATTTGCAAACTTATTAACTGTACCTCTTATGCTCACATCCAAATCATTTATGTAAATGCCAAAAAGTAGACAAGCCAGGAAACTATAGACCGGTGATGGGCAAGTTGTTGGAGGGAATCCTGAGGGACAGGATGTATTTGGAAAGGCAAGGATTGATTAGGGATAGTCAGCATGGCTTTGTGTGTGGGAAATCATGTCTCTCAAACTTGATTTGAGTTTTTTGAAGAAGTAACAGAGGACAGAGCAGTAGATGTGATCTATATGGATTTCAATAAGGCATTCGACAAGGTTTCCCGTGTCTTTGGAAGTTTTTGTCACAGAGTTGTGAAGGCAGAGTTCTTGTGTATTTTTAAAGGTTCCAAGATAGATTTTTGATCATTAAGGGACCGCCTCTGGCACACAGGAATATCAAGAGGGCTGATGGCTTAAAATCTCACCTTTTTTGTGGGCCTGTCTGTCTCAACACACCGATATTCGGGGTGGCCATTGACACCTTCTGATCGTAACTATTGTTTTGAACCTGCTGACTATGCCAATATTGTCGTCCCAATCTCTCCTTTTCTTCACCCCCTTATTAAGGCTACAAGAAGCATTACTCATTTATATTATCAAATCTTATTTTTGCAAAGTGGCTAACCTACCTGCTTTCCCTGTTGTTCGTTATACTTCAGTGTCAAAGCTTGGAGGGGAAGTGTTGAGAGAGGTGGGTGAGGCAGAAATGTATTTTTTAATAATGAATTTTGCCTCAAACTTCAGTCCTATAATCCTCATCTTCTTAAAAATCACTGGAGTAACTGTGCAAATCATTAAAGCAAACGGCATATGCTACCATTGGTATATTGATACAGTAAGCCATTGTGTTGTAACTTTAATAAGTGACATTAGTTGTTGTCTGGGAAAGTTGTGCCAGCTCATTACTTGAAGATACCACACGGAGATATTACTAGGCAAATGATTGAGATACCTATTCAAGTTTTCAGTTGATTGCTGAATTTGAATTTACAAAAAAATGTTGAATATAAAACACTTAGCCTCAACTGACCTATTATATCCAGATTTGAGCATTAAATGTCAAGAAAAATGTGAAAGTATGACAGTGCAGAAGAGATTCATGCGAATGATTCCAGTTATACAGTTAGACTGGAGCAGTTGAGATTTTTTTTCTTCTTCAGAAAACAGAAGGCTGAGGAATTCAAAAATATGAAGGGTATGGACAGTGATTCCTATTAGAAGAAGGATCCAGAACAAGAGGGCATAGATTTAAGGTAATTGGCAAAGGAAACCAATCTCACCATGAGGAAAAACCTTTCCATACAACAAATGGGTCAAGGTCTGGAATGCAGTGCCTGAAAGTGGTGGACACAGGTTCAGTTGAAGGATTCAAGAACTAAATCATCTGAAAAGAAGAAAATGTGCAGGGTTACAAAGAGGTAAAGAAACTGCAATAGGTGGTTTGCTCTTTAATTGGATTGATGAAGACAATGGGAAAATGGCCTCCTTCTGTGCTGTAATAATTGTGATTTTAAATCCACTCTGTAGCTTGTCAGTTTACTTGAAATTGCTGCACCTGGTTCATGTTACAAGTTTCAGAAATAGTGACCCAATGAAATAAGAAATTTGAAAAATATTTTTCTCTATTTACAGAAATTGTGGAAACACATCAAGCATAATTATGAAAAAAGAGAGGAAGAATAATTAGAACTCAATACTGCAAGGTGTTCTCCATCTGGAATGTTGCTACTGTTGAACAGCCCAGTACTACTATGTCATCGACCAGGACCATTAACTTTATCAGATTGTTTGGAACAGTCCCTGGAAAACATGGATTGATACTGTAATGGTACAAGTGCTGGGCCCATTTGTTGAAAATTATTACTGGGAGATGTATCTAAAATTAAACAATTTATCTGCCTTTAATAATTTTTTCCCATCCTGATCACAAAATAAATACTTTCTAACAAGAATGAGGTGAGATTTTCTTTCATTTAAACAGTTTCTTAATTCAAGTTATCAATTAATCACTTTAATCTAGAATTGTAATATTTTTCCCTAGGATTAGATTAATGTAACATGCCTTTTAAAAATAAATAATTTTTCCTTCTCCAAAACCTGCTTAATAAATCACTAACCTAACTCCCTTCTGGACTGAGCTATGTTGGTCAACAGAGGTCTCACTTTCAAAACTGTTTACACGTCACTCCCGGGCTTTGTTTCTCGCTACTTCTCTAGCCTTGCGACACTTGAGTTTGAACGTTCAAACTTTCAGTTTAGCCTCTTGAGTATTTCCACTATTGCAGCTATCGCTGTCATTGCTTGAGTCCCCATATCTGGAATCTTCTCCTTTTTGTAGCCCTTTCCCACTATAAAACCTACTCATTGGCCCAAACTATGTCATTCGGCTTAATATCACTTCAAGTGGTTCACTGTCAAATCTTGTTTCTATTTCTAAGCAGTTTACGGAGATGAAAAATTGATTTTTAAAGTGAAGTTGCATTAATTTAATCCTGGGGGAAAAGATATTAAAATATTGAAATGCTAGATTTAAAAACTGGACAGGCTGATAATTTGCATGGAACATTATGTTGCAGCAAACATACAGGATACAAGTTTAAAATACACACCAGTAAATGCTGCTGCCTTCCAAAATCACATCATGTGAGGATATGGTATACAATAATCATCCAAACAGCATTAAGTATTTATTGCTGTCAGCCAAACCAGCTCACTAGTACAAAGCAAATGTAAAAAAAAATCAAGATCAATCTCTCCAGCTTCTTTTCTTCACTAATCATGTTAATTATTCTATGCCACCTCTGTTCTCAACTACAATTGAGTTCATAAACTGTCAATTTTAAAAACTGAATCTATCTCCAAGAGAAAGTGTACAAGCTAAAAGTTAATGGTAAATGCAACAGCTCAAATCTTTAAATTGTTTGCAGCAGTAAGTCCTATTAATTAGCTCTAGTTATTAGCAGTTTCTTCTCAAATTATAGCTTTAAATTCTTTGGATTTCAACTTTGTGAATACCTCTCATCAGATTACTGACCCTGTCACAGGTCTGAGTGGCACGGTGGCTCAGTGGTTAGCACTGCTAATCAGCCCAATCAGCTTTTAAAATTTCTTGCCTAATACTGTCAAAATTGGCCTTCCTTCAATTTAGAAATTCAACTTTTAGATCTGGTCTATCCTTTTCCATCACTGTTTTAAAACTAATAGAATTATGGTCACTGGCCCCAAAGTGCTCCCCCACTGACACCTAGGTCACCTGCCCTGCCTTATTTCCTGAGAGTAGGTCAGGTTTTGCATCTTCTATAGTAGGTACATCCACATACTGAATCAGAAAATTTTCTTGTACACACTTAACAAATTCCTCTCCTTCTCAACCCCTAACACTATGGTAGTTCCAGTCCATTATTCTTACAGATAACTGAAATCTCCTTACAAATTTATCAATTTCCTGCTAAGTATTAGGGGGTCTATAATACAATCCCATTGAGGTGATCATACCTTTCTTATTTCTCCGTTCCAACCAAATAACTTCCCTGGATGTATTTCCAGGAATATCCTCTTTATCAACAATACATCTTCCCCCTCCTATCTTGCCTCCCTTTCTATCCTTCCTGGAGCATTTGTATCCTGGAGCACTAAGCTGCCAGTCCTGTCCATGTTTCTGTGATTGCTATGATATCCCAGTCCCATGTTCCTCACCATGCCCTGAGTTCATCTGCTGTCCCCATTTAAACTCTTGCATTGAAATAAATGCAGTTTCAGTCCTACCTTGTTCTCTGCTTTCTCCCTGCCAGCCCTGACTGTTTGACTCACCTTTGTTCTCAACTGGACCTGTCTCAGATTTGATCTTTTTCCTTACTATTTCCCTGGGTCCCACTGCCTCACCTTACTAGTTTAAAGTCTCCCGAGCAGCTCCAGCAATTCTCCCTGCCAGTAATTAGTCCCCTTCCAATTTAGGTGCAATCCGTTCTTCTTGTACAGGTCACTTCTACCCCACAACAGCTTCCAATGATCCAAAAATGTGAATCTATTCCCGTACACGAGCTTCTCGGCCACACATTTGTCTGCTCTGTCCTCCTATTCCTATCCTCACTAGCTGATAGCACTGGGAGTAATCGAGATATTACTACTCTTGAGGACCTCCTTTTTAAATTCCTCCCTAACTCTCATCTGCCTTCAGAATCTCAACCTTTTCCCTTCCTATGTCGTTGGTGCCAATGTGTACGATTACCTCCTGCTGGCCTATCTTTCCCCTTGAGAACACCCTCTCTGAGACATTCTTGCTCTTTGCAACAGGGAAGCAACACACCTTTTCTGATTTTTCACTGCTGGCCACCGAAACGTCTGTCTGTACCTCGGACTAGAGTCCCCTAACACAATCAATCACTTGAAACCTGACGTACCCCATTACATTGAAGCCAGTCTGGATACCAAAAACTTGGCTGATCGCGCTACATTCCCGAGAATCCATCACCCCCTACATTTTTCAAAACCATGTACTTATTTGAAATGGGATTAGCCACAGGAGGCTCCTGCACTCCCTGCCTACCTCTCTTACCTTTCCTGAAGTTAACCCATCTATGTGACTCTGTATCTGAGACTTCTCTCCCCCCCCCCCCCTTCCTATAATTGCCATCCATCACATTCCCTTGCTCTTGTACAATCCTCATTGCCTCTGCCTCTCCAACCCATTCGATCTAATAGGATTTGAAACCAACAGCATTTATTGCAGATATAATCCTCAGTAACCCATAAACTCTCCCTAAACTCCCACATCCCACAAGAGCATATCACTCTACTAAGGGCCATTTTTTTGCTGCTTTCAATCTACAGACCCAGAAAATAGCACTATTGTATTCCTCTACAAAACACTGCTCCAGGTTAAATTAATACTAATGGCTTATATTTGAAGTTTAATCAAGAAAGAACCCACTCTACTCACTACTGCAGACTTATTTTAAGGCCGTGCTTATCTGCTTTTGTGCTAAAACCTCTTCCAGACAGGTTCCTCCTAGATCAGTTGTGAATTTCACGTTTTTAAAAATTTCCTAGAAGCATTCCGATGTCCAGCAATACATGAATTCAATAGCAAAGGCAGTAACTGCTAACTCTCAATTATCTATGTGGGTTTCTTTCTCTTTCTCTCTCCTGCACTGACCTCACCACATGCTTCCTTTGTCTGTTCTTCTCCCTTTTAAAAGTGCTGTTGTTTTGACTTTTTTTATACCCTGTTAATTGTGCTTAATTATAAAATACTTTCTGTAAGGTAGAATAGCCACCTAGAATAGAAATAGCATATCTCAAAAAGTAAGTCATAGATTTATGGCACAGGTTAATGTAAAAATATGCCAACACGTGAAAATGCTTCCAGTAATATGGCTTTCATTTATTGGCATCTTTTTACATTAGCATATACTATAAAACCACAGCCAAGCTTTTAAAACTGTTTAGTTTTGTTACTTAAAAGTATGCAATGAGCTTACCTAAATGTGTTAAGCAGCAGGCAGAGTGGGAGCGAGGACCAGAAGGCTGCTGGAAGGTGAATCACAGATTTAAAAACTTCTCATGAATAGACAGAGCACATGCTGAGCAGTGAAGTGATATATTTGGGTGGTTCTGTTACCTGAAACACTGCTTAGGTACTGTCTCCCACCCCACCTCCTCTTACCAACAAAAAGAATTGTGCGTCAGATTAGTAACCAGTTTTTAAATTTTATTTTAACGTGGTCTTTTTGGGAATTTAGAATAGGGAGAATGGAGGTAAGGGCAGTTGAACGTTCCTCCTGCAGAACGTGGGAGGTAAGGGTCACTACTAGTGTCTTCATCTGCGAAAGTCCACTCAATGCCAGCTCCTCAAACTGAGTTAGGGAACTGGTGCTGGGTGAACTTCAGATCATTTGGGAGGTGGGGGAGGTTATTTGAGAGGAGTTAGAGAGGTAGTCACATTTCAGGTACAAGACGACAGGTGGGTTATAGTCAGGGGTTGGAAAGGGATCAGGGGTTGGAAAGGGAACTGGCAGACAGTGCAGGGACCCCTTGTGGCCATTCCCCTCAATAACAAGTATGCAGTTTTGGATACTGTTTTTGGGGGGGGGGGGGTGAAACAACTTACCAGTTGTAAGCCATGGGATACAGGTCTCTGGCACAGAGTCTGCCCTCGTTGCTCAGAAGGGAAAGGGGGGAAAAAGGGTAGAGCATTAGTCACTGGGGACTCTTTGGTTAAAGGGACAGATAGGTTCTGTGAGAACAAGAGAGACTCACAGTTGGTCTGTTGTCTCCCAAGTGGGGGAAACCATTTGCTAATGCTCTTCAGGAGGGTTTAAACAATTCAGCAGGGAGATGGGGGTTTGGAACCTAAACTGTAATTCCAGTGTCCAGGAGGTGGAGAGTAGTGAAGTCAGAAATAAGGTTTCAAGGTTGCAAGAATGCACCAGCGAGCAGGAAGGTGGTTTGAAATGTGTCCACTTCAATGCCAGGAACATCCAGAATAAGGTGGGTGAACTTGCAGCATAGCTTGGTACCTGGGATATCAATGTTGTGGCCATTTTGGAAACATGGATACAGCTGAGACAGGAATGGTTGTTGCAGGTTCTGGGATTTAGATGTTTCAGAGATGGTAGTAGAGGGGGAGGTGTGACATGATTAGTCAAGGACAGTATTACGGTGGCAGAAAGGACGTTTGAGGACTCGTCTACTGAGGTAGTATAGGCTGAGGTTAGAAATAAGGAAGGAGGTCACCTTGTTGGTAGTTTTCTATAGGCTTCTGAATAGTTCCAGTGATGTAGAGAAAAGGATAGCAAAACTGATTCTGGATAGGAATGAGAGTAATAGGGTAGTTGTTATGAAGGGCTTTAACTTTCAAAATATTGACTGGAAATACTTTAGATGGTTCAGTTTTTGTCCTGCGTGTGCAGGAAGGTTTCTTAACACAGTATGTAGGGGCCAACAAGTGGCGAGGTCACATTGGATTTGGTACTGGGTAATGAATCCAACCAAGTGTTAAGATTTGGAGGTAGGTGAGCACTTTAGTTATAGTGATCACAATTCAGTTATGTTTACTTTAGCAATGGAAAGGGATAGGTATATACTGCAGGGCAAGAGTTATTGCTAGGGGAAAGGCAATTATGATGAGATTAGGCAAGTTTAAGAATGCATAGGATGAGGAAAGAAACTGAAGGGGATGGGATATGGCAACTGTTTATTACCATTTCCAGCAGAAAGTAGATCTATAGCAATGAAATCTGAATAAATGATTAAGCCTTAAATGGCCTGTGAAGAGGGTTAACCAAGCCACTCCATTTTTTCAGGACATCTAGGGTTGGAAAATAAATATCAACTGAAAAAAGAAAAACTGCCACACACTGACCAATGGCTGTCTTTATTTGAAAATTCCTCATGAACATTTATATTAGATATTTTAAATTGCACTCTAATAAATTGGTTTAAGTAAAGACGGTAGATTATGTAAATATTCCAAACTAAAAAGGAATCAGATTGTGCAAAACAAGCAATAGTGCACTATATAAGTGATGTTTCTGATGTTGCTGTGGCCTCAACAATAAAGAGTTAAAAATTATGAATTGTGGACATTGTATCTACAGTCTGCATGCTGAAACTATCCTCAATTTAAGGAAAAATCTATTTCAACCTTCATTTCATTTTTGCTTTCACATTTCAATGATGTCATCATAATGCAACTGTGCTCTGCCATGTATCTGCATCAATATCTTCTCTAAAATAAATCATGAAGCAAATGGTTAAGATGTTTTCAGTTGTCCGAAATGTCGAATCTCCTGTTCCTTGGATGCTGCCTGACCTGCTGCGCTTTTCCAGCAACACATTTTCACCTAGGCTGATTGGGTCAAGTTGTGCAGATCCATCACAGCACACAACACTAGTGAAAGATCGGACAGCAAAATGTATGGAAACTTTTTTGGGGCTCCAAAAATTCTGGTAATACACCAAAAGAAAACATTCAAAAAATATCTTTTCTCATTAAAAACAAACTTTCAATCAACGCAGTTGTTAGGTTTTGCAGTAGTTCAATGATAATGGTTAGAGGTGTTAAATATATTGCAGGCAGACTCGAGCATAATCAAATAAGCAGAGGGACTGCAACATTCAGCAACTCCGTTTCAGTATCAGTAAATAAGCAAAAGATGACAACTCCAGCTATGCAAGAGCTGATAATCTAACTGTATCAATGTTTATTTCAGTTGTTTGGACTTTTCAATCAAACTGCACACCAACAGAAGACAAATTGGTCAACTGGTATGAGAAATTATGAGGTGAAATATTTCAGATTGAACATTTTTTTTCTGAGGAGAAAAATGGACATGCCTTACTGTGCATCACGTTTGGCTATTCTTGCTTGAGAAAGGAAATTTTACTAGCTGGAAGTGGCCACTGGAGGCAAGCATGTTTGTGATGGAGGGAAAGATGTGAAAAAGATTTAAGATGGAATCATTCCTTTGTTCCTCTTCCTATCTGCAAGTGATCGCCGATTATGATTAGATCGAAGGGATTTATTAGCCTCTTTCTTTCTTCTCTCCATTAGTGTTTCTTTTGATTGCCCTTGGCCCCTTGCATTTCCCACAACAGTGCTATTGTCATGTTTGAACCTGTAAAGCAATACATTTGGAAAGCAGTTAATTGATCAAATTAGACAATTCACTTTTCTTCTATTAGAGAAATCAACTATACTTATTTAGTCACAATTGGATAATTATGGGAAGGAGGAGAAAACTATGGGAAAGGCAGCATAGGAATGAACTGGATTTCTAATGTGTTACACAATGAATTTTCTAAATGTTACTCATTAATCCAGACTTCCCACGAACAATGCGAGAGTGCAAATGAGACATCTAATAATCCCTGTAAGGAGATGCAATTATTTCCCTTTGCGCACACTTAATAGATATACATCCCAAAGTATTTAAAGAATTACCAGAATTAAGCTGGAATTTTTTGGTTAAGCTAAATGTTGCTTATATAAACATTGTTTCAGGATTTTAAGTATTAAACTTAAATGGTCTAGCATCTTTGAATAACCTTGACCGATGGAGATGGATGTGTCCAATGCAAAAGATTGACTTGTAAATCAGTGCCCGCAGGAGCTTGAAGCCAATAATGGAAGCTATTATTCATACCTATCCCTGGGACAATAGTTAGTTTGTTATCTTCTTTGACACTCAGATATTCACTTGTGAAATGGGCTTAGAACCAACGAAGTATAGTTAAAGAAAGAATCATCAAGAGCCAAGACAGATTAATAAGTTTATAACAACTAGACTTGTGACTAAACAATTCTGTTTCAAAATGTTTATAAAAGTATTCTTATTGCTTAGATTCTTACCCTCTTCTGGCATTAAAGGTAGCACGTCTTGCCTCTGCTCTTTCCCTCAGCAATGCTGGGTCCTGTACAAACAGATCTCTCTTTGGAATTTCCTCCTAGAAATTACAACACCGTTACATTTTTCTCTATTTTCAATATTGGCATAATTTTATTTATATGAACAAAAGTAGATCTTTGGTTGCTTGCTAGACAACTTTCATAAGCATCATTAGTTTTGAGACATGCTTCATAATGTCTTTATTTAGAGTGAAATTGATGTAAGAATGAACACTGATACTTGACTGACCAACCTGAAGTTACATTCATAGTCAGCACAGTCAAATATGATCACAATTTAGGCCAGAGAGATGTTTAAAAAATGTTTTAAGTATTTTGGCAGGACACCACAATAAAATTATTGGTTCAATGTGCATGCGATGGTAATAACAATGACTAGTACTAGCAAAAGGTGCTGAAGATATTGGAAGAAATTGGATAAGTGATTTTTCACTGACGTTTTTTTAAAATTAGAAATGACAACAGACTACCAGTTACATTTTTCTCTGTTCACAGGTATTTCCCTCAGAAAAGAGTAAAGTAATATGGCCTCTCCCAAATGAATTACTAATTTAACAAAATGAATATGAATGACTCTTGTTACACCCTCATCTTTAAAGATTAAAGTATTTTTTCACAGAATGGGAAAGATTTATACTGCATTGCATTTAAGCAAAATGGACAAAATTGAAGCAAAGATTAATCTGCACATCAGCATGATTGTAGAAAGAAGTGACTACTTTTGAAGAAAAGTAATCTCAATTGTGTAATAAATAACTTTTCTTTTTAAACCGTTGCACAAGAGGAACAAGTCAGATTTCAAGTAAAATAATTTTGAAATAAAAATTTTAGAAGGAAATTCAGACTTTCAAAACATAGATGTACTATAAACATGAAATCAGCAATCAATTGAAGTAACTAATGAAATTTTCAAAATTCTGTATGATAGGCATCCCAAATAACCCACTGAATAGGAATGAAGGAATGATTAGGGGAGACAGTTTCAGGCTTAGAAACAACGGTTTCAAAGGATTTTCAGTTGTAAGTACAACTGAAGTAATTTGATGCAGATTGCCATAAACACTGCATAAAGTCCTAGGATTTTAAAAGAAATTCCACCGAGAACCATTCTCCTTGAGCAAAACATATTTCTGAATAAAAAAATACTGTTGTACATATTGGCTTCCATAAACGAGCCAAATCCCAATGTCATTATTGATTTGGATTACCTTTGGTACTTCCTCTTCAGATTCATCATCATCTTCCTCCTCATCCTCTTTTTGTCTTAAGATTCGAGGGGTTGTAAATGGTCTTGGAAAAAACAGTGAATTACGACATGTCAGTAGTTGATACTTTTATTTGTGACATTAACATAACAATTAATACACTTGTCCATTTTTTAAAATCCTATCTAGTAGGCGAAAAACAACCAGCTGAATTAATATATTATAAAAGCATGGTTAAGACCACAATACAGTACACTATTCAGCCAACTGAGTCTGCCCCACCGAGAAGAAGTCTACAGATTTACTACCCACCTTATCTCTGCCTTAATAGGGTGATCCTTTATTCTGACCTTATGCCCTTTGGTCTGAGACTGTCCTGCAGGGCAAACAATTTTTCTTCATCTATCCTGTCATGTTTCCTAAGGAATCTGTATGTTTCAACAAGGTTGCCTCTCATTATTCTATATGCCAATGAGTACAGGCCGGACTGCATTTTATAACAAAATACATGTGACAATCAATAAATGAATAAATAACTCTTTTCATACGATAGTCCCACCATAGCTGGTATCAACCTGGTGAACTTTCTCCGGACTGCCTCCAATGCCAGTACATCTTTCCTCAGATTCTGAAACCCTATGTCCTTGCCTTCCCTGTTAGTACGCTAACCTTTTGCGATTTATGCACAAGGACTTTCGAAATTTTTGTGCAGCTATTTTCATTTAAATAATATTATTCAGCGCCTCCATACTTCCAGCCAAATACAGAACCTCACACTTTCCCAGGCTACATCGGATCTATATTCTTCTGCAGACTTTGTGCCATCCTCACCACTTACCTTCCCACCTACGTGTTACCTGCAAACGTGATGATAATACATTCATCCATCTCCTCCAAATCATCTATATATGATATATATAAAGAAATTATACATATGTAAATAATTAATCCCTGTGGCACATCAATTACATGTTGCCATCCTGAAATCTGCTCCCCCCCCCACCACGCCAACTTTGTCATCTAGAGTTGGCCAATCATCTATTCAACATCATGGGCTCTTAGTTTACTTAGTGGCCTGAACGTGGTATCTTATCAATGTCTTCTGAAAATACAAATATATTACAACCAGTCTTTCCCCTTTATGCTTGTTACTTCCTCAAAAGAATTCTAATAAGTTACTCAATTCCAGGTACCCAATTTAAACTCTGCCTTAATTTCCTTATTCTAGAAATATGTAACCAGGAAATTTATGAAGTGAAAGAAACATAATGGAACCATTGACTATTTAAATAAAACTAGATTCAATTAAAACAGTTTAAGAGAGAAAATGATACTAAGGATTTTTACAAATACATTAAGGACAAAAGGGTAACGACGGAGAGAATAGGACCCCTCAAAGATCAGCAAGGTGGCATTTGTGTGGAGCCACAGAAAATAGGAGAGATACTAAATGAGTATTTTGCATCAGTATTTACTGTGGAAAAGGATATGGAAGATATAGATTGTAGGGAAATAGATGGTGACATCTCGCAAAATGTCCAGATTACAGAGGAGGAAGTGCTGGATCTGTGATCAGGTGTACCCGAGAATTCTGCGGGAAGTTAGAGAAGTGATTGCTGGGCCTCTTGCTGAGATATTTGTATCAGATAGTCTCAGGTGAGGTGCCAGAAGACTGGAGGTTGGCAAACGTGGTGCCACTGTTTCAGAAGGGCGGTAGGGACAAGCCAGGGAACTGCAGACCAATGAGCCTGACCTCAGTGGTGGGCAAGTTGTTGAAGGGAATCCTGAGGGACAGGACGTACATGTATTTGGAAAGGCAAGGTCTGATTCGGGATAGTCAACATGGCTTTGTGCATGGGAAATCATGTCTCACAAACTTGATTGAGTTTTTTGAAGTAACAAAGAAGATTGATGAGAGCAGAGCAGTAGATGTGATCTATATGGACTTCAGTAAGGCGTTCAACAAAGTTCCCCATGGGAGACTGATTAGCAAAGTTAGATCTCATGGAATACAGGGAGAACTACCCATTTGGATACAGAATTGACTCAAAGGTAGAAGACAGAGGGTAGTGGTGGAGGGCTGTTTTTCAGACTGGAGGCCTGTGACCAGTGGAGTGCCACAAGGATTGCTGCTGGGTCCTCTACTTTTTGTCATTTACATAAATGATTTGGATGCGAGCACAAGAGGTACAGTTAGTAAGTTTGCAGATGACACCAAAATGGGAGGTGTAGTGGTCAGCGAAGAGGGTTACCTCAGATTACAACAGGATCTTGACCAGATGCGCCAATGGGCTGAGAAGTGGCAGATGGAGTTTAATTCAGATAAATGTGAGGTGCTGCATTTTGGCAAAGCAAATTTTAGCAGGACTTATACACGTAATGGTAAGGTCCTAGGGAGTGTTGCTGAACAAAGAGACTTTGGAGTGCAGGCTCATAGCTCCTTGAAAGTGGAGTCACAGGTAGATAGGATCGTGAAGGTGGCGTTTGGTATGCTTTCCTTTATTGGTCAGAGTATTGAGTACAGGAGTTGGGAGGTCATGTTGTGGCTGTACAGGACATTGGTTAGGCAACTGTTGGAATATTGCATGCAATTTTGGTCTCCTTCCTATTGGAAAGATGTTGTGCAACTTGAAAGGGTTCAGAAAAGATTTACAAGGATGTTGCCAGGGTTGGAGGATTTGAGCTATAGGGAGAGGCTGAACAGGCTGGAATGTTTTCCCTGGAGCGGAGGCTGAGGGGTGACCTTATGGAGGTTTACAAAATTATGAGGGGCATGGATAGGATAAATAGACAAAGTCTTTTCCCTGGGGTCAGGGAGTCCAGAACTACAGGGCATTGGTTTAGGGTGAGAGGGGAAAGATATAAAAGAGACCCAAGGGTCAACTTTTTCACGCAGAGGGTGGTACATGTATGGAATGAGCTGCCAGAGGAAGTGGTGGAGGCTGGTACAGTTGCAACATTTAAGAGGCATTTGGATGGGTATATGAATAGGAAGGGTTTGGAAGGATATGGGCCGGATGTTGACAGGTGGGACTAGATTGGGTTGGGATATCTGGTCGGCATGGACGGTTGGACCAAAGGGTCTGTTTCCATGCTGTACATCTCTATGACTCTATAACTCCACTGCCAAATCACTTGTACTTCTTGAACATGCACATCTATACAAAAATTGAACTTCCCAAGGTCTCACAACATTAAACTTCACACTTCTTGTTACAAATTTCTCAGTTCATATTTAAAAATCCCCTACATTCTCAAAAGCCGTGACACCTTTCAACAGTTATACTATCATAGGAACACAAAACTCCTCATCCAAGCTGGACAAATCTACCATGACCTCTCTTGATTCCAAAGACAGAGCTAATATTAGCTAACCAAGATTGACAGCTTTCACTGGAACTATGTTGTACTGTACAAATTTAACAAAATTTAACAAAATCTCCAATTTTGTTTGTTGCTCATTAAGTATGCATTCACAGCCTCTCGATCTGCTCTCAAAAGCAAAGTAATTAGCCCATCAAATCCATGGTTAATATTCAACCTTCTTCCCAATATCCTTTATTTATATAATTTCTTTCATCAGTAAATATAAACTTTACCACAAGTCTAAAATATCTGGGGTAAAAATCACAAGGCAAGTAATAAACTCTGACATCACTGGGTAATACACTGGCTTTGGGATATCATAGTGTACCCTTAATTTTAATTGACATAAACTTGGCACACCTTATATCTCAGATTAAACTATTATTGCAGATACTTGTAGGAAATGAAATTATCTAGAGAAAAATATATCCGATTATAGAGTTTTATAGGACAGGTACCAACTGACTGATCATGCAGATATCAGCTCACAAAATACTATCCACAGCGCCATTCTCCCGCTCATTTCCCCATAATCTTTTCCACATCCACAAGCTTGGGCTCTCTCCAGCACATCACTCAATAGCAGCAGTGTGTAGAATGAGTGGGATACGCTACAGCAATTCATCAAAGGTCTTTAGACAGCATTTTCCAAACCCACAAGATGGACTAGAAGAATAAATACCAACACTCTCACATTTCCCTCCAAGTCACTCATCAGTGTGCTTGGAAATATAGTCATTCCAATACTGTCCCCGAGTCAAATCTCCTCCTAACAGCATTGTAGTTCTACCTCCACCAAATGGACTGCAGCAGTTCAAAGAAGGCAGCCCACCACCGTCTTCTCCAGGACAACTAGAGATGGTTAATAAATGTTGGTTCAGCCAGTGATGCTCATATCCCATGAACAAATTGAATATAAATCTTCTTTGCACCTCCTAAAGCCATCACATCCTTCCTATAATGTGACAACCAGGTTAGAAGGTTACACAGCACTCCTGTTGTGGTTTTATAAGCATTTTATACAGTTCCAACAATAGCCCCTTCTTGTATTCTATGCCTTGGCTAATAAAGCTAAGTATCTCGTTATGTTTTCCTAACCACCTCATCTATCCACACTGCTACCTTTAGGGATCTGTAAAATGCATACCAAAGACCCTCTGGTCTTCAGTAATTTGCAAGGGTCCTAGCATTTATAGTATAATCCCTTGCTTTGTTAGACCTTCATAAGTGCATTAACTTACACTTTTCCAGGTTGAATTCTATTTGTCATTGCTCTACCTCCTCAAGCATGCCTTGGGCATCCTCCTGCAGTTTATAGCTATTCTCTTCACTACTTATCACCCTTGTAATATTTATGTCATCTGCGAACCTTTATTTGTAACCTTGACATTAAGTCCAAATCATTTATGTATACAACAAACAGCTAGGGCCCCATTACTGAGCCCTGCAGAACCCTATGAGAAAGAAGATGCCAATCATAGAAATATGCCTCCAACATCACTCCTGCTTCCTGCTCTCTCAGCAATTGTTTGTTCCAATGTGCCATGGGCTCTTACTTTCTTGACCAGTCTGCCATAATGGATCTCATTAAACGCCTTACCATAAAGTCCATGCAGACAATAAAAATCACTGCCATCAACACTTCTAGTTACCTCTTCAAAAAAACTGATCAAATTTATCAAACACATGGCCAGAAAAGATTAGAAAATTATAGCCAGGACTCCTAATGTCCATTCCCTTACCTCCCTCAACAGCTTGGGATACACCATTTGGGCCTGCAGATTTATCCACAGCTGCCATAACCCACTAGTACCTTCTCTCTCACTATGTTACATTTCTTGTAATTGTTCACAGTCCTCCATCCTGATATCTATACCTGAACTGTCCTTTCTCATTATCAAGACCAACAAAGTTTTCATGGAGGAGTGTTTCCATATTTTGAGTCCACATATATATTACCTCTACCGTCTCCACTTTTTTCCAGTTATTTCCTTGCTCTTTATATATCTTTAAAAACCCTTTGGCTTTTTTCTATTCTACACACTAAGACTTTCTCCTGCACACACTGCTTTCCTAATTTCCTTTTTAAGTTCTCGCATGCACTTTAATACACACCTTTAGGAACTCTGCTGATTTCTACTTATGGACTTTTCAGAAGTTTGACAGAGAGACAAATAAATATGGTGCTGGAATTTTACATGAGATGGGCACCTTGCTAACATGAATACTAAAATTGTGTAAAAATGTCCAAGTATAATGATTAAAAGTCATAACAGTATGTTCAGTTAGATAAAAACATGAATAGTAAAATAAACTCAGGAAAAATCTGTACATTAAAGTCAGGACTACATTTAGGTCGGTGCATTTTATAATAATGTTATTCAACTTGTTCATCCTACCTTCTACTGACTAGTTCATCATCTGAATCCACATCATTTGCTCCTACTTGGTTGCCATCATAAGTATCATCATATTCATCATCATAGTCGCCTGCATAAAACTGGACTCCGTCTTCTACTGGTGCTTTTTCGACTACTATACTGTAGGCATTATATCTTTCCCTTTGCTGTGCAATGTGCATCTTATCGTCAAGCAACGTTGTTCCCTCTTTCCCTTTTCTGCAAAATAAAACACAAATATCATCCAAAGAGGATATTATTTTCTCAAAGATTAGATGGTGTATTTGGGGTTTATTTCATAAATTCTGATTAAATCGGTGACCTGTGTGTACAGAAAAGGTGATTCAGAAGTTGCACTAATTACACATTATTGTAATCAACATACAGAACAATACAGCACAGGAGCAGCTGGTCAGCTCATTGGCCTTTGTCAGCTTTTGAAGAAAATATATTTAAATTAGTCACATCCCCTTGATTTTTTTCCTATTAGCTTACACAACATTCGCCTTGAATTAATTGTTGAGTTCTATCAAAATTATCATTGAATCTGGCAACATACTGTAGGGAATCTAATCTAATCATATTCAAAGTGATAACATTCTGTTGTACAAATAAAACTCCTCAGCTCTCTTCTGGTTCTTTTACCAAATACCTTAAGTCTGTGAGCAATGGTAACCAAGCATTCTGTCATTTGAAGCAGTTTCTCATTACACTATCAAACCAATTTGAACACTTCTATCAAATTACACTTTAAGGGAATCAATTCTACCAGGAATTTTAAACACTGGCACCATTTTAGTGAATCTATTCTGCACCTTCCCCAATGCCTTGATATCACTCCTAATCATTGTACTAAAATTGGACACAATACGCTGTCTGAGGTCTAACTATTGGTATGTAAAGTAATATCATAACTGTTTTTCAATTTTGTGTTTCTGTACATGAAGCCTAAGATCTGATATGTTTTCCAATAGGCTTCTCAAGTCAAACTACCATCTTCAAAAGTTTGAGTACATATACTCTTAATTTATATTGCCGCACTTGCTGAGGTTATCATGAAGGATTTTCCTTTTCAACCTCTCCGCTCACCTGAGGTGTGGTGACCCTCAGGTTGAACCACCTTTCTCTATTGAGAGCGCAGCCTTATGGTCTGGTAAAGCTATGGCAACTCTACATTTTTAAAATTTTCCTGTACCTGTAAAAAAAATTATACCATTCAGTATATCCTATTTTTCCTCATTCCTTATAAAAGGAATGAATCACTTTGCACTTTTTTGTATTAAATTGTACCTGCCCAATACATCAATACAACCTTCCTCATTGTTTCTTATAGTAGCAAGTTTCAGGTCAAGTGCAAACTTAGAAATTATGCTTGGTATTCTCAAATACATCAAACAGAGCAATTGTCCTGATACTAATGTCTAGGGATCATCAATGTAAATGTTTTTCCAGACTGAAAGCAACTGTTCACCATTACTTTCTGCCCCTTAGCCAATTTTGTATCCTCAATGTTATTCCTTCTGTAATCCCTCGAGAATTTCAACTTCGCTAACAAATCTATTATGTGATTATCAAATGCCTTTGAAAGCCCCACACATCAATTATACTATCTTCCTCAACCCTCTCTTACTTCAAAAAGAACTCAATTAAAACAGTTAAATACAATTTGTTTTCAATAAAACCATTCTGACTACCATTTATGGACCCCTATTTTCTAAGTATCAATTACTTTTGATTCACAGTTTTCCCATCACTAATGTTAGGCTGACTGACCTGTAATAGTCACATTTACACATCTTCTCTTTTTTGAACAGGGGCATAGAATTTGCAATCGGTCAGTCCGTCCTCTGGCATTACTACATATCTCAAGACTGAAAGGCTATAACTATTGTTATCTCTGCCTATGATACATCCTATCCAGAGCAGACAATTTTTCTCAAACAAAAGAATAAAACTTGAAACCCCAACAAGAAGAATCAGAATTAACCCTTTCCTACTGGCAATGGATTCGAATGCATGTCAATTTGGTTGCAAATTCCCTGACAACCATTGTGCAGCTTCAATACAGTTGATACTGAGTGATTATGAGTGGACACATAAAACTGGAACAAATGGATAATCTTGCCCAGAAAAAAACTTCAAGTCCAACCAGTCCAGGATACTGAAATTACCATGTTGAAATAATAATAAATTATTTTTTGAAGGTTGGATCAAAGACTAAGATAATTTGAATAGCCATAATTCAATCTAAATGCTAAATACAGACAATTAGTATTTTAACTGATTTGTTTCCTACTAGAAGAGGAACAGCTACATGGCACAGTAATAAATGGTAGAGTATAATATCATGAAATCTCAGTTTTCAAAATCTGATTCAGAATTACTTATTTTCTCCTTGATTGCCTTGGGCTGATTCTTTTGGTTTTCTTCGATTGGTGCCAACCACCTAGAGAGGTTGTACCTTATGATCATCCATCCAGTATAAATTTTAAGACAGAGCATTTAAAGATTACTTAACATGGTATATAATCTTTTTGTTATTGTGTTAATCATTCTATGTTAAACTTGATCCTGTTTTCGTCCAACATCGACACAGCCATTTTCCAGCAGAGGTCAGTACAATACCATATAGAATTGGAACTCTGTCTAACACTTTCCTAAAGATATTAAAGCCAAGTGACAATTACTGCCCTAATGGAGATCAAATAATTTGACTTGGATCAGAAATAAAATCTAGAAACCAATGGTCCGAAGGACTTACTAACAGTCCTGATGGCACTACTGTAGCAGAGAATCCTGGTGACAAAATCTTGCATTGAGACGACACGCTAACATTCCCATGCAAATTGCAAGATTACAAAAACTCTACAAAAAGTAGAAAACACAGTTCAAACATAGAACTTTTTAAGAATCAATTGTAAGATTGACAAAGGTGATTAATTTAAAGCAATACATGCAATAAAAATAGTGTGCATTGATCCGAAATATTTCAGAATTGAAGACACTTGTAAATCTTCAACCAAATAGCTATCTCAACCTGAACAGCTATAAATATGCCTGCACAATTTCATCAGCTAGATAACTGTAGATGTAAATACACTTTCTTACCAAGAAGCACAACAGATGTTGAATTACTACTGAGCAATATCCTGCCAATTTAAAACCTATATTCCAAAATCACTATACCTCACAAAATATTTTTATAGCAATAGCTTAGGAAGCATAAATGTAAGCCATCAAAGTGGAGCTACTATATTTAATGTTTAGGCTGATTCATTTAGATTTTTAAGTCTCGGTAGCATAATATCATTTTCTTTTTAAGTCAAGCTACAAAATTATGACATGCAGAGTTGGACGAAGTTCACAGCACAGAAACAGGTAAGTTTTAAATCTGTCCAAGAGAAAGGCTGCAGTAGTGAGTACAGTGGATTCTTTCTTGATTATATGTTTTTGGAGATAAGTCTCTTTATTAAACTTAAAATATAAGCCATAGCTATTAATTTAACCTGGGGCAGTGTTTGTAGAGGAATAAGACGGTGTTATTTTCGGGATCTGTAGATTGTGAAGGAGCAAAAAAATGGCCTTTGCAGTGATATGTACTTCTTGTCAGATGTGGGAGTTTAAAGAGAGTTTAAGGGTTACTGCGGATTATATCTGCCATAAATGCTGTTGGATGCGAATCTTACCAGATCGAGTGGATCTGGTGGAGAGACAGATAGAAGTGATGAGGAATTTACAACAGCAACAGAATGTGATGGATGGCAGTTATAGGAAGGGGGGAAAAGTCTCAGATACAGTCACATAGATGGGTTAACTCCAGGAAGGGTAAGAGAGGTTGGCAGCTACTGCAGGAGTCTTTTGTGGATGTACCCATTTCAAACAGGTATGCTGTTTTGGAAAATGTAGGGGGTGATGTGTTCTCAGGGGAACGTAGCAAGAACAGCCAAGTTTGTGGTATTGAAACCGGCTCTAATGTAACGAGGGGTATGTTGGCTCCCAAGAGATCAATTGTGTGAGGGGATTCTGTAGTCCAAGGTACAGCAGAGAAAAAGCAGAATGGTGTGTTGTTTCTCTGGTGCCAGGATCAAGGATGTCTCAGAGAGAGTGCAAAATGTTCTCTCCGGGGAGAGGGGCCAGCAGGAGGTTCATTGTCCACATTGGAACCAATGACACTGGAAGGGAAAAGGTTGAGATTCTGAAGGGTGATTACAGAGAGTTAGGCAGAAATTTAAAAAGGAGGTCCTCAAGGGTAGTAATATCTGGATTACTCCCAGTGCTATGAGTTAGTGAGGGCAGGAATACAAGAATAGAGCAGATGAATGCTGAATGCTGGTGTATGGGAGAAGGATTCACATTTTTGGATCATTGGAATCTCTTTTGGGGTAGAAGTGACCTGTAAAAGAAGGACGGATTGCACCTAAATTGGAAGGTAGGGAAATATACTGGCATGGAAATTTGCAAGAACTGCTTGGGAGGATTTAAACTAGTAAGGTGGGGGGGGGACCCAGGGAGATAGTGAGGAAAGAGATTGATCTGAGACAGGTACAGCTGAGAACAGAAGTGAGTCAAACAGTCAAGACAGGCAGGGACAGTGTAGGACTAATGAATTAAACTGCATTTATTTCAATGCAAGGGGCCTAAAAGGGAAGGCAGATGAACTCAGGGCATGGTTAGGAACATGGGACTGGGATATCATAGCAATTATGGAAACATGGCTCAGGAATGGGCAGGACTGGCAGCTTAATGTTCCAGGATACAAATGCTACAGGAAGGATAGAAAGGGAGGCAAGAGAGGAGGGGGAGTGGCATTTTTGATAAGGGATAGCATTTCAGCTGTGCTGAGGGAGGATATTCCTGGAAATACATCCAGAGAAGTTATTTGGATGGAAGTGAGAAATAAGAAAGGGATGACCACGTTATTGGGATTGTATTATAGACCTTCCCAATAGTCAGAGGGAAATTGAGAAGCAAACTTGCAAGGAGATTTCAGCTACTCAGCTTTCTGTAAGAATAATAGGGTAGTTATGGCAGGGGATTTTAACTTTCCAAACATCGACTGGAACTGCCATTGTGTTAAAAGGTTTTGATGGAGAGGAATTTCTTAAGTGCATACAAGACAATTTTCTGATTCAGTATGTGGATGTACCTTCTAGAGAAGGTGCAAAACTCACCTACTCTTGGGAAATAAGGAAGGGCAGGTGACTGAGGTGTCAGTGGGAGACAACTTTGGGGCCAGCGACCATAATTCTATTTGTTTTAAAATAGTGATGGAAAAGGATAGACCAGATCTAAAAGTTGAATTTCTAAATTGGAGAAAGGCCAATTTTGACAGTATTAGGCAAGAACTTTCGAAAGGAGATTGGAGGCAGATGTTCGCAGGTAAATGGACGGGCTTCAGAAATGGGACAACAGGAATCCAGAGAAAGTATATTCCTGTCAGGGGGAAAAAGAAGGCTGATAGGTATAGGAAGTGCTGGATGACTAAAGAAATTGAAAGTTTGGTTAAGGAAAAGAAGGAAGCATATGTCAGGTATAGACAGGATAGATTGAGTGAATCCTGAGAAGAGTATAAAGAAAGTAGGAGTATACTTAAGAGGGAAATCAGGAGGGCAAAACGGGGACATGAAATAGCTTTGGCAAATAGAATTAAAAGGAGAATCCAAAGGGTTTTTACAAATGTATTAAGGACAAAAGAGTAACTAGGGAGAGAATAGGGCCCCTCAAAAGATCAGCAAGACAGCCTTTGTGTGGAGCCACAGAAAATAGGGGAGATACTAAATGAATATTTTGCATCAATATTTACTGTGGAAAACAATATGGAAGATATAGACTGTAGGGAAATAGATGGCGATATCTTGCAAAATGTCCAGAGTACAGAGGAGGAAGTGTTGGATGTCTTGAAATGGTTAAAAGGTGGATAAATCCCCAGGACCTGATCAGGTGTACCCGAGAATTCTGTGGGAAGCTAGAGAAGTGATTACTGGGCCTCTTGCTGAGATATTTGTATCAATAGTCACAGGTGAGGTGCCGGAAGACTGGAGGTTGGCAAACATGGTGCCACTGTTTAAGAAGGGCGGTAAAGACAAGCCAGGGAACTATAGACCGGTGAGCCTGACCTCGGTGGTGGGCAAGTTATTGGAGGGAATCCTGAGGGACAGGATGTACATGTATTTGGAAAGGCAAGGACTGATTAGGGATAGTCGATGTGGCTTTGTGTGCAGGAAATCATGTCTCACAAACTTGATTGTGTTTTTTGAAGAAGTAACAAAGAAGATTGATGAGGGCAGAGCAGTAGATGTGATCTATATGGACTTCAGTAAGGCACTCGACAAGGTTCCCCATGGGAGACTGATTACCAAGGTTAGATCTCATGGAATACAGGGAGAACTAGCCATTTGGATACAGATCTGGCTCAAAAGGTAGAAGACAGAGGGTGGTAGTGGAGGGTTGTTTTTCAGACTGGAGGCCTGTGACCAATGGAGTGCCACAAGAATCGGTGCTGGGTCCTCTACTTTTTGTCATTTACATAAATGATTTGGATGCGAGCATAAAAGGGATACAGTTAGTAAGTTTGCAGATGACACCAAGATTGGAGGTGTAGTGGAAAGCAAAGAGGGTTACGTCAGATTACAACAGGATCTGGACCAGGTGGGCCGATGAGCTGAGAAGTGGCAGATGGAGTTTAATTCAGGTAAATGTGAGGTGCTGCATTTTGGGAAAGCAAATCTTAGCAGGACTTACACACGTAATGGTAAGGTCCTAGGGAGTGTTGCTGAACAAAGAGACCTTGGAGTGCAGGTTCATAGCTCCTTGAGAGTGGAGTTGCAGGTAGATGGGTAGTGAAGAAGGCATTTGGTATGCTTTCCTTTATTGGTCAGAGTATTGCGTACAGGAGTTGGGAGGTCATGTTGTGGCTGTACAGGACATTGGTTAGGCCACTGTTGGAATATTGTTTGCATTACTGGTCTCCTTCCTATCGGAAAGATGTTGTGAAACTTGAAAGGGTTCAGAAAAGATTTACAAGGATGTTGCCAGGGTTGGAGGATTTGAGCTATAGGGAGAGGCTGAACAGACTGGGGCTGTTTTCCCTGGAGCGTCGGAGGCTGAGGTGTGACCTTATAGAGGTTTACAAAATTATGAGGGGCATGGATAGGATAAATAGACAAAGTCTTTTCCCTGGGGTCGGGGAGTCCAGAACTAGAGGGCATAGGTTTCGGGTGAGAGGGGAAAGATATAAAAGAGACCTAAGAGACAACCTTTTCATGCAGATGGTGGTATGTGTATGGAATGAGCTGCCAGAGGATGTGGTGGAGGCTGGTACAATTGCAACATTTAAGAGGCATTTGGATAGGTATATGAATAGGAAGGGTTTGGAGGGATATGGGCCTGGTGCTGGCAGATGGGACTAGTTTGGGTTGGGATATCTGGTCGGCATGGACGGGTTGGATTGAAGGTTCTGTTTCCATGCTGTACATCTGTATGAGTCTAAAAGGAGATCCTACATAACTATATTCCTTCTCCCAGGCTCCCACCAGTCATGTCCAGTCCTATGACCAGTAGTTATGCAGTCCATACTGCATTGTCCCATGAGGAAGTAAATGTAAAAGCACTCAATAGAGAAATTAAAAATACAAAAAGTGTGTAATTATGTTATGTATTCAATCACTGAAGCATTAGAGGACATGCTATTTAGTCAATTTTTGGCTCATTTTAGATATTGAAATAATCAAAAGGGTTGCAATAAAAAAGATTTGCATTTTGTCTTGCTTGCAAGTACACAGAACCTTGAATCAACCATTAAGATAAATGATTTTAGCCCTTTGTTTGGAATGTGTGCTGGTGATTTGTTTAAACACGTGGACACTTCAAATTAAAGCAGCCAATGCTCAGTTGGTCTGTGTGGAACTTTCAGGTTGTTCTCCAGCTGTGAAGCTTAGAGGAACACTGATTAGGATCCAATCTGACACTTTCATAATAATCACAACTCAATTTAATTAGGTAGCGAACTTACTTCTTTCCTTTCCATATTTTGGACATGTCCACAGAAGTTTTGCTGAAGACATCAAACTCATCATGGTCAAATACATTTTGCCGTGCTGACAGAATCGATTCCTGTTCTTTTTTCACCTGCCTAATGACAACAAAGTATACAAAATAGTTTGGCACTGCACCTACAATTTGTATTTAGAACATTACTAAATTCTATCAGACATCCTTTAAAATCGTATTGTGAACATATTTTGCAATTGAATCGGATACTGTAATCTACATCACTTTATGACAAGAAAGACTCAGACAAATTACAAAACATCAAGTGTGGAGATCATTAGGGACAAAAATACAAAAAAAACTTAAATTTTAGGAATTTACAGAATACAGTAAATTGTATAATCGAGTTGGAATTAAAAGATGTTGAAATGTCTCTGAAAGATATTGTGTCACTGTGTGAGAAACCAAATTACCTAAATCCTGTGGTCGGTATATTTTTGGGTTTTTGTGGTACCCTTTGATACTATCTAATACCTTTTTAAGCTTTTAAAACACAAGCTAACCACTAAGTAGAAGGGTAGGACCTAAATGCACCTAAGTGTATTGGTAACCACAAGTATAAGCATGTTTAATGAGCTTCCCCACATTAGTTAAAAAATAGAAATTACCTTGAGAAATATTTGTAGTTGAAGCCTTCAATTCAGAAGTATCTTAAGTACATACACTTGTTTACATCTGTTTACAAACACATCTGATGACATATCAGCCATCCTGTAGACCTTGAAACAACTTAGAGTATTCCTGATGAAGGGCTTATGCTCGAAACATCGAATTCTCTATTCCTGAGATGCTGCCTGGCCTGCTGTGCTTTGACCAGCAACACATTTGCAGCTTGAAACAACTTAAATCACTGGGAGATAAAGGGTGGAAACAAAGAAGACACAACTTATACCAGCACCTGCAGTTTGTTTTCGGTGGACATTCTGATACAGGAGCTCTAGTTTAAATGTTACAGCAAAGTGAGCTTGTCAAAATTTCATGAAATTATTTATTCTTAAAAAGCCTTCAATCTCTCATGATTACTGTTTATGGTGAAAGATTTGTTATTTTAAAAACAATAGTGAATGACCTGCCATGTATTCATCAAATTAGAGATGTACTGGTTGTGGTGATTAAATAAGTCAAATTATGTTGATTATTCAAGATCAGGTAATAAAAACAAAGTTGTGTAAAACTAGTAAATAGAAAGCCTTTTACATATCCATATAAATGTTCTGTATGTATTTACATTTTTACCCCATATCATTTTGGAACTGTAAATGTAAACAATTCTATGTCTGTGTCAGTTTGGACACTAACTACATAAGAAAGCAGCAAAAACAGATTTCACTCAATTCTCATTTAATGCTCATTTCCAGTTTGCATTTTCATAAACTGAGACTATATAGACAAACGGCAACGTTTCCAGTGGCAAATTGCTATTATTTTACATTTATCCAATTTATATTTATGCCAGCTTAAGTACAATGGGAATACAACCACAAACATTGCACATTATTTGCAAAACATTTAATGAAATGATAAAAGAACCCTATGGATAAAGTGGCATTTAGACACAGTTATGCAGACCACATGCAGCACAGGCTTATATTCTGATGTGTTGTATTAGAGACATTCAATCAGAAAATGTAAATAGTTAAAACAATAAGCTTTGTCCTTGTGAATTTGACAGATCGGAGTTCCTAAAATAGAATTTAGATTCAAGATTCAAATAGATAACTGCAACAAATGCAACTAAACATTGTGTTGAGCGCACTCAGAGACAGGCTTAGACATCAAGACCAAAGAATCTGGTTCCAGCTGAGAAATCCATCACAGACGATAGGTCAAGTATAGCTTAAGCTTGATAATTTGCATTTAAGTATAAATGAACAGAAGTATTTTGAAAACAAACCTTCAATCTAAAGACATGCATCTTGATTTCTTACCTCTGAAGAGTTCTGTCTAGCTTGCGAAGGGAAGGTGCTATTTTATCTTCAAGGATATCATTAATTACTTTTTCAGCTTCGTAATTATATTCTTCCAGACATTCAAGAACGAAGCCTTCACCAAGGTGTGGTAGAATGTCCTTCACCTGAGAAATTAAAGATTCCAGCTCGACTCCTGTTATTTTGGCAGCTGTTGCACCTGCACACTATTTACAAAATCAGGAATGAAAACATATATAATTCCAGTAAGCAGTTTAAAAAAGCTATTTTTTCATATTTTGACTGAATTCATTCTGACCGATTCCAAATTCCAAATTCATTCCAAATTTAATTTCAGACTTAAGCTTCAAGATAACAAACCGTATAAAAGAATACAATACTAGTTAAACTTCAGTCTGCACGCTCTTCACATTATTTGTTTCTCCATTATAGATTCTCCAATACCCAGATTTACAATGCAAAGTAGCTAGGTAAGCTGTGATGATGTCATCACATTCTCCTATCTATAGAAGCATTAGGCAATCATGAACAACGAAACCATGCATATCAGAGAACAATAAAAATAAAAATGGAGAGAGGAAGTGTGTTAATGGTCAAGTTCAATATGACTTCTTTAAAAAAACTGTCAGACTTCCTCAACAGAGTAAAGCTTGTAAACTTTCAAATAACAATTTGTACTCGAATTTCAGAATTGTTACTAAGTTTTATTCTTGGCCAGTTCGTCAACTCAATTAATTTGAGAAGAGTATTTTCTAAATATATCTTTCGCTTATAAATTTTTAAAAATTATTTCATAGGATGTTAGCATTACCTTGAACTTAGTTGGTTCCTAGGCCATTTCAGAAGGCAGTTAGAAGTCAATCACATGACTGTGGGTTGAGGGGGACAATGGCATCAATGGCAGACTTCATTCAGGGAATTCAGTGAACCGGATAGAATTTTGTAACAATTTATGAACAATTGTTGATTCATCTTGGGCTTTAAGCCAAACTGCTACCAGATAGTGTTGAGCTTTGGGTGTTTGCACATAAATAAGCTCTGGGATGACTTGTTTCTTTTCTCTAAAAACAGCTCTTCCACTCCTGATGTATTGTAGCACTCCTCTATTTATAACTATACACTGCAGGCCACTAAATACACCCCTCTATTTGACCATTCTCTTTACAAGCTCTAGTCTGATGTTTTCTCATCTACTTTGATCTCAACAGGTCATCAGTTAAACCACCTCATTTACATATTTCTCATTATTCCACAGTTATCATGGTCACCATTCCTGAGCCTAGATATAAAGTAATTTAAATTAAATTTCACCAGCTGCCAGAAATTTAAATGTGTATTCCCAGAGAATTAGTCTAAGCTTCTAGATTGTTAGTCTAGCATCTCCTCTTCTTGATAAGAGATTTGTAGACTTTGGAAAACATTGTAAGTATGCACATGCAATGAGCAACATTTAGAAATGCTTACCACAAACTTTTTAATGAACTATTGCTTTCACTCATTGCACTTGCTGCTTCAGTCAAAAATCTGGTTCCCACCAGCCAAAATATGTCATAAATGCTAGGAATAAACCTGCTAGGTAAACCTTTATCTCTGCTAATTTTACTTTCTTTTCCGAACCTTTCTATGCATTCAATGTCCACCTCAAAAGTCACAGGGTGTTTCAGTTTGAATAACTCTGATCTAATATTGTGATCTTTTGGAACACAGTAATAACATGTTTACACAAAATGGTAACTGTGACTCTCTCTAATTTAAATGATCTTACTAGAACAAAACTTTAAACTTTATCCTGAAGAATTGATTAACCAACATAACATGGTTCTTTGAAACCAAGCTTCATACTTTAGAGTGTGTTGCTGGAAAAGCGCAGCAGGTCAAGCAGCATCCAAGGAGCAGGAGAATCAATGTTTCAGGCATATGCCCTTCTTCAGGATTGAAGATGATGTACCAAGCAGGCTAAGATGAAAGGTAGGGAGGAGGGACTTGGGGGAGGGGCGTGGGAACACGATAGGTGGAAGGAGGTTAAGGTGAGGGTGATAGGCCGGAGAGGAGGTGGGGCGGAGAGGTGGGGAAGAAGATTGCAGGTCAAGAAGGCGGTGCTGAGTTGGCGGTGTTGGGACTGAGATAAGGTGGGGGCAGGGGAAATAAGGAAGCTGGAGAAATCTGCACTCATCACTTGTGGTTGGAGGGTTCCTAGGCGGAAGATGAGGCGCTCTTCCTCCAGGCATCATGTTGCCATGGTCTGGCAATGGAGAAGGCCAAGAACCTGCATGTCCTTGGCAGAGTGGGAGGGGGAAGCTCAAGTGTCTGAACACTCCCCCTCCCACTCCGCCAAGAATATGCAGGTCCTTGGCCTCCTCCATCACCAGATCATGGCAACACCTCATCTTCCACCTAGGAACCCTCCAACCACAAGGGATGAATGCAGATTTCTCCAGCTACCTCATTTCCCCTCCCCCCACCTTATCTCAGTCCCAACACTCTGACTCAGCACCGCCTTCTTGACCTGCAATCTTCTTTCCGATCTCTCCGCCCCCACCCCCTCTCCAGCCTATCACCCTCACCTTAACCTCCTTCCACCTATCGCATTCCCAACGCCCCTCTCCCAAGTCCCTACCTTTTATCTGAGCCTGCTTGGCATGCCTTCCTCATTCCTGAAGAAGGGCTTATGCCCGAAACGTTGATTCTCCTGCTCCTTGGATGCTGCCTGATCTGTTGCGCTTTTCCAGCAACACATTTTTCAGCTCTGATCTCCAGCATCTGCAGTCCTCATTTTGTCCTCCTTCATACTTTAGAGGGGCGCTAGCATAGAGTCATAAAACTGGGACAATTCAGGAGTTCAATTGGCTCAACATCATGACATCATCCCAGACAGAGCACCTTGACGAGTGTAGCCTATTCAACCAGTGTGACAATAAGACTCCAAACATAATCTTGATCTCACCAAATCTTCACATACATATTTTTTAATATTGGTCATTTAGATATCAATCAAGGAGGGAATATTTGCCAATTATTCCCTCCCTCAAAGAGGGCCAGTGATGTCAATTAACCCTTGTTAGCAACCAAGACCAGTTTGAACTGGTTATCTTTCTGGTCAGTAAAGCTCACCAAAATGTTGGGTAAATTTACAATTCAATCCTATTTCGTACTTACATAGTCATCATTTTCATATCCAGGCTGTTTAAGTTCTTGATCTGTTTCACCATTTACAGCTGAAACCTCATTGCTATCAGAGGCGTGTGAAACATGAGTATTTCCAGTGGCAAAGGTAGGCTTGCTCCTACCACTAGCTTCCCAGGCACTGTCAACAGCTTTGATGATGTACGATGTTCTAGTTTCATCACTATAATTTAAGTTAAGATAAACAAAATAATTTGTATAAGGTGTACGTTGGTACACACTTTATACTTACAACAACTGAAATAAGTAGAGCCAGTGCAGTCACAATAGACTAAATGGTGTCCTTCTCCCTATAACAATTCTGGGACTATGAATTGAAAGATTAACAAAAGATTTTCATACAGAGAAATAATTGTTTTGTTCTTTACAATTTTTCTTTTGCAAGATTTATTCCTGAAAATTGCCCAAACCTTTTTCTCCAAATTTGTCATTAACTCCATCACATATTTATAAGTCTACTTCAGTTTCTTAACTGGATTAATTTTCCCCATGTTTAAACTTCCTATGCCAATTAAATATTAGCTGTATAAAAGACAGTGTTCCAAATAAGTTCAAAAGCAACACCTTCCAATAACAAATGGAATGCATGCCACGGGTTCTTTAGAACAGTGATGTCACTTCTCTCTCCATTCCAATTATACACAGTGCTAACAAAAGCTACAAAAATTGACATAATATTTCCTTGCTTTCTTCACATTCAAGAGAACTGGAGCATTTTTCAATTGGTCATGGTCACATCATTGGACAGGCATGAGAACAGAAATCAAAAATGCAACCTCTAATGACTGCACTTCTTAACATGGAAGTTTAGAACAAAGAAAAACATCTACAAAACAGAGGTGCACAATTAAGTTGAGTTTTATGTGGGATAAATATTATCTTAATAACTAGTAGTTGTTCAATATAGCTCAATGTACAAATTGTTGGACTCTATCTTTCATTCAGTTTCTCTTCCTTTAAAATATTAGTCTGTGTATGGAATAAATAAACTGCTGGTTTGAGGTCAAGAGCTTATATGCTTTGAATATGTCAGTACCACTGTACTTTTCCAATATCCATATTCAATATTTTTTCTCAGAAGTTGTAATGTAGCTTTTAAAACCAATGAAAATAACAATTCACCAAAGAGCACAACATCTGCATTTCGTCACTAATAGCCAAGTAAATTCTATCATGGTATCAGAATGGAAAGCGTTTGTCCAATCATTGAAAAAAAAACAAAACATTATGGAGAGATAAATGATATCACCGTTCTAAAGAATTTGCGGCACTCATTCCATTTATTATTGGAAGGTGTTGCATAATGAAAAAATTCATCACCTCACATACTGTATAAATGTAATTTACAAATTAAGTTAAGTTATCTAAATCATATTTTTAAAAGGACCACAAAGAAATGTACTATCTTGCTACATTTGGTTTTCTATTTTTTCCCTCCATTCTTAATCAAGGCCCAAAATTCCACTCTTAGCTGTCACGAACTTCCAAACCAAACAGCAAAGGATACAGCACCGGAAATGCCTGTTGTAGAAGGCTGATATCATCAGCCACTGGAAATTGTTCATCATAGTCTGTCAGAAACCTGGGTAAAAAATAAAGAGATTTGATGCAGAACATATTTTTTGAAGTTATATTTAATAGTACATTTTTGTGCACAACCACAGCATTTATAATTTCAGAAAGAAATAATTGACCTTTATCATTTGTAACGATTATACCCAAAACGGTATTTTGGCATGTAGATACAGGTAGTCAGTACAGACAACAACGTACAAGGACAATTCTGAAAATATTTGTATTTTAGATGTTGAGAAAGCTTCCTTCTCAATTTGTTGCAGTAATTTAGACCCTGTGTTGATTTGAACATTTATACTCTGTTCATAAGCTGCAAAAATTTACTTTTCACCTTGTAGTTTCTCTCAGATTTATACAACAGCCTCCTGCAGCTGCAGATTCAATACAATTAATAAAAATATCAGGGATGCACTTTATTATAGCAATCATTGTAATTTGGTCATTGATCAGCAGTGGGTGTAAGACTACAGTATTGAACTATATTGAGTCACTATTGTACCCTGTTAACGTAAAAATTATGCTGAGCAATGGAGTAACTTGCCCTAGGTTAAGACCTACACAACAAACATCATTTTTCAATTGTGAATCTGACACTATTTCTGACTTTTGTTCTCTACCTAGATTTCTTTAAAAAATTTCAAAGAAGTCACTACTTCATTGTTTTATGAATATTAGGTATGATATGGAATACAGTCGAAGAAAAACTATTATTATTTTTTTATTTTCTCATGGGACATGGGCACTAGCAGCAGGCCAGCATTTGTTGCCCATTCCTAATTGGTCTTTGAACTGAAAGGCATACCAGGCCACTTCAGAGAAAAGAATCAACTATACAGTGCTGAGAGAAATGTTAAGAGTCAAACGCAGGCCAGAGTAAGTAAGGATGACAAATTTCCTTACCCAAATGAAACAGGTGATGTTACAATCACCATTACTGAGACTAGCTTTCAAATTCCATTAGCTTTGGAGACATGGATTACCAATCCAGTGATAAAACCATCATGCTGCCTCCCTCGATGGGTAGAAATTTGTTGATTTTCATAATCAATTATGTAAACCATAATGCACATCCCTTAGCATAGTCAATTTTTTAATTTCACAATTCTGAACCTTGGCAGAACTGCTACTAATAATTTATAAGTCATCACATAAATTCATTGTCATTTTTAGATAGTATATATATATAAAGCTTTTGTTCTTGAAATAGATAGCATTGTAGGTGTCAATATAAATGTACTCCTGACGTTGATTCTTAGGCCATTCACTGAAGAAAAAAAGACTGACAAAACTAAAAACTTATCAAGGATTTATTTTCCGTTAAATATTAGGAAATTTTGACCTCTGAGGTTATCCAGTTTGGATAAATAGATGAGAAGTGAATATGCTGAGTATAGTATATATGCTGCCAAATACTGAAATTTTGTTGTAGTTTAATGTGCAGTAATATCGTATAAAGTCAGTCAGTCTTATGGAAACAGATTTTCTCGTGTTGTCTTTTGTTCTATTAACACAGGAATATGCTTTTCCTCAGATTAGGTATCAGAAAAGTGCAACTATAGGAAAAATGATAAACAGTTAACAGCCACACAAGAGAACTTGTAGAATGTCATGTCTTTCCCATAAGCCAACTTGTTAACAGTACCAAAACAAAAAAAAACCTCAATTTATTCAGCCCATACAACAAACTTATTTCGACCTCTCCATTCTTGGCCTCTTACTTTTGTTAGTGTCACTTCAACATGGACTTTAACAATTCCAGGCTTTAGCCATTGCTATAATTTTTCATCAGGACTGTAATCTTTTCCAATATCAGGAATTCAAAAAAACAGGCCTAATGCAGGATATTATTTATCTTTCCACTCTTCCTTCTTGCTCTGTTTCTTCTCATCAGCTGTTCATCAGGGGCGGCACGGCGGCTCAGTGGTTAGCACTGTAGCTTCACAGCACCATGGACTTCAGTTCGATTCCAGCCTTGGGTGACTGCCTGTGTAGAGTTTGCACATTCTCCTCGTGTCTGTGTGGGTTTCCTCCAGTGCTCCAGTTTCCTCCCACGGTCCAAAGATGTGCAGGTTAGGCGAATTTGCCATACTAAATTGCCCATTGTATTTGGTGCATTAGTCAAAGGGAAATGGGTCTGGGTGGGTTACTCTTCAGAGGGTCGTGGAGACTTGTTGGGCCGAAGGGCCTGTTTCCACACTGTAGGGAATCTAATCTAATCTAATCAAATCAATATCATCATTGCACTGCAGACGTCTTATCTGCTAAGTGGTTCCAACATTGAAATGAACACTTCATATTTCCAGTAATATATTGTTTTATTAACAAGGTCAATTTTTTTGGCTTTTGCATTTGAACTTCTAAACTGAGCTTTAACAACATCTCCCTCACATATGATTCACTTCCACCTATGTAAAATCATTCACTTTTGTCCCTACATCAGCTCATCTATTACCAAAGACCTCATCACACCTTTGATATTTTCAGGATTGTTTATTTTGACAGACTCCTTGCTGGATCCATTTTCCCTGTCCACAAGGTTCTGCCTGTCTAAAACTGCACTGTCTGTGTCAGTCACTAATCCATACTAAGTCTTGTTCACCCATTATCCCTCTGCTCATTGATCTTCACTTCATCTAATTTGCCAACACCTTTTATTTCACATTTTCATCCTAGGATTCAGATTACTCTATGATCTCGCTCCATTCTATCTCGGACAGTTACCTGCCCTAAATCACACCTTTAGCTCTCGTCCCTTTTGCAACCACCCCTCACTTTGCCAACCACTTTGCAGTATTTTCATTTGCTAGGTTCCAAGCTCTGCAATATCCTCTCTATCTATCCTAAATTAAAACATACTTTCAGACCTCCCCCGTTGAATATTTACTTCATCTACAGAACTATGTAAATAAGAGTTGTGGTTACTGTTCTAAATACAGGGTACACATAAAAACTCTGTTGATAATATAGTCTAAACTTTCCATTTGTTTACTGTGCCCTTACCGCTTCTGGTGTAGCAGAGCTGTAAAGATCTGAAGGAAATCTTCTATGAAAGGCAGAATATTATCAGATCTACACAACAGAAAAAGAGCGAAAAAGTCTTAATACGAGAAAAACTTTCATGACACATTATTTCTTGAAAACAATTACCTATAAATGAATTTTCTGTACTAAACAGAATTGTTTTATTCAAATATAATACTAGACAAATTTAACTTTGAGAGGATTTGAAAAAGATTTGATACAAACTAAGTTGTACTTCTTCGAAGTTAGAAGTTTGAAAGGTGATTTCATCAATATTTAAGATATCATGGCAGAACTAAGTGGAGAAAGAAACAAACCCTGCTCATTGGAAGTCTAGGATAAGTCACACTTAATCTGGATTTCATTTTTCCAATATACAGGAGAGTCCACCTTGAACAGTACATAATATTTAATTCTAGGACAGGCATCAAACTAAAAATATGGTGATACCCAGGACAAATGCTGGGATCCTTGATTTGCACACACCTTGGATGAAAATATGTTCTAAATGCTTCTTTGCCAAAAACATGTCAAAAGCAGTTCCGCAGGAACGCAGGAAGTTAAGTTGCAAATGGGCATATATTGGTCGAAAGAAGAATAAAGGGCATTGAGCAAAGGAAAATCACTCAGGGTTAGGTGGTCATTGTCATAGTGAAAATCTGGCATGGATTGAAGTTAAGAGAGTTAGAATCAGAAGTAAAGTACAAGAAATTGACTACTAATTGTTCCTTGAAAGTTAGATAAAACATCTTTTTTAAAAGAACATTGAGACACATTAGGTTTACAAAGTAAAAGACAAAAATTGTTGGAAAAGCTCAACTGGTCACGTTATCTGTGCAGTTAATATTCAGGTCAAAGATCTGTTAGGAAGCATTATTAAGGGTAGGTTGTGTTCAGAAACTTTATTGTTAGGTAGTGCTCACGTAAGGTAGTACTAGCAAGTCTGGAAACTGTTAGCTTCACTAGACAACAGTAAGCCATTATGTTACACTAAGAACAGACTGAAACACTGATGGCATAATGGGGCCACAGGGAGGGTGAACAGATAACAGGACATTGAAACCGTGTTAGATTGCATGTAGCTCATACTGAGGTAACTGAATCTTATCTCTTCTGGAACCAATACTATTAGAGAATACCGCTTCTTACCAAATAAGGATGTAGCACTGGGATGTGAGGGGCTAAAAGCTAGACAAAGAGAACAATAGATCAGAACGCCTTCTCCAGCTGGACAAATGTCTAGCTGTAACCGATTCTCTCTCGAATAAAGCAGTCTGTTTCTTAGAATCTGACCCGGTGTCTCATTCCTCCGAAAAAGAACACGGGGACGGTTGAACCGTCTTAACAGATCTCACTTAACTTGTTGATCTGAAACTTTAACCGTGTCTCTCTCTGTAGATAATGTGCAATGTTTTCAGAAAATTCCCAGAATTCCCTGTTTTTATTTCAGATTTCCAGCATTTGCAATATTTTGTTTTTCAATTTAGGTTTTTTAAACAGTGCCTTGGGATCTACAGAAGTGCTTTGTAACAAGAGCAAGAGTTGCATACCATGTATTATGCATGTGAAATAAGGTTAGATTACCCAATCCATGGAGTTCTGATTAACTTTACTGTGAAGCCAAGTTCCAACTCTTAATTTACACTTCAAGTTTTGTATTAGTGCAAAATAATCACAAATTCAGAATTTCTAGAATGAAATTTTAGCGGAAACACTCAGTAATACATGTTAACGCTCCAGGAACTTAAATTTTGTAAAGTTACTGCTCAAAGCAGATATATTTAGTCAATGCCAAAAATAAAACATTTCCAAAAATAAATTTGCTTTAATTAGTATCCCGCTGTAGAGACTCAAACTTTCCTGGATTCAAATAATGGCTTACTTTATTCCCTTAGCTGTATTTTGGAAACAATGAATATTTGTTTAAACTATATCCAAATCAGGGAACTAGGGTACCTAATATGCTACGTTATCTCAAAAGGTTAGCAGTCACTTGAGAGAAAGCAGTATGCTCAGGACACTGAACTATTGATGACCTGCTTGCACACATTTAAGTTTAACTAGTTAACACTGGAACTTTCCTAACATTCTCGATGGGTGGAAAAGCATCCTTTGACATTTCTCAACACAGTTTCAGAAAACTGCACCTAGATTTAAATCTGCCACGAATACAAATCTGAATTAAGGACAGCTGCCCCAATTATTTCCATTTGGTACAATCGCAATCTGATTTTACCCTGGGAAACAAATATCTAATTTCCTCGCAACACTATTGTTGAAATCTATGAGTAAAGTGCAAAAAAAGCAATAGGCAAGCCTGCCACAATTGTGATATCATGTGAAAAAAAAACACCACATCCACTTGAGACCAACCCTTATGATTTCATCTATAAAATATTTTCAATAATATATAAGAATAGGTGACAGTGGGCAGTTGTCTCATCTCTTTTCAAAATATGGTTAGTTCAGAGAGTCTTTTATCCTTACAGATGTTGGAATAAATATCCCATACAAATGTATTTTTCTCATTCCTTTGAGTCTCTTCTTGGAGGCAGTCTGGTCTAAAGTTTTATAAAGACAAGCTAAAACAGAGCGAGCTGTTTCTTCAATTTAAAATAATTGATAAATTTCATTAGCCATCAACTACGTGCGCATTACTCTATACCAAAATTTAAATTGGCATTACTCTACAGCATCTGCTTGATGTTAAAATGCCAGTTAACAAGTCACTGATATCATTAGAGGTTTTTTTGGTAGTTTTCATGTTCACAAGGATTTAGTTTCTTCATAGAAACCATAACAAGGCTCTGAATGCTTATGTATAGTGTTCTGAATACAATTCTATTTACTTGCTTCAGAAAGGACTCTCTAAAGCAATTCATTAAATCCTAATCCAGTTCTTAAAAAGATCTTTTCAGCTCCAGTTCATTCTTACTAATAATAGCTTTTTAAGCATTTAATGTGAAGATGACATGCAATTCTGGATGAAAAATCAATTCAAACAAGCTGGAGTTAAACACAGATTAACTTAGTTGTAATTATTTTATGCTAATGCCTGCTGACAGCCATCTTGCAGGTGCACATATGTGCCACGACAGAAACATGCATACAATTCCAGAAATGCTAGATCACCATGTGGAACTCTAATGGTGTTGTACACAAAAGAACTACACATGCATAAAGAAGCACTACAAAACAAATTTGAGCAGTGCATAGTGACCATGCATATAGTGTCAACAGACACAGCTTTTTCTTATAAGGTCAAAGGGAGAGGTGTAAACATTTGAACCATGAATGACACATTACTGGATGAGGAGAATAGCAGAGCAGCTTGCTAATACTCATGGATGAAACAAAGCAGACATACTGACATTCGGTAAGTTCAGCTTTGAAATAAAATGTACATGATTCACATCTAAGTTCACTTGGAGTAATATCTAGAGAATATGTCAACATAGTTTTCCACAAAAATAAGTAAATTCAGAGTTGCTGCTCCCTTACCCATTTTCTAGAATAGGTTGAAGGCACATATTGTTAATGATACAATGAAAAGCTTCAATCATTTTTTTCCTTGAGTGAGAAAGCCTCTTCCATAAATTTTCCTGTAAACTGAAGAGAAAGATATATTCACAAAATTAATAGCTTCAGTGTAGTTACAGGAGACAAAGTCAGGCAGATTGTAATACCTTCTGATTGTCTAATCTTGCATCAATTCTTGCTTTACACAACAACATTTCTACTCCTCTTTGAATGTTTATTGGTCAGTGTATTCTAATAGCCTTAAGAGTCTAAATAAGAAACTCAGCAGGAGAGTGGATAAATATACCAAATTTTCACTCAAGAATCCAGGTTGGAATCCAAACCAGAACATTCATATATGAAATTTTCCTTTTTACCATGGTTGCCTCGGTTCTCAAATGAAATAACTACCAAGGGAATTAGCAGTCTGCTCAACATGGACAGTAACCAATTAGGCTCTACTTAGGTATACTTACCAAACCCGCTAGCATTTCCAATGGCATCTTATGAGTCTGGAGGCCAACCTCATGTTTTTTTTAAAACTCATTTGAGAGATGTGGGCTTTGCTGGCTGGCAGCACTTGTTGCCTGTCCCTTGTTGCCTTTGAGAATGTGGTGGTCAGCTATCTTCTTGAACTGCTGCAGTCCATCTGCTGTGGGTTGACCCACAATACCATTAGGGAGGGAATTCCATGAATTGGACCCAGTGACAGTGAAGGAATGACAATGTATTTCCAAATCAAGATGGTGGAGAACTTAAAGATGGTGGTGTGCTCATGTATCTTTGGTCTATCCTTCTAGATGGAAGTGGCCATGGGTTTGGAAGATATAGCCTGAGGATCTTTGGAAAAGTTCTGTAGAGAACCTTGTAGATAGCACACACTGCTGCTACTGTGCGTTGATGGTGGAGGAAGTGGATGCTTGTGAATGTAAGGCCAATCAAATCAGCTGAAAAATGTGGTGCTGGAAATACACAGCAGGCCAGGCAGCATCCGAGGCGCAGGAGAATCAACGTTTCGGGCATAAACCCTTCTTCAGGAATGAGGCGTTGTGTGGCCAGGGTCTGGCGATGGAGGACACCAAGGACCTGCACGTCATTGACAGAGTGGGAGGGGGAGCTAAAGTGTTCAGCCACGGGGTGTTGGGTTGGTTGGTGCGGGTGTCCCAGACCACCTCATCTTCCGCCTAGGAACCCTCCAACCACACAGGATGAATGCAGATTTCCCCAGCTTCCTCATTTCGCCTCCCCCCACCTTATCTCAGCCCCAAGCCTCTGATTCAGCACCGCCCTCTTGACCTGCAATCTTCTTCCCGACCTCTCCGCCCCCACCCCTTCTCCAGCCTATCACCCTCACCTCCTTCCACCTATCGTATGCCCAGCGCCCTTCCCACAAATTCCCTCCCCTCTACCTTTTATCTCAGCCCACTTGGCACACCAGCCTCATTCCTGAAGAAGGGCTTATGCCCGAAATGTCGATTCTCCTGTGCCGCGGATGCTGCCTGGCCTGCTGTGTACTTCCAGCATCACATTTTTCAACTCTGGTCTCCAGCATCTCCAGTCCTCACTTTCTCCAAATCAAGCAGCTGCCTTGCCCTCACTCATCTAGGTAAGTGGAGCGTATTCTATTACATGCCCGACTTATGCTTTTTGGATGGTGGACTGGCTTGGGGAGTCAGAAGGGAGGTACTCGCTACAATTTTCCTAGCCTCTGACCTGCTCTTGTAGCCACTCTGTTTCTGTGATGAGCCCAGTTGAGTTTCTGGTCAATGGTAACCCCCAGGATGTTGATAGTGGGGGATTCTGTGATGGTAACACCATTGAATGTCATCGGGTGATTACCTTGACTCCTATTGGTGATTATTATAGCCTGACATTCACAAGGTGCGATTGTTTGTTGGATCGCTCAGTTCTGTCCATCACTTGCAGCTTATATTGTTTGTCCTGTTGTTTGGTGCCTTCAATAGGTTGACATATCATCTTCAGATATGTCTGGTGCTGCTCCTGGCATGCCCTCTTGCACTCTCCATTGAGCCAGGTTGATCCCCCGGCTTAATAGTGATGATTGAATGGGGAATATGCTAGACCAAAAGATTCCAGATTGTGCTGGAGTACAATTCTGCTGCTGTTGATGCCTACAGTGTCTCAATCTTGACCTGGAAAATCTGTTTCAAGTCTGTCCCATTTAGCATATCACTTGGGAAATAGGATCCTGATAGCAAGCCAGAAGGCCTTTGGTGCCTCCTCTTACCTAGTTCAATGAGGCGTCAATGAGGACCACAATGTTCTTCTGGACCAGGCTTAACAGTAAATTTTCAGAAGAAAATTGGGCAGCACCATGACTCAAATGGTTAACACAGCTGCCTCAGTGCCAGGGTATGGGTTAGACTCCAGCCTCGGGCAACTGTTTGTGTAATTTGCACGTGACTGTGTGGGTTTCATCCGGGTGCTCTGGTTTCCTCCCATTCCAAAGATGTGCATGTTAGCAGAATTGACCATAGTGTTCAGGATTATGCAGGCTAGGTAGATTTGCTATTTTAAATGAGGAGTTAAGGATAGGATGCTCTTCAATGGGTCAGTGCAGACTCCATGGGCCAAATGGCCTGTTCAGCAACCTTGTTCATGTAATTCTGGCTCAGTACTGTCCACTTTGCCAGTTAAGTCTGTCAGCTGACCAGTGCTCCAGGCCTTTTCAGCCTCCTACCTCACAAACCCACCCTCATTGCTCAGAGAACATGGAGACTGCCAACCAGGCACCCACCTCACAAAAGTTGCATTAGTGGGAACCTTGATGATAAACTTCGGGATCCATATGTGGTCTGAGTTTTGAATTCCTGGCAGACACAGGAAAATTCAGTGACAACAGTAAGGTACATGACAAAAGTTTAAATGGTCCAGAGTAAAATCACAAATAGGAATAAATGAAGTTATTTCAGAGTCTGCTGATGCAAACAGAACAATCTGAATATCCTACTTTTCTGCTGTCAAACAATGAAGTTCTAAGTTTTTCATGGCATAACACAAATAACTGAGAATTGGAGAATATGAGATTCTTTTTGCAAAGTGATCAAGGAGAATTGCTCAACGCATTTAGATACATTAAACAGTTTAAAAAAGCCTTCATGAAATATATTTTACCTAGTTTCAACGAATCGTCTCTTTTTGATTGCACTTTCTAGTTCAGGGACAATTACTTCATAAAATGAGGCTAACCTGCAAGAAATAAAGAGAAACAGTTTTCATGGAGAAGAAGAATCAGTCGAAATTATTCCAATGTATCTTCGCCAATCTTACTCATTGTTAATTTAAAAACTGTTTTTCTAAAGAATTATGGTTCATGTGTGCTTGTTAAAATATCCTGTAGCTGCATTAAAACTAAACAGATAAAGTGTTGACAGCAACCAATCCCACAATACATTAACATGCCAAGTCAATTGGACCTACAGGAGGAGTATTCCCTGATAGTTTTTTTTGTTAAACAACCTCCATAGGTCATCTCTCCGGAAAGGGGAGAAGTAATAATTATCAGAACCACTGAGTTGACCCATATTGTCACTGTCAAAAGTTATTGCTTCAAGAACAGTACAAGAATAATGGAAATAATCATCAGGCAGTTTGTAAAATGTGGAAAGGTTCAGCAGTAGAATAATGGAAGAGAAACTGCTACAATTTAGAACAGAGAGACAAGATTAAATGAAATTTTAGTAGAACCAAAATCTCAGTAATGACATTTAAAAACATACTTTCATACCTATGAATAAAATCATGCTTTTGCATTGTCCTACTAGCTTCAGGAAAGATATCCAAGAATGCAAAAAGTGTAGTACAGGTATCACATAGATACAGCAAAATATCCTTAAATTCCTAGAAAAACAAAAATTTTGTATTTATAGATAACATAATGCTAATCTACCGCGCACAAAATACTAAGAAACATTGAGAATGTTGTTAAAGTTTGAATCAGTCACAAGTTTCCAAATAAAAGAATTTTCTAACCAAGAATATTCTTCTGTAGACATTATATTTCTGTTTCCACAATTATCACAAAGTAGTGAGTACAAGAAGCTTTCTTGTTTAATTTGGAAAAATCAGACAAACATAGTGTTTAAAGCAAAATAATGCCACTTATTAGTAAACTAAGTACTAATCATTTACAGATATCAGTAGTCAGGTAAATATTTATGGCAGAAAGGTAATGATCCAAAGAACAGGACCAGGCCCTCTGGCCCACCATTTCTGCATCAACCATGATGCCATTCTAAACTGATCCCATCTGCCTGCACATTGTCATATATCAACAAATATGACAGTCATCAAGAAATCCAATATGGATTTAAGAAAGGTGTTTACTGCTTGAAGAATTGGGAACAACATTTATTTTGGTGAATGCATTTATTTATTAACTCACTGACTAATTAGCTGGGGTTAACTCACTTCTTTCATTGCAACATTATCAAGCTATTTAACATGAACCCTTCATGTTTGAAGATGTATGTCAATGCAAAACAAAACTGTACTCATGACAAAGCTATTTTTCCATACACACAGTACTAAGTCTGTTGTCAGTAAAATAAGCTGAGATGCTGTTAATTAGGATGTAGATAACAAGAAGTGTTAAAAAATGAAGGTGAAGTTAAACTTCTGATGTGTGCAGTGTCAACATAATGGAAGAGTAAAGTGTTTGATTATTTTAACTACCAACCTGATAAAAAATTGTTGATTAAACAATGAAATATTACAAGTTATGCTTTCTGTAGTAAATTAACATAAAACTAATTAAACTATAATAGACATTGTATGTCATAGTGTTTGAAATGAATATAATTAACCAGAGTCTTTGTTTCTCTTTTCCTGGAGACTGATGTCAAGTTCATTGCACATTTTATTGACAATACAAAATAAAAATCAATGTCTTAATCTAAACATCACCTGTACAGGCATATCCATGAGTGAAACTTTGGTTTGTGCATCAATCTTCTGAGGCCTTTGTGAATGATTTTCCAATCTTAAGCCACACTTGTCACAAATACTACTAAATACCTAGAAGGCAAGGTGAGAACTGGATTAAACTTTAAATTTACCAATACTATTCAGCTCATTTAAACATACAAAACCACATTGTTATATTTACACAAACACTGGAGAATGATCTGCTCTTCAAGGATCTCAATGTTGAGGAGTAGATTACAGTTTTTGCATTCAAATACTCTGAAGTACAACATGGGTCACTTTAAAATAAAGCTCTTGCCACTGCCCCAAAAACCTGCCTAAACTCTTGGAGTTTCTGATCATGGAATCAATGTGAGGTTGTTAATATCAGATCTTATAATTCTTCCAGGACCAATCATATTTTTCAAGACATAATGACTGAACAGTACTATTAAAAGACTCACTAGGCAGGGTAGGTCTTGGCTGATAAAACATCTTGTACAGGGATATTTAAATATCTTGCAAGTTTCATTAAGTGTTAATACACAGGAATTGTTTAAAGCTGCAGACTGCACCCAGTAAAATATTCTACTTCATTAAACAAATTATCTTTATTCTTGGCAGGGAGGTGGAGCCTTGAAACACAATATTTGAAAGGGAGAAGTACAGAGTATTCTTTGGATCATCAAGAATTCTTTTTGTAGCCATCATTTACTTTGTGCTCATTTCAATCTTTATTTAAAAAATGACAGATTTCCCTCAGATTCCTTGCAGGTGCAAATATTTGCAGCCATCTTCCTCCAGCTGTGTTGTCTTCATTATAAACTTAACAAACTTTCCAAGGATATATACTATAATTATAGCAAACTAACCAAGTATATAACAGACAAATCAAGGGTTGCGCAGTGGTAGTGCTGCTATCTCTGAACCAAGAAGCGCCAGTTCAAGTGCCACCTGCCCCTAAGGTGTGTAACGACATCCCTACATATCCTGAAAATGTCTATAACGCACAAATCAGTTTGTTACCTGGAGAATTGTGGGCACCGTTTCATTCAGATCATTAAAGTAATTTGGTTGTTGATTAAAAATGTTTCCTATGTATTAGAAGAAACACAATTAAAAGTTCAAAGAAAACTTTCTGAAAATCATTCTTAGTCCAATCTTTAAGAAAAAATGTTCTCATACGAACCAATCATCTTCTTAAGGAGAGCAGCATTTCCTTTTCCAAATATTACACACAAGTCAAAGATCTTTGGGATGTCAAAGAGAAAACCATCATAGATTATTTCTCCAAAAGCTTCAGGTGTAATAAAGTGTTCCTGTTAAAAGAATAAAATGAACAGAAATCTTTACAAAATGAAAAAAATCTGCTAGGATACATACAAAATAGGGGTAAAGCTCTTTAAATTTCATCAAATTGGCAAGGAATGGCTACTGTGAGAGCCAAATCTTCAAATATCTTGCTTTGTTTCACTGCAAATGATAAATACTTTTGATATGCAGTATATTTTAAGAAGTAAAAATAATTTGCATTTGGGTTTTGAAGGGGATTTGTAGTTAATGGACTCTGTCCAAAGAGGGCAACTAAAGGTATTTCCAGCCCAGATCTTTGCTCACACCTTTTCCATGGCATCCCTCTCGACAAACGTTTTCATTTCAAATTGCAACTATTTCATTTGGGAAATCAATCAACGATGCAACAGCATCTTTAATTTAAGTTAGCTTTGTTTACCTATCACAGGAGCAGCAGTTTTAATACAACTTAAATCCATTTGTGTTCTCAAAATCAGCTGCTGCTGTTTGCAAATTTGAATTTCCAGCTACTTACAAAGAGCTAAGTAGCTCATAGCTCAATATAGGAAGTAAAATGAGCAATCCTGTTTTACTATTTCTGGAGCACTCTGGTTATTTAGGTTCTGTGGCTCACTAAGTTAATAAATTTGTTATTTAACTGCAAAAATGAGTGAACCATAAGTAAACAGAACTGATGCTTTGTCATTAATTGGCTCTGTATGTAAATTAAACAACCGGAAACATTGGTGATGTAATGGTGGTTTTGGTTAATAGGTGCAAATTGCCACAAGTAATTTGATGAAGTCGTTCGGCTGTGTATTATAGCATTTCAGGGGCGAGTGCCTCATCCTCTGAGCCAGAAGACCCTGGTTCAATTCCCACCCACGCCAGAGATGTGTAATAACATCTCCGAACAGATTTACTAAGGAAAAGAAAAACAGGACACTTGTGGCAATGTCCCTACGTATGACCAGATGGCTTGGGTTCAAGTTTCACCTGGTCCAAAGAAATGTCACAGGTTGACAAAATATCTAAACAAAACTCATCAGTTGCCTGGATTCAGCAGTGACCATAGGAAACTCTGATGAAAAACTGATATTTTCCTCAAGACAGATAACACAAGTAAGATTGATGAATCTGCAAAGTTAACACTTTAGATACAATTGCAAATTTATGAATACTACATCATGTCAGGATAGGTCAGACTCCATGCAAGAGTTAATCCTTTTTTGTTGTATATTCATATACTGAGTATTCATAAATTTGCAAATGGCAAGTTAACATGAGAATATTCACGAATTAAATATGACACCAGAAGACTACATAACGTAAAGAAAGTAAACCAAAGGCTTTTTGAAGTGCAATAGGTTTTCAGTTACACATATATAACACAAGGGTGATATTTAATTTTACAATTATTTTTAAGTATTTTATAGCTGCATATTCATAACGCGTACATCTTGAGCTTAGTGTGCGCAGTCAGATAACTTCAGGTTTCACACAAATATTTTGTTTCACTGTTCAAGGCAACTGATTTTTAATGATTACTCTTTTAAGAATTTTTTTCAAACAAAAGTCATCTGAAATGATTTTTAAAAAGCATACAAATGCTGAAATTTGTTCAAAATCTTCATTTCCAAGTACTATTTTCAAACACCCTGAACAATTTAAAAATGAAGCATTCCATTAATTTCCAATCTCTTGCTACATTCTGAAATGGATGAAAAATGCTTCAGACATAAACAAGCGACTAAAATTGTGGAAAATAGATTTAGGTTTGGAAGATAATCGAAGGTATAAGACAGAGGGTGGTGGTGGAGGGTCGTTTTTCAAACTGGAGGTCTGTGACTAGTGGAGGGCCATAAGGATCAGTGGTGGGTCCTCTACTTTTCATCATTTATATAAATGATTTGGATGTGAACATAGAAGGTATAGCTAGTAAGTTTGCAGATGACATCAAAATTGCAGGTGTAGTGGACAGCAAAGAAGGTTACCTCAGATTACAATGGGATCTTGATCAGATGGGTCAATGGGCAGATGGAGTTTAATTCAGATAAATGCGAGGTGCTGCAATTTGGGAAAGCAAATCTTAGCAGGATTTACACACTTAATGGTAAGGTCCGAGGGAGTGTTGTTGAACAAAGAGACCTTGGAGTGCAGGTTCATCGCTCCTCGAGAATGGAGTCGCAGGTAGATAGGATAGTGAAGGCAGCATTTGGTACGCTTTCCTTTATTGGTCAGAGTATTGAGACATCATGGTGCGGCTGAACAGGATGTTGGTTAGGCCACTGTTGGAATATTGCAAACAATTCTGGTCTCCTTCCTATCAGAAAGATGTTGTGAAACTTGAAAAGGGTTCCGAAAAGATTGACAAGGATTTTCCCTGAAGTGTCAGAGGCTGACGGGTGACCTTATAGAGGTTTATAAAATCATGAGGGGCATGGGTAGGATAAATAGACAAAGTATTTTTCCTGGGGTGGGGGAGTCCAGAATAAGACGGCATAGTTTTAGGGTGAGAGGGGAAAAATATAAAAGAGACCTAAGGGGCAACTTTTCACATAGTGTAGTGAGTGTATGAAATGAACTACCTGAGGAAGTGGTGGAGGCTGGATGGGTATATGAATAGGAAGGGTTTAAAGGGATATGGCCCAAGTGCTGGCAAATGGAACTAGATTAGGTGGGAGATCTGGTCAGCATGGACATGTTGGGCCCGTACATGTTTGTTTCCGTGCGGTACATCTCTATGACTTTATAATCTTTCAAGGATTCCACCTAGCTTTGATAATTTTGTTTCAAAGAACCTGTGTACAACGGATTGCTGTTTAATTGTCTGTAGCTCCAATTCCATTTGGAATTTAGATTTAGTTTTGCACTAGTTTGCTAGTTCTTCTACACATTCAAGCAAACAATTTGAAATACAATGCTTTAAAGTATCAGAGGAACTATATACATCTGCAATTCATTTCAAGGTGTAACTTTCTTGACCTGAAGCTAGAGACATATCATCCAAGAAACAATAAACGGAAAAGAAGTCAGTAAATAAGCTATATTGTGATAGCCCATATCACATAACAGACAATACAGGCTCAACAATTAACCACAGCATTGGACTGTTATTCAAGAGGCTCTTGTGTCTCAGTAGTAGTGTCTATGCATGTGGTCCAAAAGGGCTGGATTGCATTTACTCCAGGCTGTGTCACAACACTAAAAATACACAAAAAAAATCTTGAACTGTTATTCAATATTCAATCATCTCTCCTTAACGCTGCTTGTTGATTTTCCTTAAACTTCACTCAAATAGACCAGAATGTCCATTTATATTCTGTTGTGGTAAAAGGCCAAACTTAACTTTCAATTAAAAAATATACAGACAAACAAAGATACTGGAAATATTTCAAAACACAATACTTTGGATTCCTTGTGGGTAGACATCCTGAGAAAGATCATAAAAACACTGCGATGGAGATGTTTTTGCACCTCTTCTATGGCTGGGTTTGGGTTTACAAATTCATCATACTGACGAGGTGTATAATGCAAGAAAGAGTCCAAACATTTCTGCATAGTTTCATCAAAAATCACCTAAGAGTGAAGAAAAGGAAAATGAACACACAAGAAGCTGTGCACGTCCTGTTAACATTACAAATCCATACATTCACATTTATAATAGAACTGGTGTTATAATCTTCGCTGATGGCACTACTGGACAAATCAGGTCCCAGCATGAAATCTGACCGGAGATCGTTTTTTAAAATTTTGGATAACACAGCAGTCAGTGCACTGAAACATATTACAACAAAAGATAAACATTGAAAAAAGGTATCTGGATATAGAAGACAGTTAAAAAATATTAATGTCTACAGCAAAACTGTTTTCAAATTATTTCCCAACAATATCTGTTAACAGAGATTAAAGTGAAGATAAATTACCTCATTATAGCAATTTTTAAAATTTTACTCAACTGATTCGGCCAGTTTCTTTCCTTTGAATTTTGGTGACTTCTTACTTGAATGCTCTCAAAACTGAGAGCTCAAGTTTTCTCAGTTTCTAATAACTCGCAGATTTCTATTCGATTTTTGAAGTTGTATAAACTAAACCTTTCTACTAAAGTGACCATGTTTACTTTGAACGGTCTTGTCTTCCTGAAAGGAGAGAAACTTAATTTTCTTCGGATCCTAGTCAAGTTTGCTAGAACTGCCTTAAAAAAATTAAGTTTCTGATCTTCCTAAGCTAAGATCAATTCTGATTATTCTAAGTTGAATTGGCCTTCAATACTTATCGACCATTTTAAACCACTATATGAATAATTCTTATTAAAACACCAGAGGGGTCTTCAGCCATTTGCTTTCTGAGCAATGTTGGAGTTAAGGTCACAATTTCACAAAAACCTTGACCTTTATTTTACTTTAAAGAAAACCTCCATAAAGATGAGCCAGATTCATCCTCCTTTAAGATAAAACTCAACCCTCCAAAAATATTAACATAGATAAACTGTACATCTTTTGTCTCACTGGCTATATAAATTTACCATATTGTGCTTGTCTCCCAGTGCATCTGTTGAAGTACCATCATTAGTAACAGGCTGGAATGACAAGCTTATATAAGCAGCTTTAATTTAAAAATAAATATTGATTTCAACAGCTCACTGTTTTACATAAAAACCATCTTAAAATATGCTATTCTGAATAATCATAAGTCTCATTCATACGGTTTAGAATTGTAAAAATTTAGAAGAAGCATATGTGGATCTTCTAGCTGGCGACAATATAAATAGTGAATTGCTTGAATAGAAAACATCAAGAAATTGAGCTATTAATTTGTGAATATTCATAGATCCACAAATGGTTCTTAAATTGGTAAAGATTTCAATCCATTCCATTTAAATGTACATGTGTTTTTGACTAAAATTAGTGAAATCATGAAGTCAACAGTGGAGCCTTGTGGAAACAATTTTCTGTGGACTCCATGGTTTAAAATGTTAGTTTATTTTCATGTGTGAAAATAAAAAATGATTATATTCTTCGATTTCGTGGAATATAATTTCGACAGAGCTATCTTTCTCAGGTACAATTCTTCTAAAGGCACATGTTTTCAATGCTTTCATCTATTAATATTTTGAAATTAAAACACAGTAGCTCAATCATTTAACAAAACTGAATAACTTTACTATAAAAATAAACTGACTGCTGCCCACATAGGAATCATTTTATGAGCATGTCAAAACTCTTTACCAAACTGGACATTTCAACATGGCCATGTTATTCAAAGATATCAATGTTATCTTGCATGTGAGCCCAATACATATCCTGTTTGTACATATAAATACAAAGCAAAGTGATGGTTACCATGAGACCATCATTGGCCTCACCACCTGAACAGAAGCAAATATACTTAAAGCCAATGTAACATTATACCTGCAAAATTACAGAAACTGATATACTTGGCCCAGAAAGCACATTTTATTACCTGACACCAAAATTTATCATGAGGAAGTGCTAGTAACCAATCCAGATCATTAGCAATGAAATTTGCACGCTCTAGAAATTCTTCCACCAGAACTGGTGTGCCATCTTGAGGTGGTGGCTTGTACAACACAAAGTGACGATCTTTTTTCCGGCTTGGGTGCTATTTAAAAAATAGCAAACATTAAGTATTGGTATTGAACACAATTTTAATTTAGATTCACAAAAATCATGAATGTATAGATTATATTAAATGCATTTTCCTGCAAACCGTGATTTAAATTATATTACAATAATAAGCTAGTGCTGAAATTCTCTCCAGAGTCACTACATTCTTAAAACTGCTTTTGAACACGCTCCCAAAGGGCGAGCATTGGAAAGTTTAATATCATCACCACACCCACCAAGTGCCCCCATCAGAAACTAGACCTGTTCTGCACTCTGGGCAGTACTCCAATCTTTAAAACTGTATTATTCAAGATTGTTTAAGCCAAGGATTAGGACAATATGAAAACAAATACAAAAAGAACACTTTAAAAAAAAGTTGATCAACAGTTATGCACAGTTTATTGTGCATGCCGAGAACAACATTATTGACAATGCTATTACTGCTTGAACAAACATTGTATTAATTTCTGTAAATTATCCTATGATGATGTTTATAAGAAGAAAAAAAAGTGATATTTAGGAAGAACATTTAAGAAGGCAAAAGAAGGTGGAGTTACACTGATAATAAGGGATTACATCAGTATATTATGAAGGAAGATCTCAGGTCAGAAGAACAATGTGTGGAATCTTTTGGGTGCACCTAAGAAACAGCAAGGGACAGCAGACATTGCTTAGAGTTACTTATATGTCTCCATACAGTAGTGGGAGTGTGAGAAATGCTATTAATCAAATGAGAGAAGCATGCTGAATTGGCAGCAGAATTATTGTGCATGACTAATCTGCACATATCCAAGAAAGGCATAAGTGAGGGCTACAGACACTGGAGATCAGAGTCTAGGTTAGAGTGGTGCTGGGAAAGAACAGCAGGTCAGGTAGCATCCGAGGAGCAGGAAAATCGACGTTTCAGGCAAAAGCCGTTCATCACACATATCCAAGTAACCCAAGTGAGCAGTAAAATTCTGGAGAATGAGTTTCTACAGTGTGTTAGGTATAATTTTCTACAGGAGCATGTTGAGAAGCAAACTCAGGGACATGTTTTTTAAATATGGTATTATGTCATTTAAAGGGGTGCTTAACAACCTTATTGTGAGCCTTGGGCAGTGTTATCAAATAGAGACCTAGGTGAATGTTGCACCATAGGTAGACAGAGTGGTGAAGACGACATTTCGCATGCTTGCCTTCATTGCTTAGAACGATATGTTGAGGTTGTACAGGACATTGGTGAGGCCACTTTTGGAATACTGTGTACAGTTCTGGTCGCCTACTGTAGGGTGGATATTACTAAACTGGAGAGGGTTCAGAAAAGATTTAAAAGGACATTGCCAGGAGTGGATGGTTTGGTTATAAGAATAGGCTGGGACTTCTTCCAATCGTGCAAAGGTCTTTTCCCTAGGGTGGGGGCGGGGGGGGGGGGGGGGGGGGGGGGGGGGGAGTTTAAAACTCAGGGCAAGGTCTGAAGAGAAGGAGTTAAGAGAAATTTGAGGGGCAATGTTTTCACACAGAGGGTGGTTTGTGTGTGTGGAATGAACTACCAGAGGAAGTGGTAGATACAGGTACAGTTACAACAGTTAAAAGACATTTGGATAGGTTCAGGAATAGGAAAGGTTGAGGGATATAGGTCAAATGCAAGCAAGTCAGGTTAGATTAGTTTGAGAGATTTGGCCAGATTGGATGGGTTGGACCAAAGAGTCTGTTTCTATGCTGTATGATTCCATGCGTGACCGCAATATGATAGAATTTTACATTTGGTTGAAAGGGAGTTAGTTCATTCTGAAACAAGTTGGTTTAATTTGAGTAAGGGATAATTGAAGGCATGATAAATAAACTGGCTGAGGCGTTTTGGGAAAATACATTAAAATGCATGTCTGTACATAGACAGTGGACAATAGTCTTTAAAGAACTATGACTTACAGCAACTATACATTCCTTCAATGTGCTAAAATACAAAAGGTCAGTAAATTGTGGCTAATAAATTAAATTCAGGATTGTACAAGATTAAAAGGCCTAAAAGTTACCACAAATAGTAATTCGGAGGATTAAGAGGTTCATAGAAAACAACAAAGCAGTACCAAGAAAGTGAGAAGGGAGAGTAGAATATGAATGCAATCTAGCTGAAAAGGACTGTAAAAGCTTCTACAGTTAAGTAAAAGGAAAACATTTGTTTAAAACAAATGTGAGCCAATTACAAGCAGAATCAGGAAAACCTGTAATCAGAAGAGAAATGCCACAGAAGCTTTATGATTACTTAATGTCTGATTTCACTGAAGAAAGTACCAGAAATTTTCCAGAACTAAAGATCTAAAGTGACTGTGGAGAATGAGATAGTGAAGGATATTAGTCTTTGTAAGTAGATTGTACAGGGAAAAAAATATATACTGAAGCCAAAATTTGATAAATACCCAGGACCTAACAGATAACATCCTAGAGTGTGAAAGAATTTAGCTATAGAGATAGTCAATGGTGATTACCTTCTAAGATTGGGTAGATTATAGAATAATTTCTGCTGATATGGAAGTAGCAAATGTCACCCCCATTATTTGAGAGAGCGAGACAGAAAAGAAGGATCTTTGGATCAGTTATTCTTACATCAATAGTAGAGAAAATGCTAGAATCTATTATACAGGATGTGATAAATAGACCCCTGGTTGACAATGATCTGATTGGGCATAGTTAGTATGGATTTGTGAATGGTAAAATATGTTTAACAAACTTGGAGTTTTTTGAAAAAGTTACTAACAAAATAGATAAAGGACAGCCAAGTATACTTTGATTTTTTGAAGGTTTTTAATAAAGTTCCTCCACAGGAGGCTGGTTAGAATAATTAAAAGCATGTAGGATAGGAATAATGTACTGTTATGGATTAAAGAATCCTAGCTAACAGAAAACAGATGGTAAAGAATAAGTGGCTCATTGTCACATTGGCAGGCTGTGACTAGTAAGGCACTACATGCATTATGGGCCCCAGTCATTCACAATATATATTGATGATTGGTATTTAGGGATCAAATATTTTTCCAAAGCTGCAGATTGTACAAACCTAAGTGGGAATGTGTGTTGTGAGGAAGGTGTAAAATTGCATCTGGAAGATTGGACAGGCTTCATAAATGGACAATAACATTGGACAGGCAGAATATCATTTGAGGTGACCCAATTGACAGGAGAAAGCGGTGTGCAGAGTCTTTCTTAAATAATAAGAGGTTGAGAAAGTAGAGATGTACAAAGGGAGCTAAGTGTTCTTTGTTATTAAATCCCTGAAGGATAGCATGCACGTGCAACAAGTAACTGGGAAGGCAAATAGAATATTAGCCTTTATTGCAACAGGATTAGAGTACAAAAATAGTGAAGTCTCATTTCAATTGTGTAGGAGATTGGCTTGACAATACCTGGAGTACTGTATGTAGTTTGTGTCTCCTCATCTCAGCACAGATATTACTATCACATTGGGAATATAATGAAAGTTCATCAGACTTGTTCGTAGGACGGTGATACTGCCTATGAAGAGAGATTGAGCAAACTGGACCTCAAAAATGAGAGGTGATCTCACTGAAAAAGAGATACCTGTATCTATGCAGTCTACCATTGGTTGGGGAGTCTAGAACCAGAAAGCACAATTTAAAAATAAGGTCACTTAGGTCAAAATTGAGGAAAAACAGTTTTACTCAGAGGGTTACAAACCAATCGCAGAGAGCTGTAGAAGCTCAGCCAATGGAGTATGTTTAAGGCATTTATGGATTTATAGAGATAGATAGATACCAGTGGCATACAGGGTTAGGGTATGGTGTAGGTAAAGGGCATTGAAGTGTTCAATCAGCCATGGTCATATTGAATGACAGGGCAAGCTCGAGGGATTGAACACCCTACTCCTGTTCCTATGTTTCCAAAATAAAATAAGATGTGTTCATGCATTAAAATAAAGCCTCTGCACTTTATGATTTGCAGGATTTAACAAATATGTATTTTAATTGCAATCTGATGAGTAAAATGCCCTATCTATGGTTTTGGAAATAAAATTTAAAATTTATCCTGAAGTGGAACAGAAATGTTAACACAGACACACTTTCGTTGCTTCGAAATGTAGAAGTTTATTTTATAGTCAACGAGGCAATGGAAAGAAAACAGTAGCAGAGAAATTGATAGAAATCATACATGACCCAAAAAAAAGGCAGGAAAATAATTCTCTCCCTACCTCAGACTGTGAATTATGAAATTGTGACAGCATAGTCATTTTATTATCTACTAAATCAAGAGTTTAATCATTTTCAATACATACCTGCTGAACACTTAGCAATAACCCACAAGGTTAAGGGGTCAAGGGTTTAAAAACAATCTATGTTGACACTTCAGTGCAGCACTCAGGGAGTGTGCACTGTCAGAGGTGCCATCTTTGTGATATTAAAAGAAGACAATATATACATTCTCAAGCGAATGCAAAACATTCAACAATACTCTTTCGGGGGATCCAAGATGACGGCGACCCAGCAAGACTGAGTCCACAGTGCTCTACCCAAAACTTGGGAAAAGTGGGCTATCCACCCCCACCACACTCACTAAACCATTTATAATAGTTGTTAACCTTAAATAGTTACCTATTAGTACATTTAAATAGTCTAATACTAGCTGGAAAATGAGGAAAGGGAAGGGAACGGGCGGCTCTAAGAAAGCAGGGACCCCTCCCCCACCCTCTCCCTCTTCAGCTGCAACAAAGGTGTCTTCAGCTACTTCAGGAGATTTACCAATGAAGATGAGCTTTGAGGAGATGTTTGCCAGGTGGGAGGCGAAGATTGATGCTTTTATCGATGAGTCTCGGCAGAGCAGAGAAGCACTATCAGCCGAGCTGCAGAAGCAGGGCAGAGACATTCAGGAATTGGAGTGCCGAGTCAGAGAGGTGGAGTCGAAGGCCGCAGCCTCAGAGACTGGGATAAAATCAACAACCGACCACATCCGTTTTCTCGAGAATCGAGTCCAGAACCTAGAAAACCACATTGATGACCTCGAAAATCGATGTCGTAGAAAAAATATTCGGTTGTTGGGCCTGCCTGAGCAGGAAGAGGGAGGTCAGCTAACAGCATTCTTAGAGCATTGGCTGCCACAACTTTTAAATCTGCATAATGGATCAGGCCAGGTAAGGGTAGAATGGGCTTACCGGGTCACAGTACGTGGGCCCGGCTCAACCCAGCGCCCACGCCCGGTCCTGTTCCAGCTGCAGAGCTATAGGGAGAGGCAGATGCTCCTGGAAGCCTCAAGAAATCTGGGAAAAGATCCCCAAGCTATGACCCACAAAGGATCCAGGATCATGCTGTTCCAGGACTTCTCACCAGCTTTGGTCCGAAAGAGGAAGGCATTCGATGAGGCGAAGAAGCGTTTAAGGGACTTAAATATCCAGTACTCCTTACGATATCCAGCGACGCTACGCCTTAGCCACGAAGGATCCATATATAACTTCGGATCACCGGAGAAGGCTAAGGAATTCTTGGACTCTCTTAAATAAACTGTAAGAGATTGTGGACGCTGGTCTGCCTTTCCCATTATTTTGGTTTACATCCCTTCATCTTTTCTTATCTTTCCCCCTATGTGTGTATGTATATATATATATGTTGGGGCGTTTGGTTAATGTTGATGGGGAGAGGTGGTTACCTTATTCTATTTTACTTCTGTTTTTAGGAGCGGGGTTGTTTTTCTTTCCCCTGTTATTTTGTGGTATTATATTTAAGTATTACATGTTGAGATTGTAATCTTATAGTTATATATGGTATTAATATTCCCAAATATATTTAGATGTGGGTGTGGGTGGGGGTGGGGTGCTCACTGTTAACTCTAGCTTTATATTATATTTGAATTCTCCTCATTTTATTGAGGAACACCTGGGTCAAGGGTGGGGCACTGGTTGGAAGAGGGTAAGATGGACTGTGGGAGAGGAAGTGACGCTCCCTGGGAACAAGGGAGAAAATCTCCAATTCGGAATGTTTTATATTTTTTATACTTAGAAAGAGTTTTTTGTTATATTGTTTTGAGTGTATCAGAGAGTCTTTACTTTTGTAAATCTTGTATGCTCCATGCTCGGGATGTTCTAGATAGGGTTTCCCCTCCCGAGGGGTCTCGGATCTGTCCAGATGATTATGGCTGAACAGTCGGTTAAGTGGTGCACCTGGAATGTCAGGGGGAGTAATTCGCCAGTTAAAAGGAAGAAAATATTATCAAATCTTAAGAAGGAGAGAGTTGATATAGCTCTCCTACAGGAGACACACCTGTCGGATAAAGAACACTTAAAATTACGACAGGGCGGATTTGATCAGGCCTTTTTTTCCTCTTTTAATTCAAAAAGCAGGGGAGTCGTTATCCTTGTCCGGAAGAACTTCCCTTTGAAAATTCTAAATCAGATAAAAGACGAATCTGGACGATATATTTTGATTAAAGCCCTCATAAATGGAGAGGAATATGGGATCTTAAATGTGTACTGCCCCCGGCACACCCCTTTAAATTCATAACGGAAGCTTTTTCAAAACTGATGGCCTTTGGTGCCCGTCATACAATTATAGGGGGAGACTTTAATTGTATTATGGATCCGGAAATAGACAGGATTCCCAAGAGTGCCGCTGGAGTATCTCCCAGATCTCGACAACTGGCGGACCTGAATAAAGAATTAGGATTGGTAGATGTATGGAGATGTCTCCATCCACAGGGTAGAGATTTTTCTTTCTACTCTAATCCACATAAATGTCACACAAGAATTGATATGTTTTTTGCCCCATCGATTTTTCTAAACTCTATAGCAACCTGTAAAATAGGTACTATAGCAATCTCTGACCATGCCGCTGTATACATGGAAACTAAGGTAAAGAACAATGGGACATTTGCTCGGCATTGGCGTATGGACCCCTTCCTGATAAAAGATAGCAAATTTTTAAAGTACTTCTCCCAAGAACTTAAAACTTTTTTAGAAATTAATACTGGTACGGCTAGCAATCCGTCAATGATGTGGGAGACCATCAAAGCTTATGCACGAGGTTTGATCATCTCCTATTCAGCGACCCAGAGGAAAATGAAGGGAGAGCAACAGCGTCTGCTCGAAGCTCGCCTAAAAGCAGCCGAAACAGCATACGCTGATAGACCTTCTATCACAAAATTGCAGAGGATTACAGCTCTTAGGACAGCTTTAAACACCGCGCTTACTCAAACAGCTAAAAGGGAAATATTATTTGCGAAACAAAGATTATATGAATATGGCGACAAACCGGGTAGATACTTAGCATTTCTTGCAAAGAAAAAGAAAGCCCCTCAAACTATTCCGACCATCAAGGAAAGTACAGGTACCCTGACTCATGATCATAAAAAGATCAATGCGACCTTTAAAGAATTTTATTCTGAACTATATAGATCGCAGGATTGTGAAGATAGGATTAGGAGGATGCAGTCATTTTTAAAAAATTTGACCTTCCCAGGCCTGACTCCGGAACAGGTGTCGGCCCTAAATACCCCTTTAACAGTCCAAGAAATACTTGAGGCAATTAGGCAACTTCAGAGCGGAAAAGCACCGGGCCCGGATGGTTTTCAAGCTGAATTCTATAAAGAATTTACAGGAATATTGGTTGACCCACTTATGGATATGTATAATTTTGCGCATAGTCAGGTCTGTCTCCCGCCCACGCTGAAAGAAGCAAATATTTCTCTTATCCTCAAAAAAGGAAAAGACCCAGAAGATTGTGCATCTTACAGACCAATATCCTTACTAAATGTAGACTTTAAAATTCTCTCAAAAATGTTAGCACTAAGACTAGAAAGGGTACTGCCATATATTATAAAGGAGGACCAGACGGGATTTATTAAGGGCCGCAGATCATCCAATAATATCAGAAGGGTCTTGAATATGATCCAAGCCTGTCATCAGGGAAAGATACCAGGAGTAGTAATTTCATTGGATGCGGAAAAGGCATTTGATAGGGTTGAATGGTCATATTTATTTTACACATTGGAAAGGTTTGGCGTTGGACAGGTGTTTACCAAATGGGTTTCAACATTGTATAATGACCCCAAAGCAGCTGTTATTACTAATGGGTTAAGATCGGATGGCTTCAGTGTGGGTAGGGGCTGCCGTCAAGGATGTCCTCTCTCACCATTGTTGTTTACACTGATAATCGAACCATTAGCAGAAGCCATCCGGACTGATCCTAATATAACGGCCCCGAGGATTGGTACAGGTAAACACAAAATTACCCTCTATGCAGATGACGTTCTCTTATTCCTCAGTAATCCTTTAATGTCAGTGCCTCGTCTAATTCAAGTTATTAATACATTTAGTGCATTCTCAGGCTATAAAATTAATTTTTCAAAATCGGAAGCCATGCCAATGGGCGGTCTGGCTATGATACCCCACTTAATGGACGGATCCCCTTTTCCCTTCCGTTGGTCCCTGGAGGGCTTCTTATATTTAGGTATTTTTATCACGCCAGTATTTGATCAGCTGTATAGGGCTAATTTTGTACAATTAATGGAAAGGATAAGGCAGGACCTCCAGAGATGGAGAGACCTTCCGATTTCCTGGCTAGGGAGAATAGCATTAATTAAAATGAATGTTCTGCCCCGTCTCTTATATCCTATGAGAATGGTCCCGCTGATGCTGCCAAGGCTAGCCCTACGTAAATTATATGGCTGGTTGGGCTCCTTTATTTGGAACCATAGACGGCCCCTTATTAAGCTGAAGAAGCTACAGCTTCCACAGGCAAGGGAGGACTGGACTTCCCAGACTTTAGGAAATATCAGTTAAGCTCCCTACTAAGTTACATAGCTGATTGGGTTTCATCTGATCCACAATCAATTTGGCTGGATATCGAAGCCTCCCAAGTAAAATACCCACTTATTAACCTTTTATTTTCAGATAAGAGGAAAATCATTACAGACCACTGTAAAAATCCCATAATATTAAACACAATTAAGGCCTGGAATATAATGCGGCAAAATGAGGGTAACTCACATAAAACATCCCCCCATGCACCAATAGTAGGCGCATGGGGATTCCAACCGGGGATTACAGATGCCACCTTTAAACTCTGGAGATCCAGGGGCATCTCATGCTTAGGGGACCTATTTAAAGATGGGATCCTGATGTCCTTTGAGCAGCTGCGTCTGAAATTCGGAATACCTAATGGGGATCTCTTTCGATACTTCCAAGTTCGAGATTATATACAGAGGAAGACTACATTAATAGATAGTCTTTATAAATCAGACAGAGAACGTAATGTCTTACGACCAGCGGGAGCATCCTCCGTTAGTACTATATACCATTTGCTACATGATGGAGTCTCAGGAGACATGGATGACCTGCTTAAAACATGGGAGCAGGACTTGGGGCTAGAAATCTCTGAGGATATGTGGAATGACATTTGGGAAAATGCTAGAAGAATTGCTATCTGTAACAGAACTCAGGCTATCCAACTAAAGATACTTCATAGGGCCCATATAGCTCCGGCTCGACTGGCAAAATTTAAGGCAGGAGCATCTCCAATGTGTCCTAAATGCAAAATAGAGGTGGGTACTCTTGTACATTGTCTGTGGACTTGTCAGAAAATCCGCAGATACTGGACTAAAGTGGCAAATACCCTGACAGAAATTTTAGGAACGGAAATTAGGGTGGACCCTGTATCTCTCCTTTTGGGCTTTTCGAACCTCTCATCTCTGGATATGCATGGGAAGAGACTATTTTCTATTCTCTCTTTCTGTGCAAGGAAAAATATTTTGGTGAACTGGGTGGCTGAGGGCCCCCCTGGACTTTCAAATTGGCACAGATTAATTATGGAATATATCCCCCTTGACTTCCTCACAAATATGGTGCACCGAAAGACTGAATTATTTTATAAAATATGGCAGCTCTTTTTGAATTATATAAATGCAGATATTTCGGCTATCCTAACAAGGGCTTTTATTTAGTGAAGATTTCAGACCGGGCTGCTCCGGGGCCCCTTGGGAGAGGAATCCTGCGCGAATACGGGTTTTATTATATTTGATGTTTATACATTCCGAGCATGTAAGAGACTTAGGTGTACACTCTGGTTAGTTATAGGTTAGATTAGTAGAAAGTTGAGGTTTTTTTTCTTTCTTTTTTCGTTTCTTTTTTTTTCTTTTTTTGTTTTCTTTCTTTCTCTTTTCTTTGTTAAATTATGACTATTGTATATATGATTTAATTGTACATCAATGTTTGTATTTGAGAGTTTTGTTTATTTTTGTAAATTTGCAAAAATGTTAAATTTCAATAAAAATATCTACAAAAAAAAAACAATACTCTTTCAAAGAAGAACAAGGGTGTTATACTCAGATTTCTGGTCAACATTTATCTCTGCACCAACATCACACACCAAAACAAAACAATTTATTTGGATATCATCATGCCACGGTGAGAATTTGTTGTGCACAAATTCACTGCCTACATTATAATAGTAGCAACACCTCAAGTACTTAATTGACTTAACCACTTTGAGACATTGATGAATACAAGTCTTTTTCTTTTCATTCCTGAATAATTCAGCAGCCACGCATGTCACCTAGTTGCACGTTAACACACTGTCATGACAAATTTGCCTTGATTTGAAAGGCAACAAAGGAAACATTTTTGTCAATGATATGGTGGTGCTGGTGTTGGATTGGGGTGGAAAAATCAAAAATTACACAAATCCATGTTATAGCCCAACAGGTTTATTTGGGAATACAAGCTTTGGAGCTTTGATACAACACGATTGGACTATAACACAGTGTTGTGTGATTTTTTATCTTGTTGCCTATGGCATTCCCATGAACATGCAACTTTTGCTTTCTTTTGACAATTGACGATAGGGTGGGATTTTTATTAAACTAAGATTGCAAGATTATGCAAAGCATCCTGTCAATAATACTTATTGCAGTCGCAAAATACGAGCATGAGAAAGGCTGCAAAAAAAAAAGCCGAGTGGTAAGGGAACCAAACAAATTATTCTGTCTAGTGATGGGTTCCTTACATATTGAGCACAACTGCATCCATCTATTGCATGTTCCATCGCACAATACAAATGGCAGTGTCTCTGTTATACTTATATTGTAAAAATGACTGGTCCACCCAAGCACCACTTCATGGTGACATCGAAATGCAACCTTTCAACTGCTTCAGTTGAAGTGAGTTTTCACAGCATAGTGGGAGGGTCACATTCCTGGCTGTTATTTTAAGCTTTTCACTGAAAACTGATTACCATTGTGAAATTTCACCAAATAGTAACTAACAGTTTAGTACAGCTTTTTGACAGATATCAATATAATATATCATTATTTCCCCTACTATTTCAATGACATTGACAGATATATTTCAGTTATTCTTTGACTGTTAAGTTTACATGCTATACCATGAAGTAACTACAAAGTGCTCACTAGTCAGATTTGTTAGCCAATTCACATTTCTAAATCCGTTCAAAACTGAAGACAATTACATTTAATCTGGAACAGTGTTGTATGTAGATTCGCAGAAGCTGAAAGAAGCATGAACAGCTCTCCATCCCTTATTATTCTGTTTACAGAAAAAACATTATTCTTAAGTACCACAAATGAGATTTAACTGAAAATAACATTCAGAGTTTCACTCATGAACAATAGCTTTATGAAGATTTTATACAGTAAAAAGTGGTTTTCAGTGATGTCCCAATTATATTATTTTTATAAAAGTAAAAATTGACTTTGCAATTTAGTATATTTAACTCTGAATTAGCTCCAAAGATTGTATTCCCAAATAAACCTGTTGGGCTATAACATGGTTTTGTGTAATTTTTGATTTTTCCACCCCAATCCAACACCAGCACCTCCATATCATAGGCAACAAAGGAAATATTTTTGTCATTCAAATCCAGACAAATTTGTCATGACATTTTTCCTCCATATCATCTGGCAAGAAATTCTAAGTACTGCATTCAGGTTAGGTTAAATCACAAAGAACACAATAATACTTTGAGGCAAGTAAAAACAAATTCAAAATTTGAGATCCTGTGTTTGCCTCATTATGCATAAACTGATCTGTCCAGACCGATGAGCAACAAGAAGCCAATTTGTAACAGACTAAGTTGGAAATGCCTTCATGTCTTCTCTTATTGCTAGTTTCCATTTATAACATGTTATTTGAAAGAAATTGGCCAAAATGATTATCTTTGAATTCAACACCTGTCTATAGAATGTACCTCATTACATGCTAAATTGGTTTGATATTACTTGCCTGTTCACATTTACAGAGAAATTGGTCTTGCTTCCCTATTTACCAATTAGATGATCACTGTTCACCATTACTCTCATCTCCACCTTCCCACCAATTCCAAAAGCCAGCATTCTCTTCAATCAACTTTAATTATCACATCCAACACCCATGTAATACTGTTCCATCAGTGGACTGGATACAACTACATCTTACAGACAGAGTCATACAGATGTACAGCACTGAAATAGACCCTTTGGCCCAACTCATCCATGCCGACCAGATATCTCAACCTAGTCGAGTCTCATTTGCCAGCACTTGGCCCATATTCCTCCAAACCCTTTCTATTCATATACCTATCTAGGTGCCTTTTAAATGTTGCAACTGTACCAGCCTCCACCATTTTCTCTGGCAGATCAATCCATATGCGCACCGCCCTCTATGTGAAGAAGTTGTCCCTTCGGAGTCTTTTATATCTTTCCCCTCTCACCCTAAACCTATGCCCTCTAGTTCTGGACTCCCCACCCCAGGGAAAAGACTTTGTCCATTTATCCTATCCATGCCCCTATAAGGATACCCCCTCAGCCTTTGATGCTCAAGGGAAAACGGCCCCAACCTTTTCAGCCTCTCCCTATAACTCAAATCCTCCAACCTTGGAAACATCCTTGCAAATCTTTTCTGAACCCGCTCTCAAGTTTCACAACACCATTCAGATAGGCAGGAGACCAGAATTGCATGCAATATTTCAAAAGTCGCCTAACCAACATCCTGTACAGCCGTAACATGACCTCCCAACTCCTGTACTCAGTGCTCTGACCAAGAATGGAAAGGATACCAAATGTCTTCCTCGCTGTCCTATCTACTTGTGACTCTACCTTCAAGGAGCTATGAACCTGCACTCCAAGATCTCTTTGTTCAGCAACATTCCCTAGGACTTTCCCATTAAGTGTATAAGTCCTGCCCTCATTTGCCTTTTCAAAATGCAGCACCTCACATTTATCTGAATTAAACTCCATCTGCCACTTCTCAGTGCATTGGCCCATCTGATCAATATCCTATTGTAATCTGAGGTAACCTTCTTCGCTGTCCACTACACCTCCAATGTTGGTGTCATCCACAAACTTACTAATTGTACCTCCTATGTTCATGTCAAAATCATTCATATAAAAATGACAAAAAGTAGTGGACCCAGCACCAATCCTTGTGGCACTCCACTGGTCACAGGCCTCCAGTCTGAAGAACAACCCTCCACCACCACCCTCTGTCTTCTACCTTTGAGCCAGTTCCGTATCCAAATGGCTAGTTCTCCCTGTATTCTATGAGATCTAACCTTGTTGACCAGTCTCCCATGGGGAACCTTGTCGAATGCCTAACTGGAATCCATACAGGTCACGTTCACCGCTCTGCCCTCATCAATCTCTGTTACTTCCTCAAAATACTCAATCAAGTTCATGAGACATGATTTCCTATGCACAAAGCCACATTGACTATTCTTAATCAGCCCTCGCCTTTCCAAATGTGTAAATCCTGTCTCTCAAGATTCCCTGCAACAACTTGCTCATCACCAACTTCAGGCCCACTGGTCTATAGTTCCCTGGCTTGTCCTTACTGCCTTTTTTTAAAACAGTGGCACCACGTTAGCCAAACACCAGTCCTCCAGCACCTCACTTGTGACTATCGATGATACAAATATCTCACCAAGGGACGCAGCAATCACTTCCCTAGCTTCCCACAGAGTTCTAGGGTACATTTGATCAGGTCCTGGGGATTTATTCATCTTTATACATTTCAAGACATCCAGCACTTCCTCCTCTGTAATATGGACATTTTTTCAAGATGTCACCATCTATTTCCATACAGTCTATATCTTCCCTGTCCTTCTCCACAGTAAACACTGATGCAAAATACTCCGTCAACTCCTGTGGCTCCACACAAAGGCTGCCTTGCTGATCTTTGAGGGGCCCAATTCTCTCCCTTGTTATGTTTTTACCCTAAATATATTTGTACAAAGCCTTTGGATTCTCCTTGACCCTATTTGCCAAAGCTATCGAATGTCCCCTTTTTGCCCTCTTGATTTCCCTCTTGAGTATACTCTGACTGCCTATACACGATAAAGATTCACTTGATCTATCCTGTCTGTACCTGACATATGCTTTCTTCTTTTTCTGAACCAAACCCTCAATTTCTCTAGTCATCCAGCATTCCCTATACCTACCAGCCTTTCTTTTCACCCTAAAAGTAATATGCTGTCTCTGGACTCTCATTATCTCATTTCTGAAGGCTTCCCATTTTCCAGTCGTCCCTTTACCTGTGAACATCTGCTCCCAAGCAGCTTTTGAGAATTCTTGCGCAATACCATCAAAATTAGCCTTCCTCCAATTTAGAACTTCAACTGCTAGATCTGGTAAACCCTTTTCATCACTATTTTAAAACTAATAGAATCATGGTCACCGGCCCCAAAGTGCTCCCCCACTGACACCTGTCACCTGCCCTGCCTTATTTCCCGAGAATAGGTCAAGTTTTGCACCTTCTCTCATAGGTACACCACATACTGAATCAGAAAATGTTCTTGTACATACTTAACAAACCCTTAACACTATGGCAGTCCCAGTCTATGCCTGGAAAGTTAAAATCCCCAACCATAACCACCCAATTATTCTTACATATAACTGAAATCTCCTCACAAAATAGTTTCTCAATTTCCTGCTAATTATTAGGGGATCTATAATACAATCCCATTGAGGTGATCATCCTTTTCTTATTTCTCAGTTCCAACCATATAACTTCCCTGGATGTATTTCCATGAATATCCTCTTTATCAACAATGCAACTCCCCCTCCTCTCTTGCCTCCCTTTCTATCCTTCCTGTAGCATTTGTATCCTGGAACACTAAGCTGCCAGTCCTGTCCATCCCTGAGCCATGTTTCTGTGATTGCTCTGATATCCCAGTCCCATGTTCCTAACCATGCCCTGTGTTCATCTGTCTTCCCTGTTAGGCCTCTCGCATTGAAATAAATGCACTTTATCAGTCCTACCATGTTCTCTGCTGTGTCCCTCCCTGCCCTGACTGTTGACTCACTTTTGTTCTCAATTGTACCAGTCTCAGATTGATTTCCTTTCTCTCTATCTCACTGCACCACCCCCCACTCCCAAGCAGCTCTAGCAAATCTCCCTGCCAGTATATTAGTTCCTTTCCAATTCATCATTCTTGTACCCCAAAAGAGCATCCAATGATCCAAAAATGTGAATCATTTTCCCATACACCAGCTCCTCAGCCATACATTCATCTGTTCTATCCTCCTATTCCTCCCTCACTAGCTCATAGCACCGGGAGTAATCCGGATATTACTACCCTCAAGGATTTGCTTTTAAATTACTGCCTAACTTTATGTTCTCCCTTCAGAATCTCATCCTTTTCCCTTCCTATGTTGTTGGTACCAATGTGTACAATACCCTCCTGTTGGTCCCTCTCCGTTTTGAGAACATTCTGCACCTTCCGAGACATCCTTGATCCTGGCATCAGGGAGGCAACACACCATTTTGATTTTTCGCTGCTGGCCATAGAAATGTCTGTCTGTGCTTCTGACTAGAGCATTCCCTAATACAATTGATCGCTTGGAATCTGACGTATCCCTCATTACATTAGAGCCTCTGTTGATAGCAGGAACTTGACTGCTCATGCTGCATTCCCCTAAAGTCCATCACCCCCTACATTTTCCAAAACAACATACTTGTTTAAAATGGGCATAGCCACAGAAAACTCCTGTACTACCTGCTACCCCTCCCACCTTTCTTGGAGTTAACCAATCCACCTGACTATATCTGCAGCATTCCTCACTTCCTATAACTGCCATCCATCACACCCCCAGCTCTTGTAAATTTCTCACTGGAGTGACAGTTCATAACCAATGACATTTGTTACAGATATAGTCCTCCGTAAGCTCTCTCTGACAAGAGCATATCACTCCACTAAAGGCCATTTTGCTTCTTCCAATCGAAAGACCCAGAAAATAGCACCATCTTATTGCTCTACAAAACACTGCCCAGGCTAACTTAATACTTATGGCTTATATTTTTAAAATTTAATCAAGAGACAGATCCCATAAAACATATAATCAAAAGATTCTACTCACTATTGTAGATTTACAGCAAGGTTATACTTAAAACCACTGACTTATCTGTTTCTGTGCTGTAACCTCTCCCAAACAGGTTCCTCCAAGATCAGTTATGAATTTCACTGTTGGTTAAGTTTTCCTAGACACACTCCGATGTCCAGCGATACAGCAATTCAAACAGCAAAGGGAATAACTGTGGAGATTCACTGTTTTGTCAGTTAGCAGTGTAGGTTTCTTTCCCTCTTTCCCTCCCTTACAGACTAGGTGCTTGCTGCCTTTATCTGTCTTGCTCCCTTTTAAAAGTACCATTGGTTTGACTTTTTTTTCTCCAACGTTCTAAAACAATTGCAACAGCATATGAAACAGTAATTGCTGCTCCTGGAATTCGAGGAAACCACCTCCAACACCTAAAATACCTCAAAAAGGAGCAGCCATTGCAGCTACAAATTTTTCCCGTCCTCCGTCTTGGATTACCCAGAATAATTCTGGAGGAGTTTTCTTTTACCCAAAATGCAGCTCAACTAGAACCCTAGAGCAGCAGCAAGGATGAAATTGAGAGGTAGATTAAAATTACTTTTGATGGCAGTGGCGTTTCCAAGATCTCTTAGTAACAACAGGTTTGAGTAGCCTTGTTCACAACCAATGTGGAATTGCAAGCTGGTATTTTGTAGCATTTAAGAACCTGGTTTAATAACTCTTTTGAGAAATAAAGGGCTTTTGATTCAGTGAACAAGAGGCACGTTGGAGATAGAAGTCACGAAAAGCAGATAATCTGTGTTTCTGAGAGAATGTTACTCTCAAATAATCTTGCAGTACCTTTTGTATGTCCAGAACTTTTAAATGTAAACTGCAGAAACAAAGTACACTCTCTCGCTAAGTTCCCTCAATTAGTAAATGAAGGGGTTCTTTCGTATATGGGGAAACCAAACTAACTGCAAACGGTGTGTACAAAATCTATAAGATTCTCAATGTGTAAATACAGATTAACAATACATTTTACTGTCATACAGTTGTTATATAAACATATGGTGGAAAGTTTGATTCTGAACCGGAGACATACAAATTTGTAACATGTCACCATACATCACAAAATACTTGGTTGCAGATTAACTGAGTTTTGTCAATTCTCATCTGGCTACTGGCACATTCTAGTAGAATGGAATGAGATGGGAGATAAGTCATGGCCAAATATGTGATGAAATTTATCATACCACAAGATATATTGACAGATAACCCACAAAAGTGGGTAGGTCATGTGGGCTATGGCTGCTACAGTGATATAATGCTCTGGATTTTGCAGTCAAGCGTGAAATGATGCCCACTCGCCCCTGCCTTCAAAAACACTGCCACAATGATCAAGCAAATTTCCATGACTTTTTAATTTCATTATGACACTATATACAGTATAGGGGATGACAGGCAACCAGCAACACTGATGTCATTAAGTAAACTAGCAGCCAATCACATTGAAGAATGGTTACCGGTTATAATTCAGGAAGTAATGAATGTTTTAATATTTTAGAAAGCAGGATAATGATTGAGGTATTGGCATTCAATTATGGTAGAATTTGACTTTTTTAAAAATATTATGCAAAAATTTCACAGAACTACAAAAGAATTGAGATATCTGACAGTCAATAAATATAAAATCAGCTTTTTGGAATTAGTAAAGCTATTTAGTAATTATTATGAAGTCAGCCAGCTGTTAAGAATTCAGATTGTCACAGAGTCACACAACGTGGTCCAACTAGTCCACGCCGACCACATTCCCAAACCAAACTAGTCCCATTTGACTGAGTTTGGCTCATATCCCTCCAAACCTTTCCTTTAATCTACCTATCCGAATTGATTTTAAATTTTGTAACTGTAACTGCATCCATCACTTCATCTGGCAGTTCATTCTACATATGAGCCACCTCCTGTGTAAAAATGTTGCCTCTTATGTCCTTTTAAAATCTTCCTCCTTTTTCTGAACTTGCCCACCCTTGCTATCCACCATATCTATAATTTTATAGATCTCTCTTACGTCACCCTCAACCTCATACACTCCAGTAAAACAGGTTCCAGCCTATCTATAGAACGCAAACCTTCCAATCCCAGCAACATCCTGGCAAATCTTTTCTAATTTAAAGACAAACTTCTTAAAGCAGGGTGACCAGAACCGTACACAGTATTCCGGAAGGCCTCATCCAATGCACTGTACAACTGAACCATGACATCCTAACTTTTACAAAGCATTTAATAAAAACTTTTACAACAAGGACAATAGTATAGAAAGCTTAAACTCAGATTAAATCAGTAATTTTTAAATTGAATCCATTTGCAAGGAATATAACAGCAACATTTTGGCAGAATGAAGGATTGTTGAGAGCAGCTTCTATGCTTGAAAATGCATGTGTGAACAAAAAAAAAGTTCACTTCAGTTTCAAAGAGTAATAATGTTAAGGATTAGAGTTTTGCTATCTTTATGGTGCAATATCTGGGTCACTGAATTTATCTCCTGTCCAGTCACGATTTTTTGATTTCTACCTACTAAGTAAATTATGGTTTTCTTTTATGTTGATTTTCATCAGTGACCTAAATGAAAATTGAAAACTCATGTACAACTTTTGTTAAAGATATTTAATGCTGAAAAATTCTCAATTGCTTTGGTGACTTCAGATTTTGGCAATATTTCACACACAAGTGATAATATCTCAGCAGCAGTCTACTGGAAGAAAATGAGGAAGGAGATAAAGTGGCGTTTTCTTTAGCCAAAAGAATGTTCAAGTTGCTCGATAATGTAATAGAGACGCAATATTATTCTAAGTGCTGTAAAATATTTTTTAAAAAACTGCATGTGCTGAAGATTTGAAACAAAGAAATTGCTAGAGAAACTGAGCTGGTCTAGCAGCAGAGGGGAGAAAATAAATTTAAGGATTTAAGTCCAGTGATTTTTCTCAGAACTGTTCTTCAGTTCAGTTCTGAAGGAGAGTCATTGAACTCGAAACGGACAATGAAAAGGGTCACTGGTCTTGAGCTAAAGTATATAAATAATTTCAAAGATCCAAAGCCAACCAAGAGAGCAGTTGAGTAGTTTAAAAAAGGTTTGGATGATTGTTTCAGCAGCAGATGAAGCATGGACAAAGCAAATATGGCAGATATGATCTTTCGGATATGGGGAGAAGTTTTGGTGCTTTGACGTTCATGAATGTACATGTATTTTTGGATCATTTTAACATGCACCATTTGAATTGAAAAAAAACCAAGGTTAGATCAATTACCAATGGCTTAACAGTTAGAAAGAGGACTTAAGCATACAACTCACCAATGCTGGCAAGAGTTGGGTTTTCCCAGTTCTTTTATCAGGTACAGGTAGCTGTATTTGATCTAAAGGCAGAGTTTGTGGCATAATGTGTTTCCTGTAATGTTGGCACTAAAATAGAACAGGAACTATGTCAATTTGAAGTACATTAAATAAAACATTTTTATTATGCATGCAAATTTTACAAAATAGCCAAAATCCATTAACATCCACTCTGAATATCATTGGGAGAGTTGCTCAAATGAGAATCATTACAGATAAACTGCAAACGATGTGGAGGTTTTCTAAGAAGCCTGTTCAGAGATGGTATTACACGCCTTGGAGCAGATGAAACTTGAACCCAGGCCTCTTGATCCAGTGGCAGGAACTCTATCACTGCATTCCCACAGTCAACCAATGATTATCAGTTTCTAAATAAACCTATTCAAATGATACAAGTACACCATTGTTACAGATAATGCCTTAGTTCAAGGAATATAGTTTATGGTTGCAATCATTAGTGTTTCTGAATGAGCTATTTTAAAATCATGGGGATCAACAGCTGAACTTAAGCTATATTGCATTAAGATAAACTTTGTTTTAAAGATTGCTTTACTGACAAATAACGCAAAAAAGTAAAATACGCTATTTGAGGCAATTTTCATGGATTCATAAAATTCAATATGATCAAATGCAAATGAAACATTCTACAACAAAATAAATTTCATCATGTGGCTACCATTAATTTTATTTTAGGTTCATATTAAGAAAGTTGCAGATCCTAACAGAAATAATTGCAATAACTGGATAGCTCTGCCATAAAGGATTGTTACATTGCATTGTGGGTGCTAGATTTCATACATCAGATGATCAGTCAGGGTATCATCTGGTTTTTCTTTCATTCACAGGACATGGGTGTTGCTAGCTAGGCAGGTAGCTGGTGCATCTGCAACCCTTGTCCTATTAGGTGGCAAAAAATGCAGGTTTGGAAAGTGTTTCCAAAGGAACCTTAAGGAATTACCGCTATGCATTAGAGGTGGAACTAAGATGGATTCAGTGCTAATCCAGTGGGCTGGTTATCCTGAATGGTGTTGAACTTCAAGCGTTGTTGGAGCTGCACCCATCCAAGCAAGTCTTTAGTGTAATTGATTTAAAGGCTATGCAGTATCCTTCAGCCATTTCTTGAAATTGCAGGTGTGAATCAAACTGGCTGAAGACTAGTCAACATTCAGGGAAACCTCTTTCACAATTTTTGATGAAAAGAAAGAATTTCACCCCAAGTATTAATTTCCCTCTGGATCAGCTCTGGTGACTGTTCTTGAATAGTGAAACAAAAATCAGCTGTGTATGGCAAGAATGATGCACTAACAGCAATGACTTAACAGCATCTGTAGAAAGTATCAGGAAACTTCATGCACACCATTCAGATATGTACTGAGCAGACTGAGACAGCATTATTGTTATCTTTCCAGCAATGTTTAATAGAAATAATACTAGCACACTAAAGGCAATTTGCTTCCCACTTCAAAAATGAAAAAACCCAAACAAGATTTAGTTTTGAATTCCAATCTTTATGGAAAATAATTAGTAGTATGATTAGTTTCATTTTTCCTAAACTTGAACTGTATCTGGATAAGGAATTTTGAACTGTACAAGTTCAGAGAAAATAATAATTGTTACAGTTCTCTCATGCATACATGAGCTAAAAGCACCAAGAAGCACTTTTTGACTGTACAACAATTTGGCCAATCCTTCAGGGCTACTTATTGCTTTATTTTTGCTTGAATAAATTCAGTCAAAGGTGACAGAAAGGACATCACGTTTAAAACATAACAGTCCAATGTGCTGATGATTTACATCATTTTTACTATAACAGCAGGTTTGCATTTTTTTCAAAAGTTAAGTACTTAAATTATTCAAATTCAGTGTTAACCTTCAGAATACTTAAAACTATATATTACATATACTGGAAACTTAAAGTTTTTTTAAAATTTAAAACATAAATAGTATTTCCTCGATTAAGTTGCATATATCTGAATTTTAAAGTAATTGCGTATCGGGTCGGTATCAAAGAACTGAACACTTGCCATATTTTTCAGCAAGTGCTACAGCCAGCATCAATCATTACATCGGACATCTGTGTGGAGTTTGCACGTTCTCCCCAAGTCTGCGTGGGTTTCCTCCGGGTGGTCCGGTTTCCTCCCACAATCCAAAGATGTACAGGTCTGGTGAATTAGCTATGTTAAGTTGTCCATAGTGGTAGGTAAGACACATTCGTCAGGGGTAAATATAGGGTAGGGAATGGGTCTGGGCGGGTTACTCTTCGGAGAGTAGGGGGGAAACTTGTTGGGCCGAAGGGCCTGTTTCCATACTGTAGGGAATCTAATCTAATAGGATTAGTTCCCACAAGAGTAAAATTTCATCCACTCACAGCTGCCAAACGAACGTGAAGCAATTCAATTTGTCCGATAACATTTTATTTGGATACGAGCAATATTATTTAAGCAATTTGCCTAAAATTAGGAATCGAGGATCTACCTAAAGACACGCTCATATGTTTTACACAACTTTACCTATGCTTCACGATGCCAAGTACAACTGCGTATTTAACTGAGGATCCCAATGGATAATGTATATGCACGCTTCTTTTCATCTGCTATGCATAAATAACACACGACCGCAGAAAACACATTTTACCATAATTAACAATCAAAAACTGAGACGTACAGAATAAAACCTTCACATCAGACTGATGGCAAAAATCTCCACACAATCACCGGGTCACTTCTGACTTGCTTCACAACAAGTACTTCCGGTTCGGAGGGCGTTTCTACTGTGTTGACGTGGCAGTGGGTTCACAAAAGCGCAGGGTGAGTCCAGTGCGCATGTGCCAGCGTGCCTGGTCGCTCGGTGAAAGGTGAATTTGAAAACAAATCGCAGCTGTTGCCGCGACTAACCAGTGGGGGTGCTGGCACCCGCGGCGGCATCCCTGCGCGCATGCTCAATGATGGCTGCTGGCCGGCCGGCGTATGACGTCGTGTTTTCAGTCGACGTTCCCCTCCCCTCCTGCCGCCATGTTCTGATCGGGAATATTATGTCTGTGGTGAGGAATAATAACAAATCATAATGCTCATTTTTCGGTGAAAGAAAGAAAGGATCAGCTGTGGGTATCTGCTGTTTGGTGATTCCGGAGGGAAAATCTCCAGTGTGTTTATTTTATAATTTTGTTTCTGGCTGGAAGTGGTGAAGAGAAGAAACTGGCGACTGTTCTGGCACTCAGGTTAGTTTACAAGTTGTTTGCTTTCAGGGTGTCCGCCCTCCATCTTGACAGCGCTCAGGGAAATGCACCGAATATCGTCTGGGGGGACAGCTTTCCCCTTTTCACATTCAACTATCAGTCTCATTATTGCTCTGGCGGTTTTGTCCTTTTGAAGGATCATCCCCCCCCCCTCTCCCCGCGGCTAATACTCAGCAATGTTTGATAACCGGGAGACCGCTTTTAAATTAAATAGAGCAGCCTCGTATTGAATGGGATGTCTTGCGCTCACTTTAATGGTGATTAGTTGCGCGGGGGGTGGGTGCAGCTCAGCTGGGGGAGTTGCAATTCGCTACTGTCCAACGTGGCTGGATTTGTGTTTTTTTTAATTCATTGATACGTTTGTAATGACAGATCTGGGCAGGTTTTCGCGTTCGTTTTCTGCCTATTCGAATTTTTAAATATCAAATGCACTATGAATTTCTCCTTTTATAATGTGTGAGTGGATAAACCTGCTTTTTTCCCCGTACATTTTGTATTTGACTTTTCGGGGGTGGATTTATGTTTGTATCGACATTGGTAATTTATTCAGGTAAATACTAATATTGTGATTTTTAAGTAACGGTTGATTTGTATTTTTTTGATTATGAAGTTGATAAGTAACTCAATACAGTTACTTAAATAACATATTATTTTGACATCCAAATTGTCATTGTTATCGTTTAGATCTTACTATGGAAAAAAACCTAGGCAATTTGCAGAACCATGTGATTTATTGAGGAATCACGTTTCTCAACTACCTGTTACTGTTGTACCGAGAGTTATTTTATATATGTTACAAATCCAGTAAAAGCCAGTGTGTTATTTTCAAACACAACACTCGTGTCACCTGATGTTTTAGAAGCCATACTAACTGACCTGATCTATTATTTTACATTTCTTTCTGTCGCTAACTTGATATATTGCTGTACAACAAAATTCATTTGCTGTAAAGGCAGTGGTAAGGAAATCATATTAGGAGCGAGCAATATTTAGAGGATAAAACTCACAAATAGACAAAAAATGCTATTTTTAAGGTACCATGCTCAGTTTTTGGAAGCTAGTTGAATGTGGTTTATATCCTGTGAAATCTCAATGGCATTGACTTGTTTATTATGGATATTGCCATTCTATTTGACATATGATGACAATTTAGGTCTCAGCAGGTTATATGCAAAATTTTATTTTTTTAAACATTGTTTCGAAATTTTAATGAGTACCTATTGAAACTCCAGGATCTTCAGAAGTTGGAGTATGTAGTTATTTAGAAATTACTGTACTACAATGCTTTGCGATCAACTGTAATTTTAATTACAGATGTAAGATGAAAAAAAATCGACCCTATGTTTATTTCAAAATGCTAAATAGGCATTGAAGAATACTAATTTTGTTAGATAGCAGAAGTAGTGATTGTTAATTCGCATGTTTTGGATCTGTTTGGTAGAAGAGTGGTTTATTTCTTTAAATCCTGTGCACACGAGAATATTGTGTAATCATTACTATCGGTAAAAGTGTTATTTCGGCTTTGGGTCTACATCAAGAACCTTCCCTTCCTTCTGGTAGAAAGCTAATTTGTAAAGGGGGTGTGGTCACACTGATTGTTACTGGCCTACTAATCGCAGAGGCATTAAGTGATCCAGAGTTGAGCTTAGTTCACACCACAGCAGCTGGAAAATTTCAAATTCGGTTAATTAAATCTAGAACTTTTAATTAAGTTAGTGCCAATCTGTGAAATAGTGTTGTTTAATGAGTGGGCTTTGACAGATGGAAATCTACCATATTTAGATTAGATTACTTACATGTGAAAACAGGCCCTTCGGCCCAACAAGTCCACACCGACCCGCCAAAGTGCAACCCACCCATACCCCTACATTTACCCCTTACCTAACACTACGGGCAATTTAGCATGGCCAATTCACCTGACCTGCACATCTTTGGACAGTGGGAGGAAACCGGAGCACCCGGAGGAAACCCACGCAGACACGGGGAGAACGTGCAAACTCCACACAGTCAGTCGCCTGAGTCGGGAATTGAACCCGGGTCTCAGGCACTGTGAGGCAGCAGTGCTAACCACTGTGCCACCGTGCCGCCCATTTATCATGTCTGATATGAGAGACTTGGAAATCAAGAGCAATTTGGTTGACTTTTAACTGGTCTTTGAAATTGTTTGTTTGAGTAGCTACTTTACTATATTTTTTAAGCTGGCAAAGCACCCTCTTCAAAGGCAATAGAGAAATTAATTGCTGGAGCTCTGTGTATTGTGAACATAGCTATATTTAAAGAAAACACTATGATTCTTGAAAATACAATGTCTATGTCATGTAAGTGAGATATTGAAGATGCTGTAACCAAGGGAGCTTTTGCTTTTGTGGTTCGTATTTGCTAACTTTCTCAACTGTTGTTGCATCCCTGTAACTTGTGCTCAACTATCTTATTCTGTTTGAAAAGTTAGATTTGGGAAGTTAGTTTGGTAAGAAACTTGCAACCTGTGTTCCTTGTTGGGTTGCCAACTTATGTTTTGATTCAGTTATTTAGAAGGTAGTATAAGAAAACTGAAGTTTCACAATAAAACTTGGCCAAAGGCAATGAATTCTGTAAAATTTGAGGTTTTTGTATGTTTAATGTGGATAATTTGTTTCCTTGATTTCTTTTCCTACTCCAAAATCAGACTTTTGGCTTTTTGGATTATAATCAGCCTTAAGTGAATTGTATCCAACACATTACCCTGCTTGTGACATTGCAGAAACTTATTTGGTTGTCATTAGTTTTCTCCCCCAAAGTTTTTTAAGACAGTCATTAAATAATTATTTCAATTTTTTAATTGAAGAATTTTCAAAAGTTCTGATTGGTTTCTGATTCAATGCATGGATATAATCAGTCTGTGAAGTTTTTCAGCAGATGGAGTGACATTTTATTAGTTATTAATTCATTGCTTGGCTACAGTTTGAAGAATACTTGATTTTTATTGTACTATGCACAAGTATCCATTCTTCATGATGAGCCGAGGCAATATCATCGGTGTCTTAGCACTGAGCCTGATCCTATCCAAAATACTTGTATACACTGTATTTGCAACATGGGTCACTTACTGAAAGTGAGCTGAAAGTCGGAATTGTAACTGACTTTGTAAACTGCAGACCCAAGGGCTGCTGAAACAGTTTGTTGTCCTATGGATCCCTAATAAGGATCAGCCAATTGGCGTAACCTCAAGAATTAAATCTGGATCCCCTCCCAAAATCTGTATTGTTGATGCGTTGAATACTGTGAATGATGATGCTGATACCTGAGCCATCAAGAGAAAACCATGTAAACATTCTTTGCCTAACTCTAGAAAGATTTGCACCTTTAAAAGCAAAACTTGCATTGGTTACTTCCAGGGCCCCAACCTTCCCTAACTCACTAATCTCAGTAATGCTCAAAGAAGTCCAGCCTGTAGTGCTTACCCCACACTCCTCATTCCACTGTTCGAAACTATATCAAAGCCATGGCCTCCCAAACTGTGGGATTTGGTACCAAGACTTGGGACAGTGTGCACTGAGGCTGCTATCTACTGAAAAATCAACTCCTCAGTTTTTGAACAACAACTCTCATACCTGGTCCCAACTTTTCACTCTTTAATTACATGGAGTCTCAATCCTTAAATTGCAGTCACATAGAAGGGAGGGTGGGGGAAGCACTAGTCAGGTCCCATATTTTAAATTTCTAGCACGAAACCTCGTCATCTTTCCACCTTACTCTTGTCCAAGCTTTTGGTTGCCTGTCTTAATATCTTATTTGGCTTTTTCAGTATTTGTTTTTATATCCTGGACATTATACTACATTAAGTATTCTACATAAGCACATTTTTGCAGTAATCACAGTTTAAATACCAGTAGATGATTATGCATTTGTACAGATTCTCCTCTATGCATAGTAAAATGATGTAGCCTCATAATTTAAATATCTTTGAAGGCAGCTTTTGCCCTGACTAATCCAAATCACCCTTGTGAAAATCTCCAATGTGATTGACTGCTGTGTGTTAATACAATTCCCACTCTTCAGCATTTTGATATAATTATGATGTCAGTTTCTATTGTCAGTTGTCCAGATCAATGGAATTTCACGCATGATTCTATTCCTTACTGTTAAAACATCCAAGCAATAGTGTTTCTCCCCCACCCTGCCAAATAACCCATTGAGCAATCCCTCTGTAAGAGTTTCTGTTTCTCATTCTTATATTGTCTACATTCCTACTTTCAGTGACTTTGTTCATGGACACTGGCAAGCTTCCATATGCACTCCATTAGTGTCATAGAGCATCAAGATGTACAGCACGGAAACGGACCCTTCAGTCCAGCTCCTCCATGCTGACCAGATATCGTGAATTAATCTAGTTCCACCTGCCAGCACTTGGCCCATATCCTTCTTAACCCTTCCTATTCATATACCCATCCAAATGACTTTTAAATGTTGTAATTGTACCACCTCCACCACTTCCTCGGACACCTCGTTCCATTCACGTACCACCCTCTGTGTGAAAAAGTTGCCCCTTGGGTTCCTTTTTTATATCTTTCCCCACTCGCCCTAAACCCTATGTCCTCTAGTTCTGGACTCCTCCACACCAGGGAAAAGATTTTGTCTATTTATCCTATCCCTGCCCCTCAAGATTTTATAATCTCTATAAGGTCACCCCTCAGCCTCTGACGCTCCAGAGAAAACATCCCCAGCCTATTCAGTCTGTCTATATAGCTCAAATCCTCCAACCTTGGCAACATCTGAAAATCTTTTCTGAACCTTTTCAAGTTTCACAACATCCTTCCAATCAGAAGGAGAGCAGAATTGCATGCAATATTCCAAAAATGGCCTAACCTATGTCCCGTACAGCTGCAACATGACTTCCCAACTCCTACACTCAATGCTCTGACCAATAAAGGAAAGCATACCTAATGCCGCCTTCACTATCCTATCTACCTGCGCCTCTACTTTCAAGGAGCTATGAACCTGCACTCTGAGGTCCCTTTGTTTAGCAACATTCCCTAGGACCTTACTATTAAGTGTATAAGTCCTGCTCTGATTTGCATTACTTAATTCAACCCCACTTGTATAGTTTGACATCGAGGTTAATCAATTTTTCCTGAAATTAACTGAGGAAAACCAAATGCATTGGTTCTGGATCTCATCATAAACTGCAGCCCTCATTTCTTGCCCTATTTTCTCTCTTGACAGGCTAAATTAATCATCTAAATCTTTGATCTTGCATTTGACTTGCAACTAAACTTGAAATCTCACTGATGAAGGACTTATGCCCAAAATGTCGATTCTCTTGCTCCCTGGTGCTGCCTGACCTGCTATTCTTTTCCAGTCCCACATGTTTTTGACTCTGATCTCCAGCATCTGCAGTCCTCACTTTCTTCTAGTTAGAATCTCACTTGCCTTCCAGTGCCAAAATTTATCCTCTTTGTGTCATTTCTTCATTCCATTGCCACTGTCATTTATCCAGGCTTTGCACATGCAGACCTATGAGCTCCCATTTCAAATTCGGTTGGCCATATCTTGCACAATTTTAAGTTCTGATTGGCCATCTCTCTCATTTTTATCGACCTAATTTGACTCTGGGTCACCAACTAAAATCCTTATCCTCATTGTTGCTCATACTCATCCCAGACTCTTGTCAGCAACTTCCAGCCGTAAGCCACTTCCTGCATCCTTTATTCTTGTGAAGATGCCTTTTTCATATTTTTGCCTTTTTAATTATCTTAGTTTTGTCATTTCCATCTTTTATAACCTATTGCCTCCCTCTGTCTTTTATTTTGAGTTTTAAATCTCTCAACCTATTTTCAGACAAGATAATAGTCACCTTTTCACACTGTGTACTTTGTACAGAGAATAGGATAAACTACTCAAGAAACAAAGTACCTAAGGCCTTTTTCAATCTTGAGACACTGTAGAAATGCAAATTTTTGGCCTTTTTTGGTTAATGGTCCTCTGTTGTGGTGGCAAGAACAACACAAAGCCTCTTTGCCCAAAGACAATAGGTGCAGGAGTAGGCCATTCTGCCCTTCGAGCCTGCACCACCATTCAATGTGATCATGGCTGATCATTCTTAATCAGTATCCTGTTGCTGAGGCTGAAGGAAATGAACCGAGTTCTTGCTCAAAATGCTTTTGTGTAGTCTTGGCTGAGAACATAATCAGTCTGTAATTCTTTGGTCAATTAGATTCCTGGGACACATTGTTAGAGGGTCACATAATAAAAACAAATAGTCACGAAAGCATAAATCATTAGAAATTTTCGCTTTGGGATTAGTGTGTTCAAAATTAAATAAGAACACTCTTATCAATCTGAAAAAGAACAAAGTTGTTATTGAGAATCTGTTTTGTTAGATATTTGGAATGAATTCATCCTGAATAGCTAAAGAACTGTGTGAGAGAATAGCTGTCAATTAATGACTTCATTATTTTCCAATTTGGAGTGTTCAGGGAAATGTCAGCAGGCAGTAGACTAGAGGCTATTGTGTAGATACTTAGAGGATGAATGCATTGTGCATTCTTCCTTAATTTTATGTCAGCCTCAATTGGTGTGATATGATTTTTTTTCAATTAAATCAAATAAGTTTGATTCAGTCTGACTTTATTGGATGCAAGTTCACATAACTATCTCATCATTTCACATTATTTCAACCTGAGACTTCTCACTAATGGTTTTTATGTTAGCTAAAAGATGTATACAGTTTCGTAGAGAGTATTCTTTTACAGTTGGCATGAAAATACATTTTGACACCAACGTTCTTTTAAAGGCACTGTTACTCTGTTGCATGTGCTTAATTTTGACTCCATACCAAAGGGTGGTCAAAGCACAGCAGGTTAGGCAGCATCTCAGGAATAGAGAATTCGACGTTTCGAGCATAAGCCCTTCATCATTCCTGATGAAGGGCTTATGCTCGAAACGTCGAATTCTCTATTCCTGAGATGCTGCCTAACCTGCTGTGCTTTGACCAGCAACACATTTGCAGCTGTGATCTCCAGCATCTGCAGACCTCATTTTTTACTCCATACCAAAGGGGTAAATATTCCACGTTTGTCACCATATCAAAACAAATGCTCATTTGTTGGGAGAAATACTGTATGTACTCATGTAAATGTTGAATTTTTTAGACTATAAAGTTAAATTTATGGGGTAGACTGTTACATGGATGCTACTGCGGAGGGGCTGAAATTCATGCTACAGTCCAAAATACTGTCATTAGCAGAAGCCTTCCTTCTGCTGATTTCTGAATACAAACTGGTGAAAATGTATATATCTTCTAGTTCAACCCGCAGCTTTTGTGAATTCTTAGTTCTCTGCCAAAGTACTAAGTCATGCCTTCTCATGAACCTCGTGTACCATCCAGCACTTGCCTTAAAGTCTGAAATTCCATCCTTCTTTGATTTTCAGGTACCCACTCTGCAACGTTTTACTCCAGTTGTGGCCACGTGATAGATTTACCTCTTGGTAAACTTTCATTTTGGCACCGTCTGAAGTTGGTTAGATATCTTTCTTCAGTCTCCCACAAGTTTCTCCGAAACACACAAAGTTCACATGCTGCTACACAGTTAGTTATCTCCTCTGCAACTTCAGTAACTTTCAGTTTAAATGCTGCTATATGTTATTTTTTCCTGGAGGGCATTTTTACACAAAATGAAGAAATTTCAAAACCTTAGCTAGGTATGTGACTTTATTCCACGAGTGCTACAGAAGAAATGTGCTCAGCTGAGCTACACACAAAGGGAGATTGTCACCGGAATCTGACTAGATGCATCTTAAACTTTTACGCCAAATTACTGTGAATTGAACATAAAAGCAAAATGGCATGAAAAAAAGTTCTTTGTAACATTTATGTACAGGATAATACCTTGACTCACAAATGTTGATCTATTATCTGTGAAGTTAAAAATCACACAACACCAGGTTATAGTCCAACAGGTTTAATTGGAAGCACACTAGCTTTCAGAGCATTGCTCCTTCATCAGGTGATAGTGGAGGGCTCAATCTTAACACACACAATTTATCACAAAAATTTACAGTGTGATGTAACTGAAATTATGCATTGAAAAATTGATTCTGTTAAGCCTTTCATCTGTTTGAATACCATGATAGTTTCACTTCTTTCATGTGTAAATCACAAAACCTTTTTTTAAAAGTTGCATTCTCAGGTTAGCTGTTAACAATGGTTGATAGCCCCCTGTGTTTTCTGTCTATGCCATGATGTTTAGATTAGAATCTATCTAAAAAGTGAGATAAGAGTTTTACATGAATTAATGAGTTTTTGAGCAAAGTACAACGTAACTCTGCAAGTACAAATTCACCCCACAAAATGTTTGTGTGAGTCTTTGTCTGTCTGTGTGTGTCTCTGTCTGGGTTGGGGGGTGGAGAGTGTGTGTGAGTGTAGAGTGTCTTACGTCTATGAGGGGATGCATGTGAGTGTGTGTGTGTGTGTGTATAGTGCAATGGTGGTCATATTATCTGTGAAAAACTAAAGTCGACTTTTACTCTAATATATGGAAGATTCCAGACTTTTTGGCCAAAAATAGGGGTCAACTTTTACATCAAATAGACTTTTACTTGACTATGTACAGAATAACATTGTATTCTTTTTGTTACATTTTTATTCATTGTATATTGTACATAGAAATAATCATTCATTCATTCCTTGGGACCCTTTTGAAAACTGGAAAAATCACTGAAGAGATGCTCAGTTGGTATCGGAGTGGTTCAGTTTATTAATCGAGCAAGTCAGCATCCGTTTCATACATGACTGCTTCTGCAAAGCAGAATTCACTAATCGGAAATTTCTTTCCTTATGGACTATGTCATGGGATAAAGTACTTGATCCTGACACTGGATCCAACTAGAAATTAGGATTCCCTGCTTGCATCCATGTAAGTCTTTCAATTTGTCTCAGCTGTACGAGTACTGTGATTGCCAAAACCAAAGAGGTTCAAGTCCCACCTGCTCCAGAGGTATGTCATAACAACATCTCTGGATTGGTTAATTAGAAAATATCTTGAAAGATAATAGCCTTGTTGTCAAGAATTTGTTTGAAAAAAAAGTCCTTTCCCTGCTGCTGGATTAGAACTGTGATGTCATTCATAGGCCTTGGCACTTGATGTGACTGCATCACACTACATCTGTTTTTTTATTCATATGAGTTCTTTGTCGATTAAATTAACAACTAATAGACCCTACACCTGTTTAAAGTCCACTTTCATCTTATCAGTATCATATCATTGGGCAGGTATAGTACAATGTCCCCATCTGAGTGAGGTGGTTCTGGTTCAAGTCCTACTTATCTTGAAGTGTTATTATACATAAATACAATTTTCACTTTTGTTTTAAATTTGGCAGTTGTAATGAACATCCAAAGTGGCTGCTGAAGAATATGACACGATCTGATACTAAGACAAAGGAGCTATTAGAATTGATGACCAATAGTTTGGTTGAAAAAAAAATTTGATGTTTCAAAAAAATTTGGAAAGGCATTGCAGAGCTTGCTATTGATGATTGAGAATGGGTTCATATATCCTAGGATTGTAAATCACCACTATCTCTTATAAAAATAGTTTAATAAAATTCAAGTATAATAGTGGCTCTGAATACATGTCGTGCAGTTTTGAAATCCCACAGTTGAGTTTACAAACCAATGGTGGGGGCTGAGTGCTTGGGAAAAGTTGTAGAGGAAGTGAGCCGATTACTTGGTATCTTAAGGTGGGTGATATCACTTGCAGTTCTTTTTCTCAGAGGCTAGTAAATGGAGTCCAAATCAATGTGTTTATGGGTGGAGTTCCATTCGAATGCCAGGTCTCTAGGAATTTCTGTGCATGTTTCTTTAGTCTGTCCAAGGATAATGTGTTGTCCTAATCAGTAGTCCACCCACTTTAACAGACCAAGATACAAAAGTAAAAAGCAGAACAGAACACCAGCGCTTCACTGGAGACTCACTGATGAAGAGCTTTTGCCCAAAATGTTGATTTTCCTGCTTCTTGGATGCTGCCTAACCTGCTGCTCTTTTCTAGCACCACATACTCTAATCTCCATTATCTGCAGTCCTCACTTTCACCCTACAGCATAAAGGAGTCCGAGCAATGCTGCAATCAATGTACATCAAGGACAAACACTACTATTTTCCTATGTGCCAGGTAATGTTAGTTGGAAGTCAGTCATTTCAGCTTCAGGAAATCTCTGCAGGAGTTCCTGAGGGTAGTGTCCTAGGCCTAATCTTTTTCAGCTATCTCAATGAGCTTTCCTCCATTAAAAGGTCAGAAGTGGGGATGTTGGTCAATGGTTGCATAATGATCAGCACCATTCATGACTCCTCAGATACTGACCATGTTCACATGCAAGAAGATTTGGATAGTATCAGGTTTGGGCTGACAAGTAGTAAGCAACAGTTGCACCACACAACTGCCAGGCAATGACCATTTACAATGAGATGGAATCTACTCAATCCCTTCACATGCAGTGGTGTTATAATTACTGAATCACCAATAACATCCTGGGGGTTACCATTGACCAGAAACTCAACTGGACTTGCCTCAAACAAACAGTGGTTACAAGAACAGGTCAGAGGCTAGGAGTACTGTGATAAGTAACTCACCTCTTGACTCAAAGCCTGCCCATCATCTAAAAGCACAAATCAGAAGTGAAGAATTACTTCTCACCTGCCTGGATAGCTACAGCTTCCAACATCACAAGAAGATTGACATCATCCAGGACATAATGGATGTGGTGCAAATCAAGCAGGCTGCTATCACCCTCCCCTTCCACCACTGACACTCAGTAGCAGCAGTATGAACTATCTACAAGATAGTTGCAGAAATTCGAAGATCCTGAGACAGCACCTTCTAAATCCATGACTACTTCCATCTAGATGGACAAGGGTAGCAGCCCCTGCAAGTTCCGATTCGAGCCACTTATGAAGCCGACTTGGAAATATTGCTGTTCTTTCCTTTCTTTGAAATCCTACAATTCCATCCGTAAGGTCATTCTAGGTTAACCTATAGCACATTGACTGCAGTGGTTCAAGGCAGCCCTTTTCAGGGCAACTACAGTTAGCCAATAAGAGTGGCTTGCCAAAGATGCCCACATCCCACAAGTGAATAAGAAAATAAAATGATTCTGCATCTGCTATCCTCCTGGGCAGGAAATTCCAGATTGTTACAATGCACTGCATTTAGAAAAACAAACCTCAATTCCCTAGCAAATCTTGCCCAAGATCTTAAATCTGTACCTCCAATCCTTTTTTATAAAATTGCTTAAGCATTTAGTAATCTTGGCACCTATAATCAAATTCCAATCTGTTTGTCAAGGAAAACAAACTCAGTTCTTCCAATTAACCATGTTTCAGGATTATTTATTAAAAGATGATAAATCATTTCAGTACCTTTTTTTAAAAAAGAACATTTATCTTTTAATAAGTAATACACAACTACTTTAGCTGACAACTAATCAGAACTTTGCACAATTTCACAATAATTTCCCTGCTCTTGTACTGACCATCAATTTGAACCCCAAAAATCACTTTGCTAACCCTTACCATGTGGTAAGGTCCTAGGGAGTGTTGCTGAACAAAGACCTTAGAGTGCAGGTTCATAGCTCCTTGAAAATGGAGTCGCAGGTAGCTAGGATAGTGAAGGCGGCATTTGATATGCTTTCCTTTATTGGTCAGAGTATTGAGTACAGGAATTGGGAGGTCATGTTGCGGCTGTGCAGGACGTTGGTTAGGCCACTGTTGTAATATTGCATCCAATTATGGTGTCCTTCCTATCGGAAAGACGTTGTGAAACTTGAAAGGGTTCAGAAAAGATTTACAAGGATGGTGCCAGGGTTGGAGGATTTGAGCTACAGGCTGGGGCTGTTTTCCCTGGAGCATCACAGGCTGAGGGGTTACCTTGTAGAGGCTTACAAAATTGTGGGGCATGGATAGGATAAATAAACAAAGTCTTTTCCCTGGGTTGTGGAGGCCAGAACTAGAGGGCATAGGTTCAGTGTGAGAGGGGAAAGATATAAAAGAGACCCAAGGGGCAACTTTTTCTCAGTGGTACGTGTATGGAATGAGCTGCCAGAGGAAGTGGTGGAGGATGGTACAACTGCAACATTTAAGAGGCAATTGGATGGGTATATGAATAGGAAGGGTTTGGAGGGATATGGGCCAAATGCTGGCAGGTGGGACTAGATTGGGTTGGGATAACTGGTCAGCATGAATGGGTTGGATCGAAGGGTCTGTTTCCGTGCTGTACATCTGACTATGTTGCTACTTTCACGGACCGATGCACCTGTTCCTGTATACCTTCAAGAATTGTGCTATTACTTTTACGTTGACATGAGGTTAAGAAAGGCAATGTATTAAGTAACAGACAAAATTTAATACAAAAACTTCTGTCCATCCTGCCAGACCTTCTGACAACAAGATCTAACTGGACTGTAAGTTTCCAGTTCAATGCCTCCTTCCCTTAAATCATGAGGTTTGCACTAGCCATTTTATAGTCCTCTGGGATTCTGACTCTGGTCAGTCCTGAAGATCACCATTGTGCAGACAATCTCCTTGGCTATCTTCAGAATCCTGAGACGTTATCCCATTTAGGTGATTTATCCTGCCTCAGATCTTGCAGCTTTCACAGCAACACCTCCATAGTAATGGCCATTGTACTCACCACCCATCCTGACTCTTGAAGTTAAAGTATGCTACTAGTACCTTCCACTGAAAACTAAATGCAAAGAAAGTATCTATTCTATTATTCTGCCATTTCTTGGTTCGCATTACAGCTGTCCAAACTCATTTTCTAGCTTTTTTTTAATGTCTAAAATATCAATCTTTTGAGATAACTAGCTAGCATGTCCACATTTAGAAACAGCATGTAACAAAGACACTATATCTCCTGATTTATTTTCTTATGTCCTGACTATTGCTTGGATGCCTGTATCTAATTCCCATGAGGGAGTTTATTCGTTCTCAGTTCCTTTACTCTATCCACACAGATTCTAAACCTTATGACTCACTACTTGCTGTAGAATTAACTCTGCCCCATCCTTTTGATAGGACATTTATCCTTGGACATTAGGTCCCAACTCTGATCCCCTTGCAGCCATGTCTCTAATGCCCGCATCATACCTATCAACTTCAGTTAGTGCTACAAGTTCATTTACCTAGTTTTCCCTACCGTCACCTGAAAAAAGGTATAACTTCCTTGCCTTGAGATCAAGCACAACTCTCCTGCTTACAAAGGATGCCATCTGTACATCCCCATTATAGAAGCTCTTACCCTACTTTTGAATGGCCTCTTGACTAGTGCAGTGGTCAGTTTACCTACTCTCCCTGCAGTCCTTTTCCTCATCCACGCAGGGATGTCAGGACAGTGTCAAAAGCCAAGACTGTCCAATCCTAAATTCATTATCCCTCTACCTGCCTCACTTATTGTCATATTCTCCTGAAACACAGTATCTGGGTAATTCTTTGCATGCGAATAAATTATTTTTTCTAAAATCTACTTTAAATTCATTCACGGGATGAGGTCAGTACTGGCTAGGTCAGTATTAAATTGCTCTGGTCAGTTATGAACGTGTAATAAAGAAACAACCACATTGCTGTGCGTCCAGAGTGACATATAGACCAGACCTGGTATGGATGGCAGTTTCTTTCCCTAAAAGAACATTAGCGAACTAGACAACAATTGACAATAGATTCATGGTCAACATTAGACTCTTAATTCCAGATGTATATCAAATTCAAATGCCACTATCTACCATGGTGGAATTGGAACCCAGGTCCCCAGGACACTACCTGGATCTCTGGATTAACAGTCCAGTGCAAATACTATTAGGCCATCCTCTCCCAGATTTTCACAAATACAGTCAGTTCTGCACTAACATGGTAGTTACATTCTTATGCAATCTCATGTTAAGAAAAATCAGGTCATAGCAGCACCATTTAAACAAATGGAACCAGAATCACATTACTAATATACACTTCTGAAGTTTACACTTCAGAAACAGTGTCCCTAATTCAAATCAGTCACATTATAGTGAATTCCCACTAATAAAACACACATTAGAGCAGAAAAACTTGTATTAAAGTTGTTCTGTACAGTCTTTTCATCTCAAGAGAAAGAAAAGAATTTGCCATTCCCTGCAGTTGCAAAACCTAAAGACATTTCTTTCTCAGTCAGAACATTATGTATTTACCTTATAGCCTCAACTTACTGAGCAGACCCTGATAACCCTTTGGTAGAAAGACTCTAAATGGTGGTCTTTCTCTGCAGCCAGATAACTCTGTCCCTGCTGTGCTGCAATTGTCAGAGTTTCAACTCCAGCTCGTTAATTCTAAGCCAATGTTCCTCAAGTAATCAACACTTGATACAATTACCATGAACCAAAATGCGGTTCATCAGCTGCCACATTAGGTACAACACATTACCTGACCCTGTATTTCCAAAATTTCTTTTTAAATTTCCTGCTCACCTTTAGTTAAATGCATCTCTAATTTACCTTTAGTCTAAAAGCAACTTCAAATTGGTATTCAAATTAGCAGTTAATTACCAACTAGTGAACTTATGGGATATCTGGTCAGTGTGGACAGGTTGGACTGAAGGGTCTGTTTCCATGCTGTCCATCTCTATGACTCTATAGCTACTCCTGTCACTTTTTTTAAAAAGACTCTGATCCATGAGTCTTCTCCCCCAACAAGCTCTTTTTTGCTGCACTCCGAATTAGATGTGAAGGCCTGTTTGGTCAGTTTATGTCCTCCCACACTGGCTCTTCTTTCCCATTATGCCCCAAATTTCCTAAGATTTTTCTGAGATATGAAACAGGAGAAATACTCATCCATGAGAGACATCATCAATCTTTTTTGCACCTAACTTCAATTATACTCTGTTACAACAAAGTAACATTGAACGACCCCTCCTTTTGTAGTGCCTAGTTCAACCGTTTCTGGAACTGGATTTAACTGGTTGTCTCATTAACTAGTTTCAGCTGAGTATCTGTAAATTCTTGTTTGAAGCTGCAATTAAGCTGCACCCGATCAAAAGAGCAACTTTTAGTTAATTGCTAAATTAAAGAACAGAGTAGACTTTTGTTTGAAATTAGCTCTTAAATTATTCTTAAAACTTACGCTTTGAGTGTCCCTGTTTCACTGAACTCTAGTTACTCAAATACAACATGTAGTATTCTAGTGGAGGGTCATACTGTCTGCACTTTAAAGTTTCTTGTTCAGTTGTCACCACTATAATCAGTTTCATTTCAGCAAAATTCTATTTTCTAAAATTTAATGCCTCTTTCTGAGACCCCTGAACTGCAAGAGCAATTCATTTTATTTGTTAGCCTGGATTCCTTAAACTGCTCTTCCACATCCTTTTGTTTATAACCTTTTTCCCTTTACTTTTCTTGTGCTAAATGGAACTCTTTCTCCCCTCCCCTTCAGCCCTGACTATTTGGAGACTGCTGGCCTAACAGCAACATTTTGTGATCTATTTAAACCATCTTCTAGATGGTTATATCTTATTACGATAATGGACTCCTGTCACTAGGCTCTAGCTTTATTTTTATCCTCTACCATTGTTGCTGCAACTCTGTTTTATACATCTGAAGGGTTTTAAAGACCTCATTTAAACTTTTATAAACAAAATTTTAGATATCCTTCCATCATAATCTGAAGTAAAAATGAAACAAAAACTGCTCTTCCCTAAACATGTGCAATATATTAGTGTAAATCAAAGTTTTATCCACACACAGCTTCTGAAGTGAGAAAACAATGTTTCCAAATAACAGTTGAAGTAATAAATCATAATAATAATTTTCATATTTGAGGAAAATAATGTCTCTCAAACCTGATTGAGTTTTTTGAGGAAGTTGCCAAAAAGGTGGTTGGAAACATTATTTGGATTTTTGTAAAGCCTTTGACAAGGTTCTGCATGGTAGATTAATTAGTAAAGTTAGGTCACATGGGGTTTAGGGGGAGCTCGCCAGTTGGATACATAACTGGCTTAACGACAGGAGACAGTAATTGTGGAGGATTGCTTTTCAGGGTGGAGGCCTGTGACCAGAAATGTTGCACAGGGTTCAGTTCTGGGTCGTCTTTTGTTTGTTATTTATATAAATGATTTGGAGAGAACTTAGAAGGCATGGTTAGTAAATTTGTGGATGACAGACACCAAAATTGGTGGCATAGTAGACAGAAGATGGTTTTCTAAGGTTACACAAAGATCTTAGTCAAATGGGTCAATGGGTTGAAAAATGACAGCGTTCAATTTGGATAAATGCAAGTTATTACATTTTAGAACCACAAACAAGGGTAGGGCTTATACAATTAATAGTCGGGCATTGGTGGTGTTGGAGAACAGAGGGATGTAGGGGTTCAGGTACATCATTCTTTGAAGTTTGCATCATACATAGACTGGGGATTGAAAAGGCATTTGGCATGTTTGCCTTCATTGCTTAGTCCTTTGAATATAAGAGTCGGCATGTTATGTTTAGGCCCTTCTGGAATACTGTCCAGTTCTGGTCACCCAGTTATAGGAAGGATATTATCAAGCTGGCAAGGGTTCAGAAGAGATTTACTGTATTTGGATGTTGCTGGGTCAGGAAGGTTTGGCTGGGAGTTTTTTCACTGGAGCATAGGAGGTTGAGAAGTGACCCGATGGAACTTTATAAAATATTGAAAGGTTTAGACAGAGTTACTTGTATTTGACTTCCCCCTAGATTGGGAATTTCAGGACAAGGGGGTACATTTTTAAGGTGAGAGGGGGGAGATTTTAAAAGACATGAGGCCAATTTTTTGCACAGAAAGTGTTTCGTATGTGAAATAAACTTCCTGAGGAAGTGGTGGATATGGGTACAATTACAACATTTTAAAAAGATATTTGCATAGAAACATGAATAGGAATGGTTTGGAGGGACAGGCTGGGAGCAGGCAGATGAGACTAGTTTAGTTTAGGATTATGTTTGGCATGCCTTGAAGATAGGAGACAGAGGGTGGTTTGAGATTTTGGAGAAGACTTGTGATGAAGATTTTGAGAAGGCAGAGGGTGATGATGAAGGGTTGCTTTTCGAACTGGAGACCTGTAACCAGCAGTGTGCTGCAAGGATTGGTGATGGGTCCACTGCATTTACATAAATGGTTTGTTGGCGTAGTGGACAGTAAAGAAGACTATCTCAGAGTACAACAGGACCTTGATCAGATGGGCCGATGTACCAAGGAATGGTAGATGGAATTTAATTTCGCTAAATGTAAGAGGTTGCATTTTGGTAAAGCAAATCAGGGCAGGATGTATACACTTAATGGTAGGGCCCTGGGGGGCATTGCTGAACAAAGAGACCTTGGGGTTCATAATTCCTTGAAGATGAAGTCACCGGTAGACAGGGTGTTTGGTGCACTTCCCTTTATTAGTCAGTGCATTGAGTATAGGAGTTGGAAGGTAATGTTTTGGCTGTACACTTTTGATTAGGCCATTTTTGGAATACTGCATTCAATTCTGGTCTCCCTCTTATAGGAAAGATGATGTTAAACTTGTAAAAGGTGCAGAAAAAAATTAAGGATGAAGTTGAGTTTGGAGGGTTTGAGCTACAGGGAGCGGTTGAATAGGCTAGGGCTATTTTCTTTGGAGTGTCTGAAGCTGAGGGCTGACCTGATAGAGGTTTATAAAATCGTGAAGGGCAAGGATAGGATGAATAGCTAAGGTCTTTTCCACAGGGTAGTGGAATCCAAAACTAGAAGGCATAGGTTTAAGGTGAGAAGGGAAAGATATAAAAGGGACTCGAGGGGCAACATTTTCATGCAGACAGTAGTGCGTGTGCGCAGTCAGCTGCCAGAGGAAGTGGTGAAGGCTGGTACAATAATATTTAAAATGAGTACATGGATAGGAAGGGTTTAGAGGGACATGGGCCAAATGTTGGCAAATGGGACTAGACTAATTTAGGATGTCTAGTCAGCATGTACAAGTTGGTATGAATGGTCTGTTTTTGTGCTGTATATCTCCACTGCTATATGTGACACTTTAATACCATTACGGAGAAAAATATAAGATAATAATACATATTTCAAAATGTGTCAGTACAAACACCAAAACTAAGTTTTAAGAGCAATGTATTTCAAACGCTAAGATTGCTAGAAATCCAGGTAACATAGAGATCACCAATTGCAAGTGAAATCCACAAACCTACAACAGAACTATGTTTGAGAAAGCACAATTCACATTAGTTGATTGCTGACTATGTATGAATATTTAACAGAGCTTGACATTAATTACCTATGAATTATAATTTTTAGCATTACAGAACTGAAGTATGTTTTAATTAGTGACTTGTAATATCACAGATTTATTTTAGGTTTCAGCTTTTTAACTTTTGTAAATAGATCACAAATCTTTGTATTCTTTTGTATCTCATCCTCATTTCCCTCCTAATGTAAAGTGCAGGATAATAGATGTACAATTAAATGTTTGTGCTGTCTCCTTTACTATATGTGGCAATTCCTGCATTTTAGGTTTCCAGAGTTATGTTCTTTCTTTGTGTTTTGAGGTCTGCTTTTAAACCAGAAAATATTTGGATGGATTTCTTACTTAAATGTGCCAGTGTTGGACTGAGATTTGTTTTAACAAATTCTCACACATAATCATCACTGTCCAGGTTCTAATTTAGCTACAGAAGATAAATAGGTTACAGCCATACAAACATATTTTTAAAAGATCAATAAAATGCCTTCTGGAAAATTGTTTTTAAAGTTTGAATTATAATCCTTTTAAGGCCTTATGGTGGTCAATATAAATCACTTTTCTTTGTTGACGGGTGGGGGGAGTTGGGGGGGAGGTGAGTAGCACTAGTAAAGAGTGGAAGGGAAGAAGTTTGTCCTAGCTTTGGAAGTGTGCACTTTTCTTTGTGATACAATAGTTCATTGTTCTAAAATGTTAATTTGTCTGAAATTATCTGCAAAATGAAAGGCAGACTCAAATTTTAATGAACGCTACAATTTCATGGCCATACATTGAAATTTCTTTATCTCCCTCCATACTAAAGTTAAAATTTGGTATAATTTTTATTTGAAAGGAAAGCACATTAATTTTCTAATAATGGATTCAAAACTAGTACAGTAATATATGGTAGAAGTGTTCAGTAAGTACATTACTTGTTATGAGATGCATGTGGAATAACAGATATTTACAATCTAGTGAGTTCATCTTTTAATATGCTGGAAGTGCTTTTCCATAGAAAACTAAGACTGAGAACAAAATGAATTCAGGATATGAAGTAGTATGTTGCTTAGAAAATGTTTTGAGTGCTTCAGAAATAACCCATTTTGTTTGTGCGTTGGTCATTTTGCTTGCAATGGCTAGTTAGTTATTCATTTTAGGTAGGATTGTTGATTAGGAGATTAAGAAATCCACTTCCTCCTTCAGTTAATTGAATGTTCAAGATTTCATGGTACACTCGGGATTGACTGATGAACTGGATTTAACATCACATCCAGCAATGCGTCACCTATGGTGTATAATCTACAGTGACATTAGATTGGCATTTGAGCCCATAATCTGACTTTAAGGTGAGGTATTATCAATTAAATCAAGTTCAGTTATATGACCAAAATTTGGGTTTCTTTTTAAAAGCTGGAATAATGGAATATGATTTCCCCCAAATAATGGTAAATTTCTGTTATCCAAGAAACAGAATTTGATTCCTTCAGACTTGGAAAAACGAATAGCTCTATTAATAATTTTAATTATTTGGGGTCTTTATCTATTTTACACAACTGTTCTTGGGAGTGGAAAATGAAGAGCAGAAGCAGATATGCTTCGAGTAGATAAGATATTTTGGCAAAAAATGCTTTATCAAAGTTGAAAACATTTAACATTTCAAGTTTGTAAATATGTGCAGGAACAGCTAAGTCATGCTGATAATTATGAAATTGCATCGGAAGTGTCAGGAGAAGAGTCTTCAGCATTTTGATAAACTTAGAATAATTTGAGAATACCAGTAAATTTGGATGGGGGGGTGGTGGGAGTAGGGATTTTAAAAACATTCCAAGATTTATGAAGTGTCCAGGTAATACTGAAGTTCAAAATCAGCAATTGAAAACCAAAAACTCTATACAATATATAAATTGAGAAGATAAAGTGCATTTGAATGCTTTTGAGGTAGCACAAGTAAATTAGGAAGTAAGGACAAGCCAAATCTTTGGTCCTCTGCAGAATAAGGATATAAAAGACAGATGTGGTATCCTATATAACTTTGGGTATTCTGTCAAAGGCGTCAGTGAAAACATTGTCTTACAGATTCACTGGTTAAATACCTGGGATGAGGATTGAAGCACATCTGAAGTTGGGACACTTTATCTTTCTGTTACATATGAAATGTTATTTAAATACACCTTTTTCTGTTCAGGAAAATGATTTTTTAAAAAGTAAAATTGAGTTGAAGTTTAGGGTATGGTGGATATGTGGGCCCTATTTATGACAAACATCTGGATGCAGAATATAATTGGCAATTTTGTTCAAAGTTAAAATAGATACAGATTCATAATATATACATCTGTATGTATTAGACTAAAGTTTTAGCCCAAAAGTAGAGGTTAACTTGATTTGAGCAGTTGAAATCCACCCTGACATGATGTCTTGCTATTTCCAGAGTTGAGGCTTGGAAACTGTTGCCACCAACTCTGTCTGTAAAAGGAATGAATTGCACACCAGTGAGGTGGTGACCTTCACATCACATGTTGACATGTGCAGACACAAAAGTTGAATAGCCATCTTCAATAAAAGCAAAATACTGCAGATGCTGAAGATCTGAAATAAATCAGTGCTGGAGAAATTCAGCTGGGGTCTGGCAGCATCTGTGGAGAGAGAAGCAGAGTTGAATGTTTCAAGTCCTATAGGTTTTAGGGGCGGCATGGTGGCTCAGTGGTTAGCACTGCTGCCTCACAGCACCAGGATTCCAGCCTTGAGCAACTGTCTATGGAGTTTGCACATTTTCCCCGTGTCTGCGTGGATTTCCTCCGGGTGCTCTGGTTTCCTCCCACAGTCCAAAGATGTGCAGGTCAGGTGGATTGGCTATGCTAAATTGCCCGTAGTGTTAGGTGCATCAGTCAGTGGGAAATTGGTCTGGGTGGGTTACTCTTTGGAGGGTCGGTGTGGACTGGTTGGGCCGAAGGGCCTGATTCCACCCTGTAGGGAATCTAATCTTAAAAAAAACTCGCCATCTTCAATGGTATGCTACTCTGATTCCATCAATGAGCATGTTTGCACCTAGGCAAGTTTGACGAGTTCAGCAAGTGCTTAGGAAGTACAAAGAGGTTGGAATTTTTTGTTAACAGTCGAGAGTAGACTTAAATATAAGTGAACGATTTTTTTGGAGAAAAGTCGGGGATCGAACTTTCCACAAAATCTACTGTTACAGCAATATGTACGGCATGTCCACCTTGACTCAATTTTTAGCCATCATTGGATGATCTAAAATTATAGAACATGGTAACAACAAATCAGTCTCTCATGCTTCCTGATGGTCAGCCATTGGATCGGAAATGTTAATTTGGAAATAGGTATATTTCCATCGTGGCTGTTGAAACAAATATACTTGCATCTTCAATAGCTTAAATCGGTTTGCTTTCTTCTTGAGGATTGTACTTGGGCTTTTAATGGAAAACCTACTATAAAATATGAACTGCAATTTTTATTTTCAGTTGTAGATGTTAAAATGATTTGATAATTTATCAAAAGACAGCAAATGGGTCTAATCAATCACTGACATTTGATTTAATAACTAAAGAAATATCGTATCTCCCCAATTGTAATCTGTAACATTGAGCAATTCAAAGCTATTTTAAAAGCTAAAGAAGCAATAAACTGTTAATTTTCAAATATTTACCTGGTTGCAAATGGTTTTGTAGATTTTATGGAACAAAAAGCAGCAGCAGACCATATGGCTGAGCAAGATGGGGAGTTGCAAGCAAAATGAGCACAGGAGTGCCACTCATGCGGTTTTGCAATGTCAGGTGTGATTTAGTTGCTAGCGCTCTCACCTTTGAATTTAAATCCTACTCCAGGGCCTGAGCACAGAAATTAAAGTTGATACTTGAAAGCAGTTCTGAAAGATTAGTGTAATATCAGAGATGTTTACCTTTCGGATGCGATGTTATAACTGAGGCCTGATTTACTTTAGTTGGATGTAAGGATCCAAAATTCTTCATTATTTTGAAGAGCAAGCAAGTACTGGTCAATATTAATCATCTTGATCACCATCACCATAATAGATTATCTGGTGTGATCTCATTGTTGTTTTGTGAGAGTTTGCTCTGTCTGTATTGGCTGCTGAACTCTCCACGTGGCAAAGGTGACTACGCTTCAAAATGTACTTCATTGGTTATGAAGTGCTCTGAGACAGCTGATCATTGTAAAAAGTGCTATAAAAATGCAAGTCTTTGTTTCTTATTGAGTTAGAAATGTTGATAATAACTACTTTTAGTTATGTGCAGGAAAGAAGATAGTGTAATTTTACTCCCAGCAGTACTGACTGGGATAGAATATTCAAACAATGAATGTGTGCAAATCAAGTCACATATTACATAATGAAGCATACGATATTGTGTCCTGAAATTTGTTTAAAAAAAACTAATTCAATCCAAACTGCAATAATTAATTAACATAGAATTCCAAATTATTACAGCAGTTTATCACATTTACTTTGTTTTGAATATTGGCTAATCTAACGCTTTGCTATCTACAGCCAAATATTTGCATTGCTTTATCACTATTCCCACTAGATGATTGTCAAAAGTATGCAATCCAATTTGTGTGTGGATGAAAATTGATTGTTGTAAGTCAGACAGAAGTTTGAGCTGTCATTTTATATTCAGTAGGTAAACAAAATCTTATCTTGAACTCCCATGTACATTATGATCATTTTTAACCTGCTCATGCTTAACTGCAACTTTTTAGTTAAGTGATAACTATTATGTCCAACTGAAAGTTGAACAGGTCAGAAACCAGAAATTGAAGTATGAAATTGTGGATTTATCTTTTGTTCTGACTGCTGAAAGCAGCTACAAGATATCCTCACTTAAAGTTGTGGTCACATCCCTGAGATTGACAACTTCAAATTAAATTACCTTCAGTAAGCATTGATTCATGTTAAAGCTGAGATTAGGTTCTGTAGGACGTTCCATAGCAGGGAAAAAATGTTTTACCTGTATCCTCAAAGTTGGAATGTATACTTTAAACAGCCAAATTTCCTACATTCACAAATGAAATAATTGTTACAATAAATACATTTTTCTTTATATCGTTTTAACTTTAACATTCTCCTCCTCGAGCCTCCTTCAGTGATCTCTCCAAGAGTAAAGTCCAGGGTGATGATGCCGTGGGTAATCTCCAATTCCTGTTGGGGCTATTATTTGTTCCTGATAGTATTGTGGTTGCTGCTTAGTAACAACATTGACAGATTTGCAGCACACTTTTTTCTCAGTCCTCTGTCACCCCTGAGGTTAGTTTGAGCCATCATTAAATGGCCCTGCTCCTCTGTCTAGCTTTGGGGTCTTGGCTTTCCTTCCTCTCCTGTTGGTCATGGCTGGACTTGCTGGCTATACCTGGCCTCCTTCACTGGATTGGTAACTGGATCTGTAGGACTCCTAGCCTCACAGATAATTATTTTCAAAGATAATAGGAACAAAAGATAAATCCTTACTGTGCTACTTTAAACCTCTCTATGAAGGTCAATGTAGCATTTTCCTTCTTCTACCTGTTGCACTTCCCTCTTCTCCAACCGATCACCATTCAGATAATGATCTGCCTTCCTGTTTCTGCTACCAAAATAAATAACCTTACATTTATTTATCTAAGTTATACTTCATCTGCCATGTATTTGCCCACTCAGCCTGTCCGAATCATGTTGAAGTATTTCTGCATCTTCCTTACAGTTCACTGTCTTACCTAGCTTTCCGTCATCTGCAAATTTGGCAATGTTATATTTGGTTCCCTAATATAAATTATTAATATATCTTCTGAATAGGTGAAGTCCAAATACTGATCCCTGTGGTACTCCACTGGTCTCTGATTGCCATTCCTACTCTTTGTTTCCTGTCTGAAGGCTAATTGTCTATCTATGTCCATATACTACCCAAAATCCATTGCACTTTCATTTTACTTGCCTACATCTCTTACATGGTACTTTATCAAACGGCTTCCAAATGTCCAAATGAACCACATCCACTGGTTCCACTGATAACTCTATTAGTTACAACCTTGAAAAATTCTAATAGATTTTCCCTTTTGTAAATCCATGCTAACTCTGACCAGTCCTGTCATATTTTGGAAGTGTTTTGCTGTTAAATCTTATGTAATATATTCTAACTATTACTCTATCAATGTCCAGCTAATGAGCCTGTTTTTTTTTGTGTGCCTCTTTCTTTAAATAATGGGGTTAGAGTACCTACCCTCCAATCTATATAGGAGCTATTCCAAAGTCTAAAGAATCTTGAAAGATGGGCACACGGGTAGTCACTAATTCTAGGGCCACTTCCTTAAATCTTGTGCACGTTACAGCACAAATATATAAAGCTCAGCATTAAGCCTTGTTACTTCAGGCTCAGTTTCTGAAATTCGTTCACAGACCCCCCCCCCAAGCCTAACTCATGAAAAGTTCCCTTCTTAACTATGCTTTCATAACTCACGTCAAATATTTTTGTTTGGCTAAACATGATTTGCTTTTGATTCTGTCATGTACTCTGAACACTTGCATGTAAGATGTGTTTTATAAGTGGTACTTGCACTCAAAGTTGAGGATATTGATGGAAATTGAGGAAGAACATAAGTGTGTTGACTAACAATTTTCCAAGTATCTTTACAAATGAAAATTGTACTACAACATCAGAAAATAACAAACTGTTATATCCCTCTTCCAAAAAAATGAAGTTGTACTAAGCAAGGATAAAATAAAATGATTAATTTTTAGTTGGTAAACTAGAAACTCTTATGTGATGAAAGTATTAAGGAGTTAGAAAGGTGTGAACTAATAATGGCCAATCAACAAGTACTTGTTCAACTTTTTTTAACAATACTGGAGAAAATGAATAAATAAAATTCAGCCAGTGTAATTTATGTTGAATTTCTATAAACATCTGATAACTTTGCTTCAACTGCCTTTAATGTACTACCTTTTATAAATTATGTACATATATAGCTATTATATACTTAGATGATTTGAAGAGTAAAGCAAAAGTGTCAAGACGTTTGCTCCTGTGAGACAGATCTATGGTTGTGGTTTTCCAGAGGAGAGTTCACGTTAGAATTTTGTGAATGATCCTGACTTAATTATTGAAGAAGTGGTATCACAATTTGCTATTGATATCAAACTAATATGTATTACGTTTCAGTGCTGACAAGTTTTGCACAACATATATGCATACTTTTAATCAATTTATTCAGATATTTTGTGACACATCTCTGGAGCAGATGGAACATGAATCTGGATATCCTGGCTCAGAGGTAGGGAGACTACCAGTGTACCACACAAGCTGTCCAACAACATAAATACTCTTCAAATTTGAATGTGTTCTGCAAGTACATTCTTAACATTGATACAGCACAATAATCTCAGTCTTAAAAATGCTGAAGGTACAATTTTAATTTGTTTTCTTTCAGATTTGTACTGTGGGGAATACATCAATCCAATAGTAACTACATTTTTGGTGAGCAAATTTTGCAATTAACTATTTTCAGAATTAACTAATTGGATGTGTTGAGAATTTGACAGTTGAATGAAGCTTTAATCTAGGTTGAGTTGTAATTTTCACACTGTTTTGCGGAAATGGCTCAAGAATCAAAAACAGAATTTCAAAGTATACATGCAAAACCAGAGAATAATTCATTGAGAATCACCTCCTCTGTTCTATTTCTTGACTGAAAATTTTCAGCATATCAATTAACTTTACTTTAGTGAGCAAATAGAATTATAAATCACATACCTGAGGATGGAGGGCTGGTTTATAGTATATACTATGTTTAATAGATAGGTACCCTTAAGAATGCCTTCAATTATTTAAACAAAAAAGTGCAAACGACATCTAGTTTTGGACTGATAAGTGATAGGTAAGATTGAGCTCTGAAGGTACCAAGCCAGGACCATCTCAAAAAAGGCAATATCTAGTCATCTCTCCATGACCTGTTCAAAAGGGATGGGTTTCACCTGAACTGGAAAGCAACCTATACCCTGGCAGGGAGATTTGCTAGTTCTATTTTGGGAGCCTGTAAACTATTAGAGAGGAAGGGTTAGGGTGACCTAAGTAGCAGTGAAAGTAGAAAAAACAGATGAGGATGGTTCTGAATCAGAAGAGAGCAAGTTGATTAGAAAAGACAGACAATAGCAAGTCAGAGAATGAGGTAACTTGAAGAATTAAGTTGCATTTATTTCAATGCAAGGAGTCTTGTAAGTAAGGCTGATGAACTCAGGGCGTGTATTAAAACATGGGACTGGGACATCTTAGCTACTACAGAAACTTGACTGGGGAAGGACAGGACTGGCAGCTGGATGTTCCAGGTTTGGAATGCTATATAAAGAATAGAAAGGGAGGCAAGAGAAGAGGGGCAGTGGAATTTTTGATTAAGGAAGACATTACAACTGTAATTAGAGAGGATATTTCGGAGGGATTATCCAGTGAAAATATCTTGATTGAAAATAGAAATAAGATGGGGATGATCATCTTGATTGAATTGTATTATAGCCTCCCCACCACCTGCAATAATCAGAGGGAAATTGAGGAGCAAATATATAGAGGGATCTTGGATATATGTAAGAATAATAGGGCTGTAATAGTAGGAGATTTTAATTTTCTCAATGTTGACTGGGACTGTAAAGTGTTAAAGGTTTGGGTGGTTAGGAATTTGTTAAATATGTTCAAGAAAATTTTATTGATATGTGAATGTGCCTACGTGAAGGAGCAAAACTAAGAACAAGTTGATTAGAAAAGACAGACAATAGCAAGTCAGAGAATGAGGTAACTTGAAGAATTAAATTGCGTTTATTTCAATGCAAGGAGTCTTGTAAATAAGGCTGATAAATTCAGGGCATGTATTGGATCATGGGACTGGGATATCTTAGCCACTTCAGAAACTTGGCTGAGGGAAGGACAAGATTGGCAGCTCAATGTTCTGGGTTTTAGTTGTATAGGAAGATGGAACTCGTCATAGGCCTCCAGTCTGAAAAACTTCCCTTCACTGCTACTTCTCTCTTGGGAAATAAGACAGGACAAGTGACTGAAATAATAGTAGGGAAATACTTTTGGACTAGTGATCATAATTCTGTTAGTTTTAAAATAGTTATGGAAAAGAATAAGCCTTCCGTAAAAGTTATAGTCTTAATTGGAATAAGGCAAATTTTAATGGTTTGAGTCAAGAACTTACAAAAGTTGATTGCAGTAGACTGTTCGCATGTAAAGGGATGACTGACAAGAGGAGGCTTTGAAAAGTGCAATAACGAGAGTTCAGAGGCATTACGTTCCTGTTTGAGTGAAGGGTAAGACTGGTAAGATGAGGGAACAATGGATGAATAAAAATATTGAGGTTCTAGTCAAGAATAATAAAGAATCATATATTAGATATAGACAACTGGGATCAAATCAATCCCTTGAAAAAATATAAAGAGTATAGGGACATTCTTCAGAGGAAAATCCAGAAGGCAAAGAGAGGATATGAGAGAGAGCCTTGGCAGATAAGCTTAAAAATAATCTATAGATTTTACAAGTACTTTAAGAGCAAAAGAGCAACTAGAGAGAAAGTAGGATCCCTTAAAGATCACTGAGGGCACCTTTTATGTAGAGCCTCAGGAGTTGAGAGAGATATTAAATGAATATCTCATGTCAGTTTTTACATTGGAGAAAGAAATGGAGGCTAGAGAAGTCTGAAATAAGCATTGATGTTTTGATAACAGTCCACGTAAGAGAAAAGGAAATGCTGGAGTCTTACAAAACATAAAGGTCTATAAATCCTCAGGACTCGATCGAATGTATCCCAGGATGTTATGGGAAGTTAGGAAGGAAATTGCAGGGCCCTGAGAAAGTTTGGTATTATCTATAGCTACATTCCAGTCCATGGCACCTCATCCATGGTTAGTGTTGTGCCTTTTATTTAAGGCCTGTGAATTATATACCTGTAAGTCTGACATCAGTAGTGGGTAAGTTGTTGGAAGTGATTCTAAAAGATAGGATTTACATGCATTTGGAGAGGCAAGGAATGATTAGGGATAGCAAGCATGGTTTTATATGAGGGAAATCGTGGCTCTCAAACTTGATTGAATTTTTTGAAGAAATAACTGAAAAGATAGATGACAGCAGAGTGGTAGACTTTGTTTATTTGGACTTTAATAAAGCCTTTCATAAGGTTCCACGTGATAGACTAACTAGTAAAGTTAGATCACATGGGATTCAGGATGAGCTTGCCAATTGGATGAAATATTGGCTTTATGGTTGGATACAGCATGTGGTGTTAGACGGTGTTTTTTTCAGACTGGAGGCCTGTGACCAGCAGTGTTTGTCACTTTTTATATAAATGATTTGGATGAGAATATAGGAGGTGTGGTTAGTAATTTGCAGATGACACAAAATGTTGGTGGTATAGTGGACAGTGACGAAGGTTATCTAAGATTATAAAGAGACTTGATTAATTGGGTCAATGGACTGAGGAGAGGCAAATGGAGTTTTAATTTGGATAAATGTGAGTTAGGTGCTGGCAGGTGGGACTAGATTGGGTTGGGATATCTGATCGGCATGGACGGGTTGGACCGAAGGGTCTGTATCCATGCTGTACATCTCTATGACTCTATATTGCATTTTGGTATAATAAACAAGGGCAGGACTTATGCAGTTAATGGTAGAACCCTAGGTAGTGTTGTAGAACAGAGAGACCTACAGGTTCAGATACATAAATCTTTGAAAGTTGCATCACAGGTAGACAGGGCGGTTAAGAAGGCGTTTAGTATGCTTGCCTTCATTGCTCAGACCTTTGAGTACAGGAGTTGAGGTGTCATATTGAGGTTATACAAGACATTGGTGAGTACAGTTCTGGTAGGAAGGATATTATTAAACTGGAGCGGTTTAGTAAAGATTTAACAGGATGTTGCAGGGAATAGAGGGTTTGAATTATAAAAAGAGGCTGGGTTTTTTTACTGGAGTGCAGGAGGTTGAGGGCTGACTTTACAGAGGTTGATAAAATCATGAAGGGCATAGCAAAAGTCATTTCCCTAACATGGGAGAGTTCAAAACCAGGGGACACATTTTAAAGGTAAGGGAAAAAAAAGGTTTTGAAAGGACATGAGAGGCAAATTTTTTATACAGTGTGGTTAGTGTGTAGAATGAACTGCCAGAAGAAGTGATTGATGCGGGTTCAATTACAGCACTTAAAAGACATCTGGCTAAGTACATGAATAAGAAAGCTTTGAAGTGATATGGGCCATATTCAGGCTGGTGGAACTAGTGTAGTTGAGGAACATGTTTGGAGTGGACTAGGTAGACCAAAGGATCCATTTCCACACTATGACTCAAGGACATTACCATCATAGAACCTTCATCCTGGGAGCTGCCACTGATGAGAAATCCAATTACATCAGCTAAGAAAATACTCTGGCTACATGAGTAGGTCAGAAGCTGGGATTCTAGATCAAATACCTCACCTTCAGACTCTGAAAAATCAGCTCACCATTTGAAAAGCAAATTTCAGCAGTTTGGAGTACTTCTCAGGCATGAATAAGTGCAACTTTGTTTTTAATTGTTTGAAGCTCAGTACCATCCAAGACACAATGGACTACATATTTGTCAGCCCATCCAAATCTTAAGCATTCCTTCCCATCTACCGTTGGTGGCAGCCGTGTATACCATATACAAGATGACAACAGCAATTCACCAAGTCTTCCCTTAATAGGGCTTTACAAACTTTTAACCACCTCTGAGAAAGTGTGTCATGGGCACATAAGAACATCAATACCTGAAAGTTCCCCTACCAAAACCTTACACCATCCTCATTGGAACTGTATTACTGTTCTTTCATTGTCATTCAGACACAATCCTGGAACTTTGTTCCTTTACGTCTTTTGTGGATGTTCCTAAAAAAAAATCATGGACTTCAGCAGTTGAAGAAGTGGTTCACTACCTTCCCTGGAACAACAGAGATTAGACTTAGACATTGTTTTGTTACTTTCTCCATGGGTACTTCTGAGCCTAAGCATTTCCAAAATTTCAGTAGTTTTTCTTTAGTTTTTTTTTTCTGATTTATTTGTCAATGTTACTGCAACCTTACAAGGGTATACTGATGGTCACAACTATCTGTTGTGCAAGGATGGCAAAGAGTCTTCTTTTCTCTCTCTCCTCCTTTCCTCTCTTCTCCTCCCCCCCCCCCCCCCCCCCCCCACTTCTCTTGAAGCCTTGCCATTGTAATGCCAAACCTGGTCAGCGGTGAACACCTCATTTTGGTTGGATGAACTTGGGAGAGTGGCGACATTAAAGGAGAGCTGACTGGGCTTTTATTTTGTTCATTATAGCAATTATCTACCACTTTCAATCCTGGATTTCTGCTATTAGTTTGTTCAATATTAAAGCAACCCATACAATGTAACTGAACACTGTATTGATTTGTTCATGGGTTTTTCTCTGTTTACCTTATTGAAGGAAGGTCATTAAGACAGCTGGAGATGGCTGTGCTGGAGAAGCTTTTTTGACAAGCTTGTGGCAGTAGTTGACTGAGACTGGTCTCCAGTAATTGCAACTTTCTTTGAAACCGACATGATGCCAGTCACTTTGCTTCACCTTTGATTGCACTGCCTTCATTTTTCTGGGACTGCTTGATGCCTTGCAAGTAAAGTGGCACCTTGATTTTGAAGACATTTAATCTTGCCTCTCTTGACGTTGTGCTCTTAATTATGTGTTCAGATCAAATCGAGGCTCAGTATTCTGAGCAGAGTGATCTGCTGGAACCAAGTTAAATGTTGATTCATACATTATTGGTGTGAAGAATGGGCAGTATTTGTGGAGAGAGAAAAACAGTTAATGTTTTAAGTAAAACATGCATTGCGGAAGTCATGTTCAACTCCAACTGTAAACTCTGTTGCTCTTAGAGTTTTTCACAATTTCAGCATCTGCAGTATTTTTCTTTTATGTTGAGAAGAAGTTAATGTTGACTTCTGTTACATTGCTAATTATTGGGTTGAGGCTGAACAAATAGTAATTAGCTGATGTACTCAGTACTTCAGATAGGACGTACTCAGAAATCTTCCGTATTGTCAGGTGTCACATCTGCTGAACCCATTGTTCTTCATGAAGGTCTGTCCTAAATGACTCCACTCTCTGACCACCATCGGACATCTTACTCCATCATTTCTGCTTCCATAAGCTTAATTTTTCTTTCAGTATCCCATGCTTACATAATAATTGTCATGACCCTTCAAAGTAATTAAGTTGTATATAGAATATTTGAAATAGGTAAAATAATTTTGTAAATTCAGTTCTATCTTTTTCTAAATCAGATTGGGGTGCTGCTGTAAACTTAGCTGGTGACTATAGGGGTTGAACTGCCTCAGAACTATTGAAATAGCTGATTTGTTGCAGCTGTCTTTTTGTAAAAAAAAAAGAAACTGAGAAGCAGTCAGAACCTCAGCTTGGCCATTCTAAAGCTTTTTGGCATCTTAAACTCAGGTTGTCCCCTGATTCTATCACAGTATATGCTGTATGACCTGAGAACAAGATACCAACAGAGCAAAAACCTAATTTTTGGGGGAATCCTTTATTCCCTCTCCTCATTCTAGCTTGTATCCCAGACCCCATTGCAATCCAATCTCCATTCTCAGTCCCACTGCATCTGCCCTCAAACAATCCACCAGTTTCTCATTTGTAGAAAGCAAAATAATGCTTATGCTAAAAATTTTGTTTTAGACTATGAAATAACTCCACGAAGGCCGGTATCCCATTACCAAGTCACCCTTTATTTACATGTGCATAGCACATGACACTGACCCAGCTCGTTCAGAGCCGGTTCCTAGAGTGAACAGAACTCATGACTCTTCTGTTTATATCTGTCAACCAGGGATCCCTGATTGGCACAGGATAACCTGGTCTATTCAAGGAACACACATTCGGAGTGTTCATCTGCCTGACCCCGTTTCAATCAATACAGGCTACAGGATGAAACTGTCCCTCCCACATCAAATGCATTACTATATCCTGATCTTTTAAAAATGAGATGATTGAAATTTAGTGGAAAATGCATGTGATGCACATAAATACCTGTAACTTTTAGAGAAAAAGAAGACAAATGGAAGAACCAAAAGGTGGAAAATAAAACAAAATTTGTAAAAAGAGAATGTCCAAGGCAAAATGCAAGATAACAAAAAAAAATGACAGTAAAGGACAGTCTGGTGCAGAAACTAATAAAATCAAAAGGTTGACAAATCACAGGTAATAATGAAAAGAGACACATTTAATATTTATTTGTAGCTACTTTATGTATTTTGTAACCGGAGAGTAAGAGATTTGTTACTGTGTTCTACCTGCCTCTGATTTCTGTGATCAGAACACAAGTGTATTATATGCATATCGCCAAAACTTGACTTTTATTTCATTAATCAGATTGATGAGGTCAGATTACCAGTCGTCTTCTCTGTGTGATGCTGATTTAGGGATGACTTGATCGATGGCTGCAATTAGTTTGTGAACCCAAGTCACTATTCCATGAACTGATGATGACTGAAAAAGTAAATTGAGGTAAGTGCATGAATAAAACTTGCTTCAGAACGATTGGCCACTAATGTTTTTTTTGTCTACAAATATGCAGATATTTTTGGCTAGGGTATTAGGACTATATGGGAAAAAAAGATGAAACAACTAAAAGGAAAGCACGTGTCAAAAAAAATCAGAAGAATGAACTTATATTTCATTCCTTTTAAATTATGACTAAATCTTGTTGACCATTATACTTGTGCGAGTTAACTGTTTTGCTGTACTAATTTGTTTCTGCCTTTATTTTTCTGGTGTGTATTAACCCTATTTAATTACGAATTTTCAGATTTGATCTCCAGTGAGACAGAAGTACAGAGAAGTGATACTGAAGAATAATACACAATATTGAACTGTGGAATTGACATGGTAAGTTGGTTGCTAGTTTTATAATTTTTATAGTGCAATCTCTTATGTCCTCTAAATTCTTCCTGAACTGCTCTTTGTCCTTTAAGGGCTTTATATTCCATGAATGGTTCCTTATAAGTTTTGAACATGATGCACATCTCTGCCAGGAAGCTATATGACACCATCCTCTGTAGCCCCTGCATTTTAAAAATTAACATTTTGTTTTGCATTGGAATATTTTTGATTATTGAACAAGCCAACCATACTTTTTAAACATTGCACTCGCTTTGAGTATTGCATAAACAAGACATTTTGTCAAAGCTTTTCATCTTATACTCATCCAGACAATTCACAAGAATATCAATAAAGAGAAAAGCTAATATTTATACATTTTCAGAGGAAAGTGCAGCTTGGCTGACAGATGAACTCTGGTTGTATTTCCATGGAGAACACAGTAGTAGCCACCTGAATGAGTGCAATTCCAATGATACTCAATAAGTTGACACCATCCAGGACAAAACAACCTACCTGATTGGCAAAATATTCACATGGCTATGTAGTGGCTATGTACTCGGGAGCAACAATATGTGTCATATATAAGATACACTGCATCAATTCACTTAGGCTCCTTAATCAGCACCTACCAAACCATGATCACTTTCATCTAGAAAGATAACAGCAGCAGATGCATGGAAACCTCACAATTCACATGTTCCCTTCCAAATCACTCATCATCTTAACTTCGAAATATTTCACTAATCTATCATTATCTTGGGGTTAAAATCCTGGAACTCCCTCATGAATGGCATTGAGGATCTACCTGGAGCACATGGTCTGCAGTGGTTAGAAAGCAGCTCACCTCCACCTTCTCAAAGACAATGAAGGATGGATAATAAATGCTGGTCTATCCAGCAACGTCCAGAATTTAAAAACAATAATTTAGCAATGAGTGACTGTTGACTGCCAAGCTCGGTTTAGATTTCAAACTAGGCAGGTTAACCTTTCTTCATTGGTCAGGCATTTTTTGAAAAATGAATCAGTGAATGACTGTCAGCTATTTTTTGGGTTGAAACAGACACACGTGTTCATTTTGTCTGCAAAGAAAGTAGCCCTGTGTGTTGAAACTATTTAGCTTTTAATACAGATGTGCTCTGCCCTGCAAGCTCAATTGACAATCTTTAAATTGGTTGTCCATGTAACTTTTGGCACACTTAAGATTATTATCTAGCAAAAATGTTGTCTAATTGTAGAATAACATCTAATGTTGGACTATATTGTGAACACAGGTTGGGGTGGGTACGGTCAATATCTTGCTGGTTGTGGCCAAAGAGATATGCTGTTTGAAATGATCCACTAGCCTTTGACATATACAAACTACATACCTGACATAATTACTGCACTGAAACTCCGATGCAGCATTGCTTATTTTGTGTGATAAGCAGAACATCTGCTTGATAACATCCTGTTAGTGGCAAATACAACTTGTGTTGCGACTGTACTTAGTGCGTTACCATTTCTGTCCATGTGAAGAATACTGTTAATCGTCGTAGGAGTTAGGAACAGTACTTGACAGGAACCAAGTCCATAGGGGGTGATCACTTTATACTAAGTACAGTAACTAAATCTGCCTTGACTGTTGAGAATCTAGTCAATTAATTCTTTTGCTGGAATTGGGCATAAATTGTTCTGTACTACTTTGCATTTTTATGGATAAAATAATATCTTGGCAATTTTAATGAAGCAATTAAATAGCTAACAAAATACTTGTATGGCGTAATGTAACTTAAATAAGGTTATATAGTGTAATTGTCACTTGGAATAATGTGAAGTATGCTTTATCAGTCAAAAGGATGCATAAGCATTAGAGAAGGTGCAGAGAGGGAGATTAATAATTGAGAGTCTGACAATTCAGTATGAGGAACGTTTTATTCTTTAAAACATATTTCAAACTCTGCAGCCTATACAGTTTGAGGGGAGTTTTCATGAACTACAATAAAATGTTGATCTGTTCAAAGTACATTCAGAATATTTTAAAATGAGAACATAATAGGTCCTATCACCAATGTCAATACTGAAAAATAAATTTGAAGCACATTCATCATTGGTCTGGAATGACTTGCCAGAGAATTTGTTGCAGAAACATAATTTAGGTGGATGGAATAGAGTTAACATATTAGAAGGCAAGTTTTGTGTTGGCCTTAAAATTTCTAAACATACGGTACCTTTATCTCACTGTACCAATGTAGTTCCCCTTTCAATTTCCTCTGCTACAAAAGCAGTTGGCTACAGAAGAAGGAAAAAATATGGGGACATTTGCTTGTTGCAGAGTTATTGAAATTATAGGAGTTTGATTTTTCTGAATTGTTTTAATCATTGATTGCTGTTAAGTTGCTTTATGAACATCTTCATTCCAGAATAATCGACCTAAATGTAGAGCTCTAACTTTTCTAGGAGTGCAATTAACGTTTTCCTAGGAGTAAACACATGCCACTATTGTGACATAGGTTCACTTTTATATTGTATTCATGTTCTGCAGTTCCTCTTACTTATGTGGTGACATTAACAATCATTCTCTTTCCGACAAATAAAATTCTTAACAGTACTTTTTTTTTGTTGTTAGCCATGAAATGTTAAATTACTTTGCAAAATCTGGAAATTTATGCAGACCCAAATGATATGCTTGTCTCTTGAGAAACAACATTATAGATAGAGATTTATTGCAACTTAGAACAATTTTCTCTTTAAAAGTATACCTACTGAATTGCACAGTCAAGAGATGGAGACCCAATAAGTGCTCATTCTTTATATATCAAGCCACTACATACTGCAAGATTGATTTATCTCTAATAAATAGAGATAATCAGTGCCATAAGCAAAACTCCTCCTTCCAGCTACCTTAAATCTCCAAGATCGCCAACTTTGCTCGAGTTAATATTTTTCCTACCAAAGGCATTCACTCCTTAAGGTCAGACTTCGGTTCTGTACAGTTGAGACAAATTCAGTTACCTTACATGTATATTATGCTCCCGTCATTTCCCCACCTTTACTCAATCATCCCCCCTTCCTTCCAGAATCCAATTTTATTGTATTCTGCTTTCCAACCTGTTCATGAAGTTTGTGTGTAGAAGATCTGACCTCTATACTGAAAATAGTAAGTTTGCAGATGATACCAAAATTGGTGGTGCAGTAGACAGTGAAAGCTTTATCCCTCAATTTGGAAATGTCCAGCAGACAGGAAAGATACAAAAATAAAAAAAATGTCTGTTGATACTTTCATACTATCATCCCAGTAGCAATTCAAGGTCACTACCAAGTACAGTCAAGTTTAGCAGTAGGGAAATCTCACTTGTAAATCTTGTTTTTGCATAATTATGGATCTTCCTATTATCTGGTGGCAGAGTAAAAGTGAAAGGAAGGAAATTCCTTCTGATTTTTTGCATGTTCCTCTAGTCAAAGGAGATCAGACAAATTTGAGAAACTTTAAAGTATGCGATCTGGACAATCACATCATAGTTGATGAAAGTGCACAGTTTACCCCTTAGTTGCATCATCCAAAAGCACTAGTGTACTGATCACACCCAATTCTATATAATCATCACTATTCTTGTTCTTCTGCTGTTGCTAAATTATCAGATTGCATATCCAGCATCCAGTATTAGATGAGTAGAAATTTCTCAAATATTGGTAAGATTAAAGCTACTATCTAAAGCCCTGCTCCAAACATTCCCTTGCTACTGATTCCATCCCTCACCCTGGCACCCTAATTCCTGCCTAGATTAAAACAGATTGTTTGTAAATTGGTGCCATATTTAACCCTGGGGTGAACTTCTAACTTCATGCCGTCACCAAGTCTATCTTTCAATTTTTGAAACATCACTTGCAGCCCTGCCTCAGCTCGTCTACTGATAAAAGCTACATTCCTAAATGAAAACAAAGTGCTGGAGAAACTCAGCAGGTCTGGCTAATTTGTGCAGGGATAAGTAGCTAATATTTCAAGACCAGTTATGACTTCTTTGGAATACCAAAAGCTTTGTTCATGCCTTTGTTACCCCCAGGATTTCACTGTTCCAGTATATTGCTGGCAACCACATTCTACCTTCTGTAAATTTGAGATGAAAATTTTGTTACCAGTATCCTTAATGTCGTCATGTTAACCTAACACCCATGTGCCTACTTTCCTATATTGGCACCAGGTTAAGCAATGCCTTGATTTTAAAATACATGTTTTCAAAATCCATGGATTAGTTCTTTTCTACTTCTGCAAACTCCTTGCAATTCAAAACCTTTCTGGATATTTATGCTCATCTATTTCCGCAAGTCTGCTCCATGATTAATCACCATGCTTTATCTGCCTCTACCAAAAGCTCTGAAATTTTCTCTGTAAACTTCTGAACATTTCTAATTCCTCTATTTCTTCCTCTGCACCTTCCTCTTTAATCATGCATTTGGCTATGAACCCAGTCATGTCTTCGCGGCTCACTACCAATTTTTACAACACTCTTGTGAAATTCTTTGGGTTGCCTTACTGTGTTCAAGGTGATATATAAATGTAAGTTGTTTCACAAGTCTTGGAAAACTTTCTCTACACTGGCTATTTTGTTGCAATGTATGATGGGAAACTTTCCAACTATATTGAATATATTTTCTTTATAAATAATGTCACATAGTATGTGAGATTAGCTAACAATTGCAAGCTCCAATGACTTAACATAAGCATTCAATAATTTCACAAAGTGTTTAAAGGTTTGCTAAAGAGTTAACTATCGTGGTTTTCAATTCAAAATATCATCCAATGTTCTAATGAAGTGCCAATTTATGGTTCCATGTTTCCTCTGACTATTGCTGCTTTATGTCCAGATTTAGCTCATCTCAGTCTTTATTTAAAAAAAAATTGTATTGTGCAGTTGGATATGTTCTGTGCTCATTTACAATGCTAGTGTATCAAAGCTGCAACTCTAATAATAGGCCGGACAGGATAGATTGAGTGATTCAGGCAACTTTAGACATGACTACTTTGTATTCACCTTGTGTGAAAATAAATTTTCTTTTCTAAAACAAAGAAAATTTAGTTTTAATGTTATGGAGATTCTGACCCACTATTGGGTACGAAGTATTTCAGCAAACCATTATAACTGAAGCCTTTTTTTACAAACTCATCCTTCAAAGTTCTAAGAATTTAAAATAGGCATTAAGTGTTGATCTTTTATATAGGCAGTGCCTAATGAGTCTGCCACTGGTTCATGGACTGGTCACTGACATTTTCCACAGAGTGAGGTACCCACCTAAAGTTTGAAGGCCTAATGGCATTTTACCCTAGTTATTTAGCATGTATAGATGTGCCCTTTTGAGAGAGCTAATGTAATGTTAATTTTGTAAAAAGCTTTCCTGAATAAGAATGTATAGAGTAGAGCATTAATTTGAATTTGTACTCGCTTTCACCAGAGGATGAGCTTCTAGTTCTGCTTAGCAAGAAGAACACTTGGTGAAGGAAGGCAGTTTATAAGAAGGGGAGCATTCCAATAGCACCTAGCAACCAGAAAGAATGAATTTGGAAAAAGCTAATGATTGGATAGCCTGTCCTTGATGTCATAAATGGTATTGGTACTCTTTTTCATCAACTAGTTACGAATCATAGAGTCATAGATATGTACAGCATGGGAACATACCCTTTGGTCCATCTCGTCCTTGCCAATCGGATATCCCAGCCTAATTTAGTCCCACTTGCCAGCACTTGGTCCTTATCCCTGTAAACTTTCCTATTCATTTACCCATGCAATTGCCTTTTAAATGTCGTAATTGTACCAGCCTCCATCACTTCCGCTGACAGCTCATTCCATACACACACCATCCTTTGCATGTAAAAGTTACCCCTTAGGTCCCTTTTAAATTTTTTCTCTCTCACCCTAAACCTATGCCCTCTAGTTCTGGACTCCTCTCCCTCAGTAGCCCAGAAAAGCACAGCCGGTCAGGCAGTGTTTGCGGAGCAGGATAGTTGACAGTTCAACCCATTTATCAGGAAGGGCTCCTGCTGCTTGGATGCTGCCTGACCAGCTGTGCATTTCCAGTGCCACACTCTCTTCAAGTCTGATCTCCAGTGTCTGCAGTCTTCACTTTCTTCTAATTGGTTTGAGTAGACACATCTGTTCCTTCATAATTGACATAATTTTGATACAGTACAATGGGAATGATACAATATTTTGATAAGTCATTTTGCTTTACTGTTTTGTAATGTGTTATCATTGTTTTGAGCTTCAAACAGATACATGTATATAGTTATATAATGTGTACAAACACGTTTTGCCTTTATGATTTGGAGATGCCGGTGTTGGACTGGGGTGTATAAAGTTAAAAATCACACAACACCAGGTTATAGTCCAACAAGTTTAATTGGAAGCACACTAGCGTCGCTCCGAAAGCTAGTGTGCTTCCAATTAAACCTGTTGGACTATAACCTGATGTTGTGTGATTTTTAACGTTTTGTCTTTAGTTGTTTATTCTAACATTCTATAATCTAGAAAATTCTGAAAACCAGAAATGACTTAATCCTAAAAATTGTGGACTGGCAAAGTTTCAGTGTATGGGTAGTTCTCATATAAAGCGTGTTTCTGCAGTGCAATTTGGCAAAAACTTCACTGAAGAATTAGGGAATGGTAGCTTCAAGAATGCTTACTTCTGTTCGCAATTGTGAGATTCCAGTCTCGATCATTCTGTGCGTGCACCAGTGTCAATGCTGAAATCTCCATGCTTTTTTGCACATGTGCTGATGTCAGCTGCCATCTGAACATCTAAGAGGTACAATCCTGTATATTGAGCAGCTTCATCTCAAAAATTAAGCTTGTGATTGTTTGTTTCTTTGCTCTCCCTCTGAGACAAGAATATTCTTGTATAATTCCTATATAAATCCTGTATAATGCCTGCAGGATTGCATTGCTCTAATACATACCATTTGTCGTTCTAATTTGTTCTTGTGTCTGCATATCACGCAGTCTAAACCAACTCCCAAGAAACAGTCAGAAGACAATCAACCACAGCCATCCACTTCTACAACCACAACTGCATCTGAAGGTGGTGATGATGATGACCCTCTGTTCCTGCATTAACAATTTTTTTTCAATGTAATGTGTCAAATTTACTTTTGTTTTATTGTGATTTAAACCTCCATTCAGGCTGTGCTATACTTCATGTTAGGCGTTTGGGTGATTTTTGAGTGATCGTGAGTGTTTTCTTTTGCTGGTCTGCCAACCCCACTTTTCCCATAGGTCCCATTATTTCCTTTAAGCGATTTTGTATAACTAAGGCATTATAGGAGAACTACCTGTATCATAACTGTAATTCAGCAGCTAAAGTATCAGTTTGGTATTTTGAGGCAAATTATCTTGGGAAACAGCTATCGTGAGCATTGACATCCATCATTAGCAACAGATTGCCAGAAATAAAAGCAGGAGGTATTGGAGAAACTCAGCAGACCTGGAGAGAAAGGAGCGTTAACATGAGTCTGAAGTCAGACTGGACTTTAAATGTTAACACTTTCTCTCTCCACAGATGCTGCTAGACTTGAATTTTTCCAGCACTTGTTTGAATTTCAGATTTCCAGCATCTGCAATATTTTGTATGAGTTTGCCAGAATGTGCGCAGCTTAAATCTTGTTCTGACAAACCTGGTGTCATGAGGGTGTATACATTTGAATAATGAATAAAGCCCTACACAATAGTTGTCTTTATATCTCTAATGCTGAAGGTGGGGCCACTATAAATTGACAGGGCAAACATGTATATACATTCTTTGACTACAAAGAAAACTATTTCTCCTTTCAGGATGAAGAAGGACAACATAGTTTGGAGTGTATCCAAGCCAATCAGATCTTTCCTAGAAAACAGCTAATTAGAGAAGAAGAAAACCTCCAGGTATAGAAGAAAAATGTGGATTTAATTGGAAGTACTGTAGACTTTCAGCCAGTTTTCCATTTACAAATGAGGTATTCTGATCATTTCCATGGTAAGTGATGATCTGCTTAAATAAAATCCATTTGTCAACATCAAATGTTCAAATCATGTGCTCCAAAATGACATTAAGATCACTACTTCTCCAATCCCAGCTTATCTTTGGTGTCTGGTGCTTGATATCCTCTTGGTACTGATATTAAGCCTTGCATTTCCACAGCATCGTTCATTAGGGTTAGGACCTCAGGATGTCCCTAATTAAGTGCTTTTCAATTGCAATTGCAATTGGAATGTGGCAACCAAATTGCAAAAGCAGCTCTCTCAAACAGCAGTGTTATGATGAAAAAGTTTTTTTTTCATGAGGGATGAATATTAGATAAGACTCAATGATCAAAGTAGTTCTCAATAGTCAAAACATTGCTGTGGGATCTTTCACACCCAAGTTGGGACCTCTATTTAACATTTCTCTTGAAAGAGTGCAGTACTCTTTCAGTGCTGTACTGTAGTGTTAGCCAAGATTATGTTCAATTATCAAGTGGGATTTGACCCACAACCTTTTGTGAGTGCTACCAGCGAACCACAGCTGACAAAACAAAATCAACCAGCAGGAATTTTCTAACAAGATTTCCTAGTGCTAACTAGGATCTCCTCATGCTAACTTCCCTTCCACATACACATACGTACATCAAAAATGTTGCTTTTGTTGCATTGAATTCCTGAATTCTGAGTACTCATGTTATCTATTGAAGGTTAGCATTTTATCCACATTTTCGGATTATTGTCTCTCAAAAGTTCAAGGACTCTACACAACAAAAGCTAGATATTTTTCCATTCCCATCTGCTCTGCACCAGAGTGCTATCCATGTATCTGATGGCTGAGCCAAGATTGTGGCTGTGAATTTCTAGATAAACAGATACAGTATTAATTTACAGTATTTTGTTTATTCATAGCTAATGCTGAATAATAACTGCTTCCCCATTATTTAACATTGCAGGTTCCTTTTCCTGAGCTTCATGGGGAAAGTACAGAATACATAGGACGTGCTGAGGATGCAGTTATTGCTTTGTCTAACTACAGATTGCACATCAAATTTAAGGAATCAGTTGTTAATGTAAGTGTTGAAAGAATCTTTAAATAATCAGATAGATTTGAATTTTTGAATCTTGTCATGAATTTATTTTCTGTGCTGGATAATAAGTGCAAATAATAAACCAGTTGAGGTTTTCATAAGAAAAACTATATTCTATAAGAATATACATATCTGAAAGCATGATGGAAAATGGTGATTCTGTCACTTTTGCAATGATCAAGATGCAAATGTATGCAAAGTTTTGGTTGTTCTTAACTGTAAAAATATTTAATGTTTTGGAGCAGTATGATGCATTGTAGTGCAAGAGGAAAATGGGAGGCGTTTGAGGAATTACTTCCAATTCAGACAGGCTTATGATTAAAAGTGGCATCGAATTTCCAATCTGCAGTGCATTTTCTGAAATGTTTCTTCATGCCATCTAACTCATTTTTTGCTTTTCCCTTTTTCCTTTATATTTTTTCCTCCTCCTCTCCTTTCTCTCCCTCCCTACACTTGCCTTTGGGGTCCTCTTTGATCTACTTTTCCATGCAAGCTTTTGTTTTTACAGCATCCTGAATTCTTCTATAACACATCTCCCTTCACTTGCCACATTGATAGTCTTCTTAGATTACTAACAGTGTGGAAACAGGCCCTTCGGCCCAACAAGTCTACACCTACCTCCGAAGCACAACCCACCTAGACCCGTTCCCCTACATTTACCCCTTCACCTAACACTACGGGCAATTTAGCATGGCCAACTATAGATGCCACCAAACCTAAATTTCTCTAACACTTTCTGTTTTTATTTCAGATCACCAACATCGCTTTTGTTTGAGGCTAATTGTTCAAGTTTTCATTCATCCAGTAATATTGCAGATCAAGAATTTTTAATGTATTAGAATCAAAATTCTCTTCAGTCCTCCCTACAGCCACCACACATGTGCACCCTTTTCCCTGCTGTCTGCGCTTGCTCTCCTCCACAATCTATCATCATCTTATTCTTGTGGTTTCTCTTTGTTTATCTTCTGCCTTATGATTTTTACCTCCATGTCTCTGTGGTTAACATGAAGACTGTCTTTCTCAACTTCATGCTTATCAGGTTAAACAACAATGAGTCATCTCTCTCTCTTTCTCTTTCTCTCCCTCTTTCTTTCTCTCTCTCCCTCTTTCTTTCTTTCTCTCTCTTCCTCTTTCTTTCTCTCTCTCCCTCTTTCTTTCCCTCTCTCCCTCTTTCTCTCTCTCTCTCTCTCCCTTCTTTCTTTCTCTCTCTCTCTCTCTCTCTCTCTCTCTCTCTCTCTCTCTCTCTCTCTCTCTCTCTCTCTCTCCCCCCCCCCCCCCCCCCCCTCTTTCTCTCTCTCTCTATCTCTATCTCTATCTCTTTCTAATGAGAAAGCAGCACTAGGACTATGGCAACTTTACCTTTCTACTTCTACACTTGTTGAGATTCTGGACAGAAAAAAAAAATAAGTAACCACTCTGGTATATAGGAACCATTCAGGCAAGTTGGAGATCACAACATATAATGTTAAATGCGCAGTTTAATCAGTGCTGTATTATTATAGAAGCAGTGACGTCAGGATCTGGACGATTTGGGTGAGCTAGGGGAGCAGCTTAATTTTAAACCTGTCTAGAGCATAAAGAGAAAACTGTTTTTTGGAGGGTGTAATTAATTTTAGAAACTCTAACAAAATGCCATTTGATTCTGCCTGCAAGTTTTTGAAAGGTAAATGATTTTGTTTAAAAGTGATTGCCTATGCAGAATGATCAATGGAAGATACCAGTTAAGAGGTGCTCCACAGCCTGGGTAAAATTGAGAATTGACTAAAAGTAGCAGAATTTTGCCAGAGGATTGTACATTTCTGCTTTACAGAATTCTATAAATATTATATCTAAGTTGCACATTTTTACTGATACATGGAGAACTTGAAAAGTTGAGTTTTATGACTTTTGAAGAATTTTATCTTGTCATGTAACTGGAAAAATGTTTGCATTAAAGATATAAGCAGAGAAATGAAAATGACAAGAGACAATAGGTGCAGGAGTAGGCCATTCTGCCCTTCGAGCCTGCACCACCATTCAATATGATCATGGCTGATCATCCTTAATCAGTATCCTGTTCCTGCCTCATCTCCATAACCCTTGATTCCACTATCCTTGAGAGCTCTATCCAACTCTTTCTTAAATGAATCCAGAGAATGGGCCTCCACTGCCCTCTGGGGCAGAGCGTTCCACACAGCTGCCACACTCTGGGTGAAGAAGTTTCTCCTCATCTCTGTCCTAAATGGCCTACCCCATATTTTTTAAGCTGTGTCCTCTGGTTCAGCACTCACCCATCAGCGGAAACATGTTTCCTGCCTCCAGAATGTCCAATCCTTTAATAATATTATATGTCTCAATCAGATCCCATCTCAGTCTTCTAAACTCGAGGGTATACAAGCCCAGTCGCTCTAGTCTTTCAGCGTAAGGTAGTCCCGCTATTCCAGGAATTGACCTCGTGAACCTACGCTGCACTCCCTCAAAACCAGAATGTCTTTCCTCAAATTTGGAGACCAGAACTGCACACAGTACTCCAGGTGTGGTCACACCAGGGCCCTGTACAGCTGCAGAAGAACCTCTTTGCTTCTATTCTCAATCCCTCTTGTTATGAAGGCCAGCATGCTATTAGCTTTCTCCACTACCTGCTGTACCTGCATGCTTACCTTCATTGACTGGTGTTCAAGAACACCCAGATCTCTTTGTATTGCCCCTTTACCTAAATTGATTCCATTTAGGTAGTAATCTGTCTTCCTGTTCTTGCCACCAAAGTGGATAACCAGACATTTATCCACATTAAACTGCATCTACCATGCATCTGACCACTCACCTAACCTGTCCAGGTCACCCTGTAATCTCCTAACATCCTCCTCACATTTCACTCTGCCACCCAGCTTAGTATCATCAGCAAATTTGCTAATGTTATTACTAATACCATCTTCTATATCATTAATATATATTATAAAAAGCTGCAGTCCCAGCACTGATCCCTGCGGTACACCACTGGTCACTGCCTGCCATTCCGAAATGGAGCCGTTTATCGCTACTCTATTTCCTGTCAGCCAACCAACTTTCAATCCAAGTTAGTACTTTGCCCCCAATACCATGCGCCCTAATTTTGCTCACTAACCTCCTATGTGGGACTTTATCAAAAGCTTTCTGAAAGTCCAGGTACACGACATCTACTGGATCTCCCTCATCCATCTTCAGAGTTACATCCTCAAAAATTCCAGAAGATTAGTCAAACATGATTTCCCCTTCATAAATCCATGCTGACTCTGACCTATTCTGTTACTACTATCCAGGTGTGTCGTAATTTCATCCTTTTATAATAGACTCCAGCATCTTTCCCACCACTGAGGTCAGACTAACTGGTCTATAATTTCCTGCTTTCTCTCTTGCTCCTTTCTTAAAAAGTGGTACAACATTAGCCACCCTCCAATCTGCAGGAACTGATCCCAAATCTATCAAACTCTGGAAAATAATCACCAACGCATCCACGATTTCTCGAGCCACCTCCTTCAGTACCCTGGGATGTAGACCATCAGGCCCCAGGGACTTATCAACCTTCAGACCTAACAGTCTCTCCAACACCAATTCCTGGCAAATATAAATTCCCTTAAGTTCAGGTCCTTCAGCCACTGTTATCTCAGGGAGATTGCTTGTGTCTTCCTCAGTGACCACAGATCTGAAGTACCAATTCAATATTTCTGCCATTTCTTTGTTCCCCGTAATATATTCCCCTGTTTCTGTCTTCAAGGGCCCAATTTTAGTCTTAACTATTTTTTTGCCTTTCGCATACCTAAAAAAGCTTTTACTATCCTCCTTTTATATTTTTGGCCAGTCTACCTTCGTACCTCATTTTTTCTCTACGTATTTCCTTCTTAGTAATCCTCTGTTGTTCTTTAAAAGCTTCCCAGTCCTTCATTTTCCCACTTATCTTTGCTATGTTATACTTTTTCTCTTGTAACTTTATATGTTTCTTAACTTCCCTCGTCAACCACGGCCACCCATGCCGCCGCCTCTTTGGAATGAGCTGATCCTGCATCTTCTGCATTATACACAGAAATATCTGCCATTGTTCCTCCACTGTCATCCCTGCTAAAGTATTGCACCATTAAAATTTGGCCAGCTCCTCCCTCATAGCTCCATAGTTCCCTTTATTCAACAGAAATATTGTCACTTCCGATTGTACCCTCTCCCTCTCAAATTGTAGATTGAAGCTGATTGTATTATGGTCACTACTTCCCAATGGCTCCTTCACTTCAAGATCCCTGATCAATTCTGGTTCATTGCACAATACCAGATCCAGAATTGCCTTCTCCCTGGTCGGCTTCGGCTCCAGCACCAGCTGTTCTAAGAATCCATCTCGGAGGCACTCCACAAAGTCTCTTTCTTGAGGTCCAATACCATCCTGATTCTCCCAGTCTCCCTGCATTTGAACTTTCTGAATTCTACTTTAAATCTCATTCCTATGTCAGCACAAGATTTTCTGTTTTTGTTTTGGTGTCCCGTGTAGTGTATATATATCAAAATACCTATTGTGAAATGACATTAAGTATAATTTTTTTGAAGTAATCCTGGCATTGATGAAAATGTTAAAGTGTAATGCTGACTGTGCACTGTGGCATTACAGACGTTTATGCACAATTGAGTTATGCTGTGGTTTTAAGCTAACTGTGCACAATGATAATAAAAATTTCCTGAAACCATATTGTAACTCTACCTTTTTAGTGTATTGGTAGTTTTGTACTTCAGGAAATGTCAAATGTAAGCAACAAGCTTTAATGTTGTATGATACTTAGTAATTTTTAACTGTTAGCTCATCAATGACTAGCACCATTACAGTCCGTTCTTCTATAATGCAATGGTTGTGTTCTTGTGCAACCCTGAGTTATAGAAAAATCATGCTTTAGAAACAGCGCTTAAAGTGTTGATGATGTGGTTGTGTTACAGCCAATGCACATTTAAAAAATTCACACTTTACAAGCAGCATCCCCAATTTGTCACTCGCATCACATAAAATTCATGCTAACCAAACATGCGTTATAGCAAAGCGACCTGTACTACTTCATCCTATATGGCAACTCTGTTTTCTACAGAAGTGATCTGAGTTTGGGATAACAAGATGCATACTTGCACTGTTGCAAAAACAAAACATTTCAAACAGACGCTGTATCAAGTATTAGTGCTCATTACTGTGCTTTACGTTGAATCCTTACAACACTGCTGAAGGATTGTAGTATTTTAGTGTATTAACATTATCACTGCTAAAATGCAATTAACGCAAAATTATGCTACAAACTAATACCTGTTTCAACTTTTTTAAAAAGGGTGCTTCTCCCTGACTAAATTTATTTGTGCCAGTAATTAAATCGTAATTGAGTGGTTATAATTGAAAACGTCTTATACTTGTGCCAAAATTATTGTGCACTTCAGAGTTGGTCTATCAGTTCTAGATGTTCCCTTGCCAGCTACATTTAAGCTGGAAAGATGGACAGTCTAAGCCATGCAATCAGTTGTATTTTCTTGTACTGCTTGTCTTACACCTTTTGAAGGAGTAATGTGTGTTCAGTAGGACTTGTGTGGGATTTTGTTAACTGTTAGGGGAATTAAAAGAATTTTGGTATAAAAACAAGCCTTTATGTTCTTAGTATTACTGTAGTACAAAGAATAAAAGGCTCCTCCCCTTCCCTATTTTGTAAACTCCATACTTTTTAAAAAACTCAACTTTCTGTTTAAAATAGTAAAGCATACTAGAATACGGAAACATGGGAATCTGAGATCATGTGAGATATTTTCTATGTGGCTCAAGAACTCAGTTTTTGCTGCAGATTTGTGACAATACAGTAATCATTGTTAACGCAGCTCAATTGTAAGGGACAGTCCTGATCTTGGCCTCACCTTTTTAATGCAAGTACTTCCCATATTAAACAAGCAATATTAAACCAAGGCTCAGTCATACACTCTGGTGGACATAGATGATCCCATAATGCTTGTAGAGGAGATTCAGATGACTTTTTTTCAGTGGTTGTGAACAACATTTATCCTTCAACCAATAATACCAAAAACAATTATCTGTTAGTTTGTTGTTGAGGAAATTTGCTGGGCAAATTTGATACTTTTTAATTACCCACATATTGTCCAGAAATAAGTAATTAGTTGCAGAGCGCTTTCAGGTACCTTGAGTTGGTGAAAAGAAATTTCTTCTGATTTTTTTTTTCTCTTGCATTGTTTTCAGAATTTTGCAGAACCTGCTGAGATCCTGGATACTGTCAGAATGATCTGTTACTGTAGTGGACAAAATTCTGCAGTAGCTTTGTAGCTGTTTGCAGTTAACTATGTACATGGCCACCATATTCCTGTCTGGTTCATTCTATCAACACTATGCCTTCAAAGGGAAAAGGCTGTTGGAAGAAAATGAACATGTTGTTACTAGTCAAACACCCAGGCTATTTTGAGTCAGAAAAGCTTAATTTACTGGTGCTTCAGATAGGTTATTGAGCAGCCAGTCTGTAATTGGAAAGAAACAATTTCTGTGTTTCATGGTATGGCTATTTTGCTTTTATGTTGTTTTTGGGGAGATACCCAATTTTGATGTATCCACAGAACCGATCTTTCAAGAGTGCACTATCCTTGAAAGCTTCAGTATGTTTTATTCTGATTAACTGTTCACACTTTGCTACTCAGAATCTGAATAATCTTGGACAATAGGCAGCAATATGATCAAAATATTTAGTGCAGATTAAGGCGAATTTACTCCATACTTGGTGTGATAGACACTCAATTTAAAATGACATGGTTGCAATTATATCTTCCATAACCTAAATGTGAATTCTCCAGAAGCAGTGGTCAAAATAAAAAACTCATTCTTCATAAGAATGTTAGTGATGTGTGAGACCTAATTGAACTGGTAATTACTTCTGTAACAGTGCAGAAGTACATCAGTTCCAGCATTTAGCGGATACTGGGTTTGCAAGATCTCTTTAGGATGTAAACTGGTGTGCTTTAAATGGAATTGATATTCAAGATGTTCAACATTGTCTTTGTCTTTGAAACAGGCTTAATTAACAGTTTGATGATACTGGAGGTGGTTTGGTCATTAATATATGTACCAGATGTTGACTAGTTCATCCATACTGCTAAGTAACTCTTTCAAAAAATGCTTTCATTTTAAGCATTATGTTATGAATAAATTCATTAAAGAACTGAGAAAGGATTATCATAACTTTGACATGCTTTGTTTTAATTTCCAAAAGCTGTTCGTAATAACTGAGCAAAGTATTTGGAGCAATTGTATGCGTTGATTTAACATTTTCTTTCGTGTGCTTACAATATTTTTAAATATTTGTTTGAGCCTGAAAGAGATTATCTTACAATATGGTACTTTTCTGTTTATTAGACATAATAGGAATTTAAAGACAGCTTGATACTATTTTCAGACTAATATTATTGTGGACAAAAACAGTTGTACTTTCAATGTTGCGTTCCATTCACTAAATAAAGTTGCATCTTAGCTCACAAGAGCCACATCCTGAAAAGGGAAGCCAACTTTTTAGCAAAATGTATGATGAGAGAATAAACACGTTTGTTTGAGACAAGAATCTGTTAATTATATACAAGTTTAATGAAACCAAAATCTGGTTCTTTTGTCCTTTAGACATGCCTGTTCAGAATAGCATTTTGAATCACAATGTTTAGTTGTGACATCACTTTGATAATCACAAAGGAAATAGGACGCTAGTGATTATGTGCCAAATGAATTAATCCAGTATGCTGAGATAAGTATTGTGTTGGAAAATCATATATAAACCAACTTTGAAGATCAACTGATACCCATTGTACAAAGTTGCAAAATCACTCATGTGAATGGAGCTTTGCAAATCGAACAGGTTCCTAAAATTGAAAAAGTCTAATTGCCAAGTGAAGCAATTGACAAGTGAAAAGGATTTTTGCTAAGATTGATTCCAATTCAGTTACATCAGTTTCTAATGCGAAATAGATCTAATTTTTCCAGTTTGTTAATTTTACCAAAATGGAAAAGAATTTGCTTATTTTTCAAAAAGTTAGCTTTGCTGATCATGGAGCTGTTCACAGTAAAAGATACAGGCAGAAAGCATATTCATAATTTGAAGAAGTTATGATCTTGGAGACTTTGATATTTGCGAAGATTGAAGCCACAAGGTACATGGATTAAAACTAAAGCATTTTACTTCACAAAATAATCAAACAAATACTATCCTAAATATGCAATTGCATTAATTATATTAAAGGTACAATGAACACCATTATTTGTAGTCTAAAACCAAACCTCTTGAGTTTCCTTCTACACCAATTAACTTGCACCCCCAAAAGCTCAAATCAGACATGTACAGTATCAGAAATTGCAAGATTAGGCATTTGGTCTGAATACTGTTTTAAAGTTTTATATAAGGATTGAGATTTCTCGGACCTTCCACTTAGTTCAAGCAAGACTTTCCTTTCACATCTTCCCTCAACTATCCAACATTTGTCAATTCTCAGTTCAATAAGGGCAACACATCTCTAATTGAAACTCTCTTGGTTCTGACGTTCTTGAGTTCTGAAGTCTTGACACCAAGAATTCTATCTCCTGAATCCTCAGCTTCTTCTCCCCGGATCATAATTCACTAATTTGTTTTTTGATGAAGTAATAAAGAGGATTGATGAGGGCAGAGTGGTGGGCATGATCTTTATAACTTCAGTAAGGTGTTTGACAAGGTTCTTCCTGGTAGACTGGTTAGCAAGGTTAGATCACATAAAATACAGGGAGAACTAGCCATTTGGATACAGGACTAGCTTTAAGGTAGAATACAGAGGGTGGTGGCGGAGAGTTGCCTTTCAGGCAGGAGGCCTGTGGCCAGTGATGTGCTACAAGGATTGGTGCTGGGTCCACTGCTTTTCATCATTTATGTTAATGATTTAGATGTGAACGTAGGAGGTATAGTTAGTAAGTTTGCAGATGACACTAAAATTGGAGGTGGAGTAGAAAACAAAGAAGGTTACCTCAGTACAACAGGATCTTGATCAGATGGACCAATGTGCTGATTAGTGGCAGATGGAGTTTAATTTCAATAAATGTGAGCTGCTGCATTTTGAAAAGTCAAATCAGGACCTCTGCACATAGTAGTAAGATCCTGGGGAATGTTGCTGAACAAAGAGACCTTGGAGTGCAGATTCATACTCCTTGAAAGTGGGCGGCATGGTGGCACAGTGGTTACCTTTGCTGCCTCACAACACCAGAGACCCGGGTTCAATTCCCACCTCAGGCGACTGTGTGGATTTTGCACATTCTCCCTGTGTCTGCGTGGATTTCCTCCGGGTGCTCTGGTTTCCTCCCACAATCCAAAAATGTGCAGGTTAGGTAAATTGGCCATGCTAAATTGCCCGTAGTGTTAGGTGAAGGGGTAAATGTAGGGAAATGGGTCTGGGTAGGTTGCACTTCTGCGGGTCGGTGTGGGCTTGTTGGGCCGAAGGGCCTGTTTCCACACTAAGTAATCTAAAGTGGAGTTGCAGGTGATTGGATAGTGAAGCAAGCATTTGGTATGCTTTCCTTTATTGATCAGAGCATTGAGTATCGGAGCTGGGAGGTCATGCTGTGGCTGTACAGAACATTGGTTAGGCCACTTTTGGAATATTGTATGCACTTCTGGTCTCCCTCTGATCGGAAGGATGTTGTGGAACTTGAAAGGGTTCAGAAAAGATTTACAAGGATGTTGCCAGGATTGGAGGATTTAAGCTATATGCAGAGGCTGAATAAGATGGCGCTGGTTTCTCTGGCGTGTTGGAGGCTGAGGAGTGACCATAGAGGTTTATAAAATGGTGGGGGGGCATGGGGAGATAAATAGGCAAGGTCTTTTACCAGGGTAGGGGAGTCCAGAACTGGAGGGCGTGGGTTTAGGGTGAGGGGGGAAAATTTAAAAGGGACCTAAGGGGCAACTTCACGCAGAGGGTGGTACGTGTATGGAATGAGCTGCCAGAGGAAGTGGTGGAGGTAGATATCCGACCACATATCCCAACCAATCTAGTCCCACCTGCCAGCACCCGGCCCATATCCCTTTCTATTCATATACCTATCCAAATGCCTTTTAAATGTTGCAATTGTACCAGCCTCCACCACCTCCTCTGGCATCTCATTCCATACATGTACCACCCTCTGTGTGAAAAAGTTGCCCCTCAGATCTCTTTTATATCTTTCCCCTCTCACCCTAAACATATGCCTTCTAGCTTTGGACTCCCTGACCCTAGAGAAAAGACTTTGTCTATTTATCCTATCCATGCCCCTCATAATATTGTACACCTCTATAAGGTCACCCCTCAGCCTTCGACACTCCAGGGAAAACAGCCCCAGCCTGTTCAGCCTCTCCCTATAGCTCAAATCCTCCAACCCTGGCAACATCCTTGTAAATCTTTTCTGAACCCTTTCAAGTTTCACAACATCTTTCCGATAGGAAGGAGACCAGAATTGCATGCAATATTCCAACAGTTGCCTAACCAATATACTGTACAGTCGCAACATGACCTCCCAAATCCTGTACTCAATACTCTGACCAGTAAAGGAAAGCATACCAAACGCCGCCTTCACTATCCTATCTACCTGCGACTCCACTTTCAAGGAGCTATGAGCCTGCACACCAAAGTCTCTTTGTTCAGCAACACTCCCTATAACCTTACCATTAAGTGTATAAGATTTGCTTTCCCAAAATGCAGCACCTCACATTTATCTGAATTAAACTCCATCTGCCACTTCTCAGCCCATTGACCCATCTGGTCCAGATCATTTTGTAATCTGAGGTAACCCTCTTTGCTATCCACTACATCTCAATTTTAGTGTCATCTACAAATTTACTAATTGTGTACCTCTTATGCTTGCATCCAAATCATTTATGTAATTGTCAAAAAGTAGAGGACCCAGCACTGATCCTTGTGGCACTCCACTGGTCACATGCTCCAGTCTGATAAACAACCCTCCACCACCACCCTCTATCTTCTACCTTTGAGCTGTTCTTCTGTCTTCTCACTGTAACCCTGAACGTTGTTCCTTTCCAAATAACTGTCGTATTGCCCTCTGAATGCCAAATGAACCTGCCTCCTTTCACTCACTGGCAATGCATACCAGATCCTAACCACATATTGAACGAAAGAGATTTTGTTCATTTCTTTTGCTTCTTTTATTAATTACTATAAATATCTCACCGCTTGTTCCCAATCCTTATTGTGAATGGGGATATTTTCTGTTAATTTGTAGAAATTGAAATTATCAAATATAAATCATGACAAATATTCTATGGAAATCCAAAACAATAAATATTCTTGCGCAATTAAATTGTGTCCACCAGTAGTGCTTCATGTTGCTATGTACAATAATTGACGTAGAATTGAACATGTAAGCAAATGGAAACATGTGAGTGTGTAACGGATTGTGTCAATGAAGGCGAAGAAGTAATTTTGAGAGTTAATATGTGGGATATTAACTGAGCCACTTCAACACAGCTGGATTTTACAAGATTACTCATTCCATATTTCCTTTAAATGTAATTCTTCCACAGACATGTATTTCCTCTTGTTTCTTAAGAATTATTTTGTCAGAATTGTTTAGAAGTTGTGCACATTTGTGTTTGCAACTTGAATGTGAACTAAATTAACAATAGTATTACTGTGTCTGGATTAAAGAGAGTGAGCAATTTAAGGTAATTCTTTGCAAGTAGATTACCAGTACCACAACTATATATGTTGAATTTGCATGCATGAACCTTAACCAAGCCAAAAGAGATGATAATTGGCTATTGAAGTTACGCGTCTTAAAATATGATTGCACATGATCAGATCGGGGTAGTGAAGAAGGCATTTGGTATGCTTGCCTTAATTGGTCAGTGTCTTGAGTGTAGGAGTTGGAATGTCGTGTTGCGGCTCTACAGGACATTTGTTAGGCCACTTTTAGAATGCTTAGTTCAACATTGATCGCCCTGCTGTAGGAAAGATTTTTTTAAACTCAAAAGGGTGCAGAAAAGATTTACGAAGTAGTTGTCGGGGTTCGAAGATTTGAGCTATAGGGAGAGACTGAATAGGCTAGGGCTATTTTCCCTAGTGTATCAAGGATTGAGTGGTGACCTTAAAGGTTTATAAAATTATGTAGGGCATAGATAGCATGAATAGCCAAGGTCTTTTTCCTCCGGTGGAGGAGTTGAAAACTAAACGACATCGAGGAGAGGGGAAAGACATAAAAGGAATCTAAGAGGCAACTTTTTCATGAGAGGATGGTGCAAGTATGTGATGCGCTGCCAAATGAAGTGATGGAGGCTGATACAATAACAACATTTAAAAGATATTTGCAAGGGTTTAGAGGGATATGGGCCAAATGGTGACAAATGGGATTAGATTTATTTAGGATATCTGATCACCATCGATGAGTTGACCAAAGGGTTTGTTTCTGTGCTATATATCTCTATGACTGTAATATGACCATCTGCCAAGTTGTCTAACCTGTGAAAGATTTGCATTTTATGATACAAACCCAAATGCAAACTAACCTCTGACAATCAATAGCTACCTAATAAAAGTTGTTGATCATGGTGTACAGAAATAGCAATATATATCTTACATTTTAATCATATTAAATTCTTTATGAAAGTTAAAGATTAACGTGTATGCTCACATTATTTCTGTACAAAAGTGATTGTATTTGTAATGTTTTTCCACCATCAGGTTACCAGTGCACAGCTATATATTTGAATTTGCATGCATGATGCTTAGCCAATTATCATTTCTTTTGGCTTAGTTATTCAAGTTCCGCATCTTTAAAGTATGATTACACATGATCAGATCTCCAATACCATCATAATTTTCATTTCCGTGGCTTAATTTCTCTCTGCTATTTTATAGCATACCGTTATAAGTGTCGAAAATTAAAATACCAAAAATGTACAAAATGCTAAATGATTCCTGAATTTTCTAAAATCCAAAGCATTGATCTCCAACTCAGATCCTGATCAATAGGTTAACTGTAGAGCCTGACAGTCGATCCCACCTTCAACCATTTTGCCCTGCCATGCATGTCTCTGACAGTTGATCTCACCACATGCCTGTATTCCTCCTCATGTGAACACTGATAGTCATGCCATGAATAAAAGATCTTGAATTTAGGAAGCCACATGGTTAGAGTTAAGTGTATGCTCTTTAATCGACTTTACAAACATGATGCATCAAGTTGGCACAGTCCAGATGGGCTGTCAGTGGAGGGTAAAGTAAGTTTTGTGGTGGCAGTACAAAAAGTGAATAAGAAATAAATATACTAGGAACTGATGAACGAAGCCAATATTTTACAGTGTGGATTCTCTGCTAGGGCAGTTCAACTAGTCCCATTCCTCTGCCTGTTTTCAGTAGACCTATAGGTTTTATTTGTTCAGTTACTTATCTATTAGGACTATGCAGAATGAAGAAACATCATGGGAATACTGCTCTGTTTCACCTTCAGTTTCTGAGCAATACAAACTGACTAAGGGCCCAAGAAGTACATCATGACTACAAGAGTGATCTCCTGTGCCTCCGCATTTGAAAGAAGCCAACAACTTTCTGAATGTTCCAGAGGTATGGATCCAGAGACCTATATGCAACATAGCAAGTGGCAGAGTGACGCCACAAACTACAAGATGAAGTAATAGTGATTGAACTTGGACAATCTAGAAAGAAATCAAAAATGTATAACTTTCACACAACGAAAAACTTAATTTTTGTTCTTCATAAAACATAGAAACCATCTCCCTAATGGGCAGCAAACTATTTCAATGATAAAAGTAGAATTTGGATTGATGCCACATCAACATACAGTAAATTCAAGAATAATTTTCCTTTCATGCTTCAGACAAAGAAAGTTGGCAAGCTGTACTATGTTGTGAAAACTCAACGGTAATTTCATGTTTTCTGCCATTTGGCAAAACACAACAATTCTTTCACAGATGGCAAAATAATTAAAGGAGCAGTGACTATAGCTGTTGACTTTTTATTCAAAAAAGCAGAAGCATTCAGAGAAGCAACACAAAGGATGTCATTGTTGAATCCACAGTTGCAAGGTGAGTGGAATCTTTCTCCAAAGACTCTTTTCAGCAACGCAACTGGAATTCTGCTTTGCACTGAAGTTTATTGAATCCATCAACGTGACCAATTTTTGTACGTATGGCTTTTAAGCAACTAATTAACCAGGATCTTCTCACCCTTATAGAGAACACGTACTCTATGACTAACAAGGATGAGGATATCTACAATGAATTCAAATAATATGTTTGAGAAAAACATTCCAATCAAGCAACTGCTTTCTATCGCAACTGAAGGTGCATTAGCCATGCTCGCCCCAAATGAGGGCTTGGTTGCATTTTGGATAAATGATTCTAATTCTTCCCCCATTTTATCAATTACCACTGTGTAATACACCAGCAAGCATTAGTGAGTAAAGTTATGGAGTTTGCTCACGTAATGAAAGTTGTTATTGAGACAACTTGAGCAAAAGTCTTTCAGCACCATTTGTTTAAATCCTTACTCGATGGACGCAGTGCTGCCTATGTTGAACTAACCCGCCAAGCTGATCTAAGGTACTTGAGTCAAGGGAAGGTCTGGCAAAGATTTTCAGTCTGACGCCCAAAGGCGTCACTTTTCTTAAGTCAAGGAATGCAGTGAGCTGTCAGATAATGCATGATTGTTCAACTTCAATTTCTTTGTGGTCATAATGTTAATACTGAATGAACTGAAGCGAAAGGACAGAAATTTAGCACATATGATCGGTGCTGTGAATGCACAGAACATCGAACATTACAACGCAGTACAGGCCCTTCGGCTCTCGATGTTTCGTCGCCCTGCGAAACCAATCCGAAGCCCATCTAACCTACACTATTCCATTCATTCTTGTCCATATAGCTATCCACTGACCGTTTTAAATGCCTGTAAAGTTGGCAAGTTTCTAACTGCTGCAGACAGTGTGTTCCATGCCTTACTACTCTCTGAGTAAAGAAACCTCTGACGTCTGTCCTATATCTATCACCCCTCAATTTGAAACTCTGCCCCCTCATGCCAGCCGTCTCCATCCTGGGAAAAAAGGCTCTCACTGTTCATCCGATCTAACCCTCTTACCTTGTATGTCTCAATTAAGTCAACGCTCAACCTTCTCTGTTACGAAAACAGCCGCAGGTTCCTCAACCTTTCTTCATAAGACTTTCCCTCTATACCAGACAACATCCTAGTAAATAACCTATGAACTCTTTCTGTATCCTTCCTATAACGTGGTAACCTGAACCACACGCAATACTCCAAATGTGGCTGCACCAGAGTTTTGTACAGCTGCATCATGACCTCATGGTTCCGAAACTCGAAACTCTACTGATGAAAGCTAACACACCATCTTAATAACACTATCAACCTGGATGGCAATTCCAGGGATCTATATGCATGGACACTGAGATCTCTCTGCTCATCCACACTACCAAGAATCTTACCATTGGCTCTGTATTCCTGCTACTCCTTCCAAAGTGAATCACACCTTTCCACATTAAACGCTATTTTCCACCTCTCAGTCCAACTCTACAGCTTATCTATGTTCCTCTGTAACTTACAACATCCTTCTGCACTATCCACAACTCTACCGACCCTATTATTTACCCATCCTTCTATGCCCTCATCCAGGTCGTTTATAAAATGGCAAACAGCAATGGTCCCACAACAATTCCTTGTGGTACAACACTAACTGAACTCCAGGATGAACATTTCCCATCAACCAGCATCCTCTGTCTTCTTTCAGTTCGCCAATTTCTGATCCCAAGTGTTAAATCACCCACAATCCCATGCCTCTGTATTTTCTGCAATAGCCTAGTGTGGGGAACCTTATCAAACACTTTACTGAAACCCATACACACAACATCAACTGCTTTACCTTCATCCACCTGTTTGGTCACCTTGAAGAATTCAGTAAGCTTTGTGATGCACGACCTATCCTACACGAAACTGTGTTGACTATCCCTAATCAAATTATACCTTTCTAGATGGTTATAAATTCTGTCTCTCATAATCCTTTCCAAGGCTCAGTGGTCTATACTTACCAGAGTTGTCTCTACTCCTCCTCTTGAACAAGGGGACAACATTTGCTATCCTGCAGTCTTCTGGCACTGTTCCTTTGGTTCTACAATCAAAGGTTCTACAATCTCCTCCCTGGCTTCCCAGAAAAACCTAGGATATATCCCTTCCAGCCCAGGGGTCTTATCTATTTTCACACTTTCCAGCATTGCTAACAACACCTCCTTATGAACCTGAATCCCATCTAGTCCAATACCCTGTATCTCAGTATTCTCTCATTGGAAAAAGACAATTGAATACTGACAAAAAATATTCATTTAGCATCTCTCCTATCTCCTCAGACTCCATGCACAACTTGCATTACTGTTCTTGACTGTCCCTGATCTTACTCGACATATTTGTTTATAATTGGCAAACCCTAAAACTTTCTCAAAGTATTCCTTTATTCTACCTGCCACAGACTTCTCATGTCCCCTCCTGGCTCTTCTTAGCTCTCTTTTTAGGTCCTTCCTGGCTAACTTGTAATTCTCAAGTGCCCTAATTGAGCCTTTACGTTTCATCTTTACATAAGCCTCTTTGTTCCTCTTCACAAGAGATTCAACTTCTTGAGTAAACCACGCTCACTCGCTCTACCACTTCCTCCCTGCCTGACAGGTAAAGATTTATCAAAGACATGCAGTAACTGTTCCTTGAACAAGCTCCACATTTCAATTGTGCCCATCCTATGCATCCTAAATTTTACCTAATCACATCATAATTGCCTTTCCCCCAGCTACACCTCTTACCCTGCGGTATACACCTATCCCTTTCCATCGCTAAAGTAAGCGTAACCGAATTGTGGTCACTATCATCAAAGTGCTCATCTATCTAACACTTGGCCTGGTTCATTGCCCAGTACCAAATTCAATGTAGCCTTGCCTCTTGTTGGCCTATCTACATACTGTATCTGCAGACCTCTGTGAATGTTGTCCATTTTGGATTGTCAAACTGTTTAATAAGGTGCTGCACAAGTTATTACACAAGATTACAACTCATGGGATTGGAGGTAAATTATTAGCATTGCATGAGGATTGAAAAAAACAGAATAAATGGGACTACATTTCTCTCTTTTCTATGGCATCTTCAGGTTGACAGAGCTATAATAAGTAGGATACTATGAAGATCATTACTTAGACCACGCCTCTTATCCTTAGTCATCAATCCAAATTGCAATACATTATAAGTTAGTTGTTGATAAGTTAGGTGAGAAAACAAGTAAGGAGGATGCAAAAGGATTGCGTAGTGAGAGAGACCGAATAGACAACTAGGCAAGGACATGGGCATTTTATCATATATGTGAAGTGTGAAGCGAATCAATTTGATTTTTAAAAAAGTGAAGCAAAATGCTGTGAAGGATGGGAAACCAGGAAGTGTTTGTATATAGATGGTTCTAACTGGCTATCCTTGTACACAAATCTCAAAATTAATATATTGACACAGTGAGCAATTAACAAAGTAAATGGTATGTTAGCTTTCGTTACAAAGAGACTGAAGTATAATAGTTAAGTCTTAATGCAATTGTACTGGTAATCTCTCAAATCCAGCTATCCAAAAATTGGTGACGTTCAAGATAGGATGTTTTTAAACTACCAGATGTTAATTTTAATTGTTATGAGGTGAGCAAAATAATTTGCTGGCTTATTAGGCTAGGTCCTGCATTAGTGCAAGGCTTGTGGGCGAGTGATTCCTGTTCCTTTTTATTAGGTTTTCCCTACTCCAAGTGGTATGAGTGACCCTTGACCAAATGTGGGTGACTCAAAAAGACAACTGGCTCTAAAATCCAGCCTGGTCTTTGTTCTTTAGGCTGCTGGTTTTGAGGTGCTGCACCAGTGCAGGGCATTTGTTAGGTTGCATATAGTCATATAAGTCCACAGCACAGAAAAAGGCCCTTTGACCCAAAATAACTACCTTACTATTGTAATCCCATTTTCCAGCACTTGATCCACAGCGTTGTATGCCTTGGCATTGCAAGTGTACATCAAAGTCCTTATTAAATGCTATGAGCGTTACTGCCCCAACCACCCTTACAGTAGTGAGTTCCAGGTTCCATCACCCTCTGGGTGAAAAAAGATGTTTCCTCGCTTCTACTCCTGCCTCTTGCCTAAATCTATCCCCAGGTCATTGATTACTCCACAGAGGGGAAAAGTCTCTTCCTGGCTACGCTGTCTATGGTCCTTGTAATTTTATGCATCTCAATCTATCCTTTGTACCATCCTCTTCCATCTCCTCTGCTCCAAGGAAAATAGCCCCTATCCAATCTCCTTTCATAACTGAAAATTTCCAGTCCAGGTAAATCTCCTCTGCTTCCTCTCCAATACAATCACATCCCTCCTGTAATGTAGATTCCAGAACTGCACATTGTGGCCTAACCAATGTTTTATACATTTTCAGCATCACCTGCCTGCATTTAAATGTTATGTCTCAGTGAATAAAGACAAGGATCCCATATACCTTCTTAACCACTATCCACCTGTCCCTTTACCTTAAGGGACTGGTGGACACTCACACCAATATCCTTCTGATCCTTGGTGCTTCGCAGGGTTCTGTCATTCCTCATGTATTCCCTAGCCTTCTCTGTCCTGTCCAAATGTAAAGCTGCACTTATCCAGATTAAATTCCAGTTGCTGCTGCTTGACCAGCCTATTTACATCCTCCATGTGAAGTGGTATTTGCAATTTTTTTATCTCCTTAACTAAGATAAGAAAGAAAAAAACTTGTCATAAAGGCAGTACAACAAAGGTTTATTTGACTGGTCCCCTTTAGAGGGAAGACTGATTAGACAAGGAATTTCAAACTAAAACAAGGTACCCAATTGAAATGCACCAAGTTTTTGAGCAACTTGATGATTCTAAGAAAATGTTCTCATTAGCTAGAAAAAAATGGGACAATACAATGCAGTCCCAGAATAAGGCGTCAGCCTTTTAGAATTGAGGTGAAGAGAAATGCTTTCATTGTGCATCTTGAATTTTCTATTCTGGAGAGAAGATATGCTCAACGAATTTATAATGTTAAGAGTCTGATAAATGTTTGGATAGTGAACAAATTAAATACGTTGGATGTAACAAATTGACTAATTGTGTTGCTGAGCATGTTTACAGAGCCCAATAGCCTAACTCCAGCTCTTGTTTCTTTTGATGTTAGATTCTAGTACTGGCCACTTGATTAAAAAAAAAATCGGAACTGATGCACTTCATGTTTCTTTTCTTGAGTCTTCACCTACTTAAAATATTTATTCACCTGTTTTTTTTTTAAACTATTAAGTGCCTTTACTACACCTGTGGCCAAGCACTCCATTTTTCCACAATTTATTTTTGAAAATTACCCTCATGTCACTGTTCACATTTTAACAGTTTAAAATTGATTGTCCTGCATCTTCAGTTACTGTTTTCTAACATGTTAATTCAATCATTGTCTTACATCTCACAAGATAGATTGAGATTGATTCAAGCTGTGGTAAGAGGCAAGGGAGGAGATTTGCAGGGCATGTCATTTAATTTTCAAATCCTCTCTGGTCACACGTACAGTTCCAGAAGCTTGGGAACAGCTGGTGTAGTACGATTATTCAAGAAGAATGGTCGAGACAAAGCAGGAAACTAATAACTGTGGTAGGTAAACTGTTGAAAAAGATTCTGAGCATAAGAATTAATCTCCACATGGAGAGGTAAGGATTAATCAAGAATAATCAGTGCCATTTTGTCACAGGTGTGACAAAATCTGACAAGTTTGAATTTTTTGAGAAGGTGAGTAGGTGGTTTGGAATCATTGAGATAAATAATGGGGGGCTTCAAAGGTTTAGATTTTATTGTGTTGCAAATATAGAGGTTGATTTGTTGTCCATCTCCACAGCATGAACTGCGGATCAATTGTGCTATATGTTTTAGAAGTTAAATAATCTTCAAGTAAGGCAGAAGTGTGCGAAACATTGACAATGAGCAATTGATTTGAGTTGTATCTTGGTCTGTTAAATTATATGATAGAGGTATGAAACATTTTGTACCTGAACAAATTACAGCACAGTCATTAGAAGATGAATACAATAGAAGGACTGTTCCTGGACATATCGTTAATCCTAACTTCAAATTTTAAAAATGCTGATGTAAAAGTGGAGACAAGTCCCATGTTATTTGAACATTTAATTCCAGTTGTGATTATTCAATTAGAAGTTTATATGGCCATTGAGTTTATCAAGCTCATGCCAGCTTCGAATCCTAGCATGGTGAGACTGATATATGAATGGTTGAATCAGTTAGAATTGTATTTGCTGGGTAGCACAGTGGCTTACTGGTTAGGACTGCTGTCTCACAGCACCAGGAATCTGGGTTTGATCCAAGCTTTGGGTGACTGTGTAGAGTTTGCCGATTCTCCTAGTGTCTTTGTGGATTTCCTTTGGATGTTACGGTTTCTTCTGGCAGGCCAAAGATGTTCAGGTTAGTGGGATTGGTTATTGTCCTGCACCTTCCAGGGATGTGTAGATTAAGTTGATTAGCTCTGCTTAAGGCGTGGTTATGGTCTATTTCGGCACTGTAGCAATTCTGTGATTGGAGTATTGTGTGCAGTTTTGGGCTCCATATCACAGGAAGGATCTGCTGGTCTTGGAGCGTGTTCAGGGTAGGTTCATGAGAATGGTCCCAGGAATGAAATGCTTATCATATGAGGAACCTTTGAGGACTCAGGGTCTGTACTTGATGGAGATTATAAGGATGAGAGGGAATCAAGTTGAAGCATAGAGAATAGTGAATGGTCTGGACAAAGATGTTGAGAAAAGGTCTCCATTGGTAGGAGAGACTAGGACCCAAGGGCATTGCCTTAGAGTAAAGGGAAGACCATTTTGGAACGGAGATAAGGAGAAATGTCTTCAGCCAGAGAGTGGTGAATCCAAGGAATTCATTGCCATAGAAGGCTGTGGAGGCCTGGTCATTGAGTGTATTTAATATTGAGATCGATAGGTTCTTGGTATCAAGGGGATAGAGTATTAGGGAAAGAAAGTGGGAGAATGGAGTTGAGAAACTTATCAGCCATGATTGAATGGCGGAACAGACTCGAGGGGTTGAATGCCCTAATTTCTGCTCCTATGTCTTTTGGTCTTATGGTGATTCTGAGAGTCGAGAAAAATAAGGTGGAATCTCATAGCAACCTGTAGATTTCTAACAGGACTGGAGAAGGTAGGCACAGAAAGGATGTTCATGTGGCAGGGATCACAGTCTAAGAGGTAAATAAATTAGGATTGTGATAAGAAGTTTCTTCATTCAGAGGGTGGTGAGCCTGTGGAATTTGCTACCACAGAAAGCAGTCAAGGCCAAAACATTGTATGCTTTCAAGAAGGAGTTGGATATGGCACTTGGGGGCTGAAGGAATAAAAAGCATAGGTTTAAGTGAGAGGGGAAAGACTTATAAAGGACTTGAGGGATAACTTTTTCCAGCAGAAGGTGGTGAATGTATTGAACGAGCTGCCAGAGGAAATGATGGAGGTGAACATTTAAAAGGTATCTGAACGGGTATAAGAATAGGAAGGATTTGAGAGGGATATGGGCCAAATGTTGGCAAATGAGACTGGGTCAGATTGGGATGCCTGGTCGGTGCCAACGAATTGGATTGAAGGGTCTGTTTCCATGCTTCTAAGACTCTGATATGGAAGAAAAGCAGGAACCAGCTATTGGTTTTGATTATCAGTCATGATCATAATGAATAGCGGAGCATGCTCAAAGGGCCAAGTGGCCTATTTGTTTCTGTACTTACTTTTAAAAAATCATTCAATTTAGTCTGTTAACTGAATTTTTTTTCCCCTCATTGTTCTGCAAATTAGTTTCTTTCAAATGCACCAGAGAATCTTTGGCCCATTGGATCTATACTGCAAAACAAGCTGCACTAAATCTACACTAGCCCTCTTTGCAGAATTTTGCCCATAGCCTTGAATGTTATGACATTTTAAGTGCTCATCCGAGTACTTTTTAAAGGTTGTCAGGGGATTTGCCTCTCCTACCTTTTAAAGGTAGTGCATTCTAGACCCACACCAGCCTCTGGATGAAAACATATTTTCCTCATTCCTCTCTAAGCCTTCGGCCTTTCACCTTAAAATAGTCCCTCTTTAACTAAGGGGAACAGCTGCTTTCTATCCCCTCACTTGTGTACCTGTCAGATGCCCCTTCACCTTCTCTGCTCCAACTAAACAAACCAAGTTTGTTTAGTTAAAAAATCACACAACACCAGGTTATAGTCCGACAGGTATAATGGGAAGCACACTAGCTTTCGGAGCGACGCTCCTTCATCAGGTGATTAAAAGCTAGTGTGCTTCCAATTAAACCTGTTGGACTACAACCTTGTTGTTGTGTGATTTTTAACTTTGCACACCTCAGTCCAACAGCGGCATCTCCAAATCAAGTTTATTTAGCCTCTCTTCACAACTATAGCCCTTCATCCCATGCAATCCCTTGGTGAATCACCCTCTATTGCAGTCACATCCTTTTATGTGGTGACCAAACTGCAAACAGACCTCCAGTTATACCCTACAAAAGTTCTTTACAGCAAGGTTTGTGAAGGTTTGAATCTCAGGTTGAGGTTTAGGGTGTAGGTTTGCTCGCTGAGCTGTAGGTTTGATTTCCAGACGTTTCATTATCTAGCTAGGTAGCATCATCAGTGGTGATCTCCAAGTGAAGTGAAGTTGTTGTCTCCTGTTTTCTATTTATATGTTTGTTCTATTTATATGGGGTTCCTGGGGTTTGTGGTGATGTCATTTCCTGTTTGTTTTCTGAGGGGTTGATAGATGGTATCTAGATCTGTGTGTGTTTTTTTTTATGGCATTGTGGGTGGAGTACCAGGCCTCTAGGAATTCTCTGGCATGTCTTTACTTAGCCTGTCCCAGGATAGATGTGTTGTACCAGTCGAAATAGTGGGGTTTTTTTCCCCTCCGTGTGTAGGGCTACAAGGGAGAGAGGGTCGTGTCTTTTTGTGGCTAGCTGGTGTTCGTGTATCCTGGTGGCTAACTTTCTTCCTGTTTGTCCTACGTAGTGTTTGTGGCAATCCTTGCATGGAATTTTGTAGATGACGTTGGTTTTGTCCATGGGTTGTACTGGGTCTTTTAAGATTAGATTAGATTACTTACAGTGTGGAAACAGGCTCTTCGGCCCAACAAGTTCACACCAACCCTCTGAAGAGCAACCCACCCCAGACCCATTCCCCTACATTTACCCCTACCTCTAACACTAAAGGCAATTTAGCATGGCTAATTCACCTAACCTGCGCATTTTTGGACTGTGTGAAGAAACCGGAGCACCCGGAGGAAACCCATGCAGACACGGGGAGTATGTGCAAATTCCGCACAGATAGTTACCTGAGGCGGGATTTGAACCCAGGTCTCTGGCACTGTGAGGCAGCAGTGCTAACCTCTGTGCCACCCAAAGTTTGTTAGTTTTTGTCTGAAAGTGTTGGTGGGTTTGTGTGCTACTCTGATTCCGAGGGGTCTTAGTAGTCTGGCTGTCATTTCTGAAACTTCTTTGATTTATGGTAAGGTGGTTAGGGTTTCTGGCTGTGTTTGGTCTGCTAGTCGTGGTCTGTTCTTGAGAAGTCTGCGGACTGTATTTTTTGAGTATCCGTTCTTCTTGAATATGTTGTATTGGCGGTTCTCCTCTGTTTTCCGAAGTTCGTCTGTGTGTTGGGATGGTTGCTGTTGTAGTTAAGTATTTGGTCAGTGTTTGTCAGTTTCCTGCATAAGCAGGTTTGTAGTTCTTTTGACTGTGACGTCCAGGAATGCGAGTTTGTTGTCGGTTTCTTCCTCCTTGGTGACCATCACACACACCCCAACCACCATCAATCGCATTGCCAACCAAAACATTATGAAGCTAGTGGACCTGTGCCTCACCACCCACTTCACATTCAACAAAATAATCTACAAACAAACAACAGCACACCCATGGGATCACCGCTATCAGGATTCATAGCAGAAGCGGTGATGCAAAGACTAGAACAAACAGCCCTACCAATCATCAAACCAAAAATCTGGGTCCGCTACGTAGATGACACCTTTGTCATCACAAAACGAAACAAGATAGAAGAGACATTTAACATCATCAACAACACCCTCACAGGCATAAAGTTCACCAAGGAGGAAGAAACCGACAATAAACTCGCATTCCTGGACGTCACAGTCGAAAAAACGGATAACAAAGAACTGCAAGCCTGTGTATACAGATAACCGACAAACACTGACCAAATACTTAACTACACCAGCAACCATCCCAACACACACAAACGAAGCTGTATCAGAACACTATTCCAACGAGCCACCTCACAACCCATGGACAAAACCAACGTCATTTACAAAATTCCATGCAAGGACTGCCACAAACACTACGTAGGACAAACAGGAAGAAAGTTAGCCACCAGGATACACGAACACCAGCTAGCCACAAAAAGACACGACCCTCTTTCCCTTGTAGCCCTACACACGGAGGGGGATAAAAAACCACCATTTCGACTGGTACAACACATCTATCCTGGGACAAGCTAAGCAAAGACATGCCAGAGAATTCCTAGAGGCCTGGTACTCCAACCACAATGCCATAAAAAAACACACCGATCTAGATACCATCTATCAACCCCTTGGAAAACAAACAGGAAATGACATCGCCAGGAACCCCATATAAATAGAACAAACATATAAATAGAAAACAGGAGACAACAGCTTTGCTTAACTTGGAAGTCACCACTGATGATGTTACCTAGCCAGGTAATGAAACATCTGGATATCAAACCTACACCCTAAAGTTCTTTATAGATCCAATGTAATATCCCTGCTTTTATAATCTATACTTCAACTGATAAAGGCGTGTCCTAATACTCTCTTAACAACTTAATAATCTGCCCTGCCACCTTCCAGGTTCCGTGGACAAGCCACTGAAGATCCCTCTGTTCCTCTGAGTTTCCTAGTGTACCCTCTATTTGAGTACCCTCCTGTCTTGTTCCTTCTTCCGAAGTGCATTTATTAGTGTCGATTTCCATCTGCCACTGATCTGCCCATCTAACAAATCTGTTTATATCCTCCTGTAACCCAAGATCATCATCCTTATTGTCAATCTCCTCGCCAGTCTTCATGTGATAAACTTATTTATCATTCCACCCTCACATTCCCACTACTTCATTTTTATGTATTTCATGAATAATAAGAGACCCAACAGTGACCTTTGTAGTGTGCCATTGGATACCAGTCTCTATTCATACAAACAGCTTTCAACCACCACCCTCTGTGTCCAACCACAAAGCCAATTTTTAATCCATCTTGCCAAGTTATCCTGGATTACATATGCTTCCACCTTTTGTATCACTCTCCCACATGTGGCGCTGTTAAAGGCCTTGCTGGAATCCGTATGAACAACATCAACTACATTACCTTTATCAACACATTTGGCCACCACCTCAAAATTTCAATCAGATTTATTAGGGATGGACTCCTGATAAAGCTATGTTGACTATCCCTAATTAAACCTTGCCTGTCTAAATGAGATTAATTCTGCCGTTCAGAATTTTCTCCAATAGTTTCCCTACCATTGCAGGCCAATGAATCTCATGTCAATGTTCCTGGTTTTCCACTACCACCCTTGAAAAGTGAAACCATATTAGTTATCCTCCAGTCCTCTGGCATCTCCCCTGTGATCAGGGAGGATTTAAAAATGAGGTAATGGGACACCAGTTGTTTCCACCCTTTCCACAGTAGCTTGGATCACAACTCATTGAAACCTGAGAATTTGCCCAGTAAAACCTCCAATACTTAGTATATCGACCAATTCAAGGACTTCACAGCCCACAATCCTGAAGTCTGCATTTATATCCTCTTGAGTGAAGACATGACCCATTTGATGAATGTACTAATGGAAATAAGTAACTAAAGCTTAGGAAGGTAGCTGATGTAATATGAAGTTTTGCTACACATCAGTCCTTTTAGTGATAGCTATGAAGTATTTTACAGGTTGTGAATTGCTTTTATTTACTTGTGGGATGTGGGTGTTGTTGGCTGGGCTACCAGTTATTGCCAAACCCTACTTGCCAGAAGTTGGTGGAGAGCTGCTCTTTTGAATCTCTGCAGTCTGTGCAATACGTAGACCCTGGGATGGAGTTCCAGGATTTTGACCTGGTGGCAATGCAGGAACAGCAAAATCTTAGAATCCCTACAGTGCAGAAACAGGCCATTGGCCCAACAAGTCCATGCCAACCCTCCGTAGAGTAACCCACCCAGACCCATTCCTGTACCCTGTTACTCTCCATTTCCCCTGACTAATGCAGCTAACCAACACATGCCTGAACAGTCTGGTCAATTTAGCATGGCCAGTTCCCCTAACCTGCACATCTTTGGACTGTGGGAAGAAACCGGAGCATCCGGAGGAAACTAACACAGATGCGTGGAGAATGTGCAAACTCCACACAGTCAGTCGCCTGAGGGTAGAATCGAACAGGAACCATGGCACTAGCCATGCTAACCACTGAGCTACTGTGCCGTCCAAGTCAGGATGGTGAGTGGCTTGGAGGAAGTGGCAGGTGGTGGTGTTCCCATGTATCTGCTGCTCTTTTCCTTCTAGCTAGAAGTCATGCTGGGTTCAGAAGGTGCAGCCTCCAGATCTTTGGCGAATTTTGGCAGTGTATCTTGTCAGAATAGGTTAAGTGCTTACAGAGAACAACTTCAAAGCGAATGCAATCTGCAAGAAGTGTTTCATAGGCTAAAATTTAAATTGTATGTGGGAATTGGAGTAAACTTTATTTAATTCTCATTTGAGTAGTAATACGTTATGATACAGAACAATGGTTCACTTGTTTTCGCTCACAATAAAATCTTGAGCTAATGCATTTAAAAATAGTAACTTAAATCATTGACACTACTCTAATGATTGGTGAAAGTATTAATGACAAATTACTCTGGAAAGTTACATCTTTTCCAGGTGTTATAAGAAAGTGATTGAGAGAAGAAAACTGAGATTTTGCAAAACAGTTTTATGTATGCTTAGCTTTGGATGACTTAATCAGCCAAAAGTGTGTATTCGTGTTTCTGATTCTTCTTAATGTGCTACAGGATTTCTCAATTCATCGTTCTAAAAGTCTTTTATGAAGATTTTAAAGATCATGCCGCAAACAGATTAATTCAATAACTGCAAATTACCATAGGATAAAATAGAAAGTGGAATTCAAACAATTCCAATAGATTACCATGCAGATCTTTTACTGTGTCATCTTCATTCTTATCTTTCACTTAACTGAAAGCTATTCCATCAAGATAATACCTAAACTAAAGAATAGAGCCTAACCAGTTTCCATCTACCACCAGCCTTCTCTGGTTGGTTGTCTTTATGCTCACATTGAATAGCTTTCCATTTTATTTCCATTCTCTTATTCCAAATGAGTATGTTTTCTGTGGAAAACATGACCCTCATGGGGTCATGGCTGTCTCTTCTTTTTTGTGGGATATGTGGAAAGCTCCATGGACCAGAATTGCCAGGGGTGGAGGAATCTCCTTTGCCTCTTTTTCCAGTATATTGACTGTACCTATCCCATTTTCTGTTCTCACCTTGAACTAGAAAGCTTTGTCAATTTTGCTTCCATTTTCATCTGGTCCATCTCCTTAACTTCTTTGACTTCTGTCTCCATTTCTGGTGATGGGCTATCAACAAATATTTATTATAAGTCCACTGATGCCCACAACTTCTTTGTTAATGTTTCCTCTCAACTTGCTTCTGATAAGGATCATTCCATTTCTCCAGTTTCTCCATGCCTATTACATCCATTTGATGTAATTTTCCACATCAGTGCTTCTTGTATGTGTTCCTTTGTCCTCCACCACTGTGTCTGATTAATTTCCTGCACTTCTCTCAACTTTCCTACCTCTTGGTATTATGATATGATTCTCCTGGACTTTGCCTTCTCATAACCAGTCTGTATTCAGCTGATCATCCTCCACCTTTGACATAATGTCACCAGAAAAGATATCTTCCCTGTCCTCCCCTTTCACCAGCGCAGAGAGACAGTTCCTTCAAAGATCCTGTTTCACTTTTCAATCAAATCTGATACCACATCCCTTTCCCATAGCACTTTCCGTGCAGGAGTGGGAACTTCACCATTTGCCTTTACCTTCTTCTAGATCAACACCAAAGTTCTAAATCTTCCTTTCAGATGAAATAGCGATGTTTGTTTACTTAGCAAATTTAATGCAATGTATTTACTGCTTGCCATGCATTGGGGAAATCAAATGCTGGTTAGATGACCACTTTTAGAATATTGCTGTTTAATTAACAAGAATGGCCTTGAGTTTCCAGAGGCCTACCTTTCCCCTTTTTTTTCTGCTGACATCTCTGTCCTCAGCCTACAGTAATTGAAATTTCATTCACACCTGAGAAATTTGATTTGCCTTGAGCTTCTGCTGAGTTTGATGTTTGCAGAACTTAATGAAAGACATCTTTGAACAAACTATAATGTCTAATCTATTTTAAATACATTTCTGAACATCATTGTTGTAAACACTTACGTGCTGATCTGGTATTTGGTCCTGAATGTAATGCTGGACTCATCAACTGATGATATTAATGACGGTGCAATGGTCCATGCTTTTGACTGCAAGTATAAGCCTTATTGGAACTCTTGGGAGGAACTGCATAATGCTCCATTTCAGTGATAAGCAAGATGACATATTTCAGAATGTTATTTAATGTGTCAACACTAAACAGTTGGTACTGATGCAAAATGGAATCTGCTTCACACCAGCACTAAACTTAGACATTCATAATTTGTGTACAAAATAATAGTCCTGAAACCATTGGCACTGGCACCATTATTGTAGTGTTACTACATTCTCGGAAATGTAACCTAATGCTTTTGCATCAAAGTCTTTTTGGTGGTTTAGGATTTAATGGGTCAGGAATTGAATGGAATAATACTATAAGATTAAACTATTACGAACAATCAATGTTAAACCTATTTCCCACTCTACGGATGCTGCCATATCTGCTGAGTTTCCCCAACAGTTTGGTTTTAGTTTCACATTCAGTTGCAAAGAATGACCTCTTCACATTTGTTGCATGTGAGGGTTGAGAAGACAGTGAAGGAATTTAAGATGTTAATAGTTGAGTTACTTTTGGCCCCAGGTTGATCCTGAGTAATGTGTGGTAGTTGTTCACCGCCTTCTCCAGGACTAGCCTGATGAAGGAGCGTCACTCCGAAAGCTAGTGTGCTATCAATTAAATCTGTTCGACATAACCTGGTGTTGTGATTTTTAACTTTCTCCAGGGAAAACAGGGATGGCCAATTGGTATCGTTGGCCCAGCCAGCGATACCTACATCCCATAAAAGAATGACCAAAAATTAAAAATAATAAAGTTAATGCATCATGTGCTCTACTGAGTGCCATTTCACTTGCCTCTTGAAGATTTTCTATGTATTTGGCAAAATAAGCTTTCTCCTGTTTTAAATGTGTACTTTTGTGGCACCTGAAATAAATGCACATCTTGGAACATTTTACCTATACTAGTCAATTTCTTGAGGTGTTACTCATGATTTGTGAAAAAAAATGGCTGTTTCAGTGACAATTCTGAAACAATTGTGAACAATGGGTGTTCTGGAATTTTCTTTTACATGGTATTGTTACCATATTGTGAAGCAAGGATTAACAGATGTCGCTATTACTGCATTGCACATTAATTTTCAATAGACAGGGGCACCACTAGCCTTTTGCTTTATGTCATATATGATGAATTGACAGATACAGCCTCTTCTATTTAGGTTTTCCCAAATTGTGTGTCAGTCAGACTCTATATACAAACGTTTGGACAGGATGAACATTTACCACTGAGCCATTGAGCACTAATCTTGCCATGGGAGATTTTATCTCTACCCCTGCCATATCAGCCCAAGTGTGCTGAAGCATGTTGATGCTCTTCCTCCATGCAACTGTGTTGTCTGCACCTTTTGTGCCACCTCTGGTACCTAATACTAATCCTATCCGTCTTTGTTATTGCATGAGAGACCATGACAAAAAGGCAGTCTTTGTATAAAGGTGAGAAAGCAGGGGATATTTGGACCAAACAAAACCAAGATTCTTTTGTAGAGTCATATATTCCATTCGTAGATGTTCCATTATAAATGTAAACATTCTCACTTGTATTGTAATTTTCATTCTAGATGTGGATTTAGGAATTGATTTCTGATCAGTCGTTTCCAGTATATGCACAGACATGATTTTTGTGACAAATAAAATTGGATCCTTTTATCGTCAGAATTTGAGGCCTGAACATGAAAAAAAATGTGCCTTTTAAAGTTTTGTATTAAAATTTCTGTATCAAAATTGAAATAATGAAATTTTTCAGTGGCTTTACTGTTTTAAGGCTTTACAATTACCACATTTTGGAACTGGAAAACAACAGCTTATTAATAATCTGGCTGATGTGTGTATAATTCAGAATTTTCTTTTCTGAATTACCAAAGGGAGTAATGTTGACCTACAAGAGCTTGCAGTTTGCCTATCTGCAGCAGCTTACCTTTTTTGGGTTTATGTTGACCTAGTATTATTATTATATTATTAAGTAACTTTTTTTTAACTTGATTGTTTTGAAAGGTTCCTTTGCAGCTGATTGAAAGTATTGAATGCCGTGAGATGTTCCAGCTTCATTTGACTTGTAAAGACTGCAAAGTTATCAGGTACATAATTTTAGATTCTAGATGTTTTTAGACTTTTAAAATGCTGGGTACCTTTTAGATTAAACTTTTCCATTAGTTGACATTAACTAAAAAGAAACAATTTGCATTTACAGTTATTTGTAGTTAGTCACTGACACATTTTGAGAGTTTCCATTTATAAAATAAGCAAACTAGTAATGCAAATTTTGGGATAATTGGACCTAAATTAGTTGTACAATAAGAATGCTATGAGTGTTTAATTGACTTAACATGACTAGCTTATCTGTGCATACGTCATTTAAGGTGGCAGGACAGATGGGAAAAGCGGATAATGAAGCATACAATCCAAGATATTAGTTACGCCTCCCCTTGGAATATTATTCATAATTCTGGCTGCTACACATTAAACTGAATGTGAGGGTACTGAAAGAGTGCAGAAGAAATTTATGGAAATTGTTTCAGGGTTGAGAAACTTCAGTTTTCCAAATAGATTGGAGAAGTTGGGACAGTTTCCCTTGGAGAGGAGAAGGCTAAGAGGACGTTTGATTGAAGTTTTCAAATTCCTGAGAGGTCTGGATAGTGTAGGCTGGAGAAACTGTTCCCACTTGTAAAAGAATCAAAAACAGACTTAAGGTGAATCGCAAAAAAAAAGAGAAAAAAACATTTGCACACTGAGATATTAGAGTCTGGAATGTGCTAACTGGAAGCTGGTTCAACTGAGGCATTCAAGAGAGCATTAAATAATTATTGGAAATAATGTGCATTTATGGAGAGGTTGGTAAAATAGCATTAAATCGGTACAGAGACAATGGGCTGATTGGGTGCATTCTGTCATTCTGTGACTGTAACTGAAATTCTTATTAAATTTGTCAAAGTTTTAAAAATCTTGGAATGGTACCTATTGAAAAATGACATACACGATTAAACAGCACACTGTCACACAATTATTCTGTGCTATGTTTTTGATGATTTGATGGCATAATAGTTTGAAATTGTCACATGGGAATTAACCAACATGAACCTGTACTCTATTATGATATTAGGGATACGTGGGTGCATTGTGCTGATGGAAAGTAGGTTTGTGTAATTGTCTTTGGTTTTGGAAGTTTGCTGAACCTGCTAAATAAGTGTCTGATTTAAGTGTAGATTTTAAGCACATTGTAGCTATTCAGCCCAATGGGGAGTTTGTTTTGAACAGCGATTGTTTCCTTTAGAACAGAGGAGATTAATAGGGGATATGATTGAGATGTATACAATTATGAGGGGCATAGATAGGAAGAAACTATTCTCTTTGATGGAGGGATTAATGACCAGGAAGCATAAACTTGTGGTAGAGGACAAAATTTTTAGAGGAGATCTGAGGAAAAACCTTTTCACCAGAATCTAGTAGAAATTTAGAATTCACTGCCTTTAAGAGTGGTAATAGACAATAGACAATAGATACAGGAGTAGGCCATTCAGCCCTTCGAGCCTGCACCGCCATTCAATATGATCATGGCTGATCATTCCTAATCAGTATCTACTTCCTGCCTTATCTCCATAACCCTTGATTCCACTATCTTTGAGAGCTCTATCCAACTCTTTCTTAAATGAATCCAGAGACTGGGCCTCCACTGCCCTCTGGGGCAGAGCATTCCACACAGCCACCGCTCTCTGGGTGAAGAAGTTTCTCCTCATCTCTGTCCTAAATGGTCTACCCCGTATTTTTAAGCTGTGTCCTCTGGTTCGGCACTCACCCATCAGCGGAAACAGGTTTCCTGCTGCCAGAGTGTCCAATCCTTTCATAATCTTATACGTCTCAATCATATCTCCTCTCAGTCTTCTAAACTCAAGGATATACAAGCCCAGTCGCTTCAGTCTTTCAGTGTAAGGTAATCCCTCCATTCCAGGAATTGACCTCGTGAACCTACGCTGCACTCCCTCAATAGCCAGAATGTCTTTCCTCAAATTTGGCGACCAGAACTGCACACAGTACTCCAGGTGTAGAGGCAGAAACCCACTTAACATTTAAGAAATATTTAGATGTGCACTTGTGATGCTAAGGCATACAAGGCAATGGGTCATATGCTGAAAAATAGAATTAGAATAGTTCGCTGGTTGTTTTTGACCGACATGAAAGCAGTGGGCCAAAGGGCCTTTCTCTTTGCTGTAGATTTCTGTGACTGTCAATATGCATTTCCTGTTTGCAAAAGCAACCGTCATTTTGTGTAATAGTAATGTAAGTTTGGCATCAACTTTTCCCATTGTAATTTATCTTCATATTTACAATGAAATTGCCCATATAAGCTTATTGTACTTTAATCTACTTATTTTCCAATTGGGGTGCTACACCTCTTATTTTCTATCTTACAGTACATTTTGTTTATATGTACTTCGTGCCATTTCAGCAGAGAAATTCTAACAGAGGTTAGCTCTCTTCCAGATTTTATATAAAACACAAGAATATATGATTTTACTCGAGTACGGCTATGAGCTTAATCAGATTATCTCCTGGTCCCTTGCCTCGTAACCTTAGCACCACACATGATCTTAGATCTAGTGTGCAATGCAATGAGAGACTAATTTGTAAAGATAATTGTAGTAATCTAAAGTAGTTCCTCCTATGAAGGAATCCAGAGGATTTGCCAAATATATTTTGTCATTCATATAATTCAATTCAGATGAGTACCAAACAATAAATACACTAAGTTTTTTTTTAAAAGTAGCACAGGTCATTCTGCTTTAATATACATTTCATTAATGCAAATTTGCTATAATGCATGACGAATTGAGGATATTCTTTCTAAAGTGTGAACTTTTAAAACTTGTATTAGTTATAACGTGGTTCTGGCCCCGTTAGTTTAAGTGGTGCTGCTTTACATGATTTTCTTAAACACAGAATTGTATGAGAACAAAACTACTGCGTTAAAGCAGAATCCACTGTATGAAGCATATATCAACAATTTTGCATCAGATCAATGTGTTGCATAGCCAGTGAACCTTTTGAACATAATTACTGTTTAGTGTAGAGAAATGTGGCAGTTTGCACAAGCGAGGTTCCACCAACAGTAGTGAGATTTATTTGAAGGTACGTCTCTTTTAATAGTCATACAATATGAAAACAGAGCCTTTGGTCCAACTCATCCATGCCGACCAAGTTTCCCAAACTAAACTAGTCCCACTTGTTTGTGGTTGGCCTGTATTTCTCTAAACCTTTCCTGTTTATGTATCTATCCAAATGTCTTTTAAATGTTGTAACTGTACCCAAATCTACCATTTTCTTTGGCAGTTCATTCCACACATGAGCCACAGTTGCCCAGGACACCAAGAAAGCTGTGATCTTTCACTTAGGTTGGTGTCAAGGGATGTCTTATGCTGAACAGTGAATCAAACTGATGCTTTTTTTTCAACAATTTATCTTAAAAAAAAGTACCCCCAATGGTTTAGCTCAGCACTCCCTCACTGTTGTACTGAAGTGTTGACCTCGCCTATATGCTCCAATGACCGGAATGAGGCTTAACCCTTCTGATTCAAAGGGGGGGTATGTTTTGATTGAATGAAAGCTGAACCAATATTAAGCCTAAAATGTTGTCCCTTTTAATAAATATGCCCAGCAACAAGGAATGTTAAAAATGAGTGGCATTACAAAAGTGAGCATTCAATTTTATTTGTAACTTTTTTCTAAACAGTTACTCTAAAAGTTTTAACCATTTTCATTCACATTTTTTTTAAACAAATAAATAGATGTCAATTTTCTACTTTTGAACAATGTCAAGAGTGGGTAAAACGTATGAACAATGTGATACGACCACCTGCAAGGATAGAAGACCTTTTTGCCTTTGCTTATCATGCTTGGTGTATGGATGTGTATGCTAGTGAAAAAGAACAACATGGAAACTTGTGCCGACCAGGTATTGTCCAATTAATGTTAATTATTTTGTACAGTACAATATAAAGTTTATTTCCTCACTACACTGTTTCATTCAGGAAGGAAGTGGTGTTACAGTAAACAGTTACAATGGTCGACAATGACATTTCTGAATTTGGCAGACAAGAACTGCAGTTGCTGCTTGATATTAGGAATGAACAACAATAAAATTCATTAGCTTTGTGTTCAACCTGAACACCTTCTCAGTTTTAGACTTAAAAATCATGATTGTTTCAAGACCTGCCATCATTTCAGAAATAAACTGCCATACAGTCACTTGAGTTCAAGCTTCATCACTGAATCAGTATTAACTTGGCCAGGCCTCGCTGGATTTATGGAAGAGGCAAGTTAACATGTCAGCAAGGAAGTTAAGAATAGTATCCAATTGAAAGAAAAAAAACATGCAATGTGGCAAAGATTTAGTGGTAAACTAGAGGATTGGGTGTGTTTCAAAACCAATAGAAGATGACCAAAACAAATTACAGGAAGAAAATAAACTGAGGGCAAGCTAGTGAGTAATACAAAAGCAGAGTAAGAGCTTATTAGATATATGAAAAAGAAGAGAGCACAAATAGGCACCTTAAGGAATAAGTCTGAGAAGTGATCCTTGCTTCACTGATTTCATGCATAAATTCACTGCGATATGCAATAGGCAAATAACCATCATCACTACTGTCAAAGTATTTACTTCCAGCATAACCATTTGAAGTATCAAAACATAACTGACGCATTTGAAACTGTATACCACTCTGAGCCAAATAAATAGAAAGTTGTGTAAGTTTAACTTTTCAACCTAATGGTCACAGCTCATCTCACAATCATAATTATATTTAATTCACAGTGGAAGTTCAGTAGATAATTTATGCTAAAGTCTTGTGATTCAGATGTTTTGTGTAATTGGGGAAGTTAGTGATGACGTCTAAAGCCAGAGAATGAGAAGCCACTTGAATTGTTGATTTCTGTAGTCTCACCATTGTTCTTCTCCAGGAGAGCATGTTGTTTCAAGATTTAAAAATGAGGTTGAACGAATGTGCTTTGATATGCAAAATGCATGGAGGATTACCAACATCAATGACAAATACAAGTAAGAACTATGGTGTTGTTACTTTTGTAATTGTTTTTTATAACTGAATCTTCAATCTTCTATCCTCTAGTGCTGACTAATTTGGTACAAATATTTGGTCCCAATACAGCGGATCATTGAAAATATGAATAGGTTTTTCATTGTTGTTTGATTTTCTCAATGTTTTTTTTCAGCAAAGTTAGGTCAGTGTTGTCTTGTCTTGTGCAGTATCACAACATTTTGTCAAATTATATTTGGATTCCAAAATTACTATCTAGTTTGAATCCTTTATTAACATAACCACTTCCCTGAAGAGGAACACAAAAATGTTATCTATTCAATAAGTACTAGAATACTTAATGTTGTAGGTGAGGTAAATAGTTACTGAAGTAGCAAAACATTTTGCCAAAATGTATTTTTCCAATATGCTAAAAAAAAGATGTTTGGAGTCTTTTACAATAATATTTGAATTTCTGCAATTAAATAAGTTGTTCATTCAAATTTTATTCAAAAAATTCTCATCAGTTCCAAGTGGAAAATTGAAGCATCTGTTTCATGAGTTGATGTGAGCTAAGCTGCATAACTAATGCTAAATCTCTTTTTATTTTCTTGAACATTTTGTCTGACTAAAATATTAGAAATATTCATTAAGCATTTTTATTTGTATATTTGAATGGATGCCAAATATGTTATCTTCTATTACAAATCTATAAGTAGCCTTTTAAGTATCTGCAATTTTCAGAATCAAATTTGACTAGTCGAGTCCATGTGGTGTTTTTGTACAACATTTTCAGTAAGTTCCATGCCCTTGCTGCTAGCCCTGTGACCTGGAAAATTTATTTTTCTCTAGTCCCTGTTCAGTCTCCTTTTGAAAACTCTTCTTCATCTTTGCTTCCCCCATCCTCACAAGCAGTGCGTTTGTGTGATTGACTATGCTTTGGTGTTATGTAAGGTATTTTTTTTACATTATTTGCCACTGCAATTAAAATGAAATAAGTATTGAGTTAAATGTTATTTTATCCTGAAATGCAGATTGTGTGCCAGTTACCCACAGCAGTTACTTGTACCAGCTTGGTTAACTGATAAAGAGCTTGAGAGCGTTGGAAACTTCAGATCATGGAAGAGGATTCCAAGTGTTGTCTACAGGTGTGAATAGTTAATTTTTAAAGATCTGACAAAATAAGTTTAATATAGTGCAAGGATACTCTGTGTATGGAGCATGATGTTCAGTAATATTTTTGCATGTAAAATATATCTGGTGAAACAAAATAATGGAAAATGATTTTATATGGAGAACTATCCACCTTCTCATTTAAAACAAGTTAGGGTGATTAGTGACTTCGAAGGGAACACGGTGTACCCATGTATCTGCTGCCCTTGTCCTTCTGATGGACGCATTCGTGGATTTGGGAGGTGTTCTCTAAGAATCTTTGGTGAATGTCTGCAGTGCATCTTGTAGATAGTCACAGTTCTGAATTACTTAATTGCCTTTTTCCAAAGTTATGGTAAAAAAAGGATGACTGGAGTCTTTTACAATAATATTTGAATATCTGCAATTAAGTAAGTTGATCATTCAAATTGTATTCAAAACGTTCTCATCAGTTCCAAGTCCAAAATTGAAGCAAGAACTGACCAAAAGCCATCTGCCTGCTTCTATTTTATTATCACAGTTGTCTCATCTAGGAAATGATTTATTCTGGACTTTTTTAAAGAATTATAAATCATGAGCATTTGCAGGCAGCTGTAAGCTATTCTTGTGCAGTTATTTATAATTTCTGAGCATTCAAAACCAGTTTTGATGAATATTTACTTCTTTGTTGAGTTTTTCAATTTATTTGCTGTCCATTTGCCTTAATAGCTCATTTAATCTGAATAACTTTGGCTCTCGGACTGTTGACTCTGTGTGCTGTTAGCAACTACTGGAGCAATGATATTTGGCAACACATTCAATCCCTGTGTTTGAGAAGTTTCTTGTCCAATCTTTAGAAGTGTTCTCAGATCTCTCCTTCACTGTTTTCCCTTAGGGAACATGTTTTCTTAATTGGGAATCTAGAATTAGGTGACACCATTTTAAAAAATAAGAATCTCGCATTTAAGATTGAAATGAGCAGCAATTATTTCATCCACAAGATTGCATGTCTGTGGAATTCTCTTGAGCAGAGAACAGTGAAAACTAGATCCTTTAATATACTCGTAGCTGCGTTAGATATTTGATGATAAGGGAGTTCGGGGTTACGGGGACAGAGTGTAACGTGGAGTTGAGACCACAATCCAATCAGCTATGATCTAAATCAAATAGTGGAGCAACACTTGTGAACAGATGGCTTGCTCCTCATAATTCTTGCTCTTGCTCCTCTTACCATTGCCATCTTAGCTTCCTCAGGTCAGCTCTTTCCATGCTGCTGTTTTCTTTCTCAGCCAGGAGTTAGCCAAAATTGAGGGGAAGTATGCTTTCAATTTGGATTGCTCTATAAAAATAAATACATAATCTAAAACCAGGAAAATGGAGGCAAGGAAAAGTAAAATGAGTTCCAAGCTTTGCAGGTACTTTAACTTGGTACTGCTTGTACCTATATACATATAGTGAATCTTAAACATTGTTTCCATGCTGTTCTTGGCACATTCCTCCCTTTTTTTAAATTAAAAGCATAGTCTGCAGAAGATATTAGTGCAGTTAAAATGAAAGATGAATACTGCAAGCACATTTACTTTTCTCTCGTCTGGCTTTTATCTCTTGACAGTATGTACTGTTCTGTTTTTCCTTTAAATAACACTAATTAGTTTACAAAATATTAAAGATATTAAAGTTCATAGTGCAAAACTTAAATACTATTCAATTTTTTCAAAGATGTTATCAGTTTTTAAACATTTTTTGTTTTGAAAACATAAAAAATGTTAATTTCTATCAGAGCACGTTTTCTAGATGTTTCAAGCATGTCATACTTTGATGCATGAATTACTTTTGATATACATTAGCAATTTATACAGCTAAAAATGGCAGAACATTTGGTTGCAAATAAGATCCCACAATAATAAATCTAACACATTAATGGTTTTTATCCTGTAATTTCTCTTCCTCCATAAGTATTATTATAAGACTAGCATCAATTACTTTCTACCAATGGCACCTTTGAGCCTGCTACACAAAGATATGAGAATAGATCTGTTGTAATGTATACTTCATGTCTCCTTAGCAGAGGCACCAAGATTTGAAATGTAAATGAAAATGACACATTTGTGCCCACTGGTACATGTCCCAGTTTACTGTTCAATCATTAATTATATCTCTGGGTACCTTCTTAAAAAGGTTTTTATCTGTTTGCGTGGGTTCCACGTCTGGTAACATTCTATCTTGTGTTAAGCATACATAAAGTCATACAGTACAGAAACAGGGCCTTAGGTCCAACTCATCTGCACCAATCAGACGTCCTAATCTGACCTATTCCAATTTGCCAGCATTTTGCCCATATTCGTCCAAACCATTCCTATCCTACATCTTGATCTTGTGTCTATTTCTTTGCAACATCACCCATCTCCCTTCCATAAATAAATACAAACACATTACGTTTCCCAGTGTGCACTGTGATTTACAATCATGTGAACCAGATTGATGCTTCCCAATCCATTATTCCTAGAATGGTCAGACTCCCATATCCTGTTATCCACTCCAAATTAATCTCAAATGAATCAATATCACAAATGCAAAATTTATATACTTGATAAGTACTTTCTTGCTGCTTTCTCAGGCACCAAGGCAACGGTGCAGTGATTGCACGTTGTAGTCAGCCAGAAGTCAGTTGGTGGGGTTGGAGAAATTCAGATGATGAGCACCTGATAAAGTCTGTTGCAAAAGCTTGTGCCATGGACAGCAATTCCACCAAACATGTTAACGGCAACTGTGTACGAGACTTTTCTAATGGTAGTGACCTGTCTGATGTGGAATTCGGTAAGAGATGAAGTGGTTTTTGCATTTATTATGCAGTTCCAGTACAAATTTAGTATTTTCAGTCATTGTTAAATTCCTATAGCACTTTGTAGTTCTTTTGTTTGTATTTTACACCATTGCTCAAACTAAGGTCAAAAATCGCACAACACCAGTTTATTTGAAAACACAGGTTTTCAGAGCCTCACTCCTCCTTCAGGTGCTAGTGACAGAGGAGACATCCAACACAGAATTTTTAAGTAAAAGATCAAAAGTCATAAACTGAAACGAATGTATTGAACAAACCTGAGATTGCTGTTAAATCTTTAATCAGTTAGAGTGGAGATGCATGTTCCAAAAGATTAATATGCAAATCCAAGAATTTCTGTCAAGTCACTGCCCTCTGCAGTGGCTTCCTATAGACTCTTGACCTCTGAAAACCTGTCTCTATGGCATAGTGAATCACATTTGATTTTCATCCTAGTTGAAATAAAGCTGTTGGACTATAACCTAGTGGTATGTGATTTTTAAATTTGTCCAACCCACAACAACACCACATCATGGCACAAACTAAGGCTAATTGTCTTTTCATTCTAGATTCTTCAATGACTAATCCAGCTGGAGTAGAAAATTTATGCAGTCCACCACACAAACTTTTGATTTTGGATGCTAGGTCATATGCAGCAGCAGTAGCTAACAGGGCAAAGGGTGGTGGGTGTGAATGTCCTGGTGAGTATCAGCAAGGAAATGTAAATAATAATGCTGAATAGATTATAGATTGAAATTGATATAGCTGGCATTTCAAGTTTTAAAGAAATGGCCAACCAGCATTTTGGACGCTAATATTAGCAGATTTTTGGATCAAGAGATTGCTGATTAATACCAGAAATTAACAATTGAATGAACTATATTGGTTTTTACTGTGCCTACTTTGTAACTTTGATAATTTTAAGCTATTTGTAAATAACCTACTTCGAAGTTTGCAAGGCATAATAAGTTAAAGCACTCCCCTTTTCACTATTAAATCCTGAGTTTGAATTGCTCAGATGAAAAACAGTTTGTGACACAACTTTGGGTGGTCTTGACATTAAAACTTTAGGGCTAAATTATCTATTAATAAAGTCAATCCAAGTGATTACTCCATTCCTTGTCACCTAGACACAAGAGACATTTAAGCATTGAACAATGCAAAAAAAACTTTATTATTTATCTGAGCCGCAAGGAAACAAGAGGAACTTTGGTTTTCACCTCAATAGAAAGTGTGTGAAAAAAAAACGTCGATTTCACTGCTCATTGGATGCTGCCTGAACTGCTGTGCTCTTCCAGCACCACTGATCCAGAATAGAACTTTGCTGCCCATCACTGTCTTCTTTCTGTCAGAACCTTGCAGACTTTCCAGGAAAACCTACACCCAATCCTGCTGTGGCTTCCTATCGACTCTTAGCCTCTGAAAACCTGTCTCCATGGCGTAGTGAATCACATTTGACTTCCATCCAAGTTGGAATGCTAATTAGGTATCTCCAAACTCATTCAGTCATGAATTAAACAGTTACTTTATAGTTTAACCATTACAAACCTGACATGGAATCATACAACACGAAAACAGACCCTTTGGTCCAACCGGTCCAGACTGAACATGGTCTTAAACTAAACTAGTCCCACCTGCCTGCTGCTGGCCCATATCCCTCCAAATCTTTCCTATTCATATAACTTTCTAAACATCTTTTAAATGTTGTACCTGCATCCACCACTTTCTTGGGAAGTTCGTTCCACACGCAAACCACCTTCTGTGTAAAAAAAAAAATTGCTTCTTATACTTTTTTAAAATCTCTCTACTCTCACCTTAAAGGTGTACCTCCTAGTCTTGAAATCCCCCATCACAGGGAAAAGACAACTACCATGAACTCAATCTATACCCCTCATTATTTTATAAACTTCTTTCAGATCGGCTGTCAACCTCCTACACTACCGTGAAAAAAGTCCCAGCCTATCCAGTCTTTCTTCATAACTCACATTCTCCATACCTGGCAACATCCTGGTAAATCTCTTCTGAAATATCTCCAGCTTGATAATATCCTTCTGGTAACTGGGCAACCAGATCTGGACACAGTATTCCAGAAGAGGCCTCACCAATATCTTGTGCAATCTCAACATAACATCCCAACTCCTATCCTGAAAGGACTGAACAACGAAGATAAGCATGCCAAATGCCTTTTTAACCACCCTGTCTACATGTGATGCAAACTTCAAGGAATTATGTACCTATGCCCCTCGGCCCCGCTGTTCTACAATAAGGTCCTGCCATTAATTATATAAGTCCTACCCTTGTTTGTTGTACCAAAGTGCAATACCTCGCATTTATCCAGATTGAACTCCATATTTTCAGCCCATTGACCCATTTGATCAAGATCTCTTTGTAATCTTAGAAAACTTTCTTCACTGTCTGCAATGCCACCAATTTTGGTGTTGTCCGCAAACTTACTAACTATGCCTACTGTATTTTCATCAAAATTGTTTATGTAAATGACAAACAAAAGGTATCTAACAACTGCTGTGCCTTGGAGACTCAGACCATTCATCATTACCCCAGTTGCTTAGATCATTGTTTACAATAGACAATAGACAATAGGTGCAGGAGTAGGCCATTCTGACCTTCGAGCCTGCACCACCATTCAATATGATCATGGCTGATCATCCTTAATCAGTATCCTTTCCTGCCTTATCTCCATAACCCTTGATTCCACTATCCTTGAGAGCTCTATCCAACTCTTTCTTAAACGAATCCAGAGACTGAATCTCTACTGCCCTGTGGGGCAGAGCATTCCACACAGCCACCACTCTCTGGATGAAGAAGTTTCTCCTCATCTCTGTCCTAAATGGTCTACCCCGTATTTTTAAGCTGTGTCCTCTGGTTCGGCACTCACCCATCAGTGGAAACATGTTTAGAATCATGAAATTTTTACTGTACAGAAAGAGACCATTTGACCCATCATGTCTGTACCAGTTCCTGAAAGAATTATCCAGCTAGTTCTATTCTCTAGCCCTATCTCTGTAGCCCTCTAAATTCTTCATACTCAAATATATATCTAGTTCTCTTTTGAAAACTTCCTGTCAGTCCATCTCCAGTGCTATTCCAGGTAGCCGTTCCAAATCCTAACAACCCTGAGTAAAGAAGTTTCTCCTCATCTCATTCCTAGCTCTTGCTGACAGTTTTATATTTGTGACCGTAGGTACTGACCTAGCAATTAGTGGAAACAGAATGTCCTTCTTTACCTTGTCAATAGTGTTCATCATTTTGAACACCTCAATAAGGCCACCTCTTAATATTCTCTGCTCCAAGGATAATAATTCCAATTTCTCTAATCGTTCCTTATTTCTAAAATCTCTCATTCTAAGCAATATTCTAGTTAATCTCCTTTGTACTCACTCCAGGACTTTAATATCCTTCCTTTCAGAAGGTCCCCAGAATTGAACACAATACTACAAATGTGGCCTGACTAATGATTTGCAGAGGTGTAGCAATACTTCCTTGCTTTTATATTATGCCTCTATTTATGTAGTGATACAGCACATAAAAAGGCCCTTCAGCCCATCATGTCCACACTGACCAACAAACTAAATCAATCGCAACTACCTGCAGTTGGTCCATAGCCTACCATGCTCTGGCTTTTAAGGTATTCATCTAGATGCTTCTTAAATGCTCAAAGTACCTATATCTACCACTTCCCCAGGCAGCATGTTCCATATTTTTACCAACCTTTGGGTGAAAAAATTAACTTGCAGCTTCCTCATAGTAACCTGACCTGGCTGCCTTTAATAACTAAGCCACTCTGGTTTCTTGGTGGAATTCACAGAAGGGCACAAAGTGGCAAAGAAGAAAGGTCCCTGAAATAATTTTAAAAACATTTTAAATAGTTAATTCTGATTTGATGGAATAAAAGGAGTCTGTGACAATTATCTTGTGATCATCTTCTCACAGGAACATGTGTAGAAATGGGGGGAAAAAATTGCCATGTTGTACTGAGGGAGCTTTTCTGATGGTGTGGCAAAGTAGAAGCTTCAGCTTTACGTTCAACCTAACTATCCCTAATGTGAGAGTATGTCTTCTAACAGTGGGGAAAAAGGAATTAAAAATGTCTTGTGCTCACAACTATTGTCAATACCATTTTTTAGATACTCATGAATGTACCCATGAAGAACTTATGAAAGTATTGTGTAGGGAGTTAAGCACACAGGCATATTAGGAAAATGCTTGGAGCCTGTAAGGCTCATAAAATTCATTTTTGTGCTTGACTTTGCACTACCATTCCATTCTGTTTGCATTTAACAATACATAATTTTTCACTCCTTTACTTTATTGAAACACAATTATGCACTAGTAAAGCCAGAGTCAGAAAACTTTGACCTATTCTTAAGAAATTACTCCAGTCATTTGGGAATAGTTGAGATCATTCCTCATTACATGTTGACATTATAAAAAGATGGCTTTGGCTTTTTGTTTTAATAATAACTTTCATTTCCCAAATGCAAATTCTGTTGCAGAATATTACCCTAACTGTGAAGTAGTATTTATGGGTATGGCAAACATTCACTCCATTCGAAAGAGTTTTCAGTCATTGAGATTTCTTTGTACACAGATGCCAGATCCTGCCAAGTAAGTGTTTTTTTTAAAACTCAAGTGGAAAATTTTAAGCATTTTCATTTTTTTGTTACATGTTTGAATTATATGGAAAGTGAATGCAAGGTATTTTTAGACAGACAATGTTATGCTTATAGTTTTAATTTATTTTTGAGAAAACTATCAGTATTTGGTACTCAATAAGAGGTTGAAATCGATCTCAATTAATTGGTTTAATTGTTTGATGCAAAGGGACACACAAAATCTCTAAAATATTTTCCTAATTGATTTGATTTTTGATCAGCAGTTGGTTATCAGCATTAGAAAGTACCAAATGGCTTCAGCATCTATCCATGCTTTTAAAAGCAGCGCTACTTGTAATTAATGCAGTCGATCGTGACCAGCGGCCTGTTCTGGTGCACTGTTCTGATGGCTGGGACCGAACACCACAAATTGTGGCTCTATCAAAATTACTCCTGGATCCTTACTACAGAACCATAGAGGTGTGTGTGTATCTGTTCATTTCTTTTGTAACTTACTATGTTGAAAAGTTGCATTAGCAGGTTTTAAAGAAGCAGTGCCAGTTAGGAAAGGTAAAGTTTAAAGATATTCAGGGTGATTTTGCAAAAATGGTACATTTTCAAAAGCTGTGTTTAATAACTGAACTTGAAAATATTTTACAAAATGATTTTCTTGTATAATGAGTGAAACTTTGGAGATGATTTTTTTAAAAAGTCATATTGTGCATTATATTATTAGTGGTGATAAAATGCATTTTCGGCCTCAAAATATTAACTTTTTCCATGAAAATACTACATTTAATAGTTGGGGGAAAAAAATCACAGCAGCACATACTTTCTTTACACTTGATTTCTCATCATTTAAGCGTTGTTGAAATTATTAAGTAATACTGATGTACTACTTTGAATATGTTCAAGAAAAAGTCTGTTTGGTATAATTTTCTGTTTAAAATAAACAAAATTGCTATTAAAGTTCCAGTTGGAAGCATTGAGTGGAATAGGTGCTTTTATCCAAACTTGATCAAATATGCATAAAGATTAACAACATTTTTTTTTAATTGACGAACTCTTAACATCACGAGGTGAGTAACTTGTTTCAAGGCCATGCTATTGAGTATATATCTAAAAATATTTTTTTTAAATCCAGGAGTCACTGAGCTATACAGCATGGAAATAAATCCTTTGGTACAACTTGTCCATGCTGACCAGATATCCTAATTAAATGTAGTCAAATTTGCCCATATCCCTCTAAACCCTTCCTATTCATATACCTATCCAGATGCCTTTTAAATGTTATCATTATACCAGCCTCCTCCACTTCCTCTGGCAGCTCATTCCATACACGCACCATTCTCTGTGAGAAAAATTTCCCCCAGGTCCCTTTTTAAATCTTTTCCCTCTCACCTTAAACCTATGCCATCTAGTTTTGGACTCCCCACCCAGGGGCAAAGTCCTTGCCTATTTACCCCTTATGATTTTATAAACCTCTGTCTTGTCAGCCATCAGCCTCTCATGCTTCAGAGAAAATAGCCCTAGCCTATTCAACCTCTTCTATCGGTCAAACCATTTAACCCTGGCAACATCCTTGTAAACCTTTACTGAACCCTTTCAAGTTTCACAACATCCTGACTATGTCTGGAAGACCAGAATTGCATGCAGTATTCTAAAAGTGGCCTTACCAATGTCCTGTACAATCACAAAATGACTTAGCAACTCCTAGACTCAATGCACTACCAATAAAGGTAAACATACCAATTGTCGTCTTCAATATCCTGTCTACCTGTGACTCTACTTTCGAGAAGCTATGAACCTACACTCCAAGGTCTCTGTTCAGCAACATTCCCTAGGACCTTAGAATTATGTGAATAAGTCCTGCCTCAGTTTGCCTTACCAAAATACAGCATCTCACATTTATTTAAATTAAACTCCATCTGCCACTCCTCAGCCCATTGGCTCATCTGATCAAAGTCCCTTTATACTTTTAGTTAACCTTCTTCACTGTCCACTACACCTCCAATTTTGGTGTCATCTGCAAACTTACTAGCTATACCTCCCTGTGTTCACATCCAAATCATTTATATAAATGACGAAAAGCTGTGGACCCAGCACCAATCATTGTGGCACACTGCTGATTACAGGCCTCTGGTCTGAAAAGAAACCCTCTATTGCCACCCTCTGCCTTCTACCTTTGAGCCAGTTCTGTATCTAAATGGCTAGTCTTGCTGTATTCCACAAGATCTAACCTTGCTAACCAATCAACCATGAGGATCCTTGTTGAACACCTTACTGAAGTCCATTATAGATCATGTCCACTGCTCCACCTTTATCAATCCTCTTTGTTATTTCTTCAAAAAACTCAAATCAAGTTAGTGAGACCCGATTTCCCACACACTATTCCTAATCAGTCCTTGCTTTTCCAAATACATGTAATTCTTGTCCCTCAGGATTCCCTGTGGCAACTTGCCCACCACTGATGTCAGGCTCACCAGTCTGTAGTTCCATGGATTTTCCTTACCACCTTTCTTAAATTGTGGCTCCACGTTACCCAACCTCGAGTCTTCCACCACCTCAACTGTGCCTATCAATATATATATATATATATATATCAACAAGAAGCCCAGCAATCACTTCCCTCACTTTCCATGGAGTTCTAGAGTACATCTGATGAGGTCCTGGGGATTTATCCACCTTTTATGCATCTTAAGACATCCAGCATCCCTACCTCTAATATTGACATTTTTTAGGATGTTGCTATTTAATTCCCTACCTTCTGTGTCTTCCATGTCATTCTCTACAGTAAACACATGCAAAATATTTGTTTAGTATCTCTCCCATCTCCTGCAGTTCCACACATAGATGTCTTTGCTGTAGTTTTAGTTCATGCTCCAAAACAAGGGGTCATGTTCTAAAATCAGAGCAAAAATGAATTTTCAGTCTTGACAAAGCCCAGTATTTTTAACGATGCACATGCTGCATGAATTCTAACACAAACAATTACATATTTTTCAGGGTTTTCAGATATTGGTGGAAACTGAGTGGCTGGATTTTGGTCATAAATTTGCTGATCGGTGTGGTCATGGTGAAAACTCAGATGATCTCAATGAGCGCTGTCCTGTATTTCTTCAGTGGCTTGATTGTGTCCATCAGTTACAGAGACAGTTTCCTTGTTCATTTGAGTTTAATGAAGCATTCCTTGTAAGTAGATTTTTCTTCTGATGGTCCTTTCCTTTGGAGTAGACAGGTTTGCCAAAATTTAACAAATTCATTAATTTATTCCTATCTGTTTATTCTAGGCTAAATTGGTACAGCATACATATTCTTGCCTTTTTGGAACATTCCTGTGCAACAGTGCAAAGGAGCGTGAAGAGAAACACACTCAGGAAAGAACCTGCTCTGTTTGGTCGCTCCTGAGGCCTGCTAACAAATCCTTTAAAAACCTCCTGTACACCTCACAGTCTGAAACTGTACGTTTGGTTTCTGTAAAATGATTGTGGTACATAAACTAACATTTCATTCCTTGTGCTTTAATTATTTTGAGAAACTTTAATTCAATATACAGAGGAACCTCAATTATCCAAACAACATGAGCGGGGACTATTTTGTTTGGATAATCAAATGCCTGATAACACAATTTAAGAAGCATTGGGACCTTACGATCTTGTTCAGATAATCCAAAATTTGGATAATCGAATGCCAGATAATCGAGGTTCCTCTGTAAATAATCTCTCATTAGATTATACAGATGATGTGGAGGTGCCGGTGTTAGACTGGGGTGGACAAAATTAAAAATCACACAACAACAGATTATAGTCCAACAGGTTTATTTGGAAGTGCAAGCTTTCGGAGTGCTGTTCCTTCATCAGGTAGCTAGTGGGGCAGCATCATAGGATGCACATTTATAGTAGAAGATCAAGGTGTCAGGCAACTGATGCAAAGTATTAAACAAACCTAAATTGCTGTTAAGTCTTTGGATACTTAGAATGGGGATGCAGGTTTTGAGTGATTAATATGTAAATCTCAGAACTTCTTTCAAGTCACAGCCCCAAGATAACTGAACGTTTTTAAAAAAAAAGCAACATCTCAGCTCAGACAATGAATTAAATGTGTGATGTTAGAGTCGTCTGCATCTCAACCTTGAGTCAAACTGGTTCTATTTCCAAGGTAGGGATTTATAAAATGTCACATGACTGACTGCCTTTTTGAGTGTGTGCTTTTTGAACAAAATAGAATGTATCTGCAAATACAAATCTGCAAATTCACCCCGTAGGCGCGTGTGTGTGTGTGTGTGTGTGTGTGTGTGTGTGTGTGCGCGCGTGCTTGATAGACTCAGTGTATGCATGAATGTGACAATGGCCATGAGAGGGTGTGTGTGTGTGAGATTATGGCAGGTATGTCAATGTGTCTGTGAGAGTGTGAGTGAGTGAAGTGCGCTCACCTGTAGTGTGACATGAACCCAAGATCCTGATTGAGGCCATCCTCATGTGTAACAAACCTGGCTATCAGCCTTTGCTTGGCAATTCTGCATTGTGTATTCTGAAGTCCGTCTAGGAGGTTGGTCACCCGAAGATCCGAGGCCAAGTGTCCTTGACCATTTAAACTTTCCCCAACTAAGAGGGAACATCCCTGTCTGGTAATCATTGCGTGGTGTCCATTCATCCATTGTCGTAGTGTCTGTTTGGTCTCGCCAATATATCATGCCTCAGAGAATTCTTGCCTGCAGCGTATGAGATAAACTATGTTGGTCGGGGTACATGAGTACTTGCCGTGCAAGTGGTGGATGGTGTCCCCACGTATAATGGTAGTATCCATGGCGACACTCTGACATGCCTTGCTATGGTTGCCATGATAGGGTTGTATGGTGTGGTGATCGATGTTGCCCTGAAGGCTGGGCAGTTTGCTGCGAACGATGGTCTGTTTAAGGTTTGGCAGTTGTACTAAGGCGAGAAGTGAAGGCATATAGAAGATCCGATCTTTGTTAGTTTAGTCATATTGTATAGAATCTAAGAATGTTATCTTTGCATTGTTCAGTGCTTAGAAATGGCATTTGAGAACCAGAAAGTACACTCAACTCGGAATGTTAACTCTTTTCTCCCTACCGATGCTGCCTGATCTTCTGAGCATTTCTAGCAATTTCAGTTTTTGTTTTGGCTTTCTAACATTTGCAGTATGCTACTTTTGTGTTCCCATTTTCATTCCTGGGATCAATTTTATGACATTTTAGTAAGGTCCTGATTACAATCACTTTTCTTATGTGTTTTTAGCACCTGATGCTCAATTTTTATTGACAGTAAAGTATACAATTTTGTACAGTTCCAATTAGATTTTGTTTGTTTAATTAAAGTACTGTATTATAAAAGGAAACAAATTCAAAGAACAACATCTGTAGGTTGCATAAGCCAATCAAAACATTTAATTGTTTAAAACAGGTACTGCATCCAGTGTGCCATGTAAGGAATTTGATGCTTTGGAGTGCAGTGTACATCCCCAATTCATCTCCTTCAACACCTGCTGATGACCATTGTGCACCTTATCCAATTCCAAGGTCCATCCCTGAAGAGCAGCCATTGGGAAGGTAAACTTCAAGCTGAAAATCTGCTCATCTGAAGTAAGATCATTACAAATTATGATACGAACAAGCAAGGAATTTTGTTTGCTGTACAGTCAGTTGGGCAATGATTTAATCATTAATCTACTGCTCTGTAAATATGAACCATGTATATGGCCTAAGCTTGCATGTACTTAGCACCGCAATTAAATTTTTAAGAACATAAGCAAAAGAAGCAGGATAAGATCATATGGCCCATTGAGCAAGGTCTGCCATTCACAATGATCATGGCTAATTTTGGGTTCCAATTCTATTTTCCTACCCTGTAACCCTCCGTTCCCTGAGACATCAAAACTCTGCTTAGCCCTGAAAGATATTCAGTGGTGGCACATCTGCAACCCTTAGGTTGAGATTCAAAAGTTTGGCAATCTTTTGTGATTTAATTTCTCCTTAACTCAGTTCTAAATGATTGATCTCATATTCTGAAACTGTGTTCCCTTGTCCTAGATTCTCCAGCCAGAGAAAACGTTTCAGTATATACCCTTACAAACCCCTTCATAATCTTGAATATTTCAATGCAGTAATCTCTTTTGCCTAAGTCCTTAGTTTTCTCTGTACTAGATTTCAATCCTTTAGTGTCTGGTTCACAGAAACTCTTAAATTTGTTTAAAAAGTCAATTTTTCTTCATCAAGTTTTAAAATATGGAAAAGGATAGACTTGATCTAAAAGTTGAAGTTGTAAATTGGAGTAAGGCCAATTCTGACAGTATTGGGCAATTACTTTTCTTAAGTTGATTTGGAGAAGCTAGTCACATGTAAAGGAACAGGTGGAAAATGGGAGGCCTTTAAAAATGAGTTCAGAAACAATATGCTTCTGTTAGTGTGAAGGAAAGATTGGTAGGTGTAAGGTATGCTGGATGACGAGGGAAATTGAGCCTATGATCAAGAAAAAGGAGGAGACATATGTCAGGTATAGGCAGCTGGGATGGAGTGAATCCCTAGAGGAGTATAAGGGCAATAGTATTATAGTTAAGAGGGAAATTAGGAAGGCAAAAAGAGGACATAGCTTTGGCAAGTAGGGTTAAGGAGAATCCAAAGAGAGTCTACAAATACGTTAAGGAGAAAGGAGTAACTGGGGAGAGAATAGACCCCCTTGAAGTTCAACAAGGTCATTATCTGTGGAACCAGAGATAATGGGTAAGATATTAAATGAGTATCTTGCATCAGTATTTACTGTGAAGAAGGATATAGAAGCTAGACAACTCGGGGAAATAAATAGTAATATGTTGAAAAGTGTCCATATTACAGAAGAGGAGTTGGACATCTTGAAACCTGTAAAGGTGAATAAATCCTTGTGACATGATCAGGTGTATCCCAGAACTTTGGGAAGTTAGGAAAGTGAATGTTGGGCCACTTGCTGAGATACTTGTATCACTGATAGCCACAGATGAGGGGATGGAAGACTGGAGGTTGGCTAATGCGGTGCCATTATTTAACAGAAGTGGTGAGGAAAAACCGGGGAAGTATAGAGGGGTGAGCCTGACGTCAGAGGTGTAGTAAGTTGTTGGATGGGATTCGGAAGGACAGCACTTAGGCACATTTGGAAAGGCAAGGGCTGATTAGGGAGAGTCAGCATAAATTTGTGCATGGGAAATCATGTCTCACTAACTTGATTGAGTTTTTTGAAGAGGTGACGAAGAAGATTGAAGAAGGCAGAGCAGTAGATGTTGACTATATGGAATTTAGCAAGGCGTTCAACAAGGTTCTGTACTGTAAGCTGATCAGCAAGGTTAGATCACACAGATTCCAGGGAAGCTAGCCAACTGGATATTAAATTCACTTGAAGGTAGAGACAGAGTGATCGTGGAAGGTTGTTTCTCGAATTGGAGGTTTGTGACCAGTAGTGTGCGCAATGATCAGTGCTGGGTCCACTGCTTTTCACCATTTATAAATGATTTTGGAAATGAATGAAGGAGTAGTGAAGATAACACCAAAACTAATGGTGTAGACAATGAAGATGGTTATCTCAGAGTACAATGGGACTTTGATCGGATGGGTCAGTGGAATAAGAAGTGACAGATGGAGTTTAATGATAATTGTGAGATTTTGCATTTTGGTAAGGTAAATCCAGGCAGGATTTATGCTGTCAATGGTCTGGCCCTGGGGAATGTTGCCAAATAAAGAGACCCAAGGGTGCGGGTTCATAATTCCTTGAAAGTAGAATTGCAGGTAGGGAGAGTGGTGAAGAAGGCATTTGGCGCACTTGCCTTCATTGGTCAGTGCATTGAATATAGGAGTTGGGAAGTCATGCTGAGGCTGTATACGACGTTGTTAAGGATACTTTCGGAGTACTGTGTTCAATTGTGGGCTCCCTGCTTTAGGAAAGGTGTTGTGAAACTTGAAAGGGTTCAGAAAAGATTTATAAAGATGTTGCCGAGATTGGAGAGTTTGAGCTGTGGGGAGAGACTGAATAGGGTGGAGCTTTTTCCCCTGGAGCATTGAAGGCTGTGGGGTGACCTTATAGAGGCTTGTAATATCATGAGGGGCATACATAGGGTGAATAATTGCAGTCTTTTCGCCAGGGTAGGGAGTCCAAAACTAGAGGGCATAGTTTAAAGGTGAGAGGGGAAAATTTAAAACTGACCTGAGGGGTAATTGTTTTCTCGCAGAGGATGGTGCATGTTTGGAATGAGCTGCCAGAGGAATTGGTGGACGCTGGTACAATTATAACATTTAAAAGGCGTCTGGATGGGTATATGAATAGGAATGGTTTAGTGGGGTAGGGGCCAAATGCTGGCAAACTGGATTTGATTTATTTAGGATATCTGGTCAGTATGGATGAGTTGCACCGAAGGGTCCAGTTCCGTTCTGTATAATTATGATTCTATAACTGACTTGATATTTTGATTGGGAAATGCAAGCCCATGTTACCAGGGAGAGGGTGATGTGGTGGTAATATCACTGGATTAGTGACATTAGCTACTGCTGGGGACTTCTGTTTGAATCCCATAATGGCAGATGGTATGATTTGATTTCAATTTTTACCAAAATTCTGGAACCAAAAATATTAATGTAATCTTTGTCATTTGTTGTTAAAAGTCTTTCTGGCTCAATGTCCTTTTAGGGAAGGAAATCTGCCATCTTCATCTGATCCACATGTGGCTTCAGACCCACAGCAATGTGGCTGACTCTTGACTGACCTCCATAATGACCTAGAAAACCAGTCAGTTCAAGGGCAACTATGAATGGTCAACAAATGCTGCCAGGGGTACTTATATCCTTACAAAAATGAAATAGAAGTGTATTTTGGCTGACATGTACATTAATATTTTAATTTATTCTATAAAAGTGACAGCTCCTTAAACCTGTTCTGCCTTTCAATTAGATCACAGCTAATTAGATCCTAACTGCACCTACTCATAACCCTAACTATCTTGGCATGACAGAAAGTATGAATCTTAATTTGTAATTTCACATTGACTTTGCTTCAACAGCATATTGGGGCGAAAGTTCCATATTTCAACTACTTTTGATGTAGTCCACTCAATGGCTTATCTCTAAGTTTAAGATTATATTCTCCTGGACTTTATCCAGTAAAGAAAATAATTCATGTCTGTCTACTCTTATCACATTATTTAACTGTAAACATCCCTGTTCAGATCACTCCTTAATCCTCTTTCTATTCAGAAGAATACAAGCCTAGTCTACACAATCTGCCTCCATAATTTAAATCCTTTTAGCTTTGTTAGAATTATGTTACATCCACATAGAATAATATCGTCTTCTTAAAGCCCAGAACTGAATGTAATACTGCAGATAAGATTTAACCAAATCTTTGTAAAAACTATAAAGTAACTTCCATTCCTTCTAGTCTTCCTGAAATAAGGACCCTTATTTCCCCTTTTACTTAGTTTACCAGTCCAGCTCTTAGCGATTTGTGCCATGGTCATGCTCTTCCAGAGATCCTAGATTATTAGAAAATACTCTGATTTTTATGTGAAAAGTAGATGACCTCAGACTTTCCTACATTGAACTCCTAATTGCTATAATTTTGACCTCTCTCTTAATCTGACATATGCCCCTTTGCAACTTTAACTACTTTAATGTTGAAACTGCTTGAATCTGGATGCTAAACTTGATTAAACATTTCTTTCTTGGTTTTCAGTTGAGCATTTAGCTTAAAACAAAGCAAAATAATGTGATTGACAGCAGGATAGGTTAAGGAACTAGCTTCAAGAAAACTGAAAGAAGCCAGCAAGTCTGGAGTTTGAAGAAAAGCCTCGCTTGAAATTCAGTCCAGATAATGAAGATTTCTGTCATCTTATTTAACTTTAATAAATGTAGGAACTACAAAGATTATCTAATAGATCACAGCATTAAATTGTCCAATTCCAGTTTAGTACAGATGTATTTTTAAGTCTTTGGACTGGATAGGTCCTTCAACAGGGAAAAAAAAACTATTTAGTGCATAGTTGAAATATTTGTGCTAATGTTTTTGCTTTGCAAGTACAATCACATGGCCCATTTTGCATTCCTATATACAAAAGAAGTGCTTTGTTTTATCAACTGAATATTTTTAAAACCCTGACTCAAGTGATGCATCAAATAACCTGCCTAATAGCACTAATGATGAAAATCATTTAGGTTTAGGGGGTATCAAGAAGTAGTTTTTCTATACCATATTTAGAAACTATCTTAAAAAATTACTTCGCAACTACTTGAATAAAACTGCAAGATATTTACTTGGATCTTATTTCCTAAGGGACTAATTGCTTATTACTAAACAGGATCATATGCATCTCCTTCTTTCTGTTAAACAGACAAGTAATTTTATAGCTTGAGGGCACTCTTGCACACACAACCTGGGGCAAGGCCAGGAAGCAGATTTGCGTGGACTTCCACAGGATTTAGAGGGATTTATGCTATTTGCATTATTTTGCTCCACCCTCTAGGTATCTGACCACTGAGCTAACCAACTTCATGACCTTTTATTAACCTCTTTCCTTCTTGGCTATTGATAGCTATTTCATTTTGGAATTGCAGTTGTAGATGGAGAAACCAGAATTGATCCTAATATATTAAACAGTTAATTGATAAATATATTTCTGTTACCAAAGGTTACCAAAGACTAGATCATTTGACAACTTGACAACAGTTTGCGATAATCCTGGGCCTACAGCAAATAGACGCTCCAGTGATCCAAGTCTAAATGAGAAATGGCAGGAACATCGCAAGTCATTGGAACTTAACAGTGTTGGAATAGGGGGATTGATGGATGGGAATGGACTAGATGATTCCTTCAACAGTGAAGCACTGGAAATGGGAAAGCTAGGCAAGAATCCTTTGGGAGCTGAACTTTCTGTAGCTGCTGGTGTTGGGGAAGGTCAAATGGAGAATATTTTACAAGAAGCCTCTAAAGAAGATAGTGGGTTGGAGGAGCAGTCGAAGGATGCACCAGTAACAGAATTAAAACGAGTCGTAAATGTTTTAAGTAACAAAAGCGAGCTTGACAGTGGCCTGACTAATCAATTGGTAACTTTTGTCACAGAATCTTCGGAAACATTAGCAATGAATGAAATGGAAAGTACTGAGCCTAATTCTGGGCTTGTAACAAATTCAGAAGAAGGGACCCAGGATGGGTTCTTAGAGTCCACAACTCAGATTCCATTGTTGCATGGTATAGATGCTGGTTTCAGAAAGGTGGCTACTGATAATTCTTCAAGTTATCCAGAATCGTTTATGGAAGCAAAGGATTTGATTAGTCCAAGTACTGAACCAGAAAATCAATATACTACAACGCAACCTTGCTTCCCCCATTTAATCACTCCAGACAAACTGGAGGAGAAGATATCAAATTTGGAAAGTTCTACTGAAACTTTAACGGGAGATGGAACAAATCAGGAAGCGCCACAAACCTACTCTAGTGATAAACCTTATTTGAATACCAGAGGAAATGGTACCATGATACCTGCTGTAGACACTGAAAATAGTTTTTCTCAATTTATACCTGAAAACCAGGACATGGTATTGAAACCAAGATTTGCAACTGACCTACATAGGACTTCAGATAAAAGCATTCAAAGTTCACAGCCTCCTCCTTGTGCCTTGTCATTAAGTGAATGTAAAGATGGATTTGTTCCTAATGGAGAAGTCAATAGTGAAAATACAGTTGTGGAAAAAACAACAGACTTTGGAAGTGGTACTCAAAGAAATACCACAGCTAATGGACTCTGTATCAATGGAGACGAGTTGAGAGGGAAAACGGTGTTAAGTAGACAAGTTTCTGCAGCTAGTTGCAGCTCTGTGCAGTTTCCATCTGGCCATTTTAGAAACCCCCATCCCAAGTGGTCGCATTACTGCTCTGGAAAACAACAGCCAGTCACAAGCCCAGATCAACCTACACGAAGCCATTTGGATGATGATGGGCTGGCCACTTACAATGATATTATTCAACAGAGACTTCGTCAGATAGAGGCAGGGCATCAACAGGAGGTAGAAACTTTAAAAAAACAGGTGCAAGAACTGTGGAGCAGGCTGGAGTGCCAGCATTTTAGCAATTCATCCCTGCGTTTTAATGGAGATTTTAGTGATGAAGTGGTAAGTCCAGGAATTTTTTTCTTGCATAATTAATGTTGATTGTATGATGTATTTGTGGACAACAATTCGTTTTATTTAAACTGTCAGATTTTCAAATCATAGTAATCAAGTTAAATTAAAAACCAATGTTGATGATATGTTCGCAACCTTTCTACCTCAGGCATTTATTCTTAACATGCTAAGTAGGAGCTTAGTCTTCTGCTGAATTAGAACTCAAGGCATCCTTTCCTTGTGATAGTTTATTGACTGAACGGCCACATAGCCCCTAACAAACCCCTCAGTACCACCAGCTCCCCTTTTAAAGTTATTTTTAGTAAAACATTGTATATCAAAATATTTTAGTTAACCCGTTTGGACAGATGTGTTATGATACACATCTGGGGCAGGTGGGACTTGAACCAGAGGTAGGGACAAACCTTTGCTATCCTGACAACGGATATTGTTGCTGTTACACAGTCTTGGATGTATTGTGATAAGTCTCCACCATACAGAATCGACTGATAATTTTGTTTGTTTTTTACTTGCATGGAGTAATATATTGGTACAATAGTAGCTATGTTAAATTTTTTAATATTAAGTTTTGTTTCAAACTTATATGTTTGTTTGTAGCCACAGCATTTTCAGCGATTGGTTTTCTTCCCACTCAGCCCTGCACGTTTGCTGAAACATTCCTCAAGGATTAATCCTGGTCTGGACAATTTCCATCTGAATGTTTCCCTTTACAGAGTTGTTCTTATTTACTGAAGCTGATCTTATGTTTAAGTGCTTGACATGCAGCTGCATCTTTAAACCTCTTTGCTATCTCTACTCATCGTTAACATCCAGTCCTTGATGTTCCATAATTATCTCCAACTGAACCCTCATTTTCTCTGCCAAAATGCCATTCAGGTTCTTGCCACTGAACCCATCCATCAGCGACTGCCTTCTACAACCTCTGAAGTCACCCAAAGCCATCAGCATACGTGCTGCTGAACAGTGCCTTTTGTTATCTGTAGACTGGACTAATCTAATGCTGTCCTGGACAGCTTTGCTTCCTTTAAATTTGAACTTATAGAATACTCTGCTATGTACATCCTGCACCAAGTCCTGCTCACAATTCAAATCTCACATTGTAAATCCACTCTCATCCTCTGATTCCCAATCACTTCATATTTAGAATTATCATTGATGGTTTCAGATTACTTTCTGACTTAGCCCCTCCCTATCTCTTTAGCCTCTTCTTTTATAAATCTCAAATTCCCCATTCCTCCATCTAGCTTTTTCATTACCCCAATTCCTTTTACTGACCTTCAGTTGCGTTTCCTTTAGGAAATTCCAAAATTCATTACCTTTAGTACAAAACCTGAAAATGCTAAAATATTTTAATTTTTCTTAAACCTTTCTAACATCTAGAGTCTTTACTCGTTTTCATTACTCCTGTAACTCTGGGGTTTTCATTCAAGTCTCCGCCTATATCTTGTGAAACACTATAAAGATGATCTAATTGAGCAAACTCTTGGTCGCTCAGTCTAATTCATGCTGTTAGAATTTCACCATTAAATAGGCCAGGAGAAAAATGTACAATGGTGTTTATTTTCTTGCTTCTGACTATTTTTATTTTTGTATCATTCATTACAGTGGAATAAATGAAAAGCCCAAATTGACAAAAAAAAGTCAAATGTAACAGCATACATTGTGCTTAACTGTCTCTGCAGTTTTCCTTGTCTTTTAATTGGAATAGATTCATTAATTTTTATAATTATCATTTTGAGCTTGGGTCTTAAATATTAATGCATTTTAACATCTGTAATTTTAATTATCTTGTACAATATTGTTAAATCTATGCGAGTACCTCTGTGTACAGTCAGAAGATTGTAGCGAATCAAATGACTAACTTAGAATATTTGGTATAAAATTAGTTTTAGCTTTCAGAATGACTTCTTTGTTATATTGTTGACATTTTTAAATGGTCCACAGCATATAAAATAATTGTACTAGAATGTATTAGAATTAAATAATATAAATATTATGCATTTACCAGCTCAGTAACTAATTCAGTAACAGCTATTATTGCTAACGGCTGATGAGGGAACCTGCTTTGGTTTCCTTGCTGCTCATGGGTTCCTCATTAAATGATGGGAATGATTGCTATCTCACTCAAAGACTTTAAAAAAAGAGAGGCAAACAGTTGAATGGCATGTCTCAACAAACTTTCAAAATTCCCTGATTAGGAAACATTGGCTTTGAATTAGTCTAATCCAAGGAAATCTTGGGTAAAGGCTCCTATCTCCAGAGTGGATGATCAGAGACCTAAAGACCAAAACATTGAATGTATTCAAAAGGCGGCTATATATTGCACTTGGGGCGAATGGGATCAAAGGTTATGGGGAGAAATCAGTTTTAGGCTATTGAGTTGATTGATCAGCCATAATCGTAATGAATGGCAGAGCAGGCTCGAAGCACTGAATGGTCTCCTCCTATTCCTATCTTCTATGTTTCTATTCAAAAGCAGGTAAATTCAGTATTTTGGAGGGGATGGTTAGATGGCAGTATTGAAAATTCTTATTGGGAGTCCTTCAAGTGAGGACAAATATATGTATGGAATAGGGTGTAGGTTTGCTCGCTGAGCTGTAGGTTGTATATCCAGACGTTTCATTACCTGGCTAGGTAACATCATCAGTGGCAACCTCCAAGTGAAGCGAAGCTGTTGTCTCCTGCTTTCTATTTATAGGTTTGTCCTGGATGGGGTTCCTGGGGTTTGTGGTGATGTCATTTCCTGTTCGTTTTCTGAGGGATTGATAGATGGTATCTAGATCTGTGTTTGGCTATGGCATTGCGGTTGGACTGCCATGCCTGTAGAAATTCTCTGGCATGTCTTTGCTTAGCCTGTCCCACGATGGATGTGTTGTCCCAGTCGAAATGGTGGGTTTGTTTTCATCCATGCGTAGGGCTACGAGGGAGAATGGAACAGGGAGAATCAAACTTAGGAAGTGTGAAACTTACGTTTGTGTTTTTGCATTTTAGGGCTTGTTATTAAGGTTTGATTAAGCATCAGTCAAACAAGTTCCAATAATTGCAGCACAGCAACACTGAATACCCTCTTCCATGCTTTTGTTACTTCTATGCTTAAGTATGCTAATATTGTTCTAACAGTATTCCAACATGTTCTAATGTTAAGTATGCTAGTATGGTTCTAACAGTATTCTAACACTTTCAATGTGTAAATTTCAGATGTTGCAAACTCTACTTCTCAGACACTAACTGCACCAAATTCTGTTCATCCAGTATCTATATGTTCACCTACTTACTTTGACTCCTAATCCAGCAACATTTTTGAATTTAAAATTCTTCTTCTACTGTTCAAGTCCCCTCACAACCTAATTATTTGTTAACTCTGTAAACAACTTGTGTATCTATGCTATTCAATGCAATACTATTAATGACGTGCCTTCACCTACCAAGGTTTGAAATTTGCTTCATAAGCCTCTGCTTCTCTATCCTTCTACCCTCCCTTACTTAAAACCTAGTTCCATTATCTCTGTGGCTTGATGTCACACTTTGCCTGATAAGTTATGTGAAATTCCTTAGGCCGTTTTAGTATCTTACGAATGCTATTTAAATACAAATTATTACATTTAAGCTTTCAATACAAAGAAATAGGGTCACTCAGCTCAGTTTGGCTGGGTGGCTAGTTCATGACAAAGTGATTTCAACAGCATGGGTTCAATTTCCACATTAGTTGGTAACCATGAAAGAGCCCACTTTCTTAATCTCTCCCTTCACCTGATGTGTGGTGACCCTCTGGTTAAACCACCTTGCTCTTTAATGAGTAGCTTTATAGTCTGATAGGAGTGTGATTTGTTTTAACCTTTTATAAAGAAACAATGTAATACAACAGGCAAATATTACAGCTTTTGGAAATCTGAAGTAAAGATACAAAATGCTGCTACATGAAACTGAAACTACATTGCTGATTAATATCCAGATTTCTTTCCTACATTCCTCCTTGAGTGTGAAATTTGATAAAGTGCATTTGAATTTTTTTTAAAAACTTGTATACATTCTTATATATTCATAGTCACTTGATAGATTTGACATAAATGGATGTAAGTTTGCTTGCTGAGCTGGAAGGTTTCTTTTCAGATGTTTTGTCACAATACTGAGTAGCATCATCAGTGAGCCTCAGGTGAAGCACTGATGGTATGGCCTGCTTTTCGTTTGTCTGTTCACATTATATATTAATAATCTGGCTGAAGGGACTGGGGACATTCTAGCGAAGTTTGCCGATGATACAAAGTTAGGTGGACAGGCAGGTAGTACTGAAGAAGTGGGGAGGCTGCAGAAGGATCTAGACAGCTTGGGAGAGTGGTCCAGGAAATGGCTGATGGAATTCAACGTGAGCAAATGCGAGGTCTTGCACTTTGGCAAAAAGAATAAAAGCATAGACTACTTTCTAAACGGTGAGAAAATTCGTAAAGCCAAAGTACAAAGGGATCTGGGAGTGCTAGTCGAGGATTTTCTAAAGGTAAACATGCAGGTTGAGTCCGTGATTAAGAAAGCGAATGCAGTGTTGTCACTTATCTCAAGAGGGTTGGAATATAAAAGCACCGTTGTGCTACTGAGACTTTATAAAGCTCTGGTTAGGCCCCATTCGGAGTACTGTGTCTAGTTTTGGTCCCCACACCTCAGGAAGGACATACTGGCACTGGAACGTGTCCAGCGGAGATTCACATGGATGATCCCTGGAATGGTTAGTCTAACATACGAGGAACAGCTGAGGATCCTGGGATTGTATTAATTAGAGTTTAGAAGATTAAGGGGAGACTTAATAGAAACTTACAAGATAATACATGGCTTGGAAAGGGTGGACGCAAGGAAATTTTTTCCGTTAGACGAGGAGACTAGGACCCGTGGACACAGCCTTAAAATTAGAGGGGGTCAATTCAGAACAGAAATGCGGAGACATTTCTTCAGCCAGAGAGTGGTGGGCCTGTGGAATTCATTGCCGCAGAAGGCAGTGGAGGCCGGGACGCTAAATGTCTTCAAGGCAGAGATTGGTGGATTTTTGATGTCTCGAGGAATTAAGGGCTACGGGGAGAATGCAGGTAAGTGGAGTTGAAATGCCCATCAGCCATGATTGAATGGTGGAGTGGACTCGATGGGCCGAATGGCCTTACTTCCACTCCTATGTCTTATGGTCTTATGTGTTTAGGTTTCCTTGGGTGGTAAAGTCATTTCCTGTTCTTTTTCTCAGGGGGTGGTAAATGGGATCCAAGTCAATGTGTTTTTTGATAGAGTTCTGGTTGGAATGCCATGCTTCTAGGAATTCTCGTGCTTGTCTCTGTTTGGCTTGTCCTAGGATGGATGTGTTGTCCCAGTCGAAGTGGTGTCTTTCCTCATCTGTATGTAAAGATACTAGTGAGAGTGGGCCATGACTTTTTGTGGCTAGTTGATGTTCATGTATCCTGGTGGCTAGTTTTCTGTTTATTTGCCCAATGTAGTGTTTGTTACAGTTCTTGTCAGGTATTTTGTAGATGACATTAGTTTTGCTTGTTTTCTGTATAGGGTCTTTCAAGTTCATTAGCTGCTGTTTTAGTGTGTTGGTGGGTTTGCGGGCTATCATGATGCCAAGGGGTCTCAGTAGTCTGGCAGTCATTTCTGAGATGTCTTTGATGTAGGAGAGAGTGGCTAGAGTTTCTGGATGTGTTTTGTCTGCTTGTTTAGATTTGTTGCTGAGAAATTGGTGGACTGTGGTTATTGGGTACCCATTCTTTTTGAATACACTGTGTAGGTGATTTTCCTCTGCTCTTCGTAGTTCCTCTGTCCTGCAATGTGTGGTGGCTCATTGAAATAATGTTCTAATTCAGCTTCATTTGTGGACGTTGGGATGATTGAGTCTGTAGTTCAGTATTTGGTCCAAATGTATTATTTTCCTATAGACGCTGGTTTGAAGTTCCCCATTAGCTGTTCGCTCGACTGTGACATCTAGGAATGGCAGTTTGTTGTTTGTTGGTAGTTTGAATGGCAGTTTGTTGTTCAGCAAGCAAACTTACATCCAGAAGTTCAACCTGAGCTACAAATCTTCTCAAAACTCATTTGACATAAATATAGCATGTTTGCTGAATGTGGGTGGCATCATCCAACAGCTAAGTACTTAAAAAACTGTCTCTATTGAGTCCACTGTTTGTGTTTATATTGTGTCTTTATCTTTTAGAGATGCATTGGGATGCTTTTTTAGTCAGTAGAATCTTTGAAATCAGATTGTCTATATCAACACGGCTTCTATTTTTATACTCCATTGCAAATTGGGTTTGGTTAGTATTTACTCTTGGACATCTACCAATCTGTACTTAATTGACATTTGGCTCAATCTTGTTTTCTGTTTAACTGTCACAGACCAGGCCAGGTGCCCTCAAAACATTCCAAGAAAGTGGCCCAGTCCCTAACTTTGCTAGTTGTTTTAAGCAGGTGTAACGCGGATATTCCAGGAGTGATGTATGGTCAAACCACTTAATTTTAAACAAAGCAGTTTATTTACAAGATTACCAAATGAAACATAAACAAAAGAGAACAGAATACCAAATAACTTATCTGAAAATCAAACAGACTATCCCAGTTTAATGATGCTGTTCCCAATACTTGCCCCATAAACAATCCTTGGCACAAAAGATAAAATCAAACACAGTCTCACAGGACTGAAGTCAGAGATGTTCAGCATGAACCTGCTTCTTTGGTTTCAGCAGCTTCGCAACTATCTGACTGCTTTCAGGAATAGCCAGACCAGACCAGAGAAAAGCTGAGCTGGGACAACTGACCACTACCCTTTCATTGTACAAGTGTTTTTTTTTAAACTTGGATACTGCCTCAGGCAAAAAGCTTTTGTTAGCTATAATAAAATTGGCCCTAAAACCGATCCAAACACAGAATTTTCAGAACCTGTGTTTATACGACCTCCTCGTTTTTTTTTAAAGAAACCAAGGACAACATAATCTTGTAAAAGAAGCATCACAGAACCTTCTAATTCCTGGATCCAGTTGTATGTACCATATTCTTTTGGAGTGCCTAACGATGATGAGTCTTTTCATCCCATGTCTACATGCCAAATTATGTACGTGTAAATCTTTGGCAGGATCGCTGGTTCAAGGGCGGCACGGTGGCTCAGTGGTTAACACTGCAGCATCACAGCGTCAGGGATCCGGGTTTGATTCCAGAATTGGGTGGCCATCTGCGTTGCGTTTGCATGTTCTCCCCGTGTCTGCGTCGGTTTCCTAAGTGCTCTGGTTTCCTCTCACAGTCCAAATATAGGTTAGGTGAATCGACCATGCAAAATTGTCCCCAGTGTTCAGGGATGTGTACATTATGTGCATAAGTCAGAGATAATGTAAAGTAATAGGGATGCGGAATACGTATTTTTTTAGATTACTTACAGTGTGGAAACAGGCCCTTCGACCCAACAAGTCCACACCGACCCGCTGAAGCGCAACCCACCCATACCCCTACATTTACCCCTTACCTAACACTACGGGCAATTTAGCATGGCCAATTCACCTGACCCGCACATCTTTGTGACTGTGGGAGGAAACCGGAGCACCCGGAGGAAACCCACGCAGACACGGGGAGAACGTGCAAACTCCACACAGTCAGTCGCCTGAGTCGGGAATTGAACCCGGGTCTCTGGTGCTGTGAGGCAGCAGTGCTAACCACTGTGCCACCGTGCCGCCCACGTCTGGGTGGGATACTCTTCGGAAGGTCATTATGGACTTGTTGGGCCTAATGGCCTGTTTTCTCATGATTGTCTTCAACTATGATATAGTTAATGGTTGAATGGCTCTCTAGTGCTCTCTGTCTAGGCTGACTTGGACAGCAAGAAGTCGAAGCTTTCATGAGAGAAGAAAACAATTGAAAATAGTGCGAAAAAAGAAGTTACAAATTTAAACTTAAGATGCACGTAAAAAACAAACTTTTTTAAATATATAAAAACGTTGCAAATACAGAATGCTGCCAATGCCTCTAGGTGATCATAGATATTAATATACATAGTAGACAAACCACTGTTTTCTAATCAACTTGGCCTCCAACAGGACACCATCTTGAGAAAGGAAGTGGAGAAATTTAGAGATGGTTGGAATCTATCATTATTATGGCATGTTACCACATTTAATTTTCTTAGGTGATCTTTATGTGTAATCTGTTGCCATTGTGAGGTTATGACACACTTAAGCATTCCATGAAAAATTGATTAATTACTTTTAATGCTATCATATATTCTACCATTTTGGAAATTTTTTAGATGTTCCTAGGAAGCAGATACAACAAAAGCCCTGCTCATTGGCTATTTGAGTGAAACATACAGTTTTATGACTTTTTAAAAATCCATTGGCATAACACTTTTTAAACTTTTGTATTTTCAAAATAGTGTATACATCCAGGAATTATTTTGGAATCTATTAGCGTAAAACGCTTATGATGATCCAGATTACTTAATGTCCACAGGTAATATATTTTTTCGATTGAGAATGTTTTTCACTCGGAGGGGAAATTTTGGGTAACAATCATTGAAACAGTATTTCAAATTCTTTACCTAAAAGGTCAATACTGAGAAGATAGCTTTGATAGGTTGCCATTGCAATCTAATATATTTTGAGTATTTTTTTTATGATGTATCGCACCATGATTACTTGGAGATATTTTGTGCTATGCTGATTCGTTGTGTTTTATAAAATTACTAAACATGATGGAATATGTTTACTGTTTTACCTGTTGATTGTTTGAGAATATTTTAATACCTAATTTGTTGCCACTGCTTCAAAAAACAGCCTGGGGCTCATTAAATAAGTGCATTGTATCCATTCCTGCAAACCCTGGTTAGTGCAGATTTGCGTAATATTTGGTTCAGCTGTCTGTGTTGTGGTTTATAGACAGAAAAAAGAACCTTCAAGACTCTTAATCTTACTCTTTTGTGCAGAGATCCCTAATGGAAATTGCAAATATATATTAGCATCAGTAAGGCATGGCTGTGATGACCTTTTCTGCCACTTAGCCTGCTATTGGTTTCCAGCCAACTTTTGTATATTATTATTACAAACAAAGTCATTGGTACTTTAATATTGGATAGATCACTGCCTTCTGAAAGGAATACTAGATAAGGAAATTATGTTGAATTCTATATGAAATTAGTTCACACTCCATTCTCTTTTTAAGACATACAACAATACCGAGCTGTTATTGGAACAGAATGCCACTTAAATTGATGTGGTTTTCAATGCCGTACAACTGTGCATCTAATTATCAAACTAGACAAATTTTACGTAATACTCCTGATTTATTGCACAGTTTTTTTTCTTGGAATAAGATTCCTTATCATGGTCTGAAGTTTACACACATTTGTTTATTCAAAATTTATGATCGTCTGATTATGGAAATGACATACATGAGAAGAGACTAATTCGATGACAAAGTCTGTCAAACTCTTTCTGAACTAAGGATTTTTTTTAAATGAGCAGAAAGCTTCTTGCCTCTCTGCAGGAGGGGAAAAGAACAGGCAAATTGAATTCAACTATTATCAATGCAAAACAGCAAAAATATATTTTATGTCTGACACACCTTTAACACATTTAACTTAAATGAAACTCTGGATTCATGGATTTGTTAGCAGCTATAGGATGTGTGATTTCCCCCCAAGGAAAAAGGGAATATATGATTTGGATTTCATGTACTAGATGACCTATTTTTGTAACTCATTTAATGTTTTTTGAATGATGTTCTAAGAGAGTTTACCAACTAATAACAAATATTTGATTATGAAGAATATTAGTGGTTTATATCATTGCTATAAACAGTGTTATTAATAAGAATATTCTGCATTTTTGAGATTGAAGATCTGAGTTCTTTTAGTATTCATATAAAATGCACATGTCTGAGGATTGTGATTCCATTAATGTTTTAGAAAACTATCTCCCTCTTAATAGTGAAGATGTAAGTACTTTGTTGCTGGGTTGCAAATACTTTGGTAGATTTGGATTGTACTTTACCATTCTTGTTTGTATTCTGTAATTAGACCTCTATCCCAGACTCTGAGAGCAATATGGATCAGAATTGCTTATCTCGCTGCAGCACAGAAATATTCTCTGAGACCAGCTGGGAGCAAGTGGAAAAACAGGACACAGAGGTAAGAAATGCAGCTTCAGTAAGAAATGGAAACTACAAAATGATTAAAAAATTGAGAGTTTCTGTTCTTTAAGCAAGCGTACTAGGAAGAAAAATATAAGCAGTGAAACTCTTCACTAGATGCAGAACAAATGCAATTCTTGAACAATTTGAAGGTTAGAGATAGGTGAAGCACAAAATAAGTGGAGAAAATTTCAATGGAACTTTTCAGGATGATATTCCGTCAGTAGTATTAGTAATCCACTATCAACTTTTAAAAAAACACTATAGGTTGACAGTTTAAGAACTGCTACAAATGACAAAGAAGAAAGAATAGACTGCATGAGAAAATGAGTGGTCAAGAAATTGATGAAGCATTGAATTAATGAAAAGGGCCAGGAACATCTTTGTGCAAAAGAAGTAAATTAAATTTCAGCTTAAGAAACCATGCAACAAAGATAGCGTGGCATACCAAAGTCAGAATTTTAAGACTATTCCGAAGTTAATTCACTCTCGGAGTTTACTATGGAGGTCAACTATACCAATTCATTCTTGATCTATTCACAAAGCTGTGCAAAGTCATGACATAGAACAGTACAACGCAGTAATAGGCCCTAAAGTGATGAGTACTGGGGTGTATACCTAAAGTAAAATTCATTCCCATTCACCACATTGATGTTTGATGCATCACTCATTCTTGTAAAAAGATATCTGCATTCGTCCAATTGAGCTCTACTGAGAATGTCACAATAGTAGGTCTTTAACTTGGGTATTATTATCATGGTTTCAAAGTATCTTGCCATTCCCATTAAGCTACTGCTCTATTAATTGAATAACTCCTTCATGGTGCCAAAGGTGGATAATCAAATGAAAACCATGATCATTGAATCCCATAGAATTATCATGAAAACTTTTTTGTAAATTCAGTTTTAATTTGAAATTCAATAATACAATGTTCAGTATGTGTGTTGGTGTTACTCACTGATCTCAATTGGATCATTTCAAAATGAGAATAGTGTACACTAGCAAATATCTGTTTGCTTACCATTTAAATGTGATGGAAGAAATGCTGTTGAAAAATATTGGAAAAAGCTATTTCGAAGAAAAGTTTTCCTCTGTTTAAAAATTAATGAGATGCTTCTGCCTTCCCCTTGCATCTGATTGTATAGGATCATCCATACGTAGTGAATAGACAATATTGTGCACTATAGGAATGAATCATTAACTCTATTAACTTTCTGTTGGCCTCAGTATACCTTCCAACCACTTTAGCCCATATTAATATCATCTTAGTATCTGAACCTTTAACTGAATGTTAATTTGTACCTAATTGAATTCTTGTAAAATGCTTTAGGACATTTTCCTAAGTAAAGTATGCATATATAAATGTAGGTTGTTTGCTGATTAAAGTATCTGGTCCTTGCCTGATTTACATTTTATTCCAAGATGGTGTACTTCTGAGGCCCTATAAGGCTCAGGTCAGACCACATTTGGAGTATTGTGCGCAAAACTTTGAGCCCCATATCTCAGGAGGTTCAGAAGAGGTTCAAGAGAATAGTCCCAGGAATGAAAAGCTTATCTGATGAGGAATGTTTGAGATTCTGGGTCTATACTTGATGAAGTTTAGAAGAATGAGTGGGGGGTGGGGGGGTGAGAAATCTAATCAAAACTTACAAAAAACTGTATGACCTGGATAGAATAGATGTTGGGAAGATGTTTCCATTCCTAGGAGAGGCTAGGACCCTAGGGCACAGCCTTAGAGTAAAGGCAAGACCTTTTAGAATGAGATAAGGAGAAATGTTTTCAGTCAGAATGGTGAATCTATGGAATTCACTGCCACAGAAGGCTGTGGAGGCCAGGTCATTGAGTATATTTAAGATGGAGATAGATAGGTTCTTGATTGTCAAGGAGGTGATGGGTTATGGATAGAAAGCTAGAGAATGGGGTTGAGAAACCTTTGAGCCATGATTGAATGGCAGAACATACACAATGGGCTGAATGGCCTAACTTCTGCTCCTATGTCTTATGATCTTATGTGTCAGTATATAAAGTCAAAAATGTTTGGTCCAGTAACTTACTCAAAACCAAGCCTTTCAATGTAAATTCTAAATCATAAGCCACTGTGTTATGATTTCTGGCAGTGTTTTTCTGAAGAACAATTTGAGAACAATCTGTTGTGATATCATTGTTCTCTGTTTGGAATATTAAAATTATCCATTGTAAATTAAAATTCCGAGTTTAGTTTTTATTTTCTCTCTTGCGTATTACTGATGCTCCTCCAGAATTCTTTTCCTTTTGTTACTAAAAACATCTGGCTGTTTTGTTTGTGTGTGTTTCACGCTTTCTCTGTCACGTCTACATTTAATTGATTTCTAGGGAATATTGTTTTAGATGGACATTCTGGTTTCCCAGTAGGAAACTTGTATATCAAAACCCTCTAGAATTCAATTCATACAGTCAATTATTTTGTCTGTGAGCATAGTAGGGATAAGCAATATTTAAAAGTTCAGTTTTTCCACACAGAGCAGTTTGAATTCATAATGAAGGGTAGGAATTTGTTACTTAGAAGACTAAAGTGCAGTTAAAATTTGGAAACTTGGAGTCGTATCTTTTTCGTAGGTGACTCGATGGTACCCTGATCATTTGGCTCCACAATGCTATGGCTGTGAAAGTCGATTTTGGCTGGCTAGCAGAAAGCACCACTGCAGGTACTGTATACAAAATATTGCACAGATGTAGCTAGATGTGTTTCTTTTGTCTACTCTTGTTTTTCATATGATGTGCCAGTTAGCTTAGACTATTACATAAACATGGATGCAATTAATTTTTTTAAAAAGGCTATAACCATATTCATTTATTTATATCTAAAAAAAATCACTACGTTAGACATATATGACTCAATGCCATACTAGCTACCAAAGATTCTTCAACTATGACATATATAAACAGTATATGGTTCAAGGAGTAGATCCATGTTATGATCTTTACAACATTGAATTTTGTTTTTGGCTAGCTATAACTTTAATGCAGACTGAAATCTTCCATTTAAAATGTGTAGTTCAGTTGTTCACCACTTATATAGTATTCCATAGCAAATGTTTTGAAATTTTTTATGCTGTAAAAATTTAGTTTGTAATTATATGTTCAGAGTTTGTGTTGGTCCTTCAATCAGTTCATGCTCAACAATTCATTCTCACTATCTACAAATGAATTTCCATTGATATGTTTTACTTGTCAAAATAATACAGGAAACAAGTATTTTGCTGTACTTTTTCTCAACTAAATACAATTTTCTTAGAGAGATCCTATATATCAAAGGAATTCAGAAGACATGAACAACATATGCACCCCCAGCAGTTACAAAGTGATAAATCTTTGGGAGCCAATTCTCTACCATCATGTTTTCTTTAAACAAGTGATTCGTTTACAGGAATGTAGCCACACCTTCCTTATTAGTTTTTTTTTACTCAGCCTCAAGCTGATTTATGATATATGTCACTGTCACTTTCACCATCCCTCTCTAGTTGTGTTGGAGATTATTATTCTAAATAATACATTTTGGTTTTAAATAGCTAATATAACATTTCTTCAATAACATGGTCTGTGACCTAGCTAATATGCTGTAGAAAGGAAAAACAGATATGAAATGGAGGACGTAAATAAGGACTTTTCCAACAGTGAACCAGCACGTAATTAAGAAGCATGTAGTTTCTAGGTGCACAATGTGGCAATGAACTGCTGCATCTGGTCCAATGAACACTAAGCCACATGAGCAGATGGATAGAAATAACTTAGTATCTTTCAGAATGCCCAAAGTTCTTCATAGCCAGAGAATTACTTTTGCAGTGCTATTACTGTTCTAATGTGAGAAATGCAAAGCTAACTTACACAGAGGAAGTCTCTCAATCAATAATATGAATATTACTAAAAATCTCTTTTCATTGAATAGGAAGAACTCGTTTTTTTTCATAGAATAGGTCATGAAAGAGTTAACACAAAAGGACATTTTAAAATTCATCTTGAAAGAGTTGGAACATGGTAGAAGGAAGAGAATTCCAGACGTTATGACGCAGATAGCGAAGCAGAGAAACGTCGCTGCACAAGAGGTCAAAATTCAAACAGCTCTTGGTTAGTTATTCAGCTAGAAGACCAGGGAGTGGGTGAAGCCATGGATGGATTTGAAAGCAGGATGAGATAATGTTTTTGTTTTCCTCAGTAATGCACCAATATTATCTAACAAAATAGACTTGTTAATAGGTTCCATACCTATTTGCTATGAGGCAGCTGTGCAACCTTGTACCCACTTCTTGTTTTCCCTTCTATGAATGTTCAAAAGTGTTTCTATTTCAAAGCAGTAAAACTGAGGTTTGAATCTCCTTGTCTATTTGCTCATCTCAGCCTATTTGGGCTGCAGTATTCTGTGATACTCCATAAATTGGATACTTTCCTGGAATTTCAAAAAATCTCTTCTCCATCTCCCATCAGCCACAATTTAATCTTTTTGAAGTTGAAGATGTTCAGGTTGGAAAGAAACAAGCGTACAATGAATTGTATTGACACAGTAGATCCAAATTAGAATGCAGTTTTCAGCAGAGAGCTATGTTCTGTACAACAGTGGCAATAGACATTCCCACCAGGTGCAGTGATGTAAGCTGGATGTCCTCACATTACAGAACCAATAAAACATGTTGAAGTATTCTCTTTAACCATTAGTTTGTCAGCACCCCAGAGAATTCCAATCTTCTAAAAGTGTTTTTTAAAGTGAAACAATTCATTCAAAATTCTTGACTCAAATCCTATAATAATAAAAGTATCATGCTTTTTTTTTCACAGTGTGTATATTTCTAAATACTGAGAAAATTTTGTGATTTAGTTTCAAATGTTTAAACTCTTCTTTTCCCTCTTTTTTTTTACTTGTAGCTATTTATAGATGTAGTTTTGTTCAGTAGTATTTTTGAACATTTATTTCTGTGACTCCAAAGGTCCCATTGTCCATTTTGAAGTAAGAACATCTTTTGAAAAAATTGCCTCTCTTCCACAGCATGCTGAAAAACATTTTTCAGGCAACTGAGTGCCAGCTTTAAGGATAATATAACCATGTCACAGACTTGAACAGTTCAATCTTTTGGTTTGACAAAGACCAGTATAGAAGTTATTTTATCTACAAAGCTGTTTGTGAAACAAGAGAGGTCATCTGTGATGAAGTAATGGTTACCACTGTTTACACTTGAAGATAAGATATTTTAGGTGCGTTCACTCCCCCGCCTGAGAAAATAATTTTTAAAATTTTACTTCAAATCTTGGAGAATTTCAAATCTTGCAATAAGTTTTGTTTTAGTAATGTTTCCTGTGTAATTGTTAAACATTGTTCAAGCACAATACAGAACTGGACATGCAAGCAAATAAAGGTTCCATTTTTAAAACTGACTGCCTTGTTCACATTTCTGTTGGTGTTCTGTCTTTGCAACATGTTATAATGAGCCATAATTTCCTCCAGTTAAATCTCAACGACCAAAACATTCATACTGAACCCTTGCCAGAGTGCCTACAGTTTGCTATTGTATCTTTTCCTACCCACGGGCTGTATTAAAAATCCATAAGTTCAGGGTCTTTCATGATACAGGGCAGTTTCCAACCCATATCTTCACCAATGCTAAGACTACTTGTTTCTATTTCTACAACATTTATAGTATCCTTCTCCTCTCGACCAAAATATTTATTCCTGACTTTATCATTGCACACCAACCACATCTGTGACACCTTCTTTGCCTCTAAAGCTTCACCATGCATACAAGTTATCCAAAACTCCAGTGCCAAATCTTGGATCATATTCATTTCTAGTTTACTTCCACTTTTCTCAATGTACAGTGACTCCAGTTGCTAATTTACCCATCAACTTGTTTCCCTTCCTCCAAAAGCAGAACAAATGGGAAGTTCCTTCCATAGCTCTATTCACCTTATCTCTGAATTCTGTTACCTGTATAGTCTGTTGTAACCTTTAGCTTAACTCTGATTTCCTCTGATGTATTTCTCCCACCTTCTTAGGCTCAGCTGAGGCAAACTCCTCTTCATTTCCTTTCTCCCTATCTGTAAATCCCTTTCCAAAGTCTAGATTTTAGTAGTGTCTTTGCCACTTCATCCTCACACCTTTGCACAATGCCCATGTGTTTCTCTATAAAGAATCTCTGAGTATTTTATGTTCAAGGCAGGACAGAATCTGATTAGTTTCCATGACATATTGACATCACTTCAGAGTGAGTGTTAAACAAGTAATGTTTAATGAAGGGGATTTTTAAGTGATGCTTCTGTTTTGCGAATTAAAACTCAATCAACTGTGCTTCCTCTCTTAAGATAATATTATTGGTAATAACTTGCATATTTCTAAAATGCTTCTATCATTATAAAGTAGCAGCATATTGTTTTTCATTTGTTTGTATCCCCTCGCTGTTACCCTGCTGATTTGCACCTTTTCCTTAGTTTCCCTCTGAGCTGTTTTTTTCCATCTTGCAGGGACAGGGAGCCTGTTGATGACACATGGTGAGCATTTTCAACAGTCTTCTCTGTCTCTTGTTTGTCTTCATTTCCTGGTGATGTTGACTTAGCATTTACTTGTGTCTTAATCACTAAACTTTCTCCTTCAATTTGAGACCATGTTTAATTGAATTCGAAGGAATTACAAGTTTAAAAAAGACCTATCCCCAAATGGTATTTATAAGTCATGTTAAAATTACACAACTTGCTAAATAGTAAACAAATTGACTTCTGCAATTATCACCTCTTTATTACACACATTTAATCATGCTAAATGAATGAATCCTTCCAATATTTTTATGTTTAGAGCACATTATGTTTTGAATTAGCTTGATAACAAAGGTTATATCAATTGGGTGCACTCCTACATAACATTGTAATTACTAAAATTTAGCTTATCCATACATAATATGAATGTTGTTTATTTTTTACTACTTAATTTTTACACAGTTCACTTCTAAAGTATTGAGGTTTAGTTGTCCTGAATATGAGCAGAAAGTACACCTTTTAACCGCCTTAATTTGACAACTTATTTTGAAATTTTGGATGTTTTTCTTTCAGCTTCTTGTTAAAACAATGCTAATGAATGTTGGTGCTCTGCATGTTAACCCTCTAAATAAAGCTTTTAGTTTAATTGTTAGCTGCAGTAGTATAATTTTGCCATTTCATAGTGTACAAAGTGATCAAAGAAGTGATGAAAACTCATTAAAACAGTTCTAGTGAGAAGTTTGTTCTGATCCATTCCAACTGATCATTCATTGGATATGAATGTTTAACTGCCCAATATCTTACATGATTAAACCTTGCAACAGACTTAAGAAATTAGGTCCAAGAAAATAAACTGTTTTTACATTTCGTGTGTAAAACTGGTGAAAGTGGCTAGCTCATCTAATCTAAAAACTGTGCAAGGTATATAAAATTTAAGGAAAAATTATTCAAAATAGAATGATTAAACATATTATTTTAAAAATTTAATACCTTTCATTGATCTAGTAAATTAGAAGAAACTGTGAAAACATTTGTTTCATTTTAGTTTGATTTTTTAAAAAGATCTCAAATCTTACACTTACAATATAGCTATCTATTTAAGTTACGAGATGCTACCTTATATTGAGCTCTTTTATCCAATGATCATTTGATACTCGTGAAAGACATAATCATAATCCAGACTAATTCTACTTCCAAGACCCATGAACTAGAAAACATTTAGATTTTACCAGTCATGAGTCAACTCTAAGCATATAGTGAAAATCACTGAGAAAAGGACAGGGTGAGAAGGAAGGTGGTGAGGATGACGTTGAGTCTGCAGAGGGATATAGACAAGTTTTATGCTCTGTTTCTTTTAAATAAAGGCCGACATTTCAATTTTCTTTTATTACCTGATGAGCTTGTATGCTAGATTTTTTTGATTTATGCATAAGGACTCTCAAATCCCTTTGTACTGTAGCTTTCTACAGTCTTTATCCATTTAAATAATATTCAGCTCTTCTATTCTTGCTGCCAAAATACATAACCTCACATTTTCCTACATTAAATCCAAGCTGCCAAGTTTTTGTCCCCTTGTCTATCAGAGACAAAAAAAAATGCAGATGCTGGAATCCAAGTTAGACAAGCAGGAGGCTGAAAGAACACAGCAAGCCTGGCAGCATCAGGAGGTGAAGAGTCAACGTTGTCTATTTCGACCTGTAAATTCTTTGTGTCATCTTCACCACTTGGCTTTCCACATATTTTTGAGTCATCCACAAAACTCTCTTCTTTTTTGTACTTTCAATTCCCTCATCTAAGCTATTAACATCTATTGCAAATAATTGTGGCCTGAGCACTGATCCCTGTGGTACTCCACAGTTTGGCTTCCTGAAAATGCCCTTTCAATTCTGTTTTCTATTTGTTAGCCAATCCTCTAATCATGCTATGATAAAAGCAAAATACTGCAGATGCTGGAATTTGAAAAAATAACTAAGTACTGGAGCAACTCAGCAGGTCTGGCTGCACCTGCAAAGAAAGAAAGTGTTAATGTTTTGAGTCCAGCAAAAGAGGTGGGGCCAAGTAGAGCGAGGGTATCCAAAACAGAGAAAAGAAGTGATAGTTGTGGTAAAGGAGAGATAGGGGTGTAAAACAGATGTAAACGAAGGTGCAAAAACGATAAAATGCATCCAGTCAACAAGTCAAAAACAAGACAGGACAGGAGAAGTGTGAGCAATATAAGTAAAATGGAAGACAGAGGTCATACTTTTGAAGTTGTGGAACTCGATCTTGAATTCCTGAAACTGTGAAGTGCTCAGGTGGTGTTTCTCCAGCTTGCATTGAGCTTCCTCAGGATGGATTGCCTCATTATCTAAGGAGTTGCAACTGGAGCTGAACACTGTGCAATCATCAGTGAATATCCCCACTTTGTATGATAAAGGAACAGCACCTGGTCTTTTCCACACATGCTGCTTGAAGGAACTATCTAAAAGCATTCTATTTACTCATTGAAGCTATTTTTCTAGTTTATATTTATATTAAGATCACCCTTAATCATTGCTGTCCCTGATCATAAAAGCATAATTTGTCTTCATCTACATCCTTCCTACAATAAGATTGCTGTATGGGGACCTATAGATCACTCTCACAAGGGATCCCCCACATGGCTTCATCTTCATATAAGTATCTTCATATAACTATTCTTACTCTTCTTGACTGCTATATAGTATTCAGAAGTATTGGGGTGGCACGGTGGCTCGGTGGTTAGCACTGCTGCCTCACAGCATCAGGGTCCCAGATTCGATTCCAGCCTCGAGCAACTGTCTTTGTGGAGTTTGTACGTTCTCCCCGTGTATGCGTGGGTTTCCTCCGGGTGCTCTGGTTTCCTCCCGCAGGCTAGGTGAATTGGCTATGCTATGTTGCCCATAGTGTTAGGTGCATTAGTCAGAGGGAAATGGGTCTGGGTGGTTACTCTTCGGAGGGTTGGTGTGGACTGGTTGGGCTGAAGGGCCTGTTTCCACGCTGTAGGTAATCTAATCTAATCTAAACCCGGTCTTGTCATGGTGCAAGACACACCTTTGTAATAGCCATCAGATCATTTAGTGTGCACTATCAATTCACTTTGTTATTAATACTACAAATGCTAAAAAAAATAGTATTTGCTTTTTATTATCCTGTGTTTTATAGCATTTAGTCTTGACTACTGATATATTCTTTGGTGGGTTTTTTTGTGTCTGACCTTTCCTACCAGTTTCATTGTCCTTTATATTCCACATTAAGAGTTTGCTCTCTTGTCTCAACTGTATTGTTTGATTTGTTATATTTACCCGAGACTGATCATCCTCCTTTCCCTCCCCCAAACCACCCACAATTTAATTTAAAACCCTCTCTGTTTCCCTGGTTATGCAAGAACACCAGTCCCAGGACAGTTCAAGTGTAAGACCTTCCAAACAGTACAGATCCCACATTTCACAGTGCTGGTTGACCCTATCCACCAGAACGCACTTCTCCCATACCAGTCTTTGAGCATACGTTCACTTCTCTAATCTTATTCCTTCTATGACAGTTTGCACATGGCTCAGATAGTAATCCAAAGATTATTATTTTTGAGTTTTTGTTTTTAATTTTAGCACCTTACTTCTCAGTAGAACCTCTATTCTTGTTCTACATATGTCATTGATACTAACATGGACCACGACCATCGAATCCTCCCCTTCTCACTGCAAGTCTTTTAGCCAGAACAGAGATCACACACCTCAACTCTGGGCAGACAATCTCGCCACCTGAGCCCTCACTTCTTTGCTCCAGAGAACATTGTTAATTCTCTGTCACTGTACTGTCCCCTACTACTTCTGCTTTTCTCATGGCATTCTCTCTCCTTGCCTCTTCGCTTGTTCATACCTCCGCTCTCTCTCTCTGTCACTCACTCACTCACTCACACCCCTTCCTGTACCACAGTGCCATGGCCAATGAGTTCATCTACCTTGCAGTACTCACTCCTATTCAATATTCAAAAAAGCTGAAAAACCATAAAGCTGTCAAATAATCACAATGTCCCCTTGCTTACCTCGCCTTTGTATCCCTGACCACTGACCCAGTCAGAAGACCCAATTATTGGGAGTATGATCATCTCCTGGAATGAAGTGTCAGGAAACATTCCCCTCCCTAGTGTGTTACTGTGCTTGCAGCTTACTTACTGCAGACGTATTTGTTGTTCACCATGATCGGATCCAGAAGCTCCCACATTCTACAACGGCAGCGGATCTACCCTACCATGTCTAATGTGTTAATTGCTAATTACATCATTAATCATAAATATGGTCCACACCTTAAAAGAACAGTCCAATATTTACAGTATTGCCAAAACTTGCAGTTTCTAGTAATACCAGCAATTGAATTACCTACTGCTGCACAAAATTGAAAATGAAGTGCTAAAAATGGGGAGAAATGTGGGCACATTCACTAAGATCCTTTGCTGAACACTTCATTCATTGCCAGAGGATGTGGTGGAGGCTGGTACAATTGCAACATTTAAGAGGCATTTGGATGGGTGTATGAATAGGAAGGGTTTGGAGGGATATGGGCCAGGTGCTGACAGGTGGGATTAGATTGGGCTGGGATATCTGGTTAGCATGGACGGGTTGGACCAAAGGATCTGTTTCCATGCTGTACATCTCTATGACTCTACATCTTTCCCCAAGCATTAAATTCCCAGATACTGTATACTCAAAAAGCCCTGTCTCACTCAAGTCAAGTTTTCCTCATATTGCCACGTTCTTTGATTGTATGTGCATTTTAAAATCCCTTTTTTATACAGAATTGTGATGAGTCACACTCCAGTTTATTTTCTTGCTACAGTAATCAACACCTAATCAAGCCCCTATTCAAACAAGGTGTTTCACGTGATTGCTAACTGCCACAGTTAGCAGTTGCCTATTTAACTAGGCTATTTTAATAAAAAGTCTGTTAGTTCTCTGTCAGAATCTGATTCTTACTCTAAGTGGAACTTTAACAAGATTTGAAAAAAATTTACCAGTTGAATTGTCGCCTTGAATCAAATTTACAAGTATACTGTGATTCGGGAAAAGTCTCCCTGACCCTTTGTCATCTATTTGTTGTAAGTTCACTTAACCCTGTCTGTTGCCTGCTGCTTGTGTTTAGCATGCAAATACTCCTGTGCTGTAACTTCATGGTGTTGCAACTCATTTTTAAGTATGTCTAGAGCTGTTCCTGACATGCCTTGCTGCACTTTGATTTGAACCAAGCTTGGTTTGATGGTAATCATAAAGTGTGATATGCTGTTTACATGTTGTGATTGATAAACTCTGCTGATGCTGATGGCCCTCATGGAGACCCATCTCTGGTGGTCTGTCCAGTTGGTAGGATGGGCCATAACCAAAGGTGGTCATGTCTGGGAAATTATCTATCTTTATGGAAGAATGATTGTCAGGTTGTTGCTTGACTAATCTGTGGGACAGCCCTCTCAATTATGACACCAGCCCCTAGATGTGACTAAGGAGAATTTAAAAAGAGAGTATACAGGGCTGGGTTTATCACTAATGTTTACAGTGTCCACGTCAATGCCAGTTGGTCAGTATGGTTTCATGAGAGGCTTGCTAAACAAGGGCATTTAAGAGGATCTGGAGTCACATGTAGGTCAGACCAGGTAAGGACATCCTAAATGGAATAGTGTAGGTCAGATTGGTTTTACAGGTCGGCACAACATTGAGGGCCGAAGGGCCTGTACTGTGCTGTAATCTTTTGTTCTATAAGGGACATAAGTGAACCAGATTTTTTTTTTAACAATAATGAACAAGCTTTTAATATTTTCTAATCAACCCGTTCAGAGATGTCATTACACACTTCCGAAGCAGATAGAACTTGAACCTGGGTCTCCTGGCCCTGAGATAGGGACACTGTCATGGTGCTACACAAGCCCTTGACAAAGCTTTAATGTTATTTTCTAATCAATCTGTTTAGATATTACTACACACCTCTGGAACAGGTGAGACTTGAACCTGGGCCATGTGGCTCAGAAGTAGGACCACCACCACCACCATTACCACCGCTACATTACAATGGCTCTTCAACAAGCTTTTAATTCTAGATTTATTGATTGGCTTCACATGTTGTCATCTGCCATTTTGAGATTCAAATCCATATCCCAGAGCATTGTTTTGGTTCTCTGGATTACTGGTCCAGTGACATTGCCACTACCTCTCCTGGTTCTGTTTTCATTATCTTCAGAAGACAAGTACTTAAACTGAGCTTTTTGTGTTTTACTGGGGACTTGAAAGAAATAATCACCATTATATTCATGAATCCATTTACCTTTAATAATTTTTCTGTCAGTGTAAGCATTTAGTAACTGTGAACCTTGTGCATGCAAAATCACTGATAATTGTTAAAAACTGAACTTTACTACTGGAGTTGAGTTTGATTAATATTTGTCTATGAAGAACCCAATATTTTTTGCAAGTTTAATATAAAAAGATGAAACAAGATCTTAATTAAAAGCAAAGTAATGATCTGCTTATTTGTTCCTTCAAAGGAATTGTGGGAATGTGTTTTGCTCAAGTTGTTGCAACCAGAAGATCCCAGTGCCGAGTCAACAGCTTTTTGAGCCTAGCCGCGTCTGTAAATCCTGCTACAGCAGCCTTCAGCCAAATGGGTCCACGCTGGAGATAGAACTGGAGAAACCCATTGCAGCTACTTCAAACTAAGGCAATGCCTTTCCTCCGACAAACACGCACATTTATGGGATGGTACATAAGAAGCCAAGCACTTTGGTTACTGTGCACTTGAGTGAGGACTGAATGCACAGTATTGCTTGGAAGTTGTAACAGGATGTGGTGGATGGAGATACATGTGGATAAAATAACTTAAAACTGTTTGGAAGTTTATTTTATGGTGGCTTGTGGCGATTGGGATAGAGTGGGCAGTGCAGTATATTACTGTATTAACCAAAGGCCTTAGACTTGCAGAAGTGGTAAGCAAATTTTTATCGAGCAGTCACATCAGCACACTACTCCCTCTACAGGCTTAATTGAATATATAACATCTTAAAATAGATCAGTGTTAATTATGTTCCTTTTATTTACAAAAGAAAATTGATTTTTGGCATGTGTACAGCAAGTATTATAAATGCCCTATAGTTACAGCAAAATGAATTTGCCGTGAACTGATGGGCACTGAAGGAATTATATATTTTAAGTTTTGTTTACACAATGTATGGTAAGCTCAAACATTTTTGTCTATTTGGAACAGGATTTCTTTTGAGCTTGGTGAATAAACCTTTTTCTGCTCTGATTCTGAAATGTGAATGAAGGTTAGAGGAGGTCAAGAAATAAGTTCTAGATAGGTGCCATTGGTTACGAAATGATACGGGTTTCTGGGATTGTGTTTTAAATGCATACTTTGACATTTGTCATTTCATTTTTTCATGCAAGCACTTTTTTTTAATTTTTCTCTTTGTATATAAAGAGGACAAAACGCTATTGCTAGCTATATAGCACTCTTACCTAAAAGATATTAAGTGCTCCTTGACCCACCATGAATAGAGATGTTTTGTTTTACAATTTTGTTTTTAAAAGCAGCAATTGCTGTAGGCATTTTTCAAAGATGTAAAGAAAATTACAAGTACAGCATTTGTATGAAGCTTATGCTAACTCTTAGCTATTTTGTTACTTTGTTATTAATGAGCAGTGTTTAATACATATGCATATATATAAAATAAAATTGTGGGCCAGTGGTTATACAGGTAAAAAAAAACACCAAGTGCTTTCTCTCCCATTTGACTTAGAAAATTAACTTCATGGTTAGATCATTTAAGAATAATGAGCTGTAAGGTAATCATTTAGAGCATTTTATGCAAACTCTTTCTTGTTCCCCTCTTTGTTCTGCCATTAAAGAGTTAAACAAAAACATTGCAGCACAATTTCGGTTTCAAAGTATCTTCATATCAGCCACGTTTTCCCCACTACCAAGAGGCAGGAAAGGTCCATTTTTCAGAACATAACAGCAATTGATCCTTGTAACAAACAGGAAATAATAGTTCTGATTGTTATTGCAAATTGCAGCTTGGTATTATACCAATGCTGTGCTTTTGAATTATTCTGGAATCATTTGTGCATTCTTTTTAGCAAAAGTGACTAAAAATTCCATATTATAAGCCTGCTAGAGCACAGTAGAACTTTTTTTATAATATGACTAACCACACCAAATTCACAGTAAAAACTGTTTTAGTGAGAGCATATGACAGACTGCACTTTATCAGTACATTAGTTGCTTTGTTAATACAATACCATATTTACTTTACAGCCTTCAGTTCTTTCATGTTGGACTTGAAATTAGAAATCCACCTCATCCTGGTGCTCAATTTCACACAGTTGAATGTGTTGAATACACAAAGTAACATCATCTGGGTTTAGAACAAAAGTTAAAATGCTGCTAAATTTACTTTGAACAGTCTAGTCTGATCTGTTTTTCTTTTGTCTTCTCATCCTGTCTAAGTGACTGTTATCCTTCAGTGATAATGGTAGATACTTCTGATTGTACACTCAAGTGGAATTTGTAAAGTAGCACTTAAAGCCAGGCTTTAATTGCTTTAAGAAATGATGCCACAAAGCTGGGTGTTGAAAATGTAGTGCTTACCTGTTTGTAAGCTTTCATGGCATATACTCTTCTGTAGCCTCAGAATGATTTATTTAAATTTAAATAAATTTGTCATTTTCATATATTGTCTTTTATCTCGAATTTGAAGAGTCTATTTTCTCTCTTAATGCTTTACTTTGGGTTGAAGGGGTACTCGTTGGCATTTTAGTTGCTGCAATGATTTACCATCTACAGTGGATTGAATATTTTACTGATACATTAGATAATTTCTTCTTAAAACTTGTAGGATTTTATTCAATACAGGGACAACACAACCAGATATTAGGATATTATAAATGTTTATATGAAAATAACTGACAGGAAGAGATCACTCTTGCGAAATAATATGCCTCCATATCTTGAGGGTGATCCTTTGAACATCTTAAATAGCTAGAAGATTTCTTGAAGTTGAAAGTTCTGACTGCATTGCTAATTATTTTGTAAATTGTTTGAATGAAAGTTTTCAATTATGTTTCTTGCTTTTGAAGATTTTCTTCTTTACAACACGCCCAGATTTTGCCCTTCTAATTTCCACTTTCCCATCATGCTCAAACAGAATTTTGTAGCTGAGAGATTGGGTAATTTGTAACCACTCTGGTTTTCAAAATAACCCAGTCAGAATTCACACATCAAATCTTTCAAAATATTGTCTATAATAATCAGGGTATTTGGTGTACGTGCCACTATTGACAAACTTCTCTTCAGAATCTTTATTTTCACATGGCCATCCGCTTTGGATAATAAGTACTTGCACTTAACTGCAGCTTGACTGTATGACCACCAGTACTGCTACTTTGGCCTCCTGTTACCATCATGATGCACATCAAAGCTGCAAATTTTAATTAATTTACCAGCAATCTTAACGTAGGATTTCTGCATTGAGATGATTCTGTTGCATTTATTTTTAGGAAGAAGCATAATGAGAACTTCAACCTAACCTTTTTCTGTTTGAATACAACAAATTTTGCAGTATTTTTCCTGTTAAGAGATTACATTTTACTCTGAGAGATTTCACACAGTGTGTCTTGGTTGCATTGCTCCTAGATACCACTGTGTCTGTCAAGGCCACAGCCCTGCTTGTCAGTTTGAAAGGAAGGCCTGGGGAGAGCAGGGTAATAATGCTTTCTTAGGACCATGTTGATTTCAAGTTGACATGCCTAACCTTTCATGACAATATTTTTAAAAATGCTTCAAAGGTTTGGCAGCTTTGGCTGTGAGAAAGACAGTTAATGAATCGGGTCAAAAATAAAATCACAACTTATCAGGACACGAGTACGGGAGTTCCTCTGGGTCGCATGCTTTCAGCTGCTTCATCAATGACCTTCCGATCATTGTGAAGTCAGAAGCAGGAACATTTGCTCATGATTGCAAAATGTTTAGCACCATTCACCAGTCCTCAAATACTGAAGCAATCTCTGCCAATATTCAGCAAGAGCTGGACATCGTCCTGATAAAAGGTAAGTAATATTCACACCACACAAGTGACAGACAATAATCATGTCCAACAACTTCAGACTCAACTTCAGATGATTGCATTATCATCATTTAAATCTCCCACTACCAACATCCTGGAGATTATCAAAGACCAAAAGCTGAATTAGACGAGCCTTGCAAACACTGTGGCTACAAAGCAAATCAGAAGCTAGACTTTTTGCGACAAGTAACTCTTCCTCCGTGACTTCAACTACCTGGATGAGTCTAGCTGCAATAACACTCGAATTCAGTGACACAAGACAGACCAGCCTGCTTGATTGGTACTCCAATCACAATCTTCAGTGTTCACTTTCTCCAACTGCACCTTCCAAACACATGATCACTATCAACTGGAAGGACAGGGGCAGGAAGTGCATGGAAACATCACCAGCACCATCCCGACTTGGAAATATATGACCATTGCTTTAATGTCACTAGCTCAAGATCGTGGAACTCCCTCCCTATGCACTAGCGGCGTATCGACATCAATTTAACTACAATGTTTCAAGAAGGCCTCTCACCACCCATTTCTCCAGGACAATTAAGGATGGACAATAAATGCTGGCCGAGCCAACAACACCCATTTTCCATGAACAAACAAAAAAATCTTTCAGGCAAGTTGCACAATATAATTGTTTAAACTCCAGAATGTCTGTTTACATCTTAGGTTTGGTCAAATTGATGAAAGGCTGTGTTTGTACAAGTAGTGTGTGCTGAAAATGTGTTGCTGGAAAAGCGCAGCAGGTCAGGCAGCATCCAAGGAACAGGAAATTCGACGTTTCGGGCATAAGCCCTTCTTCAGGCTTATGCCCGAAACGTCGAATTTCCTGTTCCTTGGATGCTGCCTGACCTGCTGCGCTTTTCCAGCAACACATTTTCAGCTCTGATCTCCAGCATCTGCAGACCTCACCTTCTCAAATAGTGTGTGCTTCATGTTGAGCAAACAGAAACTACCTGTGTGGCTTTTTCAAATTGACTTGTAAAAGCTGATGTGTGGCAGTGGGTTTCATAGTCATGACAGACATGAAGCTGACCAAAATAAACAATGTAGAATTAATTTTTCAAGGCAGTCATGATAAGCTCACTGAGAACTTGTTAGTTACTATGAAATATAACTAATTTTAATTTAGGAAGGTTTCAGCATCAGGTGGGTGCTGATTAGAAAAAGTCTTCAAGTCTGTAATGCTATGATCAAAACTGTAAACACAATTCTAGCTGTGGCCTAACCAGTGTTTGATACATTCCTAGTATTTTATCCCTGTTTTTGTGTTCTAAACCTCTAAATCTCCTAAACTCAGCCTTTCTAAATTACAGTTTATCCTTTCATAATGATGGGCAAATTGTTCAAATTAATTAAGTCAGACTTGTAATTATTTGACCAATTCCTCTAACCTTTCTTCATCACCTGTAACAAATGAGGACTGGAAAATGATTCACAGAGCATATGTTATTTCCTACCTCATTTTCTTTTAACAGGGTGGCCTATAATCCATCTAGCCTTGATTTATCCACTTTCAAGGATAGTCCTTTCAGTAGTTCATCAAGCATAATGTGACAATATCTAATATTTCATACTCTTATTTAATTAGAATGCCTACCGTAGTCCTCCCTTCGCCCACTTTTGAGATTTTTCTTTGACTCCCTTATGGAACATGGACATCGCTGGCTGGCCAGCATTTATTGCCTGTCCCTACTTGCCCTTGAGAAGGTGTTGATGAGTTGCCTTCTTGAATTGCTGCAGTCCAAGTGCTGTAAGTAGACCCACAATGTCCCGAGAGACAGAATTCCAGGATATTCCAAGTCAGGATGGTGAGTGGCTTGAAAGGGAACTTGCAAATTGTGGTACTGTCATTTATCTGCTACCCTTGCCCTTCTAGATGGAAGTGGTCGTGGGTTTGGAAGGTGCTGTCCAAGGATCTTTGAATTTCTGCAGTGCATCTAAGAGATAGTACACACTGCTGCTACTGAGCATCAGTAGTGGAACAAGTGGATGTTTGTGCCATATCAAGCAAGCTACTTTATCCTGGACGATGTCAAGCCTCTTGAGTGTTCTTAGAGGCAAGTGGGAGTATTCTATTACACTCCTTGTAGATGATGGACAGGCTTCAGTGAGTCAAGAGGTGGGTTTCTCACCAGTGTTCCTAGCCTCTGGCTACAAAAGCAGATCAATGTATTTATATGGCAATTTCAGTTGAGTTTCTGGCCACTAGTAACACAACAATGTTGACAGTGGGGCATTCGGTAGTGGTAACATCATTGAATGCCAAGGGGTGGCGGTTAAATTGTCTCTTATCAGAGAAGGTCATTGCCTGGAATTTGTATGCTGTAAATGTTACTTGCTACTTGTCAGCCCAGGCCTGGATATTGTTACAAATGAAAATAGATTGCTTCTGCTTCTGACCTTAAGATGGAGGGAAGGTCAGTGAAACAGCTGAAGATGGTTGGCTGAGGGCACTACCCTGAGGAAGTCCTGCAGAAATGTGCTGGAGCTGAGATGATTGACCTCTGACAACAACAACAATCCTCTTCCTATGTGCCAGGTATGACTCAAAGAGGGGAGAATTTGCCCACGATACCCATTGATTCGTTTTGCTAGGGCTCCTTAATCCCATGAGTCAAATATGGCCTGTATATCAATGGCTGTTATGCTCCCCTCTGGTATTCAGCTTTTGTCCATGTTTGAACCAGGATTATACTGAAGTCAGGAGCCAAGTGGCTCTGGCAAAACCCAAACTGGACATCAGGTTACTGCTGATTAGGTGCTGCTTGATAGCACTGTTGATGACCTCTTCCATCACTTCACTGATGATCAAGGGTAGACTGATGGGGCAGCAACTGGTTGGGTTGGATTTGTCCTGCTTTTTCTGTGGAGGAGATGCCTGGACAATTTTCTATGCTGTCGAGTAAATGTTAATGGTATGACTATACTGGAACAGCTTGGCTACAGGACTGGCTAATTTTGGAGCACAGGTTTTCAGTATTATGGTCAAAATGTTGCTGAGGTTCATCATCTTTGCAGTATCCATTGCCTCCAACCATTTCTTGATATCACATGAAGCGAATCGTATTAGCTGAAGACTGGTGTCTGTGATGCTGGGGACCACTGGAGGAGTCCAAGATGGATCACACAGTTGGCACTTCTGGCTAAAGATTACTGTGAATGCTTCAGTCTTTTGCATTTCTGTTGGGCTTGTCCATCTTTGATGATAATTGTGAAACTTTCTCCTCCAGTGAGTTGTTTAATTGACTATCACTATCATGACTGGATGTGGCAGGACTGCAGAGCTTAGATCTGATCTGTTGGTTGTGGGATTGTTTAACCCTGTCTGTTGCTTTCTGCTTATGCCATTCGGCATAGCTTCATCAGGTTGACACTTCATTTTTAGGAATACCAGGTGCTGCTCCTGGCATGCCATCCTGCACTCTCAGTCGGACCAGGATTCATTCCCTCGCTAAATGGTACTGATCGAATGGGAGATATCCCAGGTCATGAAGTTGCAGATTGGCAAGGTAGATTAGAATGGTGCTGGAAAAGCACAGCAGGTCAGGCAGCATCCGAGGAGCAGGAAAATGAACATTCCGGGCAAAAGCCCTTCATCAGGAAGTTGCACATTGTGCTGGAGTACAATTCTGCTGTTGATGGCTCACTGAGTCTTGAGTTGCAATATCTGTTTGAAGTCAGTCCAATTTAGCACAGTCATAGTGCCACATAACACAATAGAGGTTATTCTCAATGTGAAGGCATGACTTCATCTCCACAAGGACTGTGCAGTGGTCTCTCTTACTGATAGAGTCATGGACAGATGTAGCTGCAGCTAGCAGATTTGTATGGTTGAGGTCAAATATGTTTTTCCCTACTGTTGGTTCCTCTCCTTTGCCACAGACCAATCTAGTAGCTGTCTCTTTTAGGGCCTGACCATCAATCAATACTGCTACTGTTGAGCCACTCTTGGTGCTGGACATTGAAATCCCCTACTAGGAGTACTGATTCATCAACTGAGGGAGGACAATATGTGATAATCAGCAGGATGTTTCCTTGCCGATGTTTCACCTGATGCCATAAGACTTCATGGGGTCTGGAGTCAATTTGAGAACTTCTAGGACAACTTCTTCCCAGCTGCTTAACGTACTGATAAAACATGTTTGAGTTTCGTTGAATTTATCTGCCAATATTTTTCCACATCCTTGTTGCTTTCTTAATTTCTTTTTTTTTAACTTATTCACTGTACTTTCTGTATTCCTAGCTTCATACTGTAGAAAGCCTATTTTGTGGCTGTTGTAAGCTTTTTTTCTTCCAGCTTTAAGTTACCCTGTATGTTTCTGGAAATCCAGGGACTCTAGATTTGGGAATACCATCTTTTTCTTCTAGAGTCACATCTACACTGTGTCTGCAGAACTTCACTTTTGAATGCCTTCCACTCTTTTTTTTTGTCATTGATTATTCCTTCCAATAACTGGTTCCAGTCCATTTTCAACAGATCACCTCAACTTCATAAAATTTGTCTTCCCCAATTTAGAATTTTTGCTCCTGTTCTGCCCTTGTCTTTTATTATATTGATGTATGTGACTATTACAATCACGATCTCCAAAATATTAGCAACTTCATCTATTCGCCTGACTTCATTTCCTGTTATTGATCCATCATGATCATACCATATGGCAGAGCTAGCTTGAGGGGTCAATGAGCCTATTCTTGCTTCTATCCTCAATGTTTCTATAGTTTTTCTACATTCATGAGATGAGTGTTGCTGGCTGGACCAGCATTTATTACCCATCCCTAATTGCACAGAGTGCAGTTCAGAGTCAACCACAATGCTGAGAGTCTGGAGTCACGTGTAATCCAGACCTGGGTAAGTTTAGAGTTTCCTTCCCTAAAGGACATTAGTGAACCAGCTGGATTTTTCCAATATCAATAATGGATTCGTGGTCAGTTTTTATGCAAGACTATATCTAGAACTGCACCCTCTCTAATGGAGCTGCTTATGTACTAAAAAAAAGTTCTCCTAAATGCAGTTCAAGAATTTTATGTTGTGTGATTTTTTTCCCACTGTTTCTACCCCTGTTGATGTTAAGGTAGTTGAAACTCCCAACTATTTTTCCCTTTTTTGTTTTTGCACGCAGAAGTTTGCTTGGAATTTGTTGTTCTGTCTCCCACTATTTGGGATCTATAAATACACTCCTATCTATTTATCCTATCCCATTTACTTCACTTCTGAGCTGAACCCATGTGGTCATTTTTGATTATTTATTTAGTATACCATGCTTTTGCTGTAAGTTTACATTTTCTCACTGTAACATTGTGTTTGAGTTTTTTTCCTGAAAAAAAATTGATGGATTACTTATTTCACCTTGTACAGTTGATAGGATGAGCAAATGCAAGTAGTTAAGGGAGCAAAGAACAAAGAATTAAGAAAATTTACAGCCCAGGAACAGGCCCTTTGGCTCTCCAAGCCTGAGCCGATCCAAATCTATTGCCTAAACCTGTCGCCCAATTCCTAAGCATCTGTATCTCTCTGCTCCCCACCTACTGTGCCTGCCTCTACTACTTCTACAGGCACCTACCACCCTCTGTGTAAAGTACTTGTCGCATGTTTCCATCTTAAACTTTTCACCTCTCACCTTGAAAGCGTGACCTCTTGTTATTGAATCCTTCACCCTGGGAAAAAGCTTATCTCTATCTACCCTATCTATACCCTTCATTTTGTACACCTCAGTCAGGCCCCCCCCCCAACTCCTTTTTTCTAATGAAAATAAACCTAACTTACTCAACCTCTCTTCATTGTTGGCACTTTCCATACCAGGCAACATCCTCGTAAACCTTCTCTGCACCCTCTCCAAAGAGTCCACGTCCTTTTTGGTAATGTGGCGACCAGAACTGTACACAGTATTCTAAATACGGCCGAACCAATGTCGTGTACAATTTTAACATGATCTGCCAGCTCCTATACTCAATATCCTGTCAGATGAAGGCAAGTATACCGTATGCTGCCTTGTCCATTCTATCCACCTGTGCAGCAACCTTCAGGGTACAATAGATCTGAATTTCCAGATCTCTCTGCTCATCGACTTTTCCCAAGGCTCTTCCGTTTACTGTATAATTCGCTCTAGAATTAGACTTTCCAAAATGCATCACCACATTTACCTGGATTGAAATCAATCTGCCACTTTTCCGCCCAACTCTCCAGTCTATCTGTATTCTCCTGTATTCTTTGACAGTCCCTTATGCTTTCTGCTACTCCAATAATCTTTGTGTCATCTGCAAACTTGTTAATCATATCAACAGTTCCCTCTTTCAGATCATTTATGTATTTCACAAAAACAGTGGCCCTAGCATTGATCCCTGTGGAACACCACTGGTCAGCTTTCTCCATTTCGAGAAACTTTCTTCAACTACTACTTTCTGTTGCTTGTTGCTTAACCAGTTCTTTATCCACCTAGCTAGAACACCCTGCACATCATGTGACTTCACTTTCTCCATTAGTCTACCATGGGGAACCTTATCAAACGCCTTACTAAAGTCCATGTATATGACATCTACAACCCTTCCTTCAACTTGGTCAGTTCCTCTAAGAACTCTATTGATAAGGTACGATCTCACACCCCACAAAACCATGTTGCCTATCACTGATAACCTCATTCTTTTCTGAATATAAATAGATTTTATCCCTCAGTACCTTCTCTAGCAACTTTCCCACCACTGACATCAAACTCAGTGGTCTGCAGTTACCTGGAATATCCCTACTACCCTTCTTGTACAGGGGACAACATGAAAATCCTCCAGTCCTCTGGCACCTCAGCTCTGTTAAGGATGCTACAAAGATACCTGTCAGGGCAACAGCTATTTCCTCTCTTGCCTCCCTCAGCTACCTGGGATAGATCCCATCCGGTCCTGTGGATTTGTCCACCTTAATAAACTCTAGCCTACCCAACACATCTTTCCTACTTATGTCAATGTGACCCTGAGTTATCAAATTTCTATCTCTAATCTCAACATTCATCATGTCCCTCTCCTCAGTGAACACTGATGCAAAGTAATCATTCAGAATTTCAGCCATTGTCTCAGGTTCGACACACAGCCTTCCTTCATTATCCTTTAGTGGACCAATCCTTTATCTAGTTACCCGCTTGTTTCTTATATAAGAATAAAAGGTTTTAGGATTCTCCTTAATTCTGCTTGCTAAAGCAATTTCATGGCTCCTTTTAGCCGGCTTGATTCCTCATTTAAGACTGATCCTACTCTTCCAATATTCCTCCGGGGCCCGTTCTGTTCTTAGCTGCCTGGACCTTATGTACACTTTCCTTTTTGTCCTGGCTAATCTTACGATTTCTCCTGTCATCCCACGTTGACAAATCTTGCCTTTACTATCCTTTGCTTTTAACGGGACATGTCTATCCTGCATTATCTCTAACCAATCTTTGTAAGCCTCCCATATAGCTGTATCCCTTCAAATAGCTGTATCCAATCCACATTTCCCAGTTCCTGCCTAATTTTGATATAATTGGTCTTGGTCCAGTTTTGTATTCTTCCCTTAGGACCACAGAAAGATAAAGGATGTGATGAAAGAACAGTGGCAATGTCAACTAGGTGAAGCAAACTAACACTTGTTTCCACTTCTTTTTATCTGTACCTTGCTTTTGTAACTTCATTTAGTTTTGTGTAAAAAGTTAAATACCACACAACACCATGTTATAACTTTGTGATTTTTAACTTTGTTCGCCCCAGTTCAATACTGGCACCTCCACATCATTGTTTTGTGTAGCATGAGTTGCACTTGTATGTTTTCTAATGCATGATAGTTCACTGTTTCCAGTTAGCAGTAAAATTGCAGCAATTTTCTTTGAGTTCTTTTTTTTAAGGCTTTTGTATGATTGGTGGCATCTGCTGTTGATGAATGGATAACCTTCAGTGGCTGGAGCTGGACATAGTGAAGTGATCACTGAATAAAACACCATGGGACTGATGAAAAGGTTTCATTTTTTTACACAAAAGTAAAATGTTGGATTTTTTTTTTATAAATGGAAATACTCACCTGGTCTAGCAGCATATATGGAGAAAGAAACAAAGTTAAGACCAATATGAATAATCTTTGGTGCTGATGGGGGCTGGGAAATTATGGTTTTCATTCCTTTGACAAAAGGGTTGGAGGTGCTAATGAAACAGATGGTGAGGGTGCCCTGAGCAAAATATCTTTCACAATGCATCTCCAACATCTTTCCTTTTCTTAACTGAGGATTGTTGTTGGAGCTGCATTCATCCAGGTGATTCTTCCACCTCTTTCTTCCTTCTCCATTCCTCCTCTTCCCTTCTTCTCCCTTCCTACTCTTCCCTCACTCCCGCCTCCCCTCCCCAATCATTATCAGTTTCCAGTCTCTTTCACCTCAAAAATGGAGTGACTCGAGAACTTTCTATTTTATGTCTCTAACATCCCCAGTCTCTTGCTCTGATCTGTTCAGTGGGGATCTGCAGTCTCCTGCCCTGATCTGCTCATTGGAGATTTGCCTGCAGTCACAGAATCATAGAGATTGCCAGCCCAGAAAATGATCCTTTGGCCCATCGTGTCTGTGCCAGTTAAAAACAACCATCTAATTACTGTAATCCCATTTTCCAGTACTTGGTCCATTGTCTTGTATACCTTGGCATCACAAGTGCATATCTTAAATACTTTGTAAATGTTATCAGGCCACCATCACAGGCAGTGAGATCCAGATTCCTACCATCCTCTGGGTGAAAATGTTTTTCCTCACATCCCCTATTCCTTACCTTAAATCAAAACCCCCTGGTTTATTCCTCCATTAGGGGGTAAAGTTTCTTCCTGTCTACACTATCCATACTCCTCAATTTTTTACATTTCAGGAATGTCCTTTCTCAATCTCTTCTCAGGAAAACAACACCAGTCTATTCAATCTTTCATCGTAACTATAACTCTCCAGCCCAGGCAATATCTTGGTGAATTTCCTCTGCACCATCCCCATTGTAATCCCTCTAAAAATGTGAATTCCAAAATTACAATAGCTGAGGTCTGACTGACATTTTATTCAGTTCCAGCATAACCTCCTTGCTCTTAAACTCCAAATCTCAGCTAATACAAGCGAGTACGCCATTTGTCTTCTAAACCACATTATCCACTTGTCCCGTCCCTTTTAGGGACCAGTGTATACCAAAGTCTTTCGGACTCTCTGTGCTTCACATGGTCCTACTGTTGATTATGTAATCTCTTGCCTTGTTTCTCTTGTCCAAGCGCATCACCTCACATTTATCCAAATTGAATCCATTTGTCACTGACCAGCTTGTCCTCATCCTCCTGTAATCCAAGGCGATCCTCCTCACTATTTATCACCTGTGAATTTACTGACCAACCATCGTGCATTCAAGTCTAAATCATTTCTATAAACCACAAACAACAAGGGACCCAACACTGACCCCAGTTGGGAAAAAAACATCCCTCAACCATCATCCTCTATTCCTGTCATTCAGCCAATTGTGGGTCCAATTTACCAAATTTCCTTGGATCCCATGGGCTCTTACCTTTGTTATCAGTTTTGCATGACGAAGCTTTTCAAAAAGCTTGCTAAAGTTCAAGCAGACTACATCAAAAGTATTGCCCTCTTCTACACACTTAGTCACCTCTTCAAAAAAATTCAATCTAGCTGTTCAGACGTGACCTCTCTTAGCAGAGCCAAGCTGACTGTTTTTGATCCATCGATTACTGTAATTCTGTCCTTCAGAATTGCATCCAACAGTTTCCCCCACAACTGGCCTGTTGTTTCCTGATTTAACCTTTGGTCCTTTCTTGAATAACAGTACAATATTGGCTGTCCTGCAGTCTTCCAGCAACCTTCCTGTGGCCAGGGAGGAATTGCCACTGCTCTGTCCTCCTGTGCCTCATTTAACAACCCTGGATACCTTTCATTTGACCTTTGAGATTCATCTACTTACAAGCCTGGGAGGTACTCAAATCCTCCTTTTTGATTTGATCATTTCTTTGCGACAGTATATGTCTATATTCAATGAGGAACTGTAGTCTTCTGCTCTGGGTTGTTCATTTGGTGATCTACAAATTTCCTGCTCTGGGTTGTTCAGTGCAGATCTGCAGTCTCATGTTCATAAGGATCTGCAATCTCCTGCTCTGATCTTAATGGGGAGCTGCAGCAGTGCCACTCTGGCTTCAGTGGGCAGCTGCAGTGTGTCTGTGTTTGCCTGTCCCAGGGATTGTGACCAGCTATTGCAAAGTTAAAAATTTTCTCGGCCTTTTGGCTAAGATCAAGTGTCTGTTCATATCAGGACGGGTGTCGAGTTGCGAGTCGTCGGAGCTGGTGGAGATCATCGCTGGATCGTGATCAGACATTGATGGGCGGCACGGTGGCACAGTGGTTAGCACTGCTGCTTCACAGCGCCTGAGACCCTGGTTCAAGCGACTGACTGTGTGGAGTTTGCACGTTCTCCCCGTGTCTGTGTGGGTTTCCTCCGGGTGCTCCGGTTTCCTCCCACAGTCCAAAGATGTGCGGGTTAGGTGAATTGGCCATGCTAAATTGCCCGTAGTGTTAGGTAAGGGGTAAATGTAGGGGAATGGGTGGGTTGCGCTTTGGCGGGTCGGTGTGGACTTGTTGGGCCGAAGGGCCTGTTTCCACACTGTAAGTAATCTAATCTAATCTGATTGTTTGGTTGTGCTGACCTGCTCTTGGTGGATCTTGCTGGCTTCGGCCTAATGCTAATTCAGGAACCAGCCAACCTCAAGAGCTATGGCCTCAACAGCTGCCTGCAGCCCTGGACAGGGGGTTCGAAACACAGTCAGAAGTGTGAAGCAGTGCGAGCAGCTCCTGAAGGTCTTCAAGGAGAAGGAAGGGGAGCCGTTTCTCTCCATCTTGTCAGCAATTCTATTGTGTGTGCTTTCTGCACAGAGGAATCAGGTTGTTACAATCCATATGTACAACCCCTATGTTCCAGCGGCTGATGTCCTGACCTTCCTGAGAAGGTATGTCCAGGTTGAGGGAGAAGCCACCGATGTGATCGACCCCTTTGGGATCTGGACCAGTAAGAGGCAGGTCAAGGTAACTCTGAGGCTCGATGATAATGGGAACAATCTCCACCCACCCTCGAGCTTTGCAATTGGAGGGAGCAGAGGCTACCCGATATATACAGGGCAGCCGAAAGTGTGCCGAACCTGTGGGAAAGCGGGACACGTGGTGGCGGATTGCAAGGTGACCATCTGCAGGAATTGCAAACAGGAGGGTCACCTGGCTAAGGACTGTCAGGAAGCGAAGAGCTGCAACCTGTGCGGAGAGGCGGGCCACATGTACAAGACCTGCCCAAGACAGGGGGGGGGGCCCCACTTACGCACAGATGGCTGGAGGTGGCAATGTGAGCCATGGACTCCCAAAGACTAGCAAGGTCCACCCAAACAGCAGGGAAATGGAGACTGGTGGCACCCAGAAAGAAGAACAGGCTGGAGTGGAGGAGACAGCAGCCAGCGGAGAGACACAGCAGCTGATCCTAGCTCTAGCTGGGCAGATGGAAGCAATGGAGGAAGAGTTAATAGAGAAGGCAGAGGAGTGGATACTTGTTAAAAACAGGAAGAGAAAATCCTGCCAGGCCCCCAAAGCCTCCCAGCAAAGGGGGAAAAGACAGCTGCACGAGGGAGAGACGGCCAGTGCTTCGGATGGGGAAGACGGGCGCAAAGAAGGTCATCACCACCAGAAGAGACAGAGCGCCGTGGATAAAGAGGAGGGCATTTCTTCACAACCAGGAAACAATGGACACCCCGAAGTCCACCCTCCACCTAGTGAGAACTAGGGGGTACCCACTGCCCCACAACTACAGGTAACTGAAAGCTGTGATTCTCTGACAGTCCCATTGTCAGACACAGAACTGGACGGTATGGACCCTTGCCTTGGCTCAATGACACCAGCGCAGATAAATGACCCCAGTGAGGAGCTGGATAGCAACCTCAGCCCAGCGAAGGTCCAACAGTTTGTGCTCACCAGGGGCATGCAGACAGCTACCCCAGAAACAGGACAGTCAAATGGACAATGGTAACTCCATAAACTGGGGATTAAAGAAGGTTCCTTTGCTATCGTATAACAGGGCACCCCCTCACTAGGTGGGTTCCGCTGAAGCCACAGCTAAATAATAAGACTGGATAGTTAATAAAGGGAACAGTAAATAGGATAACTGTACAAAGAACAGATTGAATTAATCGAATTTAATGTTAAGACATGCAATGTATATACCTATGAATGACATGACAAATTTTACAGGTACCAAAGATTTATTTCTATGAATAAAGTATATTTTGAAATTTAAAAAAAAAGTTGCAAAGTTAAAAATCTCACAACACCAGGTGATAGTTCAACAGGTTTATTTGGAAGCACTAGCTTTCAGAAAGCAGCCTCTTCGTGAAGTTAGTGCTTCCAAATAAACCTGTTGAACTATCACCTGGAGTTGTGAGATTTTTAATTGTTGAAAATGTGTTTGCTGGTTAAAGCACAGCAGGTCAGGCAGCATCCAAGGAATAGGAAATTCGACGTTTCGGGCATAAGCCCTTCATCAGGAATCTTGTCCTGAGGTGGGGTAGGGTTGATTGCAGGGAATGTAGGTAGCGACGCATGGCTGCAAGGGTGGAGCAGAGGATCCGGAGGGAGGTCTGTTGCTGGAGGCTTCGGATTTGTTGTAGGTACAGGTTGTCCTGGTTGGGTCCAAATTTTGTTGGTTGGAATGTAGTTCGGAGTCCGTGTGGGATCAGTTGGTTCCGTAGGCAGCTGCTGAGGAAGGAGATGTGGCTGTGGTAGCGAGTCTGTTTGAGAACGTGGCTGAAGAGTTTCTGTGCAGAGGAGATGACCTGGGGGGTGCAGTGAGAGAGAGACTCATTGAAATCCTTGTAGAGGGAGGAAGAGAGCTTCTTCGAGGAAGGCATCCTTGCAAGAGGATTCGCAGAAGGTTAAAATCTTCGGGTAAAAAATGAGGTCTGCAGATGCTGGAGATCACAGTTGAAAATGTGTTGCTGCTTAAAGCACAGCAGGCCAGGCAGCATCCAAGGAACAGGAAATTCGACGTTTCAGGCAATAGCCCTTCATCAGGAATCAGATTTTGAATTGGGTTGAAAAGCACCACCTGCTCCAACTCAGGTGCAACAAAGCCGTTGCTGACGTCACGGGGTCACTCGGACATGCGCAGTAGCTCACTATTTGATTGGCCGAGGGATGGAGACGTTGCCGTTGTGTATTGGGCAGGGTAATGATTGAAAGACTTGACACCCAATAGATGATGAGGAAAGTCTCAGAGGCGGACCAATGATGGGGCAGGGAGGGCGTGGGTGGGAGGGAGAGGCGGGTCCGGGAGCCGGCGGCCGCGGTTTCCCAGAGAGCGGTCGCCATGGGCCTGGGCGGCAGGCGCCTGTCGGCAGCAGCGGGGGCCGTGCTGCTCGGCTCGCTGACCGCTGTGCTTCTCCCCCAGCTCCGGGACGGTTTGTGGTCACTGCGACGGCGCCTGTGGGAGGTGGCCCTGGACGGCGATCCGAGCACCGGGCTGAGCCTGAGCTATAGCGGGGTGGAGCTGAGCCAGCTGGAGGAGGCCTGGGCCCTCAGGCAGAAAGTGGGACCGGGTAAGGAGCGACAAAGGCGGCCTGGACTGGACTGGCCACTCACCCACCCGGGCGGGTGGTCTCTCTTCGAGGTTGGGGGGGGGAAATCCCGGGTTTCTGAGGGGGCAGAGACCGAGTGAAGGAGGGAGACACACACAGAGACACAGACACAGACAAAGACACTCACACAGAGACAGACACATAACACACAGAGACACTCACACACATGGGAAGGAGACCAGAATTGCACACAATATTCCAACAGTGACCTAACCAATGTCCTGTACAGCCGCAACATGACCTCCCAACTCCTGTACACAATACTCTGACCAATAAAGGAAAGCATACCAAATACCTTCTTCACTATCCTATCTACCTGTGACTCCACTTTCAAGGAGCTATGAACCTGCACTCCAAGGTCTCTTTGTTCAGCAACACTCCCTAGGACCTTACCATTAAGTGTATAGGTTCTGCTAAGATTTGCTTTCCCAAAATGCAGCACCTCGTATTTAGAGTCATAGAGATGTACAGCATGGAAACAGACCCTTCGGTCCAACCCGTCCGTGCCGACCAGATATTCCAACCCAACTAGTCCCACCTGCCAGCACCAGGCCCATATCCCTCCAAATCCTTCCTATTCCTGATTAAGGGCTTTTGCCCGAAACATCGATTTTACTGCTCGGATGCTGCCTGAACTGCTGTGCTCTTCCAGCACCACTAATCCAGAACCTTCCTATTCATATACCCCATTGAAATGCCTCTTAAATGTTGCAATTGTACCCACCTCCACCACTTCCTCTGGCAGCTCATTCCATACACGTACCAATCTTGCCGTGAGAAAGTTGCCCCTTAGGTCTCTTTTATATCTTTTCCCCCCCTCACCCTAAACCTATGCTCTCTAGTTCTGGACTCTCTGACCCCAGGGAAAAGACTTTGCCCATTTATCCTGTCCATGCCCCTCATAATTTTGTAAACCTCAATAAGGTCACGCCTCAGCCTCCAACACTCCAGGGAAAACAGCCCCTGCCTCTCCCTATAGCTCAAATCTGCAATCCTGGCAACATCCTTGTAAATCTTTTCTGAACCCTTTCAAGTTTCACAACATCTTTCCGATGGGAAGGAGAACAGAATTGCACACAATATTCCAACAGTGGCCTAACCAATGTCCTGTAAAGCTGCAACATGATCTCTCAACTCCTGTACTCAATCCTCTGACCATTAAAGGAAAGCATACCAAATGCCGCCTTCACTCTCCTATCTACCTGTGACTCCACTTTCAAGGAGCTATGAACTTGCACTCCAAGGTCTCTTTGTTCAGCAGCACTCCCTAGGACATTACCATTAAGTGTACAAGTCCTGCTAAGATTTGCTTTCCCAAAATGCAGCACCTCGCATTTATCTGAAATAAACTCCATCTGCCACTTCACAGTTCATTGGCCCATCTGGTCCAGATCCTGTTGTAATCTGAGGTAACCCTCTTCGCTGTCCACTACACCTCCAATTTTGGTGTCATCTGCAAACTTACTAACTGCACCTCTTATACTCGCATCCAAATCATTTATGTAAATGACAAAACGTAGAGGGCCCAGCACCAATCCTTCTGGCACTCCACTGGTCACAGGCCTCCAATCTGAAAAACAACCCTACACCACCACCCTCTGTCTTCTACATTTGATCCAGTTCTGTATCCAAATGGCTAGTTCTCCCTGTATTCCGTGAGATCTAACCTTGGTAATGAGTCTCCCATGGGGAATCTTGTCGAAAGCCTTACTGAAAATCCATATAGATCACATCTACTGTTCTGCCCTCATCAATCCTCTTTCTTACTTCCTCAAAAAACTCAATCGAGTTAGTGAGACAAGATTTCCCACACACAAAGCCATGTTGACCTGATTGGTCCTTGCCTTTCCAAATACACGTACATCCTGTCTCTCAGGATTCCCTCCAACAGCTTGCCCACCGCCAATATCAGGTTCACTGATCTATAGTTCCCTGGCTTGTCCTTACCACCCTTCTTAAACAGTGGCACCACGTTAACCAACCTCCAGTCTTCCTGCACCTGTGACTATCAATTATATAAATATCTCAGTAAGAGGCCCAGCAATCACTTCTCTAACTTCCCACAATGTTCTGGGGTGCACCTGATCTGGTCCTGGGGGTTTATACACTTTTACCCATTTCAAGACATCCAGCACTTTCTTTTCTGTAATAGGGACATTTTGCCAGATGTCACCATTTATTTCCCTACAATCATATCTTCCATATCCATTTCCACAGTAAATACTGATGCAAAATACTAATTTTGTATCTCCCCCAGTTTCTGCGGCTCCACACAAAGGCCGTCTTGGTGATCTTTGAGGGGCCCTATTCTCTCCCTAGTTACCCTTTTGTCCTTAATGTATTTGTAAAAACTTTTTGGATTCTCTTTAACCTTATTTGCCCTCCTGATTTCCTCTTAAGTATACTCCTACTTCCTTTATACTCTTCTCAGGATTCACTTGATCTTACATATGCTTCCTTCTTTTTCTTAACCAAGCCCTCATTTTTTTTAGTTATCCAACATTCCCTACACCTACCAGCCTTTCCTTTCACCCTAACAGGAATATACTTTCTCTGGATTCTTGTAATCTCATTTCTGAAGGCTTCCCATTTTTCAGCCATCCCTTTACCTGCGAACATCTCCCAAAAGCTAGTGCTTCCAAATAAACCTGCTGGACTATAACCTGGTGTTGTGATTTTTAACTTTTGTTTTTGAGCTGCATCGAAGGCCCTGGGGCATCTTACTGGGCAGTTGCCACAGCCTCCAGCATTCCCCTTCCTCTTGTCGTGGCCATTAATATCTGGATCCTCAGCAACTTCTTAAAACTACTTCACTTTCCCCCGCAACAACTAGCGTTGAGAGAGACGTAGCTTTTTTAAAAAATAGCAGGTCCTTTGGCTTGTCACCTCATATACAGTGGCGTGTGAGGAGTTTATTTAAATACTACATAAATGTTTTGAGGTTTCCGGTCTCTGCTACCCTTTTAGGCAGTGAGCTCCAGGTGCCTATAGTATGACTTTATTTTTTCTTCCAATCCCCTGTCAACTATCAGTTCCTTACTTTAAAACTGTGTCACCTGAGCCCTATACTGAGAGAAAAGTTTCTTCCTATCCACGCTCTGCCCCTCATAACTTTGCACACTTCATTCAGGTGTCTCAGTTTTCTTTGCTGAGAGGAATTTGTAGTAGACTGTATCACTCCTGCCCAGCCAACATCGAGGTGAATCTTCTCCTCACCCTTTCAGGTCCACACCTTGAATGCAGTAAAACATTCCAGCAGCAGACCACACAGAGCCAGAGGTGACCCAAAGCTTGCTCAGTTGTATTTATTTTAAGGGGACACTTAAAGGAGGATAAACAGAAGATAATGGTTAGGAATGGAATTCTCCAACTGAGGATAGGTGAAGACTTTAGTTGCCAGACTAGCATTGGAGGTATGTTGCATTCTCAAAGGGGTATGGAGCTGGACGGGTTAACTTACCTCGGAAGGACTATAATCAGGTCATACTGTCTACTAGTCTTCACCTACCCTCACTTCACCGTGCGCCCCCGCCCCGCCCAAGTCCTGAATTAGGGTCAGAAACATCAACTTCTCCACCTCCCGATACTCCCTGGCTTACTATGTTCTTCCAGTTTCCTGCCTGTCTGCTTTGGATTCCAGTATATGTGTTCTTTTTGTCTTAAGAGTATAATTATGGTAGTGATCAAACAGTGGGAATTTTAACATTTGGGTAATGGGAGTCAATCTGGGTGAGCAGGCACAGTCTGAATGGTAATTAGTGCAAGTTCAAAATGTAGTTTGTAGGTTTATGGAGAATGACAGATGTTGGCTGACCAGGCAGCCATTCGAATTGTCAAAAATTGGCATGCACGTGTTGGCCCAGGTTATTACACAAACTATTTTAAAGGCCCACATGCATAAATATATTGCCATCGCACTACAAAAATAAATTAGAAGGTACATTGGTCTGTAGATTCAAAGGTCTGTGGCTTACTCTTTCAAGATTTAGGCAGGCGCAGAAATGAATGATGTTAGAGAATTATCCAGCTGCAGGTGAAGGTTTGTAGCTCAGGTTGAGGTTTAGGGTGTAGGTTTGCTCGCTGAGCTGTAGGTTTGATATCCAGACGTTTCATTACCTGGCTAGGTAACATCATCAGTGGCGACCTCCAAGTGAAGCGAAGCTGTTGTCTCCTGCTTTCCATTTATAGGTTTGTCCTGGATGGGGTTCCAGGGGTTTGTGGTGATGTCATTTTCTGTTCGTTTTCTGAGGGGTTGATAGATGGTATCTAGATTTATGTGTTTGTTTATGGCGTTGTGGTTGGAGTGCCAGGCCTCTAGGAATTCTCTGGCAGGTCTTTGTTTAGCCTGTCCCAGGATAGATGTGTTGTCCCAGTAGAAATGGTGTTTTTTTTTCATCTGTGTGTAGGGCTACGAGGGAGAGAGGGTCGTGTCTTTTTGTGGCTAGCTGGTGTTCGTGTATCCTGGTGGCTAACTTTCTTCCTGTTTGTCCTACGTAGTGTTTGTGGCAGTCCTTGCATGGAATTTTGTAGACGACATTGGTTTTGTCCATGGGTTGTACTGGGTCTTTTAAGTTTGTTAGTTTTTGTTTGAGAGTGTTGGTGGGTTTGTATGCTCCTAGGATTCCGAGGGGTCTTAGTAGTCTGGCTGTCATTTCTGAAACTTCCTTGATGTATGGTAAGGTGGTTAGGGTTTCTGGCTGTGTTTGGTCTGCTTGTCGTGGTTTGTTCTTGAGGAATCTGCGGACGCTATTTTTTGAGTATCCGTTCTTCTTGAATACATTGTATAGGTGGTTCTCCTCTGTTTTTCAAAGTTCGTCTGTGCTGCAGTGTGATGTGGCTCTTTGGAATAGTGTTCTGATACAGCTTCGTTTGTGTGTGTTGGGGTGGTTGCTGGTGGAGTTACTTCACTTTCAACAACATAGTCTACAAACAAACCAACAGCACACCCATGGGATCTCCGCTATCAGGATTCATAGCAGAAGCGGTAATGCAAAGACTAGAACAAACAGCCCTACCAACCATCAAACCAAAAATCTGGGTCTGCTACGTAGATCATCACAAAACGAAACAAGATAGAAGAGATATTGAACATCATCAACAACACCCTCAGGCATAAAGTTCACCAAGGAGGAAGAAACTGACGAAAATTCGCATTCCTGGGCATCACAGTCGAAAGAACAGATAACGGAGAACTACAAACCTGCGTGTACAGAAAACCGACAAACACTGACCAAATACTTAACTACACCAGCAACACACACAAACGAAGCTGTATCAGAACACTATTCCAACGAGCCACCACACACTGCAGCACAGACGAACTTTGGAAAACAGGGGAGAACCGCCTATACAAGGTATTCAAGAAGAACGGATACTCAAAAAATATAGTCCGCAGATTCCTCAAGAACAAACCACGACAAGCAGACCAAACACAGCCAGAAACTCTAACTCTAACCCTAACCATCAAAGAAGTTTCAGAAATGACAGCCAGACTACTAAGACCCCTCGGAATCCTAGTAGCGCACAAACCCACCAACACTCTCAAACTAACCAACTTAAGACCCAGTACAACCCATGGACAAAACCAACGTCATCTACAAAATTCCATGCAAGGACTGCCACAAACACTACGTGGGACAAACAGGAAGAAAGTTAGCCACCAGGATACACGAACACCAGCTAGCCACAAAAAGACACGACCCTCTCTCCCTCGTAGCCCTACACAATGATGAAAAAAACACCATTTCTACTGGTACAACACATCTATCCTGGGACAAACTAAACAAAGACATGCCAGAGAATTCCTAGAGGCCTGGCACTCCAACCACAACGCCATAAACAAACGCATAGATCTAGATACCATCTATCAACCCCTCTGAATACGAACAGGAAATGACATCACCACAAACTCCAGGAACCCAATCCAGGAGAAAGATATAAATAGAAAGCAGGAGACAACAGCTTCGCTTCATTTTGAGGTCATCACTGATGATGTTACCTAGCCAGGTAATGAAACATCTGGATAGCAAACCTACAGCTCAGCGAGCAAATCTACACTCTAAATTATCCAGCTATGGGCAGTTCCACATGGCTGCAACCTGTCAACATTTTGTGTAAACATAGGATGTAATGTTGTTTGAGAGAGTTGATATACATTTTGTTATTTATATGACAACTCTAGGTGACTATGGCCATTTGAATTCTATAAAATTTAATCCGTGGATGTGCTCCCTTTTGAATTTTCTGCTTACTGCTTCTTTTAACCAATTCCCAGTAGAAGATTATCTTGGCACTCTGTCCACAGTTATGTAACTAGTGGCTATCATTTTTTTCAGATAATCTAATTATTTGTGAATAGGAATACACTTCAACTGATGATGAAGGAGCAGCACGCCGAAGGCTTGTGGTTTCAAATAAACCTGTTGGACTGGTGTTGTGTGATTTCTGACTTTGTCCACCCCAGTCCAGCACCAGCACCTCCACATCATGTTGTGGATCTGTGCAATACCACATGTACTGATAGCTGAATGCATCCATACCAAGTCCCAGATTATGCTGTCTGTTCTGCCAAACTTTTAATGTTCATTGACTGGAAGGTGACTTGTTTCAAAGTAACTGGATACAGAAATCCAGAACAAAAGTCCATTTTGCAGTCAGTCTGTGACATTTGACATAATGGGTTACAGTTAGCTGAAGATCTGATTATCCTGTGTAGTAATTACAAATGACCGCAAATCTCATCCATTACTGGACTATATGGTGCATTTTGTTCCATTTAAATTAGAAACTGATTTTTAATTTCAGAAATCCAGTTGGAAGCTAAAGCTGCTCTGCACCAGGCTCTGGAGATGAAACGTTTGGGAAAGCGTGAGAAGGCATACAGGCTATTCATGCATGCCCTCAACATGGACCCTAATTATGTAGATGCTTTAAATGAACTGGGTGTTTTCATGGAAGAAGATAAGGATGTTATTCAGGCTGACCATTTATATACAAAAGCTTTGACCATTTCTCCATGTGATGAGAAGGCATTGGTCAACCGTGATAGGACATTACCATTGGTGGAAGAAATTGACCAAAAACAATTTAGTATTCTTGACCGGAAAGTTAAAAAATTGATGGCTATACCCAAAGGGAATGCAGCACTGCACCGTGTAATGGAAGAAAGTTATTACCATCATATTTATCACACTGTGGCAATTGAGGGGAATACACTGACACTGTCTGAAATCAGGCACATCATAGAAACTAGGTATGCTGTGCCAGGGAAAAGCCTGATGGAACAGAATGAAGTTATCGGGGTTGATGCAGCCATGAAATATCTCAACAAGTCTTTAGTATCCAGAATTGGATCTGTTAATATTGATGATATATTACAGATTCACAAAAGAGTTTTAGGATATGTTGACCCTGTGGAAGCTGGAAAATTTCGGACCAATCAAGTCTTTGTAGGTCACCACATTCCTCCCCATCCAAGGGATGTAAAGAAACAAATGCAGGAGCTGGTTCAGTGGTTGAATTCTGAAGAAGCCATGAGTCTACATCCTGTTGAAATTGCAGCCCTTGCACATTATAAACTTGTCTACATCCATCCCTTTATAGATGGAAATGGAAGGACAGCACGATTACTTATGAATCTAATCCTAATGCAAGCAGGTTACCCACCTGTCACTATCCGCAAGGAACTAAGGGCTGAGTATTATAGTGCACTAGACTTGGCCAATGAGGGAGATGTAAGACCATTTATTCGTTTCATTGGAAAGTGCACAGAAATGACTCTTGACTTACTGCTAATTGCAACAACCGATCACTCTGTGGATAAAGGTTTACCTGAAGCTAATCCAAACCATTCAGATTATACACAAACAATTCTAATTAAAAATTAAACTCTCATTATTCCATGCTGTTTAAGGATATGAGTTGCTGGGATTGCCAACAGTCTAAATTTTAGTATCGGTTCCTTTAGTTCAGAAACTTGTCACGTTCTTTACTGAAGGGTTGTGCATGTTAGGCTGTTTTTTGCTTGGCTTTATGATGAGATCCTGAACCAGCCATGCGCATTTGCATTTGTAATGTTGGTTGCTTAACAGTTTGGATCTACAAAAAAAAGCCTACAATCTATTTAGGTATTCTGGGTTATAGCCAGGTACAGGATGTGATTTAAACTGGTCACGTTCTGAACTGGGCGATTGCCGTAACTTAATTGGGACTGCATTTCTTAGGCTGATCTGTGATCGATACTATCCCTGATTTTTAAGTGTCTGTATTTACAGAGACCATTTTACATGGTCTAAATATAAACATTATGGACATGGTGACAGATTGGGCTGTGTATATTTTCAAGAGTTTATAAACTGTGGGATGGACATTTTTTTTAGTGATTGGGTGCAAGGAGTATTGTTCATACACTTTGGTTCGTGTCTCTTGCTAGAAACAGCTAAGTTATTTTGTTTAAAAGATTAACTCCTGTTTAGTATCTCAGTGCTGTTTTTTTTGTTTTGGTGGCTTTTTTTTAGCAATTCAGTAGATTGAGGGGGGAGAAAAATCACCCGTTGTTCCAACTAGTCTCGTACTTACAGAAATTGCAGCATGAAGTGAAGCTGGAGTCTGATGAGTAATTGCTCAAAGCCAAACAACACAATGAACGATTACTGAGTCAGATCATTTCTTTTCAAACGCTACATAACCATCTTAAAAATGTTTTGGATATCCTGATGTTAAGAAAGATGTCGGTCAGCAGATTATCAATGCATTGTATCCAGTTGCTGGTATTCCTGGAGTGTTAGATGTGTTGAATTATGTTGATTGATTTAAAAACGGAATCACATTCCTTCAAACTATAATTTGCCATCATTATAAGAAATTGTTTTTGTTTTATAATTTCTCTACTTTTTAGTTAAAATCTTACACTTGAGAAATTAAAATCACTAAGGATTAGAATAAAAGACCAGTGTTAGCAAATTTCATTGGACAATAACCCAATGGGCCAGTGAGATACTTGTGAATTGAAATTGCACTTTGTCTAAATAAAGCCTTATTTAAATTGTTTGTGAAACATAGAAACATATATATACTATTTAAGATGTAAATAAAGTATTTTGGCATCTATGATATCCTTGACTTTTCCTTCTGGTGGGCTGACGTGGGACAAAATTCATGACTGTTTCTTGATTAAAAAAACATAATCTAATTTCAACTTAAATGCTTACATTGTTTCAAGTGATGTGAAAATAGCAATGTGCTTTGGAAGATGCTGAATATTCTGTCATCAATATTTTCAGTGCTGTGGTGAGAGGGGTCAGTGTTAGAACCAAACGTATAGCTGTGTAGAACAGCTACAACGATTTCTATTTGTACGATTGAGACAAGGTTTACTAGGAAAGGACAGAAAGTGACATCAGCAATGTCAGTTCAACCATCATCCTATTGAAAGGCAGAGTGGACTTGGAGCCGAATGGCCCACTACTTATAGTAAACCTTACAAACTCATTATTTGGAAAGCAAAGATGGCCTTTGATCGTCTCAAGATGAATAAACATTGTCATAATTTTTGAACATTAATAGTTCTTAAACTAAGGCCTTGGTATTTCAGAGGATAGGTAAATGGATTTGGAGTCATATATAGCAAAGATCGGATGAGATGGATTTACCTCCCTAAAATTGACTAAGTAGACAAATTATGATGAAACATTAAATTCTTTTAAGGTTAAGATTCTTGTTAAGCAAGGAAAATAAATATTCTAGTAGAAGGAATGTAGCAATTTGAAACATGAACAGATCAATCACCATCTTATTGGCTAACAAGGAAAACAAAGGCATGATGGCCCACTTCCTGCTTCATCAAATGTCAATTGTCAAACCTATTGTGACATGAGTGCCCCAGTTTTACATAGCACAAACATAATTATTTTTTGCATTCTTTCTCACACCTTTGCCAGTCTAAAGAATATTTCATAACAGGATGTGGATTTGAGGGAGTGAGTGATGTGTATATCATTTGGTACTACCCTCTTATCTACCAAAGCAAGGGGATGTTATTTCATGAACTTTAAGACAGTAGGTGTTGTACAGCCACCTTAGGGGAGGAAAGGTTGCTTCCAATTTGCACAAAGTCCTGTAAACAGCAGTACAAAGGTGATGTTGGTTAAAGATGAATAGCAGCATGCCACTAGGAAATGTCTTGCTCTTCTGGAAGGCAGATGAAGCTTTAGTTTATTCACAAATCACATGAAAGATGATGTGCTGGTAGTGCAGCAGCATACTGATAAATCACTCTGGTAGTATTTCAGCAGATAAACCACAGTCTGACAAAGCTAAAAGTCCAAGTAAGCATACAAATTTTGAATACAAAAATCAGTAATGACAGCCCCAATAGCACAGAATGAAAGGATAGCTTTTGTACCTTGTTTTAAACAGTTTTTAATTGGTTCAAGTGCAGTGTATTCAATGACATTTACATTTTCAGGGAACCTGCTCCTGCCCTTAGAGGGCAGCTGAAGCCTTAATTTAACACATCCTGACTGTTCTGTGATTTTTAACCAATGAATCCAAAACATGATCCTTAACTAATGTTGCATTACAATTCATATATAAAAATCACAGCAATATCAAAAGTAACAATGAAATGGTCCCTGTGATCCTGCTGTAATGTAAATATTTTTACCAAAAATGCAAAACAGTAGCTTCCAGGGCACTTGTTTAAAACTAACCAATTAAGTTATAAAACACAATATCATAAACAAAACAAACATTAAAGCCATTCTCTGTAAATACAATAGAGCAACTGCTTAAAAAAATGTTGACAAAGCAAAGCAACATGGAGCTTCCATCAAGGATATTTAACACTTGTCAAACTCTTAAAAAAATTGATTATTTACATTTCAGTACTGTTCATAAGAATCTCTAGTCATGCCTAAAGATGCAAATAGTTTCTGTAAAGACAGTTCACGTTTCCAGACATCCAGCAGTGTAACAATGATTGCTGTAACATCAGGTTATTTTTTCAGCAGCATCTTTGCAAAATCTGCATTCGTCATCTTTTTAGTCTCTCCCATTACAGAGGAATCACCTTTGGAATTGCCATCCTGATCCCTCAAAGTACCATTTTCAGTATTCGCTGCAGGTATAGGCAAACGTTGTAATGCACGAGGTACAAGTGCAAGCTGTGTTCGACCTTTGCCCCTCCTAGAAAAAAAATCAGCGTTAATGAGAGCATTCGCATGAATCAACATGTAGTGTCAAAACTGCTGCAAACCAAGAAAGTTCTGGACACAATTCAAAAGTCATATTTCTCAGTGCTATCAAAATTTACTTTTGTACATTTATACCAATGTTCCTATTGTTTCCCCTATGTTTCAATGTGCATATTGGACTTCACTTTGGATGGGTCCTGCCCTGCCTTTTTAAATAATCCTATCCTCATTCTCTATTAGTTGATACTTTCTTGTCTTTTATTCTTGCATTTTACAAATACTACTACATACTAGTAATAAATATCAGCGTTCTACCTCTTTTTCACTTAGTAGATAAGTTGAATGCTGTTTTAAGGGTTTCCCCTCATCAAAATCTCCCTGAATCACATCTCACTACATCCCATTCCCAAAACTCCATGATAGTGACTTTACGTTTCATTTCAATCTGCTCGCTTACATTTTCAGTACCATTCAGGCTTCTCATTTACAACTTGTTACTCATTCAAGCTACTCGAACTGTGGAATTTTATATTTCCAAGCTATCACGATTTAAATAAGCAATTTCAACCTGCACCAAAACACACTTTCTATCCCCTGACCCATGCATCATGGTCATTGCAGACATCAGTCAATTTCCTCCTGTATTAGCCTTGCCCACACCAACCCTGCCTAAACTAACACTTCCAAGGTTATAATTCACTATCATGATCACATGATCTTGTTTTCAACTCATTGTCATAGTAAATGCCAGAATTTTCCCTATTAGTACATAGATTTATATTTGCGATATGTAACATATACCCCTTAATCCTTATCACTTACATATGCAATATGCATATATCCAAGAAGCCCTAATCTATATGCAGCTCTTCTATGTATAAGAGGAACAAAAAAAATCATAATTGTTTCTAGTGAGGAATAACTGAACTTAACTTCAGACGTTTGCCATCTGACTAGAAATTCTGTCATCATAAATTTCAGAAAGACTCAAATTCAAAATTAGATTTTAGATCTGTGATATACAATTACATACATAGATGTGTATTACTGCTAAATTATTTGCATTGCTGGTTTTGACACATGCACCTGGTTGGAGCTGAAATGTGTTGCTGGAAAAGCGCAGCAGGTCAGGCAGCATCCAAGGAGCAGGAGAGTCGATGTTTCGGACATGAGCCCTGCTTCAGGAATGAGGAAAGTGTGTCCAGCAGGCTAAGATAAAAGGTAGGGAGGAGGGACTTGGGGGAGGGGCATTGGAAATGCGATAGGTGGAAGGAGGTCACGGTGAGGGCGATAGGCCAGAGTGGGGGTGGGGTGGAGAGGTCAGGAAGAAGATTGCAAGTTAGGAAGGTGGTGCTGAGTTCGATGGATTTGACTGAGACAAGGTGGGGGGAGGGGAAATGAAACTGGAGAAATCTAGGTTCATCCCTTGTGGTTGGAGGGTTCCTAGGCGGAAGATGAGGCGCTCTTCCTCCAGTCGTCGTGTTGCTATGATCTGGCGATGGAGGAGGACCTGCATGTCCTTGGTGGAGTGGGAGGGGGAGTTAAAGTGTTGAGCCACGGGATGGTTGGGTTGGTTGGTCCGGGTGTCCAGAGGTGTTCTCTGAAACATTCCGCAAGTAGGAGGCCTGTCTCCCCAATATAGAGGAGGCCACATCGGTTGCAGGGGATGCAGTAAATGATGTGTGTGCAGGTGAATTTGTGGTGGATATGGAAGGATCCCTTGGGGCCTTGGAGGGAAGTAAGGGGGGAGGTGTGGGTGCAAGTTTTGCGTTTCTTGCGGTTGCAGGGGAAGGTGCTGGGAGTGGAGGTTGGGTTGGTGGGGGATGTGGACCTGACAAGGGAGTCACAGAGGGAGTGGTCTTTTCGGAACGCTGATAGGGGAGGGGAGGGAAATATATCTCTGGTGGTGGGGTCCATTTGGAGGTGGCGGAAATGACGACGGATGATACGATATATGTGGAGGTTGGTGGGGTGGTAGGTGGGGACCAGTGGGGTTCTGTCCTGGTGGCAATTGGAGGGGCGGGGCTCAAGAGCGGAGGAGCAGGAAGTGGAGGAGATGCGGTGGAGGGCATCGTCAATCACGTCTGGGGAGAAATTGCGGTCTTTGAAGGAGGCCATTTGGGTTGTACGGTATTGGAACTGGTCCTCCTGGGAGCAGATGCGGTGGAGACGAAGGAATTGGGAGTATGGGATGGCGTTTTTACAGGGGGCAGGGTGGGAGGAAGTGTAGTCTCTTGGTTTACATTGTCACCACCACAAAAGGGACAACTCTATATAATTGAGCCACAAATGATTCAGATGTCTGTATTAAAAACAAGCACAAATTACATTTATAATATATGTTCCTTATTCAGCAGCAATTATTGTCTGAAATAAATGGACGACACAATCAGCTTTGGTTGACCATTCCCAACTCACCAATTATAACTGTATCATCCACATAGCTATTATAATTGTTGTAACAATTTGATTCACACTTACGCTCCATACACCTGCCGAGGAAGCAATGAGCCAGAAGATCTGCTGGTTTCGACCTTGGTAGTCTGTTTTCTCTGGGGTGGATTACTGATGGCTACACTGATTGTGTGATCTTTAATTACCATGCCATCCATCTTAAGAACAGCCTGGGAGGCTTGGGCTTCATTTTCATATTCAGCATATGCTAAACCCTGAAACAGAATTCATTCAAATATTATTCTGCCTTCAAATGGGAAACAACTAATATTGAATAGTTGCTAACAGGCAGACACGTATGAAAAGCTTTAGAGAAGATGTGTAGCTCAGGTTGTAGGTTTGCTCACTGAGCTGGTAGATTTGCTCTCAGATGTTTCGTCACCATGCTCAGTAATATCATCAATGAGACTCCAATGAAGCGCTGGTGTTCTGCCCCACTTCTACTTGTGTGTCTTGGTCTGTTGTGGTGGGTGATATCATTTCCGGTTCTGTTTCTGAGGGGTTGGTAAATGGGGTCCAAATCGATATGTTTTGGAAAAGACATGACCAACAATCAGTAGTATCCATAAACACTGACGAAAAGGGCCACCAGTATGACTGGGACAGGCTAAATAAAGACATGCACGGGAATTCCTCGAGGCTTGGAATTCAAACTGGAACTCCATTCACAAACATATCAATCTGGACCCCATTTACCAACCTCTCAGAAACAGAACCGGAAGTGATATCACCCACCACAAAGACCAAGACAGATACATAGCAAGCAGGACAGAACACCAGCACTTCATCGGAGACTCACTGATGTTACCGAGCATGGTGACGAAACACCTGAGAACAAGTCTACCAGCTCAGTGAGCAAACTTACAACCACTCATGAAAGAAAACAGTCATCACAGATTCGCCACATGGACTCAAATGATACAGCAAACTTAAAAGCTAATGGGAGTTTTCCTGGTTTTCGTCGGTAGACTTCAAATTTGAGTCTCAAATCTGGCGATCTGTAGGCTACAGGACACCCTGTTTGGAGCTAATGCTGTGGCAATTACGTCACAATGACTTTCAAGTTAAAATTACCTACAGGGCATAACCTTCCCACATAGAATTTCAATATTAGTTTAAGAGCCAAGGAACAGACCATCTTGTATACTGTGACAAAAACTGAGAGACCATAATTTAATGCAGAACAAATAGTCATAAAGCATGGAAACAGGCCCTTTGGCCCAACTCGTCCATGCTGACTAGGTTTCCTGAACTGAACAACATGTCTGTGTTTGGTCCAGATCCCTCTAAACCTTTCCTATCCATGTACCTGTCCAAATGTTGTAACTGCACTTCCTCTCGCAGCTCATTCCACATACACACCACATTGTGTGTGAAAATGTTAATTCAACATGAGTGTTCACACTAAAACCATCAAAAGCCAGGTCAGCCAGTGCAACGCGCAGAAGATTTTGCTAGTGACCAGGAAATGTGATTTAAGATTTAAAGTTCCCAGACTTGCGAACACAAAGTCCCTTTGAAATCAATCAGTTTCCGAAGAGTGGAAATTACTCAGTTTGTTCAAGGTACAAAATATTCTTGTTTCACAAGCAACAAACACTTCCTCAACATGTAAGAGGATGTACCTTTGGTTTTCCAGAGCGGTTAGTGACAAGACGAATGTCCTTTAGACTTCCATGCTCTTTGCAGATTTCTTCCAGTTCCTCTTTAGTGCAGGAGAAAGGTAAACCAGAAATAAAAACCTTGTGTTTCTCCAAGCTAGTGCTGTACCTAAATACCTGGAGAAGAATGGGCCGAAAACATTGCGAAAAACAGGTTTATTTAAAGCTCTGTTGCTTCTTGTCAATGTAGCGAATCTTAATAAAGACGAGTTGCTCATTGTTGTGTTTTACTGTCTGGGAATGACTTGCAGAATAGCAAATAGTAGAAAATTAGATCAAGAGTCATGACAAAGGAATATATTAGAATCACAGAAATGTAATAGTATAGGAGACAACTATTTGACACACTGGGTCCTGTACCAGCCAAAAGTTACACATCTAGTCAAATCTTACTTCCTGCCTTTTTATCCATAATCATATGGTTATCGTGTTCTTTATGATTGTTGCTTATCTCCACGTTTTAGACTCAGTCAAGTACTTTTGAAATGTAATCACTGTTGTATCGGCAGGGACTACAATAGCAAGCTCCCATCAACAGTAACATATAATGACTAGATAATCTACTTTAGTGAAGCTGATAAACATTGGCCAGGACACTGTCAATAATTCCTCTGACCTTCTTTGAAAGGGTCCCACCCAATTTTTCATATCATTTCGGCAGGATGGGGTTCAACTTGACGTCTCCAACTCCTCCAACAGTGTAACACTCCCTCAGTACTGCGCTGGAATGCCAGCCAAGAGTTTAGTGTACACACCTAGCATTTGAAGCCAGAGCCTTGTGATTCAAAGGCAGGAGAGCTACCAACTGAGCCACAACTGACATTCCATGACTCACATCCAAGCACCTGTCAAATGCAGCAATGGGAATTTCTCACTCTATCATCCTTTTAAAGCAACAAGATCCAGATCCCCACAATCCTCCCAGTAAATAAACTTTATTATGTACCCTCTCATTTTATCAATTGCTTTATATAAATGTACTCCTGAATACTGACCTCTTTAGACAAGGAAATAGGTCATTTCTACCCACTCTATCGAGGACCCACAGAATTCTACACCATTAAAGTCACCTCAATTGAATCACCCCTCAGTTTCCTTTATTGCAAAGGAAACTGCTCCAGCCCATTCAGTCCTTCCTCATAACTAACCTTATCCATTCTTTATTGTGTCCCTTAAACATTTTGTGACAAAGGTTCGCTAAGGATCAAAGTAAACATTGATTGAGGTGACAGCAAAATTCACTGAGGTGCACCTCATCAAGTGTATGAATCAATTTGGTTGGAACCATATCACAAACATTACAATGGGATTGAGAAATGTACCAGAATTGGTGGTGAAGTGGGTCCTTTCACTTTGGTGCATTAGAATTCCTTGAAAGAAAGGAAAAGTTGCAAAAGACAACGAAAAATATTCAAAGAATATCATAACAAACACCAGATGTAATACCTTAAAATCTGGATTCTTTGTTTTATCAACACAGGGTGAAACAAACATTGGCCGGCCTTCTAACTCCTGGCGGTCCAGCCGCAAGGCACTGGTGGCTGCTTTCTCTTCCTTAAACTCCACATAACAATAGCCTCGAAAAAGTCCCCTATTATTGTAAACTGGGCGGACATCTGCAATTTCACCAAAACTCTGAAACATTTCCTTCAGCCTCTCCTCAGGGTTGGGCATTGAATATGACAGATTACTGACAAACACAGTCAGGTTATCCTTGCTGTCGTCATGAAGAACTTTGTTCCTTGTGGCAGCTGCAGCCTTTTGTTTCTGCAATGCTGGAGTCTCTAGGATCTTTGTGCTACTTTTACGACCAAACAGACCACATTCTGTAGACAGATCTTCTTCTTCAGTTTCTTCCAGCTCCAGAGCTCGAGATCTTTTATTTGGTTGATCTGAAATTGAAACATGCAACATTAGAAAGCTCCCTTCTGTGGTCATAAATGGCACAGGAGAATGGGAACACAAAAATTAGGAGCTGGAGTAGCCAATTCAGCTCCTCGCACTATGTCACTACATAAGATCATGGCTGACCGGATTGTGGCATCAACTCCATTTTTCCTGTCACCTTCCCATAACCTGTGACTATTTAATTAGTGACAATACATTCAAAGGCCCATTGTTCTCTGGAAAGAGAATTCCAAAGACTACTGACCTGAGAGAAAAGATCTCTTCTCTACAGAGTCTTAAAATAGGAAACCTCCTAATTGCTAAAAATGTGTCCCCTAATTTACACTCCCATACATATCTTCTCAGCTTTCACTTCACGCAAGTACTAGTACTACCCAGCTCTCTGAAGTAGAATTCTGCAGGCAGACAAACTGAAGTAACTAGGAACCTGCCCACTGCTGAATTAAAACCCAAACAGTGGTTAAAAAAAAAGACTAGTCGAACAGGAGGATAATTCTAAAATTTGGACTTTGCACTAAAACCACAACAAACATTTCTAATATATCTCATAGAAGGCAAGAAAGAGATGGGAAAATGGAACATAAATATCCATTGACATAACTGTGCATAGGAGTGCAGGAACACCTTATATCACGTAAATGTATTTTTCTTTATACACATTTTAAAAATTATGTTTATTCTCAAACTGATAAAAGACTCAAAAAAACTGGTGAATTCTAAGTAACTCCGTTTTCCTATTTCCTGAATTACATTTATATTTGAAGCATTACATATTAAAACAATGAGTAAAAGTATCAAATGGAGTTGATTTTCAACCATGCCCTGTCAAGTATCTCGCTCCTAACCATATTTGGCTCTGACTCCTTGTATAATGCATGGACAGTACATTAGAATTAAAAACAGGAAATGCTGGAAATGCTCAGCATCTATGCAGAGAGACCGAGTTAATAGTTCAAGTTAATAATCTTACTAGATGACAGTTCTCCTTTGAACAAAAAAGTTTACGATCTCAAAGAAGTATGAGAGACTAGATGGAAAAAAAACAGTGGGTCAATAACCAGAGGCTATAGCTTTAAAATAATTGACAAGGCATCTCGCCAGGAGATGAGAATTATTTTTCCTCCTGCACAAAAAGTCACAAAGATCGAGAAAACCTTAGTCAAAAGGATCGCAGAATTCGATTCCGAAGATAATGTTAAACAGGAGTTGCACAAGAGTATGAGGAACACATCATCTGGAATGTGGGGCAAAACACAACCGCACTTTCAAGAGCACCCACAAGTAATGGGCAAAATAGCCTCCTGCAGTGGAGTGCAATCTTAATCCACAGCAGACAACGGCTGCTAATTGAATAGTAGTAGTATTCAGGATTCAGCAGAAATGAAGGTAGGCATGAAATTGGAAATTTCTGCTCCCGCTATGTCATACTGAGTGGTTGATCTGTCAGTATTCACTTTCCATCTCAGATACCCAATTGATAGACCCAAAATGATGTCACTGGACTCATATATAGTCTGGATTAATGGTGCTGGAAGAGTACAGCAGTTCAGGCAGCATCCAAGGAGCAGCGAAATCGACGTTTCGGGCAAAAGCCCTTCAACAGGAATAAAGGCAGAGAGCCTGAAGCGTTGAGAGATAAGCTAGAGGAAGGTGGGGGTGGGAAGAAAGTAGCATAGAGTTCTACCTCCTTCCCAAGATCCACAAGCCTGACCACCCTGGCCGACCCATTGTCTCAGCATGCTCCTGCCCCACCGAACTCATCTCCACCTAGCTTGACACTGTCCTATCCCCCCAGTCCAGGAACTCCCCACATATGTTCGAGACACCACCCACGCCCTCCACCTCCTCCAAGACTTCCGTTTCCCCAGCCCCCAATGCCTCATCTTCAACATCGATATCCAATCCCTCTCCACCTCCATGACCAGGACCTCCAAGCCCTCCGTTTTTTCCTCTCCAGACGTCCCCAACAGTACCCTTCCACCGACACTCTCATTCATTTGGCCGAACTGGTCCTTACCCGTAACAATTTCTCCTTTGAGCCCTCCCACTTCCTCCAGACCAAAGGGGTAGCCATGGGCACCCATATGGGCCCCAGCTCTGCCTGTCTCTTTGTCGGCTACGTAGAACAGTTGATCTTCCGTAATTACACAGGCACCACTCCCCACCTCTTCCTCTGCTACACTGATGACTGCATAGTGCCACCTCGTGCTCCCGCGAGGAGGTTGAGCAATTCATCAACTTCACCAACACATTCCACACTGACCTTAAATTTGCCTGGACCATCTCTGACACCTCCCTCCCCTTCCTGGATCTCTCCATCTCCATTAATGATGACCAACTTAACATTTTTTACAAACCCACCGACTCTCACAGCTACCTGGATTACATCTCTTCCCACCCTACCTCTTGCAAAAATGCCATCCCGTATTCCCAAATCCTCCGCCTCCGCCGTATCTGCTCCCAGGAGGACCAGTTCCACCATAGAACACACCAGATGGTCGCCTTCTTTAGAGACCGCAATTTCCCTTCTCACTTGGTTAAAGATGCCCTCCAACGCATCTCATCCACATCCCGCACCTCCGCCCTCAGACCCCACCCCTCCAACCGTAACAAGGACAGAACACCCCGGGTGCTCACCTTCCACCCTACAAACCTTCGCATAAACCAAATCATTCGCCGACATTTCCGCCACCTCCAAGGATATATTTCCCTCACCACCCCTTTCCGCCTTCCACAAAGACCGTTCTCTCCATGACTACCTGGTCAGGTCCACGGCCCCTACAACCCACCCTCCCATCCTGGCACTTTCCCCTGCCACCTCAAGAACTATAAAACCTGCGTCCACACCTTCTCCCAAGGCCCTAAAGGAGCCATCAAAGTTTTGCGTGCATATCCACTAATATCATTTATTGTATCCGTTGCTCCCGATGCGGTCTCCTCTACATTGGGGAGACTGGACGCCTCCTAGCAGAGCGCTTTAGGGAACATCTCCGGGACACCCGCACCAATCAACCACACCGCCCCGTGGCCCAACATTTCAACTGCCCCTCCCACTCTGCCGAGGACATGGAGGTCCTGGGCCTCCTTCACCGCCGCTCCCTCACCACCAGATGCCTGGAGGAAGAACGCCTCATCTTCCGCCTCGGAACACTTCAACCCCAGGGCATCAATGTGGACTTCAACAGTTTCCTCATTTCCCCTTCCCCCACCTCACCCTAGTTCCAAACTTCCAGCTCAGCACTGTCCCCATGACTTGTCCGGACTTGTCCTACCTGCCTATCTTCTTTTCCACCTATCCACTCCACCCTCTCCTCCCTGACCTATCACCTTCATCCCCTCCCCCACTCACCCACTGTACTCTATGCTACTTTCTCCCCACCCCCACCCTCCTCGAGCTTATCTCTCCACGCTTCAGGCTCACTGCCTTTATTCCTGATGGAGGGCTTTTGCCCGAAATGTCGATTTTACTGCTCCTTGGATGCTGCCTGAACTGCTGTGCTCTTCCAGCACCACTAATCCAGAATCTGGTTTTCAGCATCTGCTGTCATTGTTTTTACCTCATATGTAGTCTCCCTCACTTATTCAATACATATAAATGCTTTATAACGAATCAATGGCTGTCACTAAATTACCTCTGTCACCTAAAAAAACTCATAGCTGTAAACGGAGGGGTTTCTGGTACATTTGATAAACCATTACACCACAAGACTAAAAGAATGCAAGCTTTAACTTACCCAGGTTAAAACTCAATTTTTTTTTAAAAGAAAGAATTTGCCCTAATTACTGACCTCCACCCCCTCATTGAAATGTTGCTTCACTTAGAAAAAAGCTGAAAATGTGTTGCCGGAAAAGCGCAACAGGTCAGGCAGGAGATTCGATGTTTCGGGCATAAGCCCTTCTTCACTTAGAAAAAAACCTTATAATTCAACTCAATGAGTCTTCTCAGTAGGTACTGTACCTGTTTGGCTGCCCCATTCCTCCTCATCTGCTTTGCGTTTGTCTCCAGGTAAGGCCTGTTTCTGGGCCTTTCTCGCAGCTTTCTTTTCAGATCGGCCCTTCTTCCGCTGCATATTTTTCTCTTCTTCCTGTTTTGTGAGCAGGGCTTCCTTCTCTGCCGCCTTGGTAAAGTATTAAAGTTCAAACTTGAAAATTTAAATTCACCTCAAGGAGTACATTTCTTTCAACAACATTTACAGCTAATTTCTGTGTGGCTTGATTGAGTGAGAATCAAGAGTATTAAGAAACATTAATTAGTCAGCTCAGTGCATTGCATAATCCCACTCAACTCTATAAAAACTAATACCAATCACTTAATGCACTGTTAAAGAATTAACAAAACTTTCACAAATGTTAAAAACAGTTAGAACAAAACCCTACACAATATCAAGGAGATGTATTGCTGCTCCAAAGTTTTGTTAATCTTGTTGTTTCTCCTATTTTCTTCATGGCAGGTCATAGTTATCACATGGAATTGATCTGCTCAGAGTAGAGGGTGTTTGAGTGATGTGGATGAGAGATAGGGAAGCTGTATAGGATGAACACCTTTCCTCTCAAGGGAGTGCTGGTGGAGAGTCCATCCTTGTGGATTGACCGATTGCCTGATAAACTCACGGCACAACAATGTTTTGTCACTGTCTTTCATTATAACTGCAGACTTACTGTATTCAGAAATTTCTTTTCCCCCGGACACTCCATATCTTTTCATGTGCTCAACCAGTTGTATGTTCTTTCCAGTGCCTGACTGATAAGCTTTATATCATCCGACAACCTTCTAGTAAGCATTTAACATGTGTACTCCCTGGCTGTTAGCTGTTGAAATATCACTGACCAAATTATCTTTCCACCCACCTGACCAGAATGTTTTGCAGCATTTTGGTTTAAATTTCAAATTGCTAGCTTTCACAGAATGTTCCTGGAGTTTTATCGACTTTGCACTCTTTCTTTTCCTGTGTTTAACCAACATTTAAACGCCTACTTGTCCTTCTGATACAAGTTACACGTTCAAATGTTAAAGCCTGCCATTTCTCTTTGGAGACTAATCGATCTGCTTACACATTTCCAACACGTTCTGATCTTATTTCCGATCTCCTTTTTTGATCTGCAATTAAAACAGAAGCCATCCTGATCTTTAGAACGTGGTCTCAAATTTCCTTGGACTGGTTCTGTCAGCTTGGTTTTTTCACAATGAAAAGTTAAAACAAACAAGCCATTGCTCGGAGTTATCTACAATAACACCGAAACTTCCTTCTGATTCATAAATAGGGCTGAAAATCCCTATTTGTTGCAGATATTTCTATTGTTTGTTATGCTGACTGGGGGGCCTAACCCTAACCCTATCACACTTGACCTAGAAAGCACTAAGCAGCATCCATTTGTGTTGCATTGAACCTGGGAGTATACAATACTGAGAATCCAATGCCAAAAATAGGAAAGGAACTCTAGACTTCGGTGAATGGAAGTTTTTAATTCCAAAGAACACACAGAAGGGAAATTCAGAGGTTAAGTCATTTCAAGACTTGTCTGCATGCCTTTCCAATGATCAGCCCAACCACAGCTTTGGCAGAAGTTATTTGCCAGCCTCTCTCAAGGAATATTCAGAATCCGAGTGTGGGTAGCACTGTCTAATCATGTTAGTAACCACTCCATACCCATCAATAAAAGATGAGTCATAATCAGAGAGGTACAGCATGGAAAAAAAGACCCTTCTGTCCAATTCATCCATGTCAACCAGATATCCCAACGCAATCTCATCCCACCTGCCAGCACCCGGTCCATATCCTTCCATCGAACTCACCTGGCCAAAAATACAATTCGCTACATACTTACTTTGGCTCTCTGCTCATTAACTCGGTTAAGTCGGGTCTCAGTCTTCTCTACAGCTAGGTCCCAATCTTCCAAAGAACCTGAAAAAGGGGAAATAAAAGAATAAAACATGTTTTACTACTCAGATTGAGTTTTATTTTTCCTGTTTAAGCTTCTTCTAAATTACTGAAGGAGGTGGTTGATGCAGACTTGACAATTATTATGAAGAAAATTATTTGTTACAGAATTAGCTTGTGCTGAAAAACAACCTGGGCAATAGAACGGATTCATTCTGGTTATGGACTAGACCAACCCCCTTCAAATATATCAAGGAGACGGGCTTAGAGCCTAACGTTTGTCTTTTTTAAAGGGCAAGTTGTAAGGTGCTGTGTTCCAGTTGTAATTGAATTGGTTACACTACTCAGCTTTAAGCAAATCACACTTTACTCTTACTCTATATTAAAAATACAAACAAGAATAATTGGAATAACTTAACTCTACTGGAAAACTGAACAGAATAATAGATTATTTAACGACTAAATAGCAACTGTTCCAATATGGTAACATTATAAACACACCCTTGGCAAAGGCAAATTCAGTAAAATAGATTGTCTCACATGCAATTCTTGCAGCAGAGAGAACTCCAGCTTTTAGCTGTAACAGAGAGAAAAACAACAGCTTCTACATCCAGCTTGCATTAACTGACCTCAGGTTTAGACTACTGAAATGAAGCTCAGCACTTCTTGGCTAAAGGCAGACAAATCAGCACTGGGTACTAGTCCTGTCTGTTATTTAGTAACACATGCTCATTGTTTATATTGGACACTGGGCGTAAATATGTCCTGATTGAGCCTTGATCCCTTTTTGGCCTAGTACCCACTGAATGAAGTTAATACATGAATGGGGGTCACTTGGCTAAGGCATTGAAGTATGATTAGTACCTGTGGAACACAAGGAGTGAACATCGTCAGCACAGAACAAAAGTGAAAAAGATAAAAAAACTTAAACTTATGTAGCAGCACCTTGTGCTCAGAATGTTCCAAATCAAACTATAAATAAGAGTCATGTTGAAGCAAATATGGGCAGCTCAATTTGAATGCAGTAAATTAACGAATGATCAGATAATTGTTTTTAATGGCAATGAAAAAAAATGTTTCCAGGATATTGGGAAACTCCTTGATTTTCTTCTTCACCAATCTTTTCAGAGATGTTAGAATCCACCTCTGGAACAGGGTGGACATGAACCCTGCGCTACACTACACTACCACTCTGCCAGTAGAGCCTGTTATCACATAACACATTCATGAGATTTTGGCTTAACATCTCATCTCACATTGTACAGCACTGAAGGGTCATCGTAGCTAACATTCTCACAATTATTGCAGGTTTTAAATCTACAACCTTTTTGACTCAAAGCTGAGGGTGCTACCTAGATGAGTCAAGTTGACATTTCATTAACTTTGTATAATAGGATGATGATTTATTGTACTTCGTGACTTCATACGTCCTTAAAAATCCTTTCTCCCCTCTATGATTTACAGCTCGTCTCTCTAAAAGGCTGAGTACACCTATTTGGTGTCCGAGTTCTCTGGCATTTCATACTAGTGGGTATTTCACGTGTGCAATTTCAGACAGTGCAAGGTGACAGGTTATTTAACACTGTACAACTCTCAAGAAGCTGAGCTTAATGGTCTAGAAATAACTTACTTTTGTGAGTTTGATAACACAAATTGATCCTATCCTTAACCAAAACCCCTTCACAAATACAGTTTCCATCCAGCGCAGAAACAATTTTTGTTTTAAGCTTAGATAATGGGCAATATAGAACTTCTATATTGGGCTGGAATCAACTAATTAATCATAGTGCAGGAATGGAATCTGGTATGATAAGGTCTATATGAGTGAATATTAAAATATGGGAGAAAGCTTGGACTGCAAATGCTACATCAGAGTCGAGACTGTAGTGCTAGAAAAGCACAGCCAGTTAGGCTGCATCCGAGGAGCAGGAGAATCGACGTTTCCTAACGACTCCTAATGAAGGGCTTATGCCCAAAATTGCGACTCTCCTGCTCCTCGGATGCTGCCTGACCTGCTGTGTTTTTCCAGCACCACACTCTTGAATATTAAATATGTATAGCATTTATTTGTGATGTCATTGGGATAGTTCATTCACTGAAGAGAAGAAAGTGCAGTATGTTTGAAGGCAGAATATGTCAAAAATCTTTCAATTTCTAGAAACTACAAAGCAGAAGAACCTGAAGCTTCCCCCATCCAACGGCACTTGCTCCATAGTTTGAGAAAGAACTTATCACAACTGTTCAATGAGACAATGCAATACTGTAACTGCATTTGACTATCCATAAGTAGGATCTTGATTCTTGGCAATAAATGTTCCGTGACAAGGTCTTCTAACAAAATAAAGATGACACTTAGTTGAAATAGCCAAATGCAGCTACTCAGTAGACCTGTCACATGGAAATTAGTGAGGTGCACTCTGGAAAACGATTTATATCTGCGACAGGTTCCAAGGAATACATTAACTTTCTCAGAGTCCATAGGAATGTGACAGCATTTGTGTTAAATCATTGGGAGAAAGACACTCCTGGATTCATGTAAATATTACCCTGAGGCCTCTCATCCGCTGTCTTCAATATAACTCCGTTTCAGAAATAACATTTCACAAATTTCAATCCAAAATAACAAACATTAATTGTTCACTTTTCCAAGCAGGTCGTCCTTTACTCGGCCAGCACAGGCAGGGACTGTATTAGCAGCTTCGTGTTCACTCAGCCTCGCTTCATTTTCAGCCTCAATCACCTCCAAGGACTCTGGGTTTTTTTAAAAATCAAGCGCTTATCATTTTACAATAACTCACCCTCCACCCTTTCGAAGGCAAGCAGCACATCACAGACATGCTCAGGATAGTCAGTGGTACATTGTACTGCTCGATGCAAGGCCTTTCTGCAGTGTTGACTGTCGCCATGAGCTCTGCAACAAGCAAATAGAAAGTAGGTCAAATGCTATAATATATCCAAGTACATACACAAACATTGACAGTTATGACACCTTTTATGAAACCCATAAATCCAGTGTCATTCTCTTTATCAAAAGCTATATTTTTTGATGGTCACAGTTATTTACTCTCTCTACTCCTGTAGCCATAATTATTTTCAATAGTCTTGCTTCTTTCTTATCTGATATGGTATTAATTCCTAAAAACGTTTTAACAAGGTATAAGCTTTTAACGGCATCTCTCTCGATTTTTTAAACTGTTATTTTATTACTCCATCCACCCACCCCCTCTCCATCTTTATTTGTGAAATTTCTTTCCATCGTCCTTTCAGTGCATTCTGCTAGGAGCTTGATCCGCACACAGTTTGGATGCAACCTATCCCTGTGGAATGCCAATACAGCAGTAAAAGCATCCACTGCTTGTAGACTGTGCGACAAGATCAGATTTTATCTTCAGACAAGGATGAAGGATAGCTTGTGAAAAATACAAACAGACTGCTGCGTGACAAAAAGCTGATGCTCTTACCGCTCTAAATTGTAATATTCCAACCACATGTTGGCATATGTTGCATTTCCTTTGGTCATGATTCTGTCCCAGATTTCTCTGGCTTTCTGCATATTTTTACACAGCCTTGCCTAGAAAATAATATATCATTGTAAGTGCAGAGGTGATCACAATAATTAAAGAACATAGAACATAGAAAAATACAACGCAGTACAGGCCCTTCGGCCCTCGATGTTGCGCCGACCAAAGCCTACCTAACCTACACTAGCCCAATAACCTCCATATGCTTATCCAATGCCCGCTTAAATGACCATAAAGAGGGAGAGTCCACCACTGTTACTGGCAGGGCATTCCATGAACTCACAACCCACTGAGTAAAGAATCTACCCCTAACATCTGTCCTATACCTACCACCCCTTAATTTAAAGCTGTGTCCCCTAGTAACACCTGACTCCATTAGCGGAAAAAGGTTCTCACTGTCAACCCTATCTAAACCCCTAATCATCTTGTACACCTCTATCAAATCTCCCCTAAACCTTCTTTTCTCCAATGAGAACAGCCCCAAGTGCCTCAGCCTTTCCTCATACGATCTTCCTACCATGCCAGGCAACATCCTGTTAAACCTCCTTTGCACTCGTTCCAATGCCTCCACGTCCTTCCTATAGTATGGCGACCAAAACTGCACACAATACTCCAGATGAGGCCGCACCCGAGTCTTATACAACTGCAACATGACCTCAGGACTCCGGAACTCAATTCCTCTACCAATAAAGCCCAGTACACCATATGCCTTCTTCACAGCACTATTTACCTGGGTGGCAATTTTCAGAGATCTGTGTACATGGACACCAAGATCCCTCTGCTCATCCACACCACCCAGTAGCCTACCATTAGCCCAGTAATCCATCTTCTTGTTACTCCTACCAAAGTGAATGACTTCACACTTAGCTACATTGAACTCCATTTGTCACCTTTCTGCCCAGCTCTGCAACTTATCTATATCCCGCTGTAACCTGCTACATCCTTCTTCGCTGTCCACAACTCCACCGACTTTCGTGTCATCCGCAAACTTGCTCACCCAGCTCTCAAGCCCCTCCTCTAGGTCATTTATAAAAATGACAAACAGCAATGGTCCCAAAACAGATCCTTATGGAACACCGCTAGTAACTGCACTCCAAGATGAACTTAGTCCATCAACTACTACCCCCTGTCTCCTTCCAGCCAGCCAATTCCTAATCCAAACCTCTAATGCACCCTCAATGCCATATCTCCGTAGTTTTTGCATTAGCCGACCATGGGGTACCTTATCGAACGCCTTGCTAAAATCCATACACACCACATCTACTGCTTTACCCTCGTCCACTTCCTTGGTCACCTTCTCAAAGAACTCAATAAGGTTTGTGAGGCACGACCTGCCCTTCACAAAACCATGCTGACTATCCTTGATCACATTATTCCTATCCAGATGTTCATAAATCCTATCCCTTACAATTCTCTAAGACTTTGCCCACAACAGAAGTGAGACTCACTGGCCTATAGTTACTCGGGCTATCCCTACTCCCCTTCTTGAACAAAGGGACCACATTCGCTATCCTCCAGTCTTCTGGCACTATTCCTGTAGACAATGACGACATAAAAATCAAGGCCAATGGCCCCGCTATCTCCTCCCTAGCTTCCCAGAGGATCCTAGGATAAATGCCATCAGGCCCAGGGGACTTATCTATTTTCATCCTTTCCAGTATTCCCCAGACCTCTTCCCTACATACCTCAAGGCCATTCATTCTAATCACTTGTGACTCAATATTAACATCAGCAACAGTGCCCTGTTCCTGAGTGAATACTGACGAAAAGTATTGATTTAGTGTCTCTCCAATCTCCTCCGCCTCCACGCACAACTTCCCACTACTATCCTTGACTGGACCGATACCTACCCTAGTCATCCTTTTATTCCTGACATACCTATAGAAAGCCTTTGGGTTTTCCCTAATCCTACCAACTAAGGACTTTTCATGTCCCCTTCTCGCTGCTCTTAGCTCTCTCTTTAGATCCTTCCTGGCTCCCTTATAACTCTCAATCGCCCCAACTGAACCTTCACGCCTCATCTTTACATAGGCTGCCCTCTTCCTTTTCACAAGGGATTCCAATTCCTTATTATACCACGGCTCCCTCACAAGACCCTTTACTCCCTGCCTGACTGGTACATACTTATCAAGGACACCCATTAGCTGTTCCTTGAACAATCTCCACATATCATTTGTGTTCTTCCCTTGAAGCCTATTTTTCCAATCCACACATCCTAAGTCATGCCTCACCACATCATAATTTCCCTGGCCCCAGCTATAACTCTTGCCCTGCAGTGCACACTTATCCCTCTCCATCACTAGAGTAAAAGTCACCGAGTTGTGGTCACTGTCCCCGAAGTGCTCACCTACCTCCAAGTCTAACACCTGGCCTGGTTCATTACCTAGAACCAAATCCAGTATAGCCTCACCTCTTGTTGGCCTGTCTACATATTGTGTCAGGAAACCCTCCTGCACACATTGGACAAACACCGACCCATCTAACGAACTCGAGCTATAGCTTTCCCAGTCAATATCTGGGAAGTTAAAGTCCCCCATAACAACCACCCTGCTACTTTCACTCTTCTCCTGAATCATCCTCGCAATACTTTCCTCTACTTCTCTCGGACTATTAGGAGGCCTGTAGAAAACTCCTAACAGGATGACCTCACCTTTCCTATTTCTAACCTCAGCCCAAACTACCTCAGACGGCAAGTCTTCCTCCATCTTCCTTTCCACCGGTGTAATCCTATCCTTGACAAGCAATGCCACACCTCCCCCTCTTTTACCCCCATCTCTGACCCTGCTAAAACATTTAAACCCTGGAACCTGCAACAGCCATTCCTGTCCCTGTTCTACCCACGTCTCTGTAATGGCCACAACATCGAAGTCCCAGGTACCAACCCACGCAGCAAGTTCACCTACCTTATTTCTTATATTTCTGGCATTGAAGTATACACACTTCAAGGCACCTTCCTGTTTACAGGCACCCTCCTTCGAGATCGATGCCTTGTTCCTAACCTCCCTACACTCAAGGTCCTGTACCTTAAAGCTCCAGTCCAGGTTCACATGCCCCTGCAGAGTTAGTTTAAACCCTCCCAAAGAGCACTAGCAAACCTCCCCCCAAGGATACTGGTGCCCCTCAGATTCAGGTGTAGACCATCCTGTTTATAGAGGTCCCACCTTCCCCAGAAAGAACCTCAGTTGTCCAGAAACCGGAATCCCTCCCTCCTGCACCATCCCTGTAGCCACGCATTTAATTGTTCTCTCTCCCTATTCCTCGACTCTATCACGTGGCACGGGTAACAAACCAGAGACAACAACTCTGTTCGTTCTAGCTCTGAGCTTCCAACCTAGCTCCCTGAAAGCCTGCCTAACATCCTCATCACTCTTCCTACCTATGTCGTTGGTTCCAACGTGGACCATGATCTGGGGCTGCTCCCCCTCCCCCTTAAGGACCCGGAAAACACGATCAGAGACATCACGTACCCTTGCACCTGGGAGGCAACATACCAATCGTGAGTCTCTGTTGCCCCCGCAAAACCGCCTATCTGTGCCCCTCACTATTGAGTCCCCAATAACTATCGCTCTACCTTTCTCCACCCTTCCCTTCTGAGCAACGGGGACAAGCTCCGTGCCAGAGGCCTGAACCTCATTGCTTACCCCTCGTAAGTCATCCCCCCACAAGTATCCAAAACGGTATACTTGTTCTTGAGGGGAATAACCACAGGGGGTCCCTGCACTGGCTGCTTCCTCCCACTTCCCCTCACTGTCACCCATCTCTCTATAACTTTTGGAGTAACTACTTCCCTAAAGCTCTGATCTATGACCACCTCTGCCTCCCGAATGATCCGCAGTTCATCCAACTCCAGCTCCAGTTCCCTAACACGGTCTTGGAGGAGCTGGAGATGGGTGCACTTCTTGCAAGTGTAATCAGCAGGGACACTAATGGCTTCCCTCACCTCATACATGTTGCAAGAGGAACATTGCACTGCCTTCGCTGCCATCCCTCTAAAAGGTAAACTTTAAAAACTAGATCTAAAGAAACAAACAAGCAAAATGCAGCCCTTACCTGCTTACCACAACGGGTCTTATTATTAGGTTAGAGGAGGAGGGCGGGTGGGAGGCTCTACTCCTGTAGTGCCTCAGGTTCCTCGCCTGCGCACTTATATAAGAAAAAAAACCTTCCCAGTATGATACTCCCAATAATCAAATCCAGGCAAAAAGTATTCCAAACAATGGGGAACTGTCACCCAGAATTTTATTTATCTGGGATATTTATTCAAAATCAAAAGGTCAAATGATAAGACATTGCTGGGAATTTATTACAGCCGAAAACAGAATTTATTGCTTCCTGGTAAAATTTCCCTATTACCTCAATTGCTTCCAGAAAATGAAACAGAATCTATTAAACTGAAGCCTCTTCCAAGTTAATCTAAAAATCTTTTCATCACCTATATGAAGTCAGAACTACCATTCCTACACATATTTTAATGTACTAGTGCATCATTTCCTTTCAAATAGTCATCAATGAACCAAACAGAAGTAATACTTTGCATCTGCTCTTTATATTTGAAATTACATGTTCTAGGACTGTCTCACTGACGTCCTGATTACTTACTAATATTTGAAGTATGGTCACAGTTGTCTGTGTACAGTCTTACCTCAATCCTTGCCCAATTCTGTAAAATTGTACATGAGGGGTCCCCACTCTCACCGAATCCTGCAACAAGGCCAGAAGTCTGTCAATTTCCAATCATCCATCATTTAAAAACTAGTTCACTAGGAAAGAAATCAAATAACTCCAAAATCAAGGAAAAGTATTAAATAGAATTAGGAATTAAGGCAGCAATGTCTTTTGTACGTACGTTGAAACCAACCGACATATATTTACAAATATAAACATCTGTCCTGAACTATACAAGAGATAAAAATTAATGCATTTAAATAAATGGCGAGAGCACTAACTATTAGAAATTTGGTGCAACTGTAAAAGAACACCATATATTAAGCAAGGAACAAAAGCATCTACCATAAACACTCTGCAAAGGGCCAGCAACATCCCTGTACTCACTGGCTGAGCTGCCACTAGCGTATTGCCAACTCCCTTTCAAGCCCAATTACACTCAGATTTTCCATTAAAGTGAGGCAACAGAATCAAAGCTACTAATTATGACAGGGTTGACAGCTGATGTAGTTTTCACTCAATGACAACATCCATAACATGGAAGTAAAGTAGTTTCTAAGGTTTAGGAACCCTTAGCTAACAATATTAAAACATCCTTCCAGTAGTATAGTAAAAGAGCCAAACAAAGAAAAAGCCGAGCCAAAATAATTAAGATGGTAAAATAATATTTTCGAGGCACTTTCGGAAGATAATTGTATTAATTTGCTATTCTGCTTCCACCCCTTAGAGATACTTAAAGAAATAAGCATCTGAGAAAGAAATAAAAAAGTCTAAAAGTAGTTTAAAGGTAATTGCTGTAGGGCTCTGAATAACACGGAGGAATATGTAGGAACACCAGCTATCATTACAAATCATTTCAGCACCAAAGGAAGTAATCTGGTTAACTGTGCCTACTGTAGTTTAAACAATGGAAATATCCTATTCAACTACAAATTTATCCCAAGCATTCATCTAATTTTAGTCCTACAGAACTTCACTAGTGTTGAACAATTTATTCACTGGGCAATGTTGAGGTCCTGCAAAACTGAAAAGCATGGTATTCTGTGGTGAGGAAGTTAACAATTCTGACACAGGCCCATTAATTCTACATTTTTAACAGTCAATATAAATAAATCTGTTCTAGAGGTGGAACACAGCATGCCTAGCAATAACTAAATAAGAGGCAGTGTAGCTTAAGAAAAGGAAACTCCCAGCTGATTAATGTGATGAATATCTAAATTGCCTGACAGAATAATCGAATAAATAATACATTTTAAAATACACCTGAATGCTACAATGGGTTGATTAACATATTAAAAAGAAATTATCTTTAAGGAGGGAATAAATAACTTTAACCTCAAGCTCGCCTAATGTTCTGTGACACACACGAAGTACATCAGAAAATGGCAGAAATCACATTGCTCATGACTAACTAATGACAGTAATCAGTGACTACAGCAAACCTGACAGTAATTTACATTTAAAACATAAAAGCACAAACATACGTTGCTCTATATCCTGTTTCAAGTAGTCAAGACCACGACTGAAAGCTGATCTGAGCTCCTCCAGCTCTTTACTGGAATCTATTCAAATAAAATGACAACAAATTAACAGGAAAGCACATATATACAGGGAAAAAGAAAGAGAGAGTGGGAAAGAAGGGCACATCATGGTCAATCTTGTAAAATAAAGTTATGATCTTGAATCTCAGAGCTGAAGACAATATTGCCTCCATGTATTAACATCTATCCAGTTCTGCCTCCTGTTAAAGGAGAGGTCAGTTGTTAGTGACTCAAATCTCCCACTCCTTCCTATTTGCAATAATTCTACAACAGGCAGATGGAGAGTCAAACACGGTGTATTTCATTTGCTACAAATAAGCCATAGAAATATATAAATATAACCATAAAATGATACAACAGCGGTAGCCCTTTGGTGGTGAGTGTCATTCACTATTTTGAGTCAGAAAGGTTCTGATCAGACCCAGCTCTAAATGTTAAGTTGACATTTGGAACTCCTTAACTTTACTCTCTAAAGTCACAAATGGATCTCTTTGTTCAAACTTTACATGTTTCACTTTCAAATCTACAGTCAGCATCACCGATTCAAAAATTCCCCTTGTCCATTTGTATTTCAAATATTTTCTCTCAAAGGTCTTCAAATGTACTGTTGCCAACCAATTCACAGGCATATTTCCAACTCCCTGGTCAATTCCCTTTCAACTAGTTCATATGCAGTTCACAATACTGAGTTTGCACTTGAAGTCAGTATGATCTCTACTTCCACGAGAATTGCAGTTTGTCTCCCCTTGCAGTGCTCAATATTTTCAAAATACTCAACTTTATGCCTCACCATCTTCCTTCACCGCCTTTCCTCCATTTTCCAACTCCACAGGATTGACCTTATTTCCCTCCACTGCTGCCTGCCTCAGTGCAACCAATGAACCTTAAAACAAAATGCTTTCTTCACCAGCCACACCTCCCCTCACTCCCAGCACAACATCCCCTCAAAAAAAACTTTTCCTCCCTCACATCCAGAATCCCCTAAGATTCCAGCTTGGTTGCTTCTTTCACACCTGCCTCCAGCAAAATTATCAACAATCCTGATTTGCGTGACCAGAAACTAATGACACCCTGTCATACTACTACACAATTTCATTCAATCTAGGTTTAGACTGACCAACAATTGTCACTAACCTAACAACAGATAAGCAGGTTTTTACCCCCCACCTAAAACTGTTTCTTTAATGCCAACTTAATTTCCCAACCTTGAACCAGGCTGTACACAACCACAGAGTCCAGTCCATCCCTTGGTTGAATCTGAAAACTGTTAGCCTATCCATTACTATGACTGCTTACATTTAGTCTTGCATCAAACTTCACCCCTACCTCACCTAAACAGTCAATAAAAGATTCAGTCTAACTCCATTCACCTCAGCCACGATGTATTTCATCACATCACCAAATTTCACCTCAACCTACTCCAACTTCACAATTCAGTACCTCAGTTTCTATCACCTTTCAATTTTCCAAAAGACCATCAGCATGTAACCAGTCCTGCAAGTCCAGTACTTTCACTATCACAACCTGTTGCTGAATACTTTGTAAATAAACAACATCTTTAACCTGTATCAAGCTTTAGCATTCCTGCAGGATGATACACTCTTCCCCCAATCTGAAGTTACCATTTTCAACATCACTTCATTTCCATTACCATACTTACAGTTTCTCATTGTTTCATAGCATTGTCAGTGAGATAGGGCTAAAGAAGACGACAGGTCACTTTTACGCTGTACCTTGGCTGAAATTGACTCTCCGTCTCAGGTAGTCGAGATATGCTTGCCAAAGCTCCACATAGTCTGTAGCTTGGATAAACCCAGCATTCAACGCTTTTTCAAAGGTTTCTATCAATTACAATAAAAACAGTCAATTCCATATATATTATTCCTACAGGTAACATCTAAGAGTAACTATACAATATCATTGAATTATGACATTCTATGTCCTAAAACTTTATAAACATCCATCCCACATTGAGGTGATGCATGAATCAACTTCCATAGCTATCCTGACTAGAATTCCTTCCAATGCCTTGTAAGGATTCTATTATATTTTCCAAGTTTTTTTGTATTGACAATGTGATGTTTCGTATCAGATATGCTTATCTTCACCTTTAACCACATGGATGCCACTTCCATGGTATACAGTTACATTACCACGTGCCCCATTTTCTGCACATCTGCTGTCATTCTTCCACTCCCTTCAGAACCACAATAGGTTTCTCCTTGTTCTGACCTACTGTCCCTCCCAGCCTCCAAAATGCAACAGATTGTCCTCCATCATTTCTGTACACCTCCAGAGGGACATCACCAAAAAATGCATCATCCACCTCCAACCTTCTGCACACTGAAGAGAATATTTCCTCCATCACATAGTGGTCCGTTTTTCAATCAGCCCAAATACTTCCTCCCCATCCCTTGGCATCTCCACTTGGCACACTTATATCACCAATTAGGGCGCCAAGCAGTCCTATTAGATGAATCAGAGATTTACTACTCTTTTTCAATTTGGGATAGTTTAACTACTGCCCATGATGCCGTCTTCCCCATATTGGTAAGATACAATGGCAGCTGGAACGTGATCATTCAGCCTTCAAGGAGGATGCTAGTATTGGACTGGGGTGGACAAAGTTAAAATCACACAACAGCAGGCTATAGTCCAACAGGTTTAATTGGGAAGTACAAACTTTCAGAGCACCTCTCCTTGAATGAGCAGTGCTCTAAAAGCTAGTGTTTCCAAATAAACCTGTTGGACTATAACCTGGTGATATGTGATTTTAACTTTGTTCACTCAACACAACCATGAGGACTCGATCATTTACAGTCTTCCAGACTCATTTTGATTGAGTGGAAAAAGGAATGAAGGTAAATTAGAAAATAAATTAGAAGGAATTCTGCTCTCTCTGCCTAAACATAAAACTAATCAAAGCTTTCCTAATACAACGTACTGTTATTGGCACAGGGTTACCTGTTATAACTTTGTGTTCAGCTCTGTGTCGTTCCAATGCTAGAAGATATCGTTTCCACAACCCAACTATCCAAGGGCAATTTCGAACAGCACGTTCATGTGCAGACAAAACTAGATCTTTAATCTTCAGCTGTCTGTCCTGGAATGGCAAATGTACAACGATATATGGCGTGGAATCAAATCAATAGTCAAGATTGTGTAGAGGTACAAGGAAAAAAGACATCATAAAGCAGTCCGTCACATAACTCTACTCCAGTCTATGTACACTGTTCCACAGTCATGAAATCGATCACTTTATTCAGTGTGAAAGAACAGTAAAAACTATATTTCCAGAAAACAAACTTTAATGTATTCAACTAAAGGTAAATCAATGAACCAAATCACTTTATTTCACATTCTCAGTTTTATTCAGAGGAAAAAAGTGGCACCCTGCATATTACCTGTTGAAAGCAAATCAGAGAACAGATGTTCTGCATTATAATGAACAGGATTATTTATTATGAGAGTCTGTCTACTAAGGGGATTTGGGATGGGGGTTCTAAAAACTTGCCAACTAATGGTGGATCAATATGGCAGAGGTCCTGTCTTCTTTGGAAAATGTGTAATCAGAAGGGAGGTTTCTCTGTAGTCCAACTAAGTGGTGGTCTGAAACTGCTCAGCATTTATTGAAGATAACAGGCACTAACAGGGGTCCCTAATTTACTTACAAAAACATGCACTTATGAACATGGTCCTATACTTGGTTTTAATCTTTAAAAATCCCACATACAAATATTTCCTGCACTTACAAGTGGTTGCTTTCCATTGTCCTGCACTGTAATCCAATTTGCATATAAATCTACTTCCACGAGTGGGCTCCATTTGCAACCCGGGGACTGCCTGTGCTATAAGATTCCGACAGACCATGAACTGACCATCTCTGTATTAAAATCAATTTCCTCAGACTCCTTTTAAACCCAAGGCTACATCTCATAATCTCAAGATGGAAGATATCCAATAGTATTAGGTTAAGAAGAGCAAGGGAATTTGCCTTGTTTCCTGGCCAACAATGATCCCAATCAATATCTGCTCACAAAAACCAGTCATAATACTCCAATGCTCAACCCAAAGGTGACTTTCTTAGGGAAATTCCTTACCAGATACAGGGTGAAACGTGCCCACAAGTCTGGCACTAAACAGTTCTCAGACAGTGCCCGTTCAAAGATTATCTGAATTCGTGCTGGATCGCCTTCCTTCATCTCAAAGTCAATGTAAGCTTGATATTCTGCTAGTTTGGGAGGATCTGCTACCAACTGTCATGGAACAAACAGAAAAAAAGTCATTTAGCAAACATACTACTCCATAATAATTATTTCGAAGGCAAGAGGAATTTTTGGTTTTAAAAGATCAAATATTTCAGTGCTCATTACAGAAACTGTTTCTCACTCTACAGATGCTGCTTGAGTTGTGAAGTATTTCCAGCGTTTCCTATTCAGATTTCTGGAATTTGTAACCTTCTGTTTGTGCATTAGTACCCAATTCATCAAACTGGAAACCACATCACAATGGTAAACCTAACTGGCAAATCTAATGCAAGGATGGGATCATCTACTTTTGATGCAACTGTAGAATAATGCCCTACAGGATAAGTTGGACTAAATAAATGCTCCACACAATGAATGTCCAGAAGCCAGGATCAATGTTATGTAACTCTCAGAACAAGTAACATCTTTCTACAGCACCTTCCAAACCCAGAATCTAGAAGGATAATAGTAGCAGTCTCATGGGAACACTACCACCTGCCAGTAGCTCCAGGCCACACACAGTCTTGCTTTGAAACCATATTACAATTTCCACAATGTCACTGGCTGAAAATCCCAAAACTTCCTTCCAAAATACAGAGTTTACCTACACACAAGAACAAATAGGCAGCTCACAATCCCCTTCTCAAGGGCAATTAGAGATGGATGGGCCAATAACAGCCACTTCCCATGAGCAAATGAACAAAAATCACAATAACCAACACAACAGCTCAGGCAGCAAGCCCCGCTGCTTAAATCTTTAACAGAAACAGAAATATAAGTGAATGTGGTAATTTTGTCTGGGCTCCATTACAGGAAAATGAATTGACATCAAAGAGATGTATAAAAGTACACAGGGCAGCACAGTCATACAGATTGGGCAGCATGGCAGCACATTGATTAACACTGCTGCCTCTTAGCACCAGTGGCTTGGATTCAATTCCAGCCTTGGGTGATTGTTTCAAGTTTGCATATTCTCCACATGTATGTGTGGATTTCCTTCAGGTGCTCCAGTTTCCTCCCACAGTCTAAAGACGTACCGGTTGGGTGGACTGGCCATGCTAAATTGCCTGTAGCATCCAGGGATGTACAGGCTAAGTAAGTTAGCCAATGTAAATTTTGGGATATGAGGATTTTCCTTTTTTTTGGGGGGGGGGGACTCTTGGGTGGGATGCTCTTCAGAGGATCAGTATCAATATGATGGGCCAAATGGCATGTTTCCACACTGTAGGGATTCTATGATTCTACGAAATCCACAATGAAAAGGCTTATTCTTATTTGCAACATCCAGAGAACACTTCGACAGGTCACGTTCTACAGTTTTATGTTTAGGGAAAAAAGATCAACAACTATGCCTTTACTGACATTATTGTGTTGATCAATTGGGCTAACTACACGGGATAAAAATGCGAATACACCTTAAAAACACCTAAAATGCCCGGGAAAGATTAATCACAAGGGCGCCCAATTGAAAAAGAAGTCGTCCCAATACACGGGAGACAGAAAATCTTGAGCAGCTGTTCCGCTAATCATTGATTTTGAGTCTCCAGTATCTGACTATGCAATAATCAATAAGCTAATTCAATATGTGGAATTGAAAGCTTTGCTAGCATGTCAACTACTTCTCACAAGCTATACATGATTGACACAGATCAAATAAAATAAGACACTAAATATTCTTCAAATTGAATAAAATCCTGAATGGATTGTAATCATTTTGGCAGTCAGATCTAGGCTGTCTCATGATCCTGGAATAAAACTAACCACCATCTACCTTTCTCTTTAATCCACTGATTTTTTCTTTACCCTATTTATCACTATTTGCTGAATTGTACATTTTTATTCAAAATGCAAACAACAGCGAAAAACATCAACCACACAGATTGAACGATCAATTGCTATCAGTGAATTTTAAAGTTAATTTTCTTTTGTTACAGTGGATGCACTGGTAGTCATCTTTTAAGATTTTATAGATTCTGAAACAGTTCCAATGGATAGGAGTGTAGCTAATGTAACCCCTTTGTTTTAAAAAAGGAGGTAGAGAGGAAAATAGAACTATAGACCAAAAAGCCTGACAACAATAGTGGAGAAAATGCTAGAGTCCATGTAAAAGATTTAAGAGCAGAATATTTGGAAAACAATAACAAGATTTAACATAATCAGCATGAATTTATAAAACTGAAATCATGCTTGACAAATATATTGGAATTTTCAAAGATCTAACAAGAGGAGTTAATCAGGGAGTGCCCATGGATGTGATATACCTGGACTTTCAGAAGGCTTTCGAGAAGGTCCCACATAAGAGGTTAGCAGGAAAACTTAAACATGGGTTTAAGAGTAATGTACTGGTTGGCAGACAGGGAACAAAGAGAAGGAATAAACAGGTTTTTTTTGAGAGGCCTTCAGTGACTACAAGCATACTGCAAGGATCAGAGCATGGACCACAGCTACTGACAACGTGTATTAATGAGTTAGATGATGGAACTTCATGTTACATCTCCAAATTTGCAATTCACAAAGCTGGGAGGGAGGGTGGGGGAACTGTGAGGAGGATGCAGATATGCTTCAGCGTTATTTGGACAAGTTGAGTGCATGGTAAATGCATGGCAGTTGAAGAACAATGTGGCTAAGTGTGAGGTTATCCACTTGGGTGGCAAAAACAGGAAGGCAGATTATGTGAATGGTGAGAGATTGGGAAAGGTGCAGATGCAATGAAGCATGGGTGTCCTTGTACATCGGACACCGAAAGTAAGCATGCAGGTGCAGCAGGTGGTAAAGAAGGCTAATGGTATGTTGAACTTCACAGTGAGTGGATTTTAAATGCAGGAGGATTTGACATGTCACTGTCTAAATATTATGTGCAATTTTGGTCTCCTTAACTGAGACAGGATGTTCTGACTATGGAGAGAGTGCAACAAAGGTTTACCAGACTGATTCCTGGGATGGCAGGAATTTGGGACGGCACAGTGGCTCAGTGGTTAGTACTGCTGCTTCACAGCACCAGGAACCTGGGTTCGATTCTAGCCTCGGGTGACTGTCTGTCTGTGTAATATTTGCACAGTCTTCCCAAGTCTGTGTGGGTTTCTTCCCGGTGCTCAGGTTTTCTCCCATAATCCAAAGATGTGCAGGTTAGGTGAATTGGATGCGCTAAATTGCTAAATCAGGGCTGTATAAGTAAGGTACATGAGACAGGGTTAAATGTAGAGTAAAAGGATAGTGAAATGGGTCTGGGTGGGATATTCTTCGGAGCGTCGGTATGGACTAGTTGGGCCAAACGGCCTGTTTCCACACAATAGGGATTCTTAAAAAAAAGTATATATCAGCCATGATTGAATGGTGGAGCAGACTCGATGGGCCGAATGGCCTAATTCTGTTCCTATATGTTATGTACTTATGAACATATAAAGAGAGACTGGATTGGTTGGAACTACTTTCATTGGAAATCAGAAGAATGAGGGTGATCTCATAGAAATCTATGTTCCCAATCCAGAACCAGGGGTTACACTTTAAGGATATGGGGGCGGTCATTTAGGACTGCAAGCAGAAGAAATTCCTTCACCCAAATAACGGTGAGTCTGTGGAAATTCTTTGACACAGAAAGCGTTTGAGACCAAAACTTGAATATTTTCAAGAAGGAAGTAGATATACTTCTTAGAGCTAAATGAATCAAAGGATATAGGAAGAAAGCTGGAACAGGGTATTGAATTGGATGATCAGCCATGATCATACTGATGGTGAAGCAGGCTGGAAGAGTTGAATGGCTTACGTTTGCGTCTATTTTTCTATGTTCATTTAATATGAACTGGCTCCTAACGAAGAACAAACCTCCAGTACTCAAATACTAGAATAACAAAGTTCAAATTGTACCAGACTTTCTTCAAAGGGCTTGCGTTTTTCCATCTGCTGCAGGGCCTTCTTGTACATTTGTGTCACAGATTCACTGGGTAGCTCATCAGCCCATTCCTCATATTCAGCATACGTGGTCTCCATATCTATATGGGGCACAGACAGACAGTAGCAAGTGATATTTCACTCTTCTTGATCAAAATCACAGCCAAGACTAATCTTCAGATAAGCGCAGCAGGTCAGGCAGCATCCAAGGAGCAGGAGAATTGACATTTCGGGCATGAGCCCTTCTTTAGGATGCTGTCTGACCCGCTGCGCTTTTCCAGCAACACATTTTCAGCTCTGATCTCCAGCATCTGCAGTCCTCACTTTCTCCTAGTCTTCAGATAACAACTCCACAATATCAAGATACCTGCATTTTGTTTTAAGTAATGTATATGGCTTGCCCATACACTGACCCTCTCTCAAGAAGGAAAGCACAATCAATGCCTTAGATTTCTGGACGTTTCCTGCTGTCCCATTCTTTGAAGACCACTGGGTGCTGTAACATCAGCCAGAACAGACAGCACTGATCATTTCCTTTTCTCTTGCTTCCAAATTAACCCTGCAACCTCGCCAAGAGCTACTTATACCCAGAGAGGTGTGGCCATAAGGATCAAACATTTGCCAAACATGAGGTAAAGCTCAAAATGTAAAGAACAAGGCCGATGAACTTGCTCCAACAATCTCACAGGCCTTGAACGTGTAAACAGTAAACCCATGGGATACTCTCCAATCCAATTGCACTGTCATTTTAGTCCATCTGTGCAAAGTGGGGGAATTATTGAAAGACCGGTCCAGTCTCTTACTCCATATGCTCCTCCTTTACACATATTTAAGTTTGGGATCTCTTGAGCAACAAACTAGTAGGCAGCCAGCAAATAATTAGAGGGAAAAAATAGCAACAAGCAATTTTTTTTTAAAAACATCTTAAGAGGTTGTCACTAAGTTTAGTAGCCAGTTCTACAGCATTTAATGGTAGATGGAACTCACTGGAGCAGTCTTGTTTGCAATATTTACAATATATTCCAAAAGAGCATTGAGAAAAATAAAGGCGAGTGGAGGAACCTGAGGCTCCAGACTTAAGTATGGGCAAGGCTGACATAATTGGCAGATTTATAACCCTTCGTATTCCAGGAGAAACTATTCCCAGGCAATACAATTAGTGCCCTTTGGTGAAAGGTATGAACCATGCAGATACAATAAAATTAATTCACTTTTGTGCTAATGATTAAACAATCTAAAGATAAAAGGTTGGTACACACATAAAAGTTCCAACAGTCTGTTGGGAGCAATGGGCATGTGGTAGAATCTTCTTGCCTAACTTATGTCGATTCATCAATTATAAAAGATTTATAAGTGCCTATCTAACACTTACTTGTACTCAAAACAAATTCAACATAACTTTACAATTCCCACAGGATGCACAGTTAGCCATAAGTAAATTCAAAAGTACTTTACCAAGCAAAGGGACGCCCAGCTGCCTCTTGAAGAGTGTGTGTATCCGCTCAAGCTGTGCATTCACCAGCTCCTGCTGTTCTGGAGTCAAAATGCTACCGGGTGAGGCCTGACGGAGGAAAGACTTTCATTTAATTAAACTGCCAGTTCCTGGATTGAAATAGGGAGACTCACTTAGACATTCCAGCTCACCCCAATCTTCTTAAACACTGTGTTTGTAAGCAAACAATTTAGACTTTCACATCAATCAGGAGAAAATTTCAAAAGTTGACAACACTACCAGACCGCATTTGCAGCAGTCTCCCTGTTACTCACAGTATCTACATAGCCCAGGAATTGCAGTTCCTTGCTCAAATACTTTTGAGACATTTTTTTTGAAAATTATAATGAAGCAATTCAATATTTCTGTTCAGTATTTTCTGGTTCAACTGGGTACAGAACATGAAATAGAAGTTTATAAAATTATGAGAAACATACTAGATAGTTGGAGTCTTTTTCCCAGGGTAGAAAGTCAATTACAAGAGGGCATAGGGTTAAAGCAAAAGGGGGAGAATTTAAAGGAGATGTGAGAGGCAAGTGTTTCTTTTACATAGACAGAGTACAGTAAATGCCTGGAATGTGTTGCCAGAGGAGGCGATAGAAGCAGAAACAATAACACCATGTAAGAGGTATCTTGACAGATACAAGATCGACCACATGGTGGCAAAAGATTTATATTTTAGAAAAGACTTTGAGTCAGTGCAGGTCTGGTGGGCCAAGGGGCCTGTACCAAAGAGGCTATACTGTTCTTTGTTTAGAAATATAAACATATACCAAATTCAGTGAGAATGAGCAACCTGAAGGTTTAGTATTACTACTCATTCCAAGTTCACAATTTCAAATCAATTATGAGGAGATGGCGACATCATGGTAATGTTACTGGACTAGCAATCCAGAGATCCAGGGACATGGGCTCAAATAATGACAGCTAATGGGACTTAACTCAATGAATAAATCCAAAGTATAAGATATTGTCACCAGACTAGCTATCATCAAAACGAACACTGATTGTCGTAAAAACCCTATCAGTAAGGTTCTTTATGGAAGGAAGTCTGCTGTCCTTTCCTGATTTGGCGTTTACTTGGCTCTGGATCCACAGCAACGTGATTGACTTTTAGCTGCCCTCTGAAATGGCATAATAAGCCACTCAGTTCAAAGGCAATTGGAGGTGAGCAGCCAATGCTGGCTGAGCCAATGGCACCTACATCCCATGAAGCAATACAAGAGAAACAGTTGTACATGGATAAAATATCTGTGTAAGCATCCAAAGAAAAAACTTCATGTCATTCTTCCACTGAAGGAAATATCACAGACTGACTGGCAACTTAAGTAGATAATTCACCAAAGGTAAAAGCAAAATACATGCTGCCATGGGCTTGTGAACACTGTTTCATCATTGAGACCCACATGCAAATCCAATACACACACTGGGGTAGAGTGCTCCTTTCTATTAGCTAAAAATGAGTTTGAATCATCTCAATCTAGTTCCTAAACAATATGGATCAGCAGGACAATAGTCAAGGATTTGGCAATAAATTCTCATTTTCAGGCTGGGAATAACAACAGTCGCAAACAAAATTGCTGCACTGCTGCTATTTGATTTGTAGTCAAACTATTTATTTCAAATCAATTTGGAAACACAAAATGGAAGTCATCCCACTCCCTGGTACTGAATTCCCATGACCAAAATCAATATATTCAAATTGTGTACATAGGTGGAGGAACCCACATTTAAATAGTTTTCAACAAATGAATAAACAAAGAAAACAATGTAGATAATCTCATATATTCTATGGCATATCATATATTCTGTATATTCTATACTACTAGCCAATTATTTCTCGTCGGTTTGCATTTTGCTTCATGCAACACGTAGTGCGTTTACAAATTTATCATTAATTCACATTAAATTAATCTGAATTTCAGATTCCCTTACCTGTAAGGTTCCTAAAATAGCATTTTCAAATTCTCTAAATGCTTCCCAGATCGCTACTCCTTTTGTCATATGTAATCCAGCAGCAGTTAAAGCTCGATCAAATATTGCACGAGCTCGCTCAATACCACCCTGCTGACCAATCCCACCAATGGAGTACTGGGCATATTCCAGCCATATCTCAGGACCTGTAATGAAAATTATTTACTAACATTATTGTGCATCAAAACAGAATTCTGACAACCAATTCTTCAACAACTTCAGAGGATTTCACCAATAGTGTTGCATACATAACAAACCTACTTTTCTGCAAGTATGAGGTGGGGGTGGTGGGGTGGAATATCTCCTTCAGCAGGAGACATCATTAACTGCATAACTGCAGTAAAATATATTCCCACAGGACTAAACTCTGCTGTGGAACAATCTCATGTGACAGTTACTATATTGTGGGATAACTGATCATAAATGTTCATTCACTTTCTTCTATTTTTAGAAGAAATGTTAACTTAATTATTCTAAACAAGTTAATAGCTTCACTAAAATACAGCAGAAGGTAACTTTAGAAAAACTTAAGCCATGACTTTTATCCCATGATATTGTTTTCAAGGTCTAAGTGGGCATTTTTACATCCTGGTTGTTCCACAATGGAGTTAACAAAGCCTACCACACTGTGGAACTGAAAATGTGTTGCTGGAAAAGCACAGCAGGTCAGGCAGCATCCAAGGAGCAGGAGAATCGACGTTTCGGGCTTGAGCCCTTCTTCAGCCCTTCGTCGATTCTCCTGTTCCTTGGATGCTGCCTGAGCTGCTGCGCGTTTCCAGCAACACATTTTCAGCTCTGATCTCCAGCATCTGCAGTCCTCACTTTCTCCTACCACACTGTGGAGCCAATCCAAATTATGCTTTCTATCCAGTGGGATGTGTTTAATATGGTGTAAAATCAAGACTTTAGATAACTAAGAATTCCTTGCAAACTCATTAGGAATCTATTCATGAAGATATCTTTGCAGATTCAACAGCTGAGTGCCAGCTAGCTAGAGATTACCAGTATCTGAATGTTCTGTAGTTGGGTCAGCTTAAATGCCTGAATGAACATCAGGGAACATGTCTATCACATAATTTCAATTGTTTCTAATATAGGGAGCTTCATCATACTGTCATACTATATCATCACTTCCAGTTAAATTAATTATGTGATTATTTTTCTGCTTGGGTTTTTAATTTCCGAGTTAACCAGCCCTTGATTTAAAGCTGAAAGTGTGTGTCAGAGGAGAACTAACTTTCAGGATAACATAATTTGAAATTACATATAGTCTGCACATTATGTCTTTTAACACATTAATAAATTAATAAACATCAAAGTCTCTTTCCTTTTTTCCACTCCATTTCACGGGGTGAGGGGGGGGGAGCAAGGAAGATTAATATTCAACAGGTAACAGGTATGACCAATCTGCAGGACAACAGTGAGAGATGTTTGCCTTCACCAAAGAAAGCTGTGATTGCCCACTTTTAGGAGTCAGACAAACACTTAAGTGTAAAAAGGAACTTACAAATATAATCTTTGATGGCCTTCTCAAAGAGTTCATAAACATTCTCCCTGTCGGCTGCTCCCTCTGCCATTAGAATCTCATCCTTCAGCCAGTCCAGCCAAAGCTCTGCAAAACAGAATAGGATTTGTTTCCCAATAAAACATAATCTTCACAAACAGCATTAGTCAGGATGACATGAACTGTGGCTTTGTGGTTGCCATATCAATACCAGAATGTTCACATAATCAGTCTCCAAGAAAAAGGAGAAATTTAAAAATCACAACTAAAAACACAATCAAAATCTTGTGAAAGTGGATTCATTCTTCAAATTTTTATCAGCAGGTTGTTTATAAATGTGTGAACAAACTCTGATCCACTTTACAAACCAGGTTTCTCTGGCATTGTAGCTCATAATTATACTCCTACCTTCTGTAAGGGGGAATAGTTCACTCATCTTCTGTCGAGCAGCTCGTAATTTCTCCAGCTCCCCCTCTTGACGCAACAATTTAATTAGATCCACATGACAGTTGTAATCATAGGCACTGATGGAAAGCTAAAAGAAACAGGGCACAGATTACTGATGTTCCCTTGCCAGTGTTACTAGGACTACTTAAAATCTATCATTTTATTTACCTTTTTAATAGCCAGTTAGTTATAAATAAGTCTGCTTCTCACTTTTTAACTTATCATACACATCAGATAAAAAGAGATGCCTATTCAGTCTTTGGCAAATCATGACAACTGTGTTAATGCCATAAAGTGAAAACACAAAGCTTCCTGGCCAATGGCATAACAAGCATAAAACCATAAATCAGAAATAAAATGCTTTAAACAGATAAACAGTTTTTAAAAGTAACCTTTCCTTCATGTCAGATTATACATTATTTTACAATGCTGCACAGGACCGGTCTACCATGAAAACCACAGTACGTTCTTCCGTGAAATTGCAGCCTTATTGCTCTGATGGCACTAAGTCTCGGTAACCATAGGATCAAATCAGAGGTAAGTGACTGACTTGCCTGTGTCTTTCTGCTTCTTATTGAAAAAATAATTTAGAATAAATCAAATTTCAGTACTTCATCTTACATAAAGTATTTCAGTCAAATTGTGGTATTTGCCATAATTGGACTTGGTAGCCCAAATGGAACAAAGTCCTACCAGTACGTAAATGGGATACAGTTAAAAATCGCACGACACCAAGTTATAGTCCAACAGGTTTAATTGGAAGTATCTATTGGATTGTAACCTGGTGTGGTGTGATTTTTAACCCTGCCCACCCCAGTCCAACACTGACACTTCCATATCATAAATGGGATACAACATAAAGAATTACAATACTATTCACTTGAGTCTCACTTAGTTTACATAGAAAAACTGCTGTCAAAGTTGGTGATATGAAAATATAACTGGCAAACTATAAACCTTCCAGAGCTAAACACTTCTTATATATCCCTGAAATGCAACAATTTTCAAACAAAGGCTCTTTAGACAATGAAGGTGAATCCTGCCAGTCTTTTTTAAACTTTCATATGTATGAGCTCAGAGATCTCATGCTCTGGTGAAATTTGCTTATAATAGGGTTGACTTAAATATCACCTCATTAGACTGGCTCCTCACACTTCTGGCACTCGAATCTTTCACAATAGCATGGAAAAGGATAGCGACAGATATTTTGGAACTAAAGTGTCCCAAATTCTTGAGACGTGACTTTAGTCCCGATCAAGACCATTTAAAGTTTAGCAGCGATCAGAGGGTCTTGACAAACATTAAAAACAGGAGAATGAATAGGCCAGTCTTTCAAGCCTGCTCTGCTTTTCAATGTAATCATGGCTGATCATCCTACTCATTATCCTGTTCGCACTTTTTCTACAAACCTTTTGATCCTTTAGCCCCAAGAACAGTGCCTAACTCCTTGAAAACATTTTATGTCTTACCTTTAACTGCTTTCATTGGCAGATAATTCCACAGATCACTAGGCTAGGTGAAGACATTTATCATTTCAGTCCTTAATGGCCTATCTCATATTCTTAAACCATGACCACTGGTTCTGTATTTCTCTTATTGGAAACAGTCTTCCTGCATATAGCCTGTACAGTCCTGTTAGAAGATTACCACCTCACGCTTGTAAACTTCAGTGAAGATAGTTCTAATTGAGCCAATCTTTTCATACATCAGTCCTGCTGTTCTCGGAAACTTTTGCTGCGCAACCTCCATAGCCAGAACATCATTCCTCAGGTAAGGAGATTAAAACTGCACACAATACTCCAGATGTGGTCACGTCAAGGCCCTGTACATTTGCAACAAGGCATCCCTACTTCTGCACTTGGATCTTCTCACTATGAAGGCCACCTGTCTTTCTTCGCTGCTAAACCTGCACGCTTACGTTCACTGACTCTCTACAAGCACACCATTTAGATAATTATCAGCCTTCCTGTTTTTGCTACCACACCTTTATCCACATTATACTCCATCTGGCAAGCATTTGCTCATTCATTCAACATGTCCAAATAGGTATCACAGCCTCCTCCTTACAGCTCACCATGCATCACCTTCTCTCCTACCAACTTGGCTTTGTGTCATCTACAAACTTGGAGACATTACATTTAATTCCCTGATCTAAATCCATAATGTGTATTGCAAATAGCTAGATTCAAACACTGATCCCTGTAGTAACCCACTAGTCACTGACTACCAGTGAGATTTAATGTGAGTCAAGGCACATGCTTCAAAACATTTTGATTTTATTGGTCATGACTTGATCATATGTACATAGCTAGAAAATGGGCCATTCATTAAGTCAGCATGAAGCTACTTTATTATTCCCCATCAGAAGACTATATTTTCTCTCTGTAAAAAAAAACCTGACCAAGTGGTTTTCAAGTAACTCTGGAGGGGAGTTTGAGATGTTTGTTAACACTTCATCAATCAACACGAAGTGTTTTGTTTTGTGTCTTTCGTTATGGTGAGCAGTTCAGGTGGACAGAGTTTTGGGGCGAGGGTGCGGGGGATTGAGGGGCATGGTGGATTGGGGCGAGGGGTCATGGTGAGGGGGCAGAGTGGAGTGTCAGGGAGATTGGGGTGAGGGGACGGGGGGGTGGAGTGGGCGGTGGGATTGAGGGGGTGAGTGGGATTGAGGGGGTGAGGGGGATCAGGGGGGTGGAGTGGGCGGTGGGATTGAGGGGGTGAGGGGGATCAGGGGGGTGGAGTGGGCGGTGGGATTGGGGTGAGGGGGATCAGGGGGGTGAGGGGACTGGGGGGTGGAGTGGGCGGTGGGATTGAGGGGGTGAGTGGGATTGAGGGGGTGAGGGGGTTCGGGGGGTGAGGGGGATCGGGGGGTGAGGGGGATCGGGGGGTGAGGGGGATCGGGGGGTGAGGGGGATCGGGGGGTGAGGGGGATCGGGGGGGTGAGGGGGATCAGGGGGGTGAGGGGGATCAGGGGGGTGAGGGGGATCAGGGGGGTGAGGGGGATCGGGGGGGTGAGGGGGATCGGGGGGTGAGGGGGATCAGGGGGGTGAGGGGGATCAGGGGGGTGGAGTGGGCGGTGGGATTGAGGGGGTGAGGGGGATCAGGGGGGTGGAGTGGGCGGTGGGATTGGGGTGAGGGGGATCAGAGGGGTGAGGGGGATCGGGGGGTGAGGGGGATCGGGGGATCAGGGGGGTGAGGGGGATCAGGGGGTGAGGGGGATCAGGGGGGTGGAGTGGGCGGTGGGATTGAGGGGGATCAGGGGGAGGGGGATCAGGGGGGTGAGGGGGATCAGGGGGGTGAGGGGACGGGGGGGTGAGGGGGATCAGGGGGGTGAAGGGACTGGGGGGTGAGGGGGATCAGGGGGGTGAGGGGACTGGGGGGTGAGGGGGATCAGGGGGGTGAGGGGACTGGGGGGTGAGGGGGATCAGGGGGGTGAGGGGACTGGGGGGTGAGGGGGATCAGGGGGGTGAGGGGACTGGGGGGTGAGGGGGATCAGGGGGGTGAGGGGACTGGGGGGTGAGGGGGATCAGGGGGGTGAGGGGACTGGGGGGTGAGGGGGATCAGGGGGGTGAGGGGACTGGGGGGTGAGGGGGATCAGGGGGGTGAGGGGACTGGGGGGTGAGGGGGATCAGGGGGGTGAGGGGACTGGGGGGTGAGGGGGATCAGGGGGGTGAGGGGACTGGGGGGTGAGGGGGATCAGGGGGGTGAGGGGACGGGGGAGGTTGGGCTACAGTTTTAAATCCCGCGGGCTCGCTCCCGCCCGACATCACGTCGCACCTGCTCTTCCAACCGCTGAATTTCCGCCTCGTTTTCCTGCTCATCTTCTGAAGAGTCTTCCATTTCCTCCTCCGAGTCACCCGCACTTCCAACCTCCAATTCCTCGGCCTCACTCGACCGTCGCCTCCCGATAGTCGCCATCATGCGAAGCAGTGCGGGAAAGGCCAAGTCGCCCGATCAAATGAAACATTCCACATCCCGAGAAACACAACTTCCTCTGGTAGAACAATTCCTTATTTTAATCGAAGCTCTAAACTGAAGTACAATCCCATACATTAAAGCGGAACTATCTAAAACAGATATTTTCGAGTGAATATGGGATAATTGGGCGTAATATATACATCATAAACACGCGACCTGTGGGCTTGAATGAAACCGACGATTGAAGATGACGACAGCGGGGTATGATTGTCACCATCTTGGTAAGGGCATCATGCATCATTACTGAGAGCGTCGACGTTTTGTTTACCCCCTTGAGCACTTCTCCGTTGGCAACGCTACCGCGCAAGGGGCGTGGCCAGCCTGCCCGACGTAAGAGGCGTTGCAGGTCTTTTAGGTCACAACGTGTGGGCGTGTTTATTCGGTGTCGCGCGTGTTCTCCAGCATTTGCAGCCCTCCCTTTCTCCTCCGACGCGCATGTTCAGTCGACAAAATGCAACCCAAGCCGGCTAGGGGGTGTGGCCAGTGCACGATGTAGCCATACGGGGGCGTGGCCACTCATACGTAACAGCATGAGGCGGGGCCCTCTGCTGGTGACGTCAGGCTGTGATGTAGTTGGGGGTGGGGAAGTGGTGTGACGCAGTCTGGTTTCGGTGGTGATGGCCGCGGTCATGGTTCCGTGCTCTCTCTCGCGGCTTGTGCTGAGGGCTCGGGCACCGCTTGTCGCCGCTTATCACAAGAAGGTAATTGGGCTTTGGGACTGGCAGGAGCGGGGTTTTGAGGGCCTACGCGTACTGATAGTGCGCCTTGCTGCCGAAGTCGGGGTGGGCCACTGGAGTGATGCAAGTGTACAGAGAGTAGATTAGGAGGCTGTTGGCCTGATACCAGCACCGCCTGGTGAAGCGGGTGATCGTACACATAGTGCTTGCTTTGAGCGTTTCCAACATTTCTTCACCGTTTTTAACGACAGGAGAAGGTTGTGACTGCAGTAAGAGGGTGCAATGGTGCCTAACGAAGGAATGCTTCTCGAAGCAAAGTTAAAAATCACACCACACCAGGTTATTTGCATAATAGCAGTGTCATTTAAACTAATTGGGCCGGAATTGCATAATAACCAACATACACACTTTTTTTAAAAAAGTTTGTGCTTTAGAAAGTGTCCCCAATACATCAATCATGTTATAGTGAATTTGCATTAACAAAACGTGTTATAGCAGAATGACCTGTGCAAGCAAACTACAGATTCACCTGAAATGTGTATTTAGATCCTTGAACAGTGAGGAGGTCAAGTAATAGGCAATCTGCAATTCTGTGGAAACATGCCGTAGAGGTGAGGAAATGTCAGAAGTAAAGGAGATCACCGTGTCTCTGAGGAACAGTAGTAGGAAAGAAAAAGATGTTTGGTATTGTGGTTGGAGAAAAGGGGCATTTCAAAGGCAAGCATCTCAATGGTTGAGATGGAAAAGCTGGGAGGATGGAATGTAGTCCTTGTAGCATAGCCAGGAATGTAGTCAAGGTAACTGTCAGAGATGGTGGGTTTGTAGTGAATATTGGTGGACACCTTGTCCCCAAAAATGGGAATAGAAGTCAAGGAAGGGAAAAAGTCAGCTGAACTTAGTAAAATGAAAAGAAGATAGGGATTGAGGAATTGCACGTTAATCATGAAGGGAAGGCAGTTAGGGTGGGAAGTGGTAATACGGATAGGTCTTCAGAGAAGGTGTGGTCAGGGACAGTATTTGTTGTTTGGGGGGATGGAGGGGGGGGTTGGGAGAGGAGAAGCAGCCCGATGGTTAGCAATGAGGTCAACGACTCATCCTCCTGCATGATAGGAGGAGGAGGAGAGAAAGTAGTAACTGAATTTATAAAGTGTTGTTTACTACTCTGGGCATCACTGCTGGATAGCCAGTGAAGTACTTAGGGTGTAGGTTTGCTCGCTGAGCTATAGGTTTGATATCCAGATGTCTCATTACCTGGCTAGGTAACATCATCAGTGGTGACCTCCTGTTTTTAATGTTTGTCAAGACCCCTCGGAATCCTAGGAGCACACAAACCCACCAACACTCTCAAACAAAAACTAACAAACTTGAAAGACCCAGTACAACCCATGGACAAAACCAACGTTATCTACAAAATTCCATGCAAGGACTGCCAGAAACACTACGTAAGACAAACAGGAAGAAAGTTAGCTACCAGGTTAAATGAACACCAGCTAGCCACAAAAAGACACGACCCTCTCCCTCGTAGCCCTACACATGGATGAAAAAAACCCACCATTTCGACTGGGACAACACATCTATCCTGGGACAGGCTAAGCAAAGACATGCCAGAGAATTCCAAGAGGCCTGGCACTTCAACCACAATGCCATAAACAAACGTATAGGTCTAGATACCATCTATCAACCCCTCAGAAAACGAACAGAAAATGACATCAGGGACAAACCTATAAATAGAAAGCAGGAGACAACAGCTTCGCTTCACTTGGAGGTCACCACTGATGTTACCTAGCCAGGTAATGAAACGTCTGGATATCAAACCTACAGCTCAGCGAGCAAACCTACACCCTAAACCTCAACCTGAGCTACAAACCTTCCCACACCTTGCATTGAAGTACTTTTAATGACTAGTCAATGTTATGATGTAGGCAATGCAGTACTGATTTGCAGATTGTAAATCAAACTGCCACAGATAGCTATGTGGTCTCATGACCACATAATATCTCTGTCTCCAGAGTTTAATCTATCTAATCAACAATGTTGTGGAATGTTTTCCATCCACCTGATAGGGCAGATTGCACCTTCCCTTGCAAATGGCAATATTTCTGATAGCACAACATTCCATCAGTCCTGAACTGGACTTTAAACTTTATTTTTAATGCTCAAACTGTAACTTAAACACTCAGTTTCTCATTCAGAAGCTAGACTTCGGTTGAGTCATCATGACTTGCGCTATTGGATTTCTTTAATCTTGCAGGTGGTGGACCACTATGAGAATCCCAGAAATGTTGGATCCTTGGATAAAAATGCAAAAAATGTTGGAACAGGACTGGTTGGTGCACCAGCTTGTGGTGATGTCATGAAACTACAGGTACAGTTGTTTAATGCATGCAGTGATCCAGAGTTGGATAAGGATCCATTTAAACATAGCTTTGCCAATTAAACCAACATATGCACCCCTTTTTAAGAAGTTGTTACTTAGCACAGTTAAAGGGGTGCATTTAATGGTTCAGTTGGTCAGCTTGCTTCTCAGTATGACAATTGTTGAAATAAGATATGGGTCAACATTCAGTGAGCTCTTGGATGAGTGAGCAGTTCTCAGCTCAACAGTTGGCTCCAGTGCCACAGGGTTAGATGATCGAAAATTAGAGATCAACTTTTGATCAGTGATCCAGAAATGAGGCTACATTTAAACAAGCAATGTCTTTAAACCTGTAAACATATTACATGTCTATACAGCAATCCAAGCAATTGTGCATTCAAGTGAGGAGACATAGACAGAAAATTGAATAGCAATACCACATGAGAAACCATGCAGACGTTTAACAGGTCCTCAAACTTAATAGGGTGTTCTTAGAAGTATTTCAGGGGGGATATCAGTTTTCCATGGTAACGTCCAATTAATGGAAATTAATGGAATTCAATTAATGGAAACTTGTGCTATTGTCATAGGAGATATAAAATAAGTTTGTTGAATTACCTGTATCCTGATTGCTTGGATCTGTAGCCAAATGATGTGGGTAATTTGCTTCTGGTATTTGTGGATTTTGCAGATTGACACTCGAGTTGTAGCTGCCAGGATATTTACAGGTAACACTTGCCTTCACACTGTGGGGTGGCAGCTTGTTACAAATCTGTCATTCCACTTCCCTGTGTTTTGAGCTTTGTGTTCATGAGCCAAATAAATGTGAATGGAGGGTCACGTTCTGGCCCCATCATCATGCCTTCAGAAAAGGGTATTGCTATAAAGTTAAATATTTTTCTACGTTTAGTGCTGCCGTATGATTCAGAAGGTTGCTTTTCTGTAGTCAGAGTTATGCTCGTAATAAACTACTGAGGACTGCAGATGCTGGAGTTCAGTCAAAAGTGTGGTGCTGGAAAAGCACAGCAGGTCAGGCAGCATCCAAGGAGCAGGAGAATCGGCATTTTGGGTATAAGCCCCCATTCATGTTTGTTTTCATTGAATATTTTAACAATCAGGCAGTGATTTCTTCGATAGCTTCAATTCTGTTTCATCTTGTTGATTGAACTGAAGTTCTCCAGTATTTTTAATAGATTAGCCATTTCCTAATTACGCTACGTGTAATATTTCAAACCAATTTTTCCTGAAAGACTCGGATCACATTGAGAACAAATGTTAACTCCCCTCTTTTGAGGATATGACCAGCCTGTTGCATTGTCCTCTGGAAACTGCATGTGTGTGTGTGGCTGCTCTTTCTCTTCAGTCATCTGGAAGTCTCAGTTTGGATTCTGTTACAATTTTCTGCCTGGTAAATATTCAAATGATTTCAATTTTGTGATAAAGATTATAATTGTTAAAACTTGCTTGCATTTTGACTTTTTCTTCTATAGATTGAGGTGGATGAAAATGGGAAAATTATTGAAGCGAGATTTAAAACATTTGGCTGCGGATCAGCAATTGCATCCAGCTCACTGGCTACAGAGTGGGTGAAAGGGAAAACGGTAAGGATATTCATCTTCTCTGAGGTAATTCCATGGAAATATACAGAAGGAACCAGAATAATCCATTTCAGTATTAAAATACTGATTAAAATTAAGTGCCAACCTCAATCAGTTGGTAACTACCCAAGAAATGACTATTTCTTGAACTTGTCTGAACAACATTAGCTTGACTAGTCCATTTTATGGCTTGGATTTTTGTAAAATATGCTGGACACAAGATATTTCTTTCTTTCATGGCAGTAGTTTAAAAAAAAATGCTCGTCAGTCATAGATGACAATGTGTTAGGTTCGACTCACCAACTTCTGCAAACAGGTAAAGTTTTTTTTAATTAAAGCTTGTACAAGCTGGGTGACCCCTCTGGCAATCTCCATAGGTGTGTGAAGTCGATTCAGAAGAGAGACCCTGAACAAAGAAAACACATCCCCTTTTATATAGGTCAGTTGGTAATGCTGACAGATACTCTGGCCACCACCCCCACCCTCATTCTCTCTTTCCCCCCCCCCCCCCCTAAAAATAGCCACATGTTACCCCAGGTACATTGGAGGATGAGATCATCCTCTGAGATAATATAAATGCCCTAATTCTGGGGAATCGTTGAGCAGACTATTTCCTGATTCAGTGATTTCCAAGACTGTGTTGGTGTGGAATGTCCTAGCTTCGGAGTGGCCCTGCAAATGATTCTGGCTCCGCTACTCCCCCCGACCATGTCGGTGTGATATGCTTCCGTGTCGGATGATCATGCAAGCAAACCTGATTGGCTGGGGGATGGCCATGAAAGTATGAATGGAAGGGGCTGAATGATAGTTTAATTTCATAATAGTAGGGGAGTAGTAGCAAATGACTGTGTAAATGGGTTGGGCGTCATCCGTATTCCTGCGTGAATGTCGTCCCCATCCACTTCCAGAATGTTCAGTTAGTGCAGTTTAAGCCTTTAATATTACATTAATGTCCAGAAAGGTAGTCCCATTTAATCTTTTTCCATTATATAAGAACAGGAATTGTTATTGGACCATTTAAAGATAAGCTGGTGCCAAAACACAAATTAAAACTGAAAGTAGAGGGAAGATATTTGATTTGTATAGTAATGACTTACAGATATACATTCAATTTGCTCCGTTTTTGTTTGTGGAAAATGTAATGTGCGGATCTTGCCGTGTACTGATGTACTGTTGGAATGTTCAATAAAGCCACATAATAAAATCTTGTCAAAATTACACCTGTTTATACTGCATCCTGTGAAAGTATGTTTTGTGCCTCAGCCTTGCATGCTTAGTTTGAAGAAAGAGTCATGACAGTCATTCATTTGCAGGTGGATGAAGCTTTGACGATTAAGAACACAGACATTGCTAAGGAGCTATGTCTCCCTCCAGTCAAACTGCACTGTTCAAGTAAGTTTGGGTTTATTTTATGGATATGCAGGTGCAACTCATTAACTTGATAACATTAATGGCTTGAATTTGAGATTCCTGAGTAGGGCAACTTGACTTGAAGTTTCTGTCACTAGTCGTAGAATAGAGGATGTTTAACAGAAATCTGAACATAATGTTTTTCATTAGTGTCTCTCTCCTTATCCTTTCTCCTTTGGCTCAATGTCATTTTTTTTTCTTAATTATACTAAGCGGCTTGAAACTTTTTTTAGATTTAAAATAACTGTATAAGGTGGATAGTGAAAGTATTAGGCAAAATGTGTTTTACTATTTTTTTTTCAGTATTTTTAAATGACTGTTTCAGAAACCAGGAAGACATGGTGGCATGAGGGGAGTTGGAAAGTTTGGAAGGTAGTTTTGGTCGTTAACATATTATGCTTCAGAAAGTCTGGTGCATCTACAAGTTGATGCCTTGCATCTAGACAAACATCAGAGCAATCATGGAGATGTGATAATTCAATCCCAAGCCAGATGAGTTATGAAATTGAGACTTTTTGTGATGCATTAATTGACAATGCAGTATGAGATGTCAGTTGTACACTAGTAGTTATCACTTCTGTGAAACGCACAATAACATTAGATTAAATTAATGAGCCTCTTAAAGGAGCACAGTTTCCCTTCTTTGTTAAATTTTAATCAAAGTGCTCAATTAGACATGATATTTGCCTGAATCTTAAAAATGTAATTGGCATTGTCATTAACAGCAGGGAGATGAAACAGGATATTGTTGGGCTATACCTGGAAGCTATTGGTATAAGTGGAAGATGTTGCAAGAATAGTTTTTTCAATGAAAACAGCATTGAAACATTTCAGCATACTAGAAGCAATAATACAAACAGGGGGATGTTATTAAACAGCCTAGAAGCTACTCTTTGCGACATTATCAAATGAGTGTTTAATTTACCACCTTGATGTATCACTATTTGAGAGGGATTAATGCATTTAAAGTTGGCAGAAAGCTTAAACTTTTTCAAAAATGCTTAAATTACAAGATGTTGGTCAAGTTTGCGTATCCTGTTTTAGGATTCCTTTTGCAGCCTCACTCTGCAGACTTAATTTGATTTTAAATGGAGCACATGTGCTTCTGATTTAGAAGCCTGTAGATGTAAGGACTAATCCAGGACTTTGCATGTTCTCGCCTGTCCTTTCAGTGCAGTTAGTTTCCTTTCTCATCTATTTCAAGATTGCTTAATTGTGTTACAGGGGATCTAGGTATCCAAGTATAGGAATCAGTTAGTCTGCAGATGCAAGAAGTGATGAGGCAGGCAAATGGAATGTTGGTCTTAATGCAAAGAAAGTGGAATGTAAAAATTGGCAAGTTTTACTGCAGTTGAACAAGACTTTGTTGATATCACATCTGGAGTTGTATTTTTGGTACCAGTTTTAATTAAAATTACTGTTGGGCATGGTTCAGAAGTCTTTTTTATGTAGAAAGATTGGGCCTGTACACATTAAAGTTATAAGAATGCTAAGTAACCTTCAAATGTAAAGTCTCCTCAAGACATTCTAAGTTTGGATATTTAGAGTTTGCCTCCTGATGTGGGGAGACTAGAATCAACATAAGAATAAGAAAAATTTGAAAATTGTTATTCTGTGGAATTCACTCCCTAGAAAGCAGTGGAAGTTGTCACTTTCAGTTATTCAAGGCTGAGTTAGAGTTTTGATCCACAAGGGAGCTATTGTGGCAATTTTGGGAGATTGGTGGGACAATAGTCTGGATTTGATGAGACAGAGTCACGGGCTGAGATCTAACCTTTCTACATTTACATAATCTGTTATGACCTGTATAGTTCGGAGTCTGTTTTCCTTCACAAAAGCTGCGTTGGAATTGGCTCAAAGGAGGTTCAATTGAGGGGAAATATCCTTTTCTTTTTGGTTTGAATAAGCAAATGTGCAGTTAATTTTAATAATGTAATTGCTCTTTTGTTTCAGTGCTTGCTGAAGATGCAATCAAAGCTGCTCTGGCTGACTACAGAGTGAAACAACAAAAGAAAAAGTGACTACAAACTTTACACAACAATGCGTCAACAACTAAGTGATAACTTTTGCAATGATCCCTTTGTGTAAAAGAACTTCAAATAATTTATCTGCTCAATTGTTACATTATAAGAAAAGCAGTAGCTAGATGTCAGTTTATTAAATGGACTCTTGATGTGTGATTCCATTTGTGCCTTGTATTTGAGTTAGAAAATTATTTTGGAAAAGTTCAGTTTCTTGACGTATTAATAATATTGTTGAGAATGTAAATAACTTGATTTAGCTGAAATGGGTTTGATTATAATATTTGTACTTAGCAAAATATAAACATAAGTAATTAGTTTCTTATCCGTCTGTTTGAATTTCATCAAGAATTAAGACTTTAACAGTGTAGCAATCTGTTTCACAATTCAACAGATATGGGTTTAAATCCCACAGCTGTTCATTTCTGCTGGCTGAGGTTACTCAAGAGCTACTTGTTTTTTTTTGTGCTTCTAAAACGAGAACAGCAACAGAAGCAAAACTGTTATTTCATCTCTACCTGCACAGTGCACCTTCCAGAATGACATTGGTGTCATATATTTAATTATTCAACATTATAACAGATGACGAATCTTGTCATTTCACTTATATATTGCCAAAGAACTACTCAAAGATTCACTGCGTAATTAAATTTTGCTTTATAATTTCACTCCTGTAGTACATGTTGTCTGAATTCTTGTTACATTTTAAGTTGCAGTAATTCTGAACTAAGTCACTGAAAGACAGTGAAATGTCTAATCAGTAATCTAAGAATACACATCCTGATAAATTTATTTAGTTTCAAATTACAATGGCACCATTTAAGGAAATACTACTACATCTGTCATGAATGTTCCATTATTTAATGTAATTTTTAAAGTAATTTCCCATGTTTTTAAATGTAATCATTTGTCCCAGTTCGGTTTAATCTATTTTTAAGAAATTGTCTTGGTACACAACTGATTTTCAAAAGCAGACGTAACTTTTAACTTTGAAGCCAATTATGTTTTAAATCAAAGTTGCTTCATTAGCTTTAAAATTCCCTTTGCAGCCATAAGCCACAGCTACTGAAAATAGCTTTGTTAATGGGATAGGCACACTAAAGCTGGGCATGCATGTCTCTGTTTGACCTGGTTCTCTATTTATTTTCAAGCTACAATGATTAGTCATTTGCTGTAGATTAGATGTCAAGTGGTTGCCCGTTCATTTCTGGAATAGAGGTAGGTTACTTCGAGGGGCCAACTCTCAAATAGGAAAAGAGATAAGGGTACCTGTAATGTAGAAGGGAGGATGTTGAGAAGGTGTATGTAGTTTTATTGCCTAGCTTACAGATGAATGAGAAACAAAGTTTGAAAGATAAAATGGTTGTACAAAGCCACCCATTCCATCTGGAAGATTTTCATATCCTACCAGTATTGATCAAACCATGTGAGCCCACCATCAGAATGTATGGCATATTTATTTGTGGTATCTGAGCTTATAAAAGGGATTACAACTTGTGTAATATTTGGTGAATTTACAGGCGTCATCGCTCAGGTTTCCTGTTTGCCAACTGAAGGCATATGAATAATATCAAATTTAGGTCATAAATGTCTTTGTGCCAATAGTCAATATGGGCACAGCTGAATGCAACACAAACTTGATACTGGAAGGTAGAGTATCTGAAGAAAAGCAATGGAATTTTAGTGGTGACAAATCAGTAGCTCTAGTCTTGCAGTTAGTTCTCAATGCAAGGCAAACTGATGGTACAGTTTTGAATGTAACTTTTCTCTTAAACTGCAAAACAATTGATAAGACCTAATGCCTGAGTTCTTAAAGTGCAAGTAATGTTTGACTAATTGATATCATTCCTGAAGAAGGGCTCATGCCCGAAACGTTGATTCTCCTGCTCCTTGGATGCTGCCTGACCTGTTGTGCTTTTCCAGCAACACATTTTCAGCTCTGATCTTCAGCATATGCAGTCCTCACTTTCTCCTCATTGATATTATTGTTTTGTAAAGTTACAACTGGTATAAATAGCACGGAAAAGTAAGGTCCTTATTTATCTGTTAAACCTTTGTCGTGCAATTTATACTTTGTCAAACTTTAACTGCATTCTGTGTAAATGTTTCTTTGCTTTGGGAAGGAATGAACTTCCTAGTTACAAATAATAAAATTCTCCATTTCTGATGATCATTACTTCTAATTCATGATTTTTATTGAATTCAAGTTTCTTTATGGCAGGATTTTAATCCAGATCCCCAGGCCATTAGCTTTGGGTTACTCACCCAGTGCCAGTATCACTAAACCACCATCTTCCTTTTGAAAATACCAACAATTGCATACCTCAAACCTAAACTTATCCATGACCTTATCTTCTTCCAAACTCTTTGATGCTGTTGACAGCTTTGAAAGAGATGCATTGTTACATCTCAAACATGGTGTCTTTCTATAAGTGCAGCATTCGCAATCAGGAAAAGCTTAAACTGGATTTGGACTCCTGATTCAAAACAGCATTAGCAGGAAAGTCATGAGACATAGATTGGTACAGTTTCAGCAAGTGTTTTTCAAGCAAGATGATATGTATGTTTAAATTACTTAAATGCTGCACTAGAGATGCCCACATGAGATTCCTATCCTGGAAGTGTTTAATCTCCAATTCTCTGGTGATAGCAAGGAAATGTAATCTTGTTTTCAACAGAAACAAATATCAAATCAATATAAGCCAATCGGTTCTGTGATTTAGTCAACTCTATTAGATTTGATCCTATCAAAAAATAGGTTAAACAGAAGATATCTGCATGTAAGATAAAGGTGTCTTGGTTTCTTTTAACATTTTTATCCCCATATGTCTCAAATTTTGCAGCTAAAACATTTCCTGTTTGTGATCACCACAAAAATTCCATCTGTATGATAAAAAGGGTCACCAACGTATTTTTCAGTCTCTCAAAATGCTCTCACGTGTGCATTTCAGTATCCACAATTTGGATATCTAAGTGGTCAGCTACTGAATGTAGTCACACAAGGCTGTCAATGTATTTTTAATAAAGGAACATAGAAAAGGAAAAAAAAAGTATTCTATAATAAATTTATTTGTGTATGGCTTTATAATATATGCAATTTATATATATACACACGGCCTGGAAACTTCCAAAATTCTCGGTCCTGCTGGTATGAATCTGAGCTTCTGAACATTGTGGCTCCTGGCCATCTGTTTCTCTGTAGATCATAAAATTTAACTTCGTAATATTTCATTAAGAACTTCCCAGGTAGTTTGCATTAAATTATAAGCTCTGCTGGAATTGATGTTTGAACTTACTGTTTAAAAAATAATTTCTGACATCTTTTTAAAAAAAAATCAAGACCCCTTCACAAATCAAAATAAAAACTTGTCTACCTCTACATTAGAGTTCCAAATTAGTGAAATACATTATAAACCTTATTCACATTTTGTGAGTGTTCCTCATGAGTGCAGGTTTGTTCAGCAGTACTCGATTATTATTTTACCAATGACTAAATCCATGATCATCAAATGTAATGATATGCCAAGATTTTCAGATAGCTGTGATAAATCTATGTACTAAAGTTCTAGGTACCTGTTTACTTGACCAACAGCTTCAGGTTTGGAAGAAGGTTTCACGTAGAAAATGGTGGAAGGACATGATTACCAAGTCACCCCAACCTGAACCAGGATAACTAGCATATGAGTTTAAAATCTTGATGTGAATAGATGGAAAGATTCTCCAGTACCGTGTCCAGCTCAGATCATATGGCATTGTAATATATAAAGGCCAAGAAAATAGATAACATATTCCAGCTGATTTGGAGATGCCAGTGTTGGACTGGGGTGTACAAAGTTAAAAATCACACAACACCAGGTTATAGTCCAACAGGTTTAATTGGAAGCACTAGCTTTCGGAGTGCCACTCCATCAGGTGGTTGAGGGGTACACAATTTTAAGGCACAGGATTTATAGCAAAATTTTACAGTGTGATGTAACTGAAATTATACATTGACAAATACCTTGATTGTCGACTCTTTAATCTGTTCGAATACCATGATAGTTTCACTTCTTTCATGTGTAAATCACAAAACATTTTTTTAAAAGTTGTAAGGATGCCCTGAGGCATGGTACATTGGGGAAACCGAGCAAAGGCAATGGATGAATAGGCACCGCACAACAATTAACAGACAGGAGATTTCCCTCCCAGTTGCGGAACACTTCAGTATCCAGGACATTCGAACTCGGACTTTCTGGTGATCATCCTCCAAGGCGGACTTCGGGACAGGCAGCAGCGAAAAGTGGCCAAGCAGAGGCTGATAGCTAAGTTCCATACCCATAGGGAGGGCCTCAACCGGGACCTTGGGTTCATGTCACATTACAGGTGACCATTGCACTATAAACACACACACACATATACACACAGACACACATATATACAGACACTCACCCACACCCTTACAGACACACACACTCACACATGCATCCTCTCAGAGACTTAGACCACTCTACACTCATGCACACACATATACACTCTCTCTCACAGACACGCACAACCCCCCACCCCAGACACACACACTCCCACACTCACACATGCACCCCCTCACAGACTTAAGACATTCTCCACTCACATACACACACATATGCACTCTCTCTCACACTGACAACCCCCAACCCACACACACACAAAGACCCACATGCACACATATATATATATTTTGTGGGGTGAATTTGTATTTGCTGAGTTACATTGTACTTTGCTCAAAAACTGCATGAATTCATGTAAAACTCGGTTATCTCACTTTTTAGATTAGAACCAATCTAAACATCATGGCATAGACAGAGACCACAGGGGGCTAACACCGTCAACATAGCTAACGCCAATTGTTACAGTTAACCCAAATGCAACATTTTACAAAAGGTTTTGTGATTTACACATGAAAGAATTCTGTGCCTTACAATTGTGTACTTCACAACCACCTGATGAAGGAGCAGCGCTCCGAAAGCTAGTTTGCTTCCAATTAAACCTGTTGGCCTATAACCTGGTGTTAGGTGATTTTAACTATATTCCAACTATGTATCATCAACCACACATTACCCTGTCAAACCCTTTCAGAATCTTGTATATTTCAATACTATCATTCCTCATTCTTCTAATAAATAAAGGCATGACCTGTTTAGTTAGTTTGATAAGTCAGCCCCTTGTTCCCAGAGATCAGTCTAGGGAATCTCTTTTGGACTGCCTCCAATGCCAATATGTTTTTTTTCTTAAATACAGGGTCCAGAACTGTACACAGTACTCCAGGTGCAGTCTCAACAACCATTGTACAGTTGTAACAACTTCCCTATTTTTAAATTTAAGTGAATTTACTCCTTAAGTATTCGTATATTAGAATTGATCTTTCTCTGCACCTTCTCTGTAGCTCCAACACTATATTCTGCATTCTGTTTTATTACCTTGATGTACTTACGTGAGGTATGATTTGTCTGGTTAGCACAAAATCAATACTTTTAATGATATCTCAGCATGTATGACAATAATAAATCAAATAAATCAGCATCGCCGGATCAAAATCCTGGAACTTCCTCCCTCACAACACTATGGCTCTACCGACAGCACAAGGACTGCAGTTGTTCAAGAGACAGTTCACCAGCACCTTCTCAAGGGCAATGAGGGAAGGGCAATAAATGCTGGCCCGGCCAGTGAAACCCATATCCCATAAATTAACTTTAAAAACTCCAACCTCCAGACAAATCTCTTTGCCTTCCTAATTATTTGTTGACGCTGTATGCTAACTTCTTGTGCCCCTGCACCTAAATCCTTCTACGTTGCATCGTTTTGGAGTGTCTCATTTAAATTAAAAATCTGCCTTTTGATTCATTTTTCTCACACTTTCCTTTTAAGACCTCACACTTCCCGACATTAAATTTCATTTGCCATATTTCGACCCAATCACTCAATCTATCTGTATCCCCTTGCAGATTTCTTATATCGTCATCACAACATGCCCTCCATTTTTTTTATTTTTGTATCATCAGCAAATATGGAAAAAATAGACTGCATCCTCCTGCTTGGCATTAATTCCTAATAACGTAAGACTAATGCAGAAAGAATAATGGACCTCGCAATGCAGCCAGCTTCCACAGTAATGCCGAATCACTGCTCGATTCATCATTTATTGTTTACAACAAACTGGACAGAAGCAAATAATGTTATATTATAGCATATATTCATCGTCCTCTGCGTTCAACAGCAAATATGGTTTTTTTCAAAGATAATTTGATCTAGAAGGATTATATGCTGGAATTCTGACAGATTGCATCCTTGGAAACATCGGCATCACAATCTGTCAAATATTGCTTTGGAAGTAAATTAATATGGTTTGAGCATCAGCAACATCCTACACCAATTGATAGATTTGAGAGATGAACTTGGTAGCTAACTGATATAAACAGCTGAACAATGGCAAATGAACTATAATCTTCCTGACAACTGTGTCACCTTCCAAGCTCGGTCACTATATATATATTACCTATTCTCTATTTCTGTTTGTAGCTATGTCTGACTGTCACAGGGCAGCTTGCAGAGCACGTTGACATGTGCCGTCCTCGTTAGTATAGTGGTTAGTATCCCCGCCTGTCACGCGGGAGACCGGGGTTCAATTCCCCGACGGGGAGGAATTTTTATTATTCTTTGTTAACTTTTTTTTCCGCCTTCTTTCTTCTTATTTTCTAACATTTCTTCTTTGCTATAAATTAATTCACAGCATTCCCCCGTTCGTTGTTGAGCCCAAATGTTGATCATACTGGAGGTCATTGACCTCGCCTTTATTCACTCACAGGGGCAGTGCTCACTCACATCCATTGGGAGGAAAAGACAGAAAACATTTTCACGCCCCTGCCCTCAACCTCCGATTTAAATCTCTCTCATTGGGAAGGGAGGAGGATTGTTTTTCATTTGATGGGCTCAAAGGCAATGCGCAGCCAGTCTTTGTTTCCCGGGAATGTAACAATAATGTATCCAGTTGGTGGTGAGCAGAATTGCTACAGTTTCATGTCTCGAGCCACAGTGTAACAAACAAGACCCAGGCTCAGACACAATACAAACAAGGCATTCCACACTGTCTCAGGAATGTAATGGAGTATTACTGGCATTTCAGCAACTGTAGGGGATGTAGCTCAGTGGTAGAGCGCATGCTTTGCATGTATGAGGCCCCGGGTTCAATCCCCGGCATCTCCACAGATAACTTTTTCTCAGTTCTTCATGAAAAAAATCGGAAGTCTTTTGCGTGTTCTCCACTTCAACTACAATAAAAACCAACAATTGCACAAACTTTTGAAGTGGTTTCGTTTTGTCGAAAACATGAAAATTTGATGTTTTAAATGCTGGGAAGTTGAAAAAGAGGTATCAAACACGTTGAAATCCTAACTGCTCAAGAGGAGTGTCTTAACGTGTTCCAGTCCATTTATTAATGCATCACCGTTCAACTAAAAGCTGCACATGCTGGAAATCTGAAAAAATATTGATACAACATTGATTCGTTTTTTGTTTATAGATGACTGCTGAATCCGTTCTTGCATCTCAATGGAAGCATTTATATCAGTCTTGAATGTATTAACATCCCATTCTGTATAGCCCTCTGTGGTAAAGATTTCCAGATTCATTACCAATGCAGTGAAACAATTCCTCCTCATCTGTTTTAAATGTGCAATACTTATTCTGAGATTATGCCTTCTGGTCCCACAACCGGAAACAATCTATCTGCATCCACCCTGAAAAGTGCCTAAGAAAATCAAACGCTTCAATAAGATCACCTCTAATTCTTGGAAATGCCAATAAGTATAGGGCATGGGAGGGACAAACTGTAATCAGAGAATTGGACAGAGTGGAGGCCATAAGGGGAGGGACTGCAAATCATATTTAGGATGCAGGAGATTTAGATTTAGACTTTATTGTCATGTGTAGTTAAGAAATATAGATGTACAATGAAAAGTGTATAATATCGCCACACATGGCAACATCTGAGATGCAAAAGTACATGGGTACAAAAAACTTAGATACAAAGTAGAAAGAGAAATAAAGTTTAAAAATTAAGCATTACCTTCAAATAATAAGTAATAAAAAAGAAATAAAGTGTTAATTAATATTAAAGCCCTTCTTAAATTAAACTAGAAAAATAAAGGAATTATAGAAGTTTCACAGTATTTGATGAGTCCTCCATTTATCTTGCTCTCTGGGAAACCTCAGCTGCCTGTTCTTGATGACGATGACAATGACAATGCCAGGGGACCTCCCTCCCTCCCCCACCTCTTCCCGTGTTGGGCCGCAATGTCATTGCTACAGCTGCCTCCAGAACATGACCAGGCAGGTCACACACCTTCCTCCCCTTCCTGGACCTCTCCATCTCCATTAATGACGACCGACTTGACACTGACATTTTTTACAAACCCACCGACTCTCACAGCTACCTGGATTACACCTCTTCCCACCCTACCTCTTGCAAAAATGCCATTCCGTATTCCTAATTCCTCCGCCTCCGCCGTATCTGCTCCCAGGATGACCAGTTCCACCACAGAACACACCAGATGGCCTCCTTCTTTAGAGACTGCAATTTCCCTTCCCATGTGGTTAAAGATGCCCTCCAACAATCTCGTTCACATCCTGCACCTCCGCCCTCAGACCCCACCCCTCCAACCATAACAAGGACAGAATGCCTCTGTTGCTCACCTTCCACCCTACCAACCTTCGCATAAACCAAATCATCCCCCAACATTTCCGCCACCTCCAAAAAGACCCCACCACCAGGGATATATTTCCCTCCTCATCCCTTTCCGCCTTCCGCAAAGACCGTTCCCTCTGTGACTACCTGGTCAGGTTCACGCCCCCCCTACAACCCACCCTCCCATCCTGGCACCTTCCCCTGCCACCTGTTACGACGGTTCTACCGTCCCCGTGTTCGTTTCGGAGGAATGAGACACCGGGTCAGATTCTAAGAAACAGACTGCTTTATTCGAGAGAGAATCGGGTTACAGCAAGACATCTGTCTGGCTGGAGAAGGCGTTCTGAAATCTTTCCAAAAACCCTTGCTTGATATATTGTTCGTTAAGCTAACGCTACGTAATCACTCACACACGTGATCTCTCACAGACAAAGGCCTCCTGTGAACAGGCCTCGGCCTTGGCAGGTATCCACGAGATGGTCTGTCTTGTAAACAAGGTCTCCGAGTAAAGGCTGCCATTGTATTGGTCTGACCTTGGTAGTCCAGCTGCACAGGCAGTTTTGGTAAACAGTCCAAACAGCAGCTCCGCAGCGCCCCCCGATTTCCCAAGAAGTAACTACATCTCCACCCTCCCTAGGCCTATGATATATCCATCCCAACACTCCCTCCCTTGGCCTCTACTGAGGCCACAACAACCCAAACCGTTACAAACGCAATGTCGCGCGGCAACCGGGGCCGGGTGTGTCGGCGGACGCCCCCCTCGCGTCCCTTTGGCTTCTCCGAACACGTTATTTCAACCAGGCCAACCGGTCCTAGGGATACACTAGTTCGGAGTGAAGGGATCCTTAAGCAGCATACCTCTACAAAACAAGCAACAAGCAAAAATTAACAAATAGTAGGCAAATCTAGGTTACTTCTTTTAAAGAAAACATCTACAAAAAGCTATCTCAAAACCAACAAAACGATTAAAAAAAAACATTCATACTGAGTATGATAACAAAAGCGAAGAGAACCAGAGGAAAACACAAAGTGGATGAGTTAGGACGCCTGCAGAATGAAGGTCTGCTGTCCAAAGAACACCCAATTGTACAACCTCCCAGTAAAATCGGTCATATTATACCATGACATCAAACTACTGACATAGTGTCAAATCTTTTTTGTAATAGGATTCAATGAGCTCTCCTTCCTTCCCAAAGGTTTGTTGTTAAGTCGGTTCTGGAAGATGACACAAAACTGGCATTTTCCTCTGTCAAAAATACAGTGAATACAATGTCAAACTGCTGGGTCCACGATTTTCCTTATATCAAGCTGCTTTGCAAGCCAGAAACTTGACCAGATTCCCGACACGGATACAAAAGCCAGGCATCTGTTAAAACCACATGACCACAGGCCATTATTCTGAAGGTCAATGCACGACTGTGCCTGTCTTAGGTTGTCCCTCGCTCGAGGAATCTTACCCGTCATTGGCTAACCAGTCACCTTCACTTGACCAATAAAAACCCACATCCATTTTACAGCTGTCAAGTACGGACACGGGCAGTGGTAACTGGCTTATCATTGTGAACAGTGGCCATCGAGACAAATCGAAGCCATTTAGGAATACCAGATGATGGCTAGGAATCTCTTGAGTGAACAATAGTCTCTTGAGTCTCGAGGCATATAGCACTTCACAATCTCTAACTGCAGCATAAAAACACAAATTTACCTGTTGTCAATTTGAACGGGAAAGAAAAAAAGAATACACAACTAGGGGGTCTCTGCACCTCAGCCCTCACATTCTGAGGCCCGAAATGGGAAGGATTAGAAATGAGAGATACAGTTATAAAGTAAAATCATAAGTTGTCCCGCGCTTCTCTCTCAGGCATATCTCCTCCATTCCCTCTGATACCGATCCCGTAATCTTTCCTTGGGGTGCCCCCATCACAGGCTCCTCCAGCACCGCTGCCTGGTGTGCGGGTGGGGGGTCATCCTTTCCCGTCAGGGCATGGTCAATCGTTCGTGTCATAAGCGTCCTGATACATGGTATACAACAACAACCACAGGTAATAAAGATAGCAACAGAGATGCATAAACCAAGGGCCAGCTGTCCCAGCACAGTTCCCCATCTACCGAATGTGCTATTCAGCCAATCTATCACTGGGTTTTTTAACCCCTGACTGCTCAGAAATGATGCCAGTTGTTGTTCCCCTCCCTGTCGTTATCAAAATCATAAGCGGAATGGCTCTTTCTTCCCTTTTTAGATCAGGACACTCCCGCCCAAAATGCCCTATCCTTCCACAATAATGGCATCCTGCCTGTGGAGACCTTCGTCTCTGCCCCTGTCGCTCAAACCCTCTATCAAATGCTCCTCCTTGTCTCTCCCTACTCCCTTTCTTCTCTGCCCTACATGCTATCACTCGCTGCTCCGGTTGCTCACTTTTGGCTGCATTCTTCTCCTAATTACCTCATCAACCGCAGCTACCATCATTTACGCTTTCTGTTCCTGTCACTCGTCCTCTCTCTTTACAAACACTTTCTGTGCCCCTCCTAACAATTCATTTAATGGATTTATCCCACTTCACCCTTCTATCTTCCGTATCTTTCCCTATCCAGCATCCCCATGTAAGTCTCCTTTCTCCCACAGTAAATAGTATATTCAAAATAGACATTAACTCAGCCCACAAATACAGACTGGGCCTCAAAAATAAATTAACTTGTTCTGACAATCCTATCGGATTCTCAACCAGGACCGTCATTTCCCTTTAAATGTTCCGACCTCCCCACTGGTGAGGGGGTCACACACAAACCCAATCTCCTTGTCCCCTATCAACACTTCCCGAAGGGGACAAGTCGTTATGTTCTTCCCTGTTTCTTTCTTTTAAGAAATTTTCCAATCTTCCTATCTTCCCATATGCTCAAACACCAATTTATCAATTCATGCTTGACTAACTTTAAAGCCTGTTCCTAACTTGTAAACATATTTATATATTTACGTCCATTTATTCAGTGTTTAATGTTTAAAATGTAAAATGCATACAGTTCCCAATTTTGAAATCCACTGTAATCGTCCAGATTTAGTATCCTAATTTAGATCCAAAATTAGTTTTCTTATGTACTCCTGACCAATCATTTCTCAATTACAATACTTTAGGTTGTAAAAATAATCAGAGCTGTCTTACAACAATTTGTCAATTCAAATTAAAAACTTCTAACGCATGCACAATGGTCGAATCCAAGGTCACAGATAATAACCATGGAAACTTTCGTTTTTTACAACTACCCACTGTCGAACGAAACTTCGACTGTCCTTCATAAATTGCTTTTATGTAATAATAAAAGAGGTTAGTAAGAAAAGTAGTTAGGGAGTCATGACTCATAAAAGAACAGGAGTTATTAGCCTTAAAAAATCATGTTAAGCTCACATAAAAAGAAATCACTTTAAACAGCAGTCCTGGAACTCAGGCTCTAGAAACAAAACCAAGAAAATAATCACCAAACAAACAGATGCATCTGAATCAGTTCACAAAGGGTTAAAGTCTTTGCAGGCTGTACTCCCGAAATGTTTACTTCAAACGTGCTGCCCTACTCTCTCTATCTATCTCTCTCACAGACACGGTCTGCTAGTGCTCAGCAGCATTCGCATTCTCTCTCTCCTTGGGATATGACACACAGTTCGTAATTCCACAGACCCACTCAGAATTTTTTATATCAGTTATATCAATATCAGTTACCGACTAGTCTGTTCTATCTCCACTGAATCTCAATAAAATCTCCAACCTGAAAAAAATCATGTTAAGCATTCATAAAAAATCACATTCAAAAGCACTCCAGGGACTCAAGTTCTAGGTGATAACGCTCAAACATTCATTCACTAACAAGCAGATGAATTTAAGCCAGAACACAAAGTGTTAAACTGCCTGTTAGTTGAGCAGCCTTTTGCAAGTGTCTCTCTCTCTCTCTCTCTCTGGGCAACAATACAGACTTTTTCACAGACTTCCACACATAGAAACTCTTTTTTCTCACATAGACTTTTAAAAACACAGAAATACTTACACACACACACACACAGATTTTTACACACTCAGAGACTCTATCTTTCTCATAAACAGACTCCCTCTCACACACACACAGTCGCTCTGTCCGGAACTCTGTGTCTGTCTCTGTCCCCTCGTACCGTTGCGTCCGTTATTATGTCAGCGCAGTGGAAGCTTCCCAGTCCCCAAGTCCGTCAGCGCGTGGGTTTATACTCCCGTAACCCCAGTACCCGCGTCTTACACTATCCCCCAAGCAAACTCCCGTTTCGGGAACCGTGCGGTCCGTAAGACACAATCACCTCGCCTCCTACCTCCAGGATTTTGAAATTGCAGAGCTGTTTCCACGCACACCTGGAGAAATCACCGACTCACCACCAGGAGAGAAAGTGAATGAAAGAAAAAAAAAATTACTCACCGATTCCAGGACTTTCAATCTGCAGTGATGTTCCAAAGCACACCTAGACGGTTCACTTGTCTAACGATAGGAGGCTATAAACATATGCCTCACTGTCTCCAGGAATTTAAAATTGCAGGGATGTTCTAATGCACACCTGGAGAATTCATCCACTCTAGGACTTTCAAATTGCAGGGCTGTTTTAACGCACACCTAGAGGATTCACTTATATAAACATAAGAGATCAAAAATAAATAACTCACCGTCCCCAGGACTTTTGAAATTGCAGGGATCTTCCAACGCACACCTGGGGAACTCACTCTTCTCACTATAGAAACAACAAATAAAAAGAACTCACCGTGTCCAATACCTCCGGCTTTTCCGGGATGACCAACACACCTAGAGGACTCACACTTAGAACAAGCGATTCTCTGTCGTCTACTCACGTCTGCAATTTAGGTTGGCGAAGGTATTCGAGACGTCGGAACAACTACTAATTTAGAGTGGTCAATGTCTACTGGAGACCTTTATACAAGAGGCGTCCCCGTACCCAGTTCAGAATGGCCGGCCGCCCGGCGGCTCTCAACCCCTGCCAACAAGCGTGTCTCCATTCCCTCCGCACGTCAGGGGTCACCATCTGTTACGACGGTTCTACCGTCCCCGTGTTCGTTTCGGAGGAATGAGACACCGGGTCAGATTCTAAGAAACAGACTGCTTTATTCGAGAGAGAATCGGGTTACAGCAAGACATCTGTCTGGCTGGAGAAGGCGTTCTGAAATCTTTCCAAAAACCCCTGCTTGATATATTGTTCGTTAAGCTAACGCTACGTAATCACTCACACATGTGATCTCTCACAGACAAAGGCCTCCTGTGAACAGGCCTCGGCCTTGGCAGGTATCCACGAGATGGTCTGTCTTGTAAACAAGGTCTCCGAGTAAAGGCTGCCATTGTATTGGTCTGACCTTGGTAGTCCAGCTGCACAGGCAGTTTCGGTAAACAGTCCAAACAGCAGCTCCGCAGCGCCCCCCGATTTCCCAAGAAGTAACTACATCTCTACCCTCCCTAGGCCTATGATATATCCATCCCAACACACCGCAGGAACTGCAAAACCAGCGCTCACACCTCCTCCCTCACCTCCATCCAAGGCCCTAAAGGAGCTATCCACATCCATCAAAGTTTTACCTGCACATCCACTAATATCACTTATTGTATCCATTATCCCGATGCGGTCTCCTCTACATTGGGGAGACTGGACACCTCCTAGCAGAGCGCTTTAGGGAACATCTCTGGGACACCCGCAACAATCAACCACACCGCCCTGTGGCCCAACATTTCAACTCCCCCTCCCACTCTGCCGAGGACATGGAGGTCCTGGGCCTCCTTCACCGCCACTCCCTCACCACCAGACGCCTGGAGGAAGAACGCCTCATCTTCCGCCTCAGAACACTTCAACCCCAGGGCATCAATGTGGACTTCAACAGTTTCCTCATTTCCGCTTCCCCCACCTCATCCCAGTTCCAAACTTCCAGCTCAGCACTGTCCCCATGACTTGTCCGGACTTGTCCGACCTGCCTATCTTCTTTTCCACCTATCCACTCCACTCCACCCTCCCCCGCCCCTGACCTATCACCTTCATCCCCTCCCCCACTCACCTGCTGAGTAAAGCCTTTGCATTGTCACCACTGATTCTTTTGCCTTTCATTTTTAAACATCGCCCTTGTTCTCAAAACTTCTCCAATGGGAACAGTTTCCTTCTACTTATTTCATGTAGACCCCCTTATGATTTTACACAAATCTGTGAATAGGAAACAAATGTTTGTTTCTTACCTAGTTTGTTTTTGTCATTTGTGTGTCTGACATGAACACAAACCCATTATCAGACCTAACAAGCACCAATGGCCAAGAAATCTCCAAGGTCTTAATTTGCTGCGAGTGATTGCACAAAGGGGTGTGCTTTTAGGTATCACACTGAAAAGCAATTGAATTTATGGGAACTTACACTCTCATGCTGCTAGTCTTACAACAAAAACCTTTGAAAAATGTGCACCTCACTAAATTTAACTGCATACCAACTTCATAAATACAGCTAAACTATACAGTCAAAAGCTAATTTCATATTTGCAAACGTTTACAATTCCCTTTTATGATTTTTTTTTAAAAAGGAAAGGGGCATCTTAAAATTCATGCACAACATGTGGGTGCCCTGACTGTGCCTGTACTTAATATCCGTTTCTAGCTGCCTTTGTGAAGGCGGTGGTGAGAAAGTCTATAGCCCTAAAACTTGTCCTTAAACATTTAGACTAAAATGTAATGTTGAATTATAGAACACATTTGCTGCACACTAGAAAATAGACAGGCAGAGAGGGTCAGGCCACAAAGGGGGAATCCAAGTTATGGAGAAGATAAAGATATCTGTTCTCACCAAGTGATAACAGGATGCTCTCAGACAATTAAGGACATTTGCCCTAACATCAGTGCATCTGTGTAAACAGGACACCAAATGATAACATTCACAGCCATTCCCTTGTGAAATTAATAACAGTGCAAAAGTACTGCAGATGCTGGAGATCAGTCAAGATTAGAGTGGTGCTGGAAAAGCACAGCAGGTCAGGCAGCATCCAAGGAGCAGGAAAATTGATGTTTCAGGAAAAAGCCCTTCATCAGGAATGAGCCTCAGTGGCGGAGAGATAAATGGGAGGGGGTGGGGCTGGGGGAAAGTGGCTGAAACCGTAATTGGTGGGTGGAGTTAGGGGTGACGGTGATTAGTTGGAGAGGAGGGTGGAGCAGATAGGTGGGAAGGAAAATTGACAGGTGGGACAGGTCATGAGGACAGTGCTGAGCTGGAAGATTAGAACTGGGGTAAGGTGGAGGGAGAGGAAATGAGGAAACTGGTAAAGTCTACATTGATGCCATGGGGTTGAAGGCTCCCAGGGCAGAAGATCAGGTGTTCTTCCTCCAGGTGTCAGTTGTAAGAGAGTGCCAATGGAGGAGGCCCAGAATCTGCATGTCCTCGGCAGAGCGGGAGGGTGAGTTGAAATGTTTGGCCATGGGGTGGTGGGGTTGATTGTTGTGGGTGTCCCAAAGATGTTCTCTGAAGCGCTCTGCGCATAGGCATCCCATCTCCTCAATGAAGAGGAGACCGCATCAGGAGCAATCGATACAGTAAATTTATCTGTTTACTGTATTTATACAGTAAAATTTTGTATAAAGGAATCCTGTTTGGGACGGTAGGACAGAGTAGCCTACAAGGGGTCATAAAGGAGTGGGCGGCACGGTGGTTAGCACTGCTGCCTCACAGCGCCAGAGACCCGGGTTCAATTCCCGCCTCAGGCGACTAACTGTGTGGAGTTTGCATGTTCTCCCCGTGTCTGTGTGGATTTCCTCCGGGTGCTCGTTTCCTCCCACATTCCAAAGATGTGTGGGTCAGGTAAATTGGCTATGTTAAATTGTCCATAGTGTTAGGTAAGGGGTAAATGTAGGGGTATGGGTGGGTTGCACTTCGGCGGGTCGGTGTGGACTTGTTGGGCCGAAGGGCCTGTTTCCACACTGTAAGTAATCTAAGGAAGAGCGATATCCTCCACTCCTGGGTTTTTAGAACCTAATTAGTTTAGCTTAGAGATATCAGTGTTATGTTGTAGCAGTGATGCCATTGGTAAATAAAGGGGATGACTAAATTTAAACTAAGCTGTCTGCAAGAGGTTTTTATTCCAGACTACCGAAGAATACGATCTCCGGGACGAACCAAGAGAGGCTTACAGGTTGAGTCCACAAGAGATTCCCTGAGCCATCTCAAATCTATACTTATAACAGTGGTAAGCTGCCTTCTTGAACCGCTGCAGTGCATGTGCTGCAGGTAGACTGACAATACTCTAACTTAAAAGTTTGTTCATCTTTATTTTAGCTTTAATTCTGTCATTCTTTCACTACTCAGAAAGTTAAAGAGAAGGACCTGCAGTGATTTTAACTTTCTGGCTTGCTGTATGCGAATACTTGAATGTGATTCACTGATCATCCTTCTTAATCACACTACTGCATCTCGATGCCTGGAAATTTCAATGGCTTAGCAAGATTTAAACCAATGCGATACCGTTATTTTGAAAAATGGTAAGGAAAAGCCAGGGAACTATATGCCAGTGAGCCTGACATTGATGGTGGGTAAGTTATTGGTGGGAATTCTGAGGGATTGAATTAACATGTATTTGGAAAGGCAAGGACCCATTCGGAATAGTCAACATTGCTCTGTGCGTAGGAAATCATGTCCAACCAACTTGATTTTTTTGAAGAAATGACAAAGAAGATTAATGAAAGCAGAGTGGTGGACATCGTCTCGATGGACTTTAGGAAGGAGCTTGACAAGGTAGACCGATTAGCAAGGTTAGATCACATGGAATCCCAGGACAGCTAGGCACTTGGATCCAAGATTGGCTTGAAGATAAGAGACAGAGGGCTGTGGTGGAAGGCTGTTTTTCAGACTGGTGACTACTGGTGAGCCACAGGATTGGTGCTGGGTCCACTACATTTGGTTATTTATATGAATAACTTGGGATTTGAATGTAGGAGGAATAGTGAGTGAGTGTGCAGATGCCACCAAAATTAATACTGTAATGGAGTGTGAAGGCTATCTCAGAGTACCACAGGACCTTGATCAGATGGACTGATGAGTGGCAGATGGAGTTTTAGATGTATGAGGTGTTGCACTTTGGTAAGGGAAATGGGCGGGGGGGGGAGTGTGGGAGGAATTTATACACTTAATGATCGGGCCTTCGGGAGTGTTGCTGAGCAAAGTGACCTTGGCATGCAGGTTTATAGGTCCTTGAAGGTAGAGTCGCAGGTAGACAGGGTAGTGAAGATGACGTTTTGATACGTTTCTCTTTTTTTGGTGAGAGCATTGAGTATGGGGATTGGGAATGTCATGTTGTTGCTGTACAGAACATTGATTAGGCCATTTTTGGAATAGTGTGTGCAATCCTGGTCTCCCTGCTATCAGAAAGATGTTGTTAAACCTGAAAGGGTGCAGAAAAGATTTACAAGGATGTTGCCAGGACTGGAGGGTTTGACCTATAGGGAGAGGTGGAATACCTGGAGTGTTGGAGGCTGAGGAGTGACCTTATAGAGATTTATAAGATCATGAAGCACATGAATAGTGTGAATATCCAAGGTATTTTTTTCCAGGTTAGGTGAGTCCAAAACTAGACAGCACAGATTTAGAATGAGGGGAAAGATTTAAAAGGCACCTAAAAGGCAACTTCTTCAGCAAAGGATGGAGCACGTATGGAATGCGCTGCCAGAGGAGGTGGTGGAGACTGGTACAATTACATCATTTAAAAGGCATCTGGATGGGTACATGAATAGGAAAGTTAAAAATCACACAACACCAGGTTATAGTCCAACAGGTTTAATTGGAAGCACACTAGCTTTCAGAGCGTTGCTCCAAAAGCTAGTGTGCTTCCAATTAAACCTGTTGGGCTATAACCTGGTGTTGTGTGATTTTTAACTTTGTACAGCCCAGTCCAACACCGACATCTCCAAATCATGAATAGGAAAGGTTTAGAAGGATATGGGCCAAGTGCTGGCAAATGGGACTAGATTAATTTAGGATATCTGGTTGGCGTGGATGAGTTGGTCCAAAGGTCTGTTTCTGTGCTGTACATCTCTATGACTACCACTGAACAAGGGGTTAAACATTAGAGATTTGTGGACAATTTTCTTTGAGGTCAGCATGAGGATACATGCTTGGCTGCTGACCCCTGACTCTTTGCCAACAAAATATTCAAAAACATATCTAATAAATCTACAAATAACCTATCTCATTTGGCATGTTTTATTTGAACCCAACTGGAGAAAGTTACAGCATAGCTCAATAGCAGCAAAATCTAAAATAAGCAAATGATCAAACATTCCTGCCAAAATGTACTAAATTTTGTTGCCTACAAGATTCCACCTCTTTCTACAGAAAGAAAGCTTACAAGGATTAGGATCTTCATGTTCATCTTTAGGCAAACAATTTGCATCAGACTGTTAAATACTGACTGATGATCAATTTGAGTTCAGAGTGAACACTCCGAAATGAGTGAGAGACACAAAAGACACAAAGACAATTTAGAATTACATCTTTCACTTGAAAGCTACTCAAGTTTAATTAATTTTTACAACTCCAATCACATAAAAGAATGAATTAGGCTATACAAACATCTTGATTTATATACTTTTGAATAGTTTCATGTATTTTTCTCCCCTTAGTGCATTTGAGAATTACCCAACCCCAATTTCTCTCAAGACCACAGGTCTCACTTTACAAGGTTTTTGCACTGTACACAAATGAGTTTACTGCTACAGTAAATTTACAGTCCAAGTTCAATTTAAAAAATGTTACAAGAAGCATTCATTTCTCAAATTTCGCAGAATTTTACAGCACAGAAAAATGGTTCAATGAAGAGAATTCAAGAAATTGAATGAAGGTCTTTGATGTCGCCATTGCAAGTTGTTTGGATACAAGGGTTCAGCTGTAAAAGTGATTTTTCCCAATGTTAAACAACCAAAATCCAAATGGGTTTTCTTCTCAAACAAGTGTACCATATTATACTATTATGATGAAATGTTAATTCCATTTCTCTCTCCACAGATATTGCCAGACCTGAGCAGTTCCAGCACTTGCCTGTCTTTATACACCTTCTCGGTCTTTAGCTTGAGCAGAGTACAGGTTCACTCAATACCTTTTTTGAGCTCTACTTCATACTTTCTACAAAATCTCTCATTGTATTTGCTTGATCAAATACAAATATTGGTTCCACTGATGGTTAGTATTGCAGAGGTCACAGTTGCTGGTGAAAGCCAATTTCCATTCATTTGCACATTATACTTGCGTTGGAGGCCAGTGCTTTGAAACATCAGCATGCATTGCCTCAGGAAGCCATTGACAATATGCTGATAACAGGTCTGTTTCAAAGAAAATGAAAGCAACAGTAGAAGATTAACCATCAAAAATGGAAATAAAAAAAATCCAAGAGTCTTAGCAAAATGGATACATTATTTTTAAACTACGGCATCTTACAATTATGAATTTAAAGGTAGCTCCTCAATTTGCCCCTTAATGTAATGCATCATTTTGATTTTCCACATAACAGTACTATCTCTTAAGGAGATTGATCATTTGTATTAAAATATTTGACTTTTGGAGTGCTCCCCTTTGTCAGATGAAGTCATTACCTTCACTTCATCTGACAAAGGAGCAATGCTGGGAAAGCTTGTGATTTCAAATAAATCTGTTGGACTATAACCTGGTGTTGTGTGACTTCTGACTTTGTTCAGCCCAACCCAAAACTAGCATTTCCACATCATGGCTACTATTAAATGTTAGCAACAGATCAAATGGTGCTCAAGTCTAACTAGGAACTGGATTAGATCTGCTAACTTCAATTTGCTACAGTAGTTTTAAAACACAGACTTTGCTAGCATCTCTCTTGTCTGGACTGAAACCACAGCCCAAGACTTAAAATCTCTTTCCTCACCTTTTTAAGTTTCAGCCTCTACAGTACAAGTAATGCATTTTTTCCAATAAAAAAAATCATTTACAGGATTATGGGTACAACACTTAACTGCCCTCTAGGCAACTAGGGATGGGCAGTAAGAGTCAACCGCATTGCTGTGGGTCTGGAGTCACCTGTAGGCCAGACCAGGTGAGGTTAGTAATTTTCTTCCCTAAAGGACATAAAGAAACCGAATCTATTTCTTCAATTTGACAAACAAAATCAGCTAATTGAGAGTGGATTATATACGTACAATTAAGTGATATTTGTTAGGTATATCATATTTTGAATCAGTAATGACAGAAAAAGTTGAAAATTCCAACCCCTTCTAATTACTCCACGTTAAACTGGTGTACGTACATAGGAAACCAACATTGCCCGAATCCTCATTCACTTTAAGCATCTATCAGTTTTCATATCATCTTTCTTTTCCTTCTCTTTTAATCTTATTAATAATTTAACAGTTTCAGATTAGCTCCTATGTTACAACAGCTGACAGACTTCATCCTTGTTTCGGCTGTTAAGTACTTTGTAATGCCCTGAAACTGTGAGAAGTATTATTAAATGCAAATTATTTCTTGGTTATTTGCTGAAAGTGTAATAGCTACGTGAGTGAAAGAACAAATGTGCTCATCCAGTAAGGTATCCAATTTCTCCCCTCTATATATATTTTAAAAGTAGTTTGCAAAAATAAAATGATGGAATCTGGAATTTTCAGGAAACAACTGCTTCAAGATTTTCAAACTACACTGAGGATTCTTAAAAAGTGCACAAATATGAAAGAAAAGAAAACTAAGTCTTGTATAGTCAAATAAATTAAAAAGCTTTAGCTCATGACAAAAGCTGAAAATGAAAGGCATAATTGGCATCATGTAATTTTACTGCAGCATTTCTACTTTCACAAAGAAGCTTTTGAGTTGTAAAAGCTGGTTTCTCAGCATAAGACACCAATACAACAACATACTCACATTTGCTATTTTTCTTCCAGGCAGCAAGTAATGCATCATGATTGTCTACATTTTCAGAAACTAGAGCTGCCAACAACGCATCTGTCCTAGGCTGAAGCCTGTAAAACAGCAGATTTGCGATTACTGATCAACAAATAACTGCAAACAATTAAGATCTAAATAGTGTTGTCACACAACATTTATACGGGCTAAGAAATATGCTTTTAATCTACTTTAACTGTTGTTACTTAAAGACCAGAAACAAATAATGATTGAGCAAGGAGTGACATGCTAAAACCAGGGCTGAAAGGCAATAGTTAGCAAATGTCGAAATGGTCTTAACAGATCTGCTAAGATATTAATTTTCCTGAGGTTTAAAAAGGGTTTCTCTCTGAGAAATCAAGGGAGTTTTCTCACAATGTCGTTCTAAACTTGCCTCATGAACTACCTGTCTCACGCTAATGTCCGACACTAGATCAATTCTGTCACTCACTGCAGCCCGAAGAACTTGTCACTCCAGGAAAATCCCGACATCCTACTGCCTGTCTCACCAGCTTCAAAAGACTGTTGTGTACACAAACAAGCACTGTCATAGAGTTGTATAGTACGATAACAGACGCTTCGGTCCAACTTGTTCATACTGACTGGAGTTGCCCACAGATCCTTCAAATTTACCCCAACATGGTAGAGAAGGGACAATTGGCACTGTGCTCTGTGGACAGATACTTGGTCCTCTTCCACAAGACCAGCAGAGAAGTCCAATGCATCAGACCCTTCCAGCATTCTCTGAGGTTGCCACGCCCCCCCACCCCCGGTCACTGCAGTCTCAGTAGGAAAGGAAGAAAGTCAATGACCTTAGCTGCTTGGACTGGGGACTGCCTTCACACAGTTTGCTCCAATCGCTTGCCCTACTACTGCACATACCAAGGCTCATGCTCGGCCCCTCTCACTGTCACACGCAATATCTTCCCTAATTCACTCTTACCCACTCCAACCTCGTGAACCCTGGATGGTCGATGCACAGCTGCTCTTTTGGGAGACCTTAGCAACCCCCCCACATCCCCCCGAGCCAAGACAGGTGGTGGGCTGTCAGATATTCAGCCCCTCACTACCCTGAGGACAGGACCCTGATCGGTCCAAGTGGCCAACTGACTGTGTCAGTGTCTGAACTGATATCCTAGACTGCCCTTGACTTATTGTGCTTGAAGCCCCTGACTGAAGGCCCCGTCCCTTGACTTGATTGAGGACTTATGCCATTATCCTTGACACCAATTTCAAATCTGGTCAAGTGCGGAAACTTACTTGGCCCATGTTTTCAACATTGTTGACGGACTGGAAAGTAGACAACTGGCATACGGACCAAGTGTTTTAATGACCTTCGGTGGAGGATAGAAAAATAAATGAACAATTATCGCCAAAGGAAAGTTAACTTTTAACTAAGTTCACTTGCATCTCAATCTACAGATCAAGAAATTAGTAACTGTCCATTCATCTTGCAACCAAAACTAAAACAAACTTCAAGAGCCCTAAGAGTCACATGACAATACTTTATTTTTCTCCCTCTCAATCCCATGCCCCTCCAAACCCCAAGTAAATCTCTCTGACCACATATAAATCAGTTGGGTACCTTTTCTGAAGTTCTTGCCCTAGTACCACTCTAAGTTTAGGTATGACCAAAGGAAAGCTCACCCAGAATGTTTCTTACATGGGGAAGTCCCAATCTACGAACAGCATTTTAGAAGAGTAACATAAATGAAACTAGAACTGATGGAGGGGTATGAAGTTCCCTTTCCATTTAATAGCACTGCATATTTGCACCCTTCATACTGCTTTAGACTGACACTGGCACATAACCACATATGTACTGGAACTGTGAAATCAAGATCTATTTGATTCAAATACAGTAAAAATGTCCATGATGATGCTTTTTGTAACAATTCATTATTAGAATTTCTGAGTTTTGATAGGGATACAACTTCTTTCACATTAGCACCTTTATTGAATACTTTGGAAATAATCTTTTAAACTTCACTGGCTGAAAGCAGCACCATTGCAACAAAATGAATGAATTATTTAAGAACCAATATGTTGTTCTGTACTGCTGCAATTTAAGCATGCAGTCCTCAAATTTTAAGTACCTCAGCAATACAAACAAGGTGGTCCTAGCCTTCTTGTGTTGACTCTACTGCTCTTAGCTACATCACCCTTTGGTGATAGTGGGGATAAAACAAATCGAGTGTGAGTGTTTATTAAAGACACAGATAAGTGTGATGCTTCACACAACTGAATAACGCAACTACAACTCACTATCTAGGCCCACATATGAAGGATAATTACTCAAAGGAGCAGGTGCCAATTGTCATCGATGCAAATGTATCTCAGTAAGTAGTCAACATCTCTAAAGAGAACCAGGAGGGGAAAAATAAAAAAAGCAAAAGTAAAACACCATCCTCAAAGAAGCTGCAATTTATGTATTTTGCCCACTGTTAAATTCATCCCACTGATAATTTTAGTGAAAAGGTTGTAACAACAAAATGAAAATCTTTAGGCAGGGTATTAAACCAAACAGCAAGTATCTTGTTCTACAGAAGCAGAAATACTCACCGCTCCTTCCAACAAAAATTTAGCAAAATATTTGTATCGGTCCAACCCTTCTGGATAATCCACTTCTACAGCAGGAAGCTGCCAGCCAACTCTGACTATCATCAGAGGGAAACAAAGAGTGATCAATATAAAGTACTTACCAAATCTACACAAACAAAAAAAGTCAGATTATTTGTGCTGCACTCGCATAAAGTTAAACCTCCCCACCCCCCAAACACACAATCTGCAGTTTTTATGTGTCACTGCTTACCCACAGGGACAAAATCCACCCACTAATATACAGAAAAAATAGCTAACAATGTTAAAAAACTAATCTAAATTACATAATGCAAACTTACAGAAGGTGCTTTTTTGGTGACATTTAACCCGTCCAGTCTCAGGGCAGTAACGTGGAGGTGGTGTATCCAGAGGTTTTCCGAAGTGACTGTACTGGGGAAGGAGGAGAGGGATCCACTCGGCTTCAATCACAGTCAGTCCTGGTAATAAGATTTGATTTCACAATTTTTAATTTGCCTTAAGTGACAGTAGAAAGGTATGGCTTATATTGAATATAATGCTCATAACAAAGTTGCTGTCATGAGTCTGAAAGGCTTAAAATGCAAAACACTTGACAATTTAATTCAGCCAGTCAAACATATCCTCATTCAAAAAATTCCTGGAACCATTCAGCCTTACTATGTCACCAGAAGTAATTTTCTCAGGTAACATGGTACGCTGTTCATTGCAAATATTGTCTAATAGTTTCATTACTGATTACAAATGCAACACAGACATAAGACATAGTAATTAGGAGGGGCATGATTGCAAGGGAGGCTGACATTAATGTAACACTAGCAAATTTATAAAACAGCACTTAGCCTGGCAAGATGAAAGTCTGGCTCTGTTAGGGAATCTATGTATTTTAAGTCAGTATTTGTTACAGTTGGTTGGGAATCTTTATAGTTAAGAGTTGAATCAGCCTGCCTCACATGGTAATAAATGATGCAGGTAAATGATGCTATCTTCAATCAAGTGAAATATATATTTGTTTAAGGACGTTATTACAAAAGTCACGCAAGTTTTACAGAGCTATCAGCAGTTAAAAATGAGTAGCTTCTATGTTATTAAAGATGTAGCTCATTTATAATTTAATTTCCTATTTGCAAAGTGGCAAATTCTGCAGTGATGGGCTATAACTATACAGCTGAACATTACTGGCAGTGCCTTACATTTATGAATTTAAAAAAAGCTTTGTGCTGTCAATTATGAAAAATACAGTAGTTATAATTTGGAAAAAGTTGGTTCCTTCCTACCTTTCATATACATCTTGGAAGTCTCCACTATTTCTTGGTAAACCACAAACTCAGGAAGATGTTTGAATAGTACCGAATTTGGATGGATAAACACTGGCTCATCTATGAGTGGGGTCTGTGAAACACAACAGTCAATGGTAAAACAAAGAATTGCAGATGCTGGAAATCTGAAACAGAAACAGAAATTGTTGGAGAAACACAGCAGGTGTGGCGCATCTGTGGAAAGAAAGCAAAGTTAACGCTTCGAGTCCAGTGAACCTTCTTCAGAACGGATAGCAAATAGGAAAATGTTGATACATAAGCTGCAGACAGGTGGTGGGAGAAACAGGAGTGAGCAGATAGGTAGAGATGAAACTGAGGAGGGGAAGGGGAGAGAGGGAGAGAGAGAGAGAGAGAGAGAGAGAGAGAGAGAGAGAGAGAGCGAGCGAGCGAGAGAGAGAGCGAGCGAGAGAGCGAGAGCGAGAGAGCGCGCCATGGGAGTGTTAGGAGATGTTGAAAGTGGAGGTGGTGGCATCCCATTAGTGGAGATGGCAGAAATAACATCTTATGATCATTTGGACGCAGATGTTACAGAGTAGAAAGTGAGGATGGGGCAGGGGTCTTATTGTTATTGTGGGAAGGAAGAGGGGAGGGAAGAAATGCAGCCTCTTTTAGAAGCATGATAATTTTGAAAATAATATTTTCCTTTACGACAACTAAATAAAAAACATGAAAATGTTTGCTGAAGCAATTTTGCAACCTAATCCAAAAACTAACTTCACAGGACAATCAAGCAAAACCTTCCAAATGATTCAGTTTAAAGAGTTTTTAAAAAAAAATTTAATTCAATGACATCGCCACGTAACTCAAAGATGTGACACTCAAAAAACTTGGAGTGTACTGGTCTGCTGTTAATCCTTGATGCCCAATCATTCATTTGCATTCAAGAGTATAGATTGGAAAGCCTTCCTACTCAAATATCACATCTAAGTATCCAATTTCCATTCACTTCACCTTATATGCATTTCTCCATTTTTCATCCAGCATCTCTTCTGATTGGATTTTTCTGGCAATATGATCCCCAAGACCAGACATTACAATCTGTCTTAAGTACATGACCTGAGTTTCTGTTGGTGGTTTCATCTTGGGATCAATAAACAAGCCAGGTCCAGGGAAGATAGTATTCACTGTAGAAGAGCAGAAAAAGGGAACAACTATTCAGGAAACAACTAACAAAATTGCTCAGAGATTTTCCAATAGCAATTATATTTGCAAATAGTCATTTGGTAGTAAATAAATCAAGCCAAGCCAAAAAGATGTTCGGTCTATCACACAAATGGGTGATCTGGTATATGAATTTCAGTGCCGGTGTGGTGCCAGGTATCTAAAACTGGTGGACTTCATTAAACAACAATACCTTCTGATTGTCTGCAACAAACAAGGTACTGACTGTACCCAACAAAGACCATGCTTGCAAAATTTTCAGATAATACTCAGTCTAATGTTGGGTACTAAGTTTCTGAACACACAGGCCCCTCTTTCGTATGGACAGACAGAACACAGGTATGCACTCTACCCATTTCAACTGAATCAAATTGGATGCCAACCATTTACTGATTCATTCCTTGGGACAATGCCTTGACCTATCAATCTACCTGTTTTAAAATTTAAACAATGCTTAGAAGCTAACTGTCAATCTGCGTTAATTGTTGCACTGTCCATGGCAATGCCTCTACCAATCAAAGCCCACTTGCTAACCAATCTACACACTCCACTCCTGTAGTAGAAATGTTGTCTTGAATGTATATTCTTGCAAAAATCCTGATAAGTGTAAGATGAAAACCTTTGATAAAATGTATCACTTAGCAGTAATAAACAATTCTGCTGTTATTAGATCATACATTTTATATAATGTAAGCCTTTGTTAAATCATGCAATGGCTTTTTGTTCCTTCAGCAAAGAAACAACATCAATTCTATTATACATTCAGTGATATAGCAAAGGTTTTGTATTTACGTAAAAGTAAAGTTCAAACTTTAATACTTTACTGCTATGCTATTACTGCCAAACAAATGACCAAGCTACATTGCAAGACTATTCCCAATTCTATTCTGTATTATATTTTGAAACATTCTTTAATACTCCATAATATAGATTGGTCCATTTATCCTCATTGATTCGTACCAACGTTAGTCAGCTGGCTTCGCAAACGTCTGATTTCAACCATTGCTTTATGTCGAAGTCCATTTGCTCTACAGAATTCAGGGGTACATCCTACATACTCACTAGCACCAACAGCACCTGGAATAGACAACATTATGTAGAAATCAGGGTAATTACTCAGACAGTAACAGATGATCAAGCTTTCATCATTTTTAAGATTGTGTTGTAATGCTAGTACCATCACGTTGCTATTTTATGTACAATATTTATCTTTAAACTTTTAAACTCAATCACTAATCGTTTCTTGTGTTTAGAACTATTCTTAATTTTTTGTGAACTGAATCCATTTTGCACAGTTTTAATTCCTCTCATCCTAAGCCTGACTTGAAAACAGTTGTGCTAAACATTAATCCAAATAACATTATCCCAATTTCACCACAGACGTCTCCTTTCTGAAAGTGGCTGGATTAGCTCTTCATTACCTTGGTATTGTGACTTCTTACCCAACATACCACTGTCTCATTTTCTGTTTCCTGTGCTTTTACTCATCCAGGCCCTAAGCTCTGGAATTCCTATTCTCTGCCTTTCAATTTTATATTCCTCCCTTAAGGCGTTTTTTAAAACCTACCTCGCTGACCAGCTTTTTAGTCATGTGACCGAATATCACTACGGAGATTAGTGCTATATTTAACTTTATATTGCTCATATGAAGCATACTGGAAGGTCTCACTACAGTGAGATTATAAGAAATAAAAGTTGTAATTGCTGATTTACATACATGAACTTGGACAGAAAGTTTTAGCTGGCTTACTATTAATGTAATATATTTAATGTAAAACAAAACAAACAAGCAGCATAAGGGCAGATGACAAAATAAAGTTTTATTGCAGGTCTTAAAGAAGATAGAAGAGTGAAAATGCAAGGGGTTTTGGGATAGAATCCCAGGACGTGAGCCTGTGCACTTCTCTGAACTAGAACAAGCACACTATTGTCTGCAGATATCTTTTCCAAGATTCCTTTGGTAGTTGGCTCTGTTCTTTGGTAATTTTCTATTGACTGCCTTCTCAAATAAAAAAAGGAAGGTTGAGCATCAATATCACATCGGACAGAATTGAAATTGTCAAACTGTTTGAGAATCTACCATACTGCAAGTCAGCGATATAGTTGCCTGCTATTTAAATAATTTTTATTACCAAGCATGACCATAATGTCTCCAAGTTTGAGAGATGGGCCCTGGCCTGCCCAGATCCATTGCATCTGAGAGATTCTGGCCTTTTTCCTTTTCAGTTTTTCTGTCTCCTCATCATTTACGGCTGGTCTGCAAACAAGTCAAAAATGTTCGACAAAATTGTTTTTAAAAAATGATTTGCCACACTACATAAAAAGCAGAAACATTACACAATATGTTATCTGATTTTCTTTTTCAGATAGCAAGTGAGAAGAGGAAGAAAGCTTTCATACTCCACCTTAAAATTACAGGGATTCTTTTTAAGTTAAAATTGAACTGTGGTTCTATGAAAAGCAATAAATGCTGGAACCTTATCTAAGTAATATTCTTCACATATTTTAAGTCTAATTATATATTTTCTATTTACCATTTACTTCAATAACCAACAATAATTTTTTTGTTTCATTTATGTTTGTTCAAAGAATTAGGCAGTGCACTTTGAAATATATTGCAGTCACTTTAAGGAGCAATTGCAAATCTAGAACTGTGACTGCAGGGACAATGCATCTCAGAACAATGTCCTGCGACATACAGATAACCACTGGACATGTAAGTATGTTTCTACTCAAATGTGAATGAAAACGTTACCTATCAATCTGCTCAAATAGCTCTCTTACAGTCATGGCTGAAACTATGATGATGGCATATGGCATACAGTCATGCTGCTTGCTTAAAGCAAGCATTTTCGCATATCGAGGTGCCACTGGAAATGAAGCCATAGCTCTACCCAGCGGGGTGATAGGACAGGTCAATTTTGCCTGTTCCAATTCCTTAAACCTGAAAGACAGACAATATTTTAGCACAAGTTCCTGGTGAAATTGGACAAGGCTTAAGGCAATCTACAAAGTGATTCTTTTAGTCAGCACCTCTCAGTGACAATGTGAATGGAAGCAGACTAATCCTGTCCTTACCGTCCATGTTTCGGTGGCTCCTCCAAAGCTCCAAGAGAAATAAGTAATCTCTCAGCAGCTATCAACGACTCTCTTGATGGAGATGTTGGGAATGGGAAATTGATCACCTATCCGAAAAGAATCAATGAACATAACAGTTTTGATAAATCTTTACTTCCTGAACTATTTGGTTTTAACCAGGAAGGGCTTAAGTCTGAACTAAAACTCAATAACAAGATCATATTGCAGTCAAACACAGAAAATGCTTCTAACACAAAATTAACTTCCTGTATTCATACCTTTTCAATGTTCAAGTCTTTCATCTGCAGAACAAGATCATCTACAGGCCGCCTTGTGATCTCAGCTTCAGAGAATTTTTCAAAGTCAGCAAAAACAGCTGAAGAGTAAAGCCTGCACTCAAACATTTATGGCATTTAATTACCATACTTCACATGTCCAAATATTACAGGATTGACATGAAATTCAATAGCAAATACAATATTCAATAATTTTACATTCTTAGCACATGAATTTGTTTTTAAAAGGCAGATGTAAAAATTAGAATAGAATAGAATACATAATATCCTTTATTGTCACATGTACTCCAGTAGAGAAATACTGGAACATAATGAAAAGTTTTTACACTGGCTGTCTCTAAAGGTGCCACCTTAGGTACAAGTACCTAGGTACAAATCTTGGATGCAAACAGGAATAAAAGGAAAAGTAGTAGCATTACTTCGTGTCTAAAAATATGTTAGAAATAAGATATAACATAGTTGAAGAATTGACATTACAGCTTTTACAGTATTACATTCACAGTATATAACTCGCTCATCAACACACAAACATGTAAGTAAGTCTCTTGGGGTGATACCTTGCTCCTAAATTTCCAGCAAAAGCCACGCTTGTAAGAAAACTAGGGCTTTTTTTTGCACACTCGGGGTCACACACCCTGTGATGTGGTTCCGTTAGAGAGAATCGAATGCATGAATTACTCTTTAAATCATTTATTATGGACAAAGCTCATTGCTTTGGAAGAAATAAATGACCATCCTCAGTTGGGATTTAAAAGACTTTTACAAGGTCCGGACTAAGATTGAACTATTCTGCTGTACACTTGAGACAACATGCACATCTTGTGAGGGATGTACCATAGCATTATCACGAAACATCCTGTGTAAAACGTACAATATCCTACACCGACTATGATTGTTAAATCAATTGTTTAACATCTGTATTGTAAAGAAAACATTGATTGAATCAAATCTAATTAACCTTTTTTTCTACAATTAAAAGAAATATGATTTTCTCCCTTTTGTAGGCTTGGCCAAATTTCCACAGCATTCTCCAACGGCCAGCTCCTAAGACCAATGCAGTCCCACTAGGAACTATATAGATGCTACAGGTGAGATCAGCTTAACAACTTTTCTTCCTGATAATGCAGGTGGGAGGCGTTCTCTCTCAACTCACGCTATCAGTCAAGAAACATTAAGAATTCACTGAGTGCAGGATTCCAGATCTGGACTCAAAATCAACTGTTTCACAAAACAACAGAATTTTGGCCTGTTGAGTTGGTCTAATTTTAAAAATGGTTACTATTTAATATTAAATTCCAGCAACTGACCTGTAACAGTGACCTGGTTCTGTACGACCAGCACGACCTGCTCGTTGATTTGCTGAAGCCTGAGCGATCCAGGTGATTTTGAATGATGAGACTCCAGTCACTTTATCATAAAAACGTTTCTTCACTTTTCCACAGTCCACCACGTATTTAATGTTTGGAATAGTAAGAGACGTTTCCGCTACATTGGTTGCTACCACACACAACCGTGTGCCACTTGGAGGTGGACGAAATACCTAAGTAACAGAATTTAGAATTTCATGATACTGATTTTAATTTCCTTCTAATTTGGAGTAAATAAAAATGTATTTTGCACAAATATATTAATTTAACTTATGGTTAGTAAACATCAGGAAGCTCATAACAGGTTCTTGGGACAGATATTCTCTTTGTTGTTAAAACTTTTCTCCACCCAGGGGTACATTGTTTTGCAAATTCTTTGTTTGTTGACTTTGTACCACTTAATTCCGGTTGCCATATTAATTTCAAACGTTTTAAATTATGATTTTCTTCAGTTAACTGACACTTTTACAGAAAAGACGAGGGATTCCCGAGTTTGTGTTTCAATTCTTTGAGAAAGTACCCGCCTTAGAAAATCACTCTGCTAGTCTGAAATCTTCAGTATTGTTTATTTCAAAAATTATTGCTGAAACCTACGGCAACCTCCACAATATACTATTGACTGGGAAAAAAAAGAAACAAAAATAGTCATCAACAGTTAGTGCATTTGCTGTCAGTTTTCACAAAGTGCAGCAAAACCACACAAAATCAAGTTACAAATGAACCAACCATTCCTGTCAGAATCTGTACAACATAACACAGCGCTCAATGTTAGTCAGTGAAGGAATGCAGCATAATCCAATGCTCCAAAGACAGGAGTGTAGGCTGATTCACTGAACGTATTCAATTGAACCGAACAGTTTTCAATCTACCAGGAAGTCAAGGAAAGTAGAGCAATGGCCACAATCAGATCAGTTTGATCTCAGTAAATGATGAACCAGGCCAAAATACTGATTTTTAAAAAAAAAGATTGTTCATGGGACATGGGCATCGCTGGCTAGGGCAACATTTACTGTGCCCCAAGTTGTTAAATTACATCTCATCAATGTGTGCATTTACAAACATACATTTACTTTTTCCACAAAAGAGAACCGAACTAAAAACACTGAAGTCGAAATACTACATAATTTTGTAATTCAACGAGGAGTGTATAAAATCAGGGAAAGCAATCAACATTCTGCATGTTAATTGAAGTTCCAATATAGATACTAAATTTCTCAGAACATACATGTTTAATATCATAAGGGATTAATATTATCGTTCCCATTTAAATATGCTGTCAACATATATGCTCACACTTTGCAGCTATCTGCTTTTTCCAATACTTCACATTTCAGCATTTAAACTTTAGTCAGGGAAGCAAATGCTCACCTTCACTTGTTTCTCTGCCGCCAACAACGAAAAGAGTGGAAGAACATACAGTGGAATAGAAGGATCTGATTTCTCAACTGTGTATAGAGAAAATATATACAAAGGTTGATTTTATAAAAACCACATACCAGGGAAAGTTGTGTGCAAATCCCTAATATCATTTCAAAAAACATAGCCAAGCAATCTGCCAGTGCATTCGATAAAAGACTATTTTAATATGAATATAAACTTGGCCATTTGATTCAAATTTGGATTAGTCTAAATTTTCAGCCTACAAAACATTGATATTCTCCACTACATGATTTTTAGGGACCTGACAGAAGTGACAATTGTAATATCATGTACCTTCGTCACAATCATCACCGTCGCCCAAATCCAGATCTAGATCAGAGGCAATTTCATCTTCATCATCAATCCCAGCTTCTCGATCTTCATCTCCCTCATCCGCTGGCATTGCAGAGTAATTATCAAGGTTAATTTTTGGCAAATTCTGTGTAAAAGAAATAAAACCAAAAGTTGACACAGTGTTATAGCCACAGTGATAAAGAACACATAACTGCTAATCACCTCAATCTTGTCAGATTAACTGGAGGACATGGCTTTTGAGAGCCAATTATAGGGATAAAACTTCTTCTAAAACTTAAAAGAACTTCCATTAACTTAAAACAATAACCAAACCAACGTTTGGAGGCAGCGCAACAGAAACTGGATTTATCTTCTCGGTTTAAAAAAAAATCTTTACTCCCTAGAAAGACCAGGTTAGCAGGCATGTCTGAATACCAACACTTGAAAATTCCCCTCCAGGTTACACATTATCCTGACTTCACTACTGTGTCCAAGTCCTGCGTCCCTTAATGAACAGCACTTTGGGAGTACCTTTATCATGTGGACTGCATCAGTTCAAGAAAGTGGCTCACTTTTACCTGACTCTGCCAATGACACCCACCTCTCACAATTAACATTTTTAAAAAAGCTTGTGGTGTCAAGTCCAGGAAGTCCAGACACTGCACAGTTTTTATCTATACTACTTACTCATTGTGTACATAATGAGAGATTTTTTAAAAAAGCAATGCTTAAAGTGTAACAAGATAAATTAGGTACTCGTGCTGCTTTTCAAGGATCACTCTCCTGCAGGTTTCTCCACAAGCAGGTCCTTGTTGAAGCAATTAAAATAAGTGCTGCTGGAGACAGTTCAGACACTGTTTCTTTAGAAGGCAGTTACAGCAATCAGGTAACTATAAACTGGTTATAAATTGTTTCTCAATTTCAGGTACTGTTGAATCCACCAGGTATTAAGGTATTAGATGGATGAAATGGATGAGGGAAATTCCACAGCATCTTCATGCTTGCTTTTAAGTTAGTTCAACAAGATAGACATGGGTTCAATGATTCATGCTCTGTTGTCTTTGTACTAGAATATTATGGAAAAGGATATACTGGCTCTAAGTCTTAAATGAATCATAATACTCAAATTAAAGTACAGAATACCATAACACTTACACGTTTAGGTTTGGCCTTTTTAAACTTCCTGGTTGCTTCAAATGAATCATGTGAGGCAGCATCAACTTCTAGAGTTTGAATGAAAATAAACAAAAACGTGAAATGTGCTGGGCCTCCATTGTTTAGATGTAGTCATTCTCATACAAACCTTCTAACATTATTAGACTGAGGAACACTCATGCTTTGTTAATAACTGCCTTAATTGCCCAAATTCCAGCAATGTGATCATTAATTTTTATTTAAATTTACACATCATAATTTTAGAATTGAGCCCAACCAACAATAAGCACTTAACATCTAAATATGCTTAAATACTCAGTGCTACTCTCAAGAGGTCTGACAAAGAGAGCCCCTTCTTAGGAAACCATGTTTGGGATCTTGGCAAATTTAGATCTGATGGGGTTCACAGGCTGTGGGTTGTGACACCTATTTGGGACTGCAAGCTCCAAGGCAGGTGACTAGGCAGAGACTGTAACCGGACAGTCTTGGTATCAATTGGTGTCACCATTACATTCACGTATGTGGTTCTTAGTGGAGGTCACAGCAAAATCTTCAAAATAATCGTGGACAAATTTCCCATCCCCAATGATTCTCCCTAGGGCCGCACTAATTTTTAAGTCCTGAAATTTGGATCACAATGGGAATACTTTTGGGAAGCACTGCTGTCAGTCAAACCCTACTGGCTAGAACTTGGGAGAGCCTACTGAAACAGTCAACAGATGCCTCCTATTTCAAGACAGCACCACAACTCAATATTAATGGCCCAAAATGATATACCATGAACATTTTTGACAAATATTTTTAACCATCAATTTAACACTCTGTGGAATATTTCCTAAATTTATTTGTAGCAAAATTGTGAACACATCCTTGATAAACACCTTTAGGATTTAGTCATGAGTAGCAAGAAATCATTCTCATCCACAGCACATCTCTGGAAATCGACAGAAACAAAAAGTTTTCAGCAACCTCTTTTCTGGTTAGCAAACATAAGCTCTTATATGTTTCAACAGGCATCAACATTAGACAACAATGCAAATTCACACACCACCTTCAATATAATAAAACATCTTAAGAGCCTTCACTGAAAAATCACACAGCAAAATTACACATAAGGCAGATCGCCAAATACTGCATCGAAGAGATTGGTTTTAAGGAGCATGGTAAAGGACAAGGAAAGAGAATTCGGAATTTGTGAGCTAAGTAACTGAAAGTATGGTCACCAATGTGTAACAATGAAAGTTGCTCAACAGGTCCGAATTATATGAATCTCAGAACGTTGCAGGGCTGGAGAAAATTACAGAAATCCGGAAAGAAAACGCCATGGAAAGATCAAAAAATAAAGGTTGAGAAGTGAAGATTATATGACAGTATTACATAATAAAGGCTGATATGTTTTACCTGTTAACACCATTCATAGCAATGCAAAATTTATTTTTATGCAACCCAGAGCATATTGCCCAATACCTAATAAAAGTTGACACATTGCAAATACATAGGTATGAACAAGACTCATTTCAGAATGGTCTTCAACACATAATCAGTCAACCTCAAACCAATACTTCAGGTGTACACATTTGACAAAGAAAAATGCAATGGTGTTTAAAAACAGATGTTTGAGTACTGTGGTGTAAAACATTTACCTTGTATATTGCTGTTGGGTCTGTAAGGAAAAGCTCTTCGCAATCTTCTGCACATAGAATGTACTTCTGCCTGTCCAGTCAGAAACACTAAAATACCTCCTATTTGGAGACAAATAATTACAAATCAAAATTAAACTCCAGAAGGAGTCTAAATGCTTCAGTAACAATATGCAATTTGAGAAAAAAAAGTAATTAAAAACTTTATCCTAACTGGAAATATTCAAGTCTTGCCCGACATTCTAATCTAATATTTGGGGAAAAACCTAAAAGTGTTCTAAATGACAAACTTATGCTCTCATTCATCATATTGACAAGAATTGCCCAAAAGCTGGAAAATTCTAGCTATCCTTAAATAAAAAAGAATTCAAACAAAAAGGAATTAAATTATAATGGAAAGCAGCAACTTGTGAAAGGAAAGATAAGTAGAGTAATTTGCTTACCTGGAGGTAACATTCGATGGATCTTGCTGACTTTCCTAAAAGTCTCTCCTGTGTAGTCATCAAGTGGAGTTCGCTTATTAAAGTGAACAATGACAGGAAATTGTCTGGCATCCACCTTAAAAAATTATCAAAGGAACAACTGGGTTTCACTCACTTTAAATTGATGACAGTAAACTCAAGTGCACCAGAAAAATTTGACAGTAGACATTTCAATGTTTTCTTACAAATAGAGTCACTATAGTCCCAAATGACCATAGAGAGCTGATCTCTCACTAGGAGAGATGGTGGTGGATTAACCTGAGAGTCATCATGCCTTAGGCAAGATTGAGAAGCGGAACCTTCTTGGAGACCTCAGCCCTTATAGGAATTGAAACTGCACTGCTCACGTTCCTATGGATCGCAGATCAGCTGTCCAGCTAACTACAACAGACTTCAATTGATAAATCCTGTGAATATTTCTGCTACACTTGATAAAATTACCTGAACAACAGGAGGTGGAGTTGGAAACAGTCTCTTGTTTGCTATGAAATCCTCCACACGTAGAGTGGCAGACGTTATAATCAGTTTCATCGGTTGCCCTTTCTGTTGGAACAAGCAAAATACTTTGTGGGTATACTCTATAAGTGTGGGTTAAAAGATAACGAGCATAAAGTATCCACTTAGCAATATCAATATGCCTCTAATAGTGTGTTGGTAAGGTCAATATCAAAATCAGAATTACAGGGAATGTACCTGTCAATTATATTTAATAAAATTTCGCCAAATCCCGCCCTTTGAATATTTCAACCAATTGTGAAGCCCACAAAGGCACAACACGATTGCTGGAAATAAATGTTTAACAGAAATAATATCAGGATATGCAGAGTACTTTCCTGTAATTGTGTATCCAAGTATTACATCTATTATCTACTATTTTTCAGCATCAGTAGATTCTTCTCTCTCTTATTTAAGGCTGCATATATTACTAAAGGTGAGACATGAAGCATTTTACATTAAAAATTCAGCTCTGCATTTCAGAAGTTTTGCACTTAGACAAATCTAAATAAAAGACTCATATACGACAGAAACCCTATTTACCTTCTCTCGCAAAGGGACAATACGAGATAGCAGGCCAATCAGTATATCTGTATAGACACTCCGCTCATGAGCTTCATCTATAATAATCACTTTGTATTTGGAGAGTAAAAAATCCTGGAAGAATAAGTAACATGTTTTCACAAATCAATTTCTGGTTAATTGTGGTCAACATGATTACAGGAAGGTCAACAAAACTGATAAATAACAAAAGCCTAGTTTTGGGTACTGTATATACAAATGACAGAGACTTTATGTTATGTACATCTTTACCATTTTATTATCAAAAACATAATATAGTGAGACTGAAAATCATCTGGCCAACAACATATCACCAAAGTCTTGGCAATTTTCATGTGTAGCTTACTCCTCTACTTCTGCATGTTCCCTTTGATGTTTACATATTTGTATGCCCATAGTTTGCAGCACAACCGTAGGAATGTGGCACATCACATTGCTGAAGTATCACATTAATAGAGTTCAGCCCTGTATCTCAAGCTCGCCTTTTAATTACAGTTCTCAAGGGCTCTTAATTTGGCACTACGGAGTACAACTATACTCTGCTAACTTTGGTCAAATATTGAAAATCTGCAAACAGATGGTGTGAGAGATCCACCATTTCCTTCATATCACAACAATATGAAGATAAGCAGCTTCATACCATTCAACCGATGCATCAACAACAGACAGCCTGCAGTTAGACCCTTAAGTGAATCAGGCGGTTTGCATAGTCAAGATAGTTGAGTATAAACAATTAGGAATACATACTCCGACATTTTGATGTATTCAGGGTTCAGTTATATTAAAGCTTTTGTAGTAATTACAAAAAATTATGCAAAATAGTTCTCACCCTGTAATCCATCCTCATCAATTAATTGCTTTTCCTACTCAACAAGTATTCAACAAGGAAATTCAACTCACCCTCTGTACTTCTTTTAGAAGCACTCCATCTGTCATAAACTTTATTTTTGTGTCTTCAGTTGTATTTCCTTCATATCGTATTTGATAGGAAACCACCCTACAAATGCAGTAAGTTAAATATCCAGCATAGCTACAGTCTTCAACAACACCAGCTGTCGTTATATGACCTTCACAGTAAAAACTAAGTATTGCACACCAGATAAAGATATAACCAATAAGGAGAAAATGGAAACAAAAATTAGGCTAATTATACTGACACTACACCAGCACATAACTTAGCAATTGGCAATTATGGTGTGTATCTAACAGATAAGCATATGATTGCTCGGGAATATAATTTAGCTTAGAAGTCTTAAAAATTATTAAAAGGTACCATTTGATAAGCAATACTATTATATATATTTACTTCCATATACTGACTTGTTTAGTTGAAATCTGTGGACCTGAAGGCTTGCAATTCTTTTGGTAATGTCACTTCAATGACAGATGAACCCCACATCAGTACAGCAAGATCTGTTTGCATTAGCAACTTGAAATATCTCCATATTAATGCAAAGATAAATTTAACTTTTATTTATGCCAGAAACTCCTTCATATGCACATATGGTCCAATAAGGTAAAATCTTGAACATTACTGTTGACCTCCTTCCTTCCCCAATCCCTAGCTTTTTTTTAAGCTCACATTAAGAAACATTGTTACCTGTGTGAAAGATTCATTTCTGTTGCAACCCGCTGGGACATACTTATAGCTGCTACCCGCCTGGGCTCGGTGATCCCAATGATTCCATTACCACTGTAGACAATGACCAGAAAAATGTTTATGGCTTAACATCTGCAGTGGACACTTTCTCAGATCAGATGTTTTTCTAAGCAATAATTAATGAGAACCGTGAACCAGCGACCGTTCAAAATTTGTAATGTGAAATAGGATCACATTTTCTAAAGGAGGGGGTGGGGATAGGTTGCTTAAAACTCAACAACAAACCTCAGAATTTTAAAATAATCATCATGGAAAATAATAAAAACAGACGTTATATGAAAGAAGCCAAAACATCTTAAATGGCCTAGATTATAATAAAGGAGGAGAAAGTGAGGACTGCAGATGCTGGAGATCAGAGCTGAAAATGTGTTGCTGGAAAAGTGCAGCAGGTCAGGCAGCATCCGAGGAACAGGAGAATCGACGTTTTGGGCATAAGCCTGAAGAAGGGCTTATGCCTGAAACGTCGATTCTCCTGTTCCTCGGATGCTAGATTATAATAAAACCAGAAATGGACACAGGGAAGAAAATTGTTTTATTGGTACCCACTGAACAAAATATGCGGTCTGTCTTGTCGCTGTCATATGATGGTAAATTATGCTAGGAAGAATTTCTTCACTTACAATATTTTATATCTTCTTTTGTTTGGAAGAATACTCATACAGCTGATCCAAGAATGGGGAATAGAATTTTATCAGCATTTGCAGTAAACTCCATGTTGAATGCTAGTAGAAACTGAGGATTGCAGATGTGGAGATCAGAGTCAAGCGTGTGGTGCTGGAAAAACACAGCAGGTCAGGGAGCATCCAAAGAGCAGGAGAATCGACTGTTTGGGCGTAAGCCCTTCATCAGGCTTATGCCTAAAACAATGATTCTCCTGCTCCTCGGATGCTGCCTGACCTGCTGTGCTTTTCCAGCACCACACTCTCGACTCTATGTTGAATGCTGTCAAATAGTGGGACTCAGCGCTATAATCGTTATGTTATTAGACTGGTAAATCGAAATAAATGGACTAATGATGTAGAAACATAAATTCAAATACTAATACAACAACTGAGAATTGTAGTCAGATTTCATGGAGGTTTATAAAATTATGAGGGGCATGGATAGGGCAAATACACTAAGTCTTTTCCCTGGGGTGGGGGGAGTCCAAAACTAGAGGGCATAGATTTAGGGTGAGAGGGGGAAAAATTTAAAAGGGACCTAAGAGGCAATTCTTCACACAAAGGGTGGTGCGTATATGGAATGAGCTGTCATAGGAACTGGTGGAGGACGGTACCATTACATAATTTAAAAGACATGTAGATGGGTATATGAATAGGAAGGGTTTAGAGGGATATGGGCCAAGTGCTAGCAAATGGGACATAATTAGTTTAGGATATCTGGTTGGCATAGATGAGTTAGACTGAAGGGTCTGTTTTTGTGCTGTACATCTCTATGACTTCAATTATGAAGACAGAGCTCTGGAGATGTTAAGACTATTTTCCTTGGAGAAAAGAAGGCCATGAGAAGATTTAATAGAGATATTCAAAACTATAAGCAGTCTTGACAGAACAGATAGGGAGAACATGCTAAAATCATGACAGGATCAAGAATGACAGGGCACTGATTTAAAGTAATTGATAGAAGAAGCAAATCAACATGAGGAAATATGTTTTGATGCAGGGACAGGTCAAGTTCTGGAATGCACTGCCTGAGAGGGTATGGTGGAGGCAGATTCAACTGAAGCATTCAAAAGGGAATCAGACTATTATCTGAAAAGCAAGAATGTACAGGGTTATGGAAAGAAAGAGGGAGATGGCACTAAGTTATGCTCATTCAGAGGGCTGGTGCAGGCAGGATGGGATAAATGGCCTCATTCTGCGGTCACAATTCGGTGGCTATCTGCAATTCAGTGACATTACACTTTTTAGAAGCTTAAGTGCACTATACCTTGCATATCCAGCTTCGTAGAGAAACTGGGGCACCTGCGTAGTTTTACCACTCCCTGTCTCACCACAAACAACTACCACAGGGTTATGTTTAATGGCCTCCATGACAACTTGTTCTTCTGCTAGAATTGGTAACTGCAGACGAGCTTCCTGGAAGAAGAGAAAATGCCTCCTTTAAACATCGTTAATTGACACATTTATAAATTGTTAATAAAAATACAAGTAGGTTATCATAATTAGTACGAGTCTACTAAAATACTTTTAATGATTGACTTTTCTTATTGGACCCTTCCCGTTGAAGACCCAATTCAGGCAGCTTATATCAAGCTGAATTTCACTGGCTGCTATAACCTCCAAACCTGTGACTTTATTCAATCGAGTATGGATTGGAGAGGCTGGAACTCTTATCTTTGGGGAGGAGAAGGCCTAGAGATCTGACAGTAGCTTGCAAAATCACAAGAGGCCTGAACAGAGTAGATAGTGAGAAACTATACCCACTCATAAAACGAGCGAGGGCATAAATTTAAAGTGACTTGCAAAAATAATAAAGTGATGTGTGAGATACATGTCTTGGAACTGGAATACACTGCATAGAGGTGTGGTGGAGACAGGTTCAACTGAGGCATTAAATAGAAATAATGTGCAAGGATATGGAAAAAATGCAGGAAAGTGCTACTAATTCATGGATCTCATTTGGAGAGTCAGTGGGACACGCCACACCATAACACTTCCATGATTCTGAACCAATTACATGTGACACAAGTTAATACTGAAGTTATATTTCCCTTTGAGGAGAAAGTGAGGTCTGCAGATGCTGGAGATCAGAGCTGAAAATGTGTTGCTGGATAAGCCCTTTCCTGAAGAAGGGCTTATGCCCGAAACGCCGAATCTCCTGCTCCTTGGATGCTGCCTGACCTGCTGCGCTTTTCCAGCAACACATTTTCAGCTTACATTCCCCTTTGTCAAACAGTTCTATTTTATACTCACAGCACTGTCAAGTTTAGAAATTATTGTTTAAATGCATAACACTAGTACAAAGACGGGTAGCATTTTTAAAAATCTGATCTTTATGCCTTTCAAATTATCATTTGTACAATAGACAAATATTATCTGCTTGTCGTAATAAACAGGAAAACTAAAAAGAAAAAAAAAACTGCCCTATAAAAAATTTGAATTACTCCTGCTCCAATAATAGTTTAGTCACAATGGAATGTATGAAACAGCCAAGACACAATATGTAAATACACAAGGTAGCATCACAACATGACTTTCAACACCTACAGTATGGTATTGGTCATCAAGAAATTACAATACCAAAAGAATTGCCTTTTAAGAATATGGATTGCAGTCAATATTAATTCCTTAGTTAAATAATGATTGAATTTAAATTTGAAATGTAAAAACATATCTTGCAATTTACCACAATTGACTACCTGAATCTTTGGGGTTCTGTCCAGTGGAATGAAAATAGCAGGTTCTGAGAAAGGCTGCTGCGTCACATTTAGACTGGTTTTCTTATTAATCAATACTGATGCTGGTGGCTTCTCAGCTGTCGTCTCTGTACTGCTCAAGGAGTTTTGAATTTGTTCATCAGCGTTGACATCCCTCTCTTCACTTGACTGCGTGCTGTCATTTTTCATCTTCTCTGCATCATTCACTTGTTCTTCCTCATCTGAACTGTCTGAAGATGGGCTTGTCTCAGATTCCGGCACTCTCTCCACAATCTCAGAGCTTCTTCTGTGCCTTTTCTTATTGGCCCCGCTAACACTACTGATTCTGCACTGACTGTTAGCCTCCTTTCCAGATCTAAAACATAAAAGTAGTAGTAAACCATTCTATCAAACCAAAATGAGAACACAGTATAGAAATTAATACACTTCCCACAAGTAAAAGTGTAAAACTGGTAAATTGGCACCAAGTTATTTAGCATGGGACAGATTATAGAGTATCTATTACATGCTGCTTTTTTTTTGGTGGGCAAAACAGGTCCAAAAAAAAAGAAATTTAGAAATATTTTTCCTTCAATAAAACTGAAGCCCACACCCATCTCCCACATCAGGTGATCATGCTTGGATTTCTTTTCTTTCCACTTTAGTCTTTAAAATAAAAATGCTTCAATTACCATTACAACATTCAGCTGATCTTCAATAGTGCCAGATTGTGTACCAAAAGCAATGGGATTGAGAATTGTGTGAGAATGAGATATGTAAAATAGTGAGCTATGAAATCACTAAGTTTTGGTCTTGATATTAGTATATTGCAGTTAACATCTAAAACAACATGGAAAAGATTCTATGTAAAAGCGATTTTTTTTGGAAAGATATTTGTCATGTTTGAGGATATAATGTAAGACATTCCTGTAGATATACCCATTGCTCTTTTTCATCTTTTATGAGTATAATTTAAACTATAAGGCTGAAAGAGATACATTGGTATTTTACTTTTCGTCTAAATATGACAGTAAAATAAATATGAAGCATTAAGTGCACATTCTAACCGTCCTGACTAAACAAATAATTGTCTTAATGAAAAGTAAGAAAATAACATACAGCTTAGGTTGGTACATGCGCTTTCCGATGCCCATTTTTGAGGTGGTATAGAAAAGCTTCATCTCAGATTCTGAGACCTGGCATTCTGCCAACTTATTCAGAATCTCTTTTCTCTGTGATGGAAAATAGGAAAAGAAAATTAAATACCCACTCAAAATATGTACATTTTGTTAAGCCAAAAAGATAAAACCTTCTTGCTTTTTTTGCAACTATGTATGCCTTGACCAGCTCTGTTACTATGAGTAAGAGATTTGTTTAATGCTGTTTTTGCATTAAGTACAGAAAGACTATCATGCAAAATTATAAAGATAAGCACTCCATCAGTGTTGAAGCATCTTGTTTAAACAGACTTTGTCTATACATATTAGTTTTTAAAATATGCATTTTATAGTTCACCTGTGTTTTCTTCTCCTTCTGTTCTAGAATTTTCTCTAGTTGTTTCCTCTGTTTCTTACTCAAAGGTTGCTTTGATTTTCTAACATCTTCAGTCACCGGTTTTCTTTTTGCTCTCTTTGCAGGTAAAACTAGAGCGTTACTTTCATCAACACCTTTGAGTGTAACTCCATCTGCAGTAGCATAAATGATTTTGTATGTTCAACAGCACAACAGGAAGAGATGCAGAGAACAACCAAAATGCAAAATAAAACTATTACAGCACATATCTTTGGTAATTAAGATATCAAAAAGTATGGAAACGTATTATTTGAAAAGAATCTCATGTGATTTTCCAGCTGATCTTTCTAGCATTAATGAAATAATCATTCGCTACTAAAGCTCTAGTCAACAGCTACAAAGAATATTTTGGCATCCTCATTTTTCTTCTTTCTTGTTCATGACATTCAGAACATACACACACAATGGTGTGGTAATTGCTCCCAATTATATCCTCATATTTAAAGAATACTGAGGGATGATTTAATTAAGATACAAAATATTATGGAGTGGACCGTGAAGGCCAAATCTTTGAGTGTCTTTAAGATAGTGATGGATAGGTTGTTGTTCATAAGGGGATCTAGGGTTACAGAGAGGAGGCAGGAGAAAGGGGTTCAGAAACATGTCAGCCACAGTCGATGGGCTAAATGGCCGAACTCGACTCCTTTATAGTGTGGTTTTATGATAAAGTGGATAGGAAGGTCCTATCTTTCATTTCAGAGGCCAACAGCTGGAGAACATAAGTAATTGCCAGAAAAATTAGAGATGAATTCGAGATTTCACTTCCTACCCCCGAAACTCACTGTTGGAAAGGTTGGTAGTCCTCACTTTCTCCAAGGTTGGTAAAGGCAGATACCCTCATTGTGTTAAAAAAAATACTTAGATGTACATTTCCAGTGCTGCGACTTGCATGAATACAGACAAAAATCAAAAAGGTGAGATCGGGATCACTATCTCGGCAAAGCACAGAAACAAGCCAGACTCCGGATGCACCGTAAGTTTCTACCTCAGATGAGACTGGTACTTTAAGCGGAGCGAGACTGAGCTGCATGAGGCTCGTCAAAGAAAAGGTGCTGGAGTCAGTCGATATTACTGATGTAAATATTGAAATGCAACAGTTTGCTACAGGGTTCAGAGTTTAACTATAAATACTCATCTAGACGCGTCTAACGCGTTAGGGAACAAATTAAACAAGTTCACGCCAATTCAAGTGTTGTTTTTCTGTGGCAGCATGCTGTCACCCCATGGGCCACAGTGTATCCTATTGAAGACTTTCAGGTGAAGGATAGAGTTGAGTAAAACATTTATTTTCATGCACACCTTCCAGTTCAATCTCAACTTTAAGGCCATTGAAGGATTGTTGTGAGGAGGTTTCCACGCTCTGAACCTGAAGTCTTGCTTTCCAATTGTGCCTTTTCCGCAGCCTGCCCATTCTCTGAGAAACAAAACCGTAACAGACGCAGAAATACAACAGAAATCTGAATTGACAGTCAAACCCAGCACACACGTGCCCCCACCGGAAGTGTCCGTCGGCACCTTGCGAAAGGATTCCGGCTGGAATCCGGTCCCGCAGACACCGTTCCGGCAAACTCTGCGCTGGCTGAACCTGGACCTCAGCCTATTGCCTTGAAGAGTCTTCTCATTCAATGATAATGTGTCACCTGCCTCAGAGGACACAACCTGAGGATGATTAAAACTACATGAAAGTCCAGCAATTTAAAAAAAAATTTTAAAGTTCCAAACCCAATGAGGTCCTCTGGAAGAATTTACTGCCCACTGCTTGGATTTCGCCATTTGTTAAGCATCCCTTAACTCTGGGCTGAATTTGACCAGATTCAGCTCAGTGTCAATTTCTGAGAGTTTCGTGGAGGGTTTTGTGAGCACCAGTGAGTTTTCTCACGCAATTTACTTTGGGAGTTGGTACAGACAGTTGGGTCAACTTGGCTACTTCTGCACTGTAAAATCTTTTGATTCTTCATATGCACCATGTCTCTCTGGCAACGCTCTGATGTATTCATCACTTCTCCTGGGGCATTCCAGTATTTCAGCTCCTCATGCCATACCTGAAGTCCCGTGGTGTATTAGGTCAACTGTCATCAGTCATGAAAAGGTGTGCACAAAACCGGGAGGGAAAAACAGAAGGAATAGCATCTGAGGGCTTATAGGTGACACATAATTGGAAATAGATGCACACATTCAATGCCAATTTACATCATCACCTATCTGATTGTCATAGTAACTACAGTTACAAGAATCACACTACATAGGCCACCAGTCTTGAGTTCCATACCATGTTTAAAACCTGCGTAGAGGGTTGCTACTCTTTCCCCAAAGCCCAGCATAATATAATGTCTTCACACCACCCAACCAACATAGAAAAACAATCCCAGCTGATAACTGTCCAGATCACTGGTTGATCTCTGTACAGTTCCTGTCTGACTGACTATTAATCCCTTGTTGGGTAATACCCAACCTGAAGGGCTGAAGATGGCCCACTCTCAGGACATACATGGAATTCCAATCCTCATTGCCCCAAGTGCCCAACTGACTGTTCCAAAAACCCTGGATGGGTAGCAGACAATGCTTTTGACTTATGGTGGTGGTACTCCTTGATTGACAACAGATCCCCTTAACTCGTCTGAGGATTATTCTCTTAGATTTTCAGAAATGGACATTTGATGGAAATACATGCAGTATGTTTGCCATATAGGCTACTTGCATATACTGTCATTGAGGTACCATGGTGCTATAAAGCAACATATCAACCCCCTTGACTAATTACTGCTGGCTAACCTGACAAGCAGCCTTATGCGCTCAAAGGCAAGGCATGACAAGACAGAAGAACACTGTGTCCGTAAGTTATGAATGATGTGGCAATATGCAAAAAAGCAAGGCAAGGCAGGGCAAGGCAAGGGCATCCAAGTAGCCGCAGAGTGAGTGAGGGCTAGGCAGATAAGCAAAAAGTCCTGAGATGTTTCTGCTCCAATCCGTCAAACAGGTGCCTGTTCCAGCATGTACATCAAAGTACAGCGTTGAAGTGGATAAGTCTATTCCAAGTAAATCAGAAATGTGCCATGACAATGTGGTGAGGCTATCCTGGTCTAAAGTTAACGTATGTAGACAGGAATGTACAGACAGTCACTGCCCATATAGCAAACCTTGAGATGATGGGGATTGCTGGCCAAGATGGATCAGTGTAAGTGGTGAGCTGGAGCTGACAGGCATCCATTCTGAGTTACATATTCAGAATTGGCACCCTCTAGTTTCTTTACACTGCACTGGAGAATAGCAAACCCCTCATAAATGAGGCAAGATAAGACTGAGGTACTAATGCATACAAATAGATCTCTCGCTGCGAACCAGCTGGATGCTCATCTTACTATTCAAACCTTGAGTGCAAAATCAGACCTTTTATCTCAATGTTGAGAAGCTCATTTTTCCAATTTCTCCATATTTTCCCAACTGACTCAGCATCGCCTTTGTCATTCAGGGTTGGGAAAATTCAGCTATTTGTGTCTGCTAATGTGTCCACTTCCTGTTCAGAATAATTCCAATGGCTGTCACCCCACCCCCTCAGGAAAGGCAGAATAAAATTACATCTGAGGTTACTACGATCAATCTTGATACAGAGTACATATGAACATTTTAATGCTTTATGAAGTCTACCAGTTAGGCCTCTAAACTGCCAGCAGATCAGGTAGGGTTTCTGAAGCTTTCATTAAACATGGTTCAAAAGGCCAAAACTCAGAGCAGGAATTGAAGGAAGAATATAAATGGCCAGCCAATGTCAAATTCACATAGATATGAACAAAAATGTTTAGCAATCCACATTATGCCCTGAGACTTCATCTGGGGGAGATTGAAAATACAGTGCACATCTTCAAGGCATTAGTGGACTGCAGCGGTTCAAGAAGGCAGCACACCACCACCTTCCCAAGGGCAAGCAGGGAGGGGGAATAAATGCTGGCCAGCCAGCGATGCCCACAAGCTACTAGTAAATATTTTAAAATTAATGAAAATGGAAAGTAGCCATAATTTGACTGGATTATAGTGCTGCTCTCACATTAGAGAGAAATGACTGGTGGTGCGCTTAACCTAAGGGCCACACATCTCAGGTGAGGGGAACGATTGAAAAGGAGAGTTCCTCATGGTAACCTCAGCCTGTGCAGGAACTGAACCCACTCTGTTGGTCTTGACTATGCGTCACCATCCTGCTATCCTGCTAACTGACCTCACTAAAAACAAGTGATTGTTGTATTTTTGTTTCAGCTGAGAAAACCGATTGTGACTGCATATGATTCCATCTCATGTTTTAAAGAGGGCAAGGACTGTTTGTTTTTGTGTTCTGCCAATATTCTTCACCAGCAACACCACCAAAATACATTAACTGGTCATTCATCTTATTGGCCATTGATGGAATTGTGTCCTCCTGTGTCCAAAATGCCTTCAAAGCTGCCAATAATGCCTGCAGTGAAAAAATAAATCAAGCAAAGTGCTTAGAGAATATAATACTGTGGTGTAGGAAGACAATGTGTTTTTCAGGTCAACTTGAATTAATCAGGGTGAGAAATGCTTTAACATGACTGAGGAAGAATATTTATTTGATTCGTCGTCTGCGGGTGCACAGGCTAGATCTGTCTACCAACAGCCTGAGCTATTCAGTGGGACTATGCAAAGAGATTAGGTATAGCTATTTTTAAAAATGTCTGGAGCTTCGGGAAAGCAACAAAGCTAGATGCCCCCTGTTGTTGCTTTGCTGTGATGCCAACTGTAACGAATAAACTTGCTCCTCTGCAAAGGATACAAGTGACCTGACAAATAAGTGACCTGACCTGACAAGCTGCTGCTTGGATAATCATTCGTATCCTTAGTGAAAACAAATGAAAGTAGTGGACTGACATACAAGGAGCAGTGCAGATAAAGGATCAAGGTTGCTCGGTGGTCCTTTGGTACAGGACAGAAGCCTGGTTCCAAAGATGCCCAACATATAAATTGGCTGATTCATCACTGGGTGAATGGGGATTGGGGTGGAGGGGGGAGGAAGTGGTGGAATTTGCACTAATATCCACATGTAGGCTTCTTTAATAAAAGGAAAAACAAAATCCAGTCAAAGGACTTGTGGTATCACTGATATTAAATTAGCAGGTATTAGGTGCAGGTGGAGAGGAGCGGGGCATTTAGAACCTGTACTAAATGTTAGTACAGTTTGTACATCTCCAGAATAATGACAGTGCCTCTCCTTACAATAGTTTTTATTCATTAACAGGATGAGGGTGTTGCTGGCTAGGCTAGCATTTATTGCCCAGAGGGCAGTTAAATGTCAATCACATTGCTGTGAGTCAGGTGTCACATGTAGGCCAGACTGGGTAAGGATTGCAGATTTCCTTTCCTAAAGGGCTTTAGTGAACTAGACGGATTTTTCCAACAATTTCCCAACAAGTACTGAAAAATGGGACTAGATTATGTTAGGCTAACTAGTCGGCATGGACAAGTTGGACTGAAGGGTCTGTTTCCGGGCTTTATGGCTCTATGACTCTAATTGATAATGGAATCATGGTCCTCATTTGCCTCTTAATTCCAGATGCTTATTGAATTCAACTTCCACCATCTAACATAACAGGATTCGAACCCAGGTTCCCAGAACATTACCAGGGTTTCTGGATTAGCAGTCCAGCAATAATACAACTAGACCATTGCATTCCCTTAAAGAAACAAAATGTAGGAATATTAAAATTAAACAAGCGTACGTATTTCTAGAACAGATTATCTCTTTTAATCACATTCTTTTGAAGTGAGTGCCAACTGCATAATTAGTGGACAGAAATGCCTGCAGGACTTATTTCATGTGGACTCCAATGTGAGACAATCTCCCTAATGTTATTGTTGATGCAATTAATATTCATTGGAGCAATGGAAGCTGTTTGATCTCTCAGAATATACTGCAACCAACCTTCCATCTGCAACTGAGACGAGAATAGCTCATTCCACACACTGGGAGTGGTCAAATCATTATTCACACACATAAAATGCTATAATAGATAGAACTGATAGGCTTATGAAAGAAGTGATAAACAATTTGGTGCAGAGGGAATGTAAAAATAGAGTCATACAGTCATAGAGATGTACAGCATGGAAACAGACCTTTTGGTCCAACCGTCTATGCCGACCAGATATCCCAACCCAATCTAGTCCCACCTGCCAGCACCCGGCCCATATCACTCCAAATGCTTCCTATTCATGTACCCATCCAAATGCCTTTTAAATGTTGCAATTGTACCAGCCTCCACCACTTCCTCTGGCAGCTCATTCCACATACCTACCACCCTCTGCGTGAAAAAGCTGCTCCTTAGGTCCCTTCTATATCTTTCCCCTCTCACCCTAAACCTATGCCCTCTAGTTCTGGTCTCCCCGACCCCAGGGAAAAGACTTTGCCAATTTATCCTATCCATGCCCCTCATCATTTTGTAAACCTCTATAAAGGTCACCCCTTAACCTCTGATGATCAAGGGAAAACCACACTAGCCTGTTCAGCCTCTGCCTATAGCTCAAGCCATCCAACCCTGGCAACATCCTTGTAAATCTTTTCTGAACCCTTTCAAGTTTCACAACATCTTTCCGATAGGAAGGAGACCAGAATTGCATGCAATATTCCAACAGTGGCCTAACCAATGTCTTGTATAGCTGCAATATGACCTCCCAATTCCTGTACTCAATATTCTGACCAATAAGAGAAAGCATACCAAACGCCTCCTTCACTATCCTATCTACCTGTGACTCCACTTTCAAGGAGCTGCACTTCAAGTTCTCTTTGTTCAGCAACACTCTCTAGGACCTTACCATTATAAGTCCTGCTAAGATTTGCTTTCCCAAAATGCAGCACCTCGCATTTATCTAAAGTAAACTCCATCTGCCACTTCTCAGCCCATTGGCCCATCTGGTCAAAATCCTGTTGTAATTTGAGGTAACCTTCGCTGTCCACTGCACCTCCAATTCTGGTGTCATCTGCAAATTTACTAACCATACCTCTTATGTTCACATCCAAATCATTTATGTAAATGACAAAAAGTAGAGGACCCAGGCACTCCATTGGTCACAGGCCTCCAGTCTGAAAAACAACCCTCCACCATCACCCTCTGCCTTCTACCTTTGAGCCAGTTCTGTATCCAAATGGCTTGTTCTCCCTGTATTCCGTGAGATCTAACCTTGCTTACTAGTCTCCCGGGGGAACCTTGTCGAACGCCTTTCTGAAGTCCATATAGATCACATCGACCGCTCTGCCCTCATCAATCCTCTTTGTTACTTCTTCAAAAAACTCAATCAAATTTGTAAGACATGATTTCCCACGCACAAAGCCTTGTTGACCATCCCTAATCAGTCCTTGCTTTTCCAAATACCTGTACATCCTGTCCCTCAGGATTCCTCCAACAACTTGCCCACCACCGTTAGTCTCACTGGCCTATAGTTTCCTGGCTTGTCCATACCACCCTTCTTAAACAGTGGCACCACGTTAGCCAACCTCTAGTCTTTCCTGTGACTATTGATGATACAAATATCTCAGTAAGAGGCCCAGCAATCACTTTTCTAGCTTCCCACAGAGTTCTGGGGGACACCTGATCAGGTCCTGGGGATTTATACATCTTTATGCATTTCAAGACATTCAACACTTCCTCCTCTGTAATATGGACATTTTGCAAGGTGTCGCCATCTATTTTCCTACATTCTATATCTTCCATGTCCTTTTCCACATTAAATACTGATGCAAAATACACATTTAGTATCTCCCCCTTTTCAGCGGCTCCACACAAAGGCCGCCTTGCTGATCTTTGAGGGGCCCTATTTTCTCCCTAGTTACCCTTTTGTATATAATGTACTTGTAAAAATTCTTTGGATTCTCCTTAATTCTATTTGCCAAAGCTATCTCATGTCCTCTTTTTGCCCTCCTGATTTCCCTCTTAAGTATACTCCTACTTCCTTTATACTCTTCTAAGGATTCACTCGATCTATCCTGTCTATACCTTACATATGCTTCCTTATTTTTCGTAACCAAACCCTCAATTTCTCTAGTCGTCCAGCATTCCCTACACCTACCAGCCTTTCCTTTCACCCTGACAGGAATATAGTTTCTCTGGATTCTCGTTATCTCATTACGAAGGCTTCCCATTTTCCAGCTGTCTCTTTACCTGCGAACATCCGCCCCCAGTCAGCTTTTGAAAGTTCTTGCCTAATATCGTAAAAATTGCCCTTTCTCCAATTTAGAATTTCAACTTTGAGATCTAGTCTATCCTTTGCCATCACTATCTTAAATCTAATAGAATAATGGTCGCAGGACCCAAAGCTCTCCCCCACTGACAACTTAGTCACCTGCCCTGCCTTATTTCCAAAGAGTAGGTCAAGTTTTGCACCTTCTGTAGTAGGTACATCCACATACTGAATTAGAAAATTTTCTTGTACACACATAACAAATTCCTCTCCATCTAAACCCTTAACACTATGGCAGTCCCAGCCTATGTTTGGAAAGTTAAAATTCCCCACCATAACCACCCTATTATTCTTACAGATAGCTGAGATTGCCTTACAAGTTTGTTTCTCAATTTCCCTCTGACTATTAGGGGGTCTATAATACAATCCCAATAACGTGATCATTTCTGGATTGCTTTGTCATTAGAGGAATTTGACATCATGTAAATCCCAGTTCCAATTCACAAAACAGCTATTATGTTATGTTTCATTTTAGTCCTCCACCTTTTTGATCAGTCCTCAGCAAGTACAATTTAATTTACTATCACTCTTACTTTCATACAAATTTATCAGTGTGTTCAATACAGAATTCATTTCCAGCTAGTCTCTTCGCATTTCATCAAACTTATGACTATGCAGTGCACTATAATATATTCTTTATCTACATTTTGCAGTAATAATAAAATTAGTAGAGAAAATAACGAGGTCAACTTGGAAGTAAAGGTATAAAGAGCAGTTTTTATGATGTGTGATTAGAGCTAACAGAATTTTCATGAAATTATCTCCATTTAATGTTGTCTGCTCTTGCACATATGATCCGGAAGTGACTGCCTTTTGGATTCTGCCCCCAGCAAGGTCTCACACACTTCACAGTCAATGGTGTTAGATCATAGGCCCAGTATTGTCCAATATATTAGCCAAGTCTTATGCAATATATTACTTCAATGTTGTCCAGTGCATTTGACCAGGTGATGTGTAACACTGTTTTGAGGTCTGGAGTATTAGTGCACACTAACATTATACAATTCATAGCATCACTTTCAGAGTGGTCAGTGTGGTTGATGTCAAGTCAGTCAAGGTTGCAAACTTAAGTGGCTAATTCTGATAATATTGCACCAGGCTGTGTGTCATTTAATTAAGTGTTTCATTGTGTTCATGGAAATGCAATGAGACCACACTGCAAATCTGCTTTATGTGTCTGGTTGCCCAGTACCTAGCTCTGCAATTTAATTTCCTGCTGTATACCTCTGGAACATTTCCCCAGGTTGGATGGAGATTAGTTTTTAAGTGGCTGAAAGTCTGGCTACCTACAGAGATCCTGAACAATGACTGGTGCTGTGAGACCAAAATCATATCAATAACCAGAAGCTCTGAAGTGGATAAATCAGTTAAAAACAGATAAAATGTGGATGACAAGTTATTTTTCAGGAGTCCCAAGATGCAGTCTGACAATTTTTGCACAAAGAAGACTTACTTGCAGTTTCATGCTTTCAAAGTTCAGCTGTGCACGGAGCAATCTATGCACAGTCAATGTGAAACTAAGGCTGCTTCTTTGAAGTTTGTATTTCAAGCTGTTTTGGATTTGATCCATCATACTTGTTTTGCTCTCTGTGTTTCTGTTAAGATTTCATGTGAAGCACTGAAGCTGATGTATCATTCCAATTATTCTTCCCTACGTTCCTACACTCAGAAGCATTGCTTTAATACAGAGGTGTGAGAATGTGCTACAGTGGCCTGCTCAAAGTCTTCAAGAGAATAACAGGAAAAGGCAGATTAGGTAATCTCCACTGGCTGGAGATTCTAGTTGGGGGCTAGTCAAAAAATTTAGGATCAGGCAATTCAGGAGAGATGTTAGGAAGGACTTCTACACACAAAGGGTGGTGGAGGTTTGGAACTCTCTTCTACAAATAGCAGTTGATCAGAATCAGTTGTTAATTTTGAATCTGAGAGAGGTTTTTTTTGTTAAGCAAAGCTATGACAGGATATGGGCCAAAGGCAAGGTATATGGATTTAAACCACAGATCACCCATTGAATGGTGAAACAGCTCAAGGGGCTGAATGGTCTACTTTGGTTCCATTTTCCTATTTTTCTTATCCCAGTATTTTCTGTCTCATTGAATCTTTGCAAAACAATTGCTAAACAACCACTAATTTAGGTGGATTCATGGACTTCAGGATGCCATTTTTGATTACTCTTATCAACTAGAGTTAGAATTAGGTTTATTGTCACATGTACTCAAGTACAGTAATAAAGGAGTACAGTGAAAAGTTTAAATGTCACCTCTCACAGCGCTATCTTAGGTACAAAGTACTTAGGTACAAATCTTAGATACAAATAGAAAAACAAACAAAAGAAATATAGAATGTAAACATAGAATTGTAAATATAAAATCAGACAAGCTAAGATTTGTTATGCCTGCATCTATAAGGTGAATCCCTGATTTTATAAGTTGAAAATGTTTCTTCCCCATTGGTCTCAGTAGTGGTTCAAATAAAAGTGAACTAATACCTACTCTACAACTCTTTTTCCCTGGTCTTTTTCCTGGGTTTGGGTTCCAAAATCAGAGAGCAAAGGTTTAAAGTGAAAGGAAAAAGATTTAAAAGGGACCTAAGGGCAACTTTATTACACAGTGGGTGGTGTGTGTATGGAATGAGCTGCCAGAGGAAGTGGTAAAAGCTGGTACAATTGCAACATTTAAAAAGCATCTGGATGGGTACATGAATAGGAAGGGTTTGGAGGGATATGGACCAAATGCTGGCAAATGGGACTAGATTTATTTAGGATACCTGGTAGGCATCGACAGTTGGACCAAAGTGCCTGTTTACATGCTGTACATGACTCTGTGACTCTGATTCATAGACATACCTGTATGCCCACTGAAAATTACAGCTCATTCAAATTTCCTGAACTTACACCTGTTCTGAACAGCTTGTAAATTTGAATCTAATATTTTACAAGAAACTTAGGGCCTAAAGTCATATTTTTATTACTTTGTTCCAGTTTTTGTAAAGCAATTCTGCTCTGAGACTGCTAATGTATTTTCTGTGTTACTGAATGTCTCCTAAAGGTGTTGAAACAGTTTGTATTAAAAATTGAAAATCTTCCACAGCTTATGATTTTGGAGATGCCGGTGTTGGACTGGGATGCACAAAGTTAAAAATCACACAACACCAGGTTATAGTCCAACAGGTTTAATTGGAAGCACTAGCTTTTGGAGCACTGCTCCTTCATCACCTGATGAAGGAGTGACGCTCCGAAAGCTAGTGCTTCCAATTCAACCTGTTGGACTATAACCTGGTGTTGTGTGATTTTGAAATTTCCACAGCTTAAATTTGTTAAACATACTAAAATGAATCACTGAATTTTGGAGGCATTCAGACTTTGATTACTTTAATAACCATTCCATTGGTATGCAATATATTGAAATGTCAGATTTCTTTGAAATTACGGAAATGTTCTGTTTAATGCTTTTATCATTGCAGCTGTTCTCTCAGATAAAATGAAATGGTAAAATGCAACAACAGAATTAGAACAATCATATTCCCTTTCCATTTAATTCTGGTTAATTGGATTGATTTTTACTGTTTCAATATTAGAAAAGAATTTATTGAATGTTCCACTGAGCATCAGGTTTCTGTAGATAATGTACATTTCTTACTTTTATGAATTGGCCCATGTTATCTTCCATTTCCCAGCAGTATCTCAGTTTATTCTGGAGAATATGCATTTCCAATATCAGATTGTAGTGATCAGGCTCTGTGCACTTGTTGTTACAGATGGCATTTAATTGTTTTAATCCAAACTGCTGCTTTTGTATTTTATGCTGAGTCATACACTTTCGGTGACTTAAGACAGAGAGTCCAGGTTATCTAATATAGTATGAACACACTGGTGAAGTGGAGAGAAAACAAAAGCAGGAAACAGAAAAACTGGAGAATGTAAAGTTACAGAATATTGAGGTGTACGCAATGGAGGCTGGAAGCTTTGCCTCTTCTTACCAAACTGGCAGTCTCAGTGGCATCATTGTTGGCACCTGATTGCACAAATTAGAATCTTGCTAATACCTACTTAATGGAACTGCCATTGGAATTAATAATGGTGCTTTGTATTCTCCAGACCTTCATGCTGTTTGTTTAGCATAAAGAGGACTTAACAATTTGCACTTTTTTCAAATAATTATTGCCTTTTGGAAGTGAGTTCTCCTTGCAAAGCTTTTTTTATGGGCTCCTGCTGAGAGCGCTCCTTCCTTGTTCTTCTTCACTGTGAGAATATTGTCCTCTTACTTCCTGCCACTTTTCAAATGGATCCCAAGGGTGGGCTGGTGAGGAGAGAGGGGGTTAGGAGGGTATAGGTGGAAGAAAGTCAATAGCAGAGTGGAGTAACTATTAATACTTATAACTGACTCATGACTAAGTAATTGAACAGAAACACGTGAAGTCAGAACCAAAGTCTTCTTCACCTGTTGTGGCACCAACTTTAGATAACACTAGGAACCAAGGCACAACAAGTGTAAACTATGAGGAGGGCAGACAGAGAATACAAAGAGACATAGGCTGGTTAAGCAAGTGGACAACAACATGACAGATGGATTATCGTGTAGACTAGTGTGAGGTTACAAGATTAAAAAAGCAGAATTGTCTTTGAAAGTTATAAATGCTGACGCTCAGTGAATGTAGTTAAGCACTGAACACAAAAAGTTAGAAACAGATACAGCAAACATATAGGGAGGTGAATAGCATATTGACCTTTATTGCTCAAAGATTGAGGTATAGAAATAAGGAAGTTTTGCTATAATTGTGTGGAGGTTTGGTGAGCACATCTAGACTGGACTGCATGGTGTTTTGATTTTCATATTTAAGGCAGGATATATTTCCACTGGAGGCAGTATTACAAAGGTTCCTTACATTGGTCCCTGGGATAAGGAGGTTCCTCTATGATGAAAAGCTGTATAGGAATGGCTTTGTCCAATGGCCTTTGAAGAGTGAGAGAAAGCCTAATTGAAATATACAATATTCTGAAGAATCTTGATAGTGTGAATGCTGAGAGATTGTTTCTGCTGGTTGGAGGAACTACAACTCAGTGCACCATATCTCAAGATAAGGCCTGTTCACTTCGGACTGAAATGAGGGGAAAGTATTGCACTCAAAGCATTGTAAAACTTCAGACTTCTCAACCCCAGAAATTTGTGGATAGACCATTATTGAATACATGTGGGGTTGGGATAAATGTGGTAGACAGTGGTGCAGTGGGACTGTCACTGAAATAGCAATCCAGAGATCCAGATAAATCTTCTGAACAAGTATGTTAAAATTGGTGAAAGTTAAATTAATAAAATCTGAAATTAACACAAAAACTGCTGTACCATCAATTGTCATAAGGATCCATTTGGATCACTAATGTCCTTTGAGGAAGAAAGTCTGCCATCTGACCTGATCTGGTCTACATGGGACTCCAGGTTTGGATTGACTCTTAACTGCACTCTGAAATGGCCCATGAAGCCATTAAGTTCAGAAATATTAATGATAGGCAACAAATGTTCATGCGAGCGTTACGAAGTCGAAAGCATGTATGTTCACTTTAAAATAGAAAATGTTTTCTGAATTTTGAAGTAAACTTAAATAGCAGGTTCAGCTGCCCAAATGGAATGGCTGTTAAAAATATAAACACGTAGTAAATGGCTGTTAAATGTTAAACCTGAGTTTTGGTTGCTGCTTTGTCAACATTTGCTCATTCCTGAAGAAGGGCTTATGCCCGAAACGTTGGTTCTCCTGCTCCTCAGATGCTGCCTGGCCTGCTGTGTTTTTCCAGTGCCACATTTTTCAACTCAGGTCTGCAGCATCTGCAGTCGTCACTTTCTCCTAACATTTTGAATTTAACCAATTAGTTTAAAATATGCACAGGATATTAAAACCCAATTGAATTCTAATTTATTGTTTTGACAACATTAGACCAATGAGATGGAATGATGTTAGGGTGTATTTAAAAAAGGCAGAAAGGAACTGCAATTGATCAGCCAAGCAACTGCTGTAGAGCTGGAGAGCAAACTGCCCATCTAACATCTTGCTCAAAAGAATTAGAAAGCACGCTCTATCAAAAGTACTTTTTCATGTAAAACATACTTGCAGTAAAAAGAAAGAAGTAAACCAAGGATATCAACAAATGGAAAATTGAAGACTGCAGAGAAGACAAACACTGTGTGGTCTTGAAATTAAGTTAATGTAATGTTTAATAAGTGTGTTATTGGAATAGCATGTTTAATAGAGTTGAGGTCAGATAGTAAGTAGTTAAGAACAAGGAGAGCTTGGATTTGTTAGTAATTATTGTTTAGTGTTCACTATTAGAGTTAGGAAAATCATTTGTTAGTATTGTTTAAATAATGGAATTGGGAGTTCTCTGTCACTTACAATTTAACAGATTATAACATGAGGCACATTTTTCTGAACGTTTGGTTTTAATTAACAGAGGTGTTTGACTTCCATATCATAACAGTTTGGGGGCTTGTCTGGGATTTGAACCCAGGACCTCTGAGAGACAGTGTTTTCTAATTTCTTTGAAAGCAAGATGTTAGATGGGCAGTTAGCTCTCCATCTCTACAGCAGTTGCTTGGCTGATTGACGGTAGTTCCTCTCTGACCAATTTTCAAAATGCCCATTTTTCTATACCCCCAACATCGTACTATCTCATTGGTCCAATGTTGTCAAACAATAAATTCAAATTAGATTGCGTTTAGACTGAGAAGAAGTTCACAGGCTTTAATGTACAAAGACTCAAGGATAATGGTTTTTCATGTCTTCTCAGGAACCCTAATTAAGAACAGTTGGAGTTAAGAAAGAATTAAGGGACTTGAACATTCAATATTCCTTGAGGTACCCCGGCAGTGTTGCATTTCACTTATGAAGGGACGGTATAAAACTTTGACTCTGCAGAAAATGCAAAGAGTTGTGAATTCTCTGAAGTAAAGGACTCGAGTTGGGGTGGGAGGGGAGGGGGCATCATTATGGACAATGGTATGGGTTTTTAAAAATTTTTAATTGCCCCTTTTTTCTCTTCTCTCTTCCCTTTTTTGTTTTGTGGTTATTGGCATTATACGTACTGCCTTGATGTAAAACCGAATTTTTTTTTAACTGCTGTCCTTTTGTTTTTTGTATTGAGGAAGGCCATATCCATTATTGACTGTCAGAATGTAAATAACAGGTTTTCCTCATTTGTGAATTGCCTGGGCAAGGGAACAGCCTCAGCTACAGGGAGTTGGGATGGTAGCAAGGATTGGGAGGAATGCCACCTATGGGTAAGGGGGAAGCTGTCTAGTGAATTGATAGTTTTTTGGGTGTTTGCTTCAGTTAAATGTAGTGATTAGTTTTTTAGTTGTAGTAGTTTTTATAGGAGTAGTTTTAGACTTTATAGCGTTAATGTCTTTGTTGCTCAAGGCACCTCAGATGAGCTTCCTCCTCTTGGGAAACCACGGGTTGCCCTGGACAACCATGGCTCGTGTTTCGTTCAGGTGGTGCACTTGGAATGTAAAAGGGAGCCATTCCCCTATTTAAAGAAAGAAGGTGCTGTCAAGCCTTAGGAAGGAAAGGACATTGCCCTACTGCAAGAGAAGCGTTTAACTGATAAGGAACATCTGAAACTGCAGCAGGGGGGTTATGACAGGGTATTCTTCACCTCTTTTAGCTCTAAGAGTAGAGAAGTGGCTATACTGGTAAGAAGGAACCTCCCTTTCCAGGTAACTGAGTAAATTAAGGATGAACATGGACAGTTCATCATTCTTAAAGCTCTAACACATGGAGAAGAGTATGGCATCTTGAATGTTTATTATCCCCCTCTTAAATTTCTAATTGATGCAGTTGCTAAATTAATGAATCTTGGGGTCCGCTGCATGCTCATAGCAGGGGATTTTAATCGCCAAATAGAACCCAAAGTTGACAGGGTGTCAAGGGGCCCGGCAGGTATGCCCACGCAGTCTAAACAGTTGGTGAATGTGTCTGAGGAATTAGGACGAGTGGGTGTGCGAAGGCATCTCCACCTTAATGGAAGAGACTTTACTTTCTACTCTAAACCACACAAGTGCCATATGCGAATTGACATGTTTTTTATGCCAACTGATAGTTTGGACAGAACATTGGCGTGCAAAATTGGGATTATAACTGTCTCAGACCATGTGCCAGTGTATTTAGATGTTAAAATCGAGGGTGGTGGAATGGGTGCTTGGCTCTGGTGCATGGACCCATTTCTGTTAAGGGATAGCAAATTCATTGAGTACTTCAGAAGAGAGTTCAGGGCTTTCTGGGATATCAACTCAGGTACGGTCAGTAATCCGGCAGTACTTTGGGATGCCACTGAGGCATATTTACACAGCCTGATCATTTCATATTCTGTGACTAGAAGGAGGAGCAACAGCAGATGCTGGAGGCCCAACTGCAGATAGCTGAGGAAGTATATTATAATTGGCCCTCTTTGGTCAAGTTGCAGTTGGTCACAGCCCTCCAGGTGGCTCCTGACTCATTGCGCACAGAGGTGGCAAAAAAAAGGTCTTCTTTGCTCAACAAAGACTGTTTGAATTTGGAGGTAAGCCAGGTAGATATCTGGCACATTTGGCTAGGAGGAAAAAAGCTTTTCAATTTATTACGTCTGTTAGAGAGAAGACTGGCATGATTACCCATGAGTTGAAGAAGATCAATGTTAGATTTAGGGAATACTTCACAGAGCTATATCAATCGGAGGGAGGTGAACACGATGCAGCGAGAATGCTGTACTTCCTTGAGAATCTGGACCTCCCCAGTATAAACACGGAACAGCCTTCCCTGTTGAATACGCCAATGATGGTACAGAAAGTGCAGGAAGCAATAAAGCATCTCTAGGGTGGCAAAACACTGGGGCCAGATGGATTGCCAAGTGAATTCTATAAGGAATTCATAAGTGTGCTGGTGGAGTCACATTTGGAGATGTGTAACTATTCTTATGCACAACATTGTCTGCCACCATCTCTTAGGGAGGCTAATATCTCCCTCATTTTAAAGAAGGGGAAAGACCCTGAAGAATGTGCTTCATACAGACCCATTTCACTGTTAAATGTGGACTTTAAAATTCTATCCAGGATGTTGATTCTGAGGTTGGAAAAGGTCTTGCCCCATATTATAAAAGAAGACCAGACAGGTTTTGTCAAGGGCCGTAGCTCCTCCAACAATATCAGGAGGGTACTGAACATAGTGCAGGTATGTCAGCAAAGATTGATCCTGGGTTTGATGGTCTCCTGAGATGCAGAAAAAGATAGAATGCCTGTATCTGTTTGGGGTCCTAGAGCGCTTTGGTCTGTCAGATGGGTGTATAATGGTCCGAAGGCGGCAGTCATTACGAATGGCACTAAGTCAGAAAACGTTAACATTGGGAGAGGTAGTTGACACCTCTCTCACCGCTGTTATTTACCTTGGCAATTGAGCCATTAGCTGAGGCTGCCAGAAGAGACCCTGAAATAGTGGTGCCAAGGGTGGGAATGGGGGAGTATCAGATCTCCCTATACGCTGATAATGTCCTTTTGTTCTTGGCCAATCCAGAGGAGTCCGTTCCTCGATTGATTCAAACAATTAATTTGTTTGGCTGTTTCTCAGGCTGCAGGATCAACATTACAAAATCGGAACCCATGCCAGTAGGGGGATTAGTGGAGGTGCCTAATCTAAAGGATGGAATGCAATTCCTATTGAGATGGTCATCAAAAGTTTTTTTTGTATTTGGGAATTTTTATTACGCCTGCCTTTCACCAGCTGTATAAAGCTAACTATGTACAATGGAGAGGATAAAACAGGATTTGCAGCGGTGGGAGGGGTTACCGTTAGACTGAATAGAACTGATTAAAATGAACGTTCTTCCTCGCCTGTTGCATTCCATGAGAATACTCCCGTTGTTGCTAGGCAGACAAGTGTTACAGAGGCTCAGTGGTTGGCTAGGGTCATTTATTTGGTGCCACAGGTGCCCTCTAATTAAATTCACCAAAATTGCAGCTTTCGCAGGATGAGGAAGGGGTGGATCTTCCGGACTTGAAGAAATATCAAATATGTGCCCCGTTAGCATATGTGGGTGACCAGGTACAGGGGGATTTGGGGTCAATCTGGTTTGATGTTGAAGCCTCACAGTCGCAATGTCCCCTAGTTAATCTATTATTTATGGATAAGATGAAATCTGTGACTGAGCAATGTAAGAATCCAATCATTTTAAAAATGGTGAAAATCTGGAGGAAAATGAGGCAAGAAGAGGGCAATTGGTCTAAGACTTTGCCATTTACCCCATTGGCGGGAGCCCAAGGATTTAAACCTGGGGCATTGGAATGCGGCTTTTAAGTTATGGGAAAATAAGGGAATCTCTTGCCTGGGAGATTTGTTCAAGGGGGAGGTCTTGATGTCATTTAGCCAGTTAAGTCAGACAAATGGATTGTCAAATAGGGATCTTTTCTGGTACTTTCAGGTACCAGAGGAAGACCACGCTCCTGCCTCAGTGTTACAAGTCAGACTTGGAGAAAAGAGTGCTCCAGTGCATGGACGCTCTTTCAGTCAGTACTTTGTATCATTTACAGGAAGATCGTGCCTTAGGAGATGTGGAAGGACTCTGTAGGATGTGGAATAGAGAGCTAGGAGAGGATATCTCATCGGACGTATGGGAAGATATATGGGGAAATGTAAGGAAAATTTCAGTATGTAACAGAGCGCAGGCCATCAATTGAAGATCTTACACAGGGCTCATATGGCTCCAGAGAGCTAGCTAAGTTCAAGACAGGAACGTCTCCAGGGTGTCCCAAATGTCAAATTAGTACAGGTGCTCTCACACACTCTCTGTTGTAAGAATCCAGAGTGCTATAGTAGGGGAGCTCAAGGATATCCTGGGGATTGAAATTAACATGGATCCAGTATTTCTTCTGAGGTTGCCTAACTTGCCCTCTCTGGGGGAACACAGGAAGAGACTATGTAACATTCTTACCCACTGTGCAAGGAAGAACTTTTTAATGAATTGGACATTGGAAAAACCACCAGGTCTTATAGGGTGTCGTAGGCTAGTGATGGAGCATCTCCCCCAAGACTACCTCACAAATATGGTGCAACACAAAACGGAGCAGTTTTACAAGACGTTGTGGCCCTTTCTAAATTATATTGACGCAGACTTATCAGCAATATTAATTAGGACTGCAGTATAGCCGTAGGAATTATTATGGGTGCCAGTTGGTCCCTGGGAGGGGCAGGCTGGGGGAAAATGAATACGGGTACAATGGCTGGTACTCTCAGGGACTGGAGCCTCAGTAGAGGTGTGAAGACTGAAATAGAATATAGAGTGAGGTATAATTTATGTTAATTTGAATTTACTTTAATTTAATTTTTATTTAATTTGTTTGTAGTTTAGTTTAAGTTAAGTAGATATGTTTGTTCTGGTAGAATAGTAGGTCGTTCATTACTAATGTATCACGATATGACTTTGTTGTACTGCCTCTAGTTTTCTGTTTTTTGGTATTATTCTTTTTTGTATATAGTTGCTTTGTAAAAGATTTAAAAAGTACTCTAATAAAGATATTTCTAAAAAGCAAATTTAGTTAAAAATCACACAACAGCCGGTTATAGTCCAAAAGGCTTATTTGGAAACACTAGCTTTCAAGGCGCTGCCTCTTCATCTGGTGGTTGTGAAGCAGGACCAGAATTATTTTTTATTTCAAAAGTATACTTTATTCATAAAATATTTTGATGATCTGTACAATTGGTCATGCCATACATCTGTAAATATTCCATTTCTTGGCATATAGAGACAGAGTAATCATTCATATATTCAGGTCTGTACGATTACATATTTAGCAGGGGTGAGTCAGCGGACCCCCGTTACTGCGTGGGTCCCCTGTGCTTAGGCAGGCAGACATTACACGGTGGTCTTTCCCCACCGCACCTTGGCAGCAGCTGCCCCAAGCTTCAGCGCATCCCTCAACACGTAGTCCTGGACCTTGGAATGTGTCAGTCTGCAACACTCAGTCGGGGTCAACTTCTTCAGCTGGTAGATCAAAAGGTTTTGGACCACCCAGACAGCGTCCTTCACTGAGTTGATGATCCTCCAGGCACAGTTGATGTTCATCTCGCTGTGCGTCCCGGAGAACAGACCGTAGAGCACGGAGTCCGGCGTCACGGCGCTGCTCGGGACAAACCTCGACAAACACCACTGCATTCCTCTCCTGACTTCTTCTGCATAGGCACATTCCAGAAGGAGGTGTGTGACAGTCTCGCCCCACCGACCCCCGCAGCCTCTTCGAGGGCAGTGTGCGGTGTGGCTGAGAGTCCGGGTGTGCAGAAAGGATCTCACAGGCAGAGCCCTTCTCACCACCAGCCAAGCCATGTCTTGGTGCTTGTTGGAAAGTTCTGGCGATGAGGCATTCTGCCAAGTGGCCTTGACAGTCTGCTCAGGGAACCGCTCGGTAGGATTCGCCCTCTCCTTTTCCCGAAGGGTCTCAAGGATACTATGTGCTGACCACTTCCTGATGGATTTGTGGTCAAAGGTGTTTTTCTTCATAAAATTCTCCACGAAGGACAGGTGATTCGGAACGGTCCAACTACTCGGAGCGTTCCGCGGAAGTGGGGCCAGGCCCATCCTTCGCAACACCGGGGACAGGTAGAACCTCAGTACGTAGTGACACTTGGTGTTTGCTTTCTGGGGATCCATGCACAGCTTGATGCAGCCACACACAAAGGTGGCCATCAGGATGAGGGTGGCATTGGTTGTATTTTTTCCCCCTTGCCCAAATCTTTGTACATTGAGTCCCTTCGGACCTGGTCCATCTTTGATTTCCATATAAATTGGAAGATGGCCCGGGTGACTGCAGTGACACAGGTTCTGGGAATAGGCCAGACTTGTGCCACGTATAATAGCAATGACAGTGCCTCACACCTGATGACCAGGTTTTTTTCCCGTGATGGAGAGCGACCAGTTTCTGCCTCACTTTGCTCATACGCTCCTCCCAAGAATTTGCGCACGCCGCAGCCCTCCCCCGAACCAAATACCCAGCACCTTCAGGTGGTCGGTCCTGACGGTGAAGGGGATCAAGGATTGATTGGCCCAGTTCCTGAAGAGCATGGCCTTGCTCTTGCCTCAGTTTACCTTGGCTCCCGAGGCCCGTTCGAACTGGTCACATATGCACAAGAATCTGTGTACGGACAGTGGATCTGAGCAGAAAACAGCGACGTCATCCATGTACAGGGAGGCCTTAACCTGCAGGCTCCCACTGCCAGGAATAGTCACCCCTCTCAGGCTCACATCCTTCCTGATGGACTCGGCAAATGGCTCTATGCAGCACACAAACAAGGGAGGAGAGAGAGGGCAGCCCTGCTTGACTCCAGATCTGACTGGGAAGCTATCTGATTCCCACCCATTGATTGAGACTGCACTGACAATGTTGGTGTAGAGCAGTCTGATCCAATTGCAGATGCTCTCCTCAAAGCCCATTTTGGAGAGAACATCTCTCATATACGTGTGTGATATCCTGTCAAAGGCTTTCTCCTGGTCCAGGCTGATGAGGCAGGTGTCCAACCCTCTGTCCTGCACGTAGGCAATTGTATCCCTGAGGAGTGCGAGACTCTCAGCGATCCTCCTGCCCGGCACAGCACGGGTTTGGTCAGGGTGAATCACCGACCCCAGAGCAGACCTGACCAGGTTGGCAATTACCTTTGACAGAAATTTGTAATCCACATTTAACAGTGAGATTGGTCTCCAATTTTTGAGTTCCTCCCTCTCCCCCTTCTGTTTGTAGAAGAGGATGATGATGTCTTTCCTCATGAATTCACTCATGGTACCTGCCCAAAGCATACTGACATACACCTCCAGCAGGTCCTGGCCAATCAAGTCCCACAGAGCGGAATAGAGCTCGACCGGTAAGCCGTCGCTTCCAGAAGTTTTATTCTTTCCGAAGAACTCGAGGGCCTTGGTCAGCTCATCCAGAGAGCGCGGCTGGTCCAGCATCTCCCGTGTTCTGTCGTCTAAGATGTCTATGAAAGAGGACAGGAATGACTGGGAGGCCGTGCTGTCGGTCGGCTTCGCATCATACAGACTGGCATAGAAGGATTTGTTGATCCTCATGATGTCAGCCTGAGATGACGTTATCGAGCCATCTTCTTCTTTCAGGCTGCTGAACACGGAGTTCTCTTTGTGCACCTTCTGGAAGAAAAAAACGTGAGCACGTCTCGTCCTGCTCTACCGAGTGGACCCTGGACCGGAAGATTATCTTGGAGGCCTCCGAGGCAAAGACCGAGGCTTGCTGGCCCTTCACCTCCTTGAGGTCCAGAATTTTTTTTATTTTAAAAATATACTTTATTCATAAAATAATTTGATGGTCTGTACAGTTGGTCATGCCATACATCCGTAAACATTCCATTTCTTGGTATACAGAGACAGAGTAATAATTCATATATACAGTTTGTATGATTACATATGAGGCGTCAGCAGAGCCTAAATGACTTCGTGGGTCCCTGTTCTTCTTAGGCAGGCAGATGTTACACGGTGGTCTTTCCCCACTGCGCCTTGGCGGCAGCTGCCCCAACCTTCAGTGCATCCCTCAACACGTAGTCCTGGACCTTAGAAATGTGCCAGTCTGCAACATTCAGTCGGGGTCAACTCTTTCAGCTGGAAGATCAACAGGTTTCGGACCATCCAGAGAGCGTCCTTCACTAAGTTGATGATCCTCCAGGCACAGTTGATGTTTGTCTCAGTGTGCGTCCCGGGGAACAGACCGTAGAGCACGGAATCTGCTCAGGACGAACCTTAACAAACACTACTGCATTCCTCTCCAGACTTCTTCTGTGTAGGCACATTCCAGAAGGAGGTGTGTGACAGTCTCATCTCCTCCGCAGCCGCTTCGAGGGCAGCGTGTGGTGCGGCTGAGAGTCCAGGCGTGCATGAAGGATCTCACAGGCAAAGCCCTTCTCACCACCAGCCAAGCCATGTCTTGGTGCTTGTTGGAATGTTCTAGCAATGAGGCATTCTGCCAAATGACTTTGACAGTCTGCTCAGGGAACCGCTCGATAGGATTCGCCCTTTCCTTTTCCTGAAGGGTCTCAAGGATACTACGTGCTGACCACTTCCTGATGGACTTGTGATCAAAGGTGTTTTTCTTCATAAACTTCTCCAGGAAGGCCAGATGATACGGAACGGTCCAACTACTCGGAGCGTTCCATGGCAGCGAGGCCAGGCCCATCCTTCGCAACACCGGGGACAGGTAGAACCTCAAAACGTAGTGACACTTGGTGTTTGTGTACTGGGGATCCACGCACAGCTTGATGCAGCCACACACAAAGGTGGCCATCAGGGTGAGGGTGGCATTGGGTGTATTTCTTCCTCCGTTGTCCAGATCTTTATACATCGAGTCCCTTCGGACCTGGTCCATCTTTGACCTCCATATAAATTGGACCCGGGTCCAGAAGACTTTTTTTTATTTCATAAATATGCTTTATTCCTAAAATAATTTGATGGTCTGCACAGTTGGTCGTGCCATACATATGTAAACATTTATATACAGAGATCAGAATTTATCACTTTTATATACAGGGCTGTATGTTTATCCATCATATGTCCACATATTTAGCTGAGGCATCAACAGAGCCCACCAGGCCCAGAAGACACAGAATTTATAGCAAAAGGGTTACAGTGTCACAGAGTTGTAATGACATATTAAACAAGCTTAGATTAAGTCTTGCATCTTTTAGGATGTGGTATGCTGATTTAAGTTCAGACTTTAAAGAAAGATTTAACTCAGACTTTAAGTTCATACCTTTGATACATTGTCTGAGCTAACTTAACACTTATTGTTAGATAAACTGAAGCCACCTTGAGAATGTAACTTAAAAGGAGTTTTCGAATTTACATATTAAAGAGCCTAAACCAGCATGTCCCATCCTAAAGGATGTGAGACTTAATCTAAATTTGTTTATGATTTGGAGATGCTAGTGTTGGACTGGGTCGTACAAAGTTAAAAATGACACAACACCAGGTTATTGTCCAACAGGTTTAACTGGATGCACTAGCTTTCAGAGCGCTGCTCCTTCATCAGATGGTTGTCACCTGATGAAGGAGCAGCGCTCCGAAAGCGAGTGCTTCCAATTAAACCTGTTGGACTATTTTTAAGTTTGTGCGATTTTTAAGTTTTTTTAAATATGTCATTACAACTCCATGACATTGTAACCCTTTTGCTATAAATTCTGTCTTCTGGTCCTACTCCACAATCACCTGAGAAAGAGGCAATACCTCAAATGCTAGTGCTTCTGAATAAACCTGTTGGACGATAGCCTGGTATTGTGTGATTTTTTTAAACTTTGTCCAACACCGGCACCTGCAAATTGTTCAAAATTCAGAAAACACTTTCTATTTTAAAGTGAACATACATGCTTTCAATTTTGTAACATTGTTAAGTGTTCACGATTAGAGTTAGAAAAATAAATTGTTATTTTTCTTTAAATAGTGGAAATTAGGAGTTCTCTGTCACTCACATTTTAACAGATTATGAGGTGAGGCAAGCTTTTCTGGGTGTTTGGAGTTGAAGCCCTCCATCAGCCAGGATCGTATTGAATAGTTCAACATGCTTTAAGGTCTCATCCTGCGTTTACCTACTTCTTCTGTTTTTGTTTCACTCTACAAACTCTATTTATAGAGTCATAGAGTCATGGAGATGTACACATGGAAACAGACCCTTCGGTCCAACCTGTCCATGCCGACCAGATATCCCAACCCAATCTAGTCCCACCTGCCAGCACCCGGCCCATATCCCTCCAAACCCTTCCTATTCATATACCCATCCAAATGCCTCTTAAATGTTGCAATTGTACCAGCCTCCACCACTTCCTCTGGCAGCTCATTCCATACATGTACCATCCTCTGTGTGAAAAAGTTGCCCCTTAGGTCTCTTTTATATCTTTCCCCTCTCACCCTAAACCTATGCCCTCTAGTTCTGGACTCCCCGACTCCAGGGAAAAGACTACGTCTATTTATTCTATCCATACCCCTCATAATTTTGTAAACCTCTATAAGGTCACCCCTCAGCCTCCGACACTCCAGGGAAAACAGCCCCAGCCTGTTCAGCCTCTCCCTGTAGCTCAAATCCTCCAACCCTGGCAACACCCTTGTAAATCTTTCTGAACCCTTTCAAGTTTCACAACATCTTTCCAATAGGAAGGAGACCAGAAATGCACGCAATATTCCAATAGTGGCCTAACCAATGTCCTGTACAGCCGCAACATGACCTCCCAACTCCTGTACTCAATACTGTGACCAATAAAGGAAAGAAAACCAAACGCCTTCTTCACTATCCTATCAACCTGTGACTCCTCTTTCAAGGAGCTATGAGACTGCACTCCAAGGTTTCTTTGCTCAGCAACACTCCCTAGGACCTTACCATTAAGTGTATAAGTCCTGCTAAGATTTGCTTTCCCAAAATGCAGCATCTCGCATTAATCTGAATTAAACTCCATCTGCCGCTTCTCAGCCCATTGGCCCATATGGTCCAGATCCTGTTGTAATCTGAGGTAACCCTCTTCGTTGTCCATACACCACCAATTTTGGTGTCATCTGCAAATGTACTAACTGTACCTCTTATGCTCGCATCCAAATCATTTATGTAAATGACAAAAAGTCGAGGACCCAGCACCGATCCTTGTGGCACTCTGCTGGTCACAGGCCTCCAGTCTGAAAAACAACCCTCCACCACCACCCTCTGTCTTCTATCTTTGAGCCAGTTCTGTATCCAAATGGCTAGTTCTCCCTGTATTCCATGAGATCTAACCTTGCTAATCAGTCTCCCATGAGGAATCTTGTCGAACGCCTTACTGAAGTCCATATAGATCACATCTACTGCTCTGCCCTCATCAATCTTCTTTGTTACTTCTTCAAAAAACTCAATCAAATTTGTGAGACATGATTTCCCATGCACAAAGCCATGCTTACTATCCCTAATCAGTCCTTGCCTTTCCAAATACATGTACATCCTGTCCCTCAGGATTACCTTCAACAACTTGTCCACCACTGAGGTCAGGCTCACCGGTCTATAGTTCCCTGGCTTGTCTTTACCGCCCTTCTTAAACAGTGGCACCACATTTGCCAACCTCCAGTCTTCTGTCACCTCACCTGTGACTATCGATGTTACAAATATCCATGCAAAAGGCCCAGCAAAAACTTCTCTAGCTTCCCACAGAGTTCTGGGGTACACCTGATCAGGTATTGGGGATTTCTCTAAAGGTTGCCAGCAGAAATTAATCTGTAAGTTTCCCACCAAGCCACACATCATAGTTCCTTGGAACTATGTTGTCATTCCTTCACTGTCACTGAATCATAATCCAGAATTTCCTTCCTAATATATTTGAGAGACTACAGCAATTCAAGAAGGCAGCTCACCACCATGTTCTCAAGACCAGTTAGGGATGGACAGCAAATGCTGGCTTTGCTAGTGATGCTCATATGCCTAAGAAAGGATTATTTAAAATCTGACTATGACCATTAATTAGCCGCTGGCTGAACACACATTCAGTTCTGTGTTTAAGAGAGGGTGCTGATAAGAATGATGTGGTCAAAATGGTGTGCAGTGTCAAATTAGCAGGAGATTGTGACTGATGTCATTATCTGCCGACTGTTCAGGTACATGCTTGCAATGTTGGCATACTCCCCAAAGTGACTGATATAGGCTAATGCAAGAGTGTGCAGTGTAAACGTTTGTTGTAGGATTTAAAACTACAAGTACTGTGGTGCTGGATTTTAGAATGCGAAAACCTTATTTCCGTGGCAATATGTTAGCTATAATTTTAGTTGCTTAGATAGATTTGCTGGAGTAGAGATTCTTCTCCTCCCACTGCTAGGATTAATCAGACGTTTCTGATTATTACAGGGTTTCATTGTTCCAGCAACTTTCCTAAGCCTTGCATGTCGATAAAATGTTGACCTTCCTCGCCTTGATACCATAAAAACTGGATACAAAATTGTATGCTCATTGTTTCGATACCTTTCCTAACAATATCAGGAGAATAAAAATTTGCTCTGTTAACACTTTTGTTTGAATCCATATCTGCTTTAAACTTTCAGAAGCAAAATCCTGCAAATGCTGGAAATCTGAAAGGTAGACAATATTGCAGGTCTAGAAGTGTCCGTGGAAAGACAAACATGGTTAATAGATTGTAATTTCTTTCTAAAGGTGGGTTATTTACATTGAGACTGTTTCTGGGTTGCAAACCTACTCATGTTGCTGCAGAATATCTCAGAGTATTTTGAAAGAAATGGCCTTTTAGTGACTTGCTAGTGCGTTTGTTGTCCAATCAGATACATCAGGTAGGTTTAGGGAGTGGGATGTAAATGTGGAGGGTTGGACTTAAAGGAAACCTGGCAACCACAGTTGTGGACACTGGCACCTCAGGCAGGGACAGAGACCAGAACACAGTGGAGCACCAACATGGCAGTGAGCAGTGGAAGGGCAGCCCCCTGATTGGTTGACCCCTCTTTGGAGTTGTTGGAGGTAGCTGAAATGATTGTTTCTGCAGGTCAGCACGAGGAGGCAATACAGTCAGACAAAGGAGGCATAGATGGAGGTGGCTAAGGTGGAGAGCATTCTCTGATGCTGTCAGATGTATTTCAAGCATTTCAATTTTCAAACCTTACATGTATTATTCCCTTCATCAATGGAACATTGTTCCTCTTGAATACTGTCATTTACTATTTTTTGATTGCCTCTTGGTTGCATGATGTTGTCTTTCAAATGTTTCTTTTAGGTCCTCTGCAAAAGGGCTTCCTCAAGGTTTGTGTAAAGATTTGTAGCTTGGGTACTGGTTGTCATGGTTGTGGGTTTATTCACCAAGTTGGGAAGCTAATTTGCAGATGTTTTGTTCCCTGTCTAGGTGGCATCTTCAGTGCTTTGGAGCCTCCTGTGAAGTGCTGCTCTACTGTGTTTTCTGGAATTTATTTGGTTTCGTTTCTGCTGCTTCCAGTTGCTGGTTCTGGTTGTTTTTTTGTTGTGGGTGATATATTGGATCCAGGTTAATGTGCTTGTTGATGGAGTGCCATGCTTCTGGAAATTCTCTGGCTGTCCTCTGTTTAGTTTGTCCTATGATTGTTGTGTTGTCCTAGTCAAGTTTTGCTGGTTGGGGTGTTTAATGCCTAATTGGTGTTTGTGGACGCAGATTGCTTGTTGTCTGCCTGTTTCTCCTATATAGTGTTTTGTGCAGTCTTTGTATGGAATCTTGTAAATTGCGTTAGTCTTGCACATGATGGGTATCGGGTTTTTTGTCCTGGTGAGTTGTTGTCTGAGCGTGGCTATCGGTTTATAGGCTGTCATGAACCCGAGTGGTCAGAGATGTCTGGCTGTCAGTTCCATGATGTTTTTTATGTAAGGTAATGTGGCATGTCCTCATTGCGTTGTTTGTCTATTAGGCATCTATGGATGAAGTTGTGGGGATATCATTCTTGGTAAATACTCTGTAGAGGTGTTCTTCTTCTTCCTTTTGTAGGTCAGGAGTACTGCAATGTATTGTAGCCCTTTTGAACAGGGTCCTAATGCAGCTTCTCGAGTGTGTTTGGGTGGTTGCCTGGCCTAGTCCTGAATAGAGCACCTGTATAGGAAGTCTGGAGGCAGACGTGGTAGTATACCCAGTTTTCATTGTAAACATGAATTGGAAGGATTAGCAACTTGATACTCAGCCTGTTTGGGAAGGGAACCACCCTCAATCCATTCACTGGGAAGCTACTGGAGACAGTCTCAATATAGCAGGGGGATACTTACATAGCAGGGTGTTCTTCCAGCACCAATTGAACATTGGTGGCTTTCTAAAATGGCATTTAACAGGCCAAATAATTAGTTTAATTGGCAGCCCATCTAATTGCATCATCGAAGCTACTGCTGTTTGCACCTTTTGAAATATTCTGTGGTTTAGGAACACATCAGGTTTTCTTCCTTAATACCTTCTGCCAGTGTTTGCTACCCCTCCTGCCTTGTAGTCTATTTTCAATGAACTGGCAAAGTCCAGCCCCAGGTCTCCCCTGAGACAACAGATGCTGAATTTTACAAAGCATTGAACTGTATGGATCAGTTTGAAATTATTATTAACCTAGACACTGGAAGTACTTAACTTAATTCTCCAAATGTTTAAATTATTTATCAATGCTGTTCTAAATTTAACCCCATGACTCATGAGCACCATAAATACAAAGAAGCTCTAAAACCTGAACAGCATCATTTGTCACAATTCCTTTCATTTTTCTTACTCTTCAATTTCATTTTAAGCTTGATTTTATCCGTGAATCATCAGTAAATAATTTTCATTTTAAATTAACAGCATACTTTCCTAAACAGGATTTCCTTTTCAACTCCATTGTAAATAAAGAATAATGATGCTTGTTAATGCACTATACATGCTCATACTTCTGCTTCAGTTTGTAGGTGCTCGCTATCAAAACATTTAAGGAAATATGGATCTTTGTTGGCCAGTACCAATCATCATCTGTGCAAATATTGAACTCAGTACAGTAATTGGATGAATCACACTTCAGCTAGGAGCTAGTGTGTGGAATTTTCAAACTCAATGAGATGGTAGTGTGCAAATTTAGTTTGTGTCAATCAGTGTAATGCATATTTTTTCTATTTAGATTTTTTAAAATGGTTAGTCTGTTCAATGGCCAGTATTCAATAATTGCACCTGAAATGTACAGCCATACTTTTAGACATTTTTACACACCTCCTCTGTATTTCTAGCATTTTTAGTTTTATTTCAGATTCATAGATTTTGTGATGTTTTTCTTTTTCTTGCACTTTGGCTTGTGTGTATAATTCAGACAAAAATGAAACATAGTTTATCTACATATTTGTGATACATACTGGGAGAGGGAGAAATTCAGCTCAAAAATACAGATGCTATCTTCTGACAGGGTGCGCATTGGACACACACACGACTACAGGCAGATGATGTTGTCAATCAACGTACAGTAAATTTTTGAAACCAGCCTATGTCCTGTCTTTACCTCATACACAATGTTTCAATTGAAAATGATTGAATTTTAACTTCCCTCAATTGATTGGTGCACCTGAGACCTTTGATGAATTAATTGTTTTATAATAAAGCAGTTGCATTGACTACTTGATCATACGTTAAGCCACATTTTGTGAGAGAAATGTGGAACAAACAAAACCACCTACACTGAAATTGCCATTTTTATGTGAAGACATTGAAATCCGCTAACTAGGTCAATGTCAAGAAATGGACTTGTACGCGCATTGGGTTGAAGGTATTAGGCAGTGTGGAGGTGTGCAGCTACTTCTGGGGTGTCCTCTGGAGAGATTTGGGGGGTGGGGCTTGTCAATGGTTCCTTCTCCATGCCTACTACCTCCACTTTGCCTCTTTGAGAGGGAGGGGCACCTGAAATAAAATCAAGGTCCTTCAACCCCTGTCACCTTGCCATTGGTAATGAGCAAGTGCTTCCTTCACTATTAAGTGAAAGATAGTGTGAGTGGGGTGCCAGAGGCCTGGTGCATAGCTAACGAGGTAAACTGCAGAGAATGTTGTGAGACAATATGATGGGACTCACAGAAAGAAACTCACCAGGAAACTCAGCAAAAAATGACACGGTGCCAAATTCTGGTAAAATTCAGCCTTTCAATATTAATTTCTGCTGGACAGATTTCTGTCATGTTGATGTTATTAAGATTCCTCAAAAACGGTCTGTAATAAAATGGAGTCAAAAATAAAAAGCAAAATGAACACTAACAACAATCTATTTCTCTAGTTTAATTCCATTAAATGATTGTCCCTTGAGTGCTAATTTATTGTCAGAAACCTGCCTAGCAACCTGAAATATCTAATAAAGAAGGCAAACTATCAGATTAGAACATGAATCTTTGACTGCATTCATTTTAATATTATTAAAACATTTTATAATTTTCCCCACCAACTCACACTCAGCATTAATGAAAATGTCTGTCTCTGTGTCATGATTCTCCAGTTCACACTTTCTTTTACTACCTTTTGCTGGAGAAATGCTTTTCTACACTTTTATTGATTAAATATGTGTACTGTTCCTTCTTACTTAAGTGTTACAATGGTTAGTCTCTTGTTGTCCACCAATGTTATTACGCACATTTGCAATTGCAGTTTCTTCTCAAAATTGAGTGCACCGACAGAAAAAGAATACCCAATTACACAGCAGAAATTAAAATATTCTCCAGACAGACTGTCACTGCCCATCCAAGTCCAGACTGAGTATCTATTGTCACTTTTTCTGATAATAATGTCATTATGAATGTGTTGAATTCTGAAGAGAGAACATTATTGCATGTGCACATAGAAATAAAATCGCTTGTAGACTATGTGGGCAAAATGACAACATCATTTACAGCACACATTTCCTTTTATTCAGGGGATGTTGACTGAACTGGCTAGCCTAACATTTATTGCTCATTCCTAATTGTCCTTGAGAAGATGTTAATGAGCTCCCTTCTTGAAATGCTTAAGTGCATTTGCTATAATGTAGAATCCTTAAACTGTGGAAGGAAGCCATTTGGCCCATCGATGCCAAACCAACCCTCTGAAAAACATTTCACCAAAACTCAACCCCGTACCCTATCCCTGTAACCCTGCATATCACATGGCTAATCCATCTGGCCTGCACATTCTCGGATACTATGGGCAATTTAGCATGGTCAATCCATGTAACCTGCGCATCTTTGGACGGTGGAAGGATACAGGAACACCAGGAGGAAACCCACAGAGGCTTGGGGAGAATGTGCAATCCCGACACAAGTGGAAGGTGGAATTCAACCTGGATCCCTGGCACTGTGAGGCAGCAGTGCTAACCTTTGAGTTGCCATACAGCCCTTATAGGTGCATACACAATGCTATTAGGGAGGGAATCCTACAATCTTCCAGCTGTCAGGACCGAGTGACACTGAGAAATGGGAACAAAATTCCATATAAGGATGGTGACTGTCTTGAAGGGGTTCTTCCAATTGATGATATCCGCATGTACCCGCTGTACTTAAGATAATGTCATGGGTTTGGAAGTTGTTGTCTCAGGAGCCTTGGTGAATTGCTGCAGGACATCTTGTGGATGGTACACATTGCAGCTGTTGTGCACTGGTGGTGGAGTGAGCTTCTGTGGATGCTGTGCCAAACAAGTGGGGTGCTTTGTCCTTGACGGAGTCAAGCTTCTTGACTTTTGTTGCAGCTGAACTCATCCAGGCAAGTGCGAAGTCTTCCACCACATTCCTAACTTGTGCTTTGTGGATGATGGACAAGCTTTAGTGAGTCAGGAAGTGATTTACCCTCTTCAGGATTCCTAGTTCTTCACCTGCTGTTGTAGCCACAGTATTTATGTGACTAGTCCAATTCAGTTTCTGATCAATGGTGGGCCCCAGGATATTGATATGGGAGATTCAGTAATGGTGATGCCAGTGATTGTCAGGGGTCAGTGGTTAGATTCCCTCTTGTCTGAAATGATCATTGCTTGGCACTTGTGTGCTACTTGACAGCCCAAGTTGA